>NC_092533.1:9865000-11115000 GCF_037038585.1 Patagioenas fasciata | reverse complement strand
ATACATAAATTTCTCTATCACTATTACCACAGTGGTATTTGAGCACCTGCTGTTGCAGAGAGGTAGAAAAGAGTAAAACATATGATGACATTTCTCTTTCCTTCTGTCCCTTGCAGCCCTAACACACATCAGTCTGGATTTAGTTCAATGCACCAGGCTCCTTTCAACTGTCTTATTATCCCCAACCCCAAACTCACCCAGCAGAAATTCTTCTTCCTGTGCACAGCACTGGGCACGTTCTTTCCATTTACTGAGGGATTTATAGACCTTGTGGCAAAGAGTTGAAGGTCTTTGCTGATTGAGCTGAAGATATTCCAGAAGCAGCACTGTAGGAGAAAACTACTTTGTACCCCGTCATACTATAAAGCCATTTTGCTCTAAATCATCTGCAGCACTACCTGACAGGTCTCCAAGACTTTCAGCAAGACCTCTCATGCAAGAACTGTGACTGCCAGGGGGTCTTTGGAGCTGGGTGGCATCTGCAGCGAGTTGGCAGAGAAGGAACAAAGAGCGTGAGCCCAGTGGGGAGAGCAGCGTGGCGGGCAGGACTGGCAGCTGCCTGCAGCATCCTCGTCCTTCCACCCTCATTCCTTCCACCTTCATCCATCCACCCTCATCCGTCCACCCTCATCCTTCCAGCAGATGTGTTGCTCTCCAGCGACAGGGAGCGCGTGGGGGACCCCAGCAGCACCGTGCCCAGGGATCTGATTTGTTGCAACTGTGTCTGCTTGGAAAGAACATCCACAACTTCGAAATTTTTCCTCATACACTTCTTAAATAATGAGGTTGCCTTTTCTGTTTTTGGAAACATGGCTCGAACATCTTTGGGGTATGTTATTGAAATGCAAGTAATCTGACTCTTTTGCATAGTATCTTGAGATTTCTGACATCCCTTTCGTTGCTATTTGGAGTCAGAAACTACAGAGGAGAGGAGCATTGCAGGTACTTACCTCATTGTCCAACCGGTTATTCTTACGTACACCAAAATTTGTCAGTGATCTGCATTTTAGGAGGGATTGACTGTTCACAAGTTGGTATCTGAAAGTTTCTGACCTCTTTTACAGACTTCTTGCAGGAGTCTGGGGTTTATTAAACTTCACTGCAACGACCAAACAGCCATTTTCCTGGTTTACTGTTTAAATTAGGCGACTATTACTTCAAGATACCAGATTCCCCAGTGGATCTCGGGAAAGATACTGTTCAGAAAAATGCAGTGATAATGAGAAGAAATTATTTAAAAATAAGTAATTGGCAAACAGCCTTTTTGGTTTTTTTAATGGACAGGAGTTTTTTTCACCTGTAGAAATGCATTTACTGGCCTCGGTCTCGAGGAAGCTTATTTATAATTGTAACTTTGTAGAAGGAACTTTCAACATCTGATGGAAAATGCAAGCTGAAATGTGGTTTGCGTGCAAAAGCTTCTGTAACCCTGTGGATTTTATGCGGTTTTATCACATGATGCTTGCCTAGCCTAGGACATTGTTGTTTGTGTCAGAGATAAAATGCAATTCCAGTTCACGAGTTCCTACTGAAGTCATATGATGATCATTCACATGTTCCAGCCATTGTGTACTGTGCTCAAGCCACAGATACCAGCAATTAGCAAATCTGCATATTGCATGAATTCAACATACACACCATGGTGTGGTAATGAAGAGGATATTGCTATATGTCAGCAAAGCCCAGGACTCAGCGGCTACTGAATATTTCCTTCCCCTCCACCACAGAATTACTGATTTGTCTGCACATTTTTCCTCAAGGCTTTGGGAGGCAGCAGCAGGGCAGGCTGCCGCGTGGAGCTCCGTAATCCCGGACGTTTTCTGCTGCTTTGCTAAATCTCACCTGCAGTTAAGGCCAAATAAAAGCCACCTGGCCCTAACTGGGGGTGAGATTTAAAAAAAAAATAATAATAAAAAATAAGTGACCTGCAGAGCCTAGAACAGCGGTGTGGGATTCCTATCGTGCCCCTCATCAAAACCCCTCCTGGCAGTAAGGACCGTTGTCTTTTGTATAGTCATTGCTGATACTTGAGCAGAGTCATGAAGTTAACACCCTGTGCCTTGGGTATTTCACACTTTTCCATCTGCCTTTTCCTTTTTTTTCCATAGCTATTACAGATTTGAGGCACGCTTGTGTTTTGGAATGAAGGGGGAGCTTGTGATGTGGACCTGTGAGTCCAGAGATGAAGCTGTGACGTATGACAGCACTTCTGGATTTCCATCTGTCCCTTGAACTTTGCTTCCCATAGACTGTGCTTCCAGCTTGCTCTACTGGTTTTGTGTTTGTATAGGAAATGTTAATTTAGAAAGTCTTAGAGCAGAGTTAGTAGGCAATATTGAGCAGCGTAGACTATTTCTGTCTCCTAGTGCTGCCCACTAGCAAATGTAAATAATGTCAGCCTTATGTGAGTGTTTTGAAGTGTAATGAGTATGGGAAAAGTACGCTGAGACCTTTGGGTGAAGAGGATTGCCTAATGGTAATGTAAATAGCATTAACTAACATGGATCCTGATTCTGCTTGGGGTGCTGAGATTTGCAGGGGAAATCACCAATGTTTATAAATAGTGAACAAAACAGTCGTGGAGCATTTCCAGTGCCAGTGATATGTAATACAGATCCCACCCATGCCATTTGTCAGCTCCATCTGAGCCCCCTTAGCTCCCCTTTTCGCTGAGCTTTCTCTCTGAATCTCTACCAGCAATGGCTCATTGGAACATGTCACCTCTGTGCCACTCTTTAAAGAGACTAGGAGACTTAGACACAGCTGGGGAGAGGACTATGAAAACAATGTATTTTCTCTCCATTTATCCTTGTCACATGAATCTCTTTTGAATTCTGTGGTGGTTTTGCTTGCTAATTCCTAATTTGTGTGTTTTCTTGTACCCCATGATCTGGCTCATCGTGCTCCTGTGTCACCTCTACCCCAGTGGGCACAGGCAGCCACACGACAGGTGGAGCCTATTGTTACCATCCTTCCTTTGAGCGCTTTGATACCATCCTTTCTCCTAATCCTGGGTCTAAAAAAGTCATTTTTAAAGCTTCAGAGACAGATGGCTTCTTAGGAAAATGGAGTTGGAGTGACTTGTTAGCTCCAGGCTATTGGGAGCTCAGCTTGCTTTCCTAGAGCCAGGCTGCAAGAGACACCAATGAATATTCTGTTAAACTGTTTTCCTGGGGCATAAGCCTTTCTTCCATTAAATGTCTTACCTAAACAGGTAAGAGCAGTGCTCCTAAACAGTGATTTTGAGTTGTGGGTCTTAGTGTGGCACATATGCTGTCTGTATTTCAGAAACTCTGCAGCGATGCTCAGGTGAGAGTCTTTGGGAAATGTTGCCAACTGAAGCCCGGAGGAGACAGCTCTTCTTCGTTGGATAGTTCAATCAATTCATCCTCCTCGTTCTCTGATCCAAAAGATCAATGCCCGAAATACCAGGTGAGTCATTCTTCCTTTTTTTTGGCATAACCCATGTTGAATTCTAATGGCAGGTGAGGTACTGAGTGTTGTAAAATGCTTGAAATTGGAGGCTGGCAGTGGAGAGCAGTTTTCAGTCAAAATCAGACTTTGGTTCCAACTCAGTAATGTTTAATTCTGCAGCTTTGGGTTTGAACCAGTCTAAAACCAACCAGCAGGTTCTCTTGAGATGTGTCTTGAATGGCAGCAGTTTCCCCAGGGCATTTGTTCTGTTTGATGACCCAGGTGGTAAAACCCGTTTGGTACGATCAGACTTGGCACAAATATCTTATCTTTGTACAGGTGAGGTAGTTTATTTTACTTCATTGCTAAATACCAGGGAAATAGCAGAGAAACGTGCTATCTGTAGGGATAGTCCTTGTAACAGCTTTATAACAAGGGATTCAGTGCACTTGAGGCACATTTTACATAAGAGATTTTGGCCAGGAGAGTAGCTGGAGTCATCTGACATGGATATATTTCTGTCATCTCTCCTTCCATGGATCACAAGTGTTTTATATTAAGCCACCCTAAAATAGAACTAAGCCCTTCCACTCTTTGTAATGAAGTAATTGTGTGTTTAAGGGAAGCTGCTATCTCCACAGCCTGTTCTGAAGTACAGGACTACTGATGTCTTAATCTGCCATAGATATAAATGAAGAACCTTTCGGTGCTGGCTTTCCCACTGTCATGTTAGCTCCCGCTATATTTGGCCAGCTGTGTATTCTTGTTTTCTCTTTCTCATCACGCTCTTTTCCACGGCTTTAGTAAGGTGGCTGAATATCTGTTTTCCATTCCTCCCTTGCTGGAAGAGCATTTAGCTGAGGTTATGGAAGGAAGAGAGATTTCTGTCAGCAGCTTCCTTCCAGCACAAAATAACCTCCTTCGTATATTGTGTGACCAACAAAAACGATGTCCCCACTATCCAGAAATTGTCTCTCTAGCTGGGCAGGCTCTGCGCAAACAATGGTCAGTGTTAAAGGAAATTAATTGTAGCGGTTGGCATGACAGTGTATTTTAAAGCTGTGGAAAGTTTTCCCTTTTAAGTCCCCATTTCCTCACCCTTATCACTTAGAATCTTACAGAGTTGAACTGAAATGATGTGTGGCTCGGTGACCAGCTCAGAAAGTATGCGAGAAATTTTACGCTTAAGTTGCTCTTCCACAGCATATTTGTTGTAAACTATCTGCTGTGTTCCCCATCCTCCTTCTGGTCTTCCCCAGTGAGTAGAGAGCCATCAATACAAGAGTTCTTCACTGCATGATGAAATTTTGTATCTTGGATGGAGAAGGGCCAGAGCGACTTTGTCCAGACTTCAGCCAGCCTGGCATTTCCTATCCTCTAACTCTGTGTCTGGTAACCTCCAAAGTCAATTAATGTATTTGCAGCATTTATAAGTTGTTCTTCTTGCGTGTATGTATGTGGTGGATTTTTTTTTTAAAGCTATAAAATGGAAGTCCTAATAATACAAAGCTATAGGACTTAAATAGTTCTTTGTTTCCATGTTTAAATACACTTTGACTATATATGAGCAACTTTAATTAGAAGGAGGAATGCAGAGGTTTGTTCCACGCTTCCGTGTTTTTATATATGTCCTATCTAGATCCCTCACAAATATGATGGGAATCCATTAAGATGAAGCTGAATGTGGTTCTAGGCTTGAGCAAATTACTTACACATTATGACACCAGTGTTACCTCTGGACCTGCTTGTTGGTTTAGTCAGGACTGAAAGTCTGATTTGTTCATCATGGCATTTGACATTTGTATCTGTACTACGTTTTTAATTTACATAGGTACTTATTGATAGGACAATAGGTGCAATAAGTGGAATATTATGTGCTGTAAATATCATATTCAGAAATTTAATTTACAAATAATGCAAATTTTACTCCCTCCAATATGCTAATGTGCAATAACAAACACTTGTGTGTATTTTATGATCAGTTTTTGTGAGCTTGTAAATATGACCTAGGGAACAGGTTTGTGTCCAAGCTGTTGGTGCCAGGGGTTGTGCCCTTTTTGCCAGATGCTCCTTGGCTATTTTTGTTTGACTTTTTAATATTTAACTTCTTTCCTCAGTTGATTGCACTCTACTTTGGTCTTGAGTGACCTTTATTTTGCAGCATTGAAGGCTCAAAGAGTTGAGCTGTAGCAGTGTTTCCGTATTAAGTGCATTAAATATGTACATCTTGTTATGTATGGTGAAATTATTAAGTGTAGATGAAATGCCAGACTGAAACTTGCCATGGGTGCATCATGCTCTTTGCCATCAGCATTGCTTGTGTCTGTCTTTCAGAGGAAAGGGAAACCCCTATAATTAAATTAGAAAGCACCTGATTTTCACTTGCCTTTTTTATTCTTATTTGTTTGCTTGACAATGAAAATCGATAATTTATCTTAAAGTATTTTTCCTCAGCTTTGGAATTAGATTTTCACAGTATCAGAAAGTTGAAACCAAAACCAACCATCAAGGGCTTGACATTTATTCAGAATGAGTCCTTCAGTTGGAAATCTGCAGCAGATTTAAAAATAACAATCATAACATTTGGCTGTAGTAATTTGCGGTGCTCTTACTTCACAATTTCATGATGCTGGCAGGCCTGTCATTTCCTAGAGCCATTAACATCCATGCTTATATTTCCTTGGAGCTGCTGGGTCATACGGGCTGATGTTAAAGTCCAGTTTTTCCAGTACTGCCTCCAGTGCCCCCAGGCAGTGGGATATCCTGGGAGGGAAAGATGGAAATTTCTCTGAGACCCGGGTAATGATTGCATTTTGCCCTGTCACTAACAAACCTTGCAATCATATCCTCATTTTTGTAACTGTGATTGCTACCTTAGTCATCACCTATCTTTCTTGCACAGATAGCAGATTTCAGAGGTTAATGGTATGTCTGTTAAAGTACCATCGTCTTAATTGAGAGTGCTTGAGAAGAGCTAAAAATTGAAAAGCGTTACAAGTGTGCTGCCTTTTGCTTGATGAGCATTTCTCCGTTCGTGCCCTTGCTCTGCGGGCGGCATGAGCGGAAACATTGAGCAGTCGTTTTCACATCGCTCCTTACTCCTGGTAGGAGCTGTGGTGTGGACACCTGTGCTGGGCTGTGCCCTGAGCCCGCTGCCTGACACTGGGCAGACTACTGAAATCTATCCCATGCCTGTGTAGGAATCTGGTGAGGATCGTGGTTGTTCAGAGCTTGGATAAGAGATATGGAGAAATGGTACTTAGCGTTTTCCAAACACAAACCAGTCTCTGACGGGTTTTTAGGAACTTTTTTTTATTTTGGAAGGATTACTCTAAGGAAGTGTTAATAGTTATAATGCACTTCAAAGGCAATGTACTGATTTTTGGCACAGTACCTCACCTGTGAACTGCCTGACCTCCGTGACTGAAAGATCACGATATTTTCAATTATTCAGGGCAAGGCACAGAGAGCCAGCACTAATACTCTGCTTGCCGAGAGAAGAAACAGCCCGGGATAAGGGGACAGTAATCTCAGTCATTGAGAGCACACAAATAAGATGACTGTCAGCTGAGCAGCCTCCAGTTGATTGTCCTGAGTAACATTTTAATTTTAGGGTTTTGTTTGCAGTATTTGATCTAGCCTATGATGCTGCATACATGTTCCTCCTTTGTGTAAGCCCGTGTGCCTTACAGCGAACTCTCACCAAGCAGGGCAGGAAATGCTCAGCTTAACCCTGGCACCGCGACGCTGCAGCCCTTTGCTGGTACTGTCACAGCAGCACCAGGGAGAGATGCACCAGCTGTAAAATACCATCCATGGATGGGTTATGAATTGGTCTTTGTCAAAAAAGCACTGGGCCAGCTTGGCTCCGGTGCACAATCTGTGTAAGACCTCCAGTGAACTTGGGATTCTTCTTGTACAGCAGACACAAGGTTTAGGCTTAATGGTTCGTATTCAATAAAGTGTGTTATCACACTCTTAAAACATTTACATTTGCTGACTCAGTGCAGTGTGAGTCTGCTGCCTCCCGTAGATGGGTTAGGTTTGTTGGATGATTTTAGTGATTTCGCTCACAGGCAGTGTGAAGATCACTTCCTATGCTCAGTGTCTTCATTGAACTGTTCAACTTAGCATGTTCAGCAGTGTTATAGCAAGATATATTTTGCGTTTATCTTTCAAATAACCAATATTTTCCTTAGTCGTAGGTTACCTTAATAGAAGTGTACTTGTAAAATGCTTAAAAACAAATGTTGGTGGGGTTTTTTTTCAGGGTTCTCGGTGTTCCTCAGATGCTAACATGCTTGGAGAGATGATGTTTGGCTCCGTGGCCATGAGCTACAAGGGCTCCACATTAAAAATTCACCAAATCCGGTAAGATTATTTTTTTACTGCTGGTCTTTTCAGGAGACTTACTCCTTGGTGCTAATATCTAATGAATTAATGCCACAAGTGCAGAGTAAAAGGATTTTCTAGGTTTGCCTCGAAGTTATTCTGGTATCACTTTTGGCACAAAAGGCTGTTACGTTGTGTTTAGGTCTGTGAAACCTGGTGGGTTGTGAAATGGAAAGGAAAGCCTGTCTTAGCACTGGGTTTGTGACTGACAACGTCCTTTTTCTCCTGCAGTTCACCTCCTCAGCTGATGCTCAGCAAGGTGTTCACAGCTCGCACTGGAAGCAGCATCTATGGAAGTCTGAATACGTGAGTCTGTTACAAATGGTATCTCTACTGTGTATAAGCAGATGAATGTAAAAACACAGAAGACCTTTTTCTGGACTCTCCAGATTCTTTCTCTAGAAAAGTAACTTCTCCTTCCCTGATTTGTCACACCCTGTCACTAGTGTCCTCACCTCAGGTTGCTTTAAGTGAATGAATGAGCCTTTCTGCTAATGCCAACGTGGTGAAGCTTGGTACTGTAAGGTACAAAATACCTGCAGACAGAACACTGGAGTTGGGGAATTCAGTCCGATGTGAAGAAGAAAGTGCGACAAAAACATCTGGATTTGGAGAGTTCAGTGTTTAGTCTTCTCTGTACTAATTGACCCAGCTGAGAACGTGGCTTAGGCTATGAAAGCTTTCTCTGGTGGAAGCCTGCATTGTTATGTTGCCCGTTCCATTTGCACTATAATGAAGTCACACCGTATTCTACTGAAATGCAAATCACTGATTTTCTTGTATGTTTGATGTTTGTTATAGGTTGCAGGACAGTCTTGAGTTCATTAATCAAGACAGCAATACGTTAAAGCCTGACCACAGTACAATTATGAATGGACTTCTTGGGAACATAGGTAATTACAAACAGATTTAATTTCCTTTTATCTCTAACTCTTCTGCATACCAGTGCTACCGTTATCAGCTCCAGAGCGAACAGTGTCCAAAAAACATGCAGTGAACTTCAGAAAAGTATGGTTACTTACAAGAACTTAGCTGAATGGAAAATTCACCAAAAGAGAATTTGTCTTGTCTTAAACAAAACCAGGATAACATTGTAGGAACCTTTTACTAAGTCAGGAAGATTAAAAAATGCCTTTTTCTTAATATTCAGTATTCATTTCAGACTTCAGCTGTGATTTTTCACAGCGAATGAGGTGCCCAGTCTAAGAGAGATGGACTCACTTCTTCTGCTTTTAGGGTTTTGTTGTGGTTTGCACTTGGCAAAAGTTTGCTGTATCACCAGCGTGATCCAAACGACAAGTTCACATTGAGGTAATGCAGCTATTAGGCTTGGACTCAGCATGCTTAAGGTGTGGCCAGTGCCACGTGTTCATCGTGTCTTCCCACCGCGCAGAAGGGACAAGGGCCCGGGAGGTGCAGGCACCGCGGTACAAGGACGTGCAGCTAGGAGTGACGAGACTGTCCTCTGGAAGAGGATGCTGAAACCTTGTTTATGATCGAACTGCACAAGTTTTCAGTCGGTTGGACAGTGTTTGTTTGCAGTTCCCGTTTCAGGACAGCGGGACTGTGGGTAACATAGCTGAAGAAGTTAATCTTCAACTGCAGCATTTCTAATACCTGTGTTCAGTAGCAAAGACTGCTCCTGACTCACTGGCTCTCACCTGCCTCTGACAGGAGAAGGCTCTATGTGTTTTGGTTGGGAACTATTTACAAGCTGCTTTTCTTAGATATGCTGGTTAAAAAAAATGGTCATGGCCTTTCCTTTAATGAGTGAAGACTGAAGAGAGTGGAAGGGAGCTTTGTTGAGGTGCAGCCTTCATCTTTTGTATAATCAGAAAATTGAGTGAGCGGTAGCTTCAAATTTGGAAGAGGGACTGGCAATTAACTCATTAAAAATACCCATGTGTTTTTCCAGGCTCTGTGTACAGTTAGATACACTCCTTCCCTGGTATATCCACAATCCAATATTACTTTTAAAATGGACTACCGAGATGCCTAACATTTATTTTCTAAACAATCATTTCACTAAACTGATGCACTGACTGTTCTCAGCCTACTTCAGCTTATAATTTTCTGTTGGTTCTACTAAGATGAATTTCTGCCGCCTTCTCCCCCGTCCTCCCCGTCGTCTTCAGCGACACTGTTCATCAGCCACCCCACCAGTGTGGATGTTATTAATAAAACAAACATTGTACTCCACGATGAATCTCCTGTTTGTGATCAAGTGAGGCTTTGAGCCTGCATAAATTAATCAGTTTTCAGCTAAAAAAAAAGCCATTGGAGAGAAACCCTCATCTTTGTATGGGAGACAGCGTAAAGCTGGGTCTATTATTTTAATTCTGTAAATGCTATATAGTCCAACTGTAAGCTGTATCCTTGAATCAATGTTCTTGTTAAGCGTAAGAGCTGTTTTCCTGCATACGTTACTCTGCATTTATGTTGGCTTATATCTTCTCCCTGCCCTGGCCCCCTCCCTACAGACTGTTCTGCTTTACTAACCTCATTCTTTCATGTGTATTTTACGTTTTGCCGTGTAGGTCTTTCACAGCTTTGCAGCCCCAGGCGGGCATTCTCAGAGCAAGGTCCGCTCCGCCTGATCCGGAGCGCCTCTTTCTTTGCAGGTTTGCAGTGTGCTGTGTGCTGTGTGCCTAGTCTAGCCGGTGTGACAAAACGTGTGGATTTGTAGTTTAGCCCTGGAAATAAGATTTCTATTTATTTTGTTTTTAAATACAAAATGGACGGTGATGTCTGCTCTCTTACCTTTCTGGATCCATGCTTTAAATCCCCAGAGGACAGCAGGCATTTTAATAGTCCTCTTTGGGGTTGGTTGGTTTTCTTGTTTTGTTTTGGAAGCATATATTTAATGGTGGATTCCATATCTCTAGGAATAAAATTTCCCAATAGTGTCAAGCTATTTTGATTTGGACTTGTTTCAACCAAACTATAAAAACTAAAGCTAACCTAGGTTCATTTAAAATGGACATTTCTTGCTTTTAGTGGCTGGGTCTTATTTCCATGGCTGAGTAGCTTTTATTTCACACACACATTTGTAAAATATGGCACCTTTAAAGACTATTGAGCCTGAGACACTTTTGATCTTGTGTATATGCAATCTGCGAATCTGCACAGCTTACAGCTTAGTTGAACAACCAGTGCACTGCTCACAACTTACAGGTATTTATTTTCTTCAAGACAGCATTGTAAAATCCTTTAAAAATGATATATATAATACCTGAGAAAGCTGGTATATGAATGAAGTCATGTTTATATTGGTTTTTGGTCCTTGTTTTGTCTCTTCACTGAGTACTACCTATGTGACCAGCATCCTTTTGGTACACTAAAATTTAATTGGAAAATATCTGCGTAGAGAAACACAGTGTACTAGTTTTAGTTTGTACTAAAAAGTACATACAAGCTTTTCAGATAAGCATTTTGGCTTGTTCAGCTAAGCAGCCTTTCTTGGTGATGGCCTTGCGCAGTGCTGTTGATCTGAATTAATGAGCATGTTTTTGTTTCATTAATTACATGGAGATCTGCAAACAAGAAAGGAACTGTATATTCCCCTGCTAATTGGTATTCCTTGTGTTACAGTTCACAGTAATCCTATGGATATGCCTGGGAGGGAGCAGAATGAGGACAGAGACAGCGGTATCGCGAGATCTGGTAATGGCAGTTCCATGTGTTAACCCTGTAGACTCCAAAAATATTCAGTAATACCCATCACTGAGATGTGTAGACATCATCAAATAGTTTTTCCTGTGCTGAAATATGATTTTTCTGTTTTGTTATATATAAATATTACATTAATGCATATAATGCATTACAGATATATTAATGCATACCTATATGTTTATGTACAAATGTTGTAGGCATCGAGGGTGTTCCATTATGATCCTCACAGAGCTAATCTGAACAGCGGTGTGATTTATTCACACATTTTGCAAATGAACAAGCCAAATTAGATATTGAAATAAGTTTACAGCATTTCTAAATTATACTTGTCATCTTTCCAAACCGAGGAGGATGGTAATGTTAAAACATGCATTTGGCTCCACAACACCCCTTCCTTCCCCCCAGATTCAGGATGCTGGGCACTTAAGGTTAGGATTGGAAAGGCTGTTAAAAGAAGTGATTAATGTTACTCCTTTCCACAAAAAATTTATTTCCCGATCCTCAGGGTTGATGAGCACAATGCAGCCTGTATGTTGTCTGTTATGTAAAACTGCAGGATGGTGCCATCCTTGTAGTGCTTGTATATCTTGTTAATGTTATTATAATCTGGTTATTTGCAGATAAGAAACATAGATAAGCAAAAGAGGAGGGACTTGAAAAGCAATGCCAGTTTATCTTGAGGGACTTTGGTTGCTGGTATTATTTTCCAAATGCTCTTTCTTCTGGAGAGATTTTTATTTATTCCTCTTATTATTGCAGCATCTCTCAGCAGTCTGCTCATCACTCCATTTCCATCTCCGGGCTCTTCGTTTAACAAAAGCTGTGCGAGCAGTTACCAGCGGCGTTGGCGTCGCAGTCAGACTACCAGCTTGGAGAATGGGGTCTTCCCTCGATGGTGAGCTAGGAACCAAAATGCTGGTTGCTGCCCATACATTTTCCACCATTGTCAGCTTGATTCTACTCTTGCATATGTACCTCTGCTCTCGCTGTTGCTTTCGGTGGGGTATTTACAGAGGTGTGAGTCAGGCTGCACTTCAACGCCTGATCTTTTTTAGTATCAGATTTCTTCATGGCATTCATTGTTTTGTACTCACTGGAAAGCCTTCAGCAAAACATAAACCTGTAGGCTGTACTTTTGAGGATAAGAAGCCCTAAAATGCTACTCAAAACACAAATTCCTGGCAGAGATAAGAGAGAACTAGAAAACTATATTCTAATCCCACAAACACTTTGAATCTCGTTCCAGCCTTTGTGATTGCAGGATCAATTAATGGTTGCTTGTAAAAAATAGCAAAGTGGGGTGTTATCAAAGGTGATGATTTAACAACACATGCAAACAAAAGGTGTTTATTGAAGTTAAATGTTCAAGAATTGAATTACACAGGAACAAAGGTACAGCTTTAAGCAGTGGATTACATTAACTTTCTGGTTTTTCCCTGCTTCAAGGTCCATGGATGAAAGCTTTAACTTGTCAGATGACAGCTCTGGTCCTAGCCCAGGAATTGTTAGGAAGAAAAAGATAGCAATTGGAGTTATTTTTTCACTCTCAAGAGATGAAGATGAAAACAACAAATTTAATGAGTTCTTCTTCTCACACTTCCCTCTTTTTGAGAGTCACATGAACAAACTGAAGAGTGCAATAGAACAGGTAAACACAGTCCTTCTGATTCTTGCGCTTGTATTGCTGTGTGTTCCCCTCAGACCTGTCAGATTTGACTCCTGTTGCTGTTTTACAAAAGTGGTATCAACTTGCTGTTGGGTATTGGACTTGTACCAGAGAAGAGCTTTGCTCTACAACATCTTTGATGATATTTCTTATTGCTGGCAAAAGCACAACGCAGGGTGAGGACAGAGCGTGCTGCCTTGTGCTGCAGGGACTGCTGAAGGCCGGAGCATTTGCTTGCCTGTGTAAGCTCCCAGTAAGGCTCAGGCCACATGAAGGGGAAGTTGATTTTTAGGCCTCCTCTTCCTCCCTGCTTCAGCTGAATCTGAGTCTAGCAGAACCTATCTCTAGGCTATTCCAGACTGTAAATAAATAGCCAGCTTTTTTTTTTTTTAACCCTGCATTTTACCTCCCGATTCTGATCTGTAGGAAGTTTTCAAAGATCAAAGTTTCAAATGCGCGGTTAGATTTACTTCAAATCTCTCTTCTAGGAAATACTTAGTGGTTGCTTTGCTACTGCGGTGAAAACTTTGACCCCTTTTATGCCTTGAATGATGAAAAAGCACAGGAGCAGCAGAGGCTGCAAGTGCATGTGTCTCACGTACCCTTCCTCAGAAATGAAAGTTGGCACTTCCACCATAATTTTATCACTTAAAAAAAAAAAAAAAAAAGAGTATTTGCATGACCAGTTGCATGAAAGATAAAGTCGAACACATGACTTTGTTTTCCATTTTCAGTGTTTCTGTAGCTATGTGTTACTTACCTGTTTAATGATTGTTTTCAAGGCTATGAAAATGAGCCGTAGATCAGCAGATGCCAGTCAGCGGAGTTTGGCATATAACAGAATTGTTGATGCCCTGAATGAATTCAGGTGAGCAGTTTGTCTCCTATCTCTGTTTCTTCAAAAAAGCTCGAGTCTGTTTTAGAATGATCTTCTTAGTGCAGGATAAGTAACTTACTATGTCTAAAGTCTTCCACAAAAGTAAGTACAATAAAGGTATTGGTGATTGATAACAAGCCACTATAATCTGTGTTTTTAAATATTGCCAAGTGTGTATATCCATCAGGGCTTGGTGTGAACCGGACACGGATGATCAAGGTTTTCTGTGCTTTAGGTAGTAATGAAGCTCCCAGCAACCTCTTAAATTACCTTTCATGGCCTGTTGAGAGGGGGAAAAAGAATTGCAAAGTCATGTTAGGGGAATATTATATATTTTCCTGATGTGTTAGCAAAGCAAGACCTTTACCCTGCTCTGTGTTCTGCTCTAAAGGAGTTTCAGATAACCAGCTACAAAGAAGGACGTATCTTTTTCACACAGTAAAGTGCAGTACTGTAATCTCTTGCTATCAGTACCTGCAGAGCGTCTCTATTCAACTGTTAATATACAAAGTGACACAGATAAGCACATTTAACTGTATTTTCTTTCCATAGTTCAAGTCATGGGGAGGGAATTAAGATGAAATCCATCTGTTTCAAGTGATTCATCTCCTCCCAGATGGGAGTGGCAGGGTGCTTCCTTTTACAGCTAGTGTAGAGCTACTTTTTAAAGACGTTATAGAAGACAGTGTTCTGATGTTCTTAAAAGAAAATCACGACTGATTTTACCAAACAGTGAAGGATCCTGAGGGCTCACCCATTTTTCTACAATTCCACTTACTGCCCGAGTGCCATGATCAGGTGGTGTTGCAGGTTGAAGGCACAGTTTGGTTTTTTTTTAATTAATTTTTAGAACCTCACCTCTGGGCGGTTGCGAGGGAGGGCAGAGGACACGTTCTGCAGGGACAGGCGGCAGGGAAGACGGAGCACGTGGGCCTGCGGTGAGAGGTGGATGGGAGAAGCGGTGCCAAGAGAGGGAGCAGAGGGAGCTCGTGACTGCGGGGAGCCGAGACGAGTTCGGCAACTCTGAGCAGCCGTGGTGGTTCCTCTGCTCCCCCAGCTCTGCCACCCCTCCCTGTCCTCACCCAGAGCTGCTTCTCTGCCCTCCCACCCCCCGATAACACCACCTCCCCAGCTGCTTTTCCAAAATTTCCCCCAAAACATTCCCCCTCAGGACACATTCAGCAGACTTTGCTGGTTCTCCTTTGTCCTTCCCGGTTAAACCGTTCCAAGGTGGTGGGGAAGGGCGCGTATCCCAAGTTGAACATAGGAAAAATAACTCTGAAAACAGAGGCCAGGTCCCCCTTGCTAGCTTTTTCCTCCTCGAAGGACAGCTCGGCCGTGCTGGGATGGGATGCGGCCGGCTGCTCTGGGCGGGCTGAGGAGGAAGGTGCCGTCCCACTGGACACGGGAGGGCTGGCACTCTGCTCCGGAGCCTGGCTCACGTGACACGGCCATTGCGTAACCAGCAGTGTGTCCAACTACCCGTTTTGTGCAGAGGTTTCCATGGCGATATAAATATTACTCTTTAATAGTGTAACAAGGTAAATTAAATCCAGTTTAATTTCATATAAACTAATTTCCTGGGGCAGCAGACGTTGGCAATTGTGTTTTTTTTAAAGCGGGAGCATTCAGAGGTGCCCCCAGCCATGGCCGCTCCTGCTGCTGTGATGTCTTGGCATGACAGCGTGCGGTGCTGTCAGAAAAAGCCTTTCTGTAACGTGCAAGAGCCACTTGCCTTGCAAAGCAATGCAATAAGTGTCTGGTAAAAGAGAAAAAAAAAAAAGGCGTATTTAAACACTGAAGGCTGGATGCAAAGGTGCTTTGGCGCAGGTTCAGCAAACCCATTTAGGCCACTATTATCTCTTTAGGCGTCTGCTTTCCCACTGAAGTCACGGGGAAGTCAGGAGCCCGAGTCCTTTGGTGAACCTGAGACTTGTGTTGATTCCTGCCCTCTTAGCAAACTGTGCTGGAGGGAAGAAGGGTGCTGAATTCAGTGGGCTGGTGTTTCGTAAACGTAATGCCGTGCTGGTTTAACTCATTGCGGTCTTTTTTTTTTTTTTAAAGCAGAATTATTTAAAACACCAAACCAACAAAAAACCGACAACAAAAGAAAAACCAAACAAATCCAGAATTTCAGAGGTTCTCAGGTGTAGCTGATGTGCACTCCTCTGGTAATTAGAATTGCCTCAGATCACTGGGGTGTGGGGGCAGGCCACACGCTGCCGTGCTGATCAGAGAAGGGAGGGACGCGTGTGACGGTTGTCACCGTGGCCTCTGGCACCCTGGAGTTCCTCTCTGTGGGGCAGGAGCTGTGGGGCAGGGTTATTGCAGGGCTCTGTACGGTCAGACGGGCATTTACAGGCCTTTACCTGCCCGCACTTGGAGCCAAGGGGGAGAAAAGAAGAGGGCAAAACAGAGCCTTCCTTCGCTGCTGTCATCTCATCCGGGGAAGCTGCCTTCTCTGAAAAGCCTATGCTGCTTCTGCAAATCGATGCTATTGATAAATTTGCCATCAGTTTGGTGCCCAACTCCAGCCCTACTGTTGCATCGTTATTCACTTCACAGCATTTTTTAATTTTCTAAAGCACTGATGGATTTAGCTATTAACACTTGACTTAGAGGCTTGAAACTCTCTTCAGATGTCAGCTGTGCAGACACGACTTAGGAAATAAGCTACTCGCATAAACATTTCGACTCCCCTGGTCCCTGAGGCCAAGGCAGCACATTGATAATACAGATTATGCATCTGACTAATACCTGTGTGGCAAATACGCAGACTCGCAAGGAAACACTGAACGCAAGGCCTAGGGAAACACCTCTCTCTGCGTTCTGGCAGCCGGATTTGATCCTGTTCTATGCCAGTAATTTGTAAGCGGCTTATGCTGCTGTGAAGCGAGTGGTGCGTTTTGCTCAGCGGTGCAGGCTGGTCCCTGTGCCAGCATGGGCACAGGAGTCACGTGGGCTCATTGCAGCAATTATTGCCTTCATTTTCATTTTCCTTTTTAAGGAAAAATCATCTTTGGAAAGAAGGCATGAGGACAGGGTGCAAATGCGTGTGAATGAAGCTTTATAAACCGCTGAATTTTTTTTTTCTTTTTTGAAACAATCTGTGCGAATTAAGCTTTATAAACCACTGATTGTTTTTTTCATTTTTGAAACAACCCCTGAGGAGATGCTAAGCTTTGACATTATGTTGCATCTCTCTAATAGCAGAGCGGCTCTTGGAGCCCGGTGCTGAGGGTTGGCAGTGTTTCCCTGGGGAGGAAGGGGGTTGCAGAGGGATGCTCTCATCACCGAGGAGCCAGAGGAGCCATCTGGCTCGTTCAGTTTGTCCAGCACCAGGGAAAGATGCTTGAACCAGTACTAAAACCCAGGACAAAGGCTGGGAAGGTTTGCAGCTGAAGGAGGAAGCAGAGAGCAGCTCAACACCGGCACCACAAGCACCGTCTATGGCTGCCATCTGTGCCCACAGAGCCGGCAAACCCCAGCAGGTTTGCAGGAGGAGTTTGCTCAGGTCTTTGTTTTCCTGCGGCTGCGCTGGGCTTTGGTTTCATGGCACCATTAGACACGAAAGTGTTTCCTGAGGAGCTCCCCCAGCCCCTGTACCTGATGCACCCTTGGAGGTGCCCGTAAGCTCCAGGCTGGTGTTCAGCCTCCCAGCAGCATTTCCAAATGGAAACCATTTTAAATGTACTGGAACCCTCAAAAGAACAGTCTTTCACTAACTGGGCTTTCCCTTGCATTCTGGTGTGTGCAGGGGAGAGGGCTGCTCGCTGCAGATGGCTGAGAGAGGACAATTTGATTTTTAATGGTGGTTATTTTTTAAATCCGGTTAACTTCCCTGACGTGTTTTTTTTTGTTTGTTTGGGGGTTTTTATTTATTTTTGTTGTTGTTGTTCAATAGATGGAAAGAGAGCATTTCCCCGTGTTGGCGGAGCTGGAAAGCAGTTAATCCTTGCCCTTGGTGTGTGTGCCATGGCTGCCTGCGCTGGCATGGAGGTTCCTGCGCCACAGTCACATGCCTGCTGGCCACCGGCCAGGGCAATCTGATCTCTCTCTGAGGAAACACTATCAGTTGCAGATGCAGCCAGGGTTACCAGAATAGTAAATAACGAATCACAAGACCCGGTCTATCTTTTCAACAAAAACAAATATTTTAATATGTTGGGTTCGGTACAGAACTAGTTTCTTTTTTTTTTTTTTTTTTCCAAAACAACCAAGCTGCAAAAGGTTTGGCTTGGTTAGTTTGCATATAAAGGAGAAATAAGCTGTGTTTTACATTAAGTTGTTGGATTTATCTTCAGCTTCTAAGGTCAGCTGTGTCTGGGGGTGTCAGTTCCGATACTTGTTTTGAGCTTTGAAACTCATCGAGCTTTGAAGTCCCTGGACTTAAGGTTTCTCCCTTTCTTTGGGTATCTTTAACATCCACTCCAGTTAATGGGCTGTGAACAGAAAGCTTTCCCTTAACAATCCCATCTCTAGTCCCAACTCCCTACAGCCGAGGCCCAAAATCCCGGTGCCCCTAGAGCCCCCCAGCTCCCCTTGGCGTGTGGCAGTGCCAGTGTCCCCCACTGCGTGTCCCCTCCCGTCTGACCTGGCAGGACTGCTGTGCCCAGGTCCATAACCGGGCTGTGCTTTCCTCCCAGGAGAAGACCAGTAGCAGAGGGTAACGTAGAGCAGCTCCGAGGCTGCTGCAAGCTGACCCAGCAAACAGCAAACCCCCTGGGTGCCATGGGTCTGTAAGCACAAAGGTAACTTGGTTTTCCCCTCTCCAGCCCATTTTCTGGCTTTTCCCATCGTGCCTGTGGCAGTGGGGTGTCTGAAAATCCAGCCTTTAGGGGAAACAAGTTTGATTTGGACTATTGTGAACACACAGGATGGATTTTGTATTTAATGAAAACTGGTAGAAAAAATAAGTCAGGAAATGCCGCAGTGCCCCATGAGTCACCCCCTTTCTTCTTGAGCAGTCCCGGTGGCTTCGGCACCATGTCCCGTCACCTTTGCTGCCCTTTGGGGAACTGCTCTGGACTCTTGTCGCTGTACAGCTGCGTTCTTCTCTGCAGACAGCCAGGGAACAGTCCCTCCCTCCCCAGCGCCCCTGGGCCGGTGCCGTTGTGTGCTGCGCTGCTGCTCTCGCTTCCTCCGGAGTTTCGCTTTAAACACTGAACCACGGAAGATTTGGCAGCTGCTGCTTGAGCGTGTTTTCCTGCCTGATGTGCAGCCGTTGCTTTACTTCTAGAAGTGCCCATAAATTGTTAGACCAGCATATCCAGAGAGGATCTTTGTAAATCAGGGGTGGTACTAGGGATGATGGGATAATGTAAATCTTTGTCTTGTAAAGCAAAAATATCTCTTCTAGGAAAAGTAGTGCTTTAGATGGGGAGAAACCTGAACTCATCAGTCATTTCCTTCGTTGTTCTGTTTTGTTTTCAGGCTTACATTTTTACTGTGATATAAACACAGGTTCCCATAGTGTCGTAACGTAGGCATTGTACTTAAAATGAAACTATAATTTGGTTTAGGTTTTAGAGGAGTTTAACAGTAATCATCTGAGGGGTTTTAGTCTGGTGTTTTACTGCAGAGTCAAAGTTTTAATCATACATTTACCATCCTCTGTAGAATCAAAAAATATGTGGGTAGATGCATAATCCTTCGAACTTTGATGCTCATACACTCTGTTTAAAGTGAAAGACGTGATCTGGTCCGCTGCCCTACAAATCCACACCTCAAGAGGTTTGGCCTGCAGATACACCAATCTTTTAAAGCAAGGAGGACATGAAGGTATTTTTATAAGTCAGATACACATAAGCATGTCCTAGTCATAAATAGCACCACTGTGGCAGATTTACGTATTTTCAATGAAACTGAGAGAAAGCAGGGGAGATAGCAGCAACAACAAATCATTCGTTTCCTCTCCATTCGGAACAGGGCAGCTCTTGGCTTGGCAGTGAGTGTTACTGTGCTTGGGATCAGTTTGGGTACAGGCATGAAGCACCTATGGGGCTTTACTGTCTGAGGTGGAAATGTAAATTCATAGTATGGAATGAACAACGTGGTTTGGATAATGGTTGATGAGAGACGTTTCTGACAGAAATGACAACTGGAATGAAATGTTGCAGTAAATTATTTGAATAGGGATCTCTGCCTTTCGTTATTTTGTTTAGTCTTCTGAACTCGTTTTTCTTTTCTAGAACGACTATTTGCAACCTGTACACGATGCCGCGGATTGGGGAGCCTGTCTGGCTTACCATGATGTCGGGAACACCAGAAAAGAACCAGCTGTGCCATCGCTTCATGAAGGAGTTCACTTTCTTGATGGAAAATGCTTCTAAAAACCAGTATGGTGTATTCTAATTTTTAAATTACATACGTGTTTATGCTTTTTCATTTCAAACCAATTTTTGAATCTGTTTTTAAAAACTGGGTAGTCAAAGAATCAAAAGACAATCTGTGAATGCCTTATTTTTTAAACAAGAAAAAAGTGAAATATCCCAATAAATTCCTGCTTCCCCACAATCCTCTAAATCTTGGTAGAGGCCAAACATTTCAAACGTGTCCGTAGGAAGCGCGTGATGGGTGTGTATGTCTGGAAGGGGCTGAACATACCTTATGAAATGCATTAATCTACCTTTCAGAATCAGTTATCATATGATGAGCAAGGTCAGACATTCAGTAAGAGCCGTGTCTGTAATACTGTCTGACCGCAAATTGCTGTTAAACCTGACTTCTGTAAAACGCCACTAAAGAAGTCGTGCGCTTCCTTAGTGCTCACCTTTCTGCCCTCGGGACAAAGCTGTGAGCGCTTGTTAAAAATTGAGAATGTTCTTGGTAAACCTGGCAGAATCTGATAAATTTACTCTTTTGTCAACACTTCATCCTCTTTCCCCAGGGCATGAGTAGGGGAAGTTTTTAAAGTGTTTGGCTCCACCAAAGTCCTAAAGCGAGCACAAACATGTGAAGTTGGAGTGGGAATGGCACTGAACGAGCAGCTGTAACTCCGGGGAAACTGCTTTCTGCAGGATGGGGAAAGGGCTGCTGCTCACCTTCTGCCTGCTTTGCCACCAAATTGTCATCTTTTCTGTCCCCCCAGCCAGCAGGGTGACACTTCATGGTCAGCGTCTCCTGCCTCGGTGCAATGGGAGAAACTGTAGGGAGTTGTGAGTGGTTCACGTGTATTTTCCTAGAATAATTTCCCGCCCCAATGGAAACCTTTTCCTGGGCTTAACTCCTTCTGCCTCTGCTGTTCTGAGCCCTGCACATCTTGGTTACATTTAAATGCTCGTTTGTTTGCATGCTTGATTTTAAATATAGTAAGATTTACACCAATGGGAGCAAGAGGAAAATCAAGCCACCTATCCTTTTCAGTCTGTTTTTTAAATCTCCTTTCCTCCCTTGGCTGTCTCCAGCGAGGAAATTGCTAAATTTCAGCTGTAGGGTTCCTGATGCTTGTGAAGTATTCCAATAGCATTACTTGGAGGCTCGCTGGCATTCGACTGTTTTCCTCCTGGGTACCTGAGCAGCTGTGGCCGCCAGTACCATCTGCGGGTGTGCGGGAGGCTGCTGCGCTTCTGCTCGCTCCTCCTCCCAGCGCCCTTTCCTGGGAGGGAAAGTGCTCCGTCCACGGAGCAGGAACCGTGCTGTAGCGTTACAGTAAATCAGATAGTTAACGTTTTTCAGATTGGTTTTTCACCCTGCCTAGCTAGTGGAAACTGGTTTGCTGGTGTAAGGACACAGTCTTCCTGGCTGAGCTATTTCTTTTAGTGGTGGCATTACAGAAATTCAGGGCTTTTATTTTTGAACAGGAGCAGCCTTATGTGCTTAAGTTGTATAACAGATGAAAGAACACAGCACCCAGCTGCTGTATGGGTTTGGTAGCAATAGCCTTCTTTCTCATCAATAGTCACAGAGCTTAAGGGTTTGGGATCTCCTTCGAGTACAAAGGCCACACAGCACCGCTGTTTATTTACTGCAAACAAAGTAAGTTGGGTTTGAGATGTTTTACAACATAAAGCTTGCAAAATGAGAAGTCTCATAATTATTGCCAAACAGAGGAACTGAGATGCCATAGGTGTAAAATATTTCATTTAACTTTAAATGTGTGTTCTAAAAAAGAGCTTTGCAGGGATGGGAGGGAGGGTGCAGCCCTCCCTTATCTCCCCAAAGAACCAAGATCAAAGGGATGATCTCTGCCAGCGTTGTTAGGTTGTTTCTGCAGTCCTTGATCCATATAGACTGTAGAACTGCTGTCAGTTTAATATCCTGAGTGTGTACCTGGAGAAAAACGATGTTGAACATTTTGCTTTCAGGTTTTTACCAGCTCTGCTGACTGCAGTCCTGACTAACCACTTGGCCTGGGTCCCCACCGTCATGCCGAACGGCCAGCCGCCTATACGGATCTTCCTGGAAAAGCATTCTTCGCAGAGCGTGGACATGCTGGCCAAAACCCATCCCTACAACCCCCTCTGGGCACAGCTCGGTATGTGGCAAACATCTCTTAACCATCTGACAGCTTTCCATCAATGGTTATGTGCATGGTGGTTTTTATGGATGCTTGTTACTCCTTACCCCCAAGTTAATATTTTCTTTAATTCAAAATGCTATTAAAGTGTGTATTTCAAGCTTAGAGATAGTCACTGTATTTTTTTATATGTGCTGTAATTTCATAAGGCATTATCATTGATAAAATGGCAGCCAAAAATTAAAGCCCTTGTTAGTCATTTCTGGCAGGTCTCTTAAGGTGCCCTGGTGATGATGGAGGATTCC
Organism: Patagioenas fasciata; assembly: GCF_037038585.1. Taxonomy (NCBI): domain Eukaryota; kingdom Metazoa; phylum Chordata; class Aves; order Columbiformes; family Columbidae; genus Patagioenas; species Patagioenas fasciata. Next base: position 11,092,216 of record NC_092533.1, on the reverse strand, counting down.
AGTTCCCCTCTGGTTGTCCCTCTATAAGGATAATCAGTTTTTGTTTTGGGGGATGCTGCTAAGAGTAAGCCTGGTTCTGGAAACAGCAAATAAAGGAAATTGATCTTTTGATAACAAACAAACATTGCTGTTGGTATGACAGGCAAAGGAGTGACGCAGGACAGGAAATCATGAGTGGGCAACCCCTGGGTGTGGTGTCAAAGCCCGCTGAGCAGCCAGTCACACTGCCTTGGGATCGCTTAGCAGAGGAGATGAGATTCCTGCTCTCTGATCAGGCTGCCCTGCTCTGCACACAAAGTCTTGTGGAATTTGGTGAGGAAAGGAAAGGTTTGCGAGGTTGCCCTGTTCTGGTATGGACAGGAATGGCTCAGGACTTGGCAAGAAGACTGGATTTCAGAGCTTGTGGGACTCAAGGGACCCACTGTGGTAAGCTTGGCCTTTGAGGCCTCTTGGATCCCTTGTCCTCCTGTCCCTGCATTCATCCGGTGCCCTAATACCTCCAGGACAACACTTGCACAGACACTTCCCCAGGTAAATCTGAAGTACAGTCAAAACAACCCATCCAACCCCTAGCAGAGCTCCAGGGAAGGGCAGAGAAGAAGGCTGGCTTCAGCTGCGCACCCGCCACTGTCACTTTTTGCCCTCGTTCTTGGCATAGGTTTGTTTCTCCTTCCAGCTTTCTCTTGGTGGGTAAAAGTTCAGCCTGGTTTCCAGACTACCCAGGGTAATCCAGAGCAGATGCCTCCTCTCAGCCATGGCTATGTAAGGAACCCAGGAGACGAGCCTCCGAAGCTGGGCACCGAAGTTCGGTGGTGCAAATGCTCCTCATACGTGAGATCACATGTCCCCTGACCAGCGTGTCACCTTACAAGCGATACCAACAGCATCTCTGGGATTCTCTGTATTGAAACCAAAATACTAGCGTAGCTGTCCTCGCTCTTCTGCTTTAGGTTTTTTCTGTTGTAGACTTGGCCTTTGAAAACTGGCCACAACAATTGTCTGTTAGAAGAATATTTTACTGTAAAGATGCAATCTAATTGTCTGTTTTATTTCCTATCCTAGGTGACCTGTATGGGGCTATTGGCTCACCCGTGAGATTAGCAAAAACAGTTGTGGTGGGCAAAAGGCATGACCTGGTACAGAGATTGCTTTATTTCCTTACTTACTTCATCAGATGCTCTGAACTTCAAGAGACACATCTTCTAGAAAATGGGGAAGATGAAGCCATCGTCATGCCTGGAACTGTTATAACTACCACGCTGGAGAAAGGAGAAGTAGAAGAATCAGAGTATGTGCTTGTCACAATGCACAAGAACAGGGGCAACTTGCTACCAACCGAGTCTGAAGAAATGACAGCTCCTAAGTGTAGCTGTAAATATTGCAAATGTCCGATTTCCCTTGCACAAAACATAGAAGGTGTTTCGCAGCAAGAGAGAGAAGACGCACAAAACACTCCTAAGGTAGAGCTGGAAAGTTCTTCAGATGAGAACAGAACTATTGTTCCTGACGACTGCCAGGAAGATGCTGTTGATATTAAGCAACCGAGACCCTGCCTGGACACAAAACTAGAGACTGTGGTGTGCGTGGGGTCAGCTGTGCCAGAAAAACATGTGGTGACGGAATCTGGTCTGGAGCCAACAGCCAACGTGTGGAGGAACGAAGACTCGCTGGACTCGGGCAACCAGGCGGTCGGTGTGCCCAGGTCACCCGGTTTAGCTGTGGAAAAGAAGCCGCCGGATAAGCTCTTCTGTGATGCGTTTCCTTGCAGCGCTGCTGAAGCTCAGACAAAGGTGACTTTCCTCATCGGAGATTCCATGTCACCTGATTCTGACATCGAACTCCGAAGTCAGGCAGTAGTGGAACAAATAGCGAGGCATCACAGCCCACCAGCAATGGAGGAAGGAGCGTCTGCTGATCAGAACTGTGAAGCTAAACAAACTGTTGAGGACCAAAATAGAGACTGTGGGACAGCTGAGCCCTTTCCTCAAGTTGCTAGTGAGCATCAGAGCTGGAATCCAAATCCATACAACGCTGAGAGCATGAGTTTGTTCGATGAATACTTTGCTGATGACAGTTCAATTGAAACCCGGACTATTGATGATATTCCAGGGCAAGCATCTACAGACCTTCTTGCTCACAACAGTAGTTTAGAGTTTTCTAAAAATCTGTGTACAAAGACTAGCAAACCACCTAGTGAATTTTGTAAATTCATGGACTCTGTTCGACAAGAGACCTACAAAAACTGCTTTAATGAGCAGGACCAAAGAGAGAAAATCTCTATTCGTGTCCCCCATGGGGACAGAGAAAATGTAGAGAAAAAAGTCGCCCCGGGAATTGATTGGGACATTCCAAGAAATGAGAGTTCGGATAGTGCCCTGGGTGACAGCGAAAGTGAGGATACAGGTCATGATCTAACTAGACCAAGCGGTAACTACTATGGAGGAGAGCAAGAAGATTGGGCAGAAGAATATGAGATTCCTTTTCCTGGGTAAGTGCTACTCAGCAGTCAGAGAGCCTCAGACAGACAGAGCCTCTTCTCATGTCACAGGTTTGGAGGAAGGTAGCCCAACTTGGCATCAGTGGTTGGAAAAGCGTGTCTTGAGCTTGCTGCTTGTAAAAGAATATAGGGAGATCTGTGGTCTGGAAAAAAACATTAATTGTGCTTCCGCAGTGATCCGACTGCAAAAGCTGACTTTAAACTCCTTCTTTTTAAAAAGTGCTTGAAGAGATAGGACAAATGTGAGAATGCAACCTCTCTGTAGCTGAATTTGGGGTTTACTTTTGTATATCTTTCTGATGTGCCTTTCTTGCAGGTCAAAATTGGTTGAAGTGAACTCTGTCCAGCCCAGTATCGCCAATTTTGGAAGATCCTTACTAGGTGGCTACTGTTCATCGTATGTCCCTGACTTTGTTTTGCAAGGAGTAGGAAGTGATGAAAAGCTGAGGCACTGTTTGGTGTCAGATTTGTCTCATGCTGTGCAGGTAATTAAGCTATATTTGGTAAATGTATTTATCACAGTAGGGAAAGGCAAATATTTTTGAATGTACAAACCTGCTGCAAGTGGAAATATTTACTGTTGCAGCTCTGTTCAGGTTTCTCCAGTCCCAGGTCACAAAGTTTATGTATCTGTTAATGTAACACAGTTAATGTATCTGAAAAACGTGGTTATTTCACTGTAAATCCAGAGCACAAAAACTTAGACTCCCACTGCAGCCAGCTGAGAGGCTGGTGCCCTTGGGAAGATGGATCTCTGTGCTGCACCGTAGAGAAATCATCATCGCCCATAGGCATGGCAGCCTGCTGATGGTTGACGTTAAACTGGGCTGGAATGATGTTAAAGAAGCCCAGCACTGAGGCTGCTGTGTATCTCTTCCCGTGCCCGGGAAGATCCTACTCTAGCTGTTGTGCAGAAGCTCCTCTTTCCGTGCACGTCTGACAACATGCTGCTGCTCGTGGGGCAGAACATGTTCTCTGCAGTGAAGCCATCAGGAATGCTCAGTATTTTGGGGGACATTACTCCTTTTTTAGGATTGTAGTTGAAGTGTCTGATAGTACTGGCTTTGTCAGAAAAGGAGAAACCAGTATAAAGATAACAGTCCTAAGGTGCTCATACTTCTCGAGTGTGCTGGAAATCGTCTCTTTTCCACAGAGACTTTTTCCCAGATGAACTGGGGCAGGACTGGGAAGCGTGGGATTTCCTACCCCTGTTCCAGCCCAGGAGAGGGGCAGAAAGCAGCTGTCACCGAGAAGCGTGATGCTGCTCTGCTCTGGTTTATTCCCAAGGGAACAGGGGAAAGACCCATGCACAGACTGGTGAGCGGACAGGCTGATTCCCCCGGAGCCTCCCGAAATGCCCCCTTCATCCACACCTCTCATTAAGGACGTGCATCACACCCCATGCGATGGCACTGCCACCCGTCCCTGCCGTCCCCTTGTGCCCAGCCCTGCGGGGGCAGTTCCGCGCCCCCACGACTGTTCTGGGTGCTGCTTTAAGCCATCGTGTTTTTGGCCGAATGTTTAAGCCTTTGGTGAAGCATAATTGAACTTCAGGCAAGACAGGTAGCAATGTGAGGTAGCTGCTGCTACAGAAGAGATAGATCTGAAATACAACCTCACAGTGGTGCGAGTCCACCAGCAGATGTAAACTTCAATTGCAAAAATCAAAAGATTGAAAGGATGCAAAAGGACTGAGCAAGATTTTATATATGTATCTCCAGTAAAATAATAACTGCATTCCAGCCCTGTTTGAAGTCCCTGTGAGACTCTTTGGAAGATGTTTCTAACAGCTGAACAAAAGAAGACGGTGGGGTTCCAAGTAAGCTCTCAAAACCTCCATGGCTTTAGGCAGGAGGTGAAATGCTCCTCAGAAGGAATGGAGGTGCAGGCTTGGCTCCTGACTCCCTCTGCTGGCCTTCCCACGGAGGGACACCAGTGACAACTGGGAATAAACCCGGCCTGGTTAACACAGCCGTGTTGAACAGCTACTTGGATTTTCCGTACTTTCAGTTTTAGGGGTTTAAATTATACTTTAGATATTTCAGTACTCTTTATAGCAAATATCAAAATATTTCATTTTTAGCCAGTGACACACTTAAAAACCTGGAAGAAAATGTAAAATAGCGCCTATCCTTCTAAGACTGTGCCTTGCATACAATAAAGCTCTGTTTTTAATAGACAGAATGGAATTCTTAGCACATGTTACTGTATTTTAGATGAAGCAGTGTCTGGGACACTGTCCCTGCTATCCAGGATGGTGATGTTTTGTGAGAAGACTGTTGCCCTTTGTCATTCTCATGGTTCTGCTATTCATTTTTCATTTTCCAGCATCCTGTTCTGGATGAACCGATTGCAGAAGCCGTCTGCATTATTGCAGACACAGACAAATGGACGGTGCAAGTGGCCAGTAGCCAGAGGCGAATGATCGATAATAAACTGGGAAAAGAGGTGTTAGTCTCAAGTCTCGTCTCCAACCTGCTTCATTCCACTCTTCAGCTTTACAAGCATAATTTATCTCCAAACTTTGTAAGTATGAATGACAATGGAGAGGGTGATGTTTTTTAAAGTATCCTTTCGCTTCATAGATTAGAGAAGCTGTAAGGTTCTGCCTAGTTTATTTATCCGTAGCCACAATTTTAGTAGCCAGTGCAGCCCTCGATGTCGCTGTCCGAGCTGCCCATTTAAACACCGCTCTGCGATCAAGACAACTGTCTCATTAATTCCGATTTAACATGCAATCAGAGGTTTCTGCTCCAAAGTGAGAATCTTGCCAGTGAATGTCTCACTAATTGTTCACCTCGACACGGCCACAGAAAAGGCAATAGACGTGTGGGGTCTGTGCTGGTTTGCTCTGAGGCTGGCTGCGGTTTGGGTGATAGCACTGACACGACTCCCTTTGCTTTCTAGTGTGTTATGCACCTGGAAGATCGGCTGCAGGAGCTGTATTTCAAAAGCAAGATGCTGTCCGAGTATCTCAAGGGCCAGATGAGAGTCCACGTCAAGGAGCTGGGCGTTGTGCTGGGGTACGGTCACACACTCCTCCATGCCCTGCGTTTCCTGACGCCAAACCCTCCGCCTGCACTTGTTCTAAGCACAGCGAAATGGATTCCTAGATGGGACTGGAGCTGTAGTGTGGCACAAATCACCCGTGGCCTCAGGCTTCTCCTTGGCCATTGCCTGATCCCGAGGATCCCCGGCCTTTCTCTCTTCCCCATGGGCAGGAAGATGGGCTCAGCGCTCCCGAGCTTGTCAGACTCCTTCCTTAGTTGGTCGGTCGTCACTGAACAACGTGGGGCACCTGATCCCTCCAGGTTGACATTCCCTATATGACAGAAAACACCCTCTGTGCCCTACATGGCACATAATACCTCTCTGTGGGTGTGGGATACAGGAGCTATTTATGGGCTGTTTATAGGAAGGCTCTGAATATCCTTTGGGGCAGAGGGGCACAGGGTGAGCAGGAAGGCGCACGGAGCACGTGTGGAGCTGGAGCTGCAGCGCAGGCCAGACCTTCTGGGCAGCTGCAGAAGTAGTTTAGTCCAGTCCTCTGCTCCAGCACTCTGTCCCCAACCTTTACTTGTGGGCAGGGAGGAATCTGTTGGTTTTCCTCCCTCCATCTGCTTGCTCACCAGTTTGTTGGCCCGGTGAAGAAAAACAAAAAACAAAACCAAACCCAGGCAGGTGGGAGCTAGGGCAGCATTGACAGTGCAGAGCTGCCGCTCATCAGGCGTGTCTGGAGGGGACGTTAGACAGAAGCTGGTGTCTGGAGCGTGTAGCCCCACCGGCAGAGCTGAGTTAGGGCAGAAGCGCAATTGGCCTCAGTTTTACTTGGAAAATGTCCTGCCACGCGGAGCACAAACACTTGTCCTGGAGCGGGCAATGTGTTTCCTAACACACGTGTTCAGCCCAGCTACATTTCGGGTTAGATTAAATGTGACTCTTCTGCTTCCTTTCAGGATTGAATCCAGCGACCTCCCTTTACTGGCAGCTGTAGCAAGCACTCACTCGCCGTATGTTGCCCAGATCCTACTGTAAAACGCCAGAGGCCGCAGACGGTGACTTGTTTTCCCCACGGGAAACAAAGTGGAAGACAACTTGGTCTGGCTTCTTTCTCTTTGAAGCAACTCAAACAAACTGCTCGCTGAGCTGCAGCACCTCCATATATGACTGCATGTTACGCAAACAGTTGGAGACTTTTCCTCTCCCACTTGGTCGTTTATAAAAAAGGATAAAGAAAGGGGAAAAGAAAAGTGGGTAAGCCCGAGATTGCAACCACAGAAAAGCAAAGATTTTAGCAAAAGCTGAAGATCTGCATTTTTTTATCTGTTTCTGCCACAGTGGCAAACTGTAATTTATACTGGGGAACGTGAGGAAGAACTGCTTTGAGAAATACAGGATGCCAATTCTAAACTTAACCAGAGAATGCAGCAGCTGTCTTCAGACTGGCTTCTCCTGATGAGGATCTCGTTAAGATCTGTAATTCTCAAGCTGCAGTGACTGGTAAACAACTTCTACTTCTCATGTCATAGCCGAAGTCTGGATACTTCCCAGAGGAAGAACAAGGGTTGGAGGGGTCGGTTTGTTTTGTAAAAAGCTTATTAATGACACTCAGCTCCAAAATTTATTTATGATCTTTCTTCTGGGGAGAGGGAATAGTGAGGAGAGGAGGGAGGAAGAGGCCAACAGACAAACTAGCGATGGAGATTCTCCTTCTTGGCCGGATGTTGTAACCAGTATTAGATGTTTATAATGTTTAAATCTTGCTTTATACTAAGTGATGTTTTTCTTCCACAACGTTAATGGAAATGTTAAAAAAAGTATATAAAGAGAACATTGGCTGAAATTTCCCCCTGGGCTCCCCAGAGTGACGTGACTATTACCTCTAACTTTTTTATGGTCTATAATGTTCTTGCAACATCATATTCTTTTTACAGCAGTCAGTCAGCTATTGAAATAATGAACTAGAAACAATTGTACCAAAGCATCGGGGAAAAGAAAAACAAATAGACTATTACCCTTAATTGCTCAGGTAACTAATTGATATATTTTTTAAAACCATTCTACAAAAAATGAACATTGATTACGCCATAGTATAGTAATATCAGATTTATTTTTTAACAAACATACCCTTGATGCAGACGACTCTAATCCCTTTTCTACTCACTCGTGTAATTACCAGCAGGAAATGTTGTTTATTTTATTCTCAGCATTTCTCCTTTACTCAGCCATCACTGTTTTGTCACTGTATATACAATAGTTGTAGGAATAGCTGATGGACCCAATCTGGTGTAAGTAATGTAAATATGCAGTGGTAGGTGGATTATGTTTTCAAAGGCTCTACTACCTCAGTTTAACTGGACACTTCATTAGAGGCTTTTCTTTGCGTATTTGTCCTAGCAGCCAATTAATGTTGCTCATTTTTACATTGTTTTCATCGATTACGTGCGGTATATTGAAATCCATGGATTATCCACAGAAGTAGGAGACACGTGTTCACTCGGTCGCTAAGCTCTCTAAACAGCTCTATAAATATGTCATTCTGTAATCATCTTTTCAATAGTACAGCACACCTGCTATTGTTGTTTGCAGAGTTATTTTAAATACACATCTATTTTAACCATTTGATAAACTTGAAAACAATAGGAGGGATCCCTGCCCCGCTGCTGCCAATGACAAAACTCTCCTCCCTTCCTTCGCTGGGGCCAGGATTTCACCCAGCGTGGTTTATCAGTAATGTTTGAAATCTCTAACTTAAGTCTCTGTTCCAAGGAAGATCTACATGGCAAACCCACACCCCTGTCCCTGTAGGACTGAGTCTGCCTTCCTAAGAAAACCAAATGTTGATACAGGCAGTGTCATTTGAAACGATTTTGTGTAGAAAATCTAATGCTGACTGCTGCAGGGAAGAAACTTGTGTTTAAGATGTGACCTAAGGGTGTGTTTCTCCCCTGTTCTTCAAATGTCCTTTCTTCACCACACGATTATATTGTATCTGGCTTTGGGAATGAGCACAAAACAGAGGGGCCCAGTTGTGCAAACACGTTTTTAATGAAAATACAGGATTGAGCTCCAAATACAAATTTTTAACACTTCATTATGCTACATTATATAGCCAGTAGTTACGATTCTGAATGTTGTACACAGATTTGCAGCTGTAACCGCTGGTGCTGGTGGAGCGGCCGCGTGTCCCCAGGGAGGTCTCTGTCCTGGGATCACCCCAGGACAACCCAGGTTGCTGGGGAGCTCCGCACTGTGACCCTGGCACCTCCCGAACTAACCTGTAACGCATCCTTACAGGAAAACACACTTTCTCCTCCATTTAACCATTATTAGTCAAATTGTGGGTATTGCTTCGAAATGGATTTGATGCTCCAGAGAGGCCCTTGCTCAGCTTGAAATGAGTATTGACGCGAGCAGGAGAACAAGGCGGCTGTTGGGCAGCGTCCTTCTGCACCCACTGCCACCCGGTCACGTCCCCCTCACCACGTGTTCGGTCAGGCCCAGGTGATGCGGCTTCCCCGCTGTCCCCCCGCAGGCGCCGGTCCCCGGGGTGGTGGCACCTCCTGTTACCAGTGCGGTCAGACGGCGGCCAAACCCCCCGTGGCGCGGAGTTACTCCGTGAGTTAACATCTGGGGTACATGAACAATGCGGTACGTATGTCTATTTGTTAAATAATACAAAAAGGGATCTTTTACAGGACTGTAGCATCGACTTTTAAAACATATATCGCCATTTGTTTTATGTGAATAGAAAACTAATGTTTGATTTCTTTTTTTTCCCCACTATTCCCCATCTCCATTAACATGTCTTAATTTTCTGGCTGAAAACTAAGTGTACTAGGCACACCAATTAGCAAATTTGTTTTCCTTGCAATTGGCAAACACTGGGCTGCTAAGAACAAAAAATATTTAAAAGAAAGGATTTTACACCTTGCATATGTTTTCCCTCTTACTTATTATAGATGTTTTATGACAATTTTTTGCTTTCTCTAAATTATTTAGATGGTGGTACTTGTAAAATGCTGGGTAAAATGTACATACTTGTTATCTCTTCTGGTTTTGTATATATCTCCCAAGATGTGCACTTGTATTATAATAACCATTCCCAATTTTAGGGGAAATTTGTGCAATAAATACAGTCTGTCAATTTACTTCTGCTGCATTTTGTGTCTGTTTTTCTACATGCAGTATGAGTTGGTGAGTTATAAACTACAACCATCTCCAGCTTGACATCTGTCCGTCTGCTATTGACGTCCCTTTTGGGACGCATTTCCCAGTACTCACAGGTGCTGCAGCCGTTTATTTGGGGTCTCTTAAGGAATTACTTGTTTGGAATGATTTGTGTCTGAACTTGCTGTCCCATCAGTTGTGAATGTCCTCGGCCCACACAGTGACAGGAAGACGGGAAGACGATCCTGACCCTCCGTGCTGACGCTTGACATCGCATGAGGAGAACGGATGGATGCACAAAGCTGCGGTCCCTGCGCTGGTCCGTACGTCCGTTCCCAGACTCACCTGCAGAGCAGGTTGTCACACCAGCAGAGCATTTGTAATTCTTCTGGTACAAGTTACCGTATTTGTGCCCATTTCCCCAGTTACAATCTGTTTTCTGTCTTTCTGGGCTGCTGCACAGGAACAAAGATTATGGCAAAGCCTTCACAAGGTTTTATTAAGTGTAAGTTGAAATTATGACACATTGCTGTCAAGAGAAGTGAAGTAATAATTGTACGACAAGAAAAAAATTAGCTTGGAAAAATGTAGCAGTGTACATACAGTGGCTTTTAGGGCATTCAGATCAACGCAGGTCCTGGGTTTTTGAAGACGGAATAAACAATCAGCAGAAGGTGGAGACCTTTGCCTGAAGTAGCTGCAAACACTGTTTTTGCTGAGCTTTCAAGTGGTTCATTTGTCTGGTTCGCACCTCCCGGGTGCCTCGCGAGGTGCGGGGTGCAGGGATCCTGGCCGGATCCAACCTGCAGCAGAGACGCACGGACAGGAGCCGTCTGGGGTCCCCGCAGGCACCTGCCAAGTCCTGTCTTGTACAGAGGTACCTGCTACCCAACTGTTTGAGAGACTGAGAGAGCTGGGACTGTTCAGCCTGGAGAAGACAAGCTGAGAAGGGTGGGTGTCAGGAGGATGGACCAGACTCTCTTCAGCGGTGCCCGATGGCAGGATGAGGGGCAACGGGCACAGGAGGTTCCATCTGAATATGAGGAGAAACTTCTTTACTTTGAGGTGCCAGAGCCCTGAACAGGCTGCCCAGAGAGGCTGTGGAGTCTCCTTCTCTGGAGACATTCAAACCCATCTGGATGTGATCCTGTGTGATCTGCTCTGGTGACCCTGCTTTAGAAGGTATGTTGGACTGGATGATCCCCAGAAGTCCATTCCAATCCCAGCCAGCCTGTGATTCTGTGGTGCTGTGTCCCTGGGGACAGGCTGAATGCTGGGGTCCTTCCAGCTGCGGAGGAGGATGGAAGTGGGACACAGGTGCTGGAAGGCAGCTTTCCTGCTCCCCAACCAGTCTGTGATTCTGTGACTATTTTATTTCATCTCTAGGAGGAACGAGAGCTGTAACACCAAACTCACGGGTGTTTGAACTGCTCCTGTAACCCGAATTTTCCTTCCAAGCAGGGAACGGATGAGTTGCTCAGACTCTCTCAGTTCCCATCCCATGTAGCGTGACACCAACTGGCTCAATGCCCCATGTGAGTGGGGCAACATAAAAGCAATCGATAGAGAATGACGGATACAGAAGGCAGAACCTGCGACCCCACGGCAGCGCTGGAGGGGTGAAGCAGCAGTTCCGAGTCTGGGCTCCAGCAGAATCTGCGGCAGGGGATGCTTGGCCGTGCCTGGTGCTGCGGGAGAGGCAGCGAGACTGGGCCGGGGACATGGGCGATGCTGTTGGGGCTGCCACGGGGCTCCTGGGGCTGGGAGAGGGAACTTGGTGTCCTCACAGGAGATGGCTATGAGGTCTCCTCCTGACGGGGCTGTGCGAGGTGAGCTGGCGATCATGTGTCTGTGTGATGATGTTAGCAGTAAATTCAGCAATGTAATCACTGCAGCATCCAGAAAACGCTGATGTTAATGCCCAGAATTGATTTCCTTTTTAATTCTCCAGCTAGACTGGGACACAGCACTTGCTAGCCAATATTTTTAATGTATTGTTTCTCCTTTGCTGCAGTTCCCCTAATTTTCCTGAAACAAAGGGGAAAGCTAATTCCCTTTTGCCGAGGGATGGGCAGGGGAGTGAGCCACAGGCGTCTGAGCGCCACAGCATCCTTCATCTCTTGCGTGATTACTCATGGGTCTGCAGAAGGGGAGGTGATGATGGTCATTATTGTTTGTGCGGATGAGTACAGAGCAGCCCTGTGACGATCTCTGGCTATCCTGGGTGGGAAGCAGCTCCCGTGTCGCTGTGTCCCCGTGTCGCTGTGTCCCCATGTCGCTGTTGGCCATGTGGAGCTCCTGAGCAGCTCACCGCGGAACCACCGTTGCTTTCTTCTTTCTCTGCAAATGTGACTTAAATATATATAATTTAAAACAGCAGCCTTGTAGCTGGAGTTAGGAACGAGCCTACACCCTGGAGGTGCACGTCTTCTGGACTCTGTGTTTGTGCTGAACATAACGCCTCTGTTTATGTGCTGCAGCCTGGACATTCTGTTCCAGCCAGTCCCTCATTTTTCCATGGGCCGCAGGAGCAGTCACAGGCTCTGCGCACCGACCTGCCTGTGTACAATAACCTCATCTCTGTTATTGCTACAGGCAAATCTAAATACTCCGGTGCTTGGGTTTTTGAAAACAGTTGCTGGAGCTCGCTGGAGATGCTGCTTTACTGGAACTGATGCTTTTCAGCCCTGACAGTCAAAGAACCACAAGTTCAAATCCCGGGGAAAAGGAGGAGAAACACGAGCAGTGTTTGGATGTGGTAACGCCAGCAGCACCACACAGCTCCCACCCAGCAGAGCAGGGGTTCACTGCTGACCATGGGCATGCACTTCTGTACCATCCCTACCAGGAAAACATTACTTTAAATATATTTCCTCCAGGTTTCAGCTGCAAGTGTGCCGGCTTTCTCAGAATGATCACAGGACACGCAGCTTGCTCAGCACCGAGATGTCGCAGTATCAGACCCTGCCCTGACGTGGAGCTTCCCACAGAGCCACAGATCCCTGCGGGGGATCCCAACACAAGGGGCTGTGAGTCAGAGGTGCTGGGGCTCTCGTGTCCCCCGAGGGACACTGCTGGGCAGCGTTTTCTGCCAGGACCACAGCTGCTGGCCGCCCTGCAAGGCTGGGTATGTCGAGAGGCCTCTGGGAATGAAGAGCTTCATGTAAAGCGTCACCCGCTTGGGTCCCGTGAAGATCCTCTGCTCTGCTCAGCCTGGCCGCTCTGAGGGAGCACAGTAGCAGGAGGAAGCACATTGCTCAAATCTCTTTATTTTCATAACCCTAACCCCTAACCTAACCCTAAACTCTAACCCTAATCCTAATCCTAGCCCTAACCCTACCGTAACCCTAAACCCTAACCCTAATGGCTCTAATCCTAACCCTAGATCTAACCCTAACCCTAACCACTAACACTAGCCCTAACCAAACCTTAACCCCTAACCCTGAACCCTAAACCTAATCCTAACCCTAACCTTAACCCTAATGGCCCTAACCTTTACACTAACCCTAACCCTACTCTAATCCTAACCCTAAACCTAATGACCCTAATCCTAACCCTAACCCTAATGACCCTAGCCCTAAACCCCTAACCCTAAGCCTAATGACCCTAACCCTAACCCTTACCCTAACCCTAACTCTAATGACCCTAACCCTAATGATCCTATTCCTAACCCTAACCCCTAATGCTAACCCTAACCCACACCCCTAACCCAGCCCTGCAGGGATGCCCCGCACGGCTCTGCGGTGTTGGGGCAACGCGGTATGTGAGATGCTGGGACTGCCCCGTTGTTTCCTTCTCGAGCAGGACAGGTTGAAGCCACGGCTCTGGGACACGCGTGTGCCGCTCCTGGCGTCGCGGGGGCTGGGTGGGACAGCTGAGGGTGGAGTTTGTCCCAGCCTGTTAGCGGAAAACAAATGTTTGCCTTGAGTGCTGTAGAAAATGAAACAGGTGTTTCTCACAGGAGTGTGTGTAGTTGGGCTGAAAAAGATGGGTGAAAGCATCTCCTTGAGAAGTGAGAGCCTGACTACCTAAAGGCATATGATTTTAGCTTTCTTGGCTAACAGGATATATTTCTAGAACGTCTCCTCTGATGTCACTAAAAGAAAGGTGGTTATAAGGTGCCCAGCACAGGAAGCAGGGAGGCAAAGCCCAAGTCTGTACAGGGGCAATCATGAGAAGTCCCTCAGTGGGCTCCCGGCGCTGATTCTGGACCAGGAGTGGGATCTCTCTGGAGCAAACATCCGCATCTGGAGGGTCTGCTGTGGGGATTGCAACAAGTTTTCACGCTACAAATGTATTTATAAACAGGGACTTTTGGGAAAGGGGTACAAGTGGGTTTGTGTGTTTGATTTTCCTGCCAGAGATGCTTTTTGCTTTGGAGAACTTCGATGCATTTGAAAAGACGACATTCAGCAATTCTTCTATAATTACTTCAAAATTACAGCCACGAGCAATTATATTTTTCAATAGCTTTTTGAGTGCTCTGAATCCTAAGAAATTAACTACCCCATTTTCAAGGAGCAGATTTATTAATAGCAGCTGTAACTAGAAATCTTGTCTAATTTTGATCACTACCGAACGAGCAGAAAGAATAAGGGTTCCTGTTTCCATGTATTAACAATATGACTGATAAAATTTGCGGGAGACATTCTTGGTGAACAAGATAATTACAGCTGTGTTGCTCGTGCTGCAATAATTAATGATCGTGTGCTTTATTCTCCAAGCTTGTTTTTCTTGTACAGCTCCAACAGTTTAAATAAAGGCCTCGATCCCTGTCATTTCGCATGACATTGTTCTGAAGCTGGTTAGGCTGCAAAAGCCATCAGCCTGGAGGCAAATTTATTTTTCAAAATACAGTTTAAATCTGCAAACCATTTTTAAAATTATGGGTTAGTGAAAAGGAGGCCCTTCCCATGGAAACAGATGCAGGTTTTTAGGAACCGTAGGCTTCAACTGATTCAGTATTAACACCGAGGGCCCTGTCCTGGGCTGGTGAGAACCCGCGCTGCTCCTGGCAACCGCAGCTCTTCACAGCTATGAATTCAGAATCCTATTTTTAGGCTGAAAATAATCCTTAACCTAAACACAACCTGTCAGATATGCTGCAGTTGACTGTCACATCCTCGTCTGGTTTTTCCCAGGCTTGTTTGCTGGGAAGCTGCCGACCCCGCAGGATCAGGTTCCCTCCGGGCTCGGGCAGGGCTTTGTCCAGTGCAAGTTATCAGTCTCGGAAATACGGGGTGAATTCCCTCTTTTTCAGAACATGTACAGCAGAGGCAGTTTTAGAGGAAATGTCTTCCATCGGCAGTGCCCATCCTCTGCCTTCATCGCTTACACTCAAAACATGAGAGCTCATTAAGTGTTTCTAATTAATTTGTAAGCGGCTAAAGATGCGGCTGAGCCCATTACTGGAGCACGTGGTGGTTCTGACATCTCAGCAAGGAAAACCCTATTGCCAGAACCTTAACCTCCTTGCCCACGGTGTCACCAACAGGTTCGCAGGCTGGGCCCCCTTCACTGGGCTGTGTGACACTCACCGTGTGTCACCTGTGCGGGGTCTCTGGCACCTGTCCCCACCCACAGCAAACCAGTGACAGATACTGGTCAGAGCCCCGGAGACACCAGCAACTGCTGGTGGTTCCCATCCCGGCCATGGGCTCCTGCCGAGCTCCGCTCTCTTGGTTTCTGACTGCAACACTCTTCTGCCAGCTTTGGTTGCAGGTTTGTTACCATTTGTGTGCACATCCTTGAAATCACAACTGGAAAAAACACTGGGGTGGTTCCTGCCGCCTCGAAGTCTCCTTGTCTGTAAGCCCTCAAACTGGTTCCATTTCTCTTGGTACCTTCTTATGAAGTACAGCAATTTGTAATACCCTCCTGGAGACAAGCTCAGTTAGTACTTCACAAAATAGCAACTGTTTATATAAAAGAAAACATTTCTACTGCAAAGGCAATTTTGCCTTGGATGCAGTGAAACCGAACTATTGAAATGCAACACAGGCTTCTCTGGAAAGAACCTGCCCGCTGGCCGAAGCTCTGAGAAAAATATTAATCACTAAAACCGTTTGAAAAATTCGGATGTTGCGCCATGTACTGGTACCATCTGTGGCTTTTGCCTCGCTGGTGCGGCACCGAGAATATTGCAAACGACATGGTGGGGAGCTGCAACGCACCTGCGACTTCTCAGAACACACACAGCCCCCTTCTGCTTTCCAGCACAGCCAAAGTTTGCTGGTTCAAGTTGCACAGTCGTTGCATATGCAGTTGTCAAAAATAATATTTCCTTGACGAGGTTGTTCTTGGTGTCAGGGTGTTTCTAGAAGTCAGTTTGCTTCCTATAGGTCTCTACATGAATTTCACTGCGTTCCCCTTTGTAACAGAAATTGCAAATACATCTCCAGACATCTCTGCCGATACCCCACGGCGGCCTCCATCGCCTCTTCAGTATTTCAGACTGGGGAACGCTTGGATCGCAGCTGTCACCAAGGTCAAATGAATTGCCTAAAAATCCAAAGACATTGCTTCTGCTTCAATATCATCACTGCTGTCCTACCTGATAGATCTTCTCCTGATTTTTAACCTCACAGTATTATATTAAGGAATTGAAGAAAAGCAGCCCGTTTGCTCCGAGCGAGAGCAATTACTTCCACATGGGGTAAGTGACTGTAGGTAAGTGATATCTTGTGTACTTGGGTGGCATCTGGTTTTATTGGGCGGTGCGCTGAACCACGCACTCGATAACTTGCATCACCGTATGATTCATATGCTCATCTGACCTTCATCTCGCTGCTGTTCTGCTTTTATTTCCTTTGCTCCCTACAAGTTCCTCCTGCGTTTCACACACAGAGCTTCCCTTCATTCCAAGAAGACCGCGAATGGTTGCGCTTTGAGCATTTAAAAACCCAACTGGTACAATCAGCTACTTGAAAATCACGGATGGAGCGACACGTCCCTCTCCCCTCACATGTACGCCCCACACCGTAGGCGGTCGGGAGTTGCTGTATGTCGGCCATACCCTCCCCTGCTGGGTGAAATCCCTCCTGTGAGACCCCGCAGACCCTTGTGGGGATAAGAGGGTTTGCAGGGAGGGTCCTTCCCCATTTTTGGTGCTGTTCTTCTAGGAGAAGCCCAGCTCTGTGCACTGGTTCTAGCTGGTCCTGTGCCTTCAGTCTTGCTCAGCGAGGCTGTTCCTCCTTGAGTCCCTCCCCTGCAGCTGAGGATGGATGGATGGATGGATGGATGGATGGATGGATGGACGGACGGACGGACATCATCCCTGGATGTCTTGGCTTTTTGATGCATGAGGGGAAAGAAGAGTCCAGCGCTCTCTCATCAGAACACCTTGGTTTGCTGCAGCAGAGCTTCTGGCCTGGGGGACGAGGCCACCCCAGGCTCTGGGATGCCGCAGTTGATCAATGTCACCTGCCACCACATCTACTGTGCCACAGAAGGAGAGGCGGAAGGGAAGAAACCACACTGAGTGGAAGAAGAGTCATCTGCAGATCTTTTTTAAGTTAAAAATAGACGGGATTTTGTGTGCAGAAGACTGTTCTGTTGTGCTGTGCACATCATGTGAACATGCCGTACGCTTCTGCATTTGAAGACTAAACCCAACAACACTGAAAACAGGAACTTTCTGGATATTCTGCATACCTGAGATTTAATGGCTTCAGTGAGCCGCCTGATATCATCTCATCCATATGGTTGTGCTTGGGTGGGGGAACTAAACATCTCATTAGCTCTGTAGGGTCATTAAAAGCCGGAGATCATAAGGAATAATAAGGATGCATGTCATCGCGCGAAGACAGATGATAAAAGCAACCGACTCTGACGCTGAGTGCTTCAATGTGAGGGGACCCAATTTACCGGCGTGGAGGAGCTGAGTGCTTGCTAACTCACTAATGTCAGCGGGAGCTGTTTATATGCTCTTCATCAGAAAAATCAGGCCAACAGCATCGAAAAGTGCCTAAAACCAGAGGATGATATAGGGACTTTTGTCCTACATAACTTTGCAATGAGTTCACTGAGCACTCCTGGCTCCCAGGCCTGATCGAAGTCTACTAAACTGTGCAACATTTCTTCATAATCAAATTATAGTTTATACACACACAGAAACACAAACACACAGACATGTATCTTCCCAAAAATGTACAAAATATACGCACACAGCGAAAAGCTGAGGTGATGCTGGCTGAATCGCTGCACTGGTCTCGGCTATGACAGCAATGCCCACAGTTGCAAATTACCCTGACATCCACACTTGCAGTAGGAAAACGGTAAGAACTGGGAGTCTTCCCCAGCCTTGGTCTTGATTCAAATGCTGTGATAGTTCTCATAGGCTTTCACAAACAAGTTGGATGTATTTGATTGCATAAAGCAGAGAAACAGCATGCCAGGTGTTTATTATACATTTCTTAATCTAGTTGATTGCCAGTTAAGGAAAAGTCTAGACTGCTGGCCCGTCATTCGGCAGCAGAGAGGTCGTTTGTCATTTTTCCACACGCTCAGAGAATTACTGCATTTACTTAAAAAAAAAGGGGAGGACTGAAATCCTATTTGCTCTAATCTTTATCATATTTAAACTGGCTCCTCTCTGTAGCCGTGCTCTGCTCTTTTACTCGCTCAACATTGTCAGCCAAAGTGTTGGCCACTTACAATTGTAATAGATGCACAGAAAGATAATACTGTGTTATGCAAGTGTTTGGCTTTTTGCCTCCGACAATAACTACTTGGTAAAAAAATACAAATACCACTGCATGTTCTCTGTGGGTTACAACAGGTCATCATCACAAAAAACCCTGCTATGAAATCTTGCAACTTACAGTTGTACAACTTCAAGCAGACCCCAAGTATTAAGGAAAGAGACACTAGAAAACTTGGAAAAAGGTACGTCGAATTTGCTACTGATTCCAGATGACTGGTGGGGACTTTCCCATAGCGTGAGTGTTCCTTTTGATTTTTGTCACTTTTCAGTCTTCATCTACATCCAGCCCATTCTCTTATCCCTCCCTTTCCTAATGGTTTTCGGCATGAGGTTTCCTACAACAGCTGAAGAAAATCTTTCAGTTAAAGTTTTAACCTGATTATAACAACAAAGAAAATGCAAGTGGGGTAGTCACTAGACTCCAGATTGCCTCCTGTCAGGGCAGGTTTTCCCCCACCACCCTCATCTTGAATTTTTCAGGCTAGAGCCTGGACATCTGCATACTGTTGCTGGATACCTCTGATATCTAGACAGGTCCATATGTTCTTTCAGCTTTTGCCAGCGAAGTGCTGAGGCTGGAATCAAATATCTGTAGGTTGTGTGTAGTAAAAATAAAATGGCAAAAACCAGACAAACCATTTGACAAAAGAGCCTGTTTCATACAGAACAACAGAGCTGTTCCATTGCAGAGTGGGTGGGTTTGGGGCAAGAACTTCTGTCTCTGAGCAAACCAGCTGTTTTTATTTTAGGTGGTATTTTATTACAATTTTGAATGTGTTTGTCAGTTCTTATTCTGTTTTATCAGACATTTTTGATAATGTTCTACGCTACAAAGCACGCCTGCGGCAGATTGGGTACTCTGGTGAATGGCCACGAGTCCTTTCTGTCCTGATCCCGCTCGCTCCCGTTTGGCAGAGCTCAGTGATTCAGGGAGGCGGGAGGTGGGGGACAGACAGACAGCTGTTCAGCTGCATCTTCCAAGTGCAGGGAGGGACAGGAATCCCCTTCTTGAGACACGTCTTCTCCTGTTTGGCCATGAAAGGGAAATAAGGTAGATGAGAATACCCATGTAAGCAAAGGACAGCCAGCACTGTTTCAATATAAATAGCTTTTACTGTCCTCATCAGTGGCTTTCAGAGAGTCCATATCAATGCACGCCCTTGTTTTCATAGAAACCCTAGTAAACAAGTAGCAAACAACCTAATTCACCATTTGCTTC
Source organism: Patagioenas fasciata (assembly GCF_037038585.1). Taxonomy (NCBI): domain Eukaryota; kingdom Metazoa; phylum Chordata; class Aves; order Columbiformes; family Columbidae; genus Patagioenas; species Patagioenas fasciata. The sequence continues at coordinate 11,072,626 of NC_092533.1, read as the reverse complement.
ACCAGGTTGCTCCTAACTTGGGGACCAGGACGCCAGAAGCCGGGCATTGCCCGATACGATGGCTGGTGTGCGATGTTCCCACTGCCCCAAGCACGAAATAGTTGTTATTTCAGAATTTCCACCCATCCTCTATCAGTCGAGACGAGACGATCCCTTCAGCCGGGAGCAAAGACACAGGAAATGGTTAATCCCCCTGCGCAGGAGCTTTGGTTCACTCTGCTCCAGGGAGCAGCTGGGACTCCTCACCCTCTCTTTGCATGTTAATATTGTCTTAAAACCCTTCAATCTTCAGGTCGACCGTGTTCACAGTACATTCACACAAGCACTCAGCATGTTAGGGACCATCAAATACGTGTGACAGGGAACAGGAAAAGCGCGGAAAATTGCCGCTGAACGTAAAGCATAAGTAGAAAAGGCCTCATAGCCGCATTTAAAAGTTGTAAAGATTCTCATCTGTGTCAGGCTGAAAAACAAGGGTTTGGCTGTCACAATGACTTCTGTCATTGCTTACGTGTACATGGCTTTCTAGTTTTACCCTTCAGGAAAAATCTGTAGAGGAAGGAAAGCCATGCCTGTCTTGAGTTAACGAGAACAAGGACGGGATTTTCATTAAAAAACAATAAATAATGATACAGCAGAAAGATAAAGACCTCACAATTCTCATGCTTCGTCTCTACATTTTACCATTATCCTTTGCACTGAAGCTCTAGGAATATGCAGAGTCCAGAACTTTGCCTCATAAGGAGCAAAATTAGTGGTACAATAGCAAACAACTGTTTTCATTCTTGCTTTTGATTTTGCAAAAATAATTCACTATTTCACATCTTCTGTAACATAATTTTGGATACTGAGAATTCGATATGGAAATGCTGTTTGAGACAGGAGATCAATGTTCTTATCTGGGTAACCTGATCAGTGCTGTGGCATTTGCTAATTTTCCTCCAAAAGGTGCACTTGCACAAAAATACTAATTACCCCTTTGCCTCCCTGAATTCACGCACTTTTACTGAACCATCACAAACATTGTACCCAGGAAGTTAATCATCAGAATAAGCACATGTCCCAACAGCACATATGGTAAAACAGTCTAAAGAGATTCTTCCCATTGGGGGATCCCAGAACATTTTGTTTTCCTCCACTCAGGCAAAGAATTAGTTTGTATGTCGTCCTTGCAGCACGTTAACCACATATTCAGTTAGTAGCTGTTACCAGTGATGGGAATGAATCTCTGAAAAGGAATTATTTTCCAAAGCTAAGAAATGAGGAAAAAAAAAAATAGCCTAACAGCCATATGGGAGAATGAGAGGAAGAAAAGGCTGCAATAAAACTCACAGGAACAAGAAATATCTAGAATAGATAAAAATACAAGTAAAAATATTTCAGTCTATGATGATTGTGTGTCTCTCCCACCGGGAGAGGTGAGGAAGTTGAGTTTTACCCTGAAGAATCTGGGATGTACCCATGGTGGTGAAAGGCATGAGATGAAAAGACATCTTTGGGAGTGTCGGTGAACACAAACAATTGGAGGAACATACCAGGAGGAGGAGGCGTGCGCTGTAATTTAGCTATTCTTCTCAAATCCACGGATGTGTTAAGCAGAAACATTTATTCTCCCGAGACTGCAAATAATCTGTATAAATAGCAAGACACCTCCGATTCTTCCATGTAAGGCTACAGATATTGTTATTTTTCAATAAATAAGAAACTGCATGATAAGTAATGATGCTTTATTCAGGCAGTGTAGAAAAAAGGGAAGTAAATTTTCCCCTCTGCACAGAGGAGTCACCCTGCTTGGCCACATCCTTTAATCCCAACCCTGAAATTACTCATTTGTGAAAGCTTCTTAATTGTCTTTAACTACATAGGCCTCACCACGTGGAGGCACAGGCTGTAACACCAGTAAGCAGTTACGATAGTGACACTTGTTTCCATTGTTCTCCAGATATTTGGGAAAATAAACCTGACAGCTAAAATAGCCCCTGGAACAACTGCAGCTATTAGAGCTATTATCTACCCAAATACAGGTATTTTTGGAGTGAGGAAAGTCTCGTTTCACGGGTCAGTTGGGCCAAGCAATTAAACTGGGATAACAGCTTTGGTTCCTATTGAGTTCCTCTGTCTGTCCTACTGCTCTACACATGTCTGGTGGCTCATGTACAACAAATAATTTGTTTGCCAAAGAAAAAGGAATTCATTGGCTATTAATTTTATTCCCGTGTTGAATGCCTGCTTCCGCATTATTTTGACTGCAGGAATGCTGAACAGCTAGAATAGGTGGGAAAATGAGTCACCTTCTAAAAAAACGGGATGAGGATTTAAATTATTACAGATCCATGAGAACAGAATCATTACATTTTTTATCCAGCCACCTGCACTTTGGGGGTATTGCCTAATCTTTTATGATAGTTAACTATAAACTGAGCTGATGAAGAAAAATATACTTTATTTGCTATTACATCTCTTAATAAGGAAGCATTCATGCTTCAGTTCTTTCTGCTTGCATCTCCTCTTCGGGAGGACTTTTTATCTCCAGCCTTTCAATTTGTGTTCCTGGCAGGCAGTCTCAGAAGATTCCCACACTACTGGAAATAATATTTGATGTACTAAAGTTGAAAAAGGATAACATGTTCTGCCAAATAACTTGTACAAACTTCTGACCTTTGGAACAATAATAGACGTGGTATTTGGAAATGTTAATTTCACCATGGAAGTTCAAAATGAAGTAAAAAAGATAATAAATTAGTCTTGATAGACTTTAAGGGATGAGAATTTTGTCCTTTACCTGACTGCCATTTTTGAGAGCACCTGAAATTGTCTCTCTAGTGGTCGCAGTGTCAGGAGTTTGTGATGTTATGAAGAGTTGCTTTTAAGATCTGTGTTATCCATTCCATGGCTGTGCCTGCGATGAACCAGGCACAGCACCAAAAAAGTCTGCGGTGGATAACATGCCAAATTTTGTTTGAAGGAAACACTAGAAATATTATAAACCAACTTGTGATGGCCAGTAAAGTCCTTCAGTACAACAAAGACAATTGTGCCATAAAGGGCAAGTGGTAAAAAGAACAGGAAGGAATAGCCAGAGGAAAGGAAGAAACAAAACCACTCTTGTTTTTTAGGAAGGAAAGAGGAAAAAAACAAACAAACAAAACCAACAAAAAAAGGACAAACACAAGTTGTGTGTCTGCAGAGCTTTTTTCTCATAAATTTATTGAACAGGACGTGGTGTAAGGAACAAAATCTTAGGAGGCAGCTGCTTCCCAGTGTCCACGAGGGGCCGTTGTCACCAGAAACACAGGACTAGGAGGACTCAGCACCAGTCCAGGTCCCCTCTGTGAAAACCCCACAGGACGGGATTCTGAGAGGTGCAACCAGTTATTTGCGGGCAAACCCCACATTCTCTGGGTCCGTCTCTTCACCTACGAGGCCTCTGTGGGCACAGCTGGGTGGGGTCACGCGTCTGGGGGACCCGACCCCCAGTGCCAGACATGGAGCCCAAGACTTCGAGAAGCTCGAGAACATTCTGTGAGCGGAAGGCGGGAGCAGAGACCAGCACGGTGCAGCCGAGAAACCACACGGTGTTTGGTGTGGTGACACACGTGTCCCTGCCCGTGGGCACTCCAGCTGCAGGATTATGTCCCACTGGACGTCGAAAGGTAATTGATGTAGAGAATGGGTTGTCTCAGGTGTAAAGGTGGAGCTGATGGTGGTTTTAGGAACACTCTGTGGGCGCCCTGTGGAGAGGAGCAGAGCCCGGCGGCACCCGGTGCTGGCGGGGCCGCATTCAACGGCTACCGGCTGCCTCTAACCGCGGGATCGCTCGGCTCCGCGGGCCGAGAGAGCGGAACATGCTCGTCCCCGTGCCCGGGCAGACACCCGTCCCGCCCCACGGCCCGTGAGGCGCCCCCGCAACGCGCACGCGCGGAGCCCCGCCCAACCCTCGCGAGCCTTCCCTCCGTGCGGTTCTTTGACCCCGCCCCGTCTCCACCCCACAGCAGACGGGGGGCGGTGCTCGTCCCAGCCCCGCCCTTCCCTCCGCCCCGCCCCTCGCCCTTCTTGCTGATTCTGTGGGTTAAAGAGCCCGCTCTCGCATTTTGTGTTTGGGGGGTGATGTGCGGTGGGTGAAGGGGGCAGTGGGCCAGGTCTGTGGTGGTGGGTGCCGACGGCCTGAGGGGAGGAAAAGGTCGAGCTCCGGGCGCAGGGCGAGGCGAGGAATCCTCCGGCGCCGCGCCGCGAAAATCCTTGCCCGCCCGCGTCGCTTTGTGCGAGGCTGGCGGGCGGAGCCGCTCTGCTTAGGGGCCGAGCGCGCGGAGAGTCCCGCTCCGGCCGGTAACTTCCCGCAGCCCGCGCACTTCTCCTGCCGGCGGGGCCGCGCCGCCGCCTGGGCCCGCACGATGGGGAGCGGCGGCGGCCGCCGGGGGAACGCGGCGGCGGGAGCCGGCGCCACCTGCCCCGCGCGCCGCTGCTGAGCCCGGCAGCCGGAGGCGCCCCGCTCGCCGCGGAGGAGCCGCCCGCCTGGTGAGCAGCCAGCCCGGCAGCGGGCACCGCGCCCGCCCCGGGGCCCACCCGCCCCGCGCCCCCGGTCCCCTCTCCCGCCTCGGCCTTTCTCCCCGCCCGGCGGCGGTGTGCGAGGCGGCGCGGCCTCCCCCGGCACGGGGCAACGTCTCGGGGCGCGTCCCCGCCCCGCCACGGGGCAGCGGCGAGAGGGGCCGCCCGGGCCGAGCTCCGAGCCGGCGGGTCCCGGGCGGCGGCCGCGGCTGATCGGTGCGTCCCGTGTGCCCGGCCCGCCCGGGGGCAGCGCCCCCCGGCAGCGATTTCCGAGGAGTCCCGGCCCGGGAGGAGCAGAGGAGTAGAATGAGCTCTCCAGTGGACCCCAAGGTGAAACAGGCTTTGCGGAAGAAACCAGCAGAGAGGACGCCGGAGGTAAGGGGTCTGCAGCGCCTTCCCCGATGGCTCTTTTTATTTTATCTTATTTTGTTTTATTTTTAAATTTTAGCTGTTCCCTTGCTTTGATCGGTGTTCCAGCAGGTTTCCTGCTCGGTGCGTGGTTCCTGCCCGTGTGCCGCACACACCGAGGCCAGCACTCACAAACTTGCGTGCGCAGTTTGGTTATTTATTTATTTCTGCTTTGCAAAGCTGGACCTTTCAAGCCCAGCACAGTTTTAAGCGTCCAGTAACACACTGGTTACGGACATAGGGTGCTTTAGGAACTACTTCAGGCAAGCTGTAGGGTGAAGAAGAAGAGCTAGATTACTGAAAAGTAAAACTGTGAATATTTCAGTGATGCAAAACTTCTGGGAAAAGTTAGCGAGCTGAAAGACTTTGCTTGCCTGTACGGTGATGCAGATTTAAGCAAAACCAAACTTAATTATGCTGCACAAACTTCATAAAGAGATGTTTTTCTGGTGAGTGGGAGTGTAGAAATGTGCGAGGTTGGTTAGCTACAATAGAACGTATTTTCCAATTAACTGCGTTCTCTGGCCCTTCCCCACAAGCTAGTCTGTAATCAGCCATGTATTTTGGGGAATGCTAATGTCACAGAGCATTAATTTAATAATGAAATGTATTAGATAGCATTTGCATTTCACTGAAAGGCTGATTGGAATTTGTTTGCTTACCGTAGCCTTTTTTATTTGTTTGTCTTGCTGTGATTTTTGATTTTTTTTTTTTTTAATTTTATTTATTTCTTTTTTAATGTGCTTAAGAATTAGTGGTATGAAATGATACGCTCTTGAGTTTGTCCCTTTGAGACCGGGAAACATCTGTTCTCCCTTGATACTTCACAGAGAGCAGAATGTCCTGCCTGGTCTTCCTTATAAGTTAATTATCAAAAGGCTACTCGGGCAAACTGCTGCAGAGGCTGCTCAGAGTATGTCCCTGCAGGACAGAGACCCCCAATTCCCTTTGGGTCAGTCTTTTAAGTGGGTGAAATACCAAATGTTTACTTGCCCTGGGACATCTGATACGTTCCTCCTTGTATCTCTGCTCCCTAAATTAATGATGAGGCAGTCTCTACAAAAGAGATGTCTCTCTGTTCTTTTCTTATTTTTGTCACTCCTCTCTTGCTTCAGACCTTCCTTTCTTTCTCTTCAGCTGTGGTCTTCAGTTAGGAAAATTCCTTTGCCGGTGTGGTTTGCAGTGTTGGGCAACTGGCTTCATCACACAAGTGTCATTCAGGAGCTCGCATACCGAGCTGGCTCGTCATGGCTTTGTCTGTGGGGCACAGGTAATCTGCCCCGGCCTGAAACATCTGCCCGCTGCTGCTTGCAATACCAGCATCTCACAGCTGCGTGTGGCTTTTTGTTCTTCAGGACTTTTTTTTTAAGATATCCCCAGTTCCCGCCCCCCCCCCACCGCAATTGTCATGGAATTCTTTATGGTTGTCACCTTATTTTGGCTAAAATTGCCTTAAAATGAGTATTTCACTTAACCATGTAACCTTAAACTGTCAGCTGTCATGGTGTCCAGCTGCGCTGGACCATGCTTGTGGATCTGACATTAGGGTTGTGTGCAGGTTTGAATTTGCCAAGATATCTCAATTGTGGGGAAAAAAAAATTAATCGCTAACTAATAGCACTCCTAAAATGATTTTCTAAAAAAATCTTAATTCCCTTGTTAATGTGACCCTTTTTGGCAGACATCTAGAGATACTGCGCAGTGAGACTACTCATGATTAAAGTTAAATGTGTACTTAAAACTTGGCAGGATTGGGTCCTCTGTTCCTGAGTGGATAATTACAGTCAAATCACTTTTGTTTTCTTGGGATACTTTTATTTATACACATTTAGAAACTAAGCTGGGTTCAAGAAGGGCAGTTCCCTGTTCTGATCGCAGGGTGTACCGGGGGTCCTCTTGCTGGATCTGTGCTACCTGTTGAGACACAAAGCCAAAATTCAAACCTCCCCTCCCTGGCCGTGCTCCGCCAGATTTCCCAAGCTCCGAGATGTGATGACAGATGGATATAGGGTGATAAGGGAACCAGAAGAAACAATTGCAATGTAATTATTATTATTATTTTTAATTGTGTTAAGCATCCTGACTTGTCAACTTTCTTCTGTAGGCAGCAAGACTCAGGTCAGGGAGGTTGAAACCTACTTGGTGCAGCCCTGGGGGTCAGACCCTGGTTTCGGGTGTCCCTGCGCAGGGTGGACGAGCTGGTGACTCCTGTCCCCAACTATCCAGTTGTGCACGGACAAAAAGTTCATCTTCATTGTTCCCCTCCTACTCTCCCAGCAAGGTATCATCAGCTCTTCCCACACGAAATCAGCTGCGTGGGGCCGCTCCTGTGCTTTGACTGCACTTTTATACAGGAAAACCCCCTTAGAATTCCCGAAACTGGGATTGGGATTTTAGGATGAGCTGAAGCTGCTCAACCACCTCAGTTTCCATCACTTCCAGTCCCTTTCTGCCCTCCTGATCCTGCAGTGGATCGGAGCAGTTTACCTGGGTATCGCTAATTACAGGGTTGGGGCTGCACTGATTAGTAGCATGGTCTGGTGCTTCATAACTATCATCTGTACAGCAGTGTCTGGAAAAATACAGATAAATAATCCACACATCAAATTTCGCTTATGAGTGGTACGATTATCCATACGATTTTGATTTTTAGGTCTTTCTCCTGACAGAATCTCTGAATTTGTAAGATCTAAGGAACTAAGCAGGGAGATATTAAAATATTTTCATAATTCACTTATTTTGGGGAATTATCTTGATGGCTCGCTCCAGTAAAAATTTGAATTCTTGATGCTACAAATATTTTTGTTTGGAAAATCTCTGTTAGGGCAAGTTTTCAGTGTTGTGGTAACATTCCAACGTTTGCTAATTGTTTAAGTGTATAAGTTATGCATATTAGACATGTACACACTTGATTTTTTTTTTGGTTGTTGCTGCTTAGATACTTCATGTGTTATAATCCTTAATTTATTTGGTGGGGGGAATTATTTTGATGAACTCTTAGAGACTGTAGCTAACATTTAATGATGTATACATTTTTCTATAATTGCTGTTCTGTTACTCCATTTAGAAACTTTCTTTGGTTACTACCCAAGTCTGGAAAATGTATTGAATTTCTTTTATCTTCTTCCTTACCTCTGCCCTGGTGCATCATAAGATTGTACAGAAATGTGATGCAAGCCCAGCTTTCTTGTGGAAAGACTTTCAAAATGTTTGTTTGTGGGCTCATTGTCACTCTGGGATGCGAGTCTTGCTTCTGTAGAATTTAGGACTCACTGGTCACATAGATTGAGTGTGACCATGTGCTGACACTGTGTAGGATTCTGTCTGTCTGTCTGCCTCAGATTCAGCCTGAAAGTGCAGAATTGGTGAGGGTTCTGCCAGATGTTCTTGTCAATACCAGGTTATCCCAACAAATCACCTCTTCGTGCACACTGTCTGGTCAGGTGGAGGAAACCTTGGCAGTAATTGGATACTTAATCACTTTTCTTATAAAGAAACCATACCTACATTTAAACTATAGGATTTCACACACTTGTTTAATATTTTAATATCTGCGTTTGTCTTCCAGGGTTATGCTGATGTCTGTGCGCTGTTAAACGTGGGAGTATTTATACATGCAGATGCTGCAGTTCTTGCAGGTTGGCAATATGGGATTTAGGTAGTTCTGTGCTTTAGCTTTGTCTTGCACATCATCCTATCTGCTTCTTGTGTCACAGGTGGGGACATTAAATTGGTAATTTGGGAATATTTTAATAGAAGGAAATTGTTCGTTCAAAACAGTAGGAGGGAAGGATGAATGTTGATGCCACTGCGAATGCACTCTCATTAAAGGTTTCATTTTTGAAGCCCAGAATTCATTATCGGATTGGTACGAAGGCTGGGATGTTGGTCTTTTTGGGGGTGGTTTAATGCCCGCCACAGATAAGGTCTCAGTGACTGACAGGGCAAAATAGCAAATTATTGTGCCCCTTTCTCTTTCTCTCTCATTTGTTTTTTCTCTCTCCCATGAGCATCCTTTCTTTCATTTTTAATGGATCCTTGTCCCAACATAGTCTCCTTTTAGTTTTTCATGACTTTGTTCTAGACAGTGTTTCCTTTACGTGGTTCAGAAATCTTTGCCTTTATTGGACTTCAAAGACTTAGAGTTTATTTTTATACTCTAAGCTCTGGTATTTTCCTGTCTTTGTACTATGTCTTGTTTCAGTAACTCTTGATTAATGTTAATTCGACTTCATTTGGCAATACTAACTCCTCCTTCTCTTCCTGTTCCCTTTTTATTAATACAGTGGGAAGAGAAAAAACTAATTTGCACAACTGTGTCATAACAGGGTCTGCTATTTGGAGTGTGTATGTGATGCTTCTTGATGGCTTTGTATATAGAGAAATAGATCTGCATGAATCTAAATCATGCACAAATAGTACATTGATGGGCATTATAAAATGGCTGTAATAAATAAAATAAATTATCATTGACAGTATAACAAAGGCACTGTTGTACTGTAGCACAGCTGAGCCGAAGAGGAGAACATCTGCTTCTTGTTTCCAGAAATAACTGGTATTTTGAAGTGGGTTTTTTCATCCTTTTAATAATTTTCTGTAAACTCAGTAGGTGAAATAGAGGATTAGCCTTTGTTGAAATCCATTGTTTTGTAGTTTGCAGTGAGCTTTTAGCAGTGTTAATGGAACAACGCTGTTGTTTTTGGAGAGCCATTTGACATAATCAGAATTGTAGAATCACTACAAGAATCTAGATGCTTGTCATTATCCTAAAGCTGAAAAGAAATTTTTATTAAATTAAGTTCTAGATGTTGGTTTGTATTTAATAAAAGTTCTTTACTGTTAGGGTGCGGGCCTCTAAAACCAGGAAAGAGAAATGATGGCAACCTGACTCCTGCCAGCATTTTCTACTAACTAACCTCTCTTGCATTTTCATTCCCATTGGTTTGTTAGTGATATGTTCTTTTATAGGTGATAGTTTCTTAGACTTTGTAGGGTGAGTAACAATTCTGGAGCTCCATTTGAAGAAGACCAGCAGTTACCTGGTGTAAAATACTCCACATTGTTCTGTAGCTTTGTGCTTTGGTGTCTGTGCCACAGGACCTCCCAAAACTGAACATCCAGCGTGAACCAACCGCTTTTATCCCTTACACTGCAGACTTGGCTTGGTCTTTGCACATAAGTGTGCTGGGAAGTGGGAAGAGACCTTTAAAGTCGATGTGTTGATTATCACTGGGTGATAACCGAAGTGGTTGTGAACACGCACTGACGTTCCTGCAGTTTACTGCTAATAAATTCCTGGCTGGGTTGTTGTGTGCCTTATGCAGATTGCCTTTCCGTACTCATGTGACAATTATTATTTACAGTTACAACAACATACCTTATGTTATAATTGCGAATACTTTAGAAGCAGTCTCATAAAGGTGACAGATGCAGTTGTGTTTTTTTCTGTATGACTGAAAAAACAAATACAGAAAAATCAATAGTTTTATTAGCAAAAATGCTCAGTGACTGCACTTTAGGGAGAGCCGTGAGTGCGTGCATCCAGGCCTGCGTGCTGCCTCCATGACACCATGTTCTATCAGCATCTTCCCAAGATTAGAAAAGACCTAAATTGTGATGTTTTCATAAGTATTAGATTAGTCTCTTTAAATAAAATGTGCTGTAAAGCTTTTTTCTTTTTATAGCCGTCTAGTAAAATTAAAGTTCATAACAGTAGTACCTGAGGAATGGATATCATATTGGTGGCTGACAGCTCTCAAGTTTGTTACTAAGAGTCTTATTCACAAGCAGAATATAGTTTCTTTGTTAATGAAGCAAGTCCTGAAATTCTTTATTACTTTAATGAAGCAGCAGTAAACCTCTTCCCCTCCTGCACTTCTGTGCCACATAGGGAGGTAAAACAAAGACACTTTTCTTTAATTTCCAAAATTGCTAATTAAACTGACGTATTTAAGCGCCTGATAAAGACAGTGTTGACAATCACGGCGGGCTGTCCGCCAGGCCTCGGTGCTTTGGGAGAGCTGCAGCTCTTCAGCTGCCAGCCTGCTGAGTTAGGAAGTTTGTAGGGCTTCTGTTTCCTCATTTTGTCTTGTCAGAATGCTTTGGGTGGGTAGTTGTCTCTTACTTTTCTATTTCTCGGTGCAGTGTAGTATCTTGAGTCTTCAATTAATTTTCCTGTGAGAAAAAAAGCCAAAGCGCTGCCTCACTGATATGCTTCTTGATGATTCCTTTTCATAAACTTTGTGTTTGCACCTTGTTTTCTGAGATGGTCAAGAATGATGTTCTTCAATAGACACATCTCAATCTTTTATTAAAACAAAATGAAAATAGAGACCAATGGATGCATGTTTGCTGGTAGTCGATCAGTCTTACTCAGCATCCCTGGGTTCAGTGTGGGTAGAATGAGGGGTCCCCATCCCCGAGACTGGGCAACACCAAATCCCTCTTCTGGATAATTAAAATTAGCCTCCTTCTGCATTATTAACCTGTTGCTGATTGTAGGATTGACTTTGAATTCACAAAGTGTTACGTAAGACCAGCGATATTTGGTTATTTTACTGCAGTTGTTTTCAATGCTGTGTGGATGCACTTGTACAGTCACTTTGCTGTGTCTTGGCCAGAAGTACTCAACAACCTGGCATATGTTTTAGTATTCAAGTAATTCAGATTATCGCTAGTTGGAACCGTAAGTGTAACACACTTTCTGAAGTTGAAATCAGTCCTAAATTAGTTGCACTTAAAACATAAAATCCATCTGTTGTTTCAAACGAACCAAAATACAGTATTGGAGCATTTACTAGTGTTTAACCAAATGTTAATATATGTAAATATTCAGCTATAAGAGCTTCAATGTCTGTCTTAGGAGGGGTTTTTTGTTTGTGTTTGACCAGTTTTTTTGAGCTTGTTTTTGTTGTGCTTTCAGCAGCAAAACTGAATGTGTTGCTCATGTTAGTCTTTTGATTATTTATGTCTCAGAGACACAAATAACGTTATGTTGAGCCTTGGACAAGGTACCCTGTTCACAGAAGGCTTCTGGTTTGGCTGTTGTGCAGCTGTTGTCGGTCTGGAATACCTGCAAGGAAACTTTGCGAGTGGTTCACAGAAATAAATACTTTTTCCCAGCTTTCTCAACAGTTAAGGCCTGTTGAGTTCACTTAAATATAGATTCATGGTTCCAACCAAATAAATCAGCTTTCAGGGCACTGTTTTACTGAGTTTACTCAAGTGTCATTGACAAATGGATTTTTAAAATTAAATTTAGAGTAACAAAGTTCCCTTGTTCAAAAACATAATATTAAACAAGTAGAGAAAATATAATAAATGTTGCTGGGCAGGTGAGATTTTTGTTTTTAGCATCTATGTCCATATGAACCCCTGTTGTGGGTAGGGACATTGAAGACTGTCCTGGAAAGGAAGATTTGGGCAGGAGTGAAAGGAATAGAAAAACTCAGATGGAAATGGGAAAACGTAACTCTTAAGGTTTTCTGAATTAGGTGTATGAATTATTCTGAAAAAAGTCAAACCCACAGAAAAACCTCTCCATAACCATGGGTGTACTAAAGAGAAAATCACATTACAGCGGGCTAATAACTCTGTGGACAAGAGCTGGTGTATTGGCTTTTTTTCCAGGAAGTCCAGTGTTTGTGCTCAGTGAGTCACCCAGGTCCACATGAGGAGCTGAAAAGCTGTTCCCCATCCATGTTTGTCTATGGGATGCAGCTTCCAATTCTGATTCATTAAAGTGAAGCGGTGAGTAGGATTGTGGTTCTGTCACAGGATAGAAGTGAATGGATATCTTTGAGCATTGTCTTGGCCTTTTGAAACATGTAGTACTAGTCCAGCTTACCTGGAGAAAAGAGCCTACTTAGGTCTAACTGAGATAGAGCTACAAGTCTGAGCCTTGGGAGCTTGAGGAATGTTGTGTGCTGGCTGACCCTGTGGCTTCAGGCACTTCTTGTGTCTAGAAGTTGGTGAACTGTTGAATCTGAACATCCTAACCCAGTGTAATGAACAGACCGTATCTCTTTTGTGTGTAGTTACACAAAAAAGTCAGATTATTGCCTAATCTTACTTGCTCCTGCTTGTTGGGGTTCATTTAAAGGAAGTAGGGCCACAACAAAAAGCAGTAACAAAGCATTTTACCTTTGTAATTGTGTGTCAGCATTGTTTACTTTCTATGACTGTGTATGGGTGTCTACCGCACACCTTACATGTATGATTTTTAGGTATCTTTTCTGAAAGGTATATATGAAATAAGGAAAAAGACGGCCATGGTTCGCGTGTGCCGCTGGTTCTGCTGCGGAGCTGGCTGGATTGGGGGGTGCTGGCGAGACCTCTGCACCCAGACCTGGGGGAAACGTCCCTGGTTGGTGATGGCAGCCGGTGATGGCCTCACTCACCTTCCCTCTGGAAGAGCAGTCCTCAGCATAAGTGCTCTTGAGTATTTTGTGTCATGCTTTAATGTCCGGTATGTGTAGGAACAGCTTTCTCTGAAACCCATTACCAGGTGTGGTTTGATCATTTTTGTTTCTTTTTTTTTTTTTCTTTAAGCTTCGTATTCTGTTATAATCCCAATACAGAGGGATACTGCTGGTTGTTGGTTAAAGGAATCTGGTGTGGGTGTAGGTCAGAATATTTAACCAAACATGTCCAGAATACCTGAAGTTCTTAGCCTTCCTGTGAAATATTCTTGGTGCACAAAGTTTTCCCTATGTCTCTTGCCCTTCATTCTTCTTTCCTTCACCCCAGTTCAGAAGGTGCAGCCAGCAGGTTTGGTGTTGCAGCCTGATCCCTGAGAAGGGCTGGTTGTATTTGGAGAAGGATTTTGTTGCGGTGCTGCTGCCCATGGTCACAGCATGCAAACGGCTCTCACCGCTTCAACCTTTCAGTCTGTCCCCCAGGAATCATATTGTGGAATCATCCGACACCAGGTTGGAAGGGACCACAGGGATCATCTGGTCCAACATTTCTTGGCAAAAGCCCAATCTGGACAAGCCAGCCCAGCACCTTGTCCAGCTGCATCTTAGAAGTGTCCAGTGTTGGGGAATCCACCATTTCTCTGGGGAGATAAGAATAATCAACCATTGGAATAATCAGGAGAAATTTCCCTCTTGTGTCTGATTGAAATCTCCCCAGGAGTAACTTGTACCCATTGTCCCTCGGCTTTTCTGCGAACTCCTTGTAAAAGGGGGTCTCCATCTTCTTTGTAGCCACCCTTTAAATACTGGAACATGGTGATGAGCTCCCATACCATGGTTCACCTTGGCAGGCGGGTTTCTGCTGGTCAGAGGGAGACTTGTTCTCTTGGCATGGTCTTTCTGGTGGCTTCTGCTCCAACTTGGGCCGTGTCAGCACTGTCACGTATCTGCCTTCGGATGCCTCGGTGTGCAGCCTCTTTTTCTGTAGCAGCAAGCTTTTGGGATGGCCTGAAAGGCATGTACATAATTCTGATTATTTTTATTGTTCTTTTGTTTGTTTGTTTTGTTCCAAGAAACTGACTTTAGAAGATGCACTCAGTGGTTCTAGGTTTTTCTGGCCTGACAACATAGTTGTCAACAAGGCTTTTGTATCTGGGAGTTTATTGCAAAACAGAAACTCACTGTTTTTACTGCATGGTTGTCAGAGCACGCTGGAAGCTTACACGGATAGTATTTATGGATCTTTTTCAAGCTGTTGGGCAGAGTAACTGTAACTAAAGAATAGAGATCACAGCAGCTTGCTTTGTGATAATCTTCGCAGTAAATGCAGGGTTTAGGGCTCAACAGATGTGATTTTGCAGACTAGGTCATATGGTTATTATTGATCAAATACTTCAAGGCCTGGTTCTCTAAGCTGTGATGATAGGGTGGCGGTAAATTTAGCTTGTAGGAGGTTGAAAGATGGCTCCCATTTAGTGCCGGTTACTGTCAGGGAAGGCCTGGATGCTGCACAACAGCTGCGGGGATGGGTTGTTCTGCGCGGTCCTGAGCGAGTGCTGCTGCGTCTCCTGGCGTGAACTCTAGCCTGCGAAGGTCACACTGGTGACCATGCAGTCCGGTACCTGAACTTTCCAGTAACAAGCTCTGTTTGGTTCTTTTCAGAAGGTAATAAACCTTCTGCTTCATATGAACCTTAAACCTTATTAAAGGAGAAAATTGAGAGTGGATCAGGGTGGCTGTTTCCCAGTGATCTTCCAGGGAGCGTGTGAGGTGTTGGTGCTCTAAGATTTACTTCTCCTGTCCTTGCTTCCGGTTACTGTGCCTAAAAAACTGGTTTTTCATTTTAATGGCAACTGTGACAGCTCTGAGAGTGAAACCAGAAATGATGATGGAGTCTTGGAATTCTTTATTGGAGCTTACTTCCTATAGTATATACCTTTGTCCATGCAGTGGGGTCGTGCACTTAGTTTCATCTGCTTAGCAATAATGTAACTAGAAGTTGTCACTGATTAATTAAAATCTAATTCTAAAATTCTAAAAAAAAAAAATTTTCTATTGTATTATGTGAATTTAAATAGTGAATTCCAGAGACTTCTTAGGTAGTAAGGATGTGTTTTACAAAACTGTTAATCTGAGCTAAAAGACAAGCCCAGTGCCTTGTTACTGACCTTGCAATAAGAACTCCCTGGAGATACTAGAATAGTGAAGAAGGGCGAGAAAAGGGTGTGGAAGGAGGTGGGAGAGAACTGCAAGTACACTGGGCATTCAGAAAAGCTGCCAAATGGAAGAAAAATACATTTCTTTTCTGCTTTTGTTCTCCGGAACTGCCAAGGGTGGAGGGCAAGGAGTCAAGATGTGTAGGTGTTAAATTCCTTGCAGAAAGAGTATTAAAGCCCCAAAATACCATACTACATGAAAGTAATCATAAAAAAATAATGATAATTTTGGAAAGAAAACACCTTTGAGTAGTATAGCAAGACTTACTTTGTGTAAGTTTGCAGAGGAGTTTTCCTGTAATATTTGGCAAAACCAATTCTTGCATCACTTTGGGTAAGGAGAACCTGGGTATCAGTTGGTAGTGCAGATAAGAATAAGAAAATAATACTCAACAAACTTGCATCTATGCTGTTGGAGGAGAAATTGGGGTGAAAGTGCTCGGATGTTGCCCACTCGTGCCCGGGCACAGCTTTTGAGGAGGGGGGAAGGAAGCCGAATCTTTTAAACAGTTGTTGGAGCATCCCTGATGTGCTGCTGGTGTTTGCCCCGTGACTCTGCTCATCCTCCATCACAGGAGTGGAAAGCGCTGGTGATCTGCAGGTGGAAACGGGTCTCTTGGCATTAAAAGGTGGCTTTGTGGTGGCCTTGTCAATGGCGAAGAAGCTGCATGTTTCTGAGGACCATTCATTCTGGATAAACTTCCAGTTTGCAAAGTTTCTCTCACCTCCTCCAAGCATGTTCAAAACTACTTTTCATTAGGAAGTGTATGGGAGAACAGATCTGTAAAGGATGTTCGGAGCACTGATGGCCTTTCTTGTAAGAGGTCTGCTGTTGCCACAGAGTAGTTGGACTTACACTGGTATTGCCAGACAAGCTATTTCTAAAACTAGGAGGTCTTCTTGTTCCAGTGACCTCAGGCTTAAAATCTAGAGGGTTTTCCTTTGTTTGATGGAACTGTGATACACCCTTCTTCCTCTTTTGATGATTGCAATACAGTATTTTGGAAATACCCTTAGTTCAGGGAAGCACACACAAATTATTTAGCATTCTGCATCTGGTTTTGCTGCGTTCCTTAGCTCTGCTAATTATCGGTTATCTTTTAGCATGTTAAGAGAGTCTAGCAAATTCTTGCTGAATAGAACAAAAATAACTGCCTCAAGGGATTTTATCTTTGTAATCTTTTTGTGTCTGATTAAAGCATTGACATTTAAGCCATCCGTCCTCCATAGACAGATTAAAAATGAGCCTCAAATGTTGGTCCTTTTGCTCTGGAGGGAAAGAATTCCTGTGGTGGCATGTTGCAGGCACGTATGGTTTGACCTTTTGGCCAAATATGAATTCTTACATAGAGAGAGTTTCAGAACTGTTGTAAAGTTTTTCACCTTGACAATTTGCACTTGAAAGAGGTGGAGAGTGAGGTCTGCCTTTGTAAACCATATAGCGTATTTAGCATTAAAAGGTGACAGGGTCACTTCTACTGTTGAACCTCGATTCTGGGAGGTTTTTATGCTCTTGTCACAAAGGGCTTGCCAGTAGCAACTAGACATCGTGGGTTATCTAGGGAGGATGTTCTACTTAAAGCTGATTTATTTACCCTGTGTTGTCATGGTTTGTGTAATATTATCCAGCCTGCAGTGGGCTGTGTTGGTTTGGCTAAGTAGAAGTGGGCTTTCCAACTGTTGTAGAAGGAGTTTCTGTTCCTGTTTCCCATCTGAAGTAGGAAGGAAACTGGCAGCCCCGTGTTCGGCTCCTGACCTCCTGTCAAAGAGATTTGTCGTTCCCAGTTGTGTTGGATGATAAGGCTTTTTTTCAGCAAACTCTTCCAAAGATGCCATTGTATGTGGCTTTCAACATGCTTGGAAGAATCTTCAGAATGTGCTGGTACCTCCCAACTGATGGGCAGTCCTAGTACCAAAGTTAAAGGACATGATCCAGCTGGTGTGATCATTAGGGAAGATCACTTGGCTTGCATGTTGGTGCTAACCTACCGTGTCAATCTGGCTCCTGTGCTGATGGGTTGCAATTTGGGTATACATTAGCTAAAAGAAGGGGGTTATGGAGTATAGCAGACCTGTAGGTAACGGATGTTGCACAGACAGAGTTGATCACAAACATATTTTTAAGAAAAGCTGAAAATTTCCCTTGTTCTTAGGTCACTCAAATCTAGCAAATGTGGCTGTGTAGAGTTTGGAGGTCACACAGTTCGGTGTTTAGTATTGCAAACAGTAATGTTGCTTTGATTTTTTTTTTTCAATATATTTATATCTGAAATAATTTTATAGTTCTCTGTGAATCTTATGTAATAAAGTGAGACGCTTTAGGTCTTCCCCTCTTTCTGACGCTTGTACAGGGTGCATCTAGTAAGTACTGCAGCAGACCGGCTGCTCAAATGAGAGGCTGACACACTCTGTGTGCTGCTTTTCTTGAAAACACGCAGCAGAGATGTCTCAGTTTTCAGTATTATTGTGTAAAATGTCTGAACTGTAATACTGGATCCTTCCGTTTCTCCTAGCGGGTGGGCTGGGATGTAGAACGTGTGTTCTCCACATCTGCGCTCACGAGCGTGGCTGCCCAGGCATGGCGGTGGTGTCATCTCCTATTGCCACATTCTGCTGCTGGGTCCAGGCTTCGACTTTCATCGTCCCGTGTGAATCTTCTTTAATGTGAGCTGATGAGTTAAAAGACTGAGTCTTAATGCATTGCATTGCTGCTTGTAACCCTAAGTTTGATACTCAGATTAAGTTCAGAATTTTTTTTCCATCTTCATTGAATAATTGTAGTCTTGCTCTGCGAAAGCAGAAGTTGTCTTCTTAGATGAAATCCTGATATATTATACTTCTGTGGAGGCTGTGGCTGAATAACACTGGAAGAGTGAGGTGTTGGAGGAATCTCCGGCATGTTGCATTACAAATTAGTGTTGATCACGGTTTCATAGGAATGAGAGAGTTGAGATTGGCTTGTTTTGGGTTTGTATTCAAAGGTAATTATAGCTTTTGAAGTTTTTGGTCCCTCTGAGAATGTAATGGCTGGTTGGAGGAGGTGTGCGTATCATCTCACGTGCTGCAACCCAACCGAAGTATCCCATGTCTCACCTGTGATCAGTTAGTGCCTGTTTGATGTAGGACGGGGGTGGAGAAGGCGGTTGCTCGGCATCTCGTCTATAATTCGGTGCACATTAGTCATGAAGGTGGTTGCTCTATGGGATGCTGGGTGCCTGGTGGGAAGGCTGCAGGATCTGGAGCTGGAAATTCCCAAGTAACAATATTATCTCATGGTGGATTCGTTCCCTGGCAGTACACTCATTTGTTGTTTTTCCTAGTGTTGAAGCTGTTCATTTTCTTAATTGGAATTATTCCCTTAGTAGCATTATGCATCAGTGATCAATTGTAATTATTCGGGAAGTGCACAGCTGTCAGTACCTCTCATATTTATGTTGATTAGATTTCAAACTTTAAACCCGTTAACCTAGATATATGAATAAGTACACATAGAATATAACTTGTCAGTTTGGATCCGTAAGCTTCTTTGTGGTTTATGGCAGAGGTATTGTTGAGGAATACAAAAGTAGATCTTAAAGCAGTGAAGTAGTGTCATTTTTTAAGAGTTTTGCTGCGGTTTGCATTCAAATGTCACAATAGGGTAAATTTGACTTATTTTTTTGCTACAAGTGAAGATGCTAAAACTCAGTGATTGCACTTTCTCTTTGGTGAGGGAAATATGTATGCTTGCTAATACATGGATACGCATGTACACAGGCATGTTAGCATTTCTCTGCATGCGAGGGGATATTGTAGTTGTGGCAGTAGTAGAATTTGATTGTGGGAATCTGCAGTGAGGTATTTTACAACTTCTCTGAGGAATATAACCTATTCTAAATTACAGTAACTTTCCTGTATTGCTCTGTTTGGTAGTGCTTGGGTGCACTAATATCAGAGTGCAGGAGGAATTACCAGTAAACATGTTACTGTTGTTCTGTACAGGAATTCCTTTGTAGTTTGTAATGGCATTATTATGGGAATAAAATATCTGGAGCTTGATTTTTTTTTTTTTTTTTTCTTTCTTTTTTTCTCC
This sequence comes from Patagioenas fasciata, assembly GCF_037038585.1. Lineage (NCBI taxonomy): Eukaryota > Metazoa > Chordata > Aves > Columbiformes > Columbidae > Patagioenas > Patagioenas fasciata. The sequence goes on along the minus strand of NC_092533.1, from coordinate 11,052,968 downwards.
TTGTTTTCCTCCAGTGGTTGGTACTTTCTTGCCAACTTCTCTTAAAAGAGCTGGAAGTTTCTTTGTGAGTCAGGGAAGCTGATGTTTTTGGAGTTATGACCAAAAAAATATTTAACTAAAATATTATGATTTGATGGGTGTTTGTCCTCTGGAAGGGCCATTGTTAATCTGACAAGTAGGCAGCTGTTCGACTGGCAAAGTGTTGACTGAACTCGAAGCAGAAATTGCCCATTCTGCTTGTTGATTTTGGGTGACTTTTCAAGAGCCTGAGTAAGGAGGCTGCTTTCATGGTCTTTGATCTCTTATTGAAAAATGTTTGGTGTAGAATCCTGCTCTTTGATAGATGTGACCATTGAGATTAATTTTTGGCTATTCTCAGCATCACATCCTATTGAACTCCAGGAGCACAATGCTTTCAAGGCAGCTTGCTTTTTGGTTTCTTTTTAATGAATATTACCAGCATGTAAGTCTAAAAGATATTTTAAAATGAAGTAATGAGTGTCTGGGAACTTTATGGTAATGTTTAACTGCAAGACACTTTTACATAGCTGTGCTTCTGTTCTGAACCGTGATGAGGGCTGAACTGTTCTTCAGGTATTCAAAACTCTCTATAAGCTGCTTGCTTTGAAGGAATAACATTTGACATTCCTGCCTCTCCAGTTCAGGGCCCTTGTTATTTCACTTTGCAAAATCAGCTTTTCCAAAGGAAGTTTCTTCTCTGGTAAAGTCAGAGTTCCAGAAATGCTAACGCAGTGTGATGAAACAGCAGTCAAAATAATATAAAATTTCTTCTCCCTCATTCCTTTGAATGTTTTTCTTTCTACCAAAGTCTTATATCAACATAGTCCAGGGTTCTTAGGTGGAAGGTGTTTATCTGTATTGGGTGTGGGGAGCTATTGGCGAGGAGAGAAACTTTTTGTTTTATTTTCGTGTAGAAATACTTGGCTCTTTTATTTTCAGAAGTATTCTGCTGAATGGAGGTACTTTCAGTCTATACATAAACTCTAATAGTGGTCTATGGCCTTTGTTCTTAAGTAAGATCTGGCTTTTTCAAATCTTAATAAGGATACTTCTGTTCCTAGGAGTGGAATGTAATTCTTAAGTCTGTGCCTGTAGTTCTGTGTGCATGTTATAAGAAAATACAAAGATATAAGGAAACCGTATTAACCCTATTGAGAGACTTAACTACTTTTGCAGGAAAACAAAAGATAAAAATTCAGGTGTGCAGATGTTACTGCAAAAACAAAACCCAGATTTTAATTTCCTATTTGTGGCTACGCTGTTGTAAACTGATGCTGTCGATTGTAAGTGCTTCCTGGATTTACGAAAGAGTGAAATGAAGTCTGGTTTAATCTCTTTTCTCCTATATAAAGATACTACAATAACTGGACTGGCATTTCCTCTTTTGGAAAAAATGGTATCCGTCATCTGTATGGGTAAACGTAAAGTTTACAAGTTTAGGCAGGAGTCTTGTATCCTGGTCGTAACATGGACCATAGCTGTCTGATGGACACATGCACCAGGAGATTGTGGGCATATGAAAGGCTGTAATTCTAAGAAATCAAGTTCTCAGTCATTTGAAGCTGTTCAGTGGATCAGGTGTGGTGATCCTGTGTTACAAAATCATAATGAATGAATGATGATTTTTAGCAAGATCACTTGAGCATTGCTTCAAATGCCTATAGTGAGTAAACTGGCAATTGAGGCCAGAAAACCGTCACCCGGTACCACAGGTGCAAAACTTCTTTATGGAATATATGCTGTTTTTTCTGAATAATAGAATATGGCTCTGAAGTGTCTGTCCCAGTTTATTTTATAGAAATGTTGTTGGGCGCAGTCTCGGGCAGTGATTTAGGTTCATGAGGAGTTTGCTGCTAGAGTGTTTTATGAAAAGTTCTTTAATAAGGCTTTTTGAATTAATGGTATTTCTTATATGGCATGATGACATGTTGTTCCTTACGGGTGCTACTTATACTGGGTCTTTCTCTGCAAAATATTTTGTTAAAGTCATTTGAGAACATTTTCATTCATCTCACTAATCCTTTCGCCTCCTTAACAGTGTTTTGGTGCTTGTATTTTATTATTTTTTTTTTTTTTAAAGGCCTCCAGGTAAAAAGGAGGATACTTTAAAGGGAGTTGTTATTCTAGGTGTGCTCTCCAGCTCTAGGTGAAGAGTCCTGTGCTGATGTTCTGTTGCATCCCTTGCACTTTAAAAAAAATCAAAAGTTTATGCCACTGAACAGGGAGAGTAAATAATTAAGATGGAGGAGTTGCTTTCCAGTTTATCTCATTGTCTTCCTGTTAGTTGAGGGACCGCATACTCTGCTGCACACATTTAAATGTTGGGGGGGCTGATGGTTTGTGTCCTCTGGGTCTGCAGGTCGAGCTTCCTGAGCCAGCATCACCAAGGATGGTACATTTGATATCTGAATATGTAAACCCTGGATCAGAGAACCTAAGCGTGTTGCTGTATTTTTATTTCTGGTATTACATTATCAGGAAAGAATTTGGGAGTACTATTTTTACAATTGGCCTTAAAGAGGGAATAAAGGAAACAGCACGGGTTCCAGCCTTCGATGAAGTAACAGGAAGGGAAGCAATGAAAACCATAAACTGTGCTGAGTAACATTTCCTCTCTCTCGCTGCACCCCCTAAGAGTGACAAAGTCTGTATTGAGCCTGACAGGGTTCCTAATAAAAGACGCTTTCAATGTGTCCGAGGAGGCTGCTGAATCACGGGCCTGCTCCCCATGGCTGCCACAGCCTGCTCGCCCTGCCCCAGGAGCCGCCTCTGTTCGCTCCGCTGGCATCCAGGCACTTCAAATCACAAATTTAATATGGAGAAATTCATCCACTGTCCAAGAGCATGTTAAAATCCTTGTCCTGAGACCGAGTGAGTGCTTGATTCTGCCGAAGTTCGGTTCTGGCCGTGATTCCCGTTTGGCAGTGTCTGGTCGGAGCGCTGCAGAGAAGGCAGCAGCTCTGGTACAAAGTGGGAGGCTGTGGCAGCTTTCAGCTGTGCAGCTCCCTTCACTGCAAGATTTTGTACCTCATGGTCTTCTTGAGCATCAGTGGACTTTGGGAAGGTGTTACCATGCGGCTTAACTGTTGCTTCAAAGGCAGAAATGTGTCTGTTTCTTTTAAAGTATATTATCTGTAATACAGCTGAATCTGTAGCAGATCTTTAGAAGATACTAACATTTTTGTTTGTTCCAAAGTGTATAAAATACGCATCCTGGCAGGTGTCTTGGCTTACCGTGCTGAAAGCAGGAATGCAGAATCCCGTCAGCCCTGCTGTGCGCCTCCGTAAGGAGCAGGTTCTCCAGCGTGAATCCCGGTGGCTTGGCAGGGCTGGGTGTGGGCAGCCTCCGGTGAGCCAACTGTGTGTTCTTGCAACAGGAATGTGATGTGTTTGGGGTGGAATTGAGAGACAGGTTTTGCGTAGCTCTTCGGGACAGGTTTGCATGTGAGAGCAATCTGTCTGGAACTTGCTGACACAGCCGTTTCTTACATGCGTTTTGAAGTGCTGGTTCTGCTGTGCAAGTTCCTGCTCTTTTCTCATTCCTTGTGCAAAATTCTGGACTGACTGAATGCTACCTGCTAGTCTGCATTCCTTGAGACCCCTTGTCTAATGTTCAGTGTGGGTCTAGGGCATCTCTGAAGTTTGTACATAGCAGACTGGGCAGTGCTAAAGGGAGTCCAAGGGGATTTATGGGTTCCTCAGCTTCTCCAATACCTCAGTGCAATCACTGAGGATGGCTCTTTGTGAGATTTAGCAGAATTTACAGCTGTGAGGTCATTTCAGAACAGTTTACTCTTTTTTCCGTAGAAATAGAACAGATTTCCGGCTTAGTGCTTTAAAATAATCATATGTCACTGGAACACCTGGCTGGGGTCACATCATGTGAAGCATCGGGTTTTCATTTTATGTTTATCAAGAGCAAAGTTGCTCCTGGTGCAATCATTTAATCCTCATTCCAGAGCATCACACTGCTTTTGCCCACATTTAACACTGAAGGGGGATTTGTCTTGGACCTTATTGTGGACTTATAGCGTATGAATGCAGCTGATGTGAATTACAGTTGTACTGGCTGGATTTATTGGGGCTGGTTGGAAAACGTTGTATTTAGAACTCCATACTTGAGACAACCGTCGTTCCATTGGAACCTTGATCGCACACTGTGAAGTTGCTCCCTGGAGTAAAAGTGAAGATTGGGAGAGAAAAGAGTGAAGCAGGAGGAAGCGATACAAACACACAAACTTTGCTCATCAGCTGAGGTGACAGAGAGGGAGGGACAAACTCCTTATTGAGGGTGGACATTAAATTGTTAAACGTTAACTCCAATAAACTTCAAAGGCAACTGCGAAAAGCAGTTTGGCCTTAGAAGACTAATAAACTATGCTTCGGCAAGTTTCCTGGATTAACTGAAGGGTACCCAGTCACCTGTATTGCGTGATGTGCTACTGAAGTAGAGGTGGCCATAGGGGGAGAAGATGGATTCCAGCAGCGCTCGGTGCTTCTGCACCGTTCTCCTTGTTTGGAAGCACCCAGATCTTTAGCTGTTTTTTAAAAATGAGGAGACTAAGGGTGGTCATGACTTGTACGGCAATTTTGAGGTTTGATTGTATTTTCATGATGACTTTTTTGGCTGACTTTTTATTTCTTTCTTTATTTTTAAAGTTATATGTTTACATCTAAGAAATTATTATTTCACCATTCTTGTAAAAATCAGAAGTAGCATGTTATTTTCAAATAAAGGTGTTTTGGGGTAAATGAGTGATGGCAGTAGTTATTTGGTTTGCTTTCATGTGATGAGTTTTCAGTTGGTGTTACTTGTTGCTTTTATTTTCCATTATTCTCCATTTGCGACATCTTGCAGTAATTACGCGGATTAACATCTGACAGGGGAAATGAGAAGTGGTCTCGTTATTCAGGTGCCTCACTTCACAGTATATTGGGATGGGGATGTTACTATAAAAGGAAGCTGATTTATATAACATTATATTGTTACTCAAATCTCCGTGTTTTTACATTGCCTTTGGTTTAGCAGCTGGGGCAGCTCTTTGTCGGAAGGATGTGTGTCTCAGGGATGATAAAAGCTGCTGTGGGATGGAGCTGGGAGCTCTGGCGTGTCGGGGCCAGACCACGCGTTCCTTGGGGCCGGGTTTGGACGATAACGGTGTCACCGCAGAGCATTGATTTCTGCACTTCTGCCTAAACACACGCTATTTCATACAGTGGATTCGTTCACATGAAGAATGTGAAGGCACAGATGTCCTCTGCTTTTTAAATGTAGCAGCTGAGAACACCTTCGCTCGTAAATTAAGTGCTAGGAGAACTGGAGGCAAAGAAAATATGCCATCCCAGGCAGCTTTGTGCAGCGTCACTGAGGTCGCAATGTTCACATTTTGGCTCTCTGTAGTCTAGAAAACCTCCATCCTACCAAGATTAACAACTTCTGCCCACTTCCCTCTTTCTCGAGCTCCGCTCCTTCCCTAAGCTCACTGGAGCTGCGTTTTCAGCCAGTCGGATAGAAAAATGTGAGTTAATTTCTCCTTAAATAACCTGGGCAAGGTAGTTTTTTGTCAAAGATTGAAGGATATGTATGGGCATACCATTTAAAGGTAGATACTGTGCTTTATGTTCAACTATTACTTCAGCTGATGAAAAGCTCTGAAAATGAAGGTCACAAAAGAAAACAATGTTGACCTGGGTCCCTGGTTTAGAGCATGTGGTGAAATAGTTTTTCATCAATAATGGTATTTTGGTTGGGTTTTGGCAGAAAGAAGTACCTAAAGAGATCATATAGGGGAGGGTTTGGAAAGGGTCTGTAACTTTTCAGCAAATACTTTGCCTTGTGGGGTTGTAGCGCTGATTGTTGCCCTTTGGCATCGTCCTTTTACAGCCCTTTTCATAGGAGGTATCTGTGAAAATGATCTCTACCCTTTGTACTGTGGTTATATGTTTATGTGGTGTTTATAACTGGTGTGGCAACATAAATCTATTTTTAAAAATAATTTTATTTTCAGTTCTATAAAGCTTGAAATGGAGAAGCAAATGCTTTTGTCTGTGACGGGATGCTTTGGGCTGGCAGGGTCTGTGAGGTGGGCACAGCTCGCTGCCTCCAGCTGGGGTGGGTTAAATTATGTTCCCTGCTTGCAAAAATATGAAATGAACCTCTAAAGATAACATCGAAATTATGTTTAAGAGACTTATAAGCATTTATTCTTAAATGAGATTGGGCTAATGGATGACACTTCACCCAGGATGATTGATATGTAATTTTCCTCTTATCAGGAAAAACTGAGCTAGATTAGCTGCACATAACCTCCCTTGTTAGACTTTGCAGTGGCATGTGAGGGAGAGGAAGAATTTTGCCCAGCTGGCTGTAAGGAATCTATTTAAACAAACACAGAGAGCAGTGTTTCAATGGGACATGTAAAACACATTGGGTCGGTATGTTCGATGTGGCGGAGGACAGAGGCATCTCACAGACCCGCCTGGGAGATGCGATCGCTGAGTTAGACCTTGTGCTTGGTGGCACCCAACAAAATCACCGGCTCTTCTTAATTAGAGAGGTGATTGCTTTAGAAGTCAGTTATCTTTAGGGAGACTGTTACAGGTGCTGATTTAAAATGCCTGTAGAAGCTGATGCGTGAGTAGCCGATATGTACAGCTTGTTGAAATGTCACCTGGCTGGACAGTGAACGATACGATCTTTCTCATTTCATTTATCACAATTAAAGCAGTAATGTCGTCCAGCTTAAGGTCAGTGCCTTTGCTGTGAGGAGGCGATGGGAAGCTTTGCCTTTCCTGCACTGTGCTCTGGCTCAGCTGTTCTTTCTGCAACAGCCGAAGTCTGAGCTGAGAGAGGTTTCCCAGGCATTAATCCCTTTAAGCAAATGTTTATCTCTTTAATTTCCCAATTGTTTATTCATCAAGTTCCCAAATAAGCATGATGGGTCAGTACAGCCGTTCCTGTTTGGTCAGTCTGGGGCAGGAGACAGCCCATGCTGAATTAACAAGGGGCTGTGTTCTCTGGAGCTGTAGGGAATAGTTCTCTCAAGTAAGGACATAGTCCTTTGTCCCATGTGTACCTTGAAAAGTTTGTAATGAAACATGAACATAAGCTTTTGTGCCACTTACGATTTTCTGTAACTCATGACAATAGAACTGCTAATCTAAAATGTATTTTAAAGACATTCTGTTATATCTTAGTCTCAATTACGTAGAAAAATGTTGGAAAATGTAGGAAAGCATATATAGACGTAATGAGTTATGAAGACTGAAAAATTTAGCTTTAATTGTAACACCAAACACTAACTCCCCATGGCTGCCTGGTAGCTCAGCATCAACAGGAGCTGAGAGCATCGGCATTCGTCCGTCCTTTACCTGCCTGCCTGGGGGAGGAAGAACGTGGAACACAAGGATTTCATTTTGATTGTTCCATAAATTCTTTAACTACTAAGATACTACCCAGTTGGAGGATATCGCTGCCGTGTTCCTGTGCCTGACGTTTTCTGGTGGTGGGGTCACGGTGGATCCTGCCCGGCAAGGGCGGCGCTGGGACGGAGCCGGTCGGTGCCTGGGTGACCGTCCTGGGCTCTGCTGTTGGTGTCTGGTCCCCACCAGCATGTGTTGTCCTTGGTTCATGGCGAGGGCTCCGGGGTGCTGCACTAAGGAAATCAAGTTTGTGTCAATTCACAGCTGGAAGATAAAGAGGAGATTGGACTGTGTGAAATGGGTGCTTTATAAATATATGTGTTAAGCATTCAGAGCCTTCTGTTTGATTTTCATGGGTTTGGGTAATGACATTTAAAAAAAAAAAATAAAAGCAGAATTTTATTTGTTTTACATGGCCTGCAATTACATATGACCTTTCATTTGGTATAACAGTCTGTATCCGTTATATTTCTAAACATCGAATATTAAGCCAAAGAACTTTTCTAAAGTAAATCCATTGTAAATTCTGAGGCTAGCATTCATATTGATTTATCTTTTGCAAGCAGTGTAAATGCAGCACTTGAAAATTCAGAGCATATTTTCTGAGACCAAGCTGGAGAGACTGCTGTGTGGTATATAATGGCTTTGTTGTGCATGCATTTAATGCTAACAGCCCACCTGTTCAGGACAGTAAATTAAATGATGAATAGCCCTAGTGAGCTTTTCCCCAGCATGTGGTCTGCACCATCAGCACAGATATTTTTGTGACTGAAGAGGATCCTGTGTAGTGAGAAGTTTAAACAGCTGTATCTCCTAATTACAGCTTCTATGTAAAGTCCAATTTTTAAAGAGAAATAATATCCATGTTTTAATATTGCCACTTCAGAGAAGTTATTTACCTCTGTGGTTGCCCATGGATGTCACTGGTGTGATGCCGAGTCCTTGCAGAAGGAGGCAGGCAGCAAATCTAAAACTTCATTGTCTGTATTTTTCCCAAAGAGTATTTTGGAGTAACTTTGAATGTTACAGTCCCGTCAAGGACTGGGCTGAGTTAGAGAGGGGTAGAATTTGTGGTGGGGCTTCCAGCTAGATCTGAGGTAGACATAAAATAGCTTTTCTTCCCTGAACATGACACTTCTGCTATGAAAAGGGACTGTGGTTCTCTGCATCATACATAGTGGCCAGACTTTGTGGCTTAGGTTTTCTCTAAGGTTCTTTGCTATTAGTAGACTAGTTTTGTAAAATTCCCTCCTCAATGCAGTTTTGTAAGGTTTCAAAATTTTTTGACCGTGGATGAATTAGACTGTCCTGTTTGGCTTATTCCACATGCTGCTGCTATATCTATTCATGTAAATAATATTTTCAGAGATATTTTTAATAGATCTCCTTCAAGTACATATTTATGCGTCATTTGGACTTCACTCTTTTAACTTCTACAAGCTTAAGTGTGGACAGGGTTCTTCAAGTCTGCAGGTGTCCTGACCTACCTGTCTACTCATTTAGACTTTGTCTCTGGAATTAGATCTATGTAACATATTGCAGAATATGAGAAGGTAATGCTGAAGTGGTTAGATGCTGTGAATGAAGTTGCTGATGTATTTTTTTAATTTTTCTTTTCTCTCTTTAATTTTAGGACTTAAATACTATCTACTCTTTCCTTCATGGACTGGACATACTCTCACATTTCAGGGAACATCAGCTCAGGTAAAGTACTGCGGAGCGAGCTGGCGTTGCAGAGCACAGCTGGCAGTTATGACTGTATTTTTGTGGGGATGAACAAAGCGTTTGTCTGCCTCCGCTCCGAGGTGGCAGAACATTGGCCAAGTCCATTGCTGAGCTAAGTCATTGCAGTAACGTGGCATGGGATCTAAACTAATTAGCTTTGCTGAGAATGAAGGCAGAGCCCACCCCCACTTGTCTGCAGAGCACTGTGCAGACAGTGCCCTATGCTAACTCTAGATTACAAAAGGTTTTTAATGCTTCAGACATTCAGATGATCTCAGAATACGTAAAATGGAAGGCAAACAAAGCACAAAAAGTGCGTTGGAAGTATTTTAGTTCCTTGAATTCTGTTGCTATGGGTAATTCCAATGTGTGGGAGTGATTTAAACACTTAGAGAACATGCTGTATGTTATCTATTTGGATAATGAAGAACACCGTAATAATTTGCATTTTTATGGTTAAGCACATCCTTTGTTTAGAACAAAAAAAAATAGTCGAATTTGAGGTCTTAGAGCCTTAAAGCAATTCTACTGAAATGTGGTGATTAGTGACTTATAGTCTTTGAGGATTAAAATTGAAATTAAACTTCTCCTTCTCCCCCAGAATAATGTCATCAAGTGCCCGCTATGAGAGGTACAAGGGCAACCAAGTTCTCTTTTGGTAAGTCCATATTGCTTGTTGGACTTCTTCAGTACAAGTGTAAACAAAACCATTGGTTTGCATGCTGGCATGTATCGCTTGCTTTTTCAGTAGCTGTAAAAATAAGACTTCACAACATTTAAGCTTGGCCAGACTGGTTAAAAGCTTTGACAGGGGTGGTTGTCACAGCCTTGGCATTTGAGGGGCGCCCATGAATTACCAGCCGGGCTCCCACGGACAACAGAGGTGTGTCTGTGCACGGGAAGATCAATGAAAAGCAGGTAGTGTTTGTCACCTCAGCGGATGCTGAGAGCTGTGGTGACATCTCAGTAGGTGGCACTCTTCCCCTGGAGCTGGCTCTGACCGCGCCGTTGGGAGGAGTGTCCTGGATTGGAGGAGGAATGGAGCTCAAATGTTACCTCTTCTTTCAATTACTAGAACTTCAACATAGATTTCCCTTTAGGTCCCTATGTATAAATATATTTTTTTTTTTTCTCATATTTTAGCCTTTCTTATGGTGCATTTATCTTCTCACAGCTAATCCCAGCTCTCTGTAAGACATGTCTTCCAGCACACCTGGGTCTAGATGAGATGCCACCTGTTCGGGTGGCGGGTTGCGATGTGTCCGTGGGGAGGACGGGGCTGCTGCACTGTGGCCAGGAGGTGTCGATGCAGCGCTAGGGGAACAGGCAAAAATCTGCTGCATAAAACACGGGCAGTTCTGTGCGGACCCACTGCTCTGGGCTGGGGTTGGAACATCCCCTGTCTGCCCACCTGCAGTTGAGTGGCACAAGGGAGATGATACCGCACGTGCACAGATGGAGGAATGCACAGCAGGAGTCATGTATAGGAGTCTTGTATTTTATCCATAACACTTGATAGGTCTGTGTAGAACTGCTGATCAGTTTAGCATGGAATAGTATTTTCCTGTATTAGTAGTTTTATGTACACTTTAATGGGAGTGAAATTTTTTTTTACTGAAAATTAATAATTTGATTTTAATAATATGTCAACTCCTAAGGTATAAGAAACATTTTGGATTTAGACGTTTTCAAAAACATTAATTATTGATAGCATTCAATGAAAGTGCTTGGGATTCCAGTCCCCATATGAAATTGGTAGAGTGGTAGATCATTATTATACTACAATAACATTTTGGATAATACATTACTGAGTCGCTCTAAGAAGAAAGTAGACATTAATGATTTCCTTTCTTACAGCTCAGAAACTATTGCAAGATGCTGGTATATACTGCTTTCTGGATCTGTACTCATGAAGGATTCCATGTTTTTACCACCTTGCAGGTATGTAAAGTTTTTGTTTGTTATTATTGTTTAAGGGCAAGATCTCCTTTTTTTTTAATAAATGCTTTCTTATATGTTGATGTTACTGTAAATTTTATTATTTTGTTCTTGTAAAGCTTGATAGTGGAAGAAATGTTCTGCTAATTTGATTTAAATTCGCATTCGCTCTTTCTGCATCTTGAAATTTCTGTGTGAAATACCTCACTTCATGGGCTTTAAATCTCATTTGGCTTTTTACATTTATAAGATAAATTGTAGTTAGCTTGTTAACTTGGGGGCTCTTTGCATAATTCCAGTTGTATAACTGTTTAGCATAGAGTTCCCTGTCTGAGACAACGTGACTGCAGATCACAGCTTCTACCATTTGCTTGGAGCCTGCGTTTCATGGCAGATACGGTTTTTATGCTCAACAAGAGAGCAGAGCCCAGCAGCATCAGAGAGCATGGCAGGAGTCTGGCTGTGCCTCAGAGCTGAAGCCCAGTGAACACTGCAATGGGCTTTCAGTGAAGCACAGTGTTTGATTGGAGCTGGACCTTGCTGTGCTGTCGGACTCTCCTTGACCTCCTGTATCACTCAGAAGTTTTACTTCACTGTATCTGGAAGTTACACTTTGCTTATTTGTATTCAAGCTGCACTCCTAGGCTAGGCAGGAATGGTTAAAAAAAAAATAAATAACAATTTAGATTGGTCTTGGTACCCAGTTTGGATAGTTTTTGATGAGATTATCGGAAATGCTGTTGTCTGTTATCAAATGACGTGGTCCCTGCAGGATGGCTCTGTGCTGGACTCCATCCCCCGTGAGCACTGGCACACTGGTGACCCCCATGGTGACGGCTGCTCCTGTGGTCACAGCGTGGTCCCCTCGCCTGCTCCAGCCGAAACACAGCCCCATCAGATTGATAACGAGTGGAGACCAACCTTGCAAATGTCTTTGTTTTCTTTGCACATGCGCCTATGCTGAGGTGTCTATGAAGCTCAGGTTAATCAGTGGTACTTTACTCAGCATGACTTGACCAGGAGTTGGTAGACTTAGAAACGTCAGCTTTAACTCACGTACATTCCCATGTATTCGAATTTCATGGTAGGTACCAACAAGAACATGTAGGACTGAATCTTTCAATTCTCTTCTTGGTCAGCTGTTGGAGTGACTGAAGCTCAGCAGTGCCAGAAGTGAGAACGTGGCAAGTTCATATTTGCATAAAACCTGGATAAAATTGTTTTGCTAAACTTCAGGAATAACTTACTGAAGTGCATCATGAAGGTTTTTTTGTGCCTTTTTCTTTTCAAAGGCAAACCAGATCTGTTGTTGCCAGTTTTAAGTGCCCTATGGCAGTGGGATAAAATTAAACTACTTTCCCTGGTCTGAATACCTCATATAACATTTTTAGTTGAAGGAGCTGCACAGTCACCAGTCATTTACAGATTATTTTCATATGAAACAGTACCATAAATAATTTAGTACTGTTCTTTTATAATAATAATTAGCACAATTTTAATTACATTTAAAGCAATATTTAATCTTCTGCTTTATTCCTTGTCCCCAACCACATTTCTGATTATGTGACTCATTCTGAAAAGAGGCTTAAATACAGATCTGTAAGGAAACGCAACACTGCCTTCATTCTTATTGCCTTGGGTGTTACAGAGCTATTCTTTTTGATAGGAAACAAAAGTAAGTTGTTTGTTTTTTACTTTCATTTAAGTTGTAACAGTGGAGGTGACCCACAGTATCTCTTGCTGCAGTTTAGTGATGCCCCAGGCTTTGATTTTTTGAAAATAATGCCTGACAACCTTAGGAGATATTATTTACTGTAATAGGAAAAAAGTAGTATGTGTTTAAAAGAGGATAGGGAGGACATTTGTCCATTCAAAGAATTCATCTTTGGCTGATGAAGAGCTTGATGTCATGTTCTCTGTGCCTAATGAGCATATAATCCTATACCTGTATGGTATTAGTAAAATAAACTTCATGTATGTTATTTGGGATATTGATTTATCTGTGCTTGTTTTTTATCTCTGTAATAGGAAAGTGGTGGGCAAACACAGAGAATTAAAAGAAAACCATGCATGCAGTGTTCTGAGATGCTGAAGGGAATGGAGAGATCCTTTCAGTCAGTTAGGGGTTTTGATAGGTTTACTGCCGCTCAGACACTGCCATCAGATAAAACTTATCTCTTTGATTAATTTAATATGATATTCATGCAGCACATGGGCAGAGGTGAGTGATGTTAGAGACAGGTGTCATCTGCACAAAAATGATGTGGGAAACTCACAGTGGCTTTGAGACGTCCAGGTGGAAAGTGAATGAGGATGAAATGGAATCCTTAATGAGAGGAAGGTGGTGACTCCGAAGGATGAGAATTTAGGCTTTAATCTGGAGACCTCCTAGTGCTTTGGAAAGGTCAAGAGCCGAGTTTGAATAATGGTAATTCTGGAAGAACTGGGTAGACAGAGGCTGTTATCTGTAAAACAGATAATGGTCAGCCAATGGATTCTAGTTTGAAACTCAATCCTTGTGTAGAACGCCTCCCACTCCCCAGTTATCTCTCTGTAATGTTCATGTGGTAATTTCAGTGTTTATATTTGTCCTGTAGAGCATCTGACAAACTCTTTATATTTAAAGAATTTTTGTACATTTTAGGGTTCTTTTGCCAGGAATACTGGAACAGTTTTTCATAGAGAAGCAGGATATTGGTGTTTTTCAGTTAGAGGAAACTGGTTCCCTGGGCAATAAGGGATTTTTTTAGGACTTCCTTTTCTTGTAAAGTTGTTGTTTTTAATCTATTTGGCAATCATTCCTCAAAATTTGAGATTGTATTATAAAGTAACTGCCTAGCAACTTTTGTTAAACAATTGAATGAGAAACTGCAGTTACAGTTGATGGTTAATAAGATACTTTCAGTCTCCATAAGTACAGCTGGAAGGTGATGATGATTTACTGTTTCCCGGTACCTCCTCACAGTAGTTGTCTTTTTTCTGTCATCTGCCGCATGATGACCTTGATAGATAGAAGGAGACTTCAGCAACTTCAGCAGACAACCGTGAACTTACCCTGGTCGAGATGTTGGTTACGCTCTCCTTTTGCATGCCTCGTTTCATTTGCTATCTACCACTGGATAATTTCAGAGTCAACAGAGCTTTAGGGAAACCTTGCTTTTCTTCTGCAGATCTTTTTGAATAAAATATTCCTAGTTTCAAACCTGAAAGAGGCATAGCTCTATGGAAGCACAAGAAGGTGGGCAGTCATTGCTTTATTAACTTTCTCTGAGTATTTGAATGAGTAAGGGTGTCAGCTGTGGCTCACTGTGCTTGACAAGGGCTTTTTATTCAACTTGGATGAATTTACATGCAAGCAGTAGTTCAGAAATTGGCTTTAAAATTGGAGGAGTCAAACTTGCATCCAGTTACGATAGACCTGTTGAATATTCTGACACTGATGATCTTGATAGGAAAAGCCCTATAAGATTTTTAAGGTAAGAAGCAGATCAATCAGTCAGTAATATCAGGTACAAAGATGGCATAACGTTGATTGCCCTGTTGCCTGGAGAATGGATTTGTCGATAGATCTGGCATCGTCGGAGAAGAATTTGCTCCTAACATGAAAGTAATGGCTGGAACAACAGAATAGGATTGATAGATTTTGTGGAAGGAAAATCATGTCAGCAAGTTAAAGAGTTTTTGTGTTAACCTTGCTTGTTAATCAAGATGATTCGTGTGAACAGGATATTTGAAGGAGATTACTCACAGCAAGATTAGCCATAGGAAATACATCAAGGGCCTGGAGGAACTTTTGAAGCCAATTATGTGGATGACAGCCTCCTACAGCTGTGAGAATTGAACCTCCAAGGGAAGAAACCAAAGTCTTGAAACATTCAAGATGTAATCTTATTAAAAATAAACACTTCTCTTTTCTGAGCCCTTCCAAGAAATTAAACAGCCCTTCCAAAATCTCACGAGTGGAGAAAATTGGTATCATTGTCCTATTCAGGTAGTGAATTACGTTGCTAAAAACACTTAAGTTTATCCAAAATGGACTCGTGATCATATTGTGGTGTCTTTTCATGGGAGTTGTAGACATGTCAATGACTCAATTAAGCCATTTCTTTTTCTCTTCTTGGGTAAAACGAGAAGGTGCAAATGCTTGGATCAAAAAAATTGCATCATGAAAGAGGAATTCTAGCGAATTGGGTTAAAATTATTTTACCTTGCTTTGTGTTAATATTTGTGAATAACACAGCACGTTTCAAAATACATTAAGATAGTGACTGTTAATAGTTTTTCAGTCTATTCTATGTGAAGTACCAGAAGCACAGAAAATTTTGTGCTTTTACAGGACAATTAGTGTTGATCAATAAGGATGCACGATTAAAGCCTTGCAATTTGCCCAGCTGGAATTCCTTGTATTTTGAAAATCTTTAAATGTTGACATATGTAGCTTTGTTTTCAAATATATTTACACCTCTAATATATCATCTAAAGCCAGATCAGTTTGACTTGTAAAACCTGCGGTGCTGTTTTCTGCAAACTCTCTTGAACACCGCAGCTGTAAACAAGCGGCTCCAAGCTCCTGCATTCCTAGCGTCTGCCAGTAAAAGCTATACTGGTGTTTCTCTCCCGCCAAGCCTCCCTCCCAGATTCAGCTTTATGAAATACTGCTTTCCACTTGGTGTGTACCTGCTGTGTCCAAGCTCTGTCCCAGTGCTCTTCAGTCTCTGCTCTTCCTCTCGTCCCTGTCCTTCTCGCTGCCATTTCAGTGTGCAATATTTCTGTTTCTCCCTCAGCTGCCAGGGTTTAGATTCATATATGTTCACCAGTCCACTGCTGGCATCCGGGAAACATAGCTTTTGACAAACTTGCAGTTGCCAATAAGGTTCCGAAGTGTGATGCTGTTTGAAAGAATTGTAATTTAAACCTCTCGTTGTTTCTGTGACTGTAAAAATTGCAGAGGTCTTGGGACGGTGCTCTGTCAATGTGTGTTTGCTTCAGACTTCAGAGCTCTTTGCAACCAACTGTTGTAGACAGCTTCAGGCTTACATCCCCGTGCTTTTCAAGACCAAATAGATTTTATACTCACATCTGGGTGAGAAGCAGTGGTTATTCCGTGCATCTGCGATGAGGTGCTGTTTTCCCTGGGCATTTCTGTAAGTGGTGGCTGTAACTTGTAGCTTTGCCTGGTAGCTGGGCAGTAAACTAACACTGTGATACCACTTGGGAATGCTCCCAATAAATGTATTTTGTAAAACTAATTAGTTCAGATATGGTCGTTTGCATTGAAGTTTTTCTGGCAGTGCTAGTGCTGTGATGAAAACACTCTGAGGAAAAAGGGACCGTGGTGAGAAGCCGTGTGCCCTGGTCTCCAAGGTGCAGGTCCCGTGCGAGAGCTGCTCCCTTGAGTAAGGGCTGGGGAGGTGTTGCAAACTAAGAGCACGTGCTGCATCTTGTTTGGCATGGAACAATCCTCGAAGACAGCCAAATGAGTATGTAGTGAAGACAGACTGTATTTAGACCTGTCGCAACTAAACGACCAAATAATCTTGTCCACAGTTCCCCACCCCCCAGTAATTTCTTTTTGTTCTGTTTGTAGTTTCTTTCAACAGCTGCACCATAGAGGTTTGATGAAGTGCAAGGGATGCTGATCTCACCAAATAAATATATATTTTTTTTTTATTGGCTAAACTAAAAAAGTCCGAAGGATATGAAATTAGAAGCAAAGGGTAATGTGCAGTTAGTTTTAGTAAAAACATATTTTAGATATAAACAATCTAATCACGTGGCCTGGGATAGCTGCAAAGCTTCACAGAAGGTGGTAGGTAAGATACAGGCTGCCTCACAGTATCATTTTGTTCAGAATATAAAGTAATTAGTATGGACATCTTGAGTTTGTAGCCTGCAAATTGAGTAGCAGGTTATGCAGCCTCCAAATTCATTCCCAATTAAAACCTTCAGCAAACTCGAGAGATAAACCTGTTAAATGTTGTTACCGAGAGCTAATGCCAAAATGGTTTTTGATGACTGAGCGTTAATTGAAATTGGTATTTTGCATTCAGCCCTCTATCCTGGGGTTTCAGGTTTCCTTTAAACCATTTGCTGATGGACTTAAATATTCTAATATTTTTATAATTAAGTTACTTTGAAATGCTCAGGACTTGCACAGGGTAGGGTATCTGGAAAACCCTGCCACCTGCATTTGCTGTAGCTTTTGGTCTGTGCTCGTATTTTTTTCCCCAGCTCCTTACTCTGTTTTGCAAACCAAGTGCATTTGGGGCTGCTCGGCAGTTGGTAACGCGAAGGGAAACGCTGCCAACTGGTGCAAGGGCTCCGGGTGTCCCGTCCTGACAGCCCCGGGTGCTCCAGGAGGGGAACCGAGACTCCCCAGGACCCCAGTTCTTCAGATAATGGTCAGTCTGAGGAAAATCTAGAGAAATTAAGACCTCCATGCAGAAACTCAGAGAAACAAGTTATTCCTGTGAGGAAATTCCAAGTGTTGATTCTGCCTTCTCTGTCTGCAATCGCATTGCTGTGTTACTGCTGACTTAGGCAGCTGTGCAGATTTTCTCCTCTTGTTTACTTCTCAGGAATTTAAATGTAAAATTACATTTTTAGACTATTTATATTTATATTGAGGTTTGATAATACTAATGTCTGTTCCAAGCCTTTCACAATATACTCGTGTAGTACATTCAGTGGTAACTGAATGGATTCTATCTTGGATCTGGGCAGCAGCAACATTGCAGTAGATGTCTGTGTGTTTGCTGTTTTGCACAAGAGGTGCTATTTGGGAAGAGGAAAAATGAAATGCGTTTCAAATGAAGGGTAAGCCCTGACTTGTGAAAAAAGAAACATTTTTCATCTGTTGGATAAACAAACAAACAAACAACATGGCCTTTTTTATTAATGCAACTTGTCTCTTCCAGGCCAGGTTGTGTGTGCACTTGCATGGAGAAATCCAGCCAGGTAACTGGATGTGTGGGGTCACAGGATTCTCTTTGCAGTGCCAAAAAGTACGATTTGTTTTCATCTTTATGTTCCTAACAGCAGCCTGCCAGGCAGTTAGAGGGACGAGTATGTTCCTAAGAACAAAATACCTGCAGAAAATTGCAAACCCTTTGTGATAGGGATAAACTGATGATTGTCCGAGCAGAGTCCTGTGTGTAACACAGTACTGAGAATCACTGCGGGCAGCTCGGTTGACAATCACAGATAATTGTGTGTATTATCGATACCAACTTATACAGCCAGCATAATTTTGTAGTTCCTGGAAAATACAGAACGAATCTTAGAGTGCCTGACATCTCGTCGTTGAAAGCTTTGATGCGTGAAATATCTGAAAATACTGCTTTAGGATGTGGTAGAGTATTGTGAATTTGAAGGTGCCTGCTAATTGATGTTCAAACAAATAATTCAGTCTCCGTCTCCATCTGTTTGTAGGCTGAAAACTGTTCGGGACAGGCTGTGTTTTTACCTTTAAAGCATGTTCTTTATTTTGAGTATTGAATAATGAGAAACCATCAGTAATTAATAACTTCAGCATATTGCTCAAGTTAAATGTGATGGCTATTCTTGAAATTTGTCAGTCTGGAAATTCCAGATGTATTTCAGCACCAAATAATCAGGTTGCTTAACAGCTGCATATTAAACATTTTTAAACATGTGTGTTTAGAAAGTTAAAGTGTTTGTATACATCCTATTTAAACAACTACTTTATTGTGTTCAAAATATGTTAATGTTGGAAGCTTTTCTAAGTAGTTTGCTTTGTAAAAGTAAGGTTTGTTATAACAGACCCAGTGCCTTAAAGAAATTTTAATGCCTTCCAGTATTTTGAGGAGTGGGCATGAGTTTGAAAACTGATGTATTCTCAAATGGTGGCAAATCCTGCAGTGGAAAAGGGACAGATGAACTGACTAAACCAGCTGATCCTGAGAACCCCATTATTTGCGGTTCTGACCTTCCATTGATGGTTGGTATATGATACCATGCCAGTTTAACTTACGTTCCTTTCTCACATGATGCAATTGCTGAAGTATTTTTAATTATGAATAGCAGTGAATCAGGAGGAAAACAAGCTTTTTGCAAATGAGGCATCCATAAATCAAGGATAAACAAAGCTGCCTTTGCTATGTGGACGACTTTCTTTTTCTCGTGGTGGTGTTGCAAGTCACAGAATCACCGAATGTTTTAGGAGTTGGAAGAGACCTTGAAAGATCATCTCATCCAGTCCCCCCGCTGGAGCAAAAGCCAGTGAGTGACTGTCTGAAAATTAATGATACAGATGTAATTAAGTAATAATAATTAAGTAACAGGAGCATACAATAAAATTATAAATAAAAAAAACATCATATAGTTTACAGTATAGACTTTTCTGGGCTTCCAACAGTGGGAAGCTACAGAATAATGATGTTAAATTTACGGCTTGTCTGGGTAGTTTGTTGGCACAGCAATGTTCCTTCTCCTTTGGAAGAATGCTCTGCACCAAAGCTTGCTCTTGTCTCTCCAAACAGGATTATGTCTCCTCCATTTCCAAAGCTTTGTTCAACTTAACATTTTCCATTTCCAAACATTCTCTTATGTTTTGATACTGAAATCAGTTAATGTCTTGAGAGTTTTCATACCTTTGTAAGTACTGTACTGTTAATTTTTTTTAATGTAAATATTTAGTAACATGGCAGGTTTAATACATGACTAGGTGACTCCAAAACCTAATAAGTATTTTCTTTTACTGTCACAATGCTTGTTATTAATTAAGTTAATGCTTGAAATTACTACTTAAAAAAAAGAAGTGCGGAACTGTTGATTACCTACAACTTTTACGAAGACTTGAAGCATCACTTCAAAGCAGATGTGGGTGACTCCAGAGGCTGCTGCTTGCTCCTCCCCACGTCTCCTCTCTCTATTTATTTCCCTTGGATGTGCGCACACTCTGCTCATGGCTATTTTTAATTTTTGCTAACGTATTTGCCTGAACTAGTTAGGACACTAATTCTGTGACAGTAAACCAATAAAACAGATATTTGAACTTTAATGTTGATTAAAGGTCTTCAGTTTAAAAAATATGCATATATGATTGTGGCAAACAGCATACATTAGCACCTTCTGTAAGTCAGACACGCAGGTGTACATCTTTGCTTATGTATTTGGTAATGATGGTTTCATCTTGCCTGTTACTCATGTTGGTGGATGTTACTACTGAAGAGTCTTCCCTGGTGAATCATTTCAGGGTGGCGTTTCTGTTTATTCTAAACATTTCATTGTGTAATATTACGAGAAAATTAGGAATGAACATTATTTTGATGCCTTGGTTAAAACCAACAGATTAATGAAATATACTGATACTGGAAAACCTCTTAAGTGATAGAGAAGCTACACGTTTGTATTCTTGAGAAAAATATGAAATAAGTTATTAAGAAAGTAAAAATCCATGTTTCTAAAACATGTTTGGTATATTAATTAAGAAGAATGTTTAGAATTGTTTTCAAATGTGATGGTAGTTATGGCTGGGGAAAAGACATATGACACCTCCTCATTTTGAGGGAGCTCTGTTGTGGTATAATTGATGAAGCATCTCGTGATGCGCACCAGGAAATAATTAAACCTGACCTACTGACTTGTAAATATGAGTAGTTTATTCTTTAGGATTAGATGGGTGAGTTTTGTCATTGAAACATAATCCTTTTCTGAGCGTTCGGTTGTTGTAAAGTGCTTGATGGACCAGAAATGATAGTGCCAAGAGCTTGACCTTTGCTACATGCGGTGTTCTTTTCCTGGCAGTATTTACAGCCATTAGTTAATTAGCGAATGTTGGAACATAAGCAGAGGGGGGAGCTTGACAGTAGCTGAATTTCATGGATGTGTTTATGTAAAACAAAACAAGAAGAAAACAACCCTCCCTCAACCTCCAGTAGTTTGATAAATGGTTGTTATACAATAAAAATACTGTGCTTGAACAACCTTCAGCAGAAAATTGTAGCTTTTCCGAACTACCGGGGATACAGCAATAGCAGTAATCTGTTTGTGACAAAACCGATGATGATTATTTCTCTTTACAAAGCTGCAAAAACTGAATCTTCTAGGTGCACGTAATTCTTTAGAATTTTTGGGGAAAAAATCTTGTCTTTATTTTTCTGTTGTATCAAACAGAATTAGAACTGTTTAACTTTATTTTGGTTTTGCAATTGCAAATGCTACCTTGGCAAAGTTGGCTTTGCCTTGGTTTTTGGTTTGTGGAGAAATCATAGCATGGAATTTCAGTTCACCCTGAAGTCAGAGCTTATATTGAGCTTGCTCGAAAAAAGACATTTCTGTATTTTCTGAACTAAAGTAACTTTGTTGTAACGGTGGAAGTGGTTCGGCCGTTGATTTAGATACATTGCCAACACACACTGTCATGCCTGGATCACTTACTGTGTGGAAAACGCGTGAAAGAAGGCGTGAAACTACAGGTGTGTGAAAATGCCAGTTTTCAGCAGGAAACTTGTGCTTCTCTGGCCTGCTATAGCATGGGGCGAGAAAATATCAATTGTCATTTATGACTCCATGGCAACCATGGAATTTAAAGGTGTTTTTTTTTCCATTTTTTAGTGGACCATTAGCAAAATCAAAACTTGACAGTTTAAACCACTGTGCTGCTGTAAACTGTAATACTTTATCCTAACAGATTGCGCTGATAATTTCTTTGTTAGAATAATCTGAAGCTTCGCTTGAATAACTTCACGGTTCAGTTGCATAAGTTCTTTTCCCCAAAATGCACGTATCCAACAGAAGTTTATAAGCATGAGTCTCTTATATGTTTTCTATATAGTGGTCGTGTTTCAGTGCATATTTGCTGTAGAGATGACCGTGTATGTAAGTAGTATGTTTTGTGTGGCTGGAGTTTCAGATGTACTTTCCAAGCGTAACCTTGGAGCTGACCCACTTGTTCAGGATTTGTCTCCCCACTTGTCTTAGTCTCCTTCTAATTTACACATTAATCTCTGCTTTGAGTTAACTGATTCTGCCATCATTTCACCTGCTGATCTGTGTTAGAAAGTAATTGCTGTTGACAGTGAGTTTGTAACACACCAGCTACAGCTACTGGACTGCTAATCCAGCCATGATGCTGTTAATCAAGTAGTTGTTTTCTAATTAAAGGTCTGTATGGGATCGCTGTCACCTGAGCTCAGTTGGTGGGATGGGTCAAGTGTACCTTACTTGAGCTAACAGGTCTGTAGTGAAGACAAAGTTACTTTGTGAAGTCAGAGATTTTTGGATTGCAGGTGTTCCTACAGTCACAAATTAAGCGATTAAAGAGGTTATTGGTCTGTAACACCACCACCCCCTGCCTAGGTATCTCGCTGAGCTCTTTCTTGCTGATAGTTCCAGCACCCTCAGATCTGCTTGGGTGGAACCTTCTCCAGAGTTGGTTTCCCTGAAGTCACCTCTGTCCTTAGGTGTCCTGAAGATATCACCTTTTAGAGTCGATCAGCCAAACCACATCACATGGCTTTTAGCCTCTTTTCCTGTATTACACTGCCCATCATGCCCATGATGTGCTTCTCGTGATGGTACAAGAATCGATGTAAAGACAGAGGCCCCAAGTTAAGGCTTGGTTTTACAGAACTGTCCTCCCGTTTGCTGGGAGGATGAAGGAGTGACATGGAGTTGAGCGACCCGTCATTACAAATACCGCCCGCAAAGAAGTACTTTGGAGTTCTTGGAATTTATGTATATTTGTTTCTACAAAGCCTGTTTAGTGCTTAATTAAAATTTACTAATGTTTTCTTGTCAACACTGAAATGCATTGTGAGTGGTTTTGAGTATCTGCAAGTAATAATGATTTTACAAAAGAACATTCTTTATATTAAGGCTTTACATAGCAGGGAATGACAAGAGGTGCTGAGTAAATAAAATATTATAATAATGGTACTACCTGGTTAGAATTATTCACACAATAGTTTTCATCAATTTTTCTTTGTCCTCTTTTGTTTTTAAGGATATTGTAACATACACCATTGCCAATTATTTTTGTTACTGGAAAGGTAAAATAGGCTGTTCATCTCATTCTTTGTCATTTGCTTTTTTCCCCATCCCACTCTAGTTTTGGCAAACAGTCTGGAGGAAAACGAGGATGCGAATGTATCATATTGGAGCCTTCAGAAATGATTGTGGTAAGACAGACTTTTTTCAAATGTATTTAAATCTATTGCTGATTTCAGCAAATTCTTTCTGTTTTATAGCAGAAAGCTTATTGTAAAGTATTCTATAAAATTGCATCAAAATTGCCTTGATTTCAATTATACCTATGGCTGCTATCGTACAGCAATAGCTATGTAAATTTAATCTAGATGGGTAAATGGTGATGATGATTAGGTCATTCTTTCTAAAATTATGCTTACTTGAGTTTCAAAAGCCTACCATGATGGCTGAGTTGAGTGTTCCTGAGTCAGGCAATGATAGACTGCTATCTCAAATATTTTATTTACACCCCCACACTCCATTTCATTACTTTTTACCAACCATGTCAGCCATTCTGGATCTGGTAGGAAAGGCCTTCTTAGTACTCACCTTTGCAGTTCCACAGAGCATGAAGGCTTTTAGGTAAGAGGAGAAGGAACATAAGAGTTTTCAGCTTAGTTGTCATCAACTTTTTCCATGGCCAGGTTTCCTTCTGCTTCTTCAGAATACTGCTGAGTTCATATGTGCCAATAGATTGTAACTCAGTCCTTCCTGGGTTGATGTATGCATACTGTCAGAAGCTGGAATATTAGAATTGCTTTTCCATCCTGCAGACCAGCATTGTACCTGAGTAGTGTGGCTGGGGACACTGGAAGATCTCTTTCAATTTTGATCTTATGAGATCTTGCTAATAGAGCTGGACTAAAAATGTTTGTTCTGAGAAGAAACATGTCTGTTAAGCAGGCTTAGATCTCTAAACTGCCATGTATTTCACTCCCTTATATCTAGATACAATAACACTAAATAGAGCTAACATTTGAGGATGTCTCTTACTCATTGAGTCCGTAAATATTCAGCTTCTATGAGAAATGTGTTTCTCGCAATACACTCCCAGCTGTGGACGCCAGCGATGTCCCGTACCGAGTACATCTGGTGTCCTTTGTGCCATTTTTTCTGTGCAGTGTCAGTCTGGTTCTGCTCACTGGCTTTGACAGCATCAATAATGCGCTCTTTACTGCAGCACAGTTTAAGCTGGAGTCTGACATGTCATGAAGTGAGCGTAGGTAATCGTGCAAGGAGCCTACATCGGTCCTCTGGAGTGAAGTATTTCATTTGTGTATTCCCAATTATCCTGTCTCTTCTCAAAGCTGGAGGTTTGGGGGAGAGATTTATGCCTTGAGGGGTGCCACAGGACTGCTTGGGTGATGATATGTGCAGCCATGTCATGCGTATGTCCCAGGCACTCGGGTTTGCTGCTGCTGCTTTGGAGTTTTGCCTGTTAACTGCTGCTGTCAAGGATTTGGCACGCGGAGTATGCCCGAGTCCACGGTCTGGGGTGAGCCAGGCCTGAGTGAGCTGGGCCAGGCACCTCAATGTTGCTGGCATGTTGTGGCATAGAATGACAAATGCTCACTTACCCGATCATATATAGACCTCTTGAATCTCTGTAATCCTTCAGGTTGATGTAACAGAAGAAGAATTTAGTCTGTTTGGCTCAGTTTCACTAACAAATGGGTTACACAACTCATACCCATCCTTATTTGGCCTTATCACCATTAGAACAAAAAAACAAACAACCCAAACCAAAACAACAACAAGATGCAAATCAAAGAGTAGCTTCCATGTAGTGTGTACTACTGGAGGGAGAATTATCTTATTAAAATATTTTATGAAGAAACCATAGAGTTTTGTGTATGTGTAGCTTGAGTAGCTGAAACTGTGAGTTTTTTTCAGAGGAGCACCCTGTCGCAGTCTGCTGAGAAACTGCTTGTCCCTGCAGACAGATGCACAACCTGGACTGTCATCCTCTGTGTGTTGAACCTCTTGAACTTTCTACAGTTGTAGTTAAATCCCACTGAGAATATAGAGAGTGTAGAGATACCTGGAAGTACCTTAAATCCTTTTCTGGAACGTCACTGTATTTTTTCTGTAGGAAAATCAGAAAATTGAAAATACGAAATGATTTCTTCATTATTTTTATGTTCATGTTTTACAGGTAAATGTAACTAAAGATACTGTTAACTGTCAGATTTTTAGGTAGGACTTCAAATGGGGGTGAGAAAAAAGCATCAATGTGATGGTACGCACCTTGCCAATGTTCTGTGCTGACACAAGGTGTACTTGAGTTTCATTTCCATGATTAATTCTTATTCATTTATATTATTTTATTTTCTCTTTTAATTTGCAACGTTCTAATAAGGTGTGATACATAAGGAATTTTTATCTTCAAGCAAAAGAATTAGCTACTTCAGTGTAGTTGAAGAACACCATCATTCTCTACTACTGCTTTGTTTTGTTGTTCCCTCCCCCCCCCCTTTATCCTTTCTTGTTAGAATGTAAATCAGTTCTGTAGTGGAAATCCTCTGGGAACTGACCCATTTTAAAGGCCATAAAATGTGGTCAGCTTAAGTTAATGAGGATAACAGATAGTGTGTGAATGAACATTGTAGCTCATATTTTTGGAGCCTGAGCAATCTATTGAATTAATTATAGGCCCATTTATCATTTAAGAAAATGGCCCAGAATCGCAGCATATCTCAGTGTGCTGAAGTGTCCTTTCTATTGTTCCACGGTACTGTTGTTTTCTTCTTCAGATCTTAAGCGTAAGACAGCGTGATATTTGGAGTTGGAAAATACTCAATTGCTGGCATGGGCTGCATGGTGAATTTGGGGACAGTCTTACAAATCTCCTCAATTTTTTTTACGTGGCAGCCAGTGCTGTTGGTGAAGCCGGCTGTATGGAAACATTCTTGATTAGAAACTAGTCAGTTAGTATTCTATTCTAGACTTCTTGTTACATATTGAAAATCAAATAATAATAAAAGTCTGTGGGGCAGCAGTCTCCATCTGAGCTGGCAGCCTGGTCCTCCCTCTGCTCCCACGCCAGGGCACAGCTCACAGCACCCACAGAGATGCTGAATTGTTCAATACGAGTGTTTGTCCCGTTCCAGGGGGATGTGAGGAGGTTGGATTTGCTCTCTGCCAACAGAAACTTTTGGCTTTAAGCAGGTCGAAGCACAGCCGAGTGATGAGGAGCGCCGGGGAGCCCTGACCTGCTGATGTGCAGCGTATCAAAGCCCATTTGTATATGTTATTGTAAATCAGAAATCAGAAGCACAAACAATGCGATGGTTGTCTACACTCAAAATCCTGATGGTGCTGGTGGTACTGAACTGGAAGCTGTGTGGTGTGAAGCTCTTTCCTTGCTTTCTGATTTTTATTTTTTAATGTGTTTTTGGTCACAGCAGTGGCGGTAACCGAAGGAAGCAGCTGGTCTCAGTTTCAGATTCCACTAGCAGTTGGTTGTTTTGCCTTTGTGCTAACAAATAATACATTTATGCTCACTTCTTATTTTTCTTCCACAATTCTAACTGAAAACTAACTTCATCTTTCACTGAGCGTTTCTTTTACTTCAGTCTTAAAAATACCTTTTCATTTTGGGACTTCTTAATAATCAGGGTTCGCAGTACTGGAAGAGTTGTTGTTTGGCCACTTCAGCGAGTCCTCGGTGTCCAGGTTATTCCATTATATTGGAGAAGCTCAGCACTTGTTTTAGTTTCTGTGATCCTGTAGGGCTGAACACAGAGAAAAAAGGAAATAATGCATTTATTGAAGGGGCTCACATAGTGTGGCACACATACAAAAATTATAAATGCAATCCACATGATGTTGGTTATTTAGTAGAGTAACTGTAGAAAACCAAACTTTCTTAATTCTGGAAGCCTTCTGTATAATTTGGGAGCAACGTTATTGCTAACTAAAAATCTATATTTTATGCTAGGTGAAGAAGGGCTTCTCTATCCAGTGTCTTGCTACTTTTAAAATTATACTAGGTGGTCTATTTAAAAGGATTTTCTTGTTTTATTTTTTGTTGACCTGTATGCCTTGTGTGTGTGTGTGTATGTATATATATATATATATATATATATATATATATATATGGTTTTTTTTCCATACATCCTTATACCACCATGCTTATAGCAGCACTGCTGCTGGATGTCTTTCCTCATTGTCCCGTGCCTTTGCAAACAGGTAGTAAAATTCTAGTGAAATGCGTGGTTGTCCCTTTCTAGGGGAACTCTGCTTTTCTTGCTTTTTTGACAACACTGTGGTATCAGGTTCACCTTTTTTAACGATATCTTTAACCTATATTGTTGATGCGTATTTTTCTCTATCGAATTAAAAAGAGCCCACAAGGCAAGCACAGCTGCTTGCACCTTCCTGTGACTTCAGACAGGCTTAGCTGTTTGGAAAAAGTGATGTGGAAAGTAGATGTGATCTTGCTTTTGTGATGGTTTAGGTATTTTTGTTACTTTATTGTTCCCGTCTGTTCATTCCTTTATACCTTTTGCATTTTGATTTTGAGATAATTTACCCAAGTACATGACGTAAAGGCTGCATAAGACCACACTGAGGTTCTTCTCCTGTTCCAGTACTCAAGTCTTACGTTTTAGGCTTTTCAAGTGAAATTTGAAAACAAAAATTAAAAAAAAATAAATCACTGAGGACAGTATAAACTCTATATAGTAAATGTATAGTAGAGGAGCTTCTTGCCCAGCTGCTGCCTGTTTTCGTGCACGTCTGTTCTGCTTCCTGCTAGGAGATATCTTTCCAAAACATCAGAAGGAAATGGGAAGGGATGAGACTGCTTTTTATAGGGAAAAAAAAGGAATTGGAACTAGCGAGATCAAAAGGTTTCATATTAACTTTTACTAACAAGATAGATTTACCTAATTTTTAATGTTTAGTCACAAATAATAGTTAACATCGAGATCTGAATCCGATTACAGTTATTTCTTCTTAATCTTCTGGAACTGATTAGAAGTCGGTATGACATAGTTGAAGTAGCTATTTATAAAAAGCTGGAGTATTTAAAGCTGTTCAGCTGTGACTGGTACTGGAAACAAGTTACACTTTTAAAAATTACACCAATAAAAATAGGGTATAATGCAATGCCTTTCGCAGACTCAGAGTACTCAAAGAAATGGTAACTTCTGTGTTGAAGATACACTTGAAATGAGCTGTGTCTGTAACTCGTGTTGTATGGTACGTGTGGGTGTAAAAGCGTTTTCTACTGGTGAGTGACATTGTTTAGAGGATACGTGTGCCTTTTTTACTTTTTTTTTTTTAAAAAAAAAAAAAAAAACAACAAACTGTTTCCTGGAAGGAAACTGTGGCCTCCGGCTCATTGTAATAACGTAGTTCTGAGACATGCAGCACTGGTTCTCTGAAACGTCCGCAGTCGTTTTCTCGAGAAAAATTTAACTGCTCTGAACTTATGTTTGTTCCTTCCTCATGAGCTTCATACGGCTCCATCGGCTTTCAGTGCTATGGAAGAACTGGATGTTTAACCAGGAGCCTGAACATGTGTTTCAGGTGGAGAACTCCAAGGACAATGAGGAAAACATCTTGCAAAGAGAAGTCCCAATCAGGCAGTCCCGTCGGAGGTTTCGGAAGATCAACCAGAGGGGCGAGCGTCAGACCATCACTGACAACGTGGATTCCAGCAGCTACTTGTCGGTGAGTCTGCTCTGCCTTGGCCCATTTCCTTGGCGTCGTGCCATCTCCGTGGCTGGCTGGCCTTCCTTTTATTGAGAAAAACTGGTGAGATGAAATGAGCCATGTTTGTCACTTTGGCAAACACTTCTTGTTGGGGAGCAGTAGAGTGCTTTGGGTTTGAACACGATAGGTGGAAGTGAAGGTTCAGACACTAGTTAGAAAAGAGGTGTCTTGGTTTAGGGGTTTTCAGTTGAATGCTATAAATAAATGTTAAAATGTTTGCTGCATGGAGAAATGGTCATTCTTGGTTTTTGTTGGTTTTACCTGAAGTTCTTTTGGCAAGATGTTGGAATTGGTGATTTTGTGTTTGGTTTTTTTTTTTTTCCATAATAAATTTGAATTATGGTTTGAAATTTAGTCAGTCGTGGATGCAGTTCAATACAACATTAAGAATATCGTTGTACTTGGTTGTGTTTACTTGCTTAAAAATAGCATAGTGGTAGTTCAAGCATCAAGAAGAGTAACAGCAACTCATTTGCTAGTCTTAAATAACATCACAGACTGTATAATCTGCGCTGTGTGAAAGCACGTACGGCTGTGGTTTCAAGGCCACAATGCTTTTATATGGAGGTTAATCTTTACCATTATTTTTCACATACAGACTTCCTGTTTGGTAGCAGGGTATAGCTGTGATCCAGACAGATTATCTCATTGAAAATAATTGTTCTGGATATTTTGATTTGCTTCGAAAATCAAAGGTTAAAAAACAGTACTGATGCAGAAGTACACAGTCCTTGAGTAGTCTTCAGGCACAGGAAAAAACAAATTCAATTTCTCCCCTTTTTTGCCAATCTTCCTTTTCATCTCCTCAAAAGGAACAAAGCCTCTTTCAGTTGATGCGCTTCAGAATATCTGATGTGTTCAGTCTCATAAGCAGCAAAGCTCCTGTTCCTGTGACAGGAAGAATATGCTGCTTGAAGTTTAAGGTCCTCTACCTCATTTCAAGAAGTGTCACGTGTTGGACTTTGTCGTTAGTAAGTAACCTCAATCAGTTATTGATGAAATGAGATATTGGACACTCATCCTCTGGGCAGTTGTGCATAAGGCTTTATTAGGAATTAAATTCCAATCTGTGGATGACAAAATGTCTCTTTCTCTTTGGTGTTTGTGGCAATGAATAAGCTCGCAGGAAATAATTTTCAGACTTTGTTGCTAAGAGGAAGAGAATCCCAGGAGCAGCCGATGCTGCTGGTACCTGTGCAATGTGCCTGGAGGGACTCAGCATCTCTGCTCTAAGAAAGACCAAGTTATGTGTCTTCCTGAATGATTTCAGAGTTTGTAGGTTATCGATGCAAGGAGTCAGAGTGCTACACTCACAGGGTTGTGATTAGTCAACAAATGACGTCCTCGTTAGGGCTTCATGTTGATTTATTTCTTTATGTTACAAACTACATGGAGTGCATGCGTGTGTCTGCGCGTATAGTTACATGTTGCAAATCTAGTGGCTTCTTCAGCATTTGATGGGAAACGGTATAAACTTCATAAATCAACAGCATATTCCTAAATCTGCTTTTATGTCAGTTAACTAGGGATATATAAAAAGAGGCCTGTTAATGCTGTTAGGTGTTGTCCTGGAGTGGTAAGGAGTGAACAGCCACCTCTCTGATAGCATACTTGCAAGCTGTTGGGTTTCCAGCAGCCTGAACCGAAATACCAATCCTTGCTTTGTAGACTGTGAGCTCCTAATTGGACAGTGTGGTACAGCACTTGGTATAGCGAAAAGTAATTCGTAACTGAACACATGACGAAGAAATTGAAACACAATAACCAGCTGCCTGTTTGACAATAAAAATTGGATGCCTGTATTTTCCATATTCCGTTATAATCCGATAAAATAATGAGTTTTTCTGAGGGATGGTTTGTTCTGTGCCTAGGTTTAACTTATATGAGTCTGCTCATACATGGTGGGTCTTGAAAAACAGGCTTTATAATGTGACCCTTCATCTCAGCTCATGTGAGAATGGGCGGGATAAGGAGGGGAGGCTTTTTGAATGAAACTCTTATTAAGAGAAGAACTTGCAGTAATGTTTTCTGCCGGAGTGGGAGAGTGTACAGGCTGGGCGGCAGGTTTCCTCTCTGGCATGGCGTGATGAATGAAGGCAGTGTTGGATTTCACCCTCCAGCCTGGTGCTAAGTGCCCTTTGGCAGACGGTGCGTGATGGACCTTGGGGACCCTCCTTGCTCGGGGTCGGGGCTCTGCGGGGACTCCGTGCTGTGATGTTGGAGGACTCAATGTGACACTGTTGAAGTTTTTAAATGCCTCGTTTCTCACATACAGGTAGTTTTCTGCTTTCTAAAGAAAACTTAAACGCTATAGGTGTTGAAATTTGGTGTTGCTTTCTCCCATCTCAGAATTTTTCCTTTCATGATTAAACAGAAGATTCCTTGTGTTTGCTTTTAAGGGGGATTATCTATGCACTGACCTTCAACTTCTTAAAATGTAAATCTCTGTGCATTAAATATACTGTGATTAGTATTTACAATTTGTTTAGTATCTTTTATGGAATACCGCCGAGGAGCTCGGTAGCACCTGCCATCTTCTGAGGAGCTGATCCGTCTGCCCTGGGGGTTCAAGGCCAGACGGCTGAGGGGCTCGAGGGGCTGAGGGGCGGGGCCAACGGCCTGCGGCGCGTGGGGGGCGCGCGGGGGAGAGGGAGCGAGCTGCTATTGGTCGGGTTGCCGCGCGGGGGCGTCCGGTCGCCATGGTGACGGACGCGGCCGTTGCCGCCTGAGCCTCCGGTGCGAGCGGTCGGGCCTCGGCTGCGGCGGAGCTGCCGGTGTGACAGAGCGGGAGTGCGGGACTGGCGGAGCCAGCGGACGTGGACACAGATATGCCTTGCGGGATCAGCTGCGGGCCCTTGTGGAGATGGGTATGAGCAAGGCCGGGCCCTGCTGCCCTGACCCAGATCTGTTGGGGTCATGAGCCCTGGGGGTCACACCACAGAGTGCCAAGATAACGGCTGCCCTAGGACTGCTCCCAAGTAACCATCTATAGGAGAGAAAAGATGTTCCCCCGTTGTGCCATGGGAGGTTTAGATTGGATATTAGGAAAATTTCTTCCCAGAAGGGGTTGTCGGGCACTGGAACAGGCTGCCCAGGGCAGTGTTGGAGTCACCTTCCTGCGAGGGGTTACACAGACACAGAGGTGAGGTTCTGAGGGGCATGGGTTAGTGCCAAGAGCGGGTTAATGGTTGGACTTGATGATCTTAAAGGTCTTTTCCAACCAAAATGATTCTAGAATTAAAGTTAATCTTTGCTTTTGTACAAAAATTACCCATTAGGTTGTAACATGAGCTTGCATCTGCTTCTCACATGGAGCTCCCCGTTTGTTATTGCTGGAACTCATTCTGTAGAAAACCCTGTGAATGGCCATAAAATAAAGATTTGTATGCAGATACTTTAATATTTGAAATCATTGTTACCATCTTTGAGGCTCTTCCATTCTCTTATGCCTTTTACTTGGTAAAAGAGCCCTAGTATTGAATTTGACTGTATATCTTCAAGAGAGTTGATATTCAAATTAAGGTGGGAATCTTCTTTCCCCCCCCCCCCCCTTTGAATGAACTAATGTTAAAAGTGGATCGTTTTGGTGGCTTCTTTGGTGAAGGAGTTATCATTTAGGCTCCTTTACAACGTTTTTGTGGTTCATAGAGCAATACTGTTTCATAAGAGCAGTGGTCTCCTGCAGAATAAGTATTTAAATTTGGATGTGGTGTGTTTTTTTTCTGTTCTTCCAGTAAAATACAGTGAACATGTGTGTTCTTTCTTCTCACTCAGACTGAAAAGGATTATACTTCTGTTTTTACCTTCAAAGCGGATTTGTTCTTGCAATATGTATGCAAAAAGGTGTGTTAAACTCACTCTTGTTCAGTGGGTGAACAGCCTGACGTCTGGCTCTGCTCGCAGTTCTGTCCAGGTTCTGCTGGTGCTGGGCTTTTCACTTCTACAGCATCGCTAGCCAGCAGGGTTGGAGGGATAAATGTGTTTTTGGCAAAGCACTACTCAAACGGGGGTTTTTAGGGTGCAGCTGGATCGCGATGGCAGCCCCAGTGCACATGGCTGCACATGGCTGGCTCTGCCTGGGGCAGGTCTGGGCATCCATAATGACATGAGACCTCTTTATCCCAGGGCATTTCTGGGCTCTGTTGCCTTTTTCATTTTTGTCACTTAACTCTCTGCATTTTCATGTCACCTCTGCAGTGTCATCCCGACTGGGTGGGGAAAAGTGAGGCTGGAGTCATTTGGAGAAAGCTCTTGCTCACACTTAATGGATTGGAAAGAAACGTGCCATTGGTATTAATTATGCCTGTTTGTGCTTCAGATCTGGCTTGTTAGTATGATTGCATCTCTTTTTGGAGATATGCACTCTGTGCATGGACTGGCTAATGTAGATAAGAATCCACACAGGAACTCAGGGTAACACAGCAGGAAGTCATCACAACTCAGATAAATACTTTGTCATTTCTAGTTCATAGTCTGGTTCTCGACCCAATAGGTAATGCAACTGTATTTCTTCATTACAAAAGGAAAAAGTAATTGTGATCATCTTTGTTCAGCTATGTTCTGAACTTTTGTGTCCACTCAGCAGGTACTTACAAAACTACAGCCAGACTCAGAACAGCTGATTTATTTATGTTGATGCTTTTAGGAAAAAATGTTTAATGGTAGTTCTGTTGCTTTATAGAAGTGAAATTGCTGGTTTGATCTTGGATCGACTAATCAGAAAGTAAATGATTCAAGCATTTATATTCACTATTAAAAAAATAAAGGAAGTTTTGCGCTTATGTTTCTTGTAGAAGTCAAACCTGAATGAGGTTTAACAATGTGATAGAAACTTCTGCATTACTCTCAAACCTGTAAGCTCAAATCTCTTCTCATTCGAGTGAGACGTCTCAAATTTATTACCTGTGTACTTTTTTGACAGTTCTTCTCTATCTGTAATTTTTTGAATGAGGAATATTTGTATTTCTAAAAATAGTGCATGTATGATGCGATGCGTATTTCTGTGGAGTTGTGACAACATTTTGACTTTTTTCAACTGTTAGTTCATTGTTAAACAGAATAAAGAAATCAGCACCAAACTTGTAGTAATCTTCTTTCTCAGAGATGCAAATTCACTTTTTCCTTTAAATCTTGTAAGAGGATGATGAGGTTTGAAAGATTTATTATCATATTAAGTTTTATG
Source organism: Patagioenas fasciata (assembly GCF_037038585.1). NCBI lineage: Eukaryota > Metazoa > Chordata > Aves > Columbiformes > Columbidae > Patagioenas > Patagioenas fasciata. The sequence continues at coordinate 11,018,968 of NC_092533.1, read as the reverse complement.
GACAGTATCTTAATACTTGCATCATGTAAAAAATTTCCTTAAGCTTTGCAGAAACATTTATCTTCAGAGAAGTCTGTCACTGAAGACTGCTTGAGTGGCAAGTTTCTTGTTCTTTGATCATTGCTTAATGTAATCCTGTCAGAGGTTGGAGTTAGCGTAGAGTATCTCGCGATTTAGGAGTTTAAGTCACATTTCAATATACTGGATCAAACCCATTAGGTTCTTTACTATCACTAATCCTTTTAAATGCTATAAACCACTATAGGTCTTTATAATCTATTTTTAACTACCAGGTAAATATGCTGAAATGGTACCTTTTATTGATCTAAAACAAAGACTGACTTGCAGCATGCCTCCAGCTGCCTTTTGCTAAACATGAACACAGCATCAGCTGTCATCTGTTTATTTGGAATATCAGTTAATTTAATGAGGCTGTGGCTGAGCTCTGAGTGGCTCAAGTCACTTGTTTGTGAGCTGGAGGATGATTCTCTTTTCAGCTCATTGCTTTTTTTAATGTGTTTTTTTGTGCACACTTCCTCTTTTTGACACTCTTAAACTACTTGACAGAACTTCAGCTTTGTTAACTAAGGAATCAGAAGAAAATTTGGGTCTTTCTGAAATCCATGAGTCTTGCTGTGTAGATACAGAGATTTGTGTCATTGGTAGCTCTCTGGAGGTGTCATGCGATGCAAAAAAGATAATGCAAGTCCCTTCTTCCTGACACCATTTTTATTTACAACATGGAGATGTACTTTGTTCTAATTCCCATCTAATCCATCCATCCATTTAATTCCGCACGGTGCTGGATAACTCGCAGGTTGCATGTGCTGCAGCATCTTCAAGTCCCCCAGTGAGCTGGGCTGCCTGGGCAGGACGGCACCTGTCAAACCTCATGTGCACACTCGCTGCTTTGCATCTCTCTTGAACTCCTGCCATTTTCAGTTGTTTTCTTGCTTCTGCGCCCACAAAGAAGCTGCGTCTGCAGCACATTCACTTCCTGAGCAGACAATCTGGGGCTGGTTGTGGTTGCACCCGAGCGGAGCCGGCTGTGGAGGAGAGAGGGGAATGCACAAGCAAGGGGGGAATTGCCAAATCCACATTCACTCATTTTATGTATTGATTTTTGTCTGCTCATTATGTCAGCAGCGTTTCTGTCAAGGACTCCTTGAAAGTCTGTCGCTGGTTATGGTGGTCATTAAAAAACCGCCCAAATCCTCAAAGTGTGCCATGCGTTCAGGTTCTTCCTAGGAATTTCCATGGTGCTTCCCAAACCAGTCACGCCTGTTTGCATTTATGCACAAAATAAGAAAATACTTACTGAAAATAGCGCCCCTCTGTTAAAATCTGTGTTTTTCAGATTAAAACTTTATTTTTAAAAAAATTTATCCATTTACCCCAATTTATCCATAATTAAAGTGGTTGTAATTATTCAAAACTTGTATTCAGGAGTTTCCCTGAAGATTTTCCAGACTTAACAAGCAGATTATATATAAACTGTGAATTACAGAAAACACCTCAATTTGGAGATGACATGTGCAAATGTTTAACAGCATTTAAGAGTGATGCACAAATGAAACTACATCGAACTGAAACTAGGGAGGGTTTATTTTAAGTGAGCACCTGTATTTACTCAAATCAGGCTGCCTGCAGTAGTGCACAGCCCTTCTCATTGCCTGTGGGAGAGCCTGCAGCAATGGGCAACAGCACTGTGTTGGGATGCGGCATCATTCTGCAGGACAGACAGACGGATGGACAGACAGACTGGCATCCTCCCGTGCTGCCAGGCCAGAAGCTCTGGTCCTGGAACGAGGTACCGAGCTGCTGTCAGGAGCTTTTGCGCTGTGAGGTTGCTGACAGGGCTGACTTAACCATCTTTCTTCAGGGCTTTTTATGTGTAAAATAACCCTTTATACAGCTGAAGAAGCAGCTAATTTTTGCCACACGGACTCATAAGTATCTGTCAGCTGCTTTAAAGGAGTTTTCTCTCCTTTTTTTTTTTTTTTTGTGATCTGTTTTTCCTACCTGTGATTACACCATAATTTTCTCTTGCTTCAAATCCTTTCTTATTTTAAAAAAACCTTTCTGTATCTTGAGTAACTTGAGCACTTAGTTGTTCAGCTGCTCCCTCCCCAGGTGCTGGTGAAAGCTGCGGTGACGATTGTCCCCGTGACCACAATGTCGTCCCTGCAGCAGGTTTCTGTGACCTTCCGTTGCTCAGCAGAGCAGCAGAACTGCACTTGTCCGTGTGATAATTCAATAAAAACTTGTACAGATTTTTCCACTTGTTTCCTACTTGCAGTCCAAGCCCATCAGTGTTTTTACAACATGAGCACTTTCACCAGGCAGCCTGGAACCCTTCAGAAATGGATCCTGAGCATAGTCCATCTTTCCCAGTGAAACCTGCCCGCACCATTAACTGGGGTTGAACTGGAGAGTTGCTCAGACCTAGACCTAAGCTGGTCCTGGCTGCACTGTGGGAGGAATGCACTGTTGTACCTGGGGTTGCTCCGTGGCAGCTTGTAGCAGAAGAACCTTTCAAAAATTCTAGATATTTTTCAGATTAACATGCACAAGAAGTAAAAGGCCAGGTCATTATTAAAGTGTTCACCACATAATAACCAGTTATTTATTTCTTCCTACTCCTTTCACTGCATGGACAAATTCACACCATGGTTAGAAATTAACTCAGTTCCTTGGAAAATGCCTGAGAAAATATTTTATGCAGCATGTTCAGAGAGTTGATCGCCGTTTTGATGGACCCTAAGGGGCTGGGTGGCAGTTCCAAAGTCATTAATTCTTTATAAGGAACCTCTTATGCAAACTAGATTGAGAATGATGTGTAAGGGTTGTGCCCACTGCTCATGGTTGTATCACTGCACCTGAGAAAGACATGTCTGTCTTTTTGGGGACTTAAAAACCTTTTGCATATAAGCTGCAGTTCTTTGTCAGATCCTTCTTTTTAACATTATTGTTTCAGTCTTTTGAAATGACATATTGAGTGGCTTCTTGTAGGAAACCCACAGGGTAGTAGCCAGCAAGCTGGTCGCCTGCATGCAGGGAGATGGTAGCGTGTGTGGATTTGTTTTTCCTTTCCTGTCTTCCATCTGGGCTCTTTCTGTTCAATATGTCGTATTGAAGAGTGGCAGCCTGGCTGTATTCTCACTTGTAGCCAGCTCAACCTTTTGCTTCAGTTTAGGTTTATCACTCCTTAGAGAGAAGTAGCCATGTGAAGGGTCATTTTGTATTTCAGCCATGGGATTGAATGTCACATAGCACTGAAGGACTTCTTTAAAGGACTGGGATGGTGGTGTCTTCAGCTCTGTATTCAAGTTAAAATGGTTTTCTAATTTAGAATATGGAAATTTGTATCAGCTCAGTCATGTTCTTCAGAAGCTTTCTGGACCAAGTTAGGGACTGAGAATATCCTGAGCAATTTTCAGTTAAAATCACCATCAGAAAATGTCAGTGCATAACACAAGCATTTGGATGCCCTGTTTTCCTTGAAAAACTTGGCATGAAAACCACTATCTGTACAAGAGAATAGCTAGAAGAAGATCTTTGGTTTTGGCATAGAACTGATTGCTATCTAATGACATTTAACAGCATTCGTAATTTTACACTAGATATGTGGAAACTTTCTTAATGGGGATGTATTTGACAGACGAAATACTTGAAATAGGTGATTAAATGAAGTCTCCGGCTAAATGGGGCGATCATTGTAGCTTAATTCCTTGTTGATACTTTGTTCTTGCCAGTCAGAATTGTTTTCTGTTGCTGAGCATTAGAGTTTTTTTGTTCTTACATTATGAAGTTTTAGTTTGAGGTAATGTAGCCACAATGCTTGGATGGGCTTTATGATTTCAAATTTTGTTTCCTTTAGAGTTTGGTTAACAGTCGTGGTTTGTCAGCTTGGAGCGCAGGTTCGGCATCTGGCCCATCCCTTGCTTTAGCTGTTCAGTTTCTCAGACCGGGTGAGAATAACTGGGATTTTGCTACTGTTTTGCTCAGAGGGGAGGAAGGGACCCCAAGTGATGCTGGGGTAAAATTTCAAAGAGCGTAGTCACTTCCCACTTCCAAAGGTAGTGAGGGCTGGATGACACCAGAAAAGGAGAAAACTTGGAAAGCATTATGGTGTGACACTTGGTCTGGTGAGGGAAGCCCTGCAGAGCTGCTAGGGGTCTGTGCTGCGCTCCCCAGCATGGCAGATTTGGGGATCTCTGCATTGTGCTGTGGTCACCCTTGTAGTAAACCCCTCAGGAGCACTTTTGCCAGTCCCTTACTCACCCTTTCCTCCCTTCTAGTCGCTCTTGCCCAAGCTCAGACTTTGCTACACCTGGCTGGTCCCAGCCTGGGTCCAGGGTCGGCCGAGATTCCTGTGCGTGGACTGTGGCTGAGTCCGGGCAGGTCTGTTCATTTACCCTTTGCTGTCTAAAAGTGGTGCCTCCAGACACGGGTCTATTCCTAAGAAAAAACTGTTCATGAGATGTCGTGCCTGAGGTGATACACGTGTCACATACACTCTGCAAGCTAGGTGCCCTGGCTACTGTTAAATGGAGGTTGACTGTTCAAAATCACACTTGCTCAGAGAAATTTTGAAATTTGGTAGGAAGAGCCAGATCCCTCCCTCCTTCTTGCTTTCAGGCTTCCAGTTTGGAGTTAATCCTCAAGAAAAATGACAGAAGAAATATTGGAAGTGGCATTTTAATGATTTTTAACCTGATCTGTGGAGTTAATGTGTTATTCCCAAGGTCATTTAACCAGAGGCCTTTTTCTTGTGGGAGGTGTGCTGTTACCTTATGTTCTAAATGGTCTTAATCTGCTCATTTTAACTTGAGGTACAGTTTTTATAAATGAGGGAAGAAAAGATTGTATTTTGTATTGGCTTTCATATCAGGTTTTTGGGGATGAAAATTAATATATACATTGATGGGCTTTACAGCTTTCAAACCCGAAACTCCAACTGGCTTCCCAGGTAGGCGGCACCTGAGGAAATTACAGTCAGGCTTGTATCAGGTTTGGGCTGTGATTTTGGTCTGGAGACTAGATTAAGTTAATGTTTTAGTGAGGAAAATTCTGCATTCATAGAATTGCAGGATGTTGTAGGCTGTAAGGAACCTTCCAAGCTCATCCAGTGCCACCCCTGCCATGAGCAGGGACATCTTCACCAGCTCAGGTTGCTCAGAGCCCCGTCCAGCCTGGCCTGGGATGTCTCCAGGGATGGGGCATCCACCACCTCTCTGGGCAACCTGGGCCAGGCTCTCACCACCCTCACGGTGAAGATTTTCTTCCTTATAACTAATGTAAACCTACCCTCTTTCAGTATAAAGCCATTAGAGATTTAATCATTTCTGTATCTCTGGGTGGATTCAGTCCTACAAACTGACCCTTCTGGGGTTGGTGCCCACTTCTTCTCATCACCAGGGATTTTTGGGTTGTGTACTTTCCCAAACTTCCCCACCCCTTGCTGAAATGAGATGTCAGGAAGGAAGGGAGGAGCCTGATATGAATCATCTCAGTTCAAACCATAGAAATGAACTTTTTGTTTGAGTCTGTAGTAGGGGGGACTGTCCCCTTCCCCCCATGCTGGCCCTGTCCCTGTTTCCAATGCTGATCATGCTGCTACCCGACTCTGCAGTGTCCGCACCAGCAGTCAGATCTGCAGGAGAGCGCTGTAATTTATAAATATATTTAAGAAAGTATTATAAACTATATAAATCTGAATCACCACAAATAGGAGGTGACCTTTCTGTGCTTAACACAACAGCTGAAGAAAGATGGTCGAGGTAGTGCGAAAGCAATGGAGAAATTGAATCCATGGTGCCTTTTTATTGTTCCACTGTATTGCTGGTGCTATATTTAGAAGCTTACATCACTTCAGGGATGATGACAGTCTCTGCCCTCCCTCTCCCGCTCCCTCCTGCTCTCCCTCCCTCCTTGCCTTAGGATGGATCGTGTTTTCATACCACTTACGAGTCCTACAGATCTTTCGGTAGGATTTTTCTCCAGCCTGTTAGTAAGTGCTACCGTGGAAAGCCACAGACCTAAGGATGCGTTTGCACCATGTAATGTCACCCTGAAGGGGAAGGGGAGCTGGCAGTCCTGATTTCCTTGCCTGCTAAAAGGGTCAGGAAAAGGGTGGAGAGTTGTATTCCCGCCTCCCCCCCCCCTTTAAACAGGAATTCCTGAGAAGCCTTTATGAGGGGCTAACCCTTGCCATGAAAATACAATGATTCATCTGAGATGCTTAAGCTAAATGAGGGAGAAATGGGAGAAACATTCGACACAGAATTGAGCGAGCTGTGCCAGTGTAGCAGGGGCTGCATCCAGCTCCCGCTCCAGCTGCCTCTGCTGCTGCACCCACACTCCCCACCTCCCAAAAAAAGATTTAAAGTACTCAAATATATTGAAATCACCTCTTGATGCAAGGTGCCCTTAATACTAAAATATTTCTGCATTACACCGTTGTGTTTGGCAATTCCCACTCGCAAAACTGTATTAAAATGAATTATTGTAGCCTGAAACATCTTTGCCCGAGTGTGTGCAATGACAGATTGCTTTCCAAGCAGCTGCTCTCCTTCCCCAGCCCCCAGCCAGGGCTTGGAGGCTGGATGCTCTACCTTAGCTGCTCTGTTCACGAGGGGGGAGTGCAAATTAAGGTACCTGCTCAGACCCAGGCCCCTCGGCTCGCTGGCACCTCGGCGGTTTCTTCTGCCTGTTCAGCCAGTGCCATGATGGCTTTGAGACCAGCGCCGTTCCTCCCCTCTGGTGCTGCACAATGGGCTTTTCTTTCTCTGATTAATCAGGAAAAAGCGGTGCTGCTGGGGGTGGGGGGGGTTCTGCCGGCTGCGAGTGTGCGCTGCTTTTACAGAACTTCAGTTTGAAGTGTCCTTAAATGAGAGGAGACCCTAATGCTGCTGAACTAACGTGCATTTAAATTATGAAAGGCCTTACTGTCCTTTTAAAAACATCCAGTTTTTCAGTAACTTGTTAGACAATTAGAACATGCAGATTTATTTCACAGTCAGGGGGATTCAGACAGTATTCTGGGAGGATAAAGGGAATATGATGCATAGAAACGTATAGAGTGATATTTCAAACATGGAAAGAAATTGATGTTAAAAAACAAAGACCACCTTTAATTCAGAGGTTTTAGGCTGAAGGGCTTTTTTCCTTAAGATTCTCTAAAATCTTAGAATCTGGCTTAAAATAAGACTGATGATGTATTGTTTGTGACTCTACCCAGTGCTGCAGTTCTTCATAAGTATTTTTCTCATGATCACTATGGAGCAGCTTCTGTATCTTTTTTTTTGGGGTTTATTGTTGTTGTTTGGGATTTTTGGTTTGTTAGTTTCTTTTTTTTATTTCTTTGTTTTTTCATCTCAGTTGCTTTAGTTTTGAGATTTGCCCTTTAAACAGACAATTTATAAAAACTTACAGCTTTGTGCAGCAGGGGGCTGGGGCTGCAGAAACCTGTGTGTTTAAGGAAAGAAAAAAAAATATAAAGGAGGAGAAAAAAGAAAAGAAAACCAAACCAAACCCAAGCCAGCAATGGGTGGGGGGATGCCCCAAAAGCTGGGCGGTGGAAGTAGGTCAGGTTTTCCCCGCTCGGGCTGGGGCGCAGGGCTGGTCGCAGCCCCCCGGGACCCCGCGGCCGCGCTCATTGGCGGAGCGGCAGAGCGGTGATGTCATCTGCACTTAAAGGCAAAACTAGAAGGAAATAGAATTTTATTCCCATTATTGAGCCGGTGTTTACAGGAGTTGTAAAATATGGCAGCTGCGCTGTAGTCTGTAGTGGATGGGATTTAATGCAGAATGCAGCGGTTTAAAATGTGGCTGGGAGGTGAATGTCAATGTTGGTGCTGGGGGGGTGTGTGCAGGCAGGGAGAGGTTTCCTTTAGCTGGGCGGATTTGCTTTTCTCCTTGATATAAATTGTGATGGTGGTAACTATGATACAGGTAATGCTGCATAGAAGTATTTGGGTGTTCATTGCTGCTGAAGATTTATCATTGTGGCATTACATTAGATTTTTAAGGTGGTTTTGAATGCAATTTTGTGAATTATTAGAAAAGATGCAGTATGGTTGTATGGAAGCGGAGGCTGGCATATGTAGGCTATTGTTCAGTATTGAGGAACAGTACAAGAAACAGCTATTTGTACAGCTGCTGTAGTGCAGTTTAAAAATCTGAAGTAATTATCTAAAATTCTTTCAGCTTTTAAAAATGAAATGACTTTGAGTTTGCGAATTTTGCAAGCGCAGGAATGAAGTTCAGTTTTGCTTTTATGTTTTAATACAAATTAAACCCAGTAGTATTTATGAAGCCTGGTTACATCTGTTATTATTTCCATTGTTTGATAGAGGTTAATTGAGACATCAATACCTATTTATTTATTTATTTATTTATTTTAAGGCAATTTGAAGGTGCTAGGGGAAGGTTTTCTCTTAGTTAAAATGCAACTCCCATCATAAACCTGTGTTATATCCCGGGAAGAATTCAACTTCGGTATGGCTGCTGGAAGGAGCCTGTGGTTTGACATGGGGTGCGGTGTCCCCTTGGTGCAACTTGACTTCCAAAATGTAAGAATCTTCTTCCACCTGCCCCTTGGCACGGTAGATGAAAAAGAGCTTGGGGTGGATGGCCTTAATCCACCAGGTTTAGTATTCAAGGATAAGCGAGCAAACAACAAAGTGGATTTTTGGCCCTTGCTGCCACCAGACCACTCATGAAAGCTCCTCTGCTGGGATGGCCAGCAGGGCCTGGTTTGGATTTAGAGAATTACCTTTGAGTCTGATGCAAACTGGGCATAATGAGACACATGGCGATGAAAATCCTTTCTGAAGAGAGGAAAACGGAAACAGTGAGTGTCCCTTCTTGCAGATGAAATAAATGATCCAGAATACTAAATAATGGCTTTGACAGAAGCAGCACCCTCTGTCCGCCCCCACCTTTCTCCTCCAGATGTTCCACCCTTCTAAGTCATTTGCCTTCGAGGAACTGAAACCATCGCAGCGGCCCCAGCTCCAAGGTGGGGGATCTCGTAGGTGCTTCCTCGGAGCAGCTCTCCAGCAGGCTGGGCTGCCATCCAAGATACTAAGCTGCTTGCAAGTATCTCAGGTTTTACTTGCAAAAATAAATTATGAAAGCGAGTACTGCAGAATTAAGGCAATTTTGTTTAGAAACAGAATTAGTCCTGATTTTGGGGGAGGGGGGGGGGAGAACCCCACCCACCCACCAAAACTTTTAACATGGTTTCAAAACCACTAAAATTATGAGAATTATAAACATCACCTTGCAATAAGAAATTTTCTGCCCATTCTAGACAGAAATCTCCTAATGAGTGTATAGGATGAGATAAAAATATTGAGGCTTTTGTGTGACATACATACACAAAAGCAGGAATTGTTTATTGTGCACTGGTTATGGGTGTATCGTGTGTGCATGCATGTGAATGCCTGCAGATGTTTATTTCAGATATTTATAAATTTGGATGCAAAGATGAGAAATAATCCCCCTGAATGTTGTTGAAAGTGTTAATAGATACAAGAGATTTTAAAAAATTATAAAAATAGTCAGAGTATATGCATTAATAGATCATAAAATGAAATAAAATATAATGTGGAGCAGGAGTGTTTTGCTGAGCAGTTGTACCGATATATGTGTTTATATTAGGTCAGTAAAGATGCTCTGTTGGCTGCATCTGCAGATACAGTAGCCAATTGATCTAATGCAGTTTCTAAAGGCTTTCTATCCAGGTGATGTCATCCTTTTAGCTCCCTTCCCCTCCCACTCTCTTTCCTCCTTATTAGATATTTCATCTTGCTGCGGAGCATCCAATCGATGGGAGCTTCTCCTGAGGGAGCTGCTGAGAAGCCAGCAAAGATAGTAGGAATTAGGACTCCAGCAGCCAGGCTTGCTGTAGCTATGGACGTACCGGTTCGTTGTGCATTACAGAAATGTTTTAATTGGAGAAGCTAGGCGTGGGTTAACCGGGGTATCTGACTGATGCATTAGAATACTAAGCAACACTGCAGAGTTGTAAACTGCATTAAAAAAAAAAAGGAAGGGGGGGCAAAAGAGAAAAGGTTTTTTATTGCAGAGGCTTTTAATACATTCCACAGTGCAAACCTGTTAGAGCATATATCCTGGAGCTACAATCTGGACACTAATTCAATTTTTGCAGTTATGATGGACAAGAGTATAAAGAAGAAACTTTAATATCCAGGGTGTGGGATTCCTGAATCGCCTAAGATGCTGAAGAACCTCTGCAAAATTTCATCTATAATGTGAATGTGAAGTTTCTGAAAAGTGGACCCGAAGATAAGCCACTTGTAAATGCGTTTTAGTGAAGAGGAAAAAGGAATTTGAAGAATTGATATCTCACCTTTTAATGTATTGTTGCTTTAACCTGCAGTTCTAATCCATTTCAGAATTAATTCAATTTCAGCAGCACTTTTTGGGTACATGCCTCTTGCCTGGGGGAACGTATGGATATTTGTATTTTAAAAGCTAGGAAACATTTTGATTTGAATTTATGTGCTTGTTAAAACCGGAACATTTTTAGAGGAATTGCTGCTGCTGCTGCTAACTCCCTGCAATACTCAAAACTCCTCAGATCTAGTGGAAGCTGTAATCGAATTCAGTGTGAAATTCAAGCCTGAGAAGTTGCATACATGTACATTTGCTGCTTTGGTTTATGATTTTTAAAGAGAATCCAGAAGGGATTTTACTCCGTATTTATTTCTCTGTGGCATTTCTTTGAGAAAGGAAACTTTTTTCCCCCAGCCTAAGAAATGGCTTTTCTGGTTCGATGTTATGCCAACTGCCTGCAACCGTGGGCCTCCAAAGTAAGTAAGATTTTTGTCTGTGGTGCATTTCTCTGACATGTATTGACAACCGTGGTGCTGTTTGAATGTTCAGTTCTCAGACCCCAAGCGCTGCTCGGATGCGATGCTGCTCTCGGGGCTGTGCATGGACTGTTCTGCTGGAATCATTTCTGAACGGGAAGGGGGGACCTTCAAATCTTGGAATTGTTTTCTATACGAATAGCTTACAAATTAACAGGAAGGATAAAAAATGCCATTTGCTTATGAAATGTGTAAAGCTTGCTTTTTAGCCTATAAATATGAGGCAAGTATTATTGAAGTGTAACATTTTTGTGACTGCTTGCATATTTTGCTAACTTGAAAATACTGGAATACAAACCCACTGTTCTAATTTTCGAGCTGTATGACGCTGTACTGGTTGTTTCCTTTGTGCAGCGTTGTGGAATTGGTTAATTATTTAGCTGAACTATGTAATTACAATTAGCTTTAAAGGACACAAATTATTTTGTGTGTCTGAAGATGCAGAAACTGGGGAGGGAAGGGTGTTTCTCTTAAAGGAGGTAATGACATCTAGAACATTCGAGCTAAACCTACCTATTGAGATAAAAGCCTTTAAAGAAATAAAAAAATACAGTGTTTGTCAGACTCTTACTATTCGATATGCTTGTTCAGAAAATTAGCTGAGTTGCTGATGTTTTATTAATGCTACTGCCAAGGAGTAGTCACCCAAGACACAGGAATTGCCTTATAAACCTGAGGCTGGGCATATATTCATTATTATTTATTATTTATTACAAGTTTGTATTCATATTGCAGCTCATACATGCTAGAATAAAGATTGTGCAACTTTCTTGCATGTGAAAGCTGGCAGGGTTTGAAGGCAAAACCCTTCTGCTCTTGACATCACGAGATACGACATTGACTTTGGAGCAAGAAATTTACTCGTGACTTTGGTCCCAAAAAGTTTAGTGTAAGTGGCGTGATGGTGTGGAGCAGCAGAGCTGGGTGTATGGAGTCCCTGTGCAGGGTGGGGTTTTTTTACTGATAAAATACAAATGGAAGCTCACGGTGTATAGGGGTAAAAATGCTGAGCTTTGGGGTCTCCATATGGCATTGTCAAAATCAATGTGTAAATCGGTGGGTGTACGTGTGGCTGAACTTTGCCTGTTTCAAGTGTGCTGAATCCACCCCATCACTGGGGAAAGTGGAGCTGCTGGTTCCCATTGCCTTGAAAGGCTCAACCAGGTAATTGCGGCTCCTCACCTTAGAGATGCTGCTGGCAAACGTTGGCCTGTTTGTATCATCATCCGTGTCTCCATCTCCATGTAGACCCCTTCGCTTTCTTCCCTTCCTACTCTGTAGATATTAAATATGAAAGGATCTGTTTACTTAAGCTCGGCTTACCTGCACCACTCTTATTAAGGATGTCTGAACGTGTAATATTGCTTAAAAAATGGGAATGCTTAGTCACGTTGGGACTTGAGCTGAGGTTGCTCTTCCTGTAGAGTTTGGGCCAAAGTGAGGAACCACAGAAAAACAGCCCTGTGCTCAGATTGAGGGTTTGGCAGGGGTAAGATAATAGTAAAAAAAAAATCATAAAGGTTTTCGACCCCCTGTGTCAGCTCTTTGGATGATACCCAGTGGGTTGCTGCCGTACCAGTCAAGCCATTTATTCAGTCATTTAGTATTCATAAATAAAATGGTATAAAGTGTTGGGGGGGGAAAGAGTTTTTCTCTTTCCTTTTCTTTTTTTTAATGGCTAATACAATCTGATTAACTGGTTTTGCAATCCAATCCGCAGGTAAAAGTTCTTTATCTTTAAAAGCACCTCTAATCCCCTTCTACAAAACCACACAAACCCCCCCAAAACTCTTGCAGCGCTCCACAAACTTTTAAACTGATCTGTTCATGATGTTCTGCAACTGTGAGGAGAAATGTGCATAGGATTAAACACACTGATGAGCTGAATTATATCCAAGTTTGTTCCATTTTGGTTTTAGCTGAGCTTTGTACCACAAATCTGTTTCTGTGACAGGTGTTTTATAATAATACATGTTATAGCAAAATAAATGATGTCAGTGTTTTAAATATGCAAGTTTATAACTTTTAACTTGATAATGTATTTTATGATCCTATTTTGAAACTAGAACCATTTCTTGCCATAGAGCAGTGAACATCTAATTTTTCATTTACTATCTCGGTGATTAAATTCAAAATTTCGTAGATTTGTATAGATATCTGTTCCAGATTTTTTTTTAATTAGTTGCTTTTAAACTGGTATAGGACAATAGTCTGAAAATGGGCTCTTGACTCAGTTGCAATTATAACTGTTCCAAATGTGCCAGTGTAATGATACATCTATTTAATCATAGCAAAATGAAGTAATGTTTTAGATGACTAATCAGAAAGGTACGCTTTCCTGAAGGCATGTAAAGGAGAATACTTGGGAAGGTTAACCTTTACTGAGGAGGTTAATTTGCCTGCGAGTGACCCGTTGGAGAAGCAGCTTTAGGAGCTCCGTCACCTCCTGGTAGAGATGTTCCGAGCCCCAGAATTGTCCACACCAGTTTGCATTGCACACACCGGTTTGCATTACGTGCACCCCTCATCTCCCAGAAACTCCACTGCTTTTGGATTCTGAAAGTAAAAGAGATGGACTAGACATCCGTAAAGTAACGGATGGAATCTCTTTTGCTGCATGAAGGGGGGACAAACTGAGACAGAGACCTCCGAGGTTATGAATTTCTGCATTGCACCCGAAGATGAGCTGTACGAGCGTTTTGGCCCTTCTGTGCAGGCTGTTTTAGAACTCAGCGTTATTTCTCAAACCTGCTGATACGTGGAAATATGTCCAAGAGAAATCACCATCTCCTTTGCAGAAAGATGATGGTCATTCCTCTATCAGCTGTATCTGGATGTACCAGCACAGGGGCAGAATCCCACATCAGAAGAAATGGTCTTTGCCTGTACACTTTGTGGAACGATAGACTAATAAAAAGAAAAAAAAAAGAAAACAAAAAAGAGATAAATAGATGCAGGTGTCCTTATGCAAACATGGTGAATATGCTGAGCAGCGAGGAGTGTGGAGAGCAGGGATCAAAGCAGCCCCGGCTGTCAAGTCGCTGCCGCTCCAGAGGAGGCTGAGGGTTAGAGGACTTTGCATCGGTCTTGTGGAGATCTGCTTCTGTTTGCAAGGACAAGAGGCATTCAGCTGATATTCAACTAAATTCCTCTGATACCAGTGCAATATTTTAAGGCAAAAGATTTAAATATTTCTGATGTATCTCAGCAAGATTCTGATAATCTTTGTAATTCTGGCCATAACTTCCTCAGTGTCTGTTAAATTGCCTGTAATGCACTTTGTGGTATTAGACTCTTGAACATAGATGTGTTATGAAGTCACTGTGAAAGAAAGCTCTAAACTTAACGATTTAGATGTATATGGTTCTCCTGTAATAGAAATTTGATGCACATCCTAACAATTTCCCAAGCCTAGAATGCACACACATTTGTGTAGCAGAAGGGTCTGATGGGGAAAATACGGAGTGGTTGGATAATGTATCTGTAGAGGATATTTGAAAAGGGATGCTTTTTGAGATGTGCTTTTTATAGAAAATAAGGGGGTTTGAATTAACATCTAAGCATCTAAAATGTTTGTTCCTGAAGGAAAACAGTTTCATTTAAGATCCCAGGTGCATGTTAAACTTGTCTTATGACCGTAGACAGTAATTTATTTTCTCTGGGCTTCTGTGTTCTTTTTCTGCTGTTTAGGTAAAAATCTAATAATGTTGAGCATAATAAGAAGATACATTTGCCTGGTACAAGTTTGTGTTTGGGTCAGAGCGGAAGACTCAGCGTCATTTTTCAGTCCCATTCCTATTTCTGCTGTTGTCTCACAGGGACATGTGATGCGAGTTTCAGTTATCCGTAACTAAAATCAGTGTAACAGCATCTTCTGATTCCAGGGGGTATCAGTTTGGTCTCCAAGATCTTGAGTTGAAACCTTCATGCAATTAGAGAGTATTTTCAGCTCCTCAGAAGAAAAGCAGAGCTTGGTTAGAGTGTCCTTGATTTGATTGGATGTCGTCCTTGTCTCTGCTAATGAACTTCCATGGAACATAGCCCTGGTAGTACGGATTTTAAATGTTTTCAGGGTGACCGGCTGATCCTTTGCTTCCTTTTCTTGGTCTGTGTGCAGCAAGTGAATTCCTCCAGTCTGCTTCCTGACTGTTTCTTCCCTTCTCTGAACATTGGTTTGTGTGATTGAGCCCTCTTTGGAATTTTTTTGAGTTTTCAGCCAGTTCCTCAGCATATTTATGATCTATTCCTTTTCTACATTTTTTGATCTTTCTCTCCCCTTGCTCCCCTGCAACAGAAGGATTGCCTTGTTACCCCGTCAGAGTTGGTTTGTAGGAGCACAGCCTCTTGGTTACTCCATGTTCTGATCCCTGGGTGCTCGGACTGATGAATGCCAGTTTTCTTTGCACTTAGTTAAAAGTTTAGCTCTGTTTGGTTTTTTAATGACAACTTGCAGGATACTTTCAGCAAAACTTTTAAAACGTACTTTTTGTTTGATAGTTTATCAATATAAAAATGGTTTAATATGAGCTCTGTGGCCATTTACTCTAGAAAGCTTGGATTTTCTTATACTCCTGTATATAGTATGTTGAGGTTAAAAGCAAGTACACATCGTACTACTTTCCAACAAAAAAAAGCCTTTTCCTGAAGTATTGTTTTTGTCGGAAATCGGCTCCTAATACACAAATAAACACCTATCTGTTCGTTTATTTCCTTTGTTTGGTTTAAACCTGCTTTGTTACAATTCCGCTTACAGCTACAGCCGAGTTCAGGACCACCTTGTTTTGCTCCTCTCACTTCCACGAATGCATTTCTTTATGAATACAGAAAGAAAACATAGCTGGAAGACTGGCGCTCTTTTGTTTCTCTGCATATGCAGGACCTGAGGGCCCCTTAGCTCTGAGCTGAGAGGTGCCGGGTGTTGCTCACAGTGTCGAGGCGCTCACCCCGAGCTCCCTGTGTCCCCGTAGCCCAGTGAGTGGCACTTGCATGATGTCATTACAGGGATGTCAGCTTCTAGCAGCCTGAGGATGTGCAAAGAGGGGCCATTATCACCACGGTAGAGTTGATAAGTGACTCAGCTGAGGTGAAACTGGCTGCAGATGAGGAATTTTGGGTGCCCTGCGGTGCTGTCCCGGGGCCGGAGCTCCGCTCCATCAGCTGGCGTCCTTTGGTGACCTGGGAACACGGCTCACAGCATCACCAGCCGCTGGCACGGCTTGGTTGCTGCTGTAATTATTTAGACCAGGCTCTTTTTAGTCTTGTATTAGTTTGCAGTGGCAAGAACAGTGAAATTTGAACTCTTGGCATTGAAAATAAGTCTTTTTGAACACTCCTGTTACATTTTCGTACTAACTAAATGCAATTCTCGACATTTTGAAAATGTTACACTGTGAATGGACCCGAGAAGAGTTGATCTGTATTAGTTGGTGGTTGTAAAACATGCAACTTATGTTTACGTGTCAGATATTCCCAGTATTATGGAGCTCTCATCAATACTGGTACATTTTTTCACAAGTGAATTTTCACAGCTGACGTCCCCATTTCTTCTCCAAAGCAGAGGTATTTGCATGTCAGACACTTAGCGTTATCATGAGTTAAGGCATAGCAGTAATCTATAATTTAGACATATGAAAACCAAATTAAAATTGCATTACATGTGTAGTTTAAGGCAACACCAGAATTTAGTTTGAAATTCTGTCCTCGTGTCACCTTATTGTAACTAAGGAAACGTAACACTTGAGAGGATTTTATTTTTTACACGCTGTAGGAGCCATGAAGACCAAAAAGCTCTTGGCTGCCGGGGGCATAGAACAGCCCCTGGGGGTTTTTAATTCTTTTAGATGTTTTGTGTTGTGCTTTTTTCTCCTTTCTAAGCCTGGGGTTATTTTAGGAAGGCTACAAGGGTAGTTTTGAGGGCAGTGCCAGGACATCACGGCTTGTATCAACTTGGTCCTTGTTTGTTTGAGATTCACGTCTGTAGTACCAATGATACTGGAGTGAGTATGTACTGTGGACAGTGAATTGAAACAAATATTGAAATATAGATTGTCAGCAAGCCCATCGCTTGTATATTTCAAAAAAGAAAATGATCTAAGGTTTGTTTAGTTGGATAGGCATCGTTTTTCTCTGCCTGATGTTGAAGGTCGTAGGATTTTATCTGTTGGCAATTTGATCCATCAGTTCGCTCTAAAAACAAAACAGAAAACATCGCTGATGCTCTTTAAAAATCTAAAGAAATCTTTTGTGTCACTGGTGGAACATCTGTGGTCTTTAAGGAGAAAATGGCTTTGTTTGCATTAAGTTGGCTGAGGACTGATGTCAACACAGGAGGATCGGCTGGGCTCAGTTGCCCCTCGCTGTGGGGCCTTAAGTGGCCTCTTTCTGAATCTCCCAGGAGCAACTTTCTCCTCCCCCGTTACCACAGCTCCACGTGTACTTTAAACTTTCTTAAACTGGAGCAGAGCTGGAGCTCATCTGTAAAGGTGAACGTAAACCAGAGGTAATGTACATAAATCCTTTGGAAGCAGGCTAATCAAAATGCTGCGAAATAACTTCGGAGAACTCCAGTTGGTTTTGGTGGTTTCCAGTTGGTTTTGGTGAGATGGTGAAAGTAGTTTACTGATGCCAAGAAAATATGTCTGAGAGGTTTTGGTTTTTTTCTTCCTTTTTTTTGTGTGTGTGGTTATATATTTTTTGTTTGTTTGTTTTAGATGGAATGAATGGGGTAGGTGAGAGCAAAAAGTGGGATACAGGAAGGTTTGCTTGGTGAGAAACTGACTGCCATGTCAGTGGCAGTAAGCACTGCTGCATTGGTTTTGAAAAGAAAAGCAGAACTAATTGAAGAAATTTGTTGTCTTGTGAAAATGAACAAACTGACAATGGAACCGCAGGCACGTAGTGAGACCACCAAAACAACTGGCAAAAAAGATGCCAGAATGCCGAGTTTGCTCAAGTTGAAGGCGAAGGGAATCGGCATTGACTATAAAGCCAGCAAGGGGTCCGGCAGAGAAACTGCTGAGGTACCAGAGCTAAATCAAAATCCGCAATAGTGCTGCTGTGCCCAGCAGAGCCACTTGGCTGCTTCTGGGCAGAGCTTTTCCTCTGCCGTGGTGGGGGTTTGGTTTGTAGGAGATCACAGACGTATTGGAGATGTATATGGGAGTGCAAAGGGAAGGGGAAAGCTCCCAACGGGGCTGCCAAAAACCAGGGAAACCCGAAGACTGGAAGTGCAAATGGGAATTACAAGGAAGATGTTTAGACAGAACTAATTCATTCTGATATGAACTCTATGAAAGGTGTTGAGTCAAGGGCGTCAGAGGTAATGGCATGTGAAGGGAATGGGAGGATGTAGTGACGAGAAGTGGGAGCTGGCAGAGGGCTCAGAGGGCTGTGTCCCCTTCAGCTCTGTGATCAGGTGGTCTTTTTAATTTGGCACTTTTGTTTAACTTTTCAAACTGAAGGCGAACACGCTTTTTTGAACAGTCTAGACTTTCTGTGTCATCTGAGAAAGGGAAATTGAACCCTTAAGCCACTTGGGTGCGATGGAGGCTGAGCAGGAGCATTTCCAGCAGCTCAGAGGTCACCACATGTGATCACAGTTAATGATCCAAGGGTATGTTAATGGGTTCCAGCTTAAAACAGTGAAAACCTCTTAATGGAAAACCTCAAGCAATAAACAAAACAATAAATATATATGCCTTAAAATTGGGATTATTAGGCTCTGAGAGCTGGTGGGGTTGGTGTGGCAGCGGGTGGTGGTTTTTAGCGTGACACACCAGAGGGGTGTGTGCCCCGACCCTGCTCATCCTCGGGTGTTTGGTGGCAATAAAACCCTGTGTTGGTGCTGAAGATTATTACTCTTGTTGGCAACATTTCAGGGAACTTCAGAAAAGCAAATAAGGTATAAGGTTACTGGCAATCTGTAAAACCAAGGGCATAAAATTTTGCTTACGCAGCCTGTAAAAGGACAGACTGTTCCCTCGGAGGCTGATGTTCCTGATGTGTCCAGACTAGGTCGATTGGTTGTAAATGTCCATACAGGCACCTCGGAAACTGATGAAAAACTTTGCTATCAAGGAGTATCAAAGAATGAGGCAAAACTTTTGCTTCCTTATTGCCCTTTCTGTACATTAAGTTGAATTTTTAATGGATGCTATACATTGAGAGAATTATGCAGACATTTAGTAACTTGGTTTCAGGTTTAATAAACATGCCACTTACTGCAGGTTGAAACACAATGGCGAAGCTTATTTAACATGTAGAAAAAGATAATTCATAGGTCTTGTGTCCATCCATCAAGGCTATTCTGCAAATTCATGCTGTCTATGCCTTTTCAACATGCGTTTTTCTGATATCCAAACTGTGCCAGGAAACACTGATATTTATTTTTAAAACTTGTGGTACAAAGGCACAGATATGGCTTTTCCGTAGGGGAAAGAGACCGGGAAATGCAAAAATAAGTAATGTAGGAAATACAGCATTACGAGCTGTGCTGAGATAGGTTCTTCTGATTCCTTTCCCTGGAAAGAAGGGTAAGTACAAAGACAGAAGTCTCAGTTTAGCACTCCTATGGCAAATATTCACTTACAACTTCTGTGGTTGCCTTTGTCTTTATATAAGCCCTGCAATGACTTTTCTATAGCCTTAAATTTTAGCAAAACCTCCCATGGAAGCACATAAAGGAACGTTCTCCTTAGGCTAACAGTCATTTTTAGTGTGCTTCTTGAAAGAGTTAATTGGTGGTCATCTTGTCAAAGATCACGTCATCTGCTCTGTGGTACGGGGCATGTGCAGTCTTAAAAATCTGTTATACCAAAATTGACTTTTAATTTAATTCATGAGTATTCTGTGTGACTTCACTGCTGAGAGTAAATGGTGTTTACGTAAGAAGTAAATGTCCCTGCAGACGCACTCGACTGGGGCCTGTAGCAATGGTCTGTTAGCTGGCGAAATGGACCGTGTATTGGAATTTATACTTCAATTAATTTCAAAATTACAGACCTAATGCTTGGAGAAAGTTGGCAAATTACTTCTTGTATAGCAAGTGTTACCATAGGTATAGATAGAAATACTACTGCAAAGCTGAATTAAGTACTAATTTAGAAAATTAGCGTTAGTTGGGAAATCTCTGTTCAGACACGCGTCTTCCAGTTGCACAGCAGGTTTTGTTGTCTTTCCTGTGTCTTTGGTTATCAGACACCTCAAACTGGATGTCTTAAAAATGAGATACTTTCAAATGAGATCAACTGAGATGCGGTTCAGTCGACTGCACCGGATAGCTTGAAAATTATGTGTAAAAGGTCAGTGTAGTTGTAATTGTTGAGGAGTGTTGTGTGGCTATGGAGATGTTCTGCCTCACTGTACATTTGGCGTGGTCGTGGTGATGAAAGCGTAGTGAAGTAATAAAACTGAAGAACGTTACCTTCCTGTTATCCAAGAGGAAATGAACTGGACGTCATCTGGTTGGGTCACTTCTGATACTCAATCAGATGCAGAAAAAGCTCAATAACCCGTGAGATTTTGGCAGTTGTGCAGCAGTGTCAGTTGTCAGTGTTGGCACCAATGTGGTCATTTTTGGAGAGGGACCCTAGATGGGATTATTTAACACCCGGCCCCATCGCATCTTGAAAACATCACGTTTTGTGTGACCAGACAGATTGATGCTACCATTAGGACGAGCTCCCGAAGGATTTAGTGTGTTTTCTTTCTTTTTTTTTTTTCCTATTGCAATTTGCAATATCTCTTTAAAAATTGCCTCGTTGGTTCCGATTTTTTTGGGTGTAATCACCGACAGTATTTGCCAGACTCTGTGGGAAGGCAGAGCTGTGGGTGGCTGTGCAAAGCATAACTTCTATTTTCTTAACTTCCTTTCATGTACAACTGAACCACAGTAGGGCATTTCAGCGGGGGTTTGGTGCTAAATATCTCTTTGTTGGGAAAGGTCAGTCACAAGGATGTGCTGGCACCGGCGTAGGGACTGGCTGTGCCAGCACATCAGATATGCTCATATTCGAACTCCAGATTATCCTTTCTTGTGAAAAAATGAAATTGTGGTGATTTAAGGTGGCAAGTAAGTAGTCTGTTTCTGTATTGAGTGTTTATTGGAATTTCATGGGCGTTTGGGGTTTTCCTCTCTGTGGATGCTGGGGCGCACAACTAGTCAGAAGATAATGTAGGTATATATGTCTGCATCCGAAAGCATCTAACGAGGACATAGGTGAATGTCCGTATTTTGAACTTGTTTCCCCAACACATAATTTTTCAAGATGTTGATGCAATTATAACAATAGTTTAGAAGTTTCTCCCACCAAAAAATCATAGTCGAATACAAAGTGAATGTTATTCACCAATAGTTGAGACAATGTCATATATAACACTTTCAGCAACTTCACCACCACATCCAGCAAGTCCTTCCTGTGTCCGCTGTCCTGTTACAGAAATACCCTGTCCATGTATTGGTGCTTAGTGAGCTCTGAAAGAAAGACCAATCAGTTGGATAATAAAAATGACACACAGAAGACAGAAGCTGTGATTTATTTTGGGAGATGGAGTAGAGTGACAAGCAACACTTTAAAGGTCACTTGTCTCAAATAAACCTTCTTTCTCTCTCAAATATAAAGAAATATTGCAGTATTTCCTTGCATCTAACCTGCATTAAACGTCTTTTTACAAGAACATATTGCAGAGTCCAGCCGGAGCATTGTATATGCCCATGTGCTTCATAGGTGATTGAAATGAATGCGAGTGCTGGCAGGGGAATGAAGATCAGTTGTAAGTGATTAATGAGTTGATTAGAAATACTCCTTTGGGAAGTCTGGCGGTGTTTTGGAGTTGGTCTTCAATGTGTATTTGTGAAAATGGCATTCAAAGTACATACACAACTTATTTATTTTGAGAGATGTGTCTTGCTCCAGCAGTACTTCTCAACCTAGCTGTACAGAACAGCCTTCATCACAAGAATCTTAAAATCTAAACTAAATTAGGGAAGAAAAACTTTATGTGGCAGTTTGTGTGTCTCTCTGTCTTTGAGCCAGAATGGACTTCAACAGCAGCAGTTTTTGGTAGACAGCAGATCTCTTCCAAGCCAAACTTTTCTATGATTCTTGTTATCCTGGGAAATCTCACAGAATTGGTTCCACTTTTGGTCCTGCTTGTTGTCTTTCTGGAGCCATTCTGAAAGTCTGAAAATCACTATGAACCTGGATAGCAGGGAGCTTAAATTAGATTTCCTTGTATCTATATTACCACAGTCAGCGTGGGACTTGCTCATGGACGGAGAGAAATCTGATTGGATCTGACCTGGGAGCTGGTGGCTGGAACCAGGAGGTTATAAAGACAGGGACAGGCTGAGGAGGTTGCAGCAGAACTGCAGTCTTGTAGAGCTGGGAGTAATTAATCCGTGTGGGTTGGTTTGCTCTGTAATGCACTACAACTTTCTGCTTTGGTTTTAATACATTTTTGTTCTCGTCGTTAAGAGGTCTCATGTTGGTGCACATCGGCTCGTACCGCGTGTGCTGGGGATGCCGAGCGCACCTTTGTGCTGCGGGGTTGAGTTTAGTCAGCTGAGTGGTTTGACCTTTTTGCTGTTCTCAAACCCTGAGAGTAGATTTTTTTTTCAGCCTGCGAAAGCTTTTGGTGGCTAAACATAGCCTTCAAAGTGCTGGGTTTCCTTTGTATTTGGCTCAAGTTCACTATTTTATACCTATTGCTTGGATTTTTTTTTGAACAGGAGTTTGTGAAAGTTAGCAGTCTCTCACTTTTCAGACTTTCTCCTTTTCCAAATACATGTGAAAGTAGATATTAATTTACAGGCTGGATATTTTATACCTTATTTTTGTAAGTAAAATAAATACAAAACTAGTATAATGTAAATATTAGGATGGGGGAAATCGTTTTGCAGTCTTTCTGTTCCTAGAGTTACTTTGCAATTAATGATCTGTGCTGGTTTTTAGAGCCCGTAGGATGGTTGGATTTGAATAGCAATTGCCAAGGAGAATATCATTGTGAATTACAGATGACACAACATCCGTCATGTTCCTCATAGAAGTTTTGATAATCAAAATTACGTTACATGTGTCAGAGGTGCTCTCAACTTTTGTTCTGGGGGCAGGGAAGATTTGGGAGACCAACTGTGCCGCTTACGGTTTTGGAAAATACGTGAACAAGTATTTGGTAAAGTGCTTCTCTTGTGCTCTTTAAATAAAAATGACATAAAAACGTGATTCCAAATGAAGATCTGGTTTCCATTTCTCTTAAGTTTAGTCGGTATTTATAAGGCTGACATAGGATCGACAACAGATCTATATTTGTACAAATCTATATTTGAATTTGTAGGATTGAATATCAAGTGGCTGACACAACTGGGTGGAATTTTGTTTGTTTTGCAGAAGAAACTTTTCATTTTGATCGTGGTACTTGATGCTGTCAGAGTAGTTTGGGCCTTTTTTTTACATCAGAACATTTTTTTAAAGGAATAATGCATAATTTTATCATTTATAAGTGGGATACATTTTACTGTAAAAACTGTGATTCTCTGATATGATGTTCTTACCATATAGTTGAGTGTAAATTTAAGAAATACCAGATGTAAATGTGGCAGAAAATAGATGGGGAACTAAATTATAGGACTGACTATTTTATAGTATTCTATGTGGCTTTGATCCTGCAAAACCCTACTACTGACTTTCACTTTTTTTTCAATAGAAAGAACGTTTGTGGTCTTCAATCATGCACTAAAACTTATATGTCTACATATGTGTGTTCATTTACAGATAGAATATTATGCACTCTTTGTAAAATGTACATGTATGTACACTAGTACTTCTATAAATCTGTCTGTGTGCCTGTTTTCCTAAAGAAGAATCATAGCATTTTATGGACCAAAACGTTTGTTTCCTTTTGTTTTCTTTATACATATTGATGATTTCTGGAGGCTATTCTTGAACTAAGGCATGAACTGAATTTATAAACAGGAATCCTGCTTCGTATTGGGTTGCATCATAACCGAATGTTTAAGAGTGTGGGCTCTTTGGCCGACATGACTGTTTCTCAATCCTGTCGGTGTATGTCGGTGAGCTCTAAAGAGGCTGGAGCTTTGTTTTATGAAAGGTGCATTGTTTTTTGTCACTCTCATAAAATCTGGAGTGTGACTGGGCAAGCTAAGTCTAAATAAGCTTTTTCTCAAAACGTACATCGAGTTACAAATGGGTATTCGAATGTTTAACGAAAGTTTTATTAATAACTTTGTCTTCCAATCAGACTTACACATCTTTTTCCCTTTCTTTTTCCCGCCTTTCCCCAAATCCATTTTATTTACAGCTTCCAGCTGATCTTACCAAGATGCATCTTACCGACAATCCTCATCCTCAGGTGACTCATGTCCCTTCAAGCCAGTCGGGATGTAGCATTGCCAGTGATTCGGGGAGCAGCAGCCTGTCTGATATTTATCAGGTAATATTGCTTTTGTTTCTTATTTTTCCTTCTTTGGTGTTAAATGTTCCATAAACAAAACCAAGTGGCCCTTTAGCCAATATTTCCCCTCTTGATGCTTCTGCGTATCTCTGTGTCGTTCCTGTGTCTCGCCACCACCACACAAAAGTGAAACAAACTTCTTTTAAAACTCTTTTTTGTTGCCTTTCACATCTTTGTTTACCAACAAGTGTGGTGTTGCTTTCAGTGTCACAGCTGATGATTTATGGGATGATTTTCTTTCTTTCTGAAATAGAACAAATTTCATGAAATTGCTCTTGTGTTTCAAATACCTTCCTTGATTATTTGTATTTATTGCTAATAACAGATGTTCTGTTCTGCATGTTACCCTGTAGACTCAAGTGAGGCCTTCAAAGACAATATTACAGCCATGTCATTAATCCTGAAAGATAGCATTGGAGAATCAAGCGTTTGATGAACTGTGGGTGAAGAATAGATGGGCAACAGGCATGTCATGAGGGGAACAAAACCACTTCTTATCTTAGTGAATGTTTTGTATCTTGTTCTCATATGCATAATGTGCAAATAGTAATCAGTCAAAAGCTGCTGACTACTTTATGGGCTTTATGGCAGTGGCTGTAACAGTTTTGGTGAAGTCACGCAGTTGTAAGCGCATGGATAGATAACGTGTAATAATGTCATGGTACAGTATTTAACATAGCGCTATATTGCAGTGACGCATCAATATAGACAGATTTTGAAATCTGAAGGAAAGAGAAAAGTGTTTCCCCAAATATTCATGGTGATATTATGAAGGCAGAGAATCTCTTTGAAACTAGTGTAATGAATCGGCTCGATAGCCGGAAGCGTTTTTGGTACATTGAAATACAGCGCTCCAGGAAGGACTTGGAAAGTGCCGCTTTGCTTTTGCAGTCAGCTTTGTATCTATTACATACCAAATTCTCCAGGAGTATCATTAGAATCATTAATGTCAGCAGAGGAGAGCATTTTTGAATAATTTGAAATGACCTTTTGAATTAATGGTAGCTTAACATTAATTTTTACAGTAAGTGGTGCAAACGTGACTCCAGAATAGGAAAATATGATTAGGATGGTGGAACCAAAGAATGAAACAAATTTTATTAAGATATTTGGAAAGGGTTTCCATTCATCTGTGTACCCTGTATTAATCGATAGTGTTGAAATGAGGCCTCACATGTTCCAGCTGTTTCCCAGTCCAGGATGTTAAACATGAAATGATGAACGTAAAGCAGAAGGTGAGACCAGCAGCAAAGGAGTCCTGCCCGCAAGCAGTGCCACGAAAACATTGTGCTAAAACCCTTAGTCACTTGTAGAAACTTCTGAAAATAAATATACAAAGATAATTTTCTCCCTTTTCCTGTACCATTACTGCTCCCTGTTGGAGCTTGCAGTCTTTATGTGATAAAATGTCCAAATGTATGCATTGTAAAGTCCAACTTGCTTACAATACCGCAGAGAAGTTGTTTTTCTGTTGGACTGTTGTTTTTTTTTTTTAATGTATGGGAAAAAAATATTCCCAGCAATTTTTGACACAACCTCTTGAATTTGCTTGAAGTGGATTGATTTTTTATTTTCCTTTCATTCAATCCGCTTTGTACAGCATGCTTGGTTTCAGAGCTGTGGGGAGGCTGCGTGGTTATGTGTACAGAGGTTGAAATGAGGGCTTATGAATTCTGCAAACAGCTGCTGTGACCTGCCGTAGGTATCCTCAGGGAAAAATAATTCAACAGCTATTACAGAGAGAAAACACCTTTCCTTGCCCTTTCTCAGGTGGGCAGCGATGGTGCCATTGGGAACCCAGAGCGTGTCTGACACAGGCGGGCAGGGTCTCGCTTCTGCCATAATGAGTTAGTTACCTGATAAGAAGCTTGCAGTGCGCTTCGCTGTATGACCAGCACTTTTGTATCTATTTTTTTTCTTATCCGTTTAGTTCTGTCAGTGATGGGCCCAAAGTTTCTCTCTTTTTTTCTTTTTTTAATCTTTCATGTATCCCTTTGGCAGCATATGTTATTTGTGAGTAGAAACATCATTGCCCAGCAATAATTCCAATTGTGGTTAAGGTTGTGATATTAAAATGGATTATCTATAAAATGTGCATCAGAGAATAGATCTTACTGAGGGTTTTTCTGTCAATTCTGAAAAAGAGCTTGGACATTTTTTCTAATAAAATTGACAGGAGAGAAGGGGAAAAAAACCAACTTGTTCTTAAAACCAGGTTGCATCAGGAGTCACAAGCACTAGAATACATTATCATATGGAGTTATTATGGCACAGGAAATCTTTTACATGAGGCTTATTTTCTTCCTGTCACTGACTGTTTCTGACATACATTGTAGTGGAATATACATGTAATTATCACCAAAACTTTGCTAGGGCTAATTCTTATGTCTTTGGCTTCCAAAGCAGAGACCAGTGTACAGGACATCTCTGTGATCAACGTTTGGCAAACATAGCTGAAACATGTAAATTGGCAAAATTTGCACTGCTGTATATAGAGTAATAATAGTATGATTTTAAAATAGTAAATCTTTTGTCAGTAAGCTGCTGTTAACTTTCCAAATGATCTGTGTGAGCCTGTTCCTGCTGCCTTCTTGGTAGATATTCTTGCCCTATAGACCCAGTCCTGAAAATCCCAATTTGTGTCAGATCTGAGTATCGCAGCTTCTGGTTTTATTTTGCAAATTAGTAGTTCATAAATGCTTCCATTAAGAATGATTTTGATATTTGATAATGGAAGCAGCTGGAGCATCGTGATTGGGAAGAGCAGCTCCTTGTGCTTGACGAGCAAAACCCTCCTGTTCGCCAGCGCTGCCTGACCTGCCCACGCTTTGTCAACCAGCTCCACATCAGCTTCGAAACACCATTTGAGGACCTTCTCTTACTTCATAGCTCAACCAAACTAGAATTTCTTTATCAAAAAAAGAGAAGATTTGTTTATTGTCCTATATAGGATATACAAGGAAAATTTTAATCGCTTTTCTGTAGAACCTATAGAATCAGTTTTGTTACCTTAGCTTGAGGTTGTCAAAGTTGGAATTAGTACTGTAGTGTCTCTGATTCTGCTTGGAAAAGTTGATATAAATTGTGGCTTTTTAGAAAAAGAAATGCTAGAAAAGTCCTTGAATAAAATGCTGTATTGATCATGTGCCACTGAGACTCTCCAAGCACAATTTGCGCTTGGGCTTAATTCCAAAATTGTTAATGTGAGCTACATGAGCCAGTAAAGTGATGTAATATAAAACAGATTTAACCCTATATGTATTATTATCCTACTCTGAAAGAAATACTTATGTTAAATCATTTAAGCCTGATTTATTAGGCTCGCTGGCTAATTATTAAAATGAAGACTGGCTGAAGGGTCCAAGATTATATCTAAACCCCAGTATTTTTCTGTCTAGTGAAAGAAGGATATGCTGCTCATCTCCCCAAGTGCTGGGACTTGTATTAGCCCATCAACGGGGAGGTGTAGGAAGATGGAGGCGGTGCAGTCTGCTGGGTTTAAATCACTTAAAATGAGTGTTGTCTTTTATGAGGCGAGGAAGGCAGGAGACCAGCATGGCTGAGCAAGGACCTCCTGGTCAAACTAAGGCACAGGAAGGAAACGCACAGAGTAGAACCAGGGACATGTGTCCTGGGAGGAACATGGGGACACTGCCTGGACAGGTGAAGCTGGGACCGCTAAAGGATGGGG
Organism: Patagioenas fasciata; assembly: GCF_037038585.1. Taxonomy (NCBI): domain Eukaryota; kingdom Metazoa; phylum Chordata; class Aves; order Columbiformes; family Columbidae; genus Patagioenas; species Patagioenas fasciata. The sequence goes on along the minus strand of NC_092533.1, from coordinate 10,990,903 downwards.
CTGGATTTGGCAAGGGATGTAAAGAATAACAAGAAGAGCTTCTACGGGTACATTGGTCATAAAAAGAGCATTAAAGAGAGCATCCTCACCACCATAAATAAGACAGAACTAGTGACACGGAGAAGGCTGAGACACTCAGCGATTTTTTTTGCCTCAGTTTTCACTCGCGTTCACTCTTCCAACATCTCTCAAGTTCCTGAAGCTCAAGGTGGGCACTGTGGGAACAAAGTCCTTGCCACGGGAAGAGAAGATCAGGTTTGAGACCACCTGAGGAACCTGAACATACACAAGTCCATGGGACCCAACAGGATGCACCATGGGACCGTCAGGGGGTTGACTGGTGCAGTTGCTCATATCCAAAAATCATGGCGGTCAAGGGAAGTTCCAATTGCCTGGAAAAAGGGAATAAGGCCCCGGGGAGACCTTTCAGTACCTACAGGGATCTCATAGGAAAGACTTTTTGCCAGGGCCTGTAGTGACAGCGCAAGGACAAAAGTTTTAAACAGAAAATGGTAGATTTAGCTTGGATATAAGGAAGAAATCTGTTACACTGAGGGTGCTGAGACACTGGAACAGGCTGCCCGGAGAGGCTATGGCTGCCCCGTCACTGCAGGTGTTCAAAGCCAGGTTGGACAGGCCCCATCCTTTATTTTGGAGATTTTGTGAGCCTGCAGAGCATTTGATGCATGGGTGTGTCATCAGTGTTTTTGTAAAATCTCAAGAATGTTTTTAAAGCGAAAGTGAATTTTCTAAGTGTCTTCATTTAAAAAAATAAACTCGGTATTCTGCACGTCTCTATATAATTGCTTTATACTTCTCAGTGACATATCTTGTTCAAATTTTTGAGTTTGAACAGAAAAATGATTTGCATGCTGACTTAAACTAGAAAAAACTGATTGAACAACTACTCTGTGGAAACTGAAAATTTGAAACTACTTTTTTTTCTTCCATCTGTCTGGAAAGTTATTTTCATGCAATTACATCATTTAAACTTTACATAAGGAATTATTGCAAATTATTCCTATGCGATTCTGCTTTTTGTTGCCAGCATTGCATTCTCCTTCTCTGTTGCTTTATGTGTCTGCTCCATGTGGTGTCTATATTGCCATCTATTGATGACAGTAGAAATGTCTCTACAGGCACTGGGCAACCAGTGGTGTAACTGAATTATATTATTATTTTGTTAATAATACAGACTCTCAAATTGTGAAAAAAAACATTTTATTTACGTGAATCAGCAAGAAGGAGTAAATGCTATAAAGTGAGAATCAGCTAATTCGGGAAAGAATCAGGATACTTATCTCCTTCCTCCCACCCCCAATTTATATATTCCACCTGACATACTTGCTCCATGACAGGATTAAAATTCATTTTATAAAACCGAAATTAAAAATGAGATCAAATTGCTTTCATTTTAGCCACTCAAGCTGCTTTGTTTTTCCCGTATTACATGGTTAATATTGATGGGTTTATATTGCCTGTAGTTTCTTGGGGTGTGGAGGGATATAAATACAGATGACACATGTCCTAGTATGTTGATTTTGTTTTCAAAACTTGTGATCATAATTCCTGTAGTGTGGTGTTGCTCTGTGCCAATGGTAGATATTTGTACCATCTTGTAACTGTAGATTTCAGTGTAACGTGTTTATTTCAGTGTTCAGAAAGAGAGCTGTTACAATTTGTAGTTTGAATTGTTGGTCACAGAATTTCTTATGTCATGTTAACTACCTAAGATAAGACCATAAATCATCAAACTGAAGACACTGAACTCTTTGTCTGATGGATGTTTTCTTTGTAGGCTACAGAAAGCGAGATGGGAGACGTTGATTTAACAGGCCTTCCGGAAGCCCCTGTAGACTCTGAAGATGAAGAAGAAGAAGAGGATGAAGATATTGACAGAACCTCAGATCCACTTCTAGGGCGCGATGTTGTACGAGAGTGCCTTGAGAAAGAGCCTGCAGATAAAACTGATGATGATATTGGTGAGGAGGAAAAATAAAGATCTTTATGTAAAACTATGCCATATAACTTCTGTAAGAGAAGCATGTCTGAAACTATTTAATGAATTAATGTTAAATGTATACCCTCATAATTATGAATACCTGCCAGAGATCACTTTGCTCTAGTGATACTGTTGATTGAATGATTTCTTCTCTTACTGAGACAGTATTTGTTCTGAGAAACTAAGTATTATACTGCCTTTGAGATGATGACCATGGTATTAGCATCATTGTATATAGTGATATAAGGGAGGGATAGGTAACAAGGTACTTTTGACTCCCTGAAACTGTTGAATCAGTTATTAAATGTCAGAGAGAATGTACTGTTACTGCAGTATAGATCTACATAATTGTGAAGTGGAAAACATTTCTAATGAAAATAATTTATTGTGATGTTTAACTAGAAATTGGCATTAGTTTAATAGTAAAATTTATGTTATGTTGTCCTTCATATCACTTCTTTAAACAGTGGAAAATAATTTCATGCTTCTATCAAGCTTATAATTAGTGTACTGTAAGGGTATTTTTAAATTTTGTACATGTTTGAAGCTGAAGTGCTTTTACACTCTGGCCAGGCTGCTGCCGTGAGTCACTCAGGGCACCGTCAGTGCTGTAGAGCCGAGTTCTGGTTGTCGATGTCAGAATGCACGCTGGGCTCATTTAGCCACAGGCACTAACGGGGATTGTAACACCACTGAGCAATTTTTCAATGAATTTAACTGAGATTTAATATACCTGTGGAGGGTAAGGTATCTGAGAAACCCTTGGGCCTTGCAGTATTCATACCAATGTTTCCTTTGTCTAACAGAGCAATTACTGGAATTCATGCATCAACTCCCTGCCTTTGCGAACATGACGATGTCTGTGAGACGAGAACTTTGCTCAGTGATGATATTTGAAGTAGTAGAGCAAGCAGGAGCCATCATACTCGAAGACGGTCAAGAAGTAAGTCACTGCTTACAACACAGTTCGAGTGCCATAGTTAGTAGGCGAGCAAGGGCATCTGAGGGCAAAGGGCTGAAAAATCTGTTTTCCATATCCACAACTCTCCTGCACCTGAAAGTTAGAGAGTTCTTCTCTCATCGTATGCAAAATGCCCAAACCTTTGCCTGTGTCTCTGGGAGATTCTGCCTGTGTGTTGCTGTCTTGTTCAAGACTTCAACATGGCCAAGTGTAGCCATAAACCAGCACTGAGGATGTTGTTATCAGGTAAATGCTAACAGCTGGAGGAAATGTTTCAAAGATTATTTATGGCATAGAAGAATGCATTATTTCCATTGGTAAAATAACTCTCTTTTAAATTTAAGTAGTTTTTTAAAAATACTAACACGAAGAGGTATCCTTGCCCAAAAATGTAGGTATTATAACATAAATGTCTTAATTAGGAGCAGTTTCTTAACATATTCAGTGGGAGGAAACAGATGTTCACATTAGTCAGTAGTCATCTCTCTCTGTCCTTGGATCCAGACCTCTGGAATTGACCACAGCAGGTTGTTCCTCCAAGAGGACCAGGCAGATTCTCGTCTCTGGTAGTGACCAACTGGGTACCCAGGGGAAAAGTATTTGTTCTGACTAAATGGTATAAATACATTGTAGCAATTAGCCCACTGATTTAAAAATGCAATCTATTAATCAGCATTCCTCCCTACTGAATTAGTTCTGACATGAATGAAGAAAGCTGAAAAGCATTCGTGTTTTAGTCATCTTTATTGCTTGCCTTACAGTGCAGATTTTTACTGAATTAAGTCTTGCATAACTGTAGCGACAACAAACTGGAGGCCACAAGAATAAGTCTTTACAATATAAGAGCAGTGGGACAGCTTATAAAATGTGTGGTTTTTTATTTCCTCTAGCTTGATTCTTGGTACGTTATTTTAAATGGCACGGTGGAAATCAGCTATCCTGATGGGAAGAGTGAGAGTCTCTGTATGGGAAATAGTTTTGGGATTACACCCTCTCTGGACAAACAGTACATGAATGGAGTGGTCAGAACCAAAGTAGATGACTGCCAGGTAAGATTACAATTGTATACAACTACCTCGTGTTTTTAAGCATCTAATAAAAGCAGACAGACTACTTTCATCTTAAGGCAGGATCTTCGTTCCAGGAGCAGGAAAAAGGAGCTTGGTATTTTATGAGTCAAGGACTCCAATGTTGAAGTAGTTGTACGCTCTTTAGTAACTGGGATTGATTTCACATCGCTGTTACGTGAGAAATGGGAACTTGCGCTTTGTGCTGCAGTGTGAGCAGAGTCCACCCGGTCACACTGTGCGTGTGACTGGCATGCAGAGAGAACAGATAAATAGAAAACATCCATTTCCGCTTCTTACAGGCTTTGTCCTCTATATGTTTAGCCCATTTGAACAACTCTTTGGAGATGCAGAAAGGTGACCAGTTCTGTTTGTCTTCTATTTCTAACTTTATCTCTGGTGTAGTTGGGCAGAACAGAGTGGGGTTGGTATCAAATGCTGTGCTGTCATAATTTTGTCAGAACAGCCCGGAGCTGGGGATAGGGGATGCATTCATGTTTGGGATATTTATTAACAATCCCGTGTTGTTTGGGAATAGTTTGTGTGTATAGCCCAACAAGACTACTGGAGGATTCTGAACCACGTGGAAAAAAACACTCATAAAGTGGAGGAAGAAGGAGAAATTGTTATGGTGAAGGAGCACAGGGAGCTGGATCGCAGTGGAACCAGAAAAGGACACATAGTTATCAAGGTGAATTTCTTTCTGTGCTTTTCTTTAATCTATTAAACCTTTATTTACTAGTAAATAAATACAATTTTGGTTTGAATCTAGAACACATACTCAGTTTTGTCTGTCTGGGAAGGAACTGATATTATTATACAAGTTTACTTCCATCTCCCTTTTAATAAAGTTAGCCCTGTTCAGCACATATATTAAGTTTTGTACTGGGAACACCCTTTGTGCATCTTTATGTATTGACCTGTCATTTGTAATCTGGAAGAGGAACTTAAACTGTTGATTTGAAATAAAATTAAGGGAAGTTAGTAATTATTTTAGCTAGGTATTACCTATGCAAAACATTTGGGCTGACAGAAGCATGAAGATTTGGTTTAAACACGAGTGTGTTTTGTCCCGAGTTGACCATAACTGAAATATGAAAATGGAGTACACTGTTCACATGGTTTTCTGTTAAGATACTCTCTAGAGAGAGATATTGATGAGAGATATCAGTTATTTTTTTGCATTTAATTTTTTAAGGCAACACCTGAGCGACTCATCATGCACTTAATAGAAGAACATTCTATTGTGGATCCAACCTACATTGAAGATTTCCTTTTAACATACCGAACATTTCTAACAAGCCCTCTGGAAGTCGGAAATAAACTCTTGGAGTGGTTTACAGTGGACAGCCTCAGGGACAAGGTTGGTTTGAGTCTAAGAGATTAGTATTTCTGGTGAAAATGTCACCAAATTGATTCCTTTTTGTGTTGCTGATAAACTAGGATTTTGCTCCAACTATTTTAAAGCAACATGTTTCGCTAGTATCAAGAAAAGATTCTACAGTGTGTTGTATGGGTATGGTGTCCTAAATCAGGTATGAGACTGCTTCTCTTCTGCAGAATGATAAATACTCTTTTCTATTTAATTTAAAGATGTAAATGCCAGTCCCTGAAATACTTTTTCACCAGAAATGCAGGGAAATTGTGCTCATGATCTCTTGGGCATAGCATCTTTCTTTTCACAACAGCATTGTGCTTGTCTTCCATAATTTGCTACTGTAGAGCTTTTCAGTGTGTTGAACGCATTTTGTTTGAGCAGCTTATTACAACCTCTGTCCTGGAAACAAACTCTGCTCAAGACAGGTGCAGTCGATAAAAACGCATAAATAGAACCAGGTTCAACTCTATGTAGCTGTATGCACATACGCATGAAGAGTGTTCAGAGTCTGGAACTTGTATCCATGTCCAATTTGTTGAAAATTGTGGCGGTAAGATTCTTAGCCAGCGGTTTTATTGTGTTCTAACTTTGAGCTGAAGGAAACCCATCAGACTGTCAAACTCTCCCTTCTTTTTTCCTGCTGATAGAAGAATTGTGGGTACCTTTATATATACCTAATTATTTTTTTTTTACAGGTTACCAGAGTGGTCTTACTGTGGGTGAACAATCATTTCAATGACTTTGAAGGAGATCCTGCTATGACGCGGTTTCTAGAAGAATTTGAAAAGAACTTGGAAGATACGGTAGGAGCAAAAAAGAATGACTTTCCTACTTTCTAATGCTACACATTTTCATTTTCCAGTGTGTTACCAATGACTAAGGCATTTTAGTCTCTAAGTCTAACAGTCAATAGATGGCTTTTAACATGGATATATTTGTTCTTAAATATATATTTAGATATCAAGCCCATATAGAATAGTACATATGGCGCTTGTTTATGTGGTTTTGCATGACTGCAGAAGAGACAAGGTTTATTTGGTATGATTTGGATACATGGCGTCCTAAGTCCTTTTGCTGGCACTTTGGTGTTTTCTTTTTTTTCACAACTGCCTTTCCATTTCTAGTAGAGAAAATATTTGGCTCCATTTTGTTGTGTCTTCTCTGTTACAGAAAATGAAAGGACATCTCAGATTGCTGAACATTGCCTGTGCTGCCAAAGCAAAATGGAGGCAAATTACCCTGCAGAAACCTTCTAGAGATTCACCGTTGTTCTTCAGCCTCCTTGGAGGAAGCGACAAGGGGTTTGGTATTTTTGTAGAGACTGTGGAAATGGGCAGTAAAGCCGCAGAAGCTGGACTCAAGCGTGGTGATCAGGTAAGAAGAATAAAGTTAATTTACAACGTCAGTCTCTTATTTAAAAAAAAATAATATCTGATTCAACCAACTGTAGTGTTCCCAACAAAAAGAATGTGCTGTTTACTAAAAACAACCAACCAACTAGTATTCTGCTGTGAGTGGAACAGTTCAGCTTCAGTCTGCATGCGTTAAGTGGCTTTCTGTTAAATAGTTTTCAAAACATTTAAGATATTTAAATATTTCAAAAACAGAATGGGAAAAGAAACCAAATTGTGGTTATCTTGGGAAACTTTCGGAGTGGAGACATCGTTAAGCTGAAGCTACCAGATTGCTTTATTGGATTAATTTCTGCCTAGTGTAGATCGTTGCCCTGTAGTGAGGCTGGTGGAGCAATGACAGTTCACACCAGGTGGGAATCCGGCCTTTGATGCAGGGTCAGTTCTGTGGTTCACAATCCACCATTCTTGATTCAGGTGCAGTTCCTAATTGCAAGAATGTCATATTATCACAGAAAATAAATTGATTTAAAGCATTTGTCAGGGAGAAATGGAGGTACTGGCTTGTTCACAGCATGTAACTTCACTGACATCATGAGAATATTTATTTTACAAGGATGATATGCTAACTTCTGGAAAGTTCTTACCTTTGTATTTGTAAGCCTGTCATAAGCAGTTGTTCTCCTAATAATCCAATTTCCTCTTAAAGATAATGGAAGTAAATGGACAGAATTTTGAGAACATTACCTTTGTAAAAGCTCTGGAAATCTTGAGGAACAACACTCATCTCTCCATTACTGTAAAAACAAACATTTTTGGTGAGTAGACTTCATATATAATGTGGTGGTGTATATGTGAAGAAAAACTCCAGTCTTTCTGGCTTTAGAAGTGCAACAAGATTCCACTTCCCACCCCCCCCTCCAAATCACTGTAGCATTCCCCTCCTTGTGCCTCCATTTGCTCCGATAGGTTCTGGTGTGCCAAGGGCTGGGCGGCACAAAGCCAGCGCAGGCAGCTCTTTCCTCCCCGAGAAATCCTCAAATGGCTGTTTAAGCGGCTTTAGTGTCCCCTCATGCGCTATGGCTGAAACGGAGCCAAGGGACCTGGGCCAAATTGTTTCTGCCAAGAAACAGCAAAAACGTAAAACTGGGCTTTCATAAAACTTTTTATAATGGCTGAAAGAAGACAGGATGAATTGCCTTTGTATCTAAAAATGAAAAGGGGATGTAAAAAGCAGCGTGACATATAAATGTTGGCTTTTAATTGTCAATGTGAATATAAACACATAAATACCTCTTTAAAATCTCAGTCAAACCATCTGTTCTTTTTGGGTAATCCTGTTCAGGCAACGGAACAACCGTAGCTACAGCAAGACCGAGACTGCACGAGGTAGTTTCTTCCCTGTAGTCAGATCTCAGACCTTCTGATGGGTCCTTTTCGTCTTCCTCCAGTTAGCTGCCCTTGTTCACTATTGATTTTCTTTTCAATTATGATTTTCTGTTTAGCACCGTGCAAGTAAAAATTTCCAGGGTTCTGCTTCTTAGCGTAATTCCAAAAAAGCATAAAACAACCATGTGGCCGGTGGTCCAGACTGATGTGAAATGACATAAAGCATAACTGTAACTGAGACAGTGATAGGTTGTTCATTTGTATTATAAATGTAAGCAGCATACTTTTATGAGTAGATTCTAATCTCTTCCTGCTAGCTGATACGATTTTAAGGTGATTTCTCTGATAAATGTTAATGAATTCACGTCTTGAAGCTTTTTTCAACAGTCATACTTATCATCCTGTCTTTTTGAGTGCTAAGTGCCTGGTGCTGACAATGAGCAATTCCTCTTCTTATATTTGAATCCATAATGCGAGGCTTCTAACCTTAAATTTTATTACGTAATAGAAATATGCCATTTCACGGGGCATTCCTGTACGTTCCTATACAGAAGGTCCTGGTTGCCTTGCTCACAGCGACAATCTGAGTAATTTGCTCTGTAAAGTTCTGCCTTCTCCCATTAAAATGCAATGTATTGCTTCCTTTGTACCTCTTTGGTTCACTTTTTCTGCAGGGATGTGGGAAGCAAAACGTTCGAGGGGAAGGAATTCACTGTGAAGTTTTAAGCATGCAAAGGCTGATCATGGTGATTGTATCTTCCCTTACAGTGTTTAAGGAGCTGCTCTGCAGGATAGGACAAGAGAAGAATGGAATTCCACATATTCCGAAAATCGCAGAAAAGAAAAACAACCGTTATTCCATCCCAGATATGCCTGGAGATGTGGAACAGATGTTTCCTCGTGAAAAAGGAAACAAGAAAATGAAAGCAAACACTGTATCTGGTGGGAGAAACAGAATCAGGAAAATTTTAGACAAGACCCGATTCAGCATCTTGCCTCCAAAACTGTTCAGGTTTGTCAGACTCTTCTGCTCAAAAAGTAATTGTTCCTTATTAAGTTATTATATTTTAGTTGCTTAGTATCTTCAGTCATTATATCCAGGTTGTTTATGTTTAAAAACATGCAGCAAATCTGTGACCCAGAGATGCAGAAAAAGACCAGAACATCTTTTCTCTCCCAGCGAACACTTTCAAATATGCATTTCCTCTGTCCTCGTTTGAAAGCGTGTCTACAGTGTGTAATTAAAACATCCGAGTGCCATTATTTTCCTTAGTTTTGTTCATCCCGAGATGAATGTAAGGCCTTAGTGCAGGTTGCTGAGGGCAGACTGTTTTGCAGTGACGGCAGCGTGAGCCAGTCGCAGGACGACAGCATCGTGGGGACGCGGCAGTGCCGGCACAGCCTGGCCATCATGCCCATCCCGGGAACGCTCTCCTCCAGCAGCCCCGACCTCCTGCAGCCCACGACCAGCATTCTGGATTTCTCTAATCCTTCAGGTAAAACAGCAGCCTTAGCTTCCTTTACAGGATGATTACAAGGCAAGTGGTTTGGGGGGAAATTACATCTTTTACCAGAAAGAAATGTATTTTGCCACCTCTGAGAGTCTTTACTGGAGTTTACCAGAGCTCTGGTGGAAGCAGATTGTCCCTGTCCGCACCTTTCTCTTTTGTCATCTCTTCCCAATACCAGTACTGGTGATTTGACTTGTCCATCCATCATCTTTAAATATAAATTTCAAGCAGTATTGTGGGTAGAATAGCACTGCCATAGTACCAGCATAGTGTTATTAAGGTTTAGTGTTTTACAAACATTATTCAACTGTATGTCTGAAAAAAAACTGAGCTGTGTAGTCCATTAGAGTCCATGGGCTGGCTGCAGGAGACATTTGTTGTTATACACCGTTGCTTGTAATCATGTCAGAATCTAGTTTCCCTATTTCAAGTGTAAGTTCTGTGTATAATTAAATATTCTGTAAAGCCCCTTGTGGCTATGACCAATGTTTATGTAAACCTGGAGATTTTCTCTTTGAAAGGGATTCACACAGATATCCTATTGAGTGCATAAGTATCCATAGCAAATAAATTCCCTTTTTGCTGCAAATCTGGGTTCTTGCTGTCTGCGTGAGAGCTACACACATGTTCTCTAAGAATATTCATTTAATCCTGTCCAAGTTACAGCATAATATGAAATATATAACATAATATGAAACATAATATATAGCATAATATGAAATGTATAACTAGTACTTCTTACCTTTATGTTTGCTATAACAAATACGCTGTCATTTTTGAATGGCAGAGAAAACCAAAATATTTCTGATGATGCACTGCATACCCTTGATGAGTTTTGTAAAGATCTAAATCTTCATTTGGTGTTGACACAGTTTTTTTTCTTTTTCTCCTGCCCGCAGCTGTTGGGTTTTACTGTAAGTATCCTGATGTGTAGCATCCTGTAGACGTTAATATTGCATGGCTTGCCTGTTAAACTTAACACTTTCATGTGCTGTATTGATGTAGTTATTGCTATTAGAGCATTGGATAGTCCTGTGCCCTGTAATCTTCCCTTAAATTAAACAAATCCGTGGGTTCTCTTGACGGGCATGGTGCCATCCTGAGGCTGAGACCTGCATTTTATTCCCATTCCTGTGACCAACACACTCAGTGACCTTTGGCAGGTTCCTTTGCTTCTCTGTGACCTCACTGGAAAGGAATGAGGTTCCTTACATCACTTTGATAGAAACCGAAGTTTTAGATGATAACGTAGTTTGAGATTTGTTCTTCTGGTGGATTCTGTGTAGCTAAAAGTACGTGCATGCGAACTTGAAACGTGTTTTGTGTTCTCAACACAAGCTCAATAATGCATAAGAAGATAATTTTTATTAATGTTTATCTGCCTAGAAGCAGAGACCCTGAAGACAGACATGTCCTTGTCACATGAATTTCCCTTACCTGTCACGAGTTAGGCTGAGTTTGGGTTGCATGGTCATGGTGATACCAAGGCATAGATGTTTGCCTCCTCTCTTGATTTATTACGATTTTATAAGTGCAGACATTTTCCAAATTATTCGGTGTCAGCTTCACTGCTTTGATTCTGAAATATGTGCATACTGTTTATTTTTTGCCTTTATTACCCCCATTCATGGATGCATGGAGCTTTTCAAGTTCAACTAGTCCTCAGCTTTTAATGAGACTGTTCTGATAATGTGATACAATAATGAAAATGTTATCTGATTGAAAACTAATTCTACTTTTACTTTTTTTAATATTGTTTCCCCCCATCTTCCAGTTTGTTTGGAGCTTTCCTTTTCCAATGGGTGGAAACTTTTGATGCTGGATCATAAATTACCTGCTCACTTTTTCCCCTGAAATTCCTGCTACTTGCCCCCATAGCACCGTTAAGTCATGATGCAAGAAAAAGTAACCCCAAGCTCACTGTACCCTTAAAAGAGATCTTCATTTCTTCCTTAAGCAGTGGATTTTGACAGAAGAAGTTAATGTACAGGCGATGGAGCAAGCAGCTTGTAAACGTTCTCAGATCTGCAGAAAACTGCAGAAACTTGGGAGGTTTTAGTTTTCAGAGTTTAGGGAGCGGGGAAACTGTGTTTCCCTGACTTTCAAATTAGTGTGTGCTCTGACTCTTGACATTTTTTTCCCCACTCAGTTTTACTTTGAAAATCAAACCTTCTGTAATAACTAATGAAGAAAATTATTTACAATCATCAAGCTGTAGACTAAACGCTTTAGGTATTTATTTCCTGCTGTAGGCTGCCTCAGATAAAGCTGTTCTCTAATGCATTTGTAATACATAATACGTGCTATAAATAAATACACTAGCCAAAGAATTAATTGCTGGCACCAGCTTAGTTCCTTCAGGATGAGAGAGCAAGTGTAAAAGTTTGCAGCTAGTTATGGGAGCGATAAAATCTCTTTTTCCTCTTCACGTCTTCCCATCCCCAGCCCATCCTCGTGTGCTCGGTGGCTTCCCCATCCCTGGAAGAGATCCCCGGCACAAATGTTGGTTCTGGCTCTCACGAAGATGAAAGAGCCAAGGAAGGAATGATGCTGACAGAACTGAGCAGGACAGTCTCGCACTGTGTGGTCATGGGATAATACAGAAATTAATTCAGTTGTGGAAAAGCAGAGAGATTTGTCTTTTTTCCCCTCTCAAAGTTGGAGGAAACGACTGAATATTTTAAGGAATATTTATCAAGTCCAGCATGGCTTTTTTTTTCCTTGCTAGCTGTTTATTTGTTTTATGGCTATCAAACAATACAGTAAATGACCTTGTGTCTTTTCAAGGAAAAAGGAGCTTCATACCTTAAAGGTGGTGTTCTGTTGTTTTAGATATCCCGGATCAAGTGATAAGGGTTTTCAAAGCAGATCAGCAGAGCTGTTACATTATCATCAGCAAAGACACTACGGCCAAAGAGGTGGTGAGTCACGCCGTGCACGAATTCAACCTCACGGGAGCCCCCGAGACCTACTCGCTGTGCGAGGTGTCCGTCAGCCCCGAGGGAGTCATCAAGCAGCGGAGGCTCCCAGACCAGTTCTCCAAATTAGCCGACAGGATTCAACTCAACGGACGGTAAATGGACCCTAGTTTGGATTTATTTGCCTTTTTTTAGGATTGAAATGTTGAAAAGAAACTTTGGGGAGGGATGCTTTCATTAAAATAGACACAGTCCCTTAGAAAAACAAACAAGTAAATGTCAGTAACTTGCACTTCTCTCTCTTCTTTTTCTTTCCTGTTTCACCTTCCTCTTCTACACCCGAAAAAACCCTCCCCAAAACTACAACAAAGTTGCTTGATGACAACTAAATTTAGCAAATCAAGCTGACTTACATAGCGGCTTACACTTAAACAGGAAAAAATTATATTTATTCTAGCACTCCACATGTACTTCATGATTAAAACATACAATTTAATTTCTTTCTCGCTGATGTTACGTTGCGATGAACTGATATTAACCTGAGGTAAATGCTTCCATTTTTATGTCAACTGTTATGAACGTTTCTGAAACGTTAAGGGCTTCAGTTTTATTTGATGACCTGATCCGTACCAGAGGAAAGTTTATTAAGTAAAAAATTATTTAGTCTTTGCTAGGCAACAGAGGGAATTTATAAGGAATAAACTTCTGTATATCTGAAAGTGATCTGCTTGGGACCATGAAAATGAATTTTCCAGATGTGTTTTAATTTCCCGAATACTATGTGCTTCATGTAAATATTAATATACCGTACCGAAGTTATGTAAGAAACCACATTCCATTTGTTTAAGAAATGAAGAAATACATTAACAAGAGATTTCTCAGGACGATTGTATATTTAAAGTGTTACTTCACTGCTGACTTTACAAATGAAAAAGTAACTGACCTTTTTCTGAAGGTGAACACTACAGCATATTGCAGAATACAGTATAGAAAATATTAGCAAAGAGGTAGATTAAAACAGCTTCTGAATTGGTTTTTTGCTGTTGTAATGGTGGTAAAGTACAAGGTTACGCTGTCCCTTCTTGCCTATTAGTCTGGGTTATCAACAATAACATGGAAATATTAATACACAAGCACCCCTCTGGTGTCAGTAATGCCTGATCCGGTTCACTTTCTGTGTTCACAGACCCTCTGCAGAGCATCTCTAATGTTTTATTGTAACACAATTATTCTTCAGGTATTATCTAAAGAACAATATGGAGACAGAGACCTTGTGCTCCGATGAGGATGCTCAAGAGCTGCTGAGAGAAAGCCAAATCTCCCTCCTCCAGCTGAGCACCATTGAGGTGGCCACTCAGCTTTCCATGAGAGACTTTGAATTATTTCGCAATATCGAACCTACGGAATACATCGATGACCTTTACAAGCTGGACTCCAAAACAGGGAACGCTCACCTGAAACAGTTTGAGGATGTCATAAATCAAGAGACATTCTGGGTTGCCATGGAAATTTTAGCAGAGCCCAACCAACTGAAAAGAATGAAGATTATTAAACATTTCATTAAAATTGCCCTCCACTGTCGAGAATGCAAGAACTTCAATTCCATGTTCGCGGTTATAAGGTAAAACACTTCACACTTGTCAGATCTGATTTGTGCTGTCAGAGGCAATTCTGTTCTTCTAAATGAAGGGAAATAGGTGTATCCTGAACAGATCACCAGTGCTGTTGGGTGATTTTAAGGGAATTGCTGAGCTTTTCGAAAACCAGATGTCCAGTGTTGTCGCTGCAGCTTTCTCCTTCCTCAGCCTCGTCAGCTCAGCTGTGCAGCGGTGCTGGATGTGACCGTCCCTCCCTTACCTGCCAGGGAGACAGAGGGTTTGGCCAGAAGTGCTGTTTGGTTGATGAACTTCAGAAACCCACCTGAACATTGCTGTCATTTTCTGTGATTCCCACACGCAATTTCCCTTCTTTTTACAGTCGTCGTAACTTTTTCAGTGTGCACTGAGTCATACCTGCAATGATGAGATTATTTCTCTCTTTCATTGTAAGGATTTCCTCAAATCAGTCTTGGTTTAGATTAATTTTCTTTTTTATTCTTTCCTGTCATCTGCTTGCTTCTCTATTTTCTTTTCCCCTCTTCATTTGTACATTTATACTTTCTTTTCTGATCTATACTAGATGCTGCTACTTTAACAGCATTTAAGCATTTCCTCTTTTTGCAGTTATGTTATAACAAGGTTTTACTTTAAGGGAAAAACAAAAGTTGCTGAGATTCATCAGACAAAGATTCACGCTGTATCCGAGCACCAGCACTATCTCTGAAAATAACATTTGAAAATGTTTTCTTCCATGTCTAGACGGTTTATCAAATGGTATTGATTTCTGTTTAGTCATACATTAAATAATTAATGAATTTCCTTGGAAGGGTGCTGGGCAGCCGTTGGGACTGTGGGTACTCATTACATGCTGAATACACATGTGGATACAGAATCTAATTTCTGTATTCTGCTCCCTGGTTTCTCATGGTTTATTGTAGGTGGAGAAATGACTCTTCGTACTTCTCAGTGAAGTCTAATCAGGCCATGACTGCAGTGGACTTTGGTCAAAAAGCCCTCAAATAAATTAGCTTTTGTTTTACCCTTATTTCCAGAGGAGTATGTTTTTGTTAGCATATACCACAGGGGTTCTTGTTCTTGCCTTGCACTGCGTATCACTGTGGTGCCATATGTTTCACAAAACAGGAAGATACCATCCTAACATAGTGTGTGAAAGAGGATCTGTGTCGTGGCATATGTCTGATTTTTCACGTGAGAGAAGGCTTTGTTTGTGATTTGCCAATAGCATGGAGGCAATCTGTGTAAGAAAAATAGAACAAATACAAAGTGAGTTTTTGAAATTTTCCAAATGAGAACAATATCTTCTTAGAATAGCAAATTCAGTAACTGTATTATTCTGGATTTACTAATGAATGCTGGAGAATATCACTTTCCAGTTCTGCAGCTACAAGGACTTTGCAAAATTTCAGGAGCAAAGTTGGTGACAAACTATTACAGCGAGGATAGATCTATTTCTTTTTTTCTTTATTATTCTTTCTACTGCAACCAGTTAGTTCTGGATTTATTTTTACTTAATGAGAATAAGGGAACAGTAACGATTTTAACATACCTGATGTGTCTAATTCTCAGTCTGGTGCTCATTTACAAGCGCTGCCATGCTCTTAACTCTGACAGTGCCCTTTTGTCACCTCATTAATTTTTCACCCTTTTCGTCCTTATCAGGGTATTCATTTTTACAGGGGAGAAGTGGTTCTTAAGTTAAATAGGCATTGAGAGAGTTTTGGCAGCTAACCTGAAATTTGTACCGTGTGACCAGGAAGCAATCGTGCTTTTTCCAGTCCTCTCATTCACACGCTTACAAGAGCGAACAGTGGAGGTTTATTGGGATGGACTCGCAGCCTGGTGTTCACCCAGCTTTACAGTCAGCCTTGTGAAACCTACTTTTAATCCTTAAAACAAAACAAAAAAACCAGCCCTTTACTTCCTTATGAAAAGTAATGATCTGCTAATGATGAAATGTATCTGCCTTACAGCGGGTTAAATCTGGCACCAGTAGCACGTCTCAGGGGCACTTGGGAGAAGTTACCCAGCAAGTATGAAAAGCACCTCCGAGACCTGCAAGATCTTTTTGATCCGTCTCGAAACATGGCAAAATACCGCAACATCCTTAGCAGCCAGAGCATGCAGCCGCCAATTATTCCACTTTTTCCTGTTGTCAAGAAGGATATCACGTTTCTGCATGAAGGTAATTTCAAACAGAGAGAAATTATAAACCGAGCACTGAATACGCTTTAGCCCGTTCTTCAGTGCTCCGTGATTCAATCAATGTCTAAAAGAAACTGCCACCAGTAGGATGCTTGCGATGTGGCCTTTGTAGGAGTAAAATAAAATACATCTCTGAATGTGTAACAGGAGAGACTGATCCTAGACAAAACATAAAAATCAGATGCGTATTTTTAATATAAGCAGTACTTAGTCTTCATCACCTGTCCTAAGGTTTAGGGTGGAAGAGCAGGTGAGTGTGCCAGCTGGTGGTTGTACTACTTCAAATGTATTTTTCTTAAATGTCTCTAGGTTTTTGTTCCATGTTGTGGCTTTCAGACAGCTACGATGATATAACACCTCCTACTCTTGCTTTCAGCATTTTCAAGGGTTTTTGTTTAAAAATTTCCATTTATTTCCTTTTAGACAAAGTTCTGTCCGCAATTGGTTAAGGTGTTAAACATTTCCACATATGCCCAGTTCGTGGTTGTGATGTTTCAGAACAATTTGAACTAACTTCAGAATGTGACCGCTGTTGATGTCAGCTCTATATTTCTGTGATTTTAATATCTATGCCAATGAATTTGGGCATAGTTCACTTACTCCTTTTTTTTTTCCTGCTAATACTTATTACTTCAGAAATAGATGAACAAGAGCAATGCTGGGGAGTCTGAGTGGGCCTGAGCATCATTTGTGTTTTGCCAGAGTTTCCTGTTTTCTTGCTTAAAGCAGTTTTGGTGATGGAGGGGCAGGGAGGGTGGAAGCACTTAGGAACACATTGCCCATGAAAAGAATATTCTTACACTCTTTTTTTGTTGTGTGTGTGTGTTTCAATTCCCCAGGAAACGATTCTAAAGTGGATGGCCTGGTAAACTTTGAGAAACTCCGAATGATTGCCAAAGAAATTCGCCAAGTTGTCAGAATGACCTCGGCAAACATGGACCCGGCGGTGATGTTCAGGCAAAGGTGTGCAATTTAGAAAGACAGTAGGATAGAAGGTGTCTCCGAGTGGGTCGGGATCTGGGTTTGTGTGTGTTTGTGTTAAATTTCATTGTGTAACTTACCCATTGACATTTACCATCAGTACCACAACTTTTATCAAATTCTGACCACACCATTGATGCTTCCACAACCCGCTTTTAATGACTAATAAATCAATTTGTCGTCTCTAAAAAGCAAAGAATAGGCTCTAATTTTAATGATTCGTATTTTTGCTCAGTAAAATGTTAGTGTCGGGAGAGGTTTTGGAGAGATATAATATTAGAGAGAGACCGTGTCTCTCTCTCTATATATATATCTATGTATATAGAGAGATATATAAAGCATCTAAATCACCCATGTATAAATCTAAAGTGCTGCTTCAAAACAAACCCCACTAATAAAATATTAAAAACAAAGTATTTTTTATTTGCTCAAAACACACCTTGTTCCACCTACATAATATTTGATATGTTCAGACTCTAAGCAGGTGGAGGGTGTTATGCACATATAGTACATCAGGCTCTGTGTTAACAAACTGCAGAATAAAAGCACCACAACTTCTAATCTGCTGCTGATTAGCTCCATATTGTATTTAGTGGAACTAAATAATTCCTGCATCTGTTTGCATCCCACTGGCTGAACTAAATGCATCAGCATCGCTGTGTCAGTGCCACATCTGATGCCTGTCAGTCCCTGCCCCCCAGAATAAGGTGCCAGACAAAACTGCTCAGGATTCCGTTCAGGTGGGGAGTTGGTGACAAGCTGATGTCCCGTGCTGAATCACAACACTGCGTCTACTTCAAATAAACGCCCGAATAGCCTGGTAGGTGTGTGTCCCTGGCAGCGAGAGCCCTCTGGACACTGTGGAGAGAGCAGAGCCCAGAGGAAGGTTCCTGGAGAGGTTTTTGGGTGAAGCATCCTTTGCTTTGTTCAAGCACAGAATTCCAGTTGAGAGGTCACCTGAGCAGGGGGTAGTTGTCTTTGATTTATGAATTCAGTTACATCTGTGCAATGGAAGGATAGAGCAAATGCAAGGATACATAGCAACTGTAAGAGCGTAGAGACTTGGTTCCCTGTGTTCTTCCAGTGGTCAGGATCCACAGATGATCCTGAATCCTCGCTGTTTTTTCTTTTCAAGGCTGACTATCAGGAAACTAAGTATTTTGTTTACAATTGGTCCAATTGAGGTTTGAGGCAAAGAGAACAGATCCCTTATTCTTGTTGTTTAAAGGTTCCTAGGGACATGGTTTAGAGGTGGACTGGGCAGTGTTGAGTTAGTGGTTGGACTTGATGATCTTAAAGGTCTTTTCCATCCAAAACAATTCTGCAGTTCTAAGATGGATTCGTTTTAAAGAGGAGATACAACTTCATACTATTGGATTTGAATTACCAAAATTTCCTTTTAAATGAAATTTATAAGGCTACTTACTGATAACTTATGATTGCTTTTCAGAAACTTTGACATTCACAGATGAAATCAGTCTATAAATAAATTTCCCCAGTCCCCTGTGCGCTAAGACCTAATTTAATCTAATCATTAAATGAATTTAATAGTAAATAGTTACCTTTAGTATGTTTTTCAGAATTACAGAACACATTTTAATGACCATAATTTAAATTATGCACACTGACATAAAATGCGTAGGCATCTAATTTTAGAGAGAGTGCCAAAGATTAAAAGAAAATAAATCCATGTTTTCATTGCCTCTGGTGTTTGATCTATCAGTTTGTGTTATGAAGCACCAATAAATGCTTTTGAAGATTAAAAATGAACAAGAAAATGATTGTTAGCAGTAACATGAGACTTGCTAACAAGTTCATTACCGATTACTATAGAGTATCTAGTTTTTTGGCATATATTTGGCAAGTAGCTCATTTTCCAGCCAAGCAAACAAGAGAAAACATCATCATAAACCTGAATACTGGTGGTGATTTCCCCATACACTTACTGCAGTCCTAATGCAAGGAATAAATTAATTTAATCATGCTTTCTGCAATATGAAGAAGTTAAACAGTTTTCGCTCTCTCCATCAAAATTGAATTTGACTTATGGGGAATACTTAACAAGAAAATTGAATGCGAGTTTGTTTTTTAAATTTGTAGGTTAAACTTAAAAATAAGCAAAAACTGATAGATGTTCTTCCATATTGAAGTATTTGATCAAGTCTTGTCCTCGCATTCCATTAAAACATTGTGTTATTGTTTGAGAAGAATTTTGCTGTATAGAAATCTTTTCTTTTCTGTTCTTTCCTGTCTACATCTTTCTTCCTGACTCTCAACTGTTTTATTTTTTTCCTGTGCTTTTCTGTTCAAATACATGCTTCAATGTATATGGCTCTTGCTTACAGGAAGAAGAGGTGGAGAAGTTTGGGGTAAGTGTAGAGATGAATGCAACTAAGATAAATAAAGATTATGCAACTCTTTAACATACTGCATCCTCCTCGTTAGTGCATGCATCTGAAATACAGCATGCATTTTATTAACCTTGCAATACATGTTTTTTGGAACACAGGAGTAAGGGGTTACAGCCAGCGTTATACCGCAGCTACAAAAATTCTGAGTTGCTTTTGTGTACTAGATAAGTTGTCTGAGTTTTGGCTTTATGCATAAAAAAACCTGCTGTGCAGTTATATTGGAAGGCAGAATGTTTGGGAAATAAAGAACTTGCTTTGAAACGTGTAACATAGAAGTTTAACCCCTTCTGCATTTTAAACTACAGCGACACTTTGCATTGTGATAATGCTATAGCGATTTCCCCCCAAAGTTTGAATTCAGTCTTTATTCATTTTTAGTATGTATTTAAAACGTATCGCACGTTTCATGAACTAAAATCCTCATTGATTTCACTGGGAGTCTTGATTGTACAAGGACTGAATAATGAAATTACTACAAATGAGAGTGCCAAGATTGGCAAGTGAAATTCCCAGCTGACAGGTGGCAGTGATTTTCAAGATGACATTGTAGCCGTATTTTGTATGTTCTTATGTGTGTTTTTGCCCATAAACTGTGTGTACCGAAGTTAAACATTTTACATAGAGGATGGAGGCAGAAACGCTCGTGGTGCTTTGCCCTCCTACAATGGCTCTGCAAGCGGCAACGCGATTTATCAGCAACGGGTGTCCGGCACAGATTGTTCCCCCAGCAAGGATGGGGGTGGTACCAGGGCTTGTGCTGGGCAGACTGGGGAGAGCAGGTTTGGATGCTCGTCCCCGATGCGCGATCTCCAGCGTGTGGGTGCCCCGGGAGCAGGAGGGCTCGGCTGGCAGCGTTAGGTGCTCAGTGATCAGCTCATGGGAAGAAATACCAGGGATCCAACCGGAGCCACCGGAATTTCTAGCCCTTGGGATTACTATCAACACGAGTGAATAAGGAAAACTCATTTTTAAAGGAAACTGCATGAAATTGCCTTAAAAAAATCAAGTCCAGACTTAAATACAGTGTGTACATAACCAATAAAATATTTATATCATTAAAAATAAACATAACGCAGTTTCCTATTTCATTATATAATAGATATGAGCTTCGTTGTTATCCGTAGGAGATAGGAGTGCCCCCTCAGTTTGGATAGGTGTGAACAGTCCATTGTGCCTTTTGCTTCTCTTTGACTCTAATAAATTACTTTTTAATTTAATTAAGCTGTACTTTTCTACCAGTTTTTAGTCTTACATTTTCTCTTCAACTGATTTATCTAACATCTTTGCAAATACTGCAGTCAGCTGTTTCCTACCATTTCTTAATTTTTAAGCTCAGTGTGCTTTATTCCTTAGAATTCCTCAAACAATGTTTCATTCTGACTCTTCTAGCTGTTATGGCTCTTCAGTGCTGGAAATTGTTTATTCTGCCACCTGTGGTTCTATAAACCCTCCCAAGATCTTGACAAACATCTTTAGAAATAATTTAGCCTTTTAAAATATTCTTCTGAAAGTTAAAAAAAAAAAAACCAAAACAACCAAACAAAACACACACAAACAAATTTATAAACAACTTTATTGACACTTTCCATTAGAATTTACATGTAACATATACCGTGACCTCACTTTATTGAAAAATGGATTAGAACTGGTGTGGCTGTAGGACTTTGGAAAGTTCAGAGGTGATTTGTATGTCTGAATGACACCAGTATCAGGGGTTTGGTCACTGATTCAGTGTGACCAGGAGTGACTGTCAGGGAGAGTTACTGATGTACGTGAACCATTTGGGGATTATTTATTTTTTGCTTCTGTTGCTGATAGAATTGGTGGCTCAGAATTAGGAGCATCATCTTTCATAGGTGGCAGTCTGGACATATGTATATTATCGCTGCCTTCCTGACCTTTGTTGGGATACATTTTTTTAATGAGCTGCTCTACTGCGGATGTTTTTACTGAATTGGAGAAGTTAAGTGTGTGATATAATGTACTTTGCATATGTAACATAATTTTTCCCTTTATTTGAGCATTGTCAGCAGCTCAGTTTTCTAAGAGGATTACACGAGTCACTCACTTCTGTACTTGGCTGAACTGCAAGAAGTTTCTGTTGTAAGCCTGATGCAGATAGTGGGTACCAAATGCTTTAATTGAATAAAGTTAAGAAGTTTGTCCGCTCTTGCAGTCCACAGCTGAAATAGCCTATGTGGGTTTTGCAGAACAAGACTGCCATTCCTTAGCAGAGCTAAACGGGTCCTTTAGGCAGCGTTGTGCCTCATTCTTGCTGATTCCGCACTTTCATGCGCAATCCTTCTCTAGATTCAAATTGCTGCTATCAATTTACCCGAATATTTTAAGACAAGTGTTGTTTTAATGCTGTTCATCTTTTTAACTCATTTACATCAGCATGCACTAGCCCTAACTGAAGATTATTGGTATTAATCTGCTTTGGCGTATGCTACTGTAGCTCCTATTTGCTACTGAGAACTAAACGTTTGCCGCTTTGCTTTTTTCTAGGTCTCTGAGCCAGGGCAGCACGAACTCGAACATGCTGGATGTACAGGGAGGTGCTCACAAAAAACGTGCCCGACGCAGCTCGCTTCTGAATGCCAAGAAGCTGTATGAGGACGCCCAGATGGCGAGGAAGGTGAAGCAGTACCTGTCCAACCTCAATGTGGAGACCGACGAAGAGAAGATTCAAATCTTGTCACTTCAGTGTGAGCCGGCATATAGCACTCGTAAGTAAGGGATCTAGAATGGTGGTGTGGTTTGTAAAAATAAATTTATACTATGAATATATTATAAACAATCTGTAATATATTGTGTATTATATATAAGTAATATATTTATAAAAAACAAGATTTACAAAAATCTTGTTCCTTCCCTAGAAATACTCATTTGTTTCTCCCTTCAAGAAGAAACGCTCCAGTATTAATAAGTGTGTGTTTGTCAGTTCATGTAGTGACAGTTTCAGCAAACCAGCATTTATCTTCTGATCTTGGTTGAGCTCAGCAACTGCAGTGATGTTTTCTATTTTGACCTATAGTTCTTAAACAGTGTGTCTTTTCAGCAGCCTGGAAGGAAATTCAATAGTACATCAGCTCTATTCTTGCCCTGTTGTCCTTGTACAGAATTAGGAAGGATAAAAGTAACATTTACCATATGAACAGCAAGAAAATGAAAAGAGACAAAATCAATATAGAAACTGCAATGGATTATGGTTTTGAATAAATGAAGATTGTTGAGAAGGAGAAGTTAGGTCAATATTGACTGATGGGATTGTCGTGGCTTGACAGTCAAAAAGTGAGGGCTACAGCAGGACAGTTTTCATCAGTTGAACTCCAGTGCAGCTGTCTAACTAAACAAAGCGTTACCTGACCTGCTGTCTTGCACAGTTCAGGAAATTCTTATTTAAAAATGAGAAATGGTAAATACTTTCTATTCTGATCCTTAGAAATTTTCACTTGCTTGCAAGGCAGGTTTGTTTCAAAACGGAAGAGTAGCAACCAGGCTCATCAAAATAATGTTTGATGCTTGTCTGTTGTCCGAATGTAGAATTTTAAGACCTTTTGTCCTCAAATACTGTTTTGTCTCTGACGAGGCAAGTTAAAAGCATGACTAGGAGATGGCATTTTGAAGAGAAAATGTTACACCCTTTCCATTATTCAATATTAAGAATGCAAATCCTTGTTATTTCATAAGATGCCTTCCTATGCGATTTTTTTTTTTAACATTTCCTTTTAAATAGCACTGATGTAGGAATCTTGAAAATGGCCATACTTGATTCCCTTTTTAAAAATTTTAAATTCTGTGCATTCCCACTGGTCTTGTGCTTGAGGTCGCCAGAAATCACAGGTAGCTCTGACTAAAAATAGGTACAGCATCGTGCATTGCTAGCAGAGGTGTTCACCTTGTGCCGTGTTCAGCTCGATGCGTAATAGCACTGAAAGCTTCTGCTTAGAGGTGACGCTGTTGTGCTTTTGTGCTTTGCTCCCCATGCCAAAAAAATGAATTAAATCATGTCAGGATGAGTCTCTGTGCAAACATAGCAGGTGGCCATAGTGTGCCCAGGAGACAAACATAGATGCTATCAGGTTGTTTTTCAATTGTTTTTAATAAATCATTTAAAACTTTGTTTGCACAGTGCTAGCCATAGATACTCGGAAGTAAAACTAGGGAATATGTACGTAATGTTTTACTCCAGGTAATTAAGCAAATGAAGTCCTTTTTTTCATAAACTTCAAAAAAGGAAAGTAATTTCAAAGGAGATGCCTTTCTGCTTTAGCACTTTATGTACAAATGTCTACAACATGGACCTTAATTGTGGTAGAAATAAATCATATTTTTTTGTCTTTTGATAAAGCACCTTTAAGAAACTTCAAAGACACGAGTTGGTTTTTTTTGTGCCGTTTTACATAGCAGCCTCTTCAGTGTAACAAGATAGGTGCGTTTGGAATAGAAATAGTTTCAAATATGTTTTATCTGCTTCGTGCCATGGTGGCTTTGTCTGGCGGTGAGTACTCAAATGACTGTTAGAATCCTGCCATTCACAGTGCAAGATATTTATATGCCATTTTTCCATAACAGTGACAAAGAATTTAAGTGAAAGAAGAGGAGCGAAATCCTCAGAAATGTCTCCAGTACCCATGAGATCAATTGGCCAAAGCACTAAAGCCCATCAGCAAAACAGGATGAGTCAAGTTCTTCAGGTTCCGACTGTGAATTTATACCCCAGTAGAAAAAAGGGGCTGACAAAGGATCATGTCACATTCAGTGAGTATCTTCAGTTCACCTGTCTGGAGAGTTTTATTGATTAAGTAAATAAGAGGGAGGAGCTGCTCGTAGCTGGGTGGAGCATTTGAGATACCATTGGGCTTCATTTACTTCATTCCCTTTAAAAGCTGAAGCATGTTACTGTGTTTTAAAGGAGTGTGCCATGTACTTAGTCATTTGCACAATCTTTAACTTTTCTTAAAACAGCTAATAGCAAAGCACTGTCTCCAAATATACTCTTAATTTTTTTTTTCCTGAACCAAAGAGCACGTTCTAATTAAAGTGATATTAATATCTCTCTTGAACCGATTAGATGTAGAGTGTTAAGTCTTTTACTGTGTATTTCTGCATTCTAAAGGTATTTTGCACACATGGAGGAGAACAACATTGCTTGTTTGCGTACCTGACAAAATGAAGTATTAAATGTTTTGGTGAAATCATTGAGACAAATCACAGACATTTATTATTTTAACTTCAGAACGCCATTATAACAATATTATTGTCAAGTGAAGCAACATGTGCTGTTAGTTGCTCCTAGTGAGCATCAGTTTTTTTCTGTCTCCATATTGGCTAGTTGCAAAGCAGTATTAGGTATTAAAATACTTTTGTCCTGTTTGCATAACTTGTGTCGTTTGAAAGCTACAGTTGTGGGTTATTAAATAGTGTTAGTTGCAGTCAGTGAATGATATTAAATGATTCTGTGATATACAATCAATATCTATTAAAATAGCTTCAGAAAACAGTATATTGCAGCATATAAAATAATGTTTCCAGTTAGTATTTATTTCAAGTCTCCTCTTAAAAGCCTGTGCAACTTGCTGTGTTCCAGCAGCTTTGCTGAGAGGTGTTCCTTCATTCCTGTGTTACATGTTAATCAAACAAGCTATGGAGAACTTAAATTAACCTCTCAGCACTGTGTCCTCTGTAAATTGAACAAGAAAGACCAAATTATCAGTTTGCAAAGTACAGTGGCACAAAGGTTTTGCTAAACTTCCTAAGTAAGTGCGGATTTGAAAGGTCCTGATTCAGAAGATCTTGAACTGACTTGTTGACTGTGACAGAAATAGTTTTAAATTCTAAATGCAGGCTGCCATGTGTAGAATTCATCTGAGCATCTGCTCCTCTCTTTGCTGAATACTCCAGTGTTTGTTTAACATGGTGTCATTTGTAGTTTACACAGATATCACTAACTTGAAAGAAGAATAATATGCAGTAAGTGATTCTGTTGTTTTGGTAGGTACAGGCTCCCCACAGAAGTCATTAAGCTTATCGGAGGAAGTAAGTAGTAAGAAACAAGCGGATGACACCATGTCCATGGCGTCGTCTTTGCATTCCAGCCCCCCTGCTTCTCCTCAGGGCTCTCCGCGCAAAGGTACGTGAGCTGCGGGGACGTTCCGGGGCGCAGGGCAGCATCCCTCTTGGCACCCCCTGCCTGGGTTGGACTAAAGCCAGGGTGGGCCGTAGCAGGAATATTTGTTGGTTATGACATGTAAGAGAAATAGTAGTTTAGAATCTTCACGTCAAGAACAGAATCATGTCTAAGAATAGACGTAGATTTTCAGTGTATTTATATGTTTTGGCCTTGAAAGTCACCTGTTTAAAAAGGGGAACAGGTTTTTATCTTAAAAACTGCTGACGTACTGACAGAATTCCCAATAGATCTTAAGTGCTGACACCTGCCAGTTTGTCAGTTCGCATTTAGGTTGCCGGTTATACAAATGGGATTTGCAAACCTGGGGATTTCTTGAAGACGACAGAGTTGCGCAGAAACTGTGGCTGTTGAGGCATCTTATGTTTTTGCCTCAGGTAGCTGGAATATCAGGTGGTTAGATGGAGCTGGAGATAAAATGCTGTCATAGTTCTCCAGAACACATGGTTTGGTGGCTGCAAAAATAGTGCATCCAAATCCTCAAGTCACTATTCGTATATTTTGTTCTTGTGCACAGGGCTTTGTATACATCCCTGTCTATCATGATGCCCTGAGAATCCCTTTATTTTTGATGTCTTCGTCTTAAAAGACCCGCATCACTTCATCATTAGTCAACCTTGGATGGGAATTCATTTGCAATCTCTTTAACACCATTTGTAGTCAGCCGGTGCGGTCGGTGTTGGACGGTGTAAGGTGTCTCTCCCTCCCTTCTGTGCTGCTTTGACTCACTGAGGGATTCGCATGGCACCGCACGGCGACTTTCTGCATCTTCTCACCCTTTCAGTGGCAGATCGTGCTGCTCCGTCCACTTCTGCCTTCACAAGATCCTGTTTCCTGTAGGAGAATGCCACTTCTTTTACTTCAACACAGCATCTGTATAAGAAGCTTAATTACTTGTGTTGCCAAACTTGGCTCCACTGAGAGTTTTGAGCATTGCTTATAAACATGTTATTTTTGTTAACTTTCATCTTGCTCTTTGAAAAGAATACTTTGTTCTTTGGGATTATTTCATTAATTCAACTTGCTTTCAGCGTATTTTTAGCACTGATCTAATTTGACTGGGGTGATCCGTACCTTGTATGTGTTGTGTTAATGGCTCATTGAACTAAAATTAGGTGCTTCACAGACAGCTGAAAGATATAATTATAGGCATGAACACGTTCCACTTGATCTTAGATTTCATTTTCTTTTGAGCTATACCCAAGTGATATGCAAATAGGATTGAAAAAAAGTCGTTTTAAAATCAGCACGTTATTTTTGCTGTGATTGATCTCATCATTTACCAAGATCTGCCTGTCTGTACTTTATTGTAGTTGGTAACATCCAAAGGTCGGATAACTGCAGTCAGATGAATCTCTCTGGCTCTTCCTCATCACTCGCCAGTGAAACCAGCAACAAGAACAGTGGACAACGCAGCTACGGAATAGGTGGGGCTTATTTACAAAAGAAAATTTGGATGATTGTCAAAGCAAGAGACAGTTCTGACATAAGTGAAAAGGGAGAAGGAGAGGATGAGAGTAAAAAGGCAGAAGCTGAGCACAGGAGAACGATGGGACTCCGGTTTAGAAGACTTAGGGAAAGAAGCTTCTCCAGGGAAAGAACAGCTTTTACTGCAAAAAGGGAACCGGAGCACGTTGAAGCCTCGGAAGGGAGTGAAAACCAAAAGGAGAAAGACAGTGATGCTCTGAGTACAGCAAGTATCTGTAGCAACAGCAGTCTGTGGACATCTTACTGCCTGTGCATGAAGTCTAGAAGGAGAAGGAAGACGATATGATGTATTTTTAGAATAAAGATTGTGATGTCCACTTTGTGACAGATATACCAATGTTGTCTAAGTTATTTTAGCATTATTTGTTGATACGTTTAAGCTGTTCAGTGTGCTTCCCTTCCAGATATTTGTGTCAGTTATGTGTAGCTAATCACCCTTACAGTGCAGTGAAGACAGTAATGTGAAGTTTAGAAAATCAAGGAACAGGTACAGTGTCAGTTCTGTTACTTAGTGTTTTGCAAATGCCAGTGAAACAGTAAGTTCTGCAACATTCTTTTAATTAGGCTCTAGATAGTCCCTCATATGATGTAAATCAAATGCTCACTTCCAGTTAGTGTATATTTGCATTGGTTACATCTTTAACCTTTTCAGCCCAGCAAAGACTTGCATTTAGTCTGTTTGCATATGTGTGCCATTATTTAATGCCTCAACTTTCAGATAGTGTTAATCTCTTTAATGAAGAAGAGGCCTTTTGCTGTCCAGACCTTTGAAGTTCTTGAAAAGAACATCTTAACATGCGCTGTGACAACATTACTTGCTGCAGTATAGTTGTGTTCTTAGCTCGATAGTATTGATATTTAATGCTCATATTTGCTCTTAAAATCTTACAGCAATAATCCAGCTTAAGCTGTGAAATCTCTCCATTTATGAGCTGTATGCTCAGTGGCACGTATACCAGTGGCTCTACATGCCATATTATATGACCTTTGGTTTTTTACACACTTGATGGCATCAGTCATCTGTATTAAGTTGTGTGTATCACTGGCCTGGCTTCTACACTGCCTGGGTGTTTCACATTTTCAGCCAATTGGTGTAAATATATGGCAGTCCAACTCAAAGGCATATGTAGGTAGAAATGAAGTAAAGAATTGAGTGAATGGCAGGAATTCGGGAAAAATGCTTATCTGAGGGGTGTGTCAACAGTGTATTAATATGGTCTTCTGTAAAGACAGACCATGCTTGTTTACCTATACATGAAGCAGTTGATGATCCAATATTTTCAAATAAAGGTTCTAATATTATCGTTTTATGGGCATAATGTAAGGCATATCATAGACTGTTTTCTCTCAGTGAAGACAGGGATATCTTCCCTGACATGCAGTGAATTTGCTATAGAGAAACCCACTGGGAATTTAGAGAAAAAAACCAACAAAACAAAGAAAAACCACAAAAACCCAAAACCAAACACCACCACAGTCAGTAGAAGACCTTTTGCCCTCAGATAGAGGGGAACAACACACAACTGCTCTGAAACCGGTGAGGTCTTCAGCTGTTTCCCCTCTGCGGGAGCGACGCCGGTGGCTGGTCCAGCTCCTGCCAAAGTTGTGTTTTCTGCTTTTACTTCCTGATCTGTTAATTTTGGAACAGATAATAAACCTGAAGTGGGCCATATGGCTAATCCCTGAGTGCTAATAGCTGACTTTTACCTTAGTTAGCATCTCCTCGTCCACTGCCAAAGTCTTTTCGAGTCTCACATGAGAGCAGGGCAGAGGGATAGTGGAAAGCGCACTGCATTCATACAAGAGAGCTCGGTGCTTGCAGAGTCAGGAAGACCTGATCTGTCCACCCACTATTCATGCTGCAAATGTCAATTCTGTTTACACAGGATTAACCATCTGATCTGGAGGGTAGTGGAGTTGCAGGTGGATTATTGGTGTCACGAGACTAAATAAATGATAGATGCTAAAATCTTTAGTACGCTAAAAACTTCGGTGGACCAATTGTGCGCAAACAGGGTTTGATTGTTTCTTCTAAATATCCTCGCTGAAATGTGCCTGTTAATTCTTCGTTGTCTTACCTAGTAAGCTCAAATTACTTGTTGACCAAGAGGTTCTCTTTTCCTCTCCTTTAGGCTATGCCCTCATACCTTCCACTAAGTCTGATAACTTCTCAGACTCCAGCCACAGTGAGATTTCATCCCGCTCCAGCATCGTGAGCAACTGCTCGGTGGACTCGATGTCGGCAGCGCTGCAGGACGAGAGGAGCTTGTCCCAGTCGCTCATTGTGGTGGATTCGGGGGGCACAGAGAGAAAAGAGCATCCTCAGCCTCTGGCTGATTATGGCCAGTCATGCCCAGGGTAAGACACAACTGGTTTTGGTTTCAGTGGGTTTTGGAGGGAAGAAAGCAGTTTTTATGCTAGAATTTATAAAATGGAAAAGCAAGGGGAAAAAAACATTGTTTGCATGTGTCTAAGAAACATTCTTCGATTTCACAGCATGTCAGTAAACTGCTGAGGGTTAGTGTTGGATTTTAATGTGCTGTCCATGCAGTTGTTAACATAACCAGAAACAGTTGAGACTTAAATGGAGTCTAGCAATTGTAACTTCATGTATTCTACATTCAGGCAAAACTGGCTTGATTTTTTTTCACCCCTTAGTTATGTATTGACAGCAATCAGAGCTTTTAGCAGCCATTTCTTTAAACAGGAGATTTTGTGCTGGAGTTTCAGAATGTGTCACTCCAGATCATTTCCACAGATGTTATTTGTGCCCAATATTTCCTAATATTCGTGAAATACAACTACCGCCCCTCTGTCTAAACAACTTCTAGTTGCTGCCAGTGAAGGGGTTGGTTTTTATTCTATGTATTTATTTTGGTTTTAGTTTATAAATGCAAAGAAAAAGGTGGTAGTAGTCTGAAACTAAGAGGTCATTACTCCTCTGCTTGCTGTCAGATACCATCTCGCTGTGGTTGATAGAGGAAAGCCACTGTGGACCAGATTTTTATGGATCTGGGGTCAAGCTTGTAATGCCTGTTGCAGATTTGTTATTTCCTTGGGAATAACTTCCCTTCTGCCATGTGCAGTAATGAGTCAGGAATAACAGTGTCGCTTGGAAGTGTTCCCATGTGCCTTGACTTTGCTGTGTACTTCTTCCAAAACCAGAGATTAGTTGCCTTTAAAACCAGGTAATTGTCTCTGAGTACATCACTCTTATTTTAAAAGCTGGTTAATTTTATATTTCTTTTCTGCTTCCTGTTGCTTTCAAATGTAGTTGGTCAATCACTAGGCCTGCTCTTATCAGAGGGATGGCTTTCACGTCCTCCATGAGCAACGAGGAGATCTCCCACGAGCACATCACGGTAGAGGCAGCAGACAGCGGCCGGGGAAGCTGGACCTCATGCTCAAGTAGTTCTCATGACAACTTCCAGAATATCCCCAACCAGAAGAGCTGGGATCTCCTCAATTCTTACCGGCACACCCAGCTGGATGGACCTATAGCTGAAGTCGATCCCACAAACTGTTTCTCCGAAGAGGCTTATTTGTATTCTGATGCCTTTTCCAAAACCAACAGGCAGTCGAAAGCCAGTGTGGAGCTGGATCAGTCTCGGCAGAGCTGGGCCTCCTCTAGCTCCTTGTCGGACACCTATGAGACAAACTATGGGACAATTAAGCGAAGGGGGCTGGAGAACTCTACAGCAGAGCAGACGGAGGTTTTGGACTCTAAACCAGGCACTGATACAACTTATAAAACTGTTACTTCAAGTACAGAAAAAGGCCTGATAGGTAAGCCAAGCCAACAGCTTGTGGAAGCTTCTACCTCTGTTTTTCATTTTAATATTAAGCTGTTAAGAAATGACATCAGTAGGTCTGGGGGCTCGATGGCATGTTAAATTCAGCTTTACATGTGCTTTTAATCAGAACACTGCACAGACAGTGTGTTTTCAGCTTCTCTTTCACTAGGAAAACTGAAATAATAAACTAGCATGCTTCCCAGTCACTGTATGGGGCTGCACGAGAACTGTCTCCGTGAAAATGTCAAGCCAGTTCCTCTCAGTGGTATGACCTTTTATTTTTTGGACGACTTTGGAATCGTCATTGATTTTGGAGTCTACATCACTGTAGATGTTCCTCTGGCAAGAAGCAACAAACATGGCTTCTTGTAGTCCATATAATACAGACTTTTCAAGAACCTGAGAGGGAAAAGCATGACTGAGCAGTACAGAGCTCTTCCCGCTCTCTGGAGTTGGGGCACAGGGCTTTGGGCTCGGGAAGCTCAAGGGGAAAGCAGATTCCCTTCCTGTCTTTGCTGTGCTAAACTGCCATTTATTTGGTCATACAACTGCAGTTTGACTCTGTATGAAAGGAGAAAAACTAATGTCTTTTCAAAGATGCATAGTTCTACCGAGCAAGATGTTCTTTCCCTATCCTACTAAAACTAAAGGAGCTGGGTTAAGAACAAGATAAAACATGGAGTGCAAAGCTTTCTAGACTAAGTTGGGGGTGCAGCTGAAATGCAGTTTAGTTACTGACTGGATTGCTAGAGGCGTTTATGTTATCAAAGATAATTGCCTGAATAAACATCACACGTGGGTTGGAGGTCTTGGATTGCGTTCCTGCTCCTTGCCTTTGCAGAAGAAAGGCAGCGTGGTGCAGCCTTGCAGAAAACTTGCTCACTCCTGTGCCTGTGCTCTGCCCTTGCAGCTTTCAAAGCTGCTCCTGGGCCTCTGAGCTCTTTTAGGAGATGGTGTGTTAGCTCTTCAGTACATTCCATCTTTACTCACAGCTCTTCCCCATTATCTTAATTTTATTTACACACAGCACTGTATAGGTTTCCTCCCTTGTGCAGTCATAGCACAGTGGTAAGAAAGACTCAGCAACGTGCTTCAGCAGGGCATGCTTATGTCTCCTTAAGCAAACATCTGATAGAGGTGGATATAATTCCTGGTTTGCAAATGTGAATCTGTTAAC
Source organism: Patagioenas fasciata (assembly GCF_037038585.1). Classification (NCBI taxonomy): domain Eukaryota; kingdom Metazoa; phylum Chordata; class Aves; order Columbiformes; family Columbidae; genus Patagioenas; species Patagioenas fasciata. The sequence goes on along the minus strand of NC_092533.1, from coordinate 10,958,460 downwards.
CATTCACCATCATACAATATGCCAAAGGTATTTTCACTTTATATCACCATTTGTTTATTCTCTACAAACAGCTTGTTGCCAGAGTCTGTAATGACTGCATGATTTCAGAGTATTGTAAACAAAACAAGGATCTTCAGTTAATTTGCTTAATGAGCGCTGGTGTTGAACAGTCCCCCACAAGAACTGGCAGAAGCTTTCTTGCCTGAAACCTTTAAAACAGAGCTGGAAAGACACTGCCCACATACTGATGGCAGGATGTGGTCAAGGGAGAATCCATAATTGCGATGGCTTCAGAACTTCAGGTGCATTTCTACCCTCTGCAACACCAAGCGTTTCTTGCTGCAACCTTTGCTTTACAAGAAAAGAAGGTGTGGAGAGGTGGTTGTGCCATTGCTGTACATCCAAAGGGACAAGCTTTCCCATTACTTTTACCTATAGTATACATAAAAATTTATATTGTTACCTTTTAGATACATTTCTCTTAGCCTCTGTGTGGAATTTCACCCTGTTTTCTTTACGAAGTCAATATTTGAGTAGTCAGGTGCTTGGGAAGGAGATTCCTTGTGGAGGGTTTTTGTAACCTGAGGCTGTGAGTGGGCAACGGAAATCACAGACACTTAATGCTGTGGATGTTTAATGCTCTTAGAATGTTTTATTTGTTAGAATTCCTAAAGTATTATGAATTGGAACTTCACAAAAGGGCACAGTATTCCCATTTCCATTGTTGCAGTAGGCTGGATATTGGCTCTAGGAAGCCTGTAGCTTTCTCCTTTCAAGGAGAATATTCCCACCCTTGTCAGTCCTGCAAATCCATCAGACTGAAGATTGGGGTTTGCTGGGAGGACCCAGCCCTTCCCAATCCCTTCAGGGAGATGAAGGCTTCCTTCACTTCCCCTCCTTTCTCATAGGGGTGCAATTAAATGCTAGTTAAATGAAAATGGTTATTATACATCAGCAGTATAGATTTCTGCCTGTACTCACGTGTATCTGCAAAAGACCCAGATTACATGAATTCGCTTTGTTTTCCTATAAGCCCAAGCATGAACCAAGGCCATCGGGTAGGAACTCGCTCTTATTTCTGATACGAACACCCAGAGTCTCACAAGTCCACAACACAAGAAATCTCCTTTATTTTCACTCATTCACATTCTTGTGAGATAATATTACAGTTGCTGAAATAAATGAAGCTGTGTTGAACATGCATCCATGTTAAAACGTATCAACAGAAGAATGCAAATTCACTCAACTAATAGATTGAAAAAATTACCCTAGCTTTGAAACTCTCTTGTTGCAACATGTACATGGAAAAAGCCCAATTTAACATGCACACGAGCCCCAGGCCTGCGGGTGGGTGGGAGGGGAGAGATCTTTAAGAAAAGTTAGATTTTGGTTTGAGAGCCTATGTGATCTGAACTGCTGATGGACAGGGAAGAGAACTGTGGACATGATAAGCCATTGGTTACTATTAGAAAATGCAAAATAATGAATGCAGGCCCTATATGTGGTTTGCCTCACAGGAGCAGTTTCATGTGATTCTGGGTTTTTTTTCACCCTATAGCATAGCTGATTGGATGGTTTAATGTCTTAATACACATCAGTTGATACAGTGGTATTATAATGAGTTTCTCTTAAGACACTGATGGATGATGAAGTGGATGCTGTTGAAGTCAACCAACAGTTCTTACTATCGGATACTCGCACGCTGTGCAAAGTAACTTTGGGCTAGTTGCCTTAATTTCTTCCATTTCGGTTTGGCAACCCGTAAGGGAGAGCGGGAGCGGCCGCGGCCGGCGGCATTGCCGTGCTGGCTCTCCCTCCGGCCGGCAGCTCCTCGGTGTCCCGCCATGGAGCGATCAGTTCTGCACTGCAAACTGAACACAGAGGAGGTTTTAGTCTTGTGTCTGCTCCTTTGGCATCTTGCCTAGTGAGTTCACAGGTTCTGTTGCTGCTCTGACTTCTTAAAATAAGTAGAAAACATAAATGAAAGCGTAAATACCTGCTCCTGTCGTTATAACCAGTGTTTCTGCATTTGCATTTTGTTATCAGTTTCTGTTTTTTCCATTGTAACATTTCATGATTTTTTAACGTTTTGTTTCCTTTGTTTTTTCTTCTTTAACATTTCCATTGCTTATTTCTCGTGCCAGTGTACTGTGTCACCTCACCTAAGAAGGACGATAGGTATAGGGAGCCACCGCCCACCCCTCCGGGATATATGGGGATTTCTTTAGCGGACATAAAGGAAGGATCGCCCCACCACCCACACCTAAAACCTCCCGACTATAGTGTGGCAGTGCAGAGGTCAAAGATGCTGCACAGTGACCTCTCTAGACTTTCATCAGCTTCTCTCGGTAGCGAACCGGTGGCCTGTATTTCATCGAAGATGCCTCAGTGGCATAGTCGGCAGCCGTCCAGCCCCAAACTAGCAGATATGCCTGACGCAGATAGTGAAGAGGATGGTATGTGCAACACCTGGCTCGGGAGATGTTGAGTGAGCTGCTGTGTGAATCGGGTCTGGGCAGTGGTTACTTCACAACGATGTTCTGGGCTTTCTCTTGGGCATTCCTGGAGATTAACACTTGATTAATCTCTAAATATGCAATTATGTTTGTATGGCTGTATACACATGCATAGGTGTATGCATGGTATACACACGTTTAAAAAAAAAAGAATGCTTTCCCTTTAAAAAAAGGCATGTTGACACCGAACAGATATTGAATTGTATATGAATATACATATGAGATCTCCCAAAGCGCAACTGAGACACTTAAGAGCATGGAGCTACTATTTTTAATTTCTTTTTTAAATCTGTCCCCACTCAGTGGTGGCAATGGCTTTAAGGGACACTGTCAGGCTATAAGTGACATGCAGAAAAGCTCCAGCCTCTCCGGGTTGGTTAACTGATGTCTCGCTGTTTTTAGGATGGCATCAGGATGATGATCTAAAATGAGTAATTTGGAATTGATGAGTTGTTATACAACTCTTAATTCGTTTCACATTTGTATTCATATGTGCTACTATTAAGCTACCTTAAGCCTCAACAGAGATTTCTGGAGACTGGGTTTAAAAATCTTGGACAAAAGAACAGTGAATCTCTGTCCTGGAAATAAAACCTGACTTCTCAGCCCAACTTGGCCTGACAATGTCTCTTCCAGTTAAATTCTTCATGATCTTGTTTGAAGCAACAGCCAGTGCTGCCAAGCATGGCACGTATCGGGTGACCAAAATGCAAGAGATCTTTCTGAACAAGACTGCTCTTACATTGTGTCAAAACTAACTTCAAGTTAGCCGAATTTCTGCTTAATTGTTTACCTGCTGATTTGCTTTCAGTACCTCTGCACTGATGGGATCTCTCTGTACCCTTTGCTAGTGAACTCATGTTTTTATTATTAATAGAATGGTGTGGTCATTTCCTTCCATTTCATTCTGGCTTAAAATGAGTGTGGATTTAGATTAAAACAATTCCTGATGCAAAATGATCCTATCTTGGCCCTTTAAAATATGTAAGGAGTATTTAACATGTATATTAGAACTGCAATTCAAACTTACGGTAAAATGTAAAGTTGCACAGCATTAATTCAGTTGTGACATGGGATGTTTTTGATGTAAAAATAAAGAAATAATTGCTTCAAACATTTTAATCTAAATTTTTCTACATGAAATTTAACCATACACTTTTAGATACACTATTTTTAAAGTGCTTGGTTAATTTTATTTGCGATACAATGCTCACTGCATGTTGGAAAGTAATTTTCTGGCTGTTCTCCCAAATCAGTAGCTTTTGGGATATTGGGAGCTGCATGCTAATAATTTTTGGAGGAGCTGGGATCTTCTGTTTTGCGATATATTTTTATTGTATGACTGTAATGCCTCAGACTACTTGAGGATTTGATAAATGCTGATACCGAATATGTCGTGATCAATGATTAAGACAGTGAAAACATCACGATGAAGTAGTGAAATCTTCACAGACCAGTAATTAAATATCTGGGTGCTGTTGTGTACCTGCGTCCCAGGCAGGGAACCGATGGAATAATTTGCTTTTTTTTTCTTGTTTTGCAGAAGACGAACAAGTATCAGCAGTCTAACCGTTGGGCTGTTGCTGGAAACCACAACGGGAGGGATGTGAGAAGGACCGCACGGTTCCGTTAGCCACCGCTAACGACTTGCTGCTACTGACCTCGGCCGCTGCGGCCGCCTCTGGCGCGGACGGGACGGGGCGCGTCGGGTCACGTCTCTCCACCTTATTTCACTCTACCACCGCCTAAAACAAAAAGCTATTTCTGCCTTTGAAATAGGAAACCATTTTCAAGGAGCGTTCTGACTACCTGGATACCGACACCGGTATCTGGACATGGACCAGGCTTCACACATTTGGGAGGACCAGTTGTCAGCACCGCTTGAAACTGGGAAGCGTTCTTCTGTATCATACCATATAATCATTTGGTAGCTTTCCACCGTCGTTATTTTCTACATGACCATTACAAGTCTAAGAGTGTTATTTTATGAACTTCAAAAAATATATCAAAATGTCGGCAAAAGCAAAGGACATTACTGAAATATCTGAAAATAATTTATTAATTTTTTTTATTTTTTTGGATGGGAATTTCCTTTATTTGTGTTGGGAGCGCTCTGGTTGGCTAATATAAATGTTTAGTCAATGTGATAGTAAATTAGCTACACATAAACTGTTGTGCTCTCAAAATAAACACAGAAAACTAGAAATGGGGAACCACCCAGTGAAGAAATACATGGATTTAGAGTGGGCTTAGATTAGATATGAATAGAGCACAAAGCCCTGCGGAGCGGCGTGTGTCGGGCAGGCAGCCGTGCCGCCCGCTCTTCCTCCACGGACCTCACAAAACACTCTGCCCCTCCAGTATTATTGGAATTCTTTGAGCTGCCGGCCAACTGAGGCGATAGTTGGTGCTCTGCTCCCCTATACAATAATCATTTGCAATGCGGAAGCCACAGCCCATGGGAAGCTGGGAGGGGGGTCTGGAGCTTTCCCAAAAGAGCTTTCCCCAGGTTTTGCCCCGCGGAGTTCAAAGCGCGGTGCTGCGAACCAAAACTGAACCGTGTGTTGTGGGTTTTAAGATCATCCCACGTGTTCTGGCCTTTTACCAGGGTTGTGCAGGATTTGGGTGCAAAGGTTATCTTAGAAAAATTATAAATCACCTTCATTTCACAGTAAAATTTGTGAAAGTGGATTAAATGCCATAATGCTTATATAAGAATATAATAATTTTTATGATGGGTTTAAAAACCCCGGTTGTGTTCATCTGGAAAACACGGATGATCTCAAAACATTTTGTTTTAAATCCTAGGTAAAAATCCTGGTGGTGTTTGATGTCAGTGGAGTTCTGACTTACAAGCAGCCAATATTAAAACGTGATAGTCTAGTTTGACTGTGGTCAAATAAATTGCTTCTTTGATTTCGCTTAGCCAGCCAGAGCGCAGAGGGCTAAAACTGGAAATACCTGCAGTTTCTTTCTTCTAGCACACGATGCCCCATTCTAGTGTTGAAATTGGACATGAATGTGTGAATATGTATTTAAACATTTAATTGTAAATCTTTGTTGTGATGTTTACAGCCTAAGCTAGAAAGAAGATGTTTGTCATTTTTACAGTGCCTCAAAAATTATTTCTATATCCACAGTTGTGAAGAGCTTTAAAGTTTGGTTGTTGTTTGTTTGTTTGTTTTTTTCTGTATGTGTGCAGGGGGTGCAAGGTGAATGCAACATTTTCTGAAAGTGACACAAGTACCAAAAACAACCCAAAGCCTTTGATGTGCTTTCCCCATAGCAGCTCGGGACTGATGCCTCTGGGTGACTGTGTGACCCAACCTGAGGCTGCAGTCGTCGCAGTGCCAGGCTCGGTATCACCGTGGGGCTGGAACTTTCCCAAATTGATTGGAATTTGGGAGACATGAATGACCAGCGATGCTGAGGAAGGGATGCCGAATTCATAAGTAATTGGTTGGCTGCAGGAGTTTTTTGGCACAAGTATCTGAGGAGCAAATGGTTGAAAAATTATCTTAAAAATCAGTTGAGGTATATCATAATAAATGCATTTTGCTGTTTTCGAGGCCTTAATGAATATAATGAACCTGCACAGGCCTTAATGAATTAAGATTAATGTGTCAAAGCAATGCAGGGCAGAGCAATTATTTTCAGCACATGTAATGTTGATAATATTTAAGTGTTAAATTGATATTTTTGTGGGATATAAATCCAAGTCCTTGCAGTCCCACCATCAACTGTAGTTGCTTGTTAACTTCTCCGTGGAGTGCGCAACAGGCTTCGTGTTTTGTCAGAAAAATCATCAAAATCATCTGTGTTGTGCCAGGTAAATTGAATCATACAGTTCCCGTGACCTCGGGTGTTGAGCTGCAGCTCATTTCAGCCTGTTGAGCAAAAGTACAAGGGATGGGTGTTGTTGCTAAGGTGACTCCCTTTTTCCCTGAAAACCTGATCGTACTGCCATCGGGGATGTGTTAAAGCTCCAGGAGTGGGGTCGGAGTCTTTGGCAGCCGTAAGAGCAGTTGAATAAATCACCCATCAAAATGTGGTGTTTGCACATCAACAGCATCCGTCTGTTCTGCAGGGCTTTCCGGAGACTGGGAAGTTTTTAGAATGGAAGTCTTGCTAATCATATTTTCCTAATATCCAATACAGCTGGTGTAAATAAGTCACTGCATAAACTATGGACAATGAGCTACTACTGCTTCTCCTGCCTCGCACAGTGTGGTTTGCCGCTGCTGGTCCTTGCTGGGATTTTTGTTTGTTTGTTTGTTTTTAAATCAACCGATCACATTGATCGGGGCCGATAGCCAAATGTAGTGTGTCTGGTATGGATTTGAAGAGACATTATCCCTTTTTTCAGTCATTGAAAAGGAAGCAGGATGGTGGTTAGTACCTGTTGTACACTGCTCGAATGAAGTGAGGTCTTCTGCATCACAAGACTCCAGGCTTGGTACCTCCACCGGCTTCCTTGAACTCGGGGTCTGGTTTTGATCAACAGTTAAAATGCCTCATGTCACGTTCTTCCACTGCCATACCTCCGTTTGCTCTCTGCCCGCTGTTTGTTTGCTCTCGACTTGCGGGTGAAAGATGAATTTCAGCTATTTGTGATTTAACCATACAGTATTTCATTATGCTTTATAAAGCTTAAACTTCCAAGTAGTTCCCCCCGAAAAAGCAGTGCGGTTTTATAAACTTTAATTGGCCTCTCCAGTTGCAGAAAGGGGAAAATGAGATGGTTGAGCCCCCGAGTCCGGGTTTCATCTCCCGAATATACAAAGCAATGGAAAGGTGATGTCTGCAGGTGTTTGCAGGACACGTGTTTGCGGAGTGCGTGTGCAGGAGCGGGTGGGTGTTTGCTCACCATGTGTTGCTTCCCTGGCTCATTTGCTTTGCCTTTGCCCTTCCCCAGGAGCTGAGCCTCGGTGATGCCGCCTCTGTGGCATCAGCGGGGATGCAAAACCTCCTGCCATCATCTCCCCAGCCATTGCCTCGCAGGCAACAGTGGAAACATGAACCTGCCACGTGGATTTTTATAAACATTAGAATTAGATTTTTAAAGGACAAACTTCCCACTGCCTTCACACACACACACACACACACACACAAAAAAAAAAGGGATACTCTCTCTTTAGAAAAGCTTTACACATTATATTTTAGAACGCGTGTATAGAGGATAATCTACCTTGAATTCCCAACCCAGCTTTTGCTTATGTTGTGCTTTTTATTGTTTTATCTTTATTTTTGATATACCTGGAATGCAGTTTAGCTTGGTATTAATTAAATTCTAAATATGTGAGCATATTGGCAAAACTGCACAGATGTAATGATATTCCAATAGCAATTGTACTGCACAAGTCAGTGATTGTAAAGTATTCTGTAACAAGCAATGTTTGTCTCCTATTTTTTGATACCTCTTACACTTATGTCTTTTAGAAAGACAGTGCCTCTGTATGCTTTTTGTATTTTTACTGAGTGATTGTAAATATTTGTTATATTTTTGGTTAAGAGAATGTTTAAAAGTACTGTTTATTATCCAATCTATTAATATGTTGGAATCAATAAACAATCAACATATATTACTTGTTTTCAGCAGATACTTTTTCTGGCAGACGGTGGAGAACGGGAGCCCGGTTGGTGCGGGGCCGGGAAGAGCCTGGCGGGAGTTCTGCTCATCCTGGGCTGGGAGAGGAGCAGCTCTCAAGTTTTTTGTGGTGTTGGGGGTTTTTGGGGGGTTTGTTTGGTTGGGGGTTTGGTTGGTTGGTTGGGGGGTTTTGGTTGATCGTTTTGGTTGGGGTTTTTGGAGATTTTGTGGATTTTTTTCTTTGTTTTTCTGGCAGTGAGTGATGGCCCTTCAGGCTTTGACTTTGCACCCCCCCCAGCTCAGCTTGCGCCGTGGGGGGAGCAGCTGGAAGAGCACATGGTTGGAGGGGTGTGTGCACCCCAGCAGCGTTGGATCCCCAGTCCCGCAGCGAGGAGGCAGTGGGCTTGGTGGCAACGTGCTCCTGGGTCCCTGTCCAAAACCGGCATCAGAGCAGGTCCAGCGGAGTTTGGTGTTTGTCCCCTTGGCTGTGCAGCAGCTGGGACGCTGGGGACATGGGGACAGCCAGCCCAGCGGTCAGGGGAATGGGCACCAGGAGGGGAGCGAAGGAGCCACTGCTGCTGCACTGGGAGCTGGTGTCCCAGCAGCGCCCGTCGCTCAGTGCTTCGTACCCCCATGGTCCCTCATCACCGTCCCTGCGGGTCCTCCTGCCATCTCCCTGCCTGCACAGATGCTCTGGGCAGCCCCGCGCCCTCCTCCCCTCCCTTCCCAAGTCCCCTGTTCCTGGCTGCTGTGCCCCATTTGTCTGCAGCTCCATCCTTCCCAGCATGGTGCTGGAGCCCTCACTGGGATGTGACACACAGAGTCATCTCAGGGACACCAAGGGTCCCACGGATCTGTAGGGCGGCTCTTGAGACGGGGACAGGGACTCACAACATCCCCCTGGTCCTGTGACCCTGCCTCAGCCCAGAAAAATCAGGGTGAGACCAAGTCTGATGCAGAAAATGGCACTGGGCTGCGTACTGTGTCTCGCAGACTGCTACAGCTGGGGAACACAAACGTGGACCTGTGCAGGGAGGGAGGGGGCAACCACAGAACTGAAAATTCTCTTTTTCCCTACCTTTTGCAGACTGGTGGAGGCCTCTGGCAGCCCATGGTGCTGTGGGTGGAATGAGCGAGGGGAGCCCGACCTGCACCGGGCAGCAGGACCAGCTTCTAACTTCATTTTCTCTCTATTTATTTACTGATCATCCAAAAGGTAAACTACATGGGAACCTTTCGAATAAATGCATTTATTTTTATTTCTCTAAGGCACACTCTGGCAAGAAAAGCCTGCAGGTTCTTGTTTGCTTCCCTGGTGCAAATGGCATTTTCTGCCTCCACGCAGCCCCTTTCTCCGCCGTGTACGTGGGGATGCAGCTGCGGACGTGCTGCCGGATCTGATGGGAGTTGAGCTTCATGTCCTTCACCATCCTATTTCCCCCCGTGGGGCTTTCCAGCTTTCTTCTCAGGGATCTTTGATTTCAGGCAGTTCCTGGGAGGTTGTTAAGTTTTTATATTTTTCTTTTTTAAACTTCTGAAAATTACCGTTCTTCTTCAAAAAGGACAAGGCCCAGGAGCTGCCACGAGAGGACAGCATTGCTGCGTTTTTATGGGGGCCGTGTGAAATCCGCTGAGCGAGGCCTTGCCGGAGCAGGGTGGTCCCCGCCAGCACCCATCGCCCTTGGGGGTGACAGCGAGGACATTTCGGGTTTTGCACATCGCTCTCCATCCGTGGGCGGCTCCGGGACCCTCGGCGGTGGCTGTGGGGACAACATGACTCCCAAAACCCATGAGGTGCGGAAGGACGCAGGATCTCAGCACTTTGCATTTTGGATTTTCCAAGGCCGCCTGGTGCGTGGTCTGGATTTCCTCCTCACTTGTCCTGACCATACTTCTTCATCCATGATATTTATCCCACCTCGTAGGAGCTGTGGCTTTTTCTCCTCTCGTCTCCACCTGTCTCTGGACCCTCGGTGCCCCCCGCGGCGCGGGAGGCGGTTTTCTGTGTGGCAGAAACATCGGCAAACTGGTAGGACAATCTGGGAAGACAGCAGGTAGCACTCAGGTTTTACTGGAAAGCACAGTGTCATTATGGCCATACTGCAGTGAGCAATTAGTTGTGTAAAATCAAATTAAGAAGCAGCAGTTCCATTAGCGAGCATTCCCGCTTAATGAGTTATTTTTATTTCAAGGGTTTCTTTTACCTTTTTTTATTCTTTCCTCTTTCATTAGTGGTTTTAAAAGCTGTTTGGCACAGCCCTATTTGTTGCTGTTTGTCTAAAATGACTTTAGACAGGAGAAAGCAGATACGTACCCCCATCCCCGATGCAGTTTCAGCCTTGCCCAGGTCTGATGCCGTTCTGCTGCCAGCCTGCACCTCGGGAGCCCGGATTTACAAAACTTGGGCTGTAGGCATTTCAATTTTATCGGGAAAAATTAGTAGCTGCTTCTTAGACTGTGGTAACGCTGGGTATTATGTGCTCAAAGAAAAGTTGAGGTTTGTCCCTCCAAAGTAAATATGAGAAGAGATATTAATCCCCTTTCCTTACACAAAAGGCTGCTCATTTAGCAGGTGTTTCCTGCTAGAAAACTGCTTTTTGTTGGCTTAAAGAGAGAAGTGAGGAGACCGGCTGATGCACCCTGAGGTGTCCCTGCGGTTGTGGCTCTGCAGGCAGGGTCAGTCAGATACTCCCAGCTACTTGTCGTTTATTCAGAGGGTAAAATGTACTGGAGAGACCACGTTTGGGCACCAGGAGTGCCAAAACCTGCCCCTGCACCACTCTTTGTTCTTTGTCAAATTCCTGCGATTTAGGGGCTGGAGAAAGAAACATTTCTCCTCATCCAACCTTGATTCAGGAGCAGCACTAAGCGCCCATGACATTTTCACTGTGTGCTTTAAGGCTGTGGCATCAGCTCTTGGGGTTTGACCCAGAATGTGCAATATTTTAAGCTTTCCTGAAGATCCAGGTCCTGGAGGCATGTGATAGCGTGAACCAGTGATGGGGGTTTGGGGTACATAAAGCTCTTGTTGCTATGAAGAAAACCTTGAAAATGCAAACTATAAAAGGTATTCTTAAAAAAAAAATAAGTGGGCAGGAGATTAAGACCCATATTTATTTAAACTGCTCCCAGCTCTCGTTGTTGCTGGCTCCCAGTGCCGGCTTTCTGCTTTTCTGGCAGCCTAAAAGCACGAAGTCTTTTCCTGGGGTATTGCCCCAAAGACTTGTGTTTTTCTGGGTGAGGCAACACTCCTGGAAATGCAGGAAGAAACAAGTTATTTGCACAAGACAAGTGTTAAATGAGTTCCACAACCATTTCTGTTCATTCCCCTTCGTTCACCAGAGAAGGAGAGTAATTACCAGTGTGGCAATGCTGCAAGTCAATCTTGACTTGGGAAGAGATGAAGAAAAATGGTAATAACTGGATTTCAAACATAGATGTAGTTGCATTTAACACTTATGAGCAGCAATAAAGACAAAGGTTGTAATTGTATCTGCAATTTCAAACCTCACAACATAATTTTATGTACTCAAGCATCTGTTTTAGGATCATAGCTGAGAGTGCCAGATAATTGGCTTTTTTTTTAGACCTATCAGTTAGGCTACATCAAGTTTATTATACATTCAAACTCATTTGTTAGTAAACATGACTTGCGTGGAATAACCCCACAGTGCAATAGTCCTGGGGACAGTACATGCATGTGGAGCAGCAGAAATCCACTTGTCTGCTCAGCAGGATGCTGATACAAGACAAAACTCACAGGTACCCAAGGGAGAAAGTGCTGCTGACCCTCCCACGAAGGTGCCCGTGTTTTCCTCGGCCTCTGGGAATTACGGCTAACGAGTGTGGAGGAAGCCTGCTGCAGGCCTGGGAAAACCTGGGATACCAGAGCCTGATGTACACCTTCCTAACCTGCTCGCCCAGGATTATGAGCACACCTTGTCTCAAAGACTCATAGAATGGTTTGGGTTGGAAGAAACCTTAAAGATCATCTAGTTCCAACCCCCTGCCAGGGGCAGGGACACCTTCCACTGGACCAGGTTGCTCAAACCCCCGTTCAACCTGCCCTTGAACACTTCCAGGGATGGCGCACCCAACCTTAGTGTATCATATTTTGGGAACACACAGGACTAACACGAGGTTGCGATGCAATGCCACCTTTGCTTCCTCTCATTTCCTCTATTAGCAGGAAAGCTGATGGAGAGGAGGGTCTCATGCTCAGCTTCTGCTGGGAGGATCAGAGGGGCGATGGGGGGAGATTTCAGCAGAAAACCTGAGCTTGGTGAGTGCCATGACTTGGTGTCCGTCACCCTGAGCCACACCTCAGCCATCCACCTTTGTCATCTGCAGAGGGAAGTAATTAAATTTAATAGAAGTCACCCTCGGTTTTACAGCAGTAGTAATTAAATGTAATTGGGGATGTGACTCCTAAACAAGGCCATATGTTTTTTCCAACAGTACATTTGACATCAGGAAGAATAAACAAAGAACCAAGGACGTGCAGGAGCAGCATGGGGAGCGGAGCTGTTATTCTACCCCTTCTCTGTCAGCGGTGTCCATCACAGCTGCCCCAGCTTCACTACATGATGCTGGTGGTCAGTAACGGGTGGGAGAAGTCTGCTGGGGTTAGAGTACCTTGTGCACCATCAGCAAAGCCATGTTCTTAAAAATAATAGCAGCAGCAGAAGCTAAGAAAGTTCATGGATTTCTGCTGCCCTTTCTCTGGTAAAGGCTGTTCCAGCTCGAGTCTCCGTGCAGAGGGACCGAGGGGGAGGCACTTCGTCGACTGGCTTTGCTGTAAAACCTTTGCTACCTTGAAGAGCCCTCGATGACTGAAGCACATACTAAAAATAACGTAATTGTCAGCCAATTATACAGTTTGAAACTAAAACTCTGGCCTTTGGTGATGGTGTGGTTTTCAGAGGTGCAGAAACCTGCTCAGTTAGAAATTAGCTAATGAAAAAGACTAAATGTGGCACTGGCTCTTCTCCTCAGGCTTAGGGAAAATATACCTCCAAAAAATCAGTAACTGCTGCTTCCATTACTTGTGTCCTTTGTGGAAGCGTCACTGCAGCCAGAGGGAGCAGACCTGTACCAGCAGGAGCTCCGGCCACGGGGACAGTGACAGCAGCTCTGGCACTGGCTGTCAAGTGCCATCGGTTGTTTGAACTTGGGAATGTCACCCTGGAAGGTGTGGGCTGGACCCTCGTGGGAAATTGAACATGCAGCACAGCCTTGGCCTCCAAAACTGGGAACTACAGGGCATGTTTTATTTGCAGAATTGATTATTGCATGGGAATAAAGAGCTGAGCCTGCGGTCTGGCACTGGGCAGATCCATGATGCAGAAAGTCCACTGCCAACTGATGGCTGGGGAGGACTGACAAAGGCTACAGTTCAATTCTTTTATTCCAAATCATTTTTCCAGCTGGCAGTTTGAGACGTTCAGCGCTGTGGTCTATGTGCTGGTGTTTGATACCAAGGTATTTACATGGTGTGTGGACAAGTAATATGAACGTGGATGGCTTTCAGGTATCATTAAATGTTCCATCTAGTCTTGTCAAACAAGAAAAGTTACAGTGAGGGGAGGCCCTGTGGTGCTTGCTAACCCAGGCCTACCTGTGGTGTGGCTGCTGGCTTTGGTTTTGGGTTGGCTCCACTTTGTACGGCAGCCGGGTACCAGGCGGGGGTGTTCGCTCCATCACGGCCGATGCCTCTGGCAGCCGGGATTGCATACAGCGAGTATCAATGGCATGGCAGATTTTTTCAATGGGTAAATGATGTGTGGCCAGCTTGAATTCTTCAGATCAATAATTCAGTGACAGGCAGCTCAGGCGCTTGGAAATAGCATTAAACCCAACATAGTTGTTCTGCTTATTGCAAAGGATCGAAGAAACACTGGAGCCTGAATTGCTGAGCTCTATCACCGTGTCAGGGCTGTGAGTGTGAATATTAAGCGCTGTGGCAGAAGGAGGCCATGTGTGTACGTGGCCTCTTTGACAAGTGAAGAGGAAATGCTGAACTCCCGGACTTGCCAGCTGCTGGGAAATGGAACGGGAGATAGGACCAGTTTCCACCATGGTGCCACACATGGTCACCATGCCCATCTCTGGTCCTTCCTCAAACAGCAGGAGGAAGAATGCAAAGCCATTTCTAACAGGCCATTTTCTCGAAGAAAAGCAGCTTCTCCTGGATGCTTTATGGGTAGTTTTGCTCCAGATACATTTCAGGTTAAGCAGCAGCAAATAAGGTGCAAACATGTCAAGGTTTTCCTGATTTAGCTCCGCTTTGGAAGGGGCAGAGAGGAATGGTTGAATTGTACCAGCTCCTGGCAAGACCGTAATGTATTTAGCTAAGTTGTCAAGGAGAATTAGTGCACTTCGACATCATGCGATTCTATCCCTAAATCCTGTTTCTGCTTCTCACAAAAATCAACTGTTTCAATGACAAAGTAAAATTTGTTTTGACACACTTCAGGGGTTTGGGTCACACACCCCTATTTGATTTTATTGTCTCAATTTCAGACATTAGCCAGGCTGGGTGATCAGTCGATAAATGGCACACAGTAAGAGGAGAAAGCCTTCCGCATTGCTATGTTTTGATAAATATTTTGGAATTTACAGTAATAATACTAAACTGACATTGCTTTGGTGTCATATTGGTGCTCCTGAGAGGCATGAGGCTGGTTATTAAGGTTCAGGTGTCAAAGAATTTCCCAAGGCAACAAGTAACTTGATTTTCTCCATGGTGTTTTAGTGATGTGGGCTCCCAAAGGCCACAGGATCATATTAAGGTAAATGTCAGGGGTTTGGGGACATGCAGTGGATTTCCAAAATGTACTTGGTCTTGGTCACTACCTGTGTTCGATTTCAGTGGGACGATTGTTATTGCTTATCCACATCCCAAGGCACTTCAGCACTTCTGGTCTGAAAGACTAAGTCATGGCTGAAGACGGGAATTGAGGTTCCTAAAGGCACTTAGATGAGTTACTATTCTTAACATTTCTACTTGTAAGTAGAATTGTTTTTAAAAGACAACCAGAGCACAAGACGAGAGCCCGATCGCTGCGGGAGCTCGGGGTGAGGTCTGTGTGCAGCACCATCTGCTCCCTGCCAAGGGGCTTCGAGGAGGCAGAACCACAATGACCCGGGGTGGGCTAAAATGCAATTTATGCTCATTCACCACTGCCAGTCGTCAGCGGTCATATGGGTGAGGGCTGTACATGTGAGATTTGAAGTTGTGGAGGACTTCAGCAGCTATTAAGAGTTTCTTTTTCTATTCCTAGAGAAATAAGCCCTGGATAGACAATGCAGTCCTTTTACGTTGCAACATCTTCCGTGAGCTGCAGGGAATTTGCTTGCCTTATGGACAGGATCCACAGTAAGCCCCTTTTCCACTTAGGCTGATGATATTTGCCATACATCAAAACAATATCTCATCTCTGTCTGTGGTTTCTCATTCCCCAGAACACACACCTCTTACATTCGTCTTCATGAAATTCAAATGAGCAGCGAGTCAAGCAAAAAGCTTCTGTGGCACAAAGTTTGTGTAGGGCTTACAGGGGAGTTGCTTACAGTTTTATTCCAGATGATACATTTAATTTGGTGTAGCTGGTTTTTAAATGCTACCTCTTCTAAAAGGTATTAAAATAATAAAAAAATAGAAGTCTTGGACATGGTCTAGCCAAAGAGCAAATAATGCAGTACTTGAAATGGTTAAGTTATTGATGCACCTTGGGTTTCCCCTCTTTCCTTTTGCATTTTTTTTCTTCTGAGTTCTGTTCTTTTAAAAGCTCTCGGTGGTTTTCAAGCTTCAAATTGTTGTCTTGGGGAAGCAAATGCCTAGGGAGGAATTTTAATATTGCTTTTTCTAATTGTTGGGAAGTGAAGGTTAAGCAAGATAATCAGGTGTTGGGTAGAGCTGCCAGATGACAGTCATTACAGATATAAAAGTCTAGTGCCAGTTGTGATACTGTTCAGCATCGTAGCAGTAGTAAAACCAGCACAATGTCATTAGAGTCTTTATAGGACAAACATTTCAGAAACTGGCTCTATATCCCTGTGATGTCTGTACAAACACTCCTGCTCACTTTTAAAGCTTGAATAAAATCCGAGATGATTGCTAAGCTAGTCGTAACATCTCCAAGGTCAGAGGAAACTCCCCATATGAGCTTCTGTGTGTAAAAGGAAGAAGAAAACACTCCACCAAAAAGCCAAGCTAACCCTGATGCCTAAAGAAACAACATAATAAAAGGCTGCATAAAAAGGGAAGGTTTAGATAGCTAAATTGTGGAGGAACACCTTTTATTTCCCCCCCCCGTGAATTATGAACATCGCTACCGAGCTCAGGCGGTTGACTCTATTAAATACATGTTGACTTTTGTCCTTCACTTGTTTTGTCTTTAAGCTATATCTATATGTATATCTATATAATTCAATACATATTTATTTGTTTGTGTTCTTCAGTCTTTTTAATAGATGTCATCTGCCTTTGAACAGAGATTTTCCTTGGTGATGACTCCCCATCACCGCCGTTAGCAGCTTTTGCTGACTAATCAAGATGTAGCTTTGTCCCGTTCTTGTAGCTGGAGAGCATTTTTGCAGCTCTGTAGGGTTTTGTCATTCATTTGGATGCTTTGCCAGTGTGTTGTGCACCTGTACAATGTCAAATACATATTGCCCACAGCAGCATTTAATAGACTTCCTGATGTCAATGTGAAGTCAATAACTCAAGATCTTAATTGCAGTCCATGTCTGGATGCTGGCTTGCCTATGGTTTTTTCTGTGTCAAATAGCTCCTGATCTTTGGAACAAAACTATAGTATTATTTTCTCTATGACCCTAGGAAACAAAAATAACATTGTGAAATGCAGTACTGTAGTGTTACGTTCAATGGTCTGGAGAAAGAGATCCAAAGTGTGTCCTTTCCTCAGTATGATAAGCATTTACCAAATTATTCCAATAAGTCAGTTTGATAGAATAAAAAGAAGAGTATTTGAAGATTCTCATTTGTGAGACCAGAAAGGAAAATGAGATGCATAGGCAAAAATACTGATTAAAACCCCCTCACTCGTTCTCATGAGATTAATGCAAAATATTTCAATATCATGTGTTGTGCTTTGTGAGTGTAACCTTTTTATGTAGTTGATTATTGAGGTACTACTACCCTTAATCAGCCAGCAGTTTAATGTAGAGCTGAGGCTTACATTCTCTCCCCTGATTTTCAGAGCCTTGTACTGGAATTAATCCTGGCAATTTGTCAAACCGGGCCTGAAAATCAGCAGTTTTAAATCTCCCAAAGCGAGGATCAGGAGTGGCTGCACAGGGACCAGCTCTGGGGGACTGAACAGCCAAATGCTTTTTTGCTGGCTAAATATTCAGTTCCTGCTGTCGTCAAAATATGCCAGAACACTTGGCTGGGTTGATGGATATATATGAGATAAATATAGAGAGGAAAAACTTTGGACTGTACTTAATATAAGTGTTTTTTCTGAAGAGTCTTTCCATGCTGCTCAGGTACTGCTGGTATTTGCTCTTTTGGATTAGAGCTGAAATATCAATTAAGATCCCATGGGAAAAGTTTGCTCTCCCATTGTTGCAGCACTTTTCGAGCACACGCACGATATATGTGCAAGGTGTGTGGATGCAGCTGGGCATGGCAGGTTAGCCCAAAAGATGGCACTATTTTTCTGTTTCGCTGTGAAGCAAATTCCCTCTCCAGACCAGATTCATTCATGAGTGAGCATCTCTCAGCAACATTATTTTTCCAAGGCTTTACATACAGTAAAGTCCATTATTGTGAAGGCCAAATTGCTGCCAAAAAAGCCTTCAGCTAAAAAATATATATCTATAAACTAATAACACATCATTCTGATGAAAAATAATATGCAGGGAAGGAGTTTTTCTCAATTATTAATGGCCAATGTCTGTTATATTGTTGTGTTTAGTCCAAGAAACCTTGATGGAGAGAGGCAGCTTTTCAACATGAATGGCACTTCAACTGGCGTTTTTTTTAAATTTTACAAAGAAAAGCCTTGGAATATTTAAAACCTTTGCTAATATTAAAAAAAGGGAAGGTGCAGGCCAGGAGAGCAGGATCAAATGCAGGTGCTGCCGTCCCCAGGGAGGGCAAAGCACAGGGTGTATTTGGGGTTTTCCTCTGATGGGAGCATCCTCTGTGGAGCCCTGGGAGCCAGTAACGTAAAGGAATTCCAATATTAGCTAAGACAGACATTCGGTCTTATTGCAGAGAGACAGCTCCCATTCCTCCAGGTGCCATAAAAGGGTTTTTGTTTTCCTTTCTGCAAAGGGCAAGTGTCTTCCCAGAGCTGGGCACCGGTCCCACAGTGCCTCACCTCTGCTTATCCAGCTCCAAAATCAATTCATTATTTAGGGTCAGAATGCCATCTAAAGACTTGATCACAGCGTGTTACAGTTGTCTCTGCTGTTATGCTTTGGTTGCTCTTTTACTTCCCATGGAAAAAGTGAAGACATGGTTATCTGCCTGGAGTGGAGCCCCCTTCAAGAATCTGTAGGGGGTGAAACCCCAGAAATGAGATCCCTTTTGAAGGCCATTTTAAAAATGAGATGGAGCATATGTTGGGTGCTTTTTGTGTTTCTCCTCCCTCCTCTCTCCTCTCTCCTCTCTCCTCTCTCCTCTCTCCTCTCTCCTCTCTCCTCTCTCCTCTCTCCTCTCTCCTCTCTCCTCTCTCCTCTCTCCTCTCTCCTCTCTCCTCTCTCCTCTCTCCTCTCTCCTCTCTCCTCTCTCCTCTCTCCTCTCTTCTTTCCATTCTGCCAACGTCCACCTTTTCTCTTCTCTTTTTCAGTCCCTCAGGCTGCTGTTGGCTGGAATATCACATTGTCCGCTTGCTGGTTGCTGGCTCAGACCCTGCCCAGAAGCCATTTCCTGCTGCTGGAGGGGTCGGCAGTTGCCTTGTCTGGTGGCTGGAGACCTTTGGAGACCAGCGATGGTTTTCCAAAGGCTTCATGTTTCCCCATCACTCCTGCACGACTTAAGCACCAAGCTCGGTGCCGTGCAGACAAAACTCTGCAGCTTTAGGTATTAATGCATTGGTGGAGGACTGGGATAGTCTGTTTGCACGGGGTTTTTTTTGAGAAGCAGACTAGCTGGGCTTGGCCTTGCAGGGCTGTGAAACCCCCGGCCCCAGGGTCTTGTTGGCATAACCGATGGTAATATTTCTGTCCAGTATAATGTCCCCAAAAGCTGACTGTGGCAACCCAAGAAATGAAAATTTAAAGCCAAAGGGAGCAGTGACACCAGGTTGAGTGATCTAAAGACACTTCCTGTTCCCTGGTGAGTTCATTTAGCCTGATTGCTTAATTGGAGGTGATAATGCCGCCTTTTTTTGATCTGGCAATGTCTATGTTGCAGTTTATGAAATGGGCTGAAAAGCTCAAAAATAGCTGAACAGATGAAAGACCCCGGCAAAGATGACAGGATGAGAACAAAGTTTATTTCATTCAGAAAATGCAGAAATAAAGGTAGAGAGCTTTTCAGACCAGCCTCGTTAGAAACCTAGGCAAATTAGTGACATTATGGTTTATTAAATATCATTATGCCAATGACAAAAACCCTTTCCACACAATGCTCACAACAATCACAAAAAATTAAAGCTAAGAGAAACTGTTTTCTCACTTAAATTCTGCCCTTTAATGTAACTTTTGGTTTTAGCTTTAAAAAAATGAGACCATTTATTTAAACATAAATCTGTAAGTGAACTGTTTGTGTTTAGCACCTGAATTTGAACATTTCAACCAAAAATCTTGAGAAAAACACAGCCAGCGAAAGTATTTTCCGAGAGTTCATTTGTGGGGAAGAGACTCACACACAGATTTTTTTGTTGAAAGCTAATTTGCAGTGCTACATGTGCAAGTGCATACATATTGATTTTATTAATGAAAATTAAGCATGTACAAATTTGCCTCAGTGGAGACTGCAGGGTAGGGAAAGGGAAGGTTAATCACACTTAGCATTTCTATAGTTTTTGTGTTCAGGATTCTCCGCACATCGGCACTGCGTGCCAGACCCCTGATTGGGATGCAGGGCTCCTCGCTGCCCGGCTTCTGTCTCTAGACTGTGGCACACACTGCGAGGAAGATGAAACAGAAATAAAGATCTCTCGGCCAGCTGATTGTAATGCAAACTCTGAGCCATTTGGCAATGCCCCTGGATTTATGTACAGATCTGTTGTCAACAATTAGAAAAGGGAGAAGGGGTTTGGGTTGTGATGTGGATGTTTCTTAAGAGCAAACCAGATATTGCCAGGCTGTTCTTGGGTGCAGAGAGCGGGGGCAAACCTGGTGTGAAATAAAGAAGATGCTGCTTAATCTGCTCTCAGTGCCTGGGCTGAGCAGAAAGTGAACTGACATCCTCAAGGGTGAAATCTAAATTAGATTAGGGAGGAAAAAACGGCCAGTTTCCTTCGGACAGGTCTGTGCTGCACCCTGAGTGCAAGGTGGGTGCCCTGAGCTAACTGGAGAGTGTGGGGTAGCCCAGCACCGACCAACACCTGTGTGCTGTCCCTCACCCACAGATTCATTGCACAGCCTTGCCCTTTCTTAAGCTGAATTTGTATTCCTAATGCAAGTGAGGCATTTTTTTATTTTAAGCTGATTTTTGACTGACAGTGCCCCACAAATGTGCTGGAGTAGAAAAGCAGTAGAGGGCTTATGGTTTGGTGCTACACAAACTGCAGCCCAAGCCAATAATGGGACTGTCAGTCAGTAGTATTTTTAGGATTATTACACAAGTACGTAATTCCTGACTAAAAACTTGGACAGCCTTTTTTCAGAGTTGACTCTCACATGAAGCGGCAGTGGGATTTTTCAGGTCTTGTGCCCCACTAGACAAGAGGGAGCCCGTGCTGGCAGGAGTGCTTCAAAGATGGGGCAAGATAGCAGGTCAAGGATGATGAAAAGCAAAGCCAATGTATCTTGGCTATAGTAAAAAGCTGTCTGCATGTCTGTGGATGAAGCTAAATGGGTCCCAGTCCTTGGTCAAGAGATTCACATACTATCAGCCCACAGAACCCGTTAACCAAGTACTCGCTGAAGACAATGACCTGTGTATGCAGTGCACATCTGCACGGCTTTCCATTTTGCAATGGCAGTGGCATCTCCTGTAGGGATGAGATAACTCCAGGACTCTACTGGATATGTGCTACGCTCATGTTTTTCCACTTTGTCCCCAAGCCATGTATGTAGCAGGAGGACCAGCTGAAATGCACAGACCATGCTGAACGGACGGGTACACTGCCATGAGCGGGTGTTGGACTGTCTGTGCAGGAACATGATGAGATGTTGGTTGTCTTGCTGGTTGTTAAGAAGCCCAGATGAATTCTTACAGAGGCTGATGAAAATAGCCTAGTGCCCATTCATTTCAAATCTCATGAGTTGCTTATCTTCATTTTTAGGCACCTAAATACTTCTGCAAATCTCCCTCTTGCAAATCTCCCTCTTAGTGCTTTGTGGGCTTGGGGACTGATCTGGCAAATCAAACTTCAGAGAAAACAGAATTTTCTAGATTTGAGCAGTTTCTGAAATGAGAACCAGAACTACTCAGATTTATGATGAGGACAAAATTGCTCATGCCAGTGAGAAAGTAATTTCTGGAGACTTGCAGACTTTTTTTAAAACGTATTTTGAACGGCTTTTGTTGCAGTTGTTTCTTCATTTATGCTAAAGTGAGAAGCAGCAGAGATTTCTATCAACAGTAACATATAAAGCATATTGAGAATTGTTTAGGTCAAATAATTTTGCCCTTTTGTAAAACGATGCTTTAGGAATATTATCACATATATTGGTTATATTAGCAATCTGTTTATCCAGGTAACTGAGAGGCAAACAGAGCCTGCTGGTTTCCCAGGAAGACAAAGACAGAGTGGAGAGTGTTTATACAATCCTGCATATAAATGACTTATTTATTTTGATAAGATTTTACTGAAATCCAACTGAGAGATTGGACATATAGCTGTAAAATACTTATCAGCATGAAATAATGTCAACTTTCAGTGCCTTATGTGCTGCATCGTTGACGACAGCTGGTGCTTTGGGGTGCAAGGGCAGCCTGGCAGGGCCTGGCCACCTCTTAGTTCTGAGTTTGTTTTTTTCTTGTCTTGATCAGCACTGCAGTTGCTTTGCCCTTGAGGTGGGGTCTGAGCTGGGGGGAGTCTGCTGGGCTGGATGTTGTTAATCCAGGTGGATTCACTTTTCTGGATGCCACAGCAATGTTGGGACAGCGCTTCCCTCTCACTGTTGCTGGGTGTTTTGGATGGTGCTGGAAGCAATGCATAATGGGTTATTAGGTTTGTCTTAAAGAAAAAAAATCTCCCTGAGAATGAAAAATTACTTAGAATAAGCTGTCAAAACAGCAATGCTATGATGCCACTTCTGCAATTACAGGGATTGTGCATGCACGAGTGATGAGACTTCTACATATATGAGGAATGAGAAAAAGGTCTTTTAAAATACACTTCAGTTTTACTTCATAATTATGTGGATCCAGGGTGATGTATCACAGAGATATCACTATGCTGAAGTATGAAATTGTTTGAACATTTATTTTTATCCAGTAGCAGTGCCATGAGCAATACTTCAGAATATTCTGAGTTGAGTAGAATTATATTAGTCCTATCTTTATAATAAAGATGGTAATTTATTCAGTAGATTTAGAAGGTTTTGATTTTCATCCCTGGAGAGTTGAAGGGTCAAAACATAAATTAGAGTAGTACATGGCAGTGTAGAACATCTGTGCTATATAAGTACTAAAGTGCTAATATGTTTTAGTAAACTGTTACAATGTGCTGTATGAAATGGAGAATTTGTACACCTGGAAGAAGTGATAATGAAATAAGTGACAGTATGGAGGAATTAAGTTTTAAATTCTAGTGATAAATGAAAGATATACATTATTTTTAAAGTCATCCTGGGAGCCAGAGCCACAATTTGGCATCACAACTTCTAGTCACGTTGGAGGCACCATCGCTTTTTGCAGCCTTGTCCGGAGAATCTGAATGCACTTTTTGGCACACTTATCCATAAAGGAAAGGTAAAGTGTCCCACAGGAGGGATTTTTAAGAGTTACTGTTTGCAAAGAGCTTAAAATTCTTCTTTGTATGAAATATACTGAATAGTGTAAACACTACAGTTATTCTGCACACCACTGTGTAAAAGCTGCAAATTGCCTTTTGTCTGGAGTGTAATAGGCTGTACTTACCATTCACACCTGCTGGCTGCCGACAGTGAACTTAAAGATCACTGTCCATAATAAAAATAATTAATCCCAGAGAAGAGGTATTCCAGGTAAGTCTGAATTGCTTGCATTGTATGCAATGACTAAAGACTTGACAGCCTTTAACGTTATTTTTATGTTGTTGTGCCAAGGAGCAGGCTTGGAAATCTCCTGTGTTTGACTGGGAAAGTTTGGGCTCTTTAAAGCAGCCGACGTGGTCGGTGCTGGGCTGCGTAAGCAGGACCCACTGCCCCACATGCAGAATGGCAATGCCACACACAAGGTGTGGCATCTCTGGTTTTCTTTTCATGTGCCATGTTTTGGTGGTTCAGTGTGTTGAGGGTAAGCACAGTTCATTTGGATTTTCACTAAAAGATAACGATTTGTTTTTATTTTTAGCTTGTGCAAGTGCTATGAAAAGTTAAAGAATTTTAGACTAACAAGATATAGGTGTGCAGGGGAGCAACACAGCACTGCTTTTGCAGTTATTAACGAGGAATCTGATATTTGAGAAAGAGGTGTGTACACTGGAAACTTTCCTGGCTGCTCTGGAAAATTCAGCTGTTGCTCCTGTTGAAGGATGCAAAGCATCTCTCTCCAGATACAGGCTGTCCCCATGCTCCTCCTCGTTGGTCCTTCTGCAGATCCTCTCTTGCAGATGCCTGCTTTACACCTGTTTCCCAAGGGCACCGTCTTTTCTACCCTCTGTACCCATACTTTTTAGCTCTTGTCCACAAACTTGTTTTTCTGATCACACCAGGTGCAAGTCTGGGGATGGAGGACAACCCGTCACCTCCTGGCCGAGCTGGTCAGGCCCATCCTTCACCCAAACCCTTCTGTCCTCATTTTCTCCAGTTGCACCTATGCCAAAATTTGCATTGATGCAAATTGCTGATTGCCTCCATGAATACTGAGAGCAATGCGGTAGATGTTTATGTCGTCTGTCCTCCTCTGGGCTCCACTGACACAAGCTTGTGAAGACAAGGGCATCTCAAAAGCACAAATTGCTTACTGACAGCACTGGATTGCTTGGTAACCATTTGCTTAGGGCAATTACCACTAATTATTTAACAGAATTGGAAAAGCAGAAAAATAATCTATGAAGGGTACTAGGGACACATTACTGTGTGATAATGGGATTTTACAAGATAGGCAAAAAATACCAAGGTCTAAATGTGTCTGTGTAGATGTACAAAAAGAAATATACTTTTTTACTACTTATGATATTTCATGAAAAAAAGACCCTAAATACTGAACTGCATTGTATAGAGCATAAAATTAGGTTTTAGCTGATATTTATTTATGGGGTAAGCTCTTCTTGATAATTTGGGAAGTACATAAAGTGCATCTAATTTTATTCCCACAGATACATACACAAGGTTCTGTCTAAGCTAAAATTAGCTGTGTTTTTTTGTCTAGACCATCTGTAGATGTAATTTTATCTTGCAGAGTACATGCACATCCAATTGTAGCACGGAACGACTTGAGCCTCTCATCCCCTCTGAGGGGGCAGGAAAGGGAAATGTTCACTTCTCAGAGCTGTGGGTCAGATTTTCCCTCCTTCTTGGTCAGGGTTTCTGCTTTGTGCCCAAGGTCAGGCTTGTGGAGGGGACTGTGACTGCATTTTATCATCTTTGCACTTTTCATCTGTAGACAGAGTGTAATGAAACCCATTTAGATCGCATGGCTGCTGTGAGGATTATTAAATTAAAAGTGGTTTTGGACTGTCAGTTGGAAGAAATTCCAAGTATTGACTGGTATTGGTTCTGAGCTTTACTCAATTTCAGTGATTTGATAATTAAGATGGCAACTTTATTTGGGACAGTGTTTGATCATACGAAGATGCAAGAACAGAAATGGATGAGCTGGCTAGAACAAAGATATTGCATATTTTGCGTATTATTATTGTTATTATTACTGTAGATGTAATGTTTTCTGCTGAAAGATAGTCTAATTACTTCCACAAGTTTGTTAACAAGCATGAATTACAGCTTTTTTTGTTATCTGTTACAAATTAAATTCTCATTCCAACAATTCACATTTGTTGGAGTCCATTTGGACAACAACAACAAAATCTCCTGGTTTAGTGCTGTTGCTGGTGAATGGCATGAGGCCAGTGGGTTGTAATGTGCAAT
This sequence comes from Patagioenas fasciata, assembly GCF_037038585.1. Lineage (NCBI taxonomy): Eukaryota > Metazoa > Chordata > Aves > Columbiformes > Columbidae > Patagioenas > Patagioenas fasciata. Next base: position 10,932,975 of record NC_092533.1, on the reverse strand, counting down.
GGAAACCAATCCTTCACAGGACCGTTTGATTTTTGCCAAGGTAAGAAGTCTGATTGGGTGAGGTGCCTGTGGGCAATGCTCCCATTTACAGCAGTCATTTTGCATGATGCTGGCCAAGCTTTATTTACTGAACGCTGCTTTTAATGCAGTTATAGATCATGACTGTTATCCCATCAGTGCTGGAAAAAATCCTCTAATAATGATGATAATCTGATATTTACTTACCTACAAGTCTTCCTTTCAAACAGATCCCCATTGCATTGACTCCACATAGAAGATCTTCCATACAGTTTTATTTACAGAATTGCTCACGGATAACAAGACCGTCTTCAGTTGCACTGAAATCATAATGCTGCCCCATTAATCATCTTTGTGTCTTGTGCTTTGGAGGGCAAGATGGCTGGAGCAGGAGGGTGGCACTGCAGCCGCCACCACTGCCTAAATGTGGGAAGCAAGGAAAAAAGGGGCAATGCAATGAGTTGGCCTGAACAAGTGACACCTCTTTGGTGACTGTCAATTAGCTAAGTAAGATTGTTGGTTTGATCGAGAAGTCCTTGACAGGGGATTTAACAATGTGAATTTTATTTATTAATTTTAAAATCCTGTAGTTAAAGACTTCATTCCATCAGGTGATGGTATCAGATGTTTCCTAGTTAGCACTGTCAGATGCTAATGCTAGTCAGCGTGTTGTCAGAATGCTGCTACTTGCTTCAGAAAGTTATGCAAAACTACTGTGTTACAAAAAACAAGGAAACTTGAAATGTTAAAATACTAAGATTGGACTCAGCTCCTTGAGAATGAGACTCTGAAATGCTTTTTATAACCTGCTTCACTATCTTTGTATTGACTCACATCATTATGCAAATGCCATAAATTGTGATAAAATCAATTAAAGTGCTAACAAGTCTCATAAAAATATGTACCCATTAGTTTGCTGCTGAGACGGTATTTCTGCTCTGCTTGCTGATGGCCAAGGCAGAGCAGGACCACGCAGCACGGCGGCTGCTCATCGCCAGGACCAGTGGGTACCATCTTTCCCAGGTGGTCAATATCCCGCTTGCATCCTTTGGGCTGAGCATCGATCGTCTGGGGCAGGGTTTGTGCAGGATGCCTGGGAGTCCAAGGGTGGGAGGGCAGCAGTGACTTCAAGCCCTGCTCCAAAATTCAGCTGTGAAATCTAGTCTTTTCTAACTATGAAACTGTGCCCCAAAGAATCTGAAACTCCTGTCTCCAGGGCTGCAAGACAAGCTGTTACCAGCTGTGACTGGATAGAAAATGCAGGTTAAGAAGTAAGTCTTTAATATTAGTGTTTCCTGGACAATCGTTACCTGACTAAGCTGAAGGGTTTGTTCTGATCCCTTTTTTGTAGTACCTTTGTCATACAGAGCCTTGATTAACTTCCTAGGCTGATAGGTTTTGTTTTTCCTTCCTGTCTAGCTAAAGGAAACTCTACCTGCAAAAAAGGAGGGCTTTGCAGAGTGCTGAGCAGTGTCTGGGTTCTGCATCACTTAGGGGAGATGTTCTCTACATGAAAAACTTCATTGCCAGCCTGGGAAAGCAAATACTTTTTCCTGCAGACCACAAGGTCCACATTGCAACAGCATAAAAGTGATGCAGCAAATCACTGCAGCTCTCTGCAATGCAGAACTGGTGCCATTTTTCTGTGCAAATTAGATTTTCTTGGACCTAGCTGGCACCTGAGCTCAAAGACATCCCTTGGGTAACTCTTATATTCAGTATTGGTGGGGAAAGAAAGGGAGTCTGCTTTTGTCCTAACATTTTCAAAATATAGAGAGCATGGTACATTAGGAGATCCTACCAAAAAAAAAAAAAAAAAAAAAAGGGAAAAAAAAGGGAGGTTTATGTAAAATCTGTGTCTGCTCATAACCTGAGAAATAAGTAAAGTCATTTTCAGAGTGCTATTTTGGAGGAATTTTACTAGAACACAGTTTCATGTAAAACCATGGTATCTGCATTGTTGGATAGAATCTTGCCTTGTTTGGATTTAACAAGACCTTAATGTGAATGTCTGAGTCCTGACCCGTCTGAAGGGTAGTTTAGGAGAAAGTGCAATTGCACTATAAATAATTCACTTCAGTGCCTTGGCTACTATTCACTGTAGCCCTTTTAATACCTCATAAACTCAAATGTACCATGCTATTTCTCTCCGTTTCAAACTGCTCTCCCAGGGAAAGCAAATGGAATAGCACCATCAGACCATATGCTGTGGAGACCAGAGAGCGGATGAAATTGCAGCGGCACTGACACGTGCTTGATTTTTCTGGTTGTAAAGTTCACGTGCTGAAATACAGCTCAATCCTTTGTCTCTATGTAATATGCACTGAGAAAATTTTAATGTCACAACTCCTACGTGGGGTGCAATGTCATCTGGACTGAGCACGGAGAGTTTTCCCTGGGTTTTTGGTGAGCAAAGAGCAGGTTGGTGCTTGTCCTTCCTCAGCAGCTGCTGAAACAGGGAGAAAAGGAGCCAGTCCCACATGATGGGCATCTGTCCTTGGCTGAAGAGCTTATGCATGACTATTTCTGAAGTGCTGGTTTCACAGATCTGGCAGAAGTTTGTGGGAACAGCGATTGCTGAGCGATCCAGACAAAAGGTGCAGCTCTGTTTAGTACATTGCCAGTGTCCTCAGCCATCTCAAATGGCCCCAGTTGGGTGACAAAATTCTGGGGTTGTTAGTTAAACCCAGCTCAGCAAGCGTCATGGAAAGAGAAGGGAGAACTCAAGGTCCCAGCTGGTGTTGGGATAAGCAACCTTTGCCCACATACATTGGATTTGGTGAAAAACAAAGTTGGGTTCACCACAGCTCCTCTCGGCAGACCCCCAAAGTTCTCTCCGCAGCTTGATTTCTCCTTGTTTCTGCCCCCCTCCCTCTCTCCCTCCAGATGGGTTAGTGAATGTGTTTTGGGCTCATATCAGTGTGAGGACAATCTGGTCCATGGGCACCTGGAATTTACTGATAAGGAATCCCAGATGAGTTCTTCCCAAGTTATGAAATGCACGGTACCTCTAGGGCTTTTGTCCCAGCTGGCAGAAGACCTGGAGTCCCCACTCTGCCTTGTACAAGCCTCCATTAAGTAGTGCAAAATTGATCCATTTATAGTTCATTTTAGGGTCTAAATCTCAGGATGATGTTGAAACAACCAGAGCTCTCTGGAAGGCAGCCAGGATTTGTCCTGCCCTTTTCTTGTTCCTCCGGAAGAAATGTATTTTCAGCACAAAAACTCAATTAGGACAGCAAGAGTGAGGCAGAGCCAGGGGGAAGGAACGCTGCTCCTGGGCCATGACCTCTTTTCGAGTCCTTTACAAGCACGAGATTGAGTTTGGGGTCTGGTGTAGCAGGGACGTCTTGAAGGACGAATTTGTTACCCAGTCCCAGCTCCTTTCTAGTCTGGCCAATTGTACAGCTGCATCCCTTCTCTTAGTGTTTAATTAGTTCTTGTTTTCCCAATTTCTCAAGTTCATAATTATCGCTAAAATAAGATGTGCAAGCACAGCTCCATACGTATTGTCTGATGGCAAAGTCCAAGTTAAGCTAAAGAGCAATTTACCGTCTAGAGGAGTTTCCAAGTACACCAGTGACTCAGTTTCTGGGGTTTGGAATAATTTCAGTTCAAGTTTTCCCACTTCAAACTATTTTCCTTAGCTGATTTTCTAACCAGCCTATAGGCTCTGCCACCCAAACCCCGAAAATCACACATTACACCCCTGAGTCCCTCCACTGCAGCACTTGCATTTAGTGCAATTTTCTCTGGAGTTATTAATTTGCCTTGGTTATTAATGAATAAAACCCTCTTCTTTTCACCACCAGCTCCTTCTGATTCATTCTGCCAGTAACGACAATCCAATGTTCATAACGTAATTGCAACTCCTGTGACCTGTGATGTGAAAAAGGCAAGACAGCAGCACTGTGGAATGAAACTGAGAGGATGAACTGAGCACTTAGAAGAGAAAATGCATCTGTTTACAGACAACCTAGCAATCAGAAAGGATGCTAAAGAAAAAGCTGGGATTTTAATGGACTTGCAGCAGGGGGAGTATGAAAAAGTCACTGCGCTGCAGGCTGAGGCTTGGTTCCACCTGCTGAGCTGGTCCCAGGCAGCCCCCTGGCCGGTGCATGTCCAAGGCCACCACAGACATGACTGTCATCCCCCAGCAGTTGACTTCATTGGTACCTACGCCAGGAAAGTTAGACAATCTTTGGAGACTAATGCTTTTTAATGGAAAGCTAATCCTGGGATAGCTGGCATCCCTGTAAGGGACATCTGGATTTTGCAAAACACACTGTCCTGCTTCTGAGAGCAGTATCACTTTTTATCACTTTGTTTGCTTTATTGTAGTTTTCCTTTAAGTTTTGGGGTCAAATAGGCTCCAAAAGTCCCCTGGCCCGGCATGCTTTCCTCTGTTTCTGTGTCAGAAGCCATGAATGTTACATCGTTTTGTTGCAAAATGATAAATCACAGCTGCCTTCTGACCATGGGAGTGGTGGAAGGTACGATTAATATCCTGTCGTTGCTGGCTGGCAGCAGGTTTTTGGCATGTTGAAGGAAGGGAGCTTTGTAATGACTTAATGCCCCCTTTCCCATAAGCTTAACATTAACCATATGCTTAATAAATTTGCTTTCTCAAAATGGAGCCTGGAGCAAGTGACTGAGAGCTGAACTTTTCTAGGCTCTGTGCCTTCACTCATTCTGTAAAGCTGTAGAAAGCCACTTAAATGTCTCCAATATGTAAGTTTATCCAACTGTAAAATTGGGTATAATAAGGCTTGCTTACTCTACAGCTAAGGTTTAATTCAGTAATGTTTGTTGTGTTGTGTCAGACCTTGTCTAGTGGGTTTAATAGGAAAGGTGTTGTAAATGGGCAGCACAGAGGACTGTCCATTAGCAAAGACATTGTTACAAGAAAAATCTTGCTGGAGTGGAATACAGAAATGAAACAGCAGCTGGCAATCAAATAATTATCTTTCCTCTAAAACATAACCTTCTAGGTAATAAGATGAAGGCAGAAGAAATGGAGTCCATGTTACAGAAGGACAAGTGCTGCATGTTGCCTGGAATAAGCGCCGCAGAGCCTGCTCGGGTGGTGAGTCCCACGTCTGGGTCCCATCCCGCTGCCGTCGCGGTGTGCAGAGCTCCTGCCCCACCATTCGCTCACTGCATTTGTTCAGAACAAGCTGGCAGGGAGATCTTGCAGGGTAAAGCAGAAACCGAGTGGTGAGTTGGGAAACCCTGCTGCTGTGCGCACATCTAGACCACAAAAAATGCCAACAAGAGCAATACACAGCCCTCAGGCAGCTTTGTTGCACTGAACAGCCCTGTTGAGCTGACCAGATTTTTTTTTTTTTTTTTAAAGTGCATAAATTTATCATCTTCATATGTGATTTATAATAAGGAGAACATTCAAAGAATATGGAACATGGTTTGTCCTGACATAAAGCTTTTTGTTTGTGTTTCTTTTTTGCCTGCTAGAATGCTGAGATGGAAGTCACTGGGGTATTTGTGAGCAATGGTGTTTCTCTGAAGGCTGTTGGCTTTTATTCAACTCCTCTGTATTACGTTAAAGGCTGGGGAACAGCCACGTTTGGCCATATCTTGGTCACCCCATTGAAAAGTCATTGCCTCAAGGTGCTGAGAGTCCAAAAAGTGGTAGCAATGGGGCGATGAGGGATACATTGCTGCAAATATAGGTGCAAACAGAGAAACAGTAAGTGTGGACAGTGTGCACTGGGTGAAATTTGGCTGTGCCATTCCCAAACAGTATAATCTTATACCCTTGTTGCTGTTCTCCAGCATGAACAAGAAAATGCATTGGGAGTGGCTGGGGAAGCTTGTGAACAGCCACCCTTGGTTTTCCACATCACTAAGGTGGAATCATGAATCTAAGAAGTGACGAAGCTGATATGAAAACCCCATTTTCATTGCACTTGCAATGGTGTGGAGCAAATGTTGTGCAAGCCACAGTGTCCCCCCATGACTGCTGCCTGCAGAAGAAACAGCTTTCTCAAAGCGTTTAACCAAAAATATCCCACCTTTAGTTTGACCAACAATTACTTTGTGATATGGAAACCCTGAGGCAAGGAATTGGTCTTTCTTATCCCTTAAACACTTCTGTGGCTTTCCTGCCCCAAGCATTGTGTTTGCCAGGTTTCCCAACAATACCTCGGTCCAACTGAATATTTTACATATGTTTGTGAACCGTGTGGTGTATGAGTCACGTGGTGTGAGTCACAGTAACATCCAGAAACTGTAAACGTTTAAATCACAAGTATCAGATCAATCAGGTGGTCTGGAGGAGATGCTCTCAGAGGAAACCATCCTTCTGGTTTGGCTTTTCCAAGGAATTCAAGAGCTCCTTGACTTACTGTCAATTAAAGTCCTTCTCTTCAGTGTTAGATATAATGCTTCCACTACATAGCTCTTGTGTTCAGTGTTAGGAAAATGTGGCCCACTTCTCAAAAATGAAGTGTTTCCAAGGGTTTCAATTAAATCTGACTTTTTAAAGAGTTTCCTCTGCTAAGGGTTGCATTCTACGCTTTGCTTTGTCAGCCTTCATCAGAGGAGAGTTCTGCTGGGAAAGAACTATAACACTGACTGTGATAATTCTTATTTTACCCTTAAAAATGTCTCTTCTATATATTAATCTTCCTGTTGCACATGGATATAAGCCGGTGATTGCCTGGGCTGGAGGAGGAAGTCCCCCCAGTGCCTGGTTATGCACAGCGCTGTGATGGGGACATTGCAGAATCTCCTGAAAGCTGCTGGCAGGGGACACACTGTGGGGCTCAACAGCTCATGTGTAAATGACCTTCAGCCAAACCTCCCTCTCACACACACGGCTGGGTAGGAAAAAAAGATGGTAAATGGATAAGAAAATGACAGAGTAAGTAAGCAGACCAAAGTAACAAGTTTAAATTCAGCTAGGGCTCAGATTTCAATCTGTGAGCCCAGTGCATTTCATTGAATAAAGAAAGGGCAAGGTAGAGAACAGGTCCCTTTTCTTTTTGCAAGCATAGCACGCTGGTTGTGGAAATTAGTCAGCAGTCCCTCCAAGCATGGGAGCAGGGCTGGGTGAGCAGACGTGCTCCCTTCTTTGATAGAACAGAGCCAGACCTCTTAGCTGGACCACAGCTGCCCCACGGGGATGCTGCTGGGGTGGCCAGCAGGGATCGAGCAGGGATGCTCAGCCACTACAATTCCCAGGAGACGGCTTAAAATCAAGGATAATTCAAAGGTTATGGACCTCAGGAGTGGGCTGAATAATGTCATTGTCAAAGGGAAGATCTCCAAAGCTCTGACCAATGCTTCCTCATGCTCTTTCTCCCAACAAATTACTTCTACCATGGCAATTTGTTTAAATGTGCTGCTGCTTCTCATGGTTTCTCCCTCCTTATTTATTTCAAACATTGCTTAATGTTTATCTCTTACTGTTCTGATGACCTTCTGCTTCTACTCTTCTTCTTAATACAATCCCTGAATTTTGTTAGTCCTTGACGAGAGCTGTTCAAAAACCCACACGTGCCCTGGGAGTGCTGCGAAGCCTTTGGCCAGACTCAGCATCGTGCCACCAGCCCAGTGGGGACCAGCAATGCCCGTGAACAGGTTGTCAGAGGTGAAACCCAAACTTTTACGTGCTCTCTGTAAGTGTTAATGAACCTTGTAAAGGGAATGCTCACCGAAGTATATCGAGTCCCAGCTGTTCTCTCCAGGGAAGAGAACCTGGCAGAAATTGCACACTGCTGAAAGATTCTTCAGTTCCTGGAGCTGGTGCAGATATACAGGAGATGGTTGCAAAGGGAGATATTTGCAAAGCGATTGCAACCTCTGGAGAACTGGGCTCCTTACAATATGGTGGTGTTTCCTTTTAGTTTTTTTCTTTTCTTTTAAATCACCATGCCTTGTCATTGCCACTAATCCCCCTGTAGTATTTTTTCTATTATTATTTTTAGAAGTGGAACAGTTTTATCCAGAGCCCCCACACAAAAGGCATACTCCCCATAGACAGATTTGTGAATTGGCTTGTGAGTCTTTAGTGGGACAGAATCAGGTTTCCAGTGGTGAATCTCAGCTGCACTTCTGGAGAAATTCAGGATTTTTTTTTCTCTTCCTTGATTTACTAGTGCTGACATAAATGCCACAGCTGACATTTTTGAAACCATCGTAGACAGCACTTGAAGCTGAGCTGAAGGGCAAGGATACTATTGATTGCAGCAGAGGATGCGTTCACCTGCTACCAGACGCCGATGGCAAGTCCTTGGACAAAAGCAAAACCAAAGACTGAGGAATGGAGTGAAAGTAGATGGAAAAAAATCTCTCTTGAAGCTGATCACTGAAATGCTAGGGCCAAGCAACTTTTCTTAGTTATTGATAATCTATGAATGACATTAATATCCACATTGCCAGCCTGACTGCTTGCAGCTGTCTTGGTGAGTATCTGCTGCGGAAGTTAAGAAGGACATCTTTATTTGGGCTTGTGCTATAGGAAAGAGGTAGGGTTGTGCTCTTACAAGCCACCCATTAGTTTCATCCTTCAAACAAATAATTTCCATGATTCACTGTAGTACTTAACACACTAGGAAGTACTTTAGTTCTCAGAGGAAAAAATGTTACAGCTTTATATAACAATATTTTGGTATTACAAAATATCTACTATCATTGGTTACTTATTCATAGTTAAGAATTGCTGTTGTTGTCATTTTTACATTGGAGGTTGCTATAAAGTGAGAAGATATGCTATTCCTTTCTGGTTTTGTTTTGTTTTAGTAAATTGCAAGTTGTGATTTAAGTTTCCACATTCAGGTTTATTTCTGCCTCCCAGCAGGATAATATAATCAAAAATAACTATTATCGCTTTCATTTTTAAGAGGGGATGGATGAACCAGCTATCTTGTATGTCCTGTATGAAGTTAAATCAAATACATATTTTGATCATTCTTTTTTTTCTTTGGTACCAAATGGATATTATTTAGTACCAGAACCAAAGATGAGAAATCCCAAAGGTGAGTTACCTACTGTTCAAATTCCCAGACAATTAATTAATGAATACCCTTTGAATGAGGTGAATTCTAATCTTTCTCCTGCAGATAAGTGCCCCTGGACTAGTTGTGAGACTGAAAAGGGCACCTACCTCCTCCGTTTCATGAAATCTTACGTGATAACTGACTGGGGATCACTGATTGGGCTTTAACACATCTTGAATGCATTTGATAGCCCATATGTTTAAAATTTGCTCATGTAGCCATATGTCGAAAACTTCCCCAAATGCTACTTGTTCTGATTTTTTGGCTGTTTTGAAGTTCTAAGGAAATGACAGTCTAATGGTGCAGCCCCCAGCTACTCCAGAGTGTGCCAAACATATTGTAGCCAGTTACTCTGTGGTGACCCTAAACACATGGAAAGCGTAGGAGAGAGCACTAATAGCAGAAAGAAGTGACTGCAGCGAGGAAAAAAGTGTTTGGGAGATGCTGTGACTATTACCTTAAGTGAATCAAGGCTTCCTGTTTCTTTTTGTGTTATTATCGCTGTTTCCTCACATTTTTCTGAGCCACTCTCTTTGCTGAGTATTCAGAGGGGCTAAGCTTAGCCTAGTGAGTTCGGTTTTGCCTGCCTGCCTCTGTAGTCAGTGGAGACAGAGACTCTTGAAGTGGGTGATTCACACTGGCTGTTCACTGAGTCTGGAGGCTGGCTGAAAAGATTGGGTTACGGGGCTAATGCCGGCCTGACTGACCACCTGCCTTAACGGTCTTGCCCTTCAATTTTCTTATATATTTGGTTGTATCAATGGCCTTATGAGAAAGCAGAGATATTAAGGTGTGAGACTAACCTGCAAACATCGTTGTGTTTTTCTTTCCACTATTTCAGTCACGTGAGGAGCGGTAGTAGTGACATTTGGTATGAAGCAGTGAGCCTCTTGACTTCCCTCTGGTTTCTGGGTTAGTGGAACACAGAAAGGGCTCCCATACCCATTGCAGAACTGTGTGTCAGCTCCATAGGTTCAGATGTGTTTGGTTTGTTCATTTTTTTCAAACTTTTTGATAATGACTTTTAACAAATCCGCAGTCAAATTTGCTCTCAACTCAAAAAGCAGAAAGGTGGTTTGGTGGTGGTGGTTTTGGTGTTTGTTTTTTGTTTTTTTTCAGTACGTAGTTACTTTTCTCTGGCAAAAGAAGGTCATTGTTACTTTAAAATCACGATTTTTGGGGAGCTTAATGATTAGATGAATGAAAATGAATTCATGTGTTTAGATTCAGGTCTCTAAAGCACACACATATTTTCTATTAGCCTGTTCTGAAGTTAGAATGGCTCCTTGTAGTTTTGATTTTCATCATTACCAAACCACTCAACCCTTCTCAGAACAGGCTGGGACCTGGCTCTGCACCACCAGGAGCCTCCTTAGAGCTGACCTGAAATCAGCTCTGTGTTTTTTTCACTTTCCCTCAGAGAAGTCAATGCACATATTTTTTGTTCTCTATCAGTAACATGCTTGAAACAACCTAAAACCTTCGCATCTTGAGTTCACTTAGTTCAGTTCCCTCAAGCATTGGAAAGGTTCCCTTCCCCATCCCTTTGAAGAAGTGAAACAAAGATCTCTTGCCCCTTATCATTAGAGTGGTTGTTTTCTGTTTGTTTGTTTCTCCAAATTCCCTCACGCTATCAGAGAAAAGTGTTTTTGCTATCAGGATAACACTGTGTTGGGTATTAGACTCTGTTTGCAAATGTCCTGAAAAGGCTTTTTACCCAAAATAAAATAACGTAAGATGTGAGAAGTGAAACAGGTTATAATGCAGGACTGTAGCCCATCCAACCAAAGAGTTTCTTTTCTCTTTTCTTGGTAATAATTGTGCAAGAATTTTCATTCAGAAAAAAAAATCCTGCCAGAAGGACATTGTAATAGATAACCAAACTGTAATCTCTCTGTACGAAATATTGCGGATCATCAGCATAAAACCCTCTTCACATACACACCACTATAATTTCACATTTTCTTCTTTAGGGCTTGCTCATGCCCTTGCATGTATTAAGTCTCTTTCTGTAGAAATGATTAGATTATGGGCCTCTTTTAAGTTTATCACCTTCCTTTTGAAGAAGGGAGATTTGATGTGAAACTCATGAATTCCAAACGGTCACTTCCAAAGCGGCATTCACTGATGAGCCTGGACCAACCGTAAGACAATTAGATAAATAGGCAGCAGGAGCTCCCTCCCACACCTATTTGTGTTCACGCTGGCTATCAAGAGTGATAGTTAAAGCTGAATGAATAATGCAAAATGGAAAGCATGTGTTTTCTTCTCCCTTTTCTGCTCAAGAGCACGTTATATGCTCACATCGGCTGGGAAATGCCATTTTCCTGATCTCTTTGTGCAAGTCCTAAGTAATTTTCACTGAAACTGAAAGGCAACCATCCAAAAGTGCGCAGTGGAAACAATTTTCTGACCTCAAATATATTAAATTACAGAATGTGGCAATATAAAATGTCTAATCCCCCTAACAGCACCGAGTCCTTAGTCTAAATGGTAAGTAGGAATGCCAGGACGTAGCAGTTAGACTGAGGACTCGAACCTGATAGAGGGATTAACCATCTGATGTGACGAAGAGGAATAACCGGTGTTATTAGAGTTAACAGTAACAAAAACTTCCTGGAGGAAGATGATTAAAAACTTGTGCTTCTGAATTTAAAGCAGCACTTGCCCGGGTCTGGGGCAAGTGGCAATGCATCCCTGAGGATGCAGCGGTGCCCCAGGGTCACCGCGGGGCGGGACAGGCTGCGTTTGGCCTGGGATGCACAGCAGGAGCCCTGGGAAGTGCTACTGAACCAGGAGCCTGTTGCTGGAGATCAGAGGAGAATTTTGTAGGGGAGAAGAATATCTTGTATTTAACTTTTTATATCTTGCCCTGAAATGCATGATAGCGGCTGCTCTAGATGCTAGCTTTTCTGATAGATCACTGGCATGTTTTGGTGTTTTTCTGATTTTCCCAGATGTGCTGTTGATGGACCTAATCCGAAAACCACAGAAATTAAACCTCTGTCGTCTCACTCCCTATCCTTGCCACAGCCTCATGGGTTGGGCTCCACACAGCCAGTGGACCCCACTTGCCTTTTCTCCACCAGCAATGTGGAACATGCGGCACGGGCTGGATGTGTGGTGGTGGGGCAGCTCAGGAGGTTTTCATTGATGCCGGGTGTTAATTCCAGATGCGTTTCCATCCGCACTTGGATGCAAATGCCAGGTAGGATCACAAGGTTCATAGGAAATGAGTGTAATGAGGTCATGAACAGAGACAAATCTCCTTCATTTAAAAATTAAAATTTCATTTTGTCGTCTAGCTCTGAACTATTTAGGGCAGGGTAAAAGTAAGCTGTGACTTCAGTGTCAGACATATTCCAAAGCATGTAACGAGATCTTAATTTCTTGAATATAATTAAAGACATAGTACCTAGTAGGCTAATGGCTTTGAGTTAAACTGGGACATCACCTGCAGGTTTAATACAGCGATCACTAAATGGTGGAGTGTGCTGGGCTCTGTGTGCCCTCTGCACTGGCACCGGTGAGCAACTCCTCTGCTCGTTTTTGTGTTTGTCTGACAAGCGCAGGCTTAAGGTAAATTTTCAGAAGTGATTTAAAGCTACCGCAGCACACTTAGCATACTGACTTGACATGTCAAGGCCTCCAATGTGTTAAATGTTTTGCTTTTTTTCTGCCAAAAACAAAGTTAATGTCAAAATACATTTTTTGATGCTTAGGCATGTTTCAGACACTCACCAACAGCTGACTGATACATCTGAACAAACAGAAAATTCATTCATACAGATGTTAACAGAAATGTTTGGAAAACGTGTTTTATCTGCAATTTCTTATAGCAGAGAGAAGCTCTTCATGGTTTCCATCTCAATGCTCTGTCTCAGCTGCCCCCGCATGGAACCCCAGGGCCAGCTGCCCAGGACTGGGCTGTCCAATTCTTACAAAACTGAAAAGAAATCTACTTTTTAATTTGAATCTTTATTTATAAAACCTTTCCTCAGTCGTAGGAGGCTCTTGGGGGATGTTCTGGGGTTGGAGGCTTCAAAGAGCCCAGTATCAAATTATCTTCCTTTTAACTCCATTAACATTAGTCAAACTATGTGAAGGACAAGTTTTATTGTTGGTTTAGATTTTTGTGCTGTAAAGACACAATCCAGAAGTCTCTAGGAAAGAAAAAAGTGTTTCAGCCCGTGCTGCAGGTGAATGTCTGTCATTTCAAGGTCTATCCTGTGTTGAAGCTCTGCCCAGTGGTGGAATACTTCCCACATACTGAACTTGAGGACTGCACCTCAGCACATCCAATAGCCTAAAAACCCAGCACTTGAAATCAGTGCTGTTCCTCTACAGATGGCTCTAGGTTTTGAAATCGGGAGCCCTGACCACAAGGGCAGAGCAAAACCAACAGCAACTTGAACGGGCCAAGAGCTGAAGGTGAGGCAGGAGCCTCCTTCCTCCTTGCTGTGGTGACGGATGAGCAGCTGCAGGCTGGACCAGCTTCGTGCGTGCCAGCTTGATGGGGAATCGTTTTAAGTGTGCGTGCTGGCCAGGAGGTAATTTTTTCCTCAGTCTTAGATCTGAGGGAAAACCCTCTCTCTTGGTGGGAGATGTTGTGCTGGGCTTTATATAACAAAATAAATATATATATATATATTGTTATGCTGCTCCTGAACAATGCTTTTGGCCCCATGCAGGGTTTAAGTTAAGGACATCCCCTGCAGACAGGAGCTTTGATTTGACACCTTGGAGAAGCCCTGCAGCACTGCAAGAGCTCAGCCAGACCCAGAAGATGTTTTGCAGCATGTGTCCACCATGGGGTACCTCACATGGTGAGAGCTCTGCAGGTACCCCGGCTCGGGTGCCATCGGGTTTATTTGGGCATCTGGGAGCCCCTCCATCACACACATCCCTGGAAAGGCTGGAGTAAAATCCTTTAATGGCTCGGGTTCTGGTTATTCAGCCACAGTACTATCTAATACCACTTTGAGGAGGTTAATACACAGCATCAGGAGTAACTTCTGCACCACTCTGTGATGAGAGGTGCCATGCAAGTGCCAAGTATTTTTATTATAAAGCACTTAATAATAAAGTGTGCCTCTCAGAGGGGAAAATTTGCGAATAACTCTTTGCAGTAGAGAGGGCACTCAGTTTTGTATCGCAATCATTGCTCAGTGAATACCCTGGAGAAATGTTTGAAATGAGTGTGATATCTTCCAGGGACATCAGTGTACTTCCCGAGGGATTTTGCTCAGAAACCTATGAAGCTTCTGTTCCTATAGCTTTTGACAGCTTAGAACCTTCTCTATTTCTGTCATAATCCTTCATTACGTTTTGTCAAACTGTTCCAATTGCTATAGCAACTCTAATGAAATCTTGCTCCCTAAATAGCCACGCCAATTTTATCAGGTCAAAATCTGCCCTTTACAGTTAATTCGCTACGTTTTGACTACACTTTTTTTCCTCTGAGTGGAGTTTGCTATGAGAAGGAGCCCAAAATTATTATTAACCTTTTTTTTTTTTCCCTTTTTTTTTCTTTTTTGCTTTAACCCCAAGGGTTTCTTTTAAAATCATGGCTGCATTCAACTAATGTGTGCAAACCATAAGGAGCTGCAAGCTGTCTGCCTCCTGTTACCTCGGATGCTCTTGTGTGCTGACCTGTGTATTTAGAGCAAGATAATGAAAGTTCATCATCGTTACAAAACAGCATGCGTAAGATTTCTATCAAATCATTTGTTAGTCCGAGGAGATGGTGTGGTGTGTATTTTATGACAAAATCTGTGCTATTTCATGGCAGTGAGATCTGATCTGGCTTGAATTCAACCCCACATTATATTTGCAATACCCCAAAGCACTCAGTCTCCCTTTTTACATGGAAATCCAAGATTGCATTTTGCAGCACCTTTGGCATGGAAGCGGATCTGTAATTGAATAGTAAATGTCTCTTTTGCCACTTCCCTTCTGCAATAACATCTTCTGTGCAAGCAGGAAATTTTCTTCCACCAGCTGCCACTGAATGAGCTCTTTATGTTGGTTATTTTTAAATAATTTGCTTAACTTTCTGTGTTGGGAGGACTAAGATGGAAATAAAAGATGGGGTGGCGTGCTCTGCCCTGAGTTTCGGCTGGGGCCAAATAGCACTGTTAGATATTCCCCAAGTAGACAGAGATTAAATTATTCTCTTTGGCTGGACAAGGGGTTTTTTTGCTAAATGGATGACTGAAGTAAAATCTATAAATGGCAATGCTCTAATCATAAACCTACCATATTTCACGAGTTTTGAACAGAAACTAGGGAAATGTTGAATGAATTCAGCAGCTGAAATTGTCTGCCCAATGTGTATTAGGGTACTTTGAAAGGGTATTGTGAAACTTCCATTATATCTTCCTACATTTTACATGAACCGAGACCTTCCTCTTGCCTAGCTTGTATATATTTCTTCACAAAAGAACATAAAAAAAAACTTTTTTCCTTGCTATTGGAGAAAAATGGTTAAATCCCCTCTGAGGCAGCACACATTTCCCCAAATCAGAGAACTGCCTACTAAGCACAATGCTATGGAGTCTGGGCTAAATTAATATTTTCCTTCTACTTGCAGACCCTCATCAATTCCAGCACCTGAATTTCATTAGGGATGCGATTTTTAGAGGAGGGGAAAGGAGTCAGATTCCCAAATTTTGCTAAAATTCAGTGTGAGTTATATGCTTAACGTTCTTGTCTGTTGGCTCATGTGCTGTAAGTCTTGCTCCAACACCTTTGGTGGTACATTATGTTCATTTTGTGTCCTCCAGCCCCTCTCTGGGAGACAACGTTCAGCACAATGGTTTGGAGACTATCAATAATGACAGAACTTGCAAATGGGATCCAAGTCCCTTGGGGTGATGTTGTATGAGTTAACTGCTAGGGAAGGAGCAGAGCTCTTGCAACCTTCAGTTTGCACCATCATTTACAATGTCTTTTGCTTCTTCACCTATGCAGAGGATGGCATAACCCAAAGGTTACTGCCATTGCTGTAGAGTCTCACCCAATGCTCCTAAATAGCCATGAGGAGCTTGGGAGGCAGGAGGAACGCACACTTTGTAGCTGTAAAGCACGATCTGAGAGCAGCAGGGATATTTCTGTGCTGGACTTGATAATAGAACTGTGGGGTTCGAGAAATTGAGGGGGTGTCAGTGACCTGGTGCAAATCAGGAGTCTCTTGCCTGACTGCAAGAAAAACCCCCAAATTGGTAACCTTGATAAAGCTGCTCTTGGCAGTGCTCTCCCTCGCCTACAAATGTTTCCAATTTCTTACACTGTCCAATGTGATTTACAGATCCTGTATTTAAACATCATGCTGGAAATGCACTTTTTGGAGACCAAAATTCGTACCTCTTTGGGGAAATACCATGTAAATACCATACAAACGAAGCCTAACTTCACTGGAAGTGGTACATTTTTCGGAAGATGATGCAGGTAAGCTCTATGTGTTTTGTAGAAAATAACAGTTGCTGAAAATATTGTTATTTTACATTGCAGACTGGTAGCAACCACATCAAATGAAAGGGGAAGGCTGGGGGCACGCGTGTGGAGATCTCTTTGAGAGGTAGCGGCTGCAGAGAGAAAGGACTGCAAGGCAAAGTCAGGAGGGTAGAGTCTGAAATCAAAGCAGGGTCTGATTAAAGTGGGAAAATTACAATGCCAGGGGAATTCAAGTATAGCAGATGACAGAAAGCCAAAAAATATAATCAGAAACAATGTACAGATTCAAAGGGTCATACTTTAGTGCCAGGGAAAAATGGTCTGTGATGAAAGAAGAGAGGCTGATGCTCCCCTCAGCAGCATTGCAGTGCGAATAGTTATTGGCTTGCTTAAGCCAAACTTTAAAATTATTCTCAGAAAAACACACTGTCCTAAATCCTTTTTCCTATACTCATGTGTTCAGTTAAATGTCTGTTCACTAAATACTGTCACCTCAGAGTCTTGCAGGAATATGCTGGTACTCAGGAACTTTGCTTCTTTGTGTTACAGAATTTTGATTCCTTTTATAAGTTGCCTGAGCTCATTATACATTTAATAAGCTGCCATGGCCAGCCACATCGTCTCAGTTCTCTGCAGTTAGCAAATGCTGCTTTGCTTTGGCTTCTGCTAATCATGGCAACCAACCTACTCACATTACTGAAATCACTAATCCCATTAAATAACTTAGCAGATAAAAAACCAAAACAAAACTCTCGTCTAAAATGTAATGTCAATCACAGAGAGCAGTTCTACATTAAATGTTAGCTAGAAGGAAAAAAAAGCCAATACCTCTCAATTTTGTTCATAAAAATCTCTTTAGTTATGAGTTTTCACAAAATGCTGTCTAATTCAATACATTCACAAAGTTAAATCTCCATTTACCTGTCACTCTACCGTTACTCATAGTAATTAAAGCTTCTTCGTCCTATGCCCACCTCAGCTGGAAAAAGGGAGACAACAATTCTTGATCTGTGAGTCAGAAAACAGTAACTTATTCCTCTCAGTACTTTTCCTGAGAAAGGTACTATAGAGGAATTGAGACATCTCCGGTATTGAAGATTACTTAAAAACACATGTTTTGCTAGCTGAAAGAATTCCCTTGATATTTTGCCTTTGCAAATCCCATTTGCATTTCTAATCTTATTTACTTATGAATTTTCCCACGTCTATTCTCATAAATCAGGGGTTTGTATTCTGGAAATTGTGTTTCTAGAAATAATGTCTGAAACTAGGAAAATCTCGCTAGCCAAGAGGGTTCTCCCCTGTGCACCCTCTTTCTCCCTGTGACTTCTTTGGGATGTAAAAGCCATCTGGGGCCAAGCTTCTCACTGGCAGCATTTCAAGGAACTTGTGTTCAGGTTCTTTTTTCTTCTCCAGTGGCAGCAGCTGAGCACAGATGTCTGGATTGGCAACAATTATCAACCCAATTAACCCAGCTAATGGCACCACAGCCCTTTGTGAAGTGACAGATTATTTGCAAGCAGACATGGTACAGCCACTCACCCCTGTCGCAAGCCCTTGTGCCACCGAGAAAATGAGTGGAAGTAGGAACCACCAAGTGATTGGCCACTAAATTGTTGTTAATTAAGCACCAGCAGGAAGTTTGCCATAAAAATAGAACTAATCTTCTTCATCTATTTTGTCTATCCCGTATTTGGCACCGTTATTGTGTCATAATCTTAGTCCACTATCTGGGTAGCAACTTTAGTAGAACATGAAGCAAGGTGAGAGATGCAGGAGAGACCTTCTCACTCTACAACTGCTCGAAAGGAGGTTGGAGCATGGAGGATGTTGGTCTCTTCTCCCAAGTAACAAGGATAGGACAAGAGGAAATGGCCTCAAGTTATGCCAAGGGAGGTTTAGGTGGGATAGTAGGAAAAAATTCTTCCCAGAAGGGATTGTCAGGAATTGTCAGGAACAGGCTGCCCAGGGCAGTGGTGGAGTCACCATCCCTGAAGGGAATTGAGAGATCTGTAGGCGTGGCGCTTAGGGACATGGATTAGCGGTGCACTTGGCAATGTGAGGTAGCAGTTGGGCTTTTTCAACCAAAATCGTTCTATAATCCCATGATTCAGCAGGTGTATAGTGCTGCGGGGTGTTCACTGGAGTGAATGCGTGAAGCAAATTCAGATCAAACAACTCCTGATTGTCACTGAGGTGACCCGTTCCTGCAACCCTGTGACAGCAGGTAGTGCATCTTCGACCAGGGTGGCAAGGTGGAGCAGCCAGGAGCTGTAAGCCATCTGGACTGCACAACTTGAGGTATGCTAATCTGCAAGATTACAAAGACAATATTGCGACCTGTTATTGCAAAATGGTGAAATGTTTCTCAGCTTCATGAAGACTGTACAAAGCAGGTGAAAGCAAATAGCTAATTTTAGGTAGGTAGGTCTTCCTGCAATCCTTTTTCTTCTCTAGTTAACAACAACAGCTTACATTTATTACTGGTGGATCCCATGTGTTTTATACAAGAGGTTTGTATAATTTTCCCCAAATTAACCAGCTCAGGACTTCTGCCTCCTTATTCACTAGTTCAATTTCTCCCTTGAATTACACTATTTTTTTCTGTGCAGTGTCAGAAGGCCCATTTTGCAGAGGTCTAAACCGAACAGCAGAGTGTTATGGTAAGTGGCACGGCCAGGGAGTGAAGCTACTGTTGCAGAAAGAAATGCTAAAGCCGAGTTTCAGGGGAGATTTTAAGAAAACTAGAGATAACATCGTGGACTGCGTTATCCATTCAGATTAAACTGAATGTAATCGCTGCCCCTATCACTACACCACTAAATGCATTTAAAAGAAAAGATTTATTTGCCCACATATTATCCTTCCTCTCTCCTTTCCTCTTGCACTCTCTGCTACTTAGAAGTTCAGGTTTTATCAACAAAATAAAACAGTTTAGCATGAAACTTCTGCACTCTCTGTCATCTCTGGGAGAATTCTGGACTAATGTTCATTTATTTCAAGGCTCTCTCCTCCCCTCTGCTATTATGATTCAGGACTTCAGGGATCCATTTTCTAGGCAGGCTTTAAAGGTTACTCCCTTTAGTACCTTAATACCTCTTACTCTAAGGTTATTCTGCCATTTTTTCCCTAGAAGTCTTCAATTTCTGTTTTAAATGAGAAATAGTTCCTCTAACTGTTGAAGAGAGCTCCTCATTTTGCACTGCTTTTGCAGCTCTTTGTCTTAGCACATCCCATTTTTGATTGAAAATAGCTGCAGCAATTCTTACAAATTCTTTAGGTACTCCAATTATTTACAACCAGCAATGGAGTGGTGGCCATGGCCACATAGATCAGTTGTCTTCTGAATTCAAGAACAACTTTAGGTTTCATCCCGTTCTTGATATTTTCCAATAATTTTGGGGAATAACCAAGAAACGGAGCCTTGCTGGGGCACTAATGCTCATTATATAAATTCCAATCCAGAATAGGCAGCATAATTTGATTTTGAGTCGACATGTTTCTCTGATTCTCCACCTTTAGGACAGCAGCACCCATGTCTTGCTGAGCTGAGAGCTCTGTGTCGCTTATCACCATGTAAAGGGCAGAATGTATTAAATTTAATATTTCAATTCATGATTTGTTGCTTAGTTACATATGCCATGAAGGAAAAGCAGCAATAGCACATGATTTACGTAACTAACTGACAGTCCATATTTTAAGTCTTGAACATTGAATATTCATACCATGTTTATGCAAGCTATTATCTACAGGGGGGGCATGTCAAGAATAAATTCAACATATATTCTTGAATATTTTTAAGGCAAATTTAAACTTGACAAATGAGTTATTGGTTAATCTGAATACCTGGCTGAGTTTTACAATTATATCTGTAAGTATGGTTGTGCACAGGGTAACTCTTCTTCTTCCATGAGATTTTATCACCACAATGATGGACAGATTCCGCTTTCTAAATTCTGCTGTAATACATCATGAAGGTTTGTACAGGCATGAGGTGTGCTTTAGGAAGAGAAAGAATTAACCATTGAGACATAATGTCTTCAGTTCCTCGGGGAACCGTGAAAGTGCTCTTCCCCTTGTCTGCACCCTGTGAAAAATATCCCTAAGACAATAGGAGAGCCTTTTTCACAGAAGGCCATATGCTTGGGAATCTGAAAAAGAAATGTCTTCACTATGACAAAGGTACAGCAGCATGTAAAAAGTGCTGTCTATTGAAATAAGGAGATTTGCAGAGTAAAAAATAAATGCATTACCTCATTACTTTGGTTGGAAAGGTACTAAGATTTTAATTTTCAGTTCAATGGGATAAATTCCTATTTTTAAGAAATAATCTAGAAATTAAAAAAATTCTATAAATTCCTTGAAAATGCATATTTTCCCCTAATATGCCATGGTCTCTGTTCTGAGCAGTGATCAGAGATAGAAGGTGAGCTGCTTTTTTCTGTTCATTTTTGTACACGTATACTTGCAGTGGTCCAATGATATAATTCAGCATCTGATGAAGTTAATAGGAACATGCAATAGGTTATGCATCAGGCCTTTAAAGACTAAATATAGTCTATAAAGCTTTGGGTAATCTCTAATTTTTTTATTAATTTCAAGCTTATTCTGTCCTGCATGTTAGGAAGGGATCTTTGCTAATCTGACAAGTACTGAATGATCTGTTTTAAATTACTGGCTACTGCTGCAATGTATGGAAGGAAGACAAACCATGTCAACTTTGTTATATGACAGAATAAAAATCTGGAATTTAAGCAAAATTGTTATGATTCTTCCAAGTTTACAAAGAAAACTGTCCTGTTGTCTGTCTGCATATGCATGTGGAAATAGTGCAAAAGCCTTCCTTTCTCAGCTCTGCCTCTCTGAGCCGGGTCACTGAAGATAATTATTTAGATTATTACAGGATGCTACCTTGAGTACTTTTCTGCATGAGCTGCAATATGTTGTGTTTTGTGGTTGTTCGTGGTTCTTTTTCAGCTAAATTTCATTTGAACTAAGAGTCCTGCAAAAAAACCCAGAGTAGGGATAGATAGAGGGATGACATTTAGGGAATCGTACATGGCCCTGAGCAGGTACAACTTGCAAACCCAATGGGAGTAGCTTGGTTCATTCATCCAGAGTTCACGTGGAGGCCTGAAGTCAAGCAGCATCAGGGTTTTTCAGAGATCAATGACTGACTTGCCTGAAAAGTTAAGAGTCATTTGACCACAATAACTGGACCTCGTATTGTCTTTGTGATGAACAGGACTCTGTCACGGGAATGTAAACAGCCGGGAGCTGATTTGAACAGATGAGCTCCACCATGGCTCAGCAACAAGAAAATATACTTCACCTGTCCAAATATACCTTTGCACAATTTATGAGCTGAGAGCATTCAGTACAATGGAAGATAAACTTGTTACAGGAGCAACGATCTGCCCTCTAAGAGCCCGAGGAGCTGGGACTAGTCTGCACTGCTCATAGAATCATAGAATCATTGAATCATTTTGGCTGGAAGAGACCCTTAAGATCACTGAGTCCAACCATAACCTAACTCTAGCACTAAATCATGTCCCTAAAACCTCGTCTATACATCTTTCAAACACCTCCAGGCATGGTGACTCCAGGGTGCTTTACAACCCTTTCCAGGAAGAAATTTTTCCTGATATCCAATCTGAACCTTCCCTGGCGCAACCTGAGGCTGTTTCCTCTGGTCCTGTCACTTTTTACTAGGGAGAAGAGACCAACACCCTCCATGCTAAACCTCACTTTCAGTCCTTGAGCATGATCCATAGCTGGATTCGAAAGGAACTGGGGAAAGGAGATGGATTCCTCATACTGGCCTTGTGGGGAGGGAGGGAGGGAGGGAAGTAAAAGAGAGGTGGTCTTTCAACAGCAGAAGGCAGGGACGGCAGACACCCTTCAGGCACTATAACCTATAGTGGAAAGATATGTTTGGCAAGGAGAGTCTGTCCCAAGAGACCCATTCACTCCCTGTCCATCTCTCCTGGACACAATTGTTCATTTTCACATGTTAGATAGCTAAAATGGCTCTTAGTCCACTCTTCCATTAACCATAGACATATTAAACATAACTAATTTCATTAGACTTTTCTCAATAATATCTCACCCATCACAAGTCTCTGTGATCAAGGTATTGAAATGTATCGATTCAGATAATTAATCTCAAGCCCTTTCAGGATCACTTGGATTCCCTACAATGAGTGTCTCCAAAAAGTAACTATTATTCAATTTTTGTACTGTGGATATAGAAAGTAAAGGTGGATTAAAGAAATGAACATAGAGTTACAATAAACAGTGAATTTTTAAGGCCAATTTCTAAATTGTTTTTCCTTGGCCCATGTGTTTTCACTTAGGCGTTTGCACTGTAGGAATGCAGTACAGCATTATGTTTTTGGAGGAATCATGGAGTTATTTTGCAGCACAAACTGTGGAATCCACCTGTGAGTGACTTTGGCTTGTAGCTTCAGTGTCCTCAGAAGCTGCGCATTATTACCACTTTCATTGTGCTTGCAGCATCAGTGTGTGTTAGTGTTAGCATCTTTGTGTTAGTATCTACCTTCTTGTTAAGAAAAACCCTGAAGTTTCCTACATCTCGCCAGCTATGTTTTCCATTCCTGATGCCATATTTCTTCATTCTCTTTGGGCTCATAATGAACGTCTGTTCCTTTGTCTCATTCTCCCCCTTCACTGCTCTCCCTGTTCCAGTGCTTGATTACCATGGACTAAATTTGTGAAGTATCTTTAAATGCTTAAACGTTTTTTAAGCATCTGACTGACTTTTTTTTTTTCCCTGCTGTGATTAGGATATAGGCCTAAGTGATTAATCTGTCTTCTTAAATAATGACAAAAACGTTGCATCAGCATGAGAGGATCTAACCTTTGAAAAATTCCCCCAGGAGCATCCGTTTCTGCTGGGGATATTGCTGCCAGTCAGAGCAGTTAATAAAAAAGGGAAAGCCAATAACACTGCCAGAAGTTTTTGCCATATAAAAGTCAGAGAATTGGGTAGAAGCTGTCAAATATAATGTATGACATTATTAATATGAAGAATTTCAGATCAAAATGAGGCTTACTGTCCCAGCAAATGGGTCATGTGGAAGTGGCTGAGGAGCCAGGGAGTCTTCAAGTGGAACATCTAGAGGAGAGCGCTTGGGCAGACTTTGCAAAGTCATTAATCTTAGCGTTTCAGGAGGATAAGAAAATGAAAGATAACAGAGGAGATATTCCAGCTGTAGTGCTGGGCATCCCTGAGGTGTTTTTCTGCCTTTAGTATGAGCTCTTTAAGATGTAGGAAACCTTTCCTTCCTGGGGGCAATGTGGGCTGTGGTTGCCCGGAGGATGCTGAGGAATGGGGCAGGAGCTCTCCCAGCTGTCCAGCAAGTCCTCTTGGCTGGTTGCAGGGTCGAGGCACCAACATCACTAAAGGCAGTTTTCTCAGACTTGACACAGTGCCTTTTCTCCTCCTTTTAAAATGTCACACTCTGAAAACATTGGTTCAAACCATGCAGGAATTCACGGTGCCTGGGAAGAATTAATTATGCAGTCATCATGTTTTCATAAAACCACAGACTGTTTATTTGTTTAAATATTTGTCTCATTTGTTTCATGTAAATGATCACAACTCTGATTATCTGAACAGGCTATGTAAATTCAACTTGCATCTAGTGGGACGCTGTGCTAGTACAGCTGGTTGGAAACCAGGCAGATGAGGAATATTCATAAGACATCCCAAGCCTAAAAATGGCTCAGCAACCTCTGGAAGATTTTTAGCAGCTTCTGTTGAGTGCTCAGTTTGTTTGACAAATCCCATCTTCCTTGTGGTGTGTAAATTATCCACAAAAAGGGTGCTGCTTTTAAGCATTTATTTTAAATAATTCCTCAAAGCTGCATAGATTTTATCATGGATGTTTCATTACAAAGTATTTCTTTGAGTGCAGAAGGGATATGCTGGGCTCCTGTTGAACCCCTGTTCCTCAATTGAGTTAACCCTTGGAAACAAACTTCTGCTGCATATATTTGGCTTCAGAAATTTCTTTGTGTGAATATTCCTGTGTTTCTCGGGTAGATCTGTTCTGGCACTTGGTACGCTGGGCACCCCAGGCACCCCAGGCACCCCAGGCACCCCAGGCACCCCAGGCACCCCAGGCAGCCGTGGCCCTGGCACCTTCACCCTGACCTCACTGCAGGCTGGGTGTGGAGTTCCTGCATGGAGCCACGAGACATGGCAGGGAATGAGGGCAGGGGAAGAAAAGTGCAAAACCTGGAATTATTTCTTGCTTACATAAGCTCGGCACAAGGTTTGAGTAATAATTTTAAAGCAAAACTGACTCTCATCCTGCTGTGTTAGTGGTTTGTTTTTATTTTTAGTTAATTTAATTTAATTTTCTTACATTAAGGGCAGCTAAAGCACTTGAGAAAAAAAGGCTGTTTCAGGCAACGTTTGCTGCTTCAATGTGTCTTTTGCAAGGAGAAGTTTCGCTGCACCGCTGCAGAGAAGGGAAGGGCGGTGAACAAAACCACCGAAACATACATCTCCATTCCTTATTGCCTCTGATAGGTTTTTTTGGTCAACAATACTGGTAAGTATTAGGTTACAGGTGATCATCAGTTCTTTAATGGACCAGAATTTATTCCTGTAATCATCTCACCGTGCCAGCAGCATTTACCGGTGAACATTGATTTTATTCTCTGTCATTATGGGTAGGCAGGAAGGTCTGTAACAAAATACCCAGCTGGAAACACTCTCTGGTACTAGGACATGGATTTGTCCCACGGATGCTGTGCTGCTTTTCTCTGCTCCTTGTTTGTGCTGTTCTCCCATTCTCCTTCTTCTCACATGTGTGTCTTTGACTGTTCTCTATGATTGAGCAATAAAATAAGGGAAGATTTCTCATTCCCCTGAAGAGTGCAGGGAATAGTTACTTTAATATTTGGCATTTTCTACAGATATTCTGTCAGGAATGGAAGAGTCCTGCTCTGGGCTGCATGTGTGTCTCAAGTCATCTCCTTCAATCTTCTCCTTGCAAGGGATCTTCCATAATACCAACAGGAAAACTCCCTTCTCCCATCGCAGCATTCCCTGGCTCTCTAAGTGCTGATGGTTTTTCCTCATTACCCATCATGAGCTGTTCACCATCTCCTGCCTGAAATGCAAAGTGATCTTGAAATGTCTCAGCAACTTGCTCGCAGCATGTCCTAACATCAGGGGAAATCAGGGAGTATTTACTTGCTCAGATACTTTCTCTCATAATGTAATTGCGGAGCTTTTTCAACAGGGATTTAAAATATTTGTTGACACGGCAGAGAAAGTCTGTGCTGCTTCTCATCCTGGTGGTGTTTGGTGTCTTTAAGGACTGCTGTATTCCTCAAGAGTCTAAACTTTCAAGTAGTGTGATTTTAAAGCTCTTTGCACCAATGATATTTGTCTTATAACTCTGTATTAAAAAAGGTAATAGTGAAATGTCACGCAGCTGGGAAATGTTGTACCTGGAAGATTGGTTATGCTGCGCAGTCAAAATACCTACTGTTTTTTATGGTGTAAGGACTCATAACTAAAATTCAAAGTGGCATATTGCATTAGATTTCCTTGAGCTGAAAATTGTGCGGTGCACTTTTTGTGATGTCTCTGTTTCAGTAGCATTAGAGCATCAAAATATTACCGCCTGCTGATAATCTGATAGAAAACACCCAGATTGCCTTGAGTGAGAAAATATTCAGTGCATAAAAATGTTTCTGTTTTCAGCAAACTCTGACAGTGATGGAGACACTGATTTGGTTACTTTAAACTTGCCTTGCACCTTTTGCTAACAGAAAGATTTTGACAGGAGACTGATTGACTAATGCAATACCTGTTCACAATATTTTTAGTTAAAAGCAGGTGGGATCAAGACACTATGATTCAAAGTGTGTTTTACTGTATGATACTTGTATTATCTTCTCCAGTGAAAACAGATGATGAGTGTGATCAATACTTCAGACATTCTCATTCCAGGGAAAAATTTAAAACCTGATCATTGATAGCACTGAAAAAAAAAAGTTTAACATTTTTCACCTTGCCGAGTTTAAGAGTGCACTTTTTTTGCTACATGTTTTCTGAGAAAAGGGGATTGCGTGGAGCCCATGGACTGGGGGGTTAGGTTAAAATATGTGTATTTTTGCAGATCATAGGCTGCAAATTGTGGCTAAAGAACCATGGAGATCGCTGACTGGGAGCTGTGCCCCTCCTTGCTGCTCCAGAGGGTTTGTAACAAAGCTTCTGCCAGGAACAACCAAGCAGCGATGGTCCATCCAGCCCCTGCGTGAATCCCAAATGGAGAGCTCTGTCTTGTCCCATCACATCTTCCTGTGGTGACACACAATGTGAGATGTCAGACTGTATATATTCACCCCCTGACTGGTAAGAACTGCCTTTATAAAAGAGGGGTTTAAAACAGGGATTGCTTGAACATGAAGTAAATGCAGGAGATGTGGCTGGAGCCATGTCTGAAAATATCTGTAGTATATCTTTATGTATGTAGAGAATAATGCTCAGAAAGAAGAGGGATGTTTATTTATTTATTTATTTTTTAATTGCTATTCTTCAGGGTATTCTGGAAATCAGGATCGAGAACCCCGATGTGGAGTAAGCACGGCTTTTGCGGCCGATTGTGCTCTACAGCAAGGAGTGGAGGGAAGGTGTTTCTACTTTTAAGGTAAAACCGTGTTGGGTGAAACCTGCCCTCTGAGCACAGAGCTGGGTCTGGCTCCGTGCAGTCACAGCCACAACACTACCCATGGCTGCAACAGGTCACCAGCATCCTCAAATCCTTTCAATACAGCTGTGAGTGTGAATGACATTGCCTTTATCTCTCTGGGCGTTAGAAGCGTTACCTTTTTTGTATCTTCTGCTTTTCAGCCATATCTCTTCTTTTGAGCAGAGAAATATTTCCAGCACACAGTTTTGTGGAGATAAACCCTCTGTTTCTCAGGCATGCGTGGGCCTCAGAGGTACTGGTGTTGCTGGGTGTCTTCTCTTCCCTTGTTATATGCAATCTATATTTTTCTCTGAAGAGGTGCATATTTTAAAATATGAATTAAATTACGCCAGGCAGGCAACAAGCAGAGGAGAGAATAGAATAGAGGTTCCTGCTTGGATGCAATGCTTCAGATTTTGGGAAGGGAGAAGAAATTACAGTTGTACCAGTGGGACCCCTGACCAGTGGGTGATGCTGGGGCTGACAGGAGTGGGCAGGGGACAGGAGTGGGGAAACACCACGTGTATCTCCAGTGCACTGGCCCTGGGTCACCCCCTGATGACAGAATGGCAAGATGAAAAGAGGGAGCAAAATTAACACCAGATCAAAATATCAGGCAGAAAGTTAATCAAGGAAGGAAACTATCTGGATTGATTACACTGAGCACAAATTCCACCTGGTTGGCATTACTGAAACCAGATGAGGAAATGGGTATGACTAGAATGTTAAAGTAATTTTTTATGATTTATTTAGCAAGTTCTGAATAGGCCTGAGGGGAGAGGGAGTGACGCTGTCAAAGATATCATTGAATGCTGGAGTTAGCGACAGCTTGGAAGCAAGTTACCTGCCGAGACCAGGGGTTAAAATATGAGCAGATAAAGTACAGCATCAGGTACTTGTTATAGCTGTTACTGACCCCAAATTGGACCCTCAGAACAACCATAAGCATCCAGCTTCCCAGTCTCCTATAGCACAACCTCACCCATGCTGACAATCATATAGGGGCCAGTAAAAATTAAATTGAGAGTCTGCTACTTTCATAAGAATTGGATCCCAAGAAAAAAAAAATATATTTAGATGTCATTTTGACAGACTTGGAGAACATGATCACCAAACTGAAATTCAGCACTAGCTGAATATACATGATTATGGTTTTACCATTTCACAGCTGGATTTCGTGTATTGCACGAGTACCAAACCGGCAGCATGCACGTGTGTGAGTGTATCTGCAGAGCACACACACGTGCACATGTGCAAGCACACGTGTGTGCACACCCGCACGCACTGACACACACGTGCAGACACACGTGTGCACACACACACACTGACACACACGTGTGAACACACACGTACTGATACGTGTGCACATACACAGAGTTGCATTGGCAGAGCCAGACTCAAGAAGCTGGAAACTACCAAACCAAATCAATAAGAAGAAATTTAAACAGTTCCCATTATCATTCACATTCCTCTGATTTCAAACCCATTAGTGGATAAGAGGGAAGTAACAATTAGGTGTTAAGAGACTGAAGGCCAGGTTAATTTGAGAAGAAACAGGTTGATTTTCCAGCAAAAGATACCAACAGAATCTCATTTAATTCAATTCAGACATTTCATTTTATTAGAGGTATATTTGCCATGGTACATAGCTTCTATTATCCCTATAAAAGCGGCATTAGGGGTGTTTTGCTGTTAACTCTGTAATGGAGGATGAAATTGAAAATACAATGCAGGAATGCTCTCTTGGAATTCTCTTATAGATCCAAAATGTTAGGTTTGCAGATGCCAGGAAGACATTCATGTGGCTACAAGGGATGCCCACAATTACACGTGATGGAGACAAACACTTGGGAAAGCTTTCAAGCCATGTGCTTTAATTTTGGTTTAAATGTCAGGAGATTAAGTGGGAATAATACAGAGTAATACCTGAGTCTGAGTGTCCTCCTGGCCCAAATCAGGCAGTGCAAGGGCTTGAAACTGGCTCTTCCCCTTCCAGAAGAAAAGCTGATGGTATGCGCTATTTCAAGGGTAGTTTCATGCCAGAAAAAAAATTCAAGAGTTGTCAAATCAGAATGAAACCGAAATTGATGAGTTCATAATTTGTTGCAATATATATATGAAGATATCTGAAGTTTTTTACATATATATAAACTTTATATTAAAAAGTGTATATAGATATCTATGTAAGGTATGTGTATATGTACACACACTAACATATATATATGTATTTAAAAGGTTTGGATAAGCTGGGAGTTGGCTGCAGCCCTCACATTCAGCTCAGCCCTTCTTGCCACCCACAGCGCCCCCGGGGCTCAGCAACGGGAAATACTCTCATTCTCTAAAAACTGCATTTTCATGTGACGTTTATTTCAGTTGTTTGTTCTCGTTGTCCTTATTTTCATTGATGAGAATATGCATACGGGCCCATGCACAATTACTTCCTGCACTGAATCAAACGTGAAATGATAACTTAGAAAGATAAAAGGCTTTCTAACGCTTTATCAGTTTCTCGAGCTAGCTATTCCTGTTTCTATCTTAAGCTTTAAATATTTGCATTAAAATCCAGATTGCAAGTAACTAGTCTCAGAATAGCATATGAAACAGGAATTTTAAATGGAAATGTGGAATGGGAAATGCGGCATTCTGGAGCTGGGCTTATCTGAGTGTGCAGCTAAGATGCGACAGTCTGCGAAAGCAGCTCCTGCTGCTCAGAAGGACATTCAGCAGGGCAAACCAGGCGCTTTTTTCCCAACTTGAAAATGCAGGCTTCCTCGCTGCCATCTTTCTTTCATAATGCATTTTAATCAAGTCACAAGATGGAAAATTTGCAGTCAATCCAAGCCAGGAATCTATAATCTCACTCAGAATTACTTTATAAATAGAAACCGTTTAATACTTTTGTATAAATTTATGTCCAGTATGTGGTTTGGATTTAATGTGAAGTGTGTATTTGTGCAACTGGATGGGAAAGTGTACAAATGAAAGCTGCAGGAATGATTCAATTTGTATTTTCCTGGTCGTGCGGGGTGTGTTAGTCCCATTGATTGCTGTTCGCAGGCAAGCCAATTAACAAAGCTCTTTCTCCCACATTTTCCATAGCAAAATCTCATTAGTTATAAGAGTTCACACACAAGAAGTGGTGGTATATCATATATAACGAGGAAATAATTAAAGAACCAGTCATTCTGATTGAAATATGTCACTGTGAAAGATGGGCCAAAGCTGCAGCGGTCTCTGCCCTTCGTTCCCATTGCAGGATGTGCTCAGGAAGGGTGAGCGCTGGCATTTCTGGCTGCCAAACAGGTCCCCAAGCTGAGGTATGTGGTGTGACACCTCATAACCACGAAGTACTGACACCATCAGGGAGCACAGGTGAGATGCAAATTGCAGCTGAGTGTGTTTCAAAACCTCATTCCAATAGCAATGCAGAGATGTGGGGTTGCTTGCAGCAGGTGTCATTGTTGCTTGACGTGTTCCTTTGTCCAGGACCCATTTTCACCGACCGAGAGAGGATGCCTTGAGGGACAGGACTGGACCAAGCTGCCGAGATCCCTGGCTTGTGTTTGCCATCATAAAGACTCATATTTTTGCTGTGTGATGTGCATGTTCATGAGACAAACTGCGAAGTTTTGTGAATGTCCATAATTTTCAGTCCCTCCTGTACATCTTGGGGGGATTCTCCTGCAGCCCTGCCAGGAAGGATTGGTTGCTTCTATATATCAGCACTTCTGATGGATGCAGACATAGGAAAACCAGACCTGATCTCTGCCAAGGAGTGAGAGCAGGGGTATCTGCTGTCATCCAGCATCTTTCTTCCTCTTGGAGGAACAGACATGTATGATGGCTGTGGAAAGCATAGAACCTAAGTGATGAGTTAAAGGTCAAAATTAGGGCTGGGGATAAAGGACAAAAAAATCATAGTAAATAAAAGGACTGCTGACAGCAATGGGAAATGAATAATTTCATAGAGCAGCTATTGCTTAAAGCTCTTGCAAAGGACTCGGAGAATTACTCGCTTCATGCTAATTCAAAGTTGCCATCCCAAGCCCTGGAAACTGCTGATAAGAGTAAGATTAACACGACTTGCTTCAACGTGAATGTGTTCAAAAGAGATGCAGAATAGCAAAGGCCACGGGCTGGGGTGACTGTTGTTCTCTGCACCTATGGTAGCCAGGGTTTGGTTTATAGTGTGACCCAGGAGATGGGGTGCAGGGATCCACAGCCTCCTCTGGCAGCAGGCGGGGAGAGCGGCTAATGGAATTTTCAGAAAACCAACTTATGGATAATAGTGACAAACCAACCTTTTTGATTTCCACCCACTAAGGGCTTTCCTTCTCTAAAAGAGCTGCTAATCACTGCGGTGATTAGTTCACACTTCTACTTTTGAAAGCAAACAGTAAATTTAAGAGAATTAGGGGTGAATTTGTCTTGGCAGACATTTACAGTTGTGCGCTTCCGATGAAATGCCAGCAAAACCAAGTCAGTCATAATGCATGTTCTGCAGGTACCCATCGGTTAGTTCTTCCATGGGTTAAGGTGCCTGGCTGGGAACTTCTGTGCTGGTGTTGGTGGTGAAGTTCTCCAGGGGAAATCACCCATGTGTCATTACAAACAGCTCCGTGTTAGCACAACATATAGTTTTGTTTAACTGATTTGCTTATTCTATTTTGGAAAGGTTTCCGCTAAAGATATCATAGTTAGCATACACTGTTCTTTGTAGATAGATAAGTAAACTTGTCGTATATACACATATATGTGTGCATATGCACATATATATATATACATGCACACATAGCAGTCATTTTGAATGAAGTGCATAATACATACTTTTTTCTATTACACATTTTTTAACACAGCTCAGATTACTCCTTCATTCTGCACTCTGGTTCGCACTATTATGCATTAGTAAATCAGGTCTTGTGCTTGCAAAGGCAGAGGTTATCAGAACATTTTCAAGTGAAACATGCAGGAAACCCAGTATAAAAAGGCAAGGCTGTGTGCAGAGCTGCTCTTTCCCTTTCTTTGTGTGTGTACATACTTATTTATATAACACAATTAATGAATGAGAAATACCATGCTATGTAGGTAAAGCTGTGTTTTTCTTTAAAGCAAGTATAGTAACAAAAAAAAAAACCTATATTCGGACTAAAAGGGAAGTGAAAAGGAACATTACTTTTCGTGTGAAATACTATAGAAGTCTGAGGCCATTTTTTGGATGTTATGCCACCCTCTCCACATTTAATCAAGGATTTATGAAATGGAGCACAATTGAGGGGCAGAGCTTTTGTTTCCTGTCATCTTCTTGGCTCTCTTCATTCTTGTTCATGTTTCAGCAACCTATTTTTTATTTAGTTTTCCCAGAGCGATCAAAGACAGAACATGGATTAGAGCCCTGAGATCAACTTTAAATGCAGCCAAAACCTGGACTTGGGTAACTGCAGAGACTAAAAATGTCCATTAGGACTCGAAGTTTAACCAGACACCTGCAAAAAATGTACCTCTAGAGATGCTAAATCAATATTATTATTGCTGGCTATTTGTAATTTAGGTTGCTGGCCTTTAGAGGACTTCACTACCTAAAACTGGAAATTAGGAGGTTGTGCTAGACCGAGAATGCGTGATTTTGAATGCTGTTTTATCACATGTGAGTTGTTATACAGAAAAGCTTTAAAAACATACTTAAGGTACACTGATTTTTCTTCTTCTAACCAAAAATCTATATGCATCACTAGACCCTTTCATTACCAGACTGATCTCCATTTAACTCCATTTGCTGTGACCTTGTTAAGGGTCCTGCAATGATAATGAAATGTTAGATACTTTCAATGGTAGCATTAATACCCTGCTCTCTGTAGTGCGCTGCAGTTGATACTGGGTTTTCTTGTTCAGAAAATTAGTATTGCAATTTTCTAACCTTTGGTGGGTTTTTTTGCTGTTTGTTTTTTGGTTTGTTTTTTTTTTTTTTTGTTTTAGGTCACTTTCGTTTATTATGTTCATAACCATCAGACCAACTACATTTGCATTTTGGCCTAGGACTAATATCTATGCATTTATTTTCATTAAGAAGATTATATTGTTCCTGTCCAAAACAACATGGCAAAACATCACAATTACTCCAAGTGATCATTGCAAGTGTAGCCATTAATTAGTGCCTGATGTGGGGAAAAAAAAAATCCACTTAGGAAGCATGATAATTAACCACATATTTCTTTGGGTCAGGCAGCCGCATTGCATCAAATACTAAATTTATTGTTTCATTTAAATAATTTTGAAATAATTAAGAATTGTGTTGTGCATCTGACTGAGCAGATCCAAAGTACAAAATCATACGTCTATATTATGAACCAAATGGAGCATTGCCAGCAAATGTGAGAAATGAAATATTTTTCTCACTTCTGAGACCAAAAGGAGTGCATATGTATTTTCTATATCACCATATTTCAAAATCATTACCAGTTTGTTTCCATTTGTTTTCTGGTGCCTGAAGATGTACTAAAAATACATCTTTTTAAAAAGCTAAAATGTATGTCCAAACAATATTAACATCTTGGCAGTGCTGGCTGTCTGCACCCTTATGTACACCCAGAGGATATAACTGTGCCAGATACGGCCCTGACTGACTGCAGCATTGCGTGAGGTTTAGTTTATTAATATCAATATATATGATTTGATATTAACATCAAAGCAGGGCTGGATACCTGTTGAGTGAGAGCAACAGAATGTGTCCAGTCTCATACAGGTATCACGTTGTACCAGAGAGCATCCACTCACTCCCGTGTCACCTTCACGAGCGCTAATTCTTAGGAGTAAAATGCTATGTGATCTTATTTCGGTATTACCAAGCACTCAGCAAAAGATGCCTGTGTTAAGCTCAACAAAACAACATTTGGGCAATAAAAAGTTATTTCTAGACACTTCAAACCAATCTTTTGGCTCACTGCTTTGATTTGCCATCAGTGTAATGGCAATTAGTTGGAATCTGTCCTATGTTTTCTTCTGTATTTTCCCCTTCCTCCTCAATACACAGTGAATCATCATCAGATGTTTCTATAAAATATGTAATTTTTTGGGGGGTTAAGTCCAATGAGCTGGAAGCAGTGATTTTTTTTTCAGCATTGCCTTCAGTGGAATTGGTATCACTAATGTTCACATCAGAGAGAATGTGTGGGGCTCAGGATATTTTATTATTTAATTGCTGTTCAACCATGGTTAAAATAATTACAATGGAAGAATTTGCAGTATTACTTCTGGAATAAAAGAAATGTTGAGAGGGATGTGGTTACTTAAAAACTGGTAATTTTTCACAGAATTTGGTAATTTCTCTAAGGACTGTTGCCATCTAGTCCTGTATTCTCCAGAAACACCTGGGGTGAAAATGTCTCCAGCCCAGTGAAGTCTTCAACATTAAAGGTTTTAATACTCAGAAGGACAGAAGTAATTCTTTGAATTGTTGAATCTTGATTTTAAAAAAAACCCAAGTGGCGCGACATGCTTAGATAAAATAATTATCTTTTTTTTTTTTTTAAGTTTGTATAATGTCTATCTATGCAGGGTTTTTAAAACAAGGTGATTTTTAATTTGTTTGTGGGGCTGGTGGGAGGACAGCGTCTCCCTTGGGAACTGCAGAGTGACTCTGGAGCAGCAGCCCAGCGCTCTCCAGGGACGAGGGCTGGGTCTGAGCTGAGCAGCCCCAGAGCTCCCGCGCCAGGAGCCTCTGCGGGACTTTGCTTTGCAATATCTATTTATTTCTGCTTTCCCTGCCACGTGGCAGAGGCACATCTTTGCTGGAGGGCATCAGATCTGGTTGTATGCAAAGCGCTGGGCAGGACTTGCTCTGTAGAGCACAGACCTGCTTACTGCTATTTTATTTCAGATTTTCCTTTGATTCTTGAGTGAACCAATTTTACTGCTTGCAGAAAAAATACTGGTTCAACTCAAAAAAAAAGTCAGCATCTAGCAAAATGAATAATATTTGCTGAGGAAATGATGGGAGTGGGCTGTGTTGGACAAAACAAGAGGAGAGGTGGGCTGCTTGCAGGGGACCTGGCCACAGCTTTGGCCATTGTACCCTCCCTGCCTTCTGCAGCAATAAAACCAAACCTGTTTTCAGAAGGCAAGCAGGAATATGGGCAGAGGAATGGCGTGATGGGATGCAAAAGCCAACACAACATCATTGGTACCCGCCGGCCGGCTGGTGCGCATTCCCCAGCAATGACCCCGGCATCTGCCCTGGTGGGGGGCACAGCAGCATCCTGCTCCCGGTTTCCGTATGTTGATTCTTTTTCCTAGTTTCTAGCGATTTCAGTTTTCTGCCACTCTGCCTCTTCAGAGTTTTTGCTGACAGGACAGAACTGCTGGTAGCAAACACATTATTCATTGTGATTGAGTGCCTAGTAATTACTTTATATATTTTTTTTCAGTTCTCAAATTAAAACCATTTACTAGTAGGAACAGATGTTAAATTCAGGACTCTTGTTGATTGTTAGTGTGACACACACATGAAATGTTTTAAATGAGAAGGCTGATTGAATTTTAAATATGCTGATCTCACTGGTAGAATTGACAATAACTAAAACTGGGAATAACCGAAATGCTTCCAAGAAGAGAAAACAGAGGTGGGGTTTGTTTTTCTAACTCCTGATTGCATAAATCATGTTAAATTCTGCAGACTAAATACAGTAATTTACTGTATGTTAGAGTACCAAACATGAGACTTACATGGTTGCTACCTCAAATGGCAGGAGAAAAGAATTTTAAAAATATGGCAGAATTTATTTTCAAATCAATACATTTTTTCCTTGTTTGTTTATTCAGTAAAACTATATTTTTCAGGAAATCTGACGTTATTGCTTACCAAGGGACCGGTGCCTTTCATGAAGGCTGAGCAGCCCTCTTGCTGCCCCTTAGCCCGCAGGAAGCCCCAGCTCATTTTCCCATTCTGGAGAAGCTGATGGTTTCACTGTGCAAGGCCTGGTGATAAAAAGAAGTGACCAAATTATTGCAAAGCCACCCAACAGAGGATGCAAATCTCTAAGCTGGAGGTAAGCACCAGCTATTGCTGTTAAAATAAGGAGGAATTTTCTTTTACTTCTGTGACAAATCTGTCTATGCGTGTATTTTGCATAAGAAAATACAAACCCCATAAATGTATTTATGAGACAAATGTCTGTTTTAATCACAATGGAAGACTTTGCGGTGTTACATTTCCTAGGGAACCTGTTGCTTTGAAACCTCTTTGCTGCACTGGTGGCATCTCTGGGTTCCTCCTTGGGAGTGAGATGTGGGTCCTGCCCCCTTGCTTGCCCTGAAGCCTGAACTCTGCAATATCAGTTCCACGAACCTATGAAGTAGGTTATTTTCCAACTGTGCAAAGGTGTTTTCTGCAGAACACTTTCCTATATTTGAATCAGAGAAAGTGCATGTCTTGTATGTAGATTTGTTTAAAAATTATTATTATTTTTTGTATCCTGACTTAGCAGGATTTATTGCACACAAGGAATGAAAATTTGAGTTTGGAAAGTAATACAGTAACAATTGCAATTAACCTTCACGCCCTCAGGTAACCCCTGGATGTTGGGTTTAAATCACATTGCTTCTAATTAAGTTTAGTGGCCAAGTACTGCTTGTTCTAAAACATTTTACTGGCATTTCTTCCACAGCAAACTGCTTTAAAGCCTGAATGTTGTGCCAGCTTGACCCCATGTGAACCAATGCCAAAAGGTAACAACAAAAGAAAAGGAAATAGGAGTTGAAAAAGCAGTTTTTCAGCAGTTACAACTTTTATTTGTTACAAAACACTTTGGTATATATGTACTTTCCTCTTATGCCTGATATAATTTACAGATTTATAACACTTGCTGAACTTCTCAAAATGAGAAAACTCCCACTGAGACAGTAAATTGTTGTTGCATTGAATGATCCTTGACAACCTACTGTCACAATACGTGCCGCATTAAAGCAGCCTGGCACCGATGCTGGGGAAAGTTTCCTGACACGCGTTGTCTTCGGGGGCTGTCTCATGCTTTATGGTGTTCATGATCCATAGAGGAAAGGTTGCTAACAGCAGACATTGACCCACTGGTGGCAGTTGCTGTGAAAACATTATTCAAGCTGATTATGTTAATGACAGAAGGATGAGACGCTTCCTAAAAGGTTGGTGTGGCGTCGCCAGAGATGCTTTATTTGTTCAACTGATTGATCATTTAAAGGTTTATAAAACGCCTTCTCTGTATAATAACACATAATCTTGTATGTACAAATTAAACAATCCACAAAGCTAAGGCAGAATGGTTGTTGCAGATCTGATTTTCGTGTAAAATCTCAAGACTTTTACGAGCTTATTTACATAACAAGTCATGGTCTAGTTTCCTTTACCAGCGTCAACTCACCATGGAGTTGGCTTCAGCTGTAAATTTTTACGGTTTGGAGCTAGTGGAACAGAAGAGAATGGTTTGCATATTTTAGTGATTTGAAATACTCTTTTCTTTTAATCGAAGAAAGCAGTGTCATTTTCTTCCAGCAGAATGATCTCTTCCCTAAAAATATGATGCTTGCACACTTTCCCAGGGCAATGTTATGACCCTTCTCCTTCCAGTTAATGCCTGCAGACTGCCTCCTCCACATAGACTCTCCTCTCTACCAGAAAAAAATCTCCTGCAAACCTTGAGGTCTGAGCATCCCTGATCCCCTGGAGCAGGGGGAAGGTACAGCTCACCCTGCTCTTGAACTAGTTAAATCCAAGTAGATAAAAAGATTTTTACATAGACAAGATGTAGGATCAGCATGTGCTCCAGCTGGAAAAGTGCAGCAGGAACAGTCAAACTATTTCTCAGCATAGATGTGTAGCCAAGAGATCTTGAGGATCTCTACCAAATTTTCTTCTGGATTAGCCCTCTGTATTTCCTTCAGCCTCTCAGCTTTCCTCGTTTCACAATGACAATTAAAGGACATTTATAGCAATCTCATTTGTCTCATCTTAAATTTGTTTTGCCAGAGCCAAAGAGCTCTAGAAATGGATTAATAGATTTTCATGCTCGGAAGAGGCCATTCCCCATTTAATTTATATATCTGTTGCTACAGAATTTCACATTTTTTGACTCTATTAATGTGTTTGACAGATCTGACGAAATGGCTAAAACCAAACAGACCTGAAAAATGTGTTTTCTCTTTCCTACCTTCCTACCCCCTCAGGTGAAGAACACACCTGCTTCCGAATGCTTTGCGACTTAAGGCAATTTTTGCATTTTCAACCCATAGCAAGCTGCATAGAGGATATCTCAAAATGCTACACTATTTGACAAGTTTTCAAATAGTGTGGCCAAAACTTGTATATATGTCAGCCTGTATTAAATCAGTCCTGCACCTTTTTTAGCAGTTATGACTTTGAACTTCTACATAAAATAGAAACACCAATCTTTTACAGACGAAGCACATAAATAAAACTCTGTTTAAACATCCTTTAGAAAAATCAGTGCTTTATTGCAAAAATTCCCTAGTTACATTCCACTCTCACGTATTAGAAAAAAAGATAAAAACCAGATGTTTACTGCATATTCAATGGTTGCAAGAGAAAGCAGGTTTACTACCTTATTTTCAATCTTATTTTCTACTGGTAATTCAAGTCTAAATGAAAACAAGCAAAAAAACAACACAAACCAAAGCCAAAACACAGCAGAAGTTAATGTTTTGACATACCTCAGTTCTCACCACCTTCCTGGCATCTGTTTTACTTAATAAAAAAGCAATTAGACGGACGGAGGAGTTCTCTTGGCTCTTTTTGTTCTACAGACCACAGGGGGCAACATCTGCTTCTCCTCATCCTCTTCTCCCCTCAAACAAGAAATTAAATACAAATTACTAAATTAAAGTAACCTGAGGAATTAACTGAATTAAAAATAAGGAAGTTCAGGTTTAAGTCTCTTCGTTTCTGTCCTTTCGAAGGTTATGCCGCTGGAGCTGAGCTGGAGCATGGTCCCCTTTGCACTCGAGCCGATATCCTCCAGTCTGACAGAGCATGTGGTTGGGTGCACATCTGCATCTCCAAAGCTATTCCAGTGTTGTCAGCTGCTATTGATTAAACTGTATTTGATATTGCTGTTGGGGGCTGATCGGTGCCAATCAACTTCATTCCTGGCTTTGAAAATCAGTGGTATGTTTGCAGCTTCCCCGACTGGTCCATTGCATGAATACTGATAAAGTACCCTTGGCTCAGGCAAGAGTCCTTTAGAGTCCAGCTGAAATGCTAGTAATTCAAGTATTTCTGAGGAGATTTCGCTGTTCTGAACATTCCTGTGTGAGCATCAGATTCTGATATTCTTAGCACACAAATCATCTTTCCAGATAGAAATTCAATAGCTCTTCCTAGAACTACCAGTTAAAACTCAGACAGTAGATTAAATATTTACTTGTTCCTTCTCTGGTACCTCTGGGTTGCCAGGAGAATTTAAAGAGGTCCTAATTGCTGAGGAGGGGCTGGGATGCAGCGGGAGAGCAGCTGGGGCCGAAGGGTGCTGGTCCTCAGCTGAGCCCGCGGGATCCTGGCACCCACACCCATCCCCTCCTGGACTCCTTGCATTTTGAAACTGCAGAGATTGTATAAATCCTTTCCTGGGATTTGACGCTACAGATTGTGGAAGTCCAGAAGATCTCCTAAGAGTTGATTCAGCAAAGTGGTGAAGCCGATATCTAAATTTCCCGTCAAATCACTGTGACGTGAAGAAGTGCTTGGTGTTTCAGAGATTATGTAGTTGTGAGTATGGGTGAGTTTAGGTTTGAGCGTGGAGTTACAGCTTGTACTGAAGTGTTTTCAGTCAGGGCCTGAATAAGGTCTCCTATAATGAATTTTTATAGGCTTGAGATACAAGCTGTGTGCTGGCAACTGAACTAGTAGTTTTGCTATCTAAAAATAAAATGAACTAGGATTCTGGTCTCTCATGCTTTTGTCCTATTAAGTAATATCTGTGCAACCACTGAATATTTTGTTCTATTTAATTTAATTACAAACTGATGTTGCCAAAATAATTCTCTTTTTACTGTTGGTGCCCAGTTAATATTTCCTTTTATTTCATGATTCATTCCATTCACTTGTCCTGAAATTGATGCTTGATTGTCATGTAAACTACTTTCCAAATGCACTTCTGAACTGCAAAAACCACAGGAGCAGCCCAGTAATGTTAGTCCAAATGAGAAGATACAGTGGATGTTAACAAGGTCAGGCCTTCAGTGGTAACCCACCCGAGTGCTGCTTTTCTATGTGACTTATAAAGACGGATTATAAACACATCCAGGAACAATTAAGAAAGCAGTTTAGACACAATGATCTTATTTCACTCCACCATCTGGACTTTATATCTTTTGCATCCTTTATTCCACGTAGTTTCTTTCCTCTCGTGAATGGCTGTTTGCTGTAACAGCTGTACAGTGTACAGAAAATCCTGAAATCTGAACTAGACAACACACTGATCTTGTGTTTGCAAATAGATATGAATTTATTGCAGGAGATGAGATAACTGTTTCAAATTTTGCAGGCTTCTCTCTGCTTTGGAAACAACTGGCAGAAGGTCAGTGAATACGTGGAGAGGTAATATAAGAGAAATTTGGCACATTTGCTTTGCAGCTCATACTTTTTATGTATTCTGTTTCATAAAAGAAAAAGGAGCTTCAGTGCAATTTACTTTGGAAGTTAATTGGAGCAGACATTCAAGTCTTAAGTAAATCAGCTCTATATCATTTGACACACAACATTACTTCAATTAGTATGACTTTCGCCATTATCTAGACAGAGGAGAAGACATACCATGCTAATCAGAATATTAAAGTGACACTAGCACTTATATATCATGAATATTTACTTAACAAATGAATGCATAATAAATGAGATTGGTCTAGAAATCATTCTCAGGAGAGAAGATGTGAATTTTTCCCCCCTCAGGAAATTCTTTCTTGTGCCTAATCCAGTTATCAAATTTTCAGTGCATCTTAAGCTGATACCTCCTCCCCCCCGCCAGCACCTCATGTCACAGCTCATACAGGGTTTTCTGCACATAAGGGAATCATATGCAACTTTTCTGAATTGCCCATGAGGCTGCAAGTTATTTTGAGGAATTCTTTTACATATGTTTCTACGCCAGTTGACCCAACCAGAACTAACGGGTCCAAATCTGGAGCTTGAAGCCCCATATTCAACCCAATTTTCATAGTAAGAGCACTGTGATCACTGAGTCCATAAGTTAATACATGGATAAATTCTAGGTCCAGTGTCAAGACAGATGTGCCTGTGCTTTAGGTTGGGGACACAGATCTTCTCTAACGCCCTTCCAGTAAGATGTAAGCCTCAGGACACAGTAACATCTGCCATCCTCTGAGTATGGGCAGTTGTAGACTTTTCTGTAAATTCGGGGGAAGAGACATATTTCCAAGACCAGGAGAACAAAGAGGTTAAAAAATAGCCTGTTTCCTCCATAAAGCATGATGACAAATGCTGATCTCAAGGTCCATGTTAAGAAGTGCGCTGAACTTTACTTTGAAAACTCACAAAGTGAATTTCACACATTTCCTCCATCTGCTTCTGTGGGTAACTGCCCAGAGAAGGACACAGGACACACAGGGTTTTCCCATCCACCAGACAAAGGGTAGGGAATATACAGGATTGTCTCCTTGTGGTTGAAAGACCCAGGAATTTTTAATAACTTCTAGCCTAGGATGGAATGATCTTCAGGATTTCTTGGCCATCCATCACGCCAGTATCTCTGTGTCCTTATGTGGAGCAAGTGACACCTTTCAGAAGCCAAAAAGCTTGGGTTGGACCTTATCTAGGGCTCAGCATGGAGGGTGGCTCTCCAGTAGCTCTGTCTGGAGGGGTCAATCAACTATCTTTGCTGGATTTTTCCACCACAGATGATATCTTTTTGTGTAGGTGACCATCGTGTGGCTCCCATGTTGATTTATCATTTTGCTTTATTTCATGCTATTCAAGTTAGTTCTTCCAGAAGACTTTAATCTTCTTGAAGGGAAGACATCAAGACAAAGTTGAAAGCACATATTCTTAGTGACCCTCACTGGGACTTGCCCCAGAATCTAAAAAGAAGAAAAGCAGAATTATAAGAGCCCATAATTGCTAATGAAAGTGCAGATACAACACTCTTTCTTCCCAACCAACTTACTGTGGATCTGCCAACAGTTTCGCCCACACCAAGCACATGGATGATGCAGCTCTGTGCTTGTTCTGGGGCTGGTTCTCTTTCCCACCAAGAGAAATAAACTGCTTATTAACCAACTCCTGCCCATTAATACTACCTTGTTAACTTCTCTTTAAATGAGGAAGTCAACGACTGCAAAATCCGACAGCAAGGAAAGCTCATTTTCTTGTGATGACCATTGACAGAGTTTGTATGTGTGACTGACACGGTAGATTAAATTACAATAAAAATGGATCTTGCACATAAATGACATCTGGAGATATCTTTAGTGCTATGCTCATCTGCCTGAAGGGACAATGTGGTTTTCTATTACTGCTAAGATGCACAATAGCGTTGCTCGGCTGATTTGGTTTTATTTTTATACTGTATTGCCAGTTCAATTACAAATATAGACAGGCTGCATCAATGGCAATAAAGCATTCATCCTCCAAAAAAGCAGGCTCCTCTACCATTCAAACAGCAAGGGTACCGAAGAAATCGCTGGTCACTTCTGAAAATAGGATATCATTGTAACTTTGAAAAAGGTAGGTGTGTGGCTGTACATGGTCCCTTAAAGACATTGTTTTGCCCCAGCAAAAATAAATGTT
Source organism: Patagioenas fasciata (assembly GCF_037038585.1). Classification (NCBI taxonomy): domain Eukaryota; kingdom Metazoa; phylum Chordata; class Aves; order Columbiformes; family Columbidae; genus Patagioenas; species Patagioenas fasciata. The sequence goes on along the minus strand of NC_092533.1, from coordinate 10,889,962 downwards.
TTTGATGATCTTTTATAGTACTCTTCAGGTCTGGATGTCACATCCATGATAAGAGTAGATTTCTTTATCGAGAATACTCCTTTCTGTCAGTTCTGTTTGCCTAATTTGTTGATTCTACAAGACTTTGGAAAAATTGCAGTTTGCACATAGCTGAGATATTTAAGATTTTTTAGAAGGCATATTAATCCAGGTTTTTGCCTACTCTGGGCAGGCTGTGGCCCAATTGCATCTCTGACAGCGATCTGTATGCAAGGAAAGGTTTATGGCGAAGTTTCTTGATTTTTGAGGGCTTGATATTGTGACCTTAACAATGTACTTTTAGCACAGCTTCTGCCTTTATCATGCCATCGGATGTATGAGGGGGTGAAACTATTTCTTTGCCATGCACAGAAGTGACCCAACTTCCATGCTCTGTCTTACCCTTTTTATTAACATTATCTTGCCATGGGACGGGGGCTGAATGCAAAAAAGAATCAAGTGCGAGTTGATTCTCCTGCTATCTTATTGTCTGCAGTACATAAATCTTGAAAAGTGTGCTTTGAATGGGAAAGGATACCAACTTAATGATACATTTACTCTAACTACAGCTGAGTGTGCGCAGAATCCTGATGAGTGCTGCAGACTCTTCATTGTAACAGACGCTGGCCTCCGCTTACAAAGTAAGTTTATTGCATTAGCTGCCTGTAAGCATTTTACTCTCTGGAAGATTCATAAAGTAAATTAAAATTATCTAATTATTTGTTATCTAATTTAATAGAGATCTTCAGATATTACACACATATTATTATATTACAAGCCAGAGTGACAGAGGTCCCTTTCTGAGCTCTGAACAGCTACTGAACATGAAAATGAGACCTCTGCTCACACCCAGACACGTCTAGAGGTCGACTGCAATAGCCTTACCAGGGAGAACTCACTGGACCATGACTTCTATTTATAGATATTTTTCAGTGGATACCTGTCCGTCTGCCTGTTCACCTGTCACCTAACAGAGTCCTGCTGCTCTTGGCAGCTTGCTCCGTGGTCGAGAGCCCAGCGCTGCTGCCAGATCCCTGACATGTCCCTTCTCACAAGGTCCATCTCCTGCCAGGTGCCTGTGGAGACATCGCGGTGCAAACAGGAATGCTCCAAGCAGACCACGGAGGTTCGTAGGCTTAGCTGATGGCCAAAACAATGTTTATTTACTAATCCTTAGTTAATTCTCCTCTCCACGCCTAACTGACCATTCTGCTGTCAAATCTGATAAAATCATAGAATCATAGAATAGTTTGTGTTGGAAAGGACTTTCAAAGGTCATCTAGTCCAGCCCCAAATGCCACCTACTTCCTCCTCTCTGAGCACTTTTTTGCTTATGTCTTTGACCTTGGTTTTGCAGGCTTTGGGATGGAAGAGGTTGTGTCCATCACCTGGGAATGCTCTGCAAACTGTGCCGTGGCCCATCGCCTTCTGCTTCGTGTTCAGCATGGGGTGAGAGAGGGTCTTGGGCTGGAGCAGAAAGTCTCACGTATTTGAAAGGGAGAACAAGTGATCCCTCCTTTTACTGTAATGCTGTTACGTACATTTTAGCCTGTAATTTTTGTAGTCATTATGACAAATTGGTCACGCTGATGTCACTCAGTTCCCCAGAGGTTTCTTAACACCCAAGTCAGCATGTAGTAGGCTGCAAATGGTATTTCAAAATGAAAAATCACAGGTGTTTTCTGGATGTCATCCAAAGAAAGGAGCGTGGATTTCAGGCAGAAATCAAATCAGACTACATGGCAAGATCCCTCTGAACATCTCAGACAGTCAACAGATGGTAGTTGTGGTGTCAGAAGTCAGCTTTCTCACCTGGGAAACTCATTGCCATGAGCAGCAAAGTGTACATTTAAATTAAGTGTTCTATAAAAAGCTTTCAGTAAGGAAGGGCTGAAACAGCAGCAATGCCACGTTACAGACTTTGGTACTGTGGGAGAAATACAGGAAAGAACACCCTTTGCTGCTAAACATAATGAAAATCCACATTATCTTCAGAGAGAGACTTGATTTTATATATCTGTATAGATAAATATATATACACATTTTGCTTCTTTCCATTTATTGTTTGTGCTGTGTGGCTATTGTTCTCCAATGCAGGGTGCACATGTATGTGTACTCCCTTCTTGTCAAACCACAGTGATGGCTTTTGCTGGCATCTCATAGAGACCCATCCTGGAAAGGATGTTTTGTGACCATGTTAGTGTACCCAGATTAGCTATTTATGTAAGTAAACTGCTTGGTGAGAGTGTTAGGTTTTGTTGCAGTTTAGAGTTTTAATGTTTTTGTGTTATGCAGGAAGTATCACCTTCAGGTAGTTAATATTTGTATTTTCTATACTGGTTTATTCCATTCTGTCCCTAATTTCCTCAAGATGTTGGGGAAGTCCTGGATCTTTTCCTTATCCTTCTCTCCACCTGACAACCACATTAATACACGTCATTTAAAAAGAAGATATCAAATCCTCAGCAGGATTCGTTATGTCTTTGCTTAAGCCCGCTGGATAAATACAATTTATGTACTCCTCATTGACACTATCTGTTTCTGATGATGGGGAAATGAAAAATGCATTTATGAGAGAGGCTTACTCTTGGGTTACCTCTAACTTTGAGTGCACAAATGTTGCTCTGTGTTAGACCTCTCAGAGTGTCAACAAAAATTTACTTTTGAAATCGAAGATATGAATGTTTGGGTAGATGTTTGTTGATTATCCAGCCTCTCCTTTCTGAAAATATTTGAATGTACAAAATATAAATAGCACTTTGCGTCACCAAAATGTAACTACTCATACAAGCACACAAAATTCCAAAATGTATACAAAATTGAAGTAATTAATGATGGCGGGTTTTTATTAGAAAAGAATATTTGAAAAAGGATTAGTTTTTGTTGAGGTGCAGGATTTCATCTTTGGTGTTTCTTTTTCGCTGCAGTGACTACAGTTGAACTCCTGAGATACAGGTGTTAGTTGTGAAACCGCTGTCACAAGATGTCTGGACTTTAATACTACAAGAAATACAAATCCTACGTCTGCAGGAGAATACTCTGTGTTTGTCTTGGCAAAAATAGCCATAGGGAAGCTATGGTGCTGGGTTTTAATGTACCATGTTGTTAATTATAACTGCTTGATATTTTCCTCGAATATTTAGGTTCATGTAAACAGCAGGTCTCCTAAGCACTGCAGAAAGGCATAAAATGATAAATTAAGCTAGGTCAAGGAAGAGAAATTATTTTAAATGAATACAAACATCTAATTTGTCTGGAATTTTAATGAATTGAAAAGCCAAAGTTGCTAGAGATGACAGCTTTGTAAATTCTGTTTATCTCTACTAAAATTTATTTGTTTTTCCCCACTCCTTATTCCTGCAGTCACACATCAAGTCAATGCAGTGAGACTTGCTCTACTAAAGTGGAACCAGTCAGCGTTTCCAGTCCTGGGGCACCCATGGGGCCACCTTTGAGTAACACCTGACTGGTCCATACTGGGACTGAGCAAACCAAACCTACCAGGGAGGGTGGGAAATGCAATTATTACATCTCTGTATAACCTGTATATGCAACACCTCCAGCTGCCGTACTAATTGCTGGATTTATTTTTATACAGTTATTGTTAACTGAAACGATCCTAGACTGCCCTTCTAAGGTTATGAGTACATGCAAGCCCAAGCTACACCTTACAACCACAATCCATTCTTTGCCTCTGGAGTAAAGGCACAAGAGCCATTTCTTGATGTTTTTGTTATCACAGGACACTTTTTTGCACTGTCCTAATAGGAACAATTAATGCACATGACATACACGACTTCTATGGCCTACTAAAATACGGTAGAGGCTGCTGCCTTGCCCTGTCATTAAATAAATAAACTAAACTATGTGATGGTACAACCAAAAATAGAGTAAATAAAATGGGACAAAGAATTAACTTAAAATTCACCCACTAAGGCATTAAAAATATTATTTTTTTGTGTCTATTTATTATGGGAATGATGAGTTTAATGAAGATTTCAACATCACCTTCACTGAACTGATGCTGCTAAGCTAAAGTATCTGTTACTGTAAGAAGACGGAATTGCATGTCCCATGCAGTGAACATAAAGCATATTTTTTTCTGAAAAAAAGCATGCTGATTTAAACTTTTGGGGTTTTTTTTTGCAGTTAATTACAGCTTGGTGCTGAGGCTGATGTGCTCAGCAGCACAGCCCATGAGGCACAGGACACACTGACGCTGTCCCGGAGCAGGACATCTGCTTCACATCCCACAGGGCTTTACTTACCATGCAGCACCTTGTCTTCAGAGGGAACTAAGGGCATCAATAGCCACATGCTGGATTGAAGCTATTAGTGATCGTATTATTTATACTGCTAGTAACCATCTTAAGGGTTGCAGGTAGAATTTTTTTTCATTTAAAAAATGGCTTCACCCTCACCAATACTTGAAATATTGGCAAATCCAGTATTCCTACTGATTGTTCCATATTCAGAAGACTATTGCTCCTTCCAGTTATTTTTTTATGCAAAACCTTGAAGATGCTGTATTCACTTTAGTGATGGAATGGAAACCCTGGAATGTACCCAGGGCTGGCTGACCTTGGACTTTTTTTGGCCCTGAGTTTTCAGCAGGCTCCGGACCACCCCAGCCTTCCCGAGGAGGTGTGACAGTGAGTGTAAATCTTCCCGGCTGTCACTTGCCCATTGATCGCAAGGTGCTTGGCAGCCATCTCAATGGTTTAGTGAACAGCGTGTGCTACACACCTGGCATCCATCAGCTGCCTCTTTTGTCTCTCCTGCAACACTGCATAAAAACAGGTTATTTGCAACACTGCAAATAAATAGGTGAGCATCTCCTTCCAGGCTTGTGTTAACATTGTTCCCACTACAGCCCCTAATTTATTGATCAGTGTGTACTTTTCAGTAATATTTACAGCCCAGCTTAATAGCGTGTCTGCATTTTGCTTGCTGCAGATGGTAATTCAGGGGTTTGTTTGGCTGCCTTAAGGAAACACTTTGAAACAACTACCAGTGGGTTTGATTTTTATTGCTGGAAGGATTTAAATAAGTACAAATTTAACATACTCTGTATCATGACTCAGGGTTTTGTGAAGACTGTCTCAGCCTCCATTCTGCTTTGATGACATTTTGAAGGGATGTTTGACACAAACCTGATTATAGCTCCCAAAAACCTGTGCTTGATCTGTTTTGTTTGATACTGTGACCACTGGAGTCTGCAGACCTGCTGCTGATGTTCTTACTCACTAAGGTGTCAGTAGAAGGTGCTAATCAATGTAAAGCTGGTTATAAATCTCTGGCTTGCAGCGATCAGCAGACTCTTATTGGACGGACAGTGGTTGATTTTGCTTTGAAGACTGCTGTACTCTTGCTTTTAATGTAATACCAGGTAAATGCATCTGCTAATTGTCCTTTTTGCTCCTTTTTACTGTAACGATGACATGGACCAGAGAATTTTCCACGTCTTGCCCGGGAGAGGCAAGTCCTGCAAAGCGGCCAGACTTGGGCAGCTCCCATCGCATCCAGGGAAACTGCCAGGGAGCAGCAGGAGCTGGGAGTCAGCCTGGCATCGAAACTGCAGTAATTAAAAATAGCACCTTCTCTGCTGCCCTTATTCCTCCCACACTTGCCAAAACCAATCTGCCTCAATTAAATGCCCTCTAGCACGTCTGGAAAACCAGCAGATGGACTGTTAGTGGATAAAGTGTAGTGCTACATGCACAATGGTTATTACTAGTGAACTTTTCTTCCCCTGCTAACTCCCAAGTGTTGTCACATACCAATGCATGAGCAGGAGCTTTAGGGAGTTTATTAGAGCATTGCCAAGTATCCCCAGCCCCTGGGCCCCCAGGGCCTCTAACAGAAGAAAACAAACGAAGCTGCGTTTGTTGACTGTAAAACAAATTAACTGCTACTTGTGCTGATGTCTTCAGCATATTTCATTTCAGCTTGAACATGTTGACTATCTGCATAATTTCTCCTTGAATAATTTTACTGCCATATGGGATACTGTGGACCTTGAGCTGCTGGCTCTGCGTACAACCCCTCTGTGCATGAGCCCACCATTTCTGCTGAGTCTCTGGTGCGGAGTTGCCCAGCTGAGGTGCTTGCACAATGCGGGGGGTTTGCTAACACCCATCCAGCTATGAGAAGTGGTGATGGCCCCGCTGACACAGCCCTTGCCCCGCCGGGATATGGGGACTCTGCAGACCTCAGGGCAGGGCATGCGGAGCAACCCATGCTGGTAAAATGAGGGGGTTTTTTTTAGGGTACAGATGATAGGATTTTAGCTTCTGAAGCTGTCAAGTGGGATGTTTCCATCAGCACTGATTTGAACATCTAAAGTAAAATAGTGTTCAAGAAAAACAACCAGCTTAGCCTTTCTAAACAGGAAAACTTAAGAAATTCTTCAACAAGATCCTGTCTTTCTTTTACCATGCAGTCTTAATGCAAAGCATAACCTCTAGCACTATATGCTGCGGTTAATATTGTTGACAAGCTAGGATGCCTTTCAGTGCAGACTTCATGTCTTAATTAAATGGAATTTGTTTCAGCAAATAATGCTTTCCAAAAGTGGTGTTGTTTGTGGGTTTGTTTGGTGGATTTTTTGTGTGTTTGTTGGTTGGTTGTTTGTTTGGCCTTAGGACTATTACCAAGATGCTATTAGACATTTTGATAATCAGCCGTCTGTAAGTCAGTGTCACAACACCTCCATGTGAAGACAGATTAATTTTTTTCCCAGCCCAAAATCCTAATTGTAAATCAAATACACAGATGTGGCAGGCTAAGCTTAAATGTAAAACCACAGAGCCATAGTACGCAGTGCATGAGAAAATGAGGAGCTCACCTATTCCACCAGATCCACAAGTTCCCAGCTGCAAATACAGTTACAAACTTGTGCATACATGTGCAACAACACATTCATCTGTTTTTTTAGGGTGGAGAGGAGCCTTGCTCATCATTTCACCTGTATTTCAGCTGGATTTGCATGCTGACGTTTTCAAAAGCCATTGATTGCAGACTTATACCCAGCACAAAAGGGAGACAGCATCCTGTCACCGATAATCCTAACACCCGAAGGATAAAACAGACATCGTCAGCATGAGCTTTTGACAAGTTTTATTGTAAAATTTGAAGAAAAAGAGAATTTACAGTATCTATAGAGAGCACTTAATGTGATTCTTTTTTTTTGCCTGTCCTCTTCTATACCAGGTGTTACTGCAAATACACTGAGTGGTGCTATATAACACATCAAAGTAAATACAAATGTATTTCAAATGTTGCACACTAATACTGTGTAAGTACAAATCTCTACTAAAGTTGATGTATTAAAAATACTTTCATATATTTTATAAATAGGGGGCGGGGGGAAATTCACATGTACAAGCATTAAAGAGGAGGCTTTTTCAGGCAAAGTTGATTTTTGTTTTCCACTGCACATTATCCAGTGTATGTGTTCAGTGTTGAAAATCATTATTAGTCTGTCTTGAGACAAATCAACCTGACTTTTAGCAAGACTTAAAGGGTATGGATGTGCTGTTGACATGTTGTAGCTGTGTACATATGGGACAGTGCACAACTGACAGCAGCGTCTGCATTGGACCAGTGATGCAGAGGCTCTTTCATCAAGGGCAAAAGAAACAAAAATAACACACCCCAAACCCACCTACTAAGGTTCCCAAAGCTTTTTCAGCAGGTCTTGTGAGGTTGTCTTGATTCACCTTCTGAATAAGCTTTTGTCTGCAGGGTGAAAGCAGGATCTCTGTTTTGGCAAGAGCTGGGAGCACACACAGATTTCACAGATACGTGAAGTTGGGGCAGGGGGAATAAGCAGCTGAAAATGCTGCTCAGAGGCAAGGGGAGAAAGAAAAAGGGTGAAAAACCCCTCAGTTTAAAAAACAGCCCCATATCAGTTAGCAGCAGGCCACTTCATACATTTATCTTGAAGCTTTACTTGTATTTTGCTCGAGCTGTGCTGTATCTGCTCTTTGGACTGAGCTCCCCTGGCATGATCCAATTTCCCTTGAGATTCCTGGTGCTATTTCTAGAGTTGTGCTTCATGGTGGACTTAAAAGACATATTGAAGTCCAGGATGAATACAAAATCCACACGGGCAAATCATAGGCTTGTGTGTCTAAAATACAAAGTGCAGCAAAAGAGGCAGGTATTTGTCTATTAAATTCCAAATGAGTGCTAAAATGTTGATCTCTGCTCTTAATGATTTAGGTATTGACAAAAGTGTTTAAATTTTGTTTTCTTCAGCCATATTTTTCAAATTTAATCACAAATTTTCATTAGTTTTCAGCGTCCTCAATGAAGTTTGATGAAATAAATAAAAGAGCTTTTAGCCTGCAGTCCCCTCACCTTTTATTTGGAGAGAATAATAATTTGTTAGGTTATTATTTTTGGCCATGCGTTTGCCCAAATATTTATCCATGAAGAAGAGGAAGAATGCTTGGGATATCTTTCCCTGGGAAAGCTTTGTGCCTCCAGAAGTGAGAACCTAGTGTAGTAAGTACTCTTCAGGGATGCTATTAATTTTCCTACACACAGTCAGAGCAACTATACCAGTAGTTAGTCTGTTTTAAACTATGAAAACATGAAGAATCCAGCAAAGCAACTCCATCAAGTGCCTGTTTCAATGGCCTCACCACCTCCTTGCCAGGCTTGGTGCTAAAACCTCCCCAGTTCTTCCCCCCTCCGCCTGCTCCATTCGATATTCTGCTAAGTGTCTGATGGAGAGGGTTTTTAGCTTAATCCAAGACACTTCAGCTAACTTGGCAGGGGGCTCTGGCACACTTTTCCAGTCTTCCTGGCCACAGTTCTGTATTTCTTTGGTGGTATTATAGTCGCAGTCCAGGGTAGTACTGTGCTTCCTGCTTCAGCGTTTTTCCTGCTCTATTGCTTCTAGAAATCGTCAGTTCTCACTGTGATTCTTTTGCCAACGTGGTCCATGTGTGAGGGAGAAAGAGCAATGCCACACCAAGATGTTGTCTACAAATGTGGTCGCATCTCCTTCCCCATTGAAAAATAAAAGACTATTGAAAATATGAAAAATAATAAAGAAAAAAAGAAGAATCACATAAAGAATTTTGAGGCTTGAGAAAATGCCTTGCCTTGATAGAATAAAATCTGTTTAAGAAACCATAAAGAAGCTGATGGAGCTACTGGGCTGAAATAATTTTACAGAGAGCAAATGGTGAGTAATTTTGGCTATGGGATAAAGATGGCATCCTGCGTGCCAGCGGTTGGATGCCAGTCAGCCAGCTTCAAAGCTGAGGTTGTGTTTAATACAGAGCTGACGTTGTGCTGAGCAAGCTCGGGAACTGGAAAAGTGCCGAGGGAGGAGGGTTTGCTGGCGCTTGCTGCCTGTGCCAACATGTGGTGTCTTCCTGCGGGAGTTCAGCTGCGCTCGTACAGCAGGGAATTTTATCTGCACTGGGACCAGACGTGCTCGTCTCCCTGTCTGACCTCACTTAGATCCAAGCAAATCCTCTGCAGAAATTCTGCACTTTCCTGTGCCGAAGTCAATTAACAGCAAGCTTACTGTGGCCTTAAATAAAACATTAAAACCTCTCGCTCTGCAATACTTCTTGCAGTTAAAAAAACCAAACCAAACCAAACCAAACCAAACCAAACCAAACCAAACCAAACCAAACCAAACCAAACCAAACCAAACCAAACCAAACCAAACCAAACCAAACCAAACCAAACCAAACCAAACCAAACCAAACCACCCAAAAAAACCCATCAAACAGAAACAGCCGACCAAACCCCCTCCTCTTCAGCTAATGCTTCACCCTCAGCTCTGCTGTGATTACAGGCAACATGACAGCCAACATCGCACCCTCTTGCTGCAAGTTCAAGAGCAACTGGAAAGCAGAGAGCTTTTGGGTTGGGCATCTGACGGTGCAGATGCAGCCATCACACGCCTGCAACTGGAGGGAGAAAACTTTGCTAATCTGAGAACTTGATTTTGACTTCTGGAAATGCCAATGCTCTGACATTGTTAACTGGGATGGGTTCTTGCCTACCGGCTGCAGCTGGCTTTCTGCTCCCTGCTGCGCCTGCTGCCTTTAGCTGATGGCTTTGGTCAAGTACCACAGACACCGTGGACTGCCAAGGGTTGGATGCTGAAGTGTTTAATTACAGAAGCCTCTAGGCAGCAGTAGTTTGTATGGTAGAAGCACCACAGCAGGGATCTTTTATTTTTTTAGTCTTGCCTTTTATCTAATAACTACAAGTATTTGGAAAATATGATCCACAATCCCCCATGTTTCCCAAATTTAAGACAAGACATGGAAAAGCCTTGTTGACCACTGAGTTCTGTACCGCTAGTATGAGATTTCATACCTTTTTCGGGCATTTTTTTTTTCTCACAATGAGAGATAAATCAAAACAGTAGAAAGAAAAAAACCCCGAAGGAAAGCAGAGCTTCTTTCCCAGTCAGTGATTCTCTGAGGACTGTAGGTCACCTGAGCATCACTGGAAACACAGCCCCAACCCGGGCTGCAGCTCAGTCCCACCGCTTAGACACAAGCCTCGAGTATTTGGGGACCTTTGTATTTTGGAGGCATCCTGATTTTTACCAAATGTGAGATTCCTCCCTGCTGGCCTCCTTTCCCTGTTTTTCAGGGTAATTGAAAAAATCCTCATAACTTCGTGATTTCATTCTTTAGAGATCAGCATTAAAAAAGAACTAACCTTCCTGTGGAGGCAGGTTAAAAAGAAAGGTGACATTTCAGGACATTGCTCTAGCAGATACAAGCGCTCTCTTCCCAGGCTCCCTGTGCTTGGCTGGGAATTTCTCCCGTCCTCAACACTAAATATCATTGCACTGTCTCTTACATAAAAGAAACACACACAGGCTGGGGGTAGATGATCTATTAGGGGCAAGCAGCAGTACCAGAAGAGGCAAATATAACACTGATCTCTGTTTTGTTTGCCGTGATCTAACTGTATTGTAGGTTGGGGTTCTTTTTTGATTGCGTGTGTGTTGGGTTTTGTTTTTTTTGTTTGTTTGTTTGTTTTTTTTTGCTAGCCCAAGAGAATATGTGTGTAGTGGTGAGTCAAGTGACAACTGCAGGTTTCAGATGGGAGGTAGAGAGGGAGTTGCGATCCAGTTTGGAAAGCGGGCTCTGGCTGCTTGCCTTATGGGCTGCTCTTCATTAGAATAAGGATTTACCTCCAGGTGTTCTAGGGAAGAAATTATCTGGGCATGAGGTGTTGAGCCACAGGACAGGAAACCCTTAGGGTCGAGTGTCACAGTCACAAGAGTTCGATGAAGAGAAGCAACAGCTATGGGTTTAACCATCGGGATGTTCACTTAAAATAAAGCCCTGAACAGGGAGGGATAAAGGGGTTCTTAGGGGAAAAAAAAGCATACAGGTATCGTGGCATTCCTGTGTCTTTGATGAATAACCAGGTTATTGCACTCACATCAACTCCTACATCTCCCCCAGCATCAGTTCCTGCTTTCCTGTTTATTTTGTTGACCTGCTGCAGGGTCGCACGTGGGATCAGCCGTTATCTCCTTACAGGATTGAGATCTTGGCCTTTTTATCTGTTTTGCGCAGTACCGAGCACTCTACTGGGCACTCCAGCAATTAAGACCTAATCGTGGTACAAATCAAATAAATAGGTATTTGTCAATAGGTCATCAGGACTCGTGTGGCTCTTGGGCAAAGCTGTGTTTGTGGAAGGTCAACACAACCACACGGCCCAACTCCTTCAAGGTGTGTGGTTTTTTAAGAGCCCCTCCCACCCGCCCCCCCAGCCCCTTTTGCAGGGGTTACCGAGCAGCTCCCCATCTCCCACCCATCCTGTGGACATGCCCACCTCTGCCTACTGAATTATTTTGGGACTTTTGTTCATTTTTCTTTTTCTCAATAGTGGTTAATAAAAAAAAAAAAAAGTCTTAAATAATATACTGATTATTACCACAGATCTCAAATTAAGGCACTCACTAGTTTTCTCTCCAATTTAAAAGTGGACAGTTTGTAAAAAGTCATTCGACTGCATACTTAAACACGTTACGTAAAAACACACTCATTCAGAAAGTGATCATACTAAGAGAAATACAAAGACAAAACAGTATTTCCATTATACTGCTGTTTAACCTCAACAACGAATGGAAAATGCATCTGATCTTGGGCCTAGAGCCTTATGTCAACTAGGGACTATTTCTTCCATTATTCTAGTATCAGAACACCCAACTGATATATGAGTGTCACAGGATAACCAAGTGGTCATTAATTCAATTTAAATTCAATTAATTACTGTGACTAGTTAATTTATTAGCTAGGAATCACTTGTGAATTGGTGGAGAACACAAGGGGAGTGGGAAAGAATCTACAAAGCAGGAAACATAGTCACTTTTTGACAGAGCTGAAAGGCAAAAATAAGTTGAAACATTTTCTGAGTATATATAAAATTTCTGTGTCATAAAAAAAATAAAATCAGAGTAACAAATGTGCAGCACTTTAATGTCAGATTTGACTGTCATTGGAACTGTTCACAAGTAGTGTGTACAATCTAAGTTGTACTTCATTTTCTAAGTATGATATATATATAACCATTAGGATAATTTGGAAAACACATCACCAGAACTTGGGCTGAAGAGGGAAGAAATGGAACATCTTTGGAAGGTCCAAGTGGGATTTTTCAAGTGAACGCTATTCCAATATTTTGCAACAAACAGGAAGAAGTGAGGTCTGTTACACATCTTTCACAGCCTATATATAAACCAGCCTCAAGAATATTTACCTGAACAGATATATACAGGGTTTTTTTAATATTCTTAAAAAAGTAATATTTGCTTGATCTATGACACAATGAGCGTCTCTACAGGGAAACTTAACATAGGCATAATAAAATATTCAATAAGTCATAAAAGATAACACGAGAGCAGTGTTTGGCCTTGGTAAAACACATTTAGGATGACTGCAATGTATGGATACAGCTTTGTTCAAGAAAGGAGTTGTGCATATATAAAGGTACTTACAAAGCTGGTCTTCTCCTTTCCTTGACATGGGTATGTTTCCTAATCGGATGAGTAGAAAATCATGGACACCATGCATTGCTAAAGGAAAGCTACACCAATCTGTTCTGTACATCTGCATTGCCATGATGGGATAGTATCTTCCAACTGCTATGGCTCATAAGTGAAAAGAGATGTAGGTTCCAGCCTATGGGTGTTGAAGGGCAATTTCAAGGACTCCACGTTTAATGAATTCATAGGATTCAGCTCCCCTTCTTCGTTTGTCTGAACAGATTTTTATATGTTCTCTATAGAACCAAAATCGTTTAAACTACTTCAGGTCTACAGCAATGCTAAAATGCTACTCTTTTGGTATAAGTTTAACATTTAAAGCAAAGATTACCAGTGTCAGTCTGCATCCTTCTCACTTAAAACCACTCTGTGTGCATTGTGAAATGGATGACTTTAAGCATCTGTGGGGAAAAATAATTACCACGCCACTGCATCTCACTGGGTGCGTTCAGTAGCTGCTGCCCTACAAACTCTGGGCAACAAGGTCATTTGTAAAACGAGCTGAATCTTTCAAAAGGCCGACGGGTGCCTCCGATATGAGAGATATTTATCTTGAGAGTTTTCACCAACATCAAGACCACATTTTCATAGCACTATGTGGGATACAACAGCTCGGATGCGCCCATTGATGGTGGCAGTGGAGCTCACTTGGTTTGCATGAGCCAAAGTTGCTCTTGCCCTGATTACTTCATGGTGATGGACATAGAAAGTTACAAAAAGGCAACAAGAAAAGTTTTTATATCTTCCAAATGTGCAAATGGATCTGTATTCTTTATAGGAAATCAACTGAAATTTCTCAATGCCAGCTGTTGCATTCTAGGGTAACCCAGCTGGTTTTACATCAATCTCTTTGCTCGTGACTAAAAGATAATTGGCTATAAACAAGTGTACTCGAAATGGGGAAAAAAAAAATCACAAAGAAAAATTGTTGCTCAGGATGTCTGAAAAGAAACAGTCAAATTAAGGCTATGACTAGAAAATGAGTGAGTTTTCTATTAAAAATACTCTTTGTCACTGTAGCTATTATTTTATGAAGAACCAAGTGAATTCAGTGCTAGTAAATATTTAATGAGAGAAACCAACAATTTCTAGAAGTGTTGCTGCCTCCTATGGGAATAACCGTAACTAATTCTCTGGCCCTGAAGAGCAGATTTTGCATATTGTGCCCAAGCTGACCGCAGTCACGAGCTGCTGAAAGGCTAATGCCCCCCTCTCCTTCACATTTTTTACAAACTCTGACCCCTGCTCAGTGTTTTTTTTTACCCACTCTAATGGCCTAGATATTTCATGCCAAATTTCACAAATATGATCACACAAATACGCATTAGAAGAGGGGGGACTCATTAACATTGCCTTCAGTAGTACCAAGAGCAAAATTAAGCGCAGAAGCAAGCGAGCTGACAGTTACTATTTCTGTTAAGCCGCCTTCTGAAATCACATCCGTGAATCCTCCCAAAGCCATCCTGCAGAGAAAACGGATCAGTTTTCATTAAATCGCTCTCCTAGGTTTCTGTGGCTTGAAAACTGCTCTCTGATGCTTATTTTCCCTCATCATCCGAAGGTGAATTTTAGCTGTGGTCACTGCTTCTGTGTCGGGGTGGGATATTCAGCACGGCTAACGGGCAAGAGATACAGGAAAGAAAAAGGATGGCTTGAACATAACATAAAAGCTCCTCAGTACAGAAAGTCAAAATCTGTTTTGTTCTACAGAATCACCAGGTTTCGTGGCTTATATGATCTCTCAGTGGAGATATTATTCGCTTCCCAGCATTTTTCTCATAACCACAAATCATACTCACAAATAAAAAATATTCCTTCAAAACCACTTCCTATTAGCAGAGCATACCTTATATTATAAAACTTGCAAGTAGACCAGTGTTGTACCATGAAGCCTATACAGGGTTTTTTTTCTTTATTTTTTTTTCTTTTTTTTTTTTCCCCAGTGTAAAAATATACAACGCTACTGCTCATTTGTTGCAGTGTAAAGGTCCAACTGGTACTTGCTTGACGAAGGCTCTACTGCTATTCCCTTTCATACCTCTCCAACCCAGACCACTGTGTTACCCCTCCTTATACCTGAAACCTCACAGCGTAAAGTATTTTGCCTCCCATTTATAACAAACAATGAATCTTTAGCTGGTGTAATGAGATACTGTCCAAATAATCCACTGTCTTTCACAATTCTGTTGTAGTTGCTCCAAGGCCAGTCTTTGGATGTGATGGGGTCTTTTAAATTCTTCAGTACATTCATTTTCCCCGTTGACAGCTCTACAAAAAGCACATCTGTTTGCAAATGTGAAGTAGCATATATATAGTACTGATTACCTTCAGTGAAAGAGGGTTGAAATGTCAGATCAGATACATGTATGTTTGTTTGTAAGTCATAAATCAACTTGATTTCCCCTTGGACAGTTAGTGCCTGGACTTTGATCCTGCCACTGTCTTCATCCGCACTGACCAAATACCGTCCGTCCGGTGAGATGTACGGTGTGCCCGTCACGTCGCTGTTGGGGCCAATGACGGCATCGGTCACACTGTCAATAACAAGCTGCGGTGACGCAGCCACTGACCTATTTCTCCTGCACTGGACAAAGAAGTAACCGCCCAGGTGGGTATAAGCCATGGTCTGTGGTACGCAGTTATGGTTTTTGAAGTTGATAGTCTTGATGTGGGTCACAGTTTCCAGGTCAATTTTGTGAACTGCAGATTTTGATTTGTTAAAGATGAAGCCAAACCTGAAATAGAAAACATGACACTGAAGTCATCTCTGGAGACACAGTGATATGCTTGAGAAAAGATGAAAGTCAGCACAACCAGGAAACTCAACCCTGTTGGTTTCGTAAGTGTGTGCAATACTGCTGTCTCTTTTCTGTAAGAAATCTCTCTCATTTTAGTGCTTCTAAAATGTGCTAAAAGGAAGTATATATATCAGTTAAAACTAGCAGCCTGATCCTGGAAGCTTGAATATGTGTTTGAGTATTTGAATAACATCTTCAAGAGCTGAAGACTTTTCTTGGGAAGACCAACAGACAATAGGAATGATGTTAAGGCTCAGGTATTTTGTAGGTTAGTGTTGACCAGTTTTGTATCTAATCTGTTTCAGGTTTAAAGAGATGTAATTCAGTAAGTACTCGAGACTTCTTCAATCTCAAAACAGAAAACTGTTCAAAATAAAGCACATCCCAGCCAGACTGGGGCCAGAAAATGATTTTGAGCTGCATGTATAACCATTGAGTGAAGACCACGTACAACCTCATCTCTTAAATTACAGCATCAGATGGCAGTTGTGATGCACATTTGCTACCCCTGGGACCTGGGGACCATTGCAGGAGCTGGTAAAGCTGAGGTGTAGAACAGACTTGTGTTAAGCACCATCCCACAGCTCAGGGAAGGTGTAAAACATTTCTTGAGGAACAAAACCAGCCTGGGTGAGCTGAAGAAAATGCGTCTTTACTTTCTGTCTCAAGAGAGGGCAGACAACAATGAGCAGAGAAGAAATGTTCTGTAAAAGATATATGCTGCAGCACATCTGACCTTTTGCTGAAGACAAGAAAAGGTCAAGAATAGCCAAGAAAGGTTTCTGCTTAATTTGAGAGGGAACCTATAGAAACAGCCTGTTTGTGTTCCCCTGGGTTCGCAGGTCACTGATACTAACTGATAAAAACTAATTCTACATTGAGTATCTTTTCATCCGTTCAATGCAGACAGAAGGAAATGAAGTGAGTGCTTAGTTTTGTATCTCTTCTCTGAAAGATGTAAAATTGCTTTGTGAAATATGGAGGATAACATGCTTGCACGCAGATAATATATATTTTGCTTAAAACACTGGGTCTATTTCTTTATTCTTAATCCATTTGTCAATGAGACACTCAGCAATGATTTCACTTCTAAAGAACAAGTCAATGTAGTGTATGATCCCATGAAAATCACTGGGCCAAGCCTTTCATTTTCTCATTATACTTGCATCCATTAGAAACTTCAGAAAATATCTGCAGTGGAGATTCATAGTGCACTGTGTGTGCAGAAATTGGATATGACACTTGTATTTCTCCTGGATGAATGCATTTTAAGTACACTTTAAAAAATGCTTTCCCTTACAGTATTTTTTCCCAAGACTTCCTTAATGCTTGGCCAAATGCCTGAAGAAGTCAAAAAATGGTTCTTATCATAAACTCTAATTTAAAAGTGGGTCAGAACGTGTTTTATGTGCACACGGCTGCAGAAGAGGTGCAGCGCTTGCATGAAATCTGTGATCTGAAATCTCAAAGAAAACTTTGCACTTAGAGAGTTTTTAATAGACAACAATCTACCCTGGGAACTAATAAAAATGGATACATTCCTAGATATTCATCTGAAATAACAGACAGCTGAAATACATATTCAGGAACATTTGCATACAAATATTTTTTGGCTGGCGGAAGAGACTGCTTAAATATACACCTTCCTGGGAAATGCTGGTATTACCATTTATTGTTTCTTAGTGGAGAATTTAGAACGTGATCTCAGTAAGCCCCATTAGACTGTGAGCAATTATTTTTCTGTGCTGAGGGTGAGAGAGAACGGACAAAGACCTGGCCCTGAACAAATGAAATAGGAAATTAGGCACAGCATTCTCTGCTTTGCACATCGAAAGCTATGGACAATTATCTACATTTAATATATCTTAAGGAAGAACATCTCTATACAGTTGATTAATCACACTGAAGCAAAAAGACAATAAAACAAACAAAAAAGAAATTGAATTGTTCCACCTTCCTGTCTTTGAACCCAGACCATACCTTCTCATCAGCTTTAGCATTCAGCAGAGGCACCTATCTCCTGACACTACTATTAGTCAGAATGATATTTTGAAAGCAAACTGGAAAAATGAGGTAGGGAAAAATTAAGAATGACAACCATGAAGTATGTCTCATTATTTTGTGTTTCAGGAAACAAAGTTATTTATTTTGGATCAGATTCAACACATAATAATTTAAGTGTGACCTCCCTGTCTTCCATGTTCACTGCAGGGAACCTAAGATTAATGTAAGGAGTCACACCATGATTTTTGAGTGTTGAACTTAGTTAAACTATACTGGAGACAGAAGATGGCTAAACAGTTGTTATAACATGGTAAGAATAGTGTAAATTGCTGTGCCGTTATCATCAATTTTGATAATGTTAATGGGAGGCTTCCAGTGCCTGCTTGGGAAGCAGCCAGTACTATTCCAAGTAATTAGTATGTTAGTTATACAATCTCATTAACCACTACATCACATTAACATTCAAAACTGATGGTTCATAGAGGTGTCTTTTTTAATATGCAGTGCATACCATTTTTCTGCTCAAACCATACACCTCACAAAGAGATCCAATATTTGAACAAGTAAATAGTTGAAAACACACGGCAGGACCATGCTTTATGCTTCAGGTAGAATGAACTTTTACCACTTCAGGCCATAAATCTTTGACACAGGTTTCTGCCCAAATTCATAAAGCGGTTTTGAGGAGGGAAGGCAGCTTTCCGGCCATCGAACTCCTGGCACAAGCAAGTCCAGGCAGCATGTCTCGCTGCAAGGAGGCATCACTGACCAGCATGAGGTTTGGACACCTGTGGACGGTCCAAGGGAAGTCCACGTTTGTTTCTTATGTTTCCATTGATTCACTGAATAACTACAGGTAATTCGCTCAACCGTTTCTCCATTTCATACATGAAAACAGGAATAGGAGTAGTTAGTTTGATCACGAATTCACTCATTAACAGTTGTCAAGTGCTGTAAGATTATTAGAAGGACGCCCACTAGAAGAAAGCAGCATGGTCACTGTTGCTATTCACTAAGATAATTTCTTACCTAACATGATTAATAATAAGATTTGTAGGTGGTATAAAAAAATCATCCACTCCTTCAAACGGTGTGCGGATAACATGCTGATCCTCCCCTGCACTTGCTTCGGGTATTACCTACAATAAATACACACCAGGTTGGGTACAAGAAAAGCAGTGAGTAAGGCAGAAATGTACATACAGATTACATAGTCATGCACAGTACGGGGTGGCTTTTCCCAGGGATGCAGAAGACTAAAACTGACTAATAACTTTGAAATATTGTTTGGTGTAGCTATCTGGAAAAAGGTGTGGTAATAAATAGTATTTGAGGCTTGACATTTGTAAGGTAAGTACACAATTCTACTTTCGTACCATGTTTATATCTCAGGAAAGAGCCATCATGCAGGAGCTGAAGTAAGACCACAAGACACTGAAGTAAGACACAAAGAC
The DNA here is from genome assembly GCF_037038585.1 of Patagioenas fasciata. Lineage (NCBI taxonomy): Eukaryota > Metazoa > Chordata > Aves > Columbiformes > Columbidae > Patagioenas > Patagioenas fasciata. The sequence continues at coordinate 10,870,637 of NC_092533.1, read as the reverse complement.
CACAACAATTTATTCCCCGCTGTCTAAAATAAACATTTATTTCATGGTTATGTTTATTAATCTCACATAAATGCACAGTGATTATTTATCAGCTTGAAGGATCAAACACTAACTCGCAGCAGTTAATTATCACTTTGAAGAACTGTTCATCCATGAACTGCACCACATACAATTCAGGCCCTTGGGCTGTGCGCCCCTCCCCGTGCTGTCCCCCAGCACAGCACACACCTCCTGGTCATGGACACTCAGCCCCTCCATCGCTCCAGAAAAGGAGACGTGGAATTTTTCAATAATTAAAATGTTAAATATTCAAATTGCTTGCTTGGTTCAAGATGACTTTAGCTCATTCCTTGGGAACTTCTGCTGTAATGTGCAACAGTAGTTTCTTTGAATTTACAGCTACATAATTCATTAAGGAAATGCTTAGTTCAGACAGGTTTAGTTCAAACAGATGTTCTGGTCATGCCATTTAGATTTCTTCCAATTAGATTGCTCAAGAAAGATGTCCACTCTTGCACAGTGCTTTCAAAAAGCCAGACATTTGCTTCCCACAAGCCAGTAATGGCTCAACAACAGCATCCTGTGAGCTGGCTGCATGGGTTGTTTGATAAATCCCTGTCTGCCAAGGAACGAGTGGAAATTGAGACCAACCTGTGCAGTACCATCTTTGTTAAAAAAAATATTTTGTCATCTTATTGAAGAATGGATTTTTCCAAATTAGTTGTCGCCCACCTCTTGGGAAAGCAGGACGGTAAAAAGAAAAGATCTGCTGATGCTGACGCTAATCTCATTCTCTACATGTGTAACTGCACTTCATAAAGGTAACAGAAAGGACTATCTGAGAGCTGGAATCTTATAACAAGTTTCCAACTGTGCAGATGGTGTGTTCTTCTTAATAATCACATGCTTGTGTCATCTCTCCTTTAATTACAGAAACCTCTCACAGCTGGATGGAAGAAATTAAGTCCAGGAGGGTAAAGAGAGCCCATTTTCTCTCCTTAGACCTTGTACGGGAAACTGCTTGTCCCCAGGTGAGACAAGCTGGTGGCATTGCCTCAGAAACCTTCATTTATTTGCCTCTATTCTGTTTCTGGCATCTTTTCCTGAAAATGCCCATGCTGAGTTGCTGATCCATTCCTTACTATCTAAAACCTGCAGGCTGCAGCCAGTATCTCAGATGAAGCACGTGGCTGGTGGGGACGGCTCATCCCACCCTCACGGGGCAGCATCTCCAGCAAAGCCTTGGGCAGCCCCAGACTAACATAGACTCCAGATTTGTAGGTTTTTAGGTCAGAAAGCACAGTCACCCTTCTTCTCTTCCTGTTGGAGAATGCTTTAATGCAGACTTAGACACTAACATTTGTGGTAGAAGGAGTATTCACATGACACCTTTGTTTCCAGAAAGGCTGGGCAGTAAGTGCCAGAAAATAACTACTAGGGAAGGGTATGTCTGGATGGATCACATCAGCTCTCATGTCAGCTCTGTCATATGTCATACAGCAGCAACAAAAGGCCCCATCAGATGCCTGCACTTAATGTTTCTGTACCATCAACTGAAGAGTGAATCCTCCAGGGCAATCCAGAAACAGAAGCTACTTTAGTTGCCCAAATCTACGTGCATTATTGTGCTCCAGAGAGCCCAGTATCAACAGTGGGTCTGATGGTGCTGAGCATGGAGCAGCTCCAGGGAGCTCCCTGGGACCCCTCCAGTGGAATCATCAATACCCAATAACAGAGCTTGTTCCCAAGGTTTTGCATTTGCTGTTTATGGGCTTCTTTCCATACTCTAGAGCGCCCCTTATTGCATTTTACTGTGAGGAACAATTCTACCACATTAAGCTTCACTATCATCCAAAAGGAGGATGAAGGCTTGTGAAACACAAGTGACAAAATGAGTTTAAAGAAAATAAGCAGCAATTCAGCACACTGGCAGAAAATCTGGACTTCTCCTATGTGTAAGACAAGAAGAGGTAAATGCCTTTACCAAACTGAAGAAAAGGATGGTTTTGATCAATGCATAACGGTGATAGGCTAGTAATCCTGAAAGAGGTATGAATATTGAGGTACAGTACAATTCATTCACCCTTTAATGTTTCTTTTTACATGCAATGCTCCCAAATTCTGCAGAGAGAAAAATGCGCAGGTCATCATAACGTCTGCGAAGGGTGTGCTGCAGCTCTGCAGTGAACACACAGTCCCTGCCTTAGGCTCCACCTTGAATGTGTTGCTCAGCCTGACCTGCACCTCCAATGTAAACACTACCAATAGCCGAAAGAATAACAGATTTTTCTGCAGAAAGTGCGTTCTTTGTGGCTTCTTGGTACCTGCTGCTTTTAGACCTCAATCAAGTGAGAAAGAAGCTGCGCTCGCACAGGTTGCACAAATGACCTGGAGCATCACAGGTCCATGGTGTTCGCAGTCAGCTGCCAGCCCCTGCTGTACGGTGTTATAGCACTTGGCTCTGTCATCAGCCTTAAACAAAACAGACCTTGGCAACAAAGCAGCCCTGCTGCCAGCCTATGGCACAGCCATTGCTCAAAACCAAATTAAACAGCAGGAAAAATATGTGAGGATGGACGGAGGAGGGATGAATAAAACACACTAGATATGCAAATGAAAGAGCAGCTTTAAATATAGACCATTAAATGCTGTTAATTACCTGCAACCAACCAGCCACCAGCTTGCTACCGACGATGCCAAGCCAAGTAAGGGTAAAGGCTCGGGTGCACTAGGACTTACCTGCAGTGTTGGGGAGGATTTCCGCATGTCACCCCAGCTCAGCACCCAGACTTGGTCGTGGGACTTGTCATAATGTAATTTGGTTGGTAACGGGTCAACATCCAAGGACTTAAAAAAAAAAAAAAAAAAAAAGAGACATAGGTATTTACGTGGTGACCCAAATGCACATGACGAACACTGAATTAGTTCACTACAGACATTCCCACTGTTACACCCAGCTTTGCACACAAGTACCTCCAAATCAACTGGGGGATCAGCAACACCACCAGCAGTAGAAAAATCTGGCTGCTCAGTGCTGTTTCCAACTAGACATCACTCCATCTTCTGCTGTTACTTATAGCCAGTAGATCAGGGGACAATTTTTGCTTGAATTATACCGCCACCAGTTCATTCTTCCCAACCTGCTTATAACCAAGGCCAGGCAGCGGCTCTGTAAGTCAGAAATTCATTCTAGCATTATTTTATCATGCTAGCTGCAAGCCTGGCTGCAGATGCAGCCCCAAGATGACAATAAACAGTCTGTAAAGGGCTTTTGCCTGCCAGTGAGTTTACAAAAAGTGTAAACTCATGGGTGAAAGCATGGGTGATGTCCGCAGATCCACTGGGCAAAGATCTACTTTTTTTTTGTCCCATATCGAAGTATTTTGCCATCACTGAATACAGCATTCCCCTTGTAAGTACCTGCATGGCTTTCTGAGTCTGGATATCAATTATCAATACTCTATTCTGCTTAGGCTGTGTCACATAAATGTACTTGTCTCTGACATTGACTGCTGAAGCCCAGAGGCAGGACTGAGTGCCTTCACCTTCCCCTCTAGGACAGATCTCTTCCTGAAAAAAGAAAGAGGAGAAAAGGTTTAATTTCTACAAGTTGAGGGCCTGCAGCAGAAAGAAGCTTAGCCTTGAAAATCATAGAAAAAAACTCCATGGGGATTCCATTAAGATGATTTCTTCCCCTTTCTCTCCTGCAAAACGTGAAATAATTATTTTATCAGGTAGCACACAGCAGCTTGGCTTTACCCCATGACATTAAACAGCTGGACCTCCTGCAAACTCATGCTGAATTTAAATAACCACATAGTCTATGGATCTGTCTTTTGAAGTACACTGTAGTTCATTGACACTTGCAGTGCTGTCAGCATTTATTAGCAATAGAAATATCACTCTGTGCTTTGAAAAAAACACATTTACATTAATTGAATCACAGCTTTATATTTTTCATAAAGCCTTCATTTTCGGTTCAGGAAGGCATGCTCTAAGATGTTTGTGCTCAGGGAAATGGTAGCAAAACAAGTAGGATCCTACAGCCTATTGCTCCAACATAGACACTTCCCCTGTTCAAAAGGAACCAAATGCTGTTGCTTTGGACCAAATCCTGTTCACGACTGCCTGATGCCTTATTTTGTTTCTGATCCTTCACTCACTGAGTTCTGTGCGAAACTGGTATTAGGTTTAGTGGGAGCTCACCAGTACCCTCAGTTTGAAGACTCACACATGGTCTCACCAACAAGCCCACGCATACTGGCTACTCTTCACCGTTTTTCCTTCTGTTGAGTTGTTTTATGTAAAAGAACATTTGTGTGGGACCAGGCTGCAGTATGGAAACAAGGGTAAAGCCAAATGAACACATACATGTTTTAGTGAGCACAACTGTTGGTGTTAAATCTTGTTAATACAAGAGTTGGGTCATTTAAAATGATGGCACAACATCCCTGTGAGGACAGCGATTAGAGCAGCAGAGCTCTTTTGGGGAAAGAGGAGGTACCAGCAAAAGCAATGCCAATACCAAGTCTGTATCAGAGTGATGGTTTCAGATAAAAACATTTCACCTCAAAGCAGCCCAGCTCCATTGGTTCAGCACCTTGGTGGAGACCATGTGTAAGGGTTGAAGATACAAGACTCAACAGCTGGGCTGCGTGTTCCTTTCTGGCCGTCCAGCCAGGCTGGGGATCCTCACTACTGCAAGCTAAACTATGCTACAAGAGCCAGCCTTGGGCTTGCAGCAGCCACGTTACAATGGCCAACCACCTGACAGCCTCGAAAGTGCCCTCCTCATCCTCAGCTGTGCCCTGGGGCTGGGGCTCTCACAACACAACATCCACCAAAGCCAACATAAACGGGGAAAGGTCACTGGCCTTTCTGCTACAGAGCTCAGCTGCAGCTGCTCTGTCTGATTTTGTGCCTTCTAACAGCAAATAAAGAAACCTCTGTTGTATAGAAACCCTCCTGAAGTTGCAGGCTCGTGTCACTGTCTACACGGCAAACACTCAAGATACTAAAAGAGAAAAGGGAGTAAAAATAAGTCAATCCTCTGTATACTAAGGGAAAACGCCCTATGATATCTGTAGGAAACCCTTAGAGATCTCTCTGAAAGGCAGCCAAGTAATGACGTTAAAAATCCCTTTTTATGCCCACTGCTGTGCTGACATTATTTCCTTAAGTGCCCTCTCTCCTCTGTTCTTTTCAAGCTGTTTCTCCAGAACCACCTCTTCAATATTTACAGCTCTTCGGAAAAGAAACACAAGGTACCTGTCTTCGAGTAGCTACAGCTCAAGTGTAGCTTAATAATGAGTTCATGCTAAGGACCAGCCTTGGGGTGAGCATCACTCTGGATTTCAAGTGAAGTATATTCCAACATTCCAGTGGAAAAAAAACCCTGTATCAACCACAAATTTATTGAGATTTTAAAAAATATTGAATACAGACTCACAGGAGGATCTTAGCCCATGGTAGCAGAGCCTGACCCAGCCCACAGGGTTCATGATAGTGGTTCTACCCTTTTATTCCTCCCAAAATTGAATGCAAGGCTGAGCCCTTTTCTCCAGAAGGGAGCCACATTCTCAGCTTCCCCTGCAAATTGAGCCTTTTAAAAAAACCTAAATAACAGAGTGACTAAGAAAGCATTTCCGGATATATTTCAGCACCTGTATTTTATGAGATTCGATAGTTTCATGAGTATATACATGCTGTGTGTTACCACGTGTGAGCACACAACACAGGTCACTGAAAACACTGTCCTCCCAGGGCCTACCGGCATGTGTTACCCACGTGCCACATTGAGCTTCGCTGTGTGCGAGCCAGTGGTTGACGTTCGCTGCCACCTGCACAAATTTTCCTTGCAATTTCCTAAAGCAAGGGTTAGGTAAACTCAGTACTGGCAGAAAATGCACATGAGGACAGTGCAGGTCTCTGGTTCAGGAGCAGAAGATGCAGGGGAGCAGCATGGCACAACCATTCTCTGTGCACTCCTCACGGTTAAACTCACGGTTTAACCTGGGAAACTATTTCTAAGGAGCAGAAAATAGCCCATTCCTTTGCCTATGGAGCTGTCAGTAAAAGGGGCCAGTGAGCACCACGGAGTGATGTCTGCATCAACTTGCTATTGAGTTTCACACTTTCTGTACAGCCCAGTTACAACTTTTGGGCATGGGTATATAAATAGGTCAAACAGGGCAAGTGAAAATATTTGCCTACATTTTGATATGATAACTGTCATCAAAGTCTCTGTAGCATGCCAGTAATCCCCCATGTCTGTTTTATAACACATGTGATTCCCTTAATTTTCAAGAAGAGAAGATGATAAACCTCAGGGATGCCACACAAAGCTCATCAAGCTCCAAAATCCCTGTGTCCTTCAGCAATAACAACCTTTGAAGAGATTAAGAGAAAGTTTCCCAGCTGTCGGGTTTAGGACTTACATAACTTGTGAAAATCCTCTCTTCGGGCCTGATGTGTCTCTGGATTTCACATTCATTTGGCTGAAGGACTGTGATCCCATCATCGGAAAAGACATAGAACATATTCCCAACACTCAAGCCTTGAAGGGGGATAAAGCAAAAGGAGCAGGAATTCTTTTTTATGCTTCTGTAGCTGTTAGGACTTTTTTAAAAAACTCTCCCTCCTCCCCCAGCAAACAAAATCTGCCTTAGACAAAAGTTGGCCATTTGGATATAGTTGGTGCATTCACAAAATCAAATTTCATGTCACAATGAGGGCTTCAAGGAGTGAAGAGGTACAGACACATTCAAAAATGCATTGCCTTGGTGGCGGTTGCATGCAAATAACTATGGGTCGTGTGCGTTTGTACCAAAGCAGGCTTTGGTCAAACGAAGCCCCCATATCACACTATAGCTCCCTCAGATTATGACTTAGTTTTTTTAAAAAACTTACTTAAAAATAGCTTGCTAATAGTTTGAGAACTGAGAAGCTGTAGGTAAAATTAAGCTAAAAGTTGGTTTGTAACAGTTTACTTGATTTCTTGTAACCGCAATGCAAAAATCAATGTGTTTAACATCTGTTTCATGAATGAAAATACAGCCTCTGTTTTCTTCAACTAACCATAGCCACCGAAACAAATACATTTTTGAAATCTTGCAAACTGTAATTCACAAATGTGGAGTAGTTCAGCATTGCAATAGCACTCATTTATCCAACTGGGGCATTCCAGGAGATTTGGAAAACTACCTGCCTGTCATTGCTTTGCTGTTAGGAGATCACATTTTCTCATTTCTGTCATGCAGAAATGCCTTAAAACACAGACAATTTAGCTGTTCTTCAGCTACATGCAATTGCAGTAACGAGCATCTGTAAGAAATGTTCAGGATCTTTTCAAACACTCTAGTTAGAAAGATCCAAGCACCATTTCATCTTTTTCACATTGCCACCAGTATGTGTTTGCAATGACCACTGTCCCCCCCTGTGATGTTGATAGTGCACTTATTTGCCAACGATACGGTGATGTGATAATTTGTAATTAATTACGTTCTACCCATGGTGAAATAAGGTCCTAGTTCTACAGATCTGAACAAGGTTCAGTGTTACGATTCCCTTGATTAGTTTGTGCCAGCTCACATCTGCACAGCTTCTCACGTCTCTTAAGTGTTTGCAGGATTGAGGTCTAAATCATCACAGGAAAACTTCACAGTAAAGACATGTATAATTTGGATAAATACATTTTTGGAAAATTTCATTAAATACATAGTACTTAGTAAGAGTAGGAAGGCCGTGTTTTGTGTGTGTGTGTGGTTTTTTTGAGCTAAACCCCCCTGGTTTTGTGCCAAATAAGTGGTTTTAGAGTACAGCATCTCAGCGTGTGGTGTTGGCTGTACTGACAATGTTCAAGTTGAGTCTCTCCAGATCACACCACAGAAACACCCCAGTTAGGGTATCAGGTGGTACAAGAGCCACGATCTTTAAATGTGATGCCGCTGCGTGGGATCATGCATGTAAAAAAAAACCATACTGAACTTCCATTGAGAACTGAGTTATCTTTATGGAATAAGGGCTAACTCTTTATAAGTATATTGTTAAAACATTTCATTCGGGCACTTCAGACCAAAATCCGCACTCACAGCACACACTCAACTCCCATCTGCTTTGATAGGATTTGAGTGAATACATCAGAGGGCAAATTTAACCCTGGCTGGAATGAGTGCACATATTTTTGTAAGTAAAGGTTTTTATCCTACAAAGTGGAAACAGGCAGGCAACAAATTATGACCCTTGTGAAGATGCTTATTATTATTTTCATGCAGGATAGTAGTGTGATTTTGTCTGATGATCCTATTACAATGAGAGTGTATTTGCAAACTAAGATTTTGATAATAAATTTACCCAGCAGATACAGAGTTAGTGACTTGGCAAGTCCCATCACTTATTTTACAGTAAAATGAGTGCAGGTTTTCCTGCTGACCGGCTAAAAATTGCTAATAGCACTCAGGTACTCTCTTTTTGAAGTTTACCAATTTAAATTAAAAATACTTTTTCAGAGCGTAAACTTCACACCAATGTTTATATAAAGCAGGATTTTAACAGACAAAGGAGATGCTTTATTGTGACTTTTGAACTATTGGCCAAGTCTTGATCGGGGTACATCTCTAGCAATCTCATCGACATCAGTAAAACAGACTCCACTCTTGATTACACTGCCCTAACTCCTCATCCTAGGGAATTATTTTAGCACAGAGGTGGGCAATGGAGAACTTTGCTCAGTTGTGTTATTTATACTAATGAGGCAGGTACTACATTGGGAACTAGGGGATTAAAGAGGAGGGGTTTTACTTTTTCCCCTTTATCTGAAGATATTTCAGGTTGGATGACACAACTAGTTAAAAAACTAAAGGTTTTATAAAATGTAACATACTTCATCTGTAGAACCAAAAAAAAAAACAAACACAAACCCCAAAACGCCAGGAAGAACGGGGAGGGTCTCCTAAACAGAACTGTTCTAATCTGAAACATTGCAGATGAAGTGGACTCTAAAATGTTTAGTTTTTTAAACACTTCAGGAGGACAGTTAATGACTAGAAGAGTTTTCTTTCTTTGAGGAATACAATCTCCATCTGAGTGCACATTTGTATTTCCCTCCTTTGATATAAAAAGTAAAATGTGTCACCGTGGAATATTCTCTTCTGATACTCCAATAATTTTCCTCAATTTAATCTAAATGCTTGGAAGCATTTTAGAACTTTAATTTGGTAACAAAAAGGCTTTCAGCTTTTAAGTGCATGCATTATATGAATTATATGAACTGATGGTTGCCCACTGGCATGATAAAAAACAACACTCACTGCAAAAATGAACACTGGTATGAAAAAAATCTCTAGCTCACATTTGGGCTACTCATAGTATTTTTTGTAGACAATTAAAAAGTAGTTTGTACATTGAGTAAATACTGCATGTGCTTCCAGGTCCATGTTTAATGGCTGGCCATGCTATGTGCACTCATTTCTCGAGGTTTTACTTGTGAATGATTTGTGAAAGGTTTTGAGAACAGACTGATACACTTTTAAAAAAGACCAAGTACTTGTGTTAAAACTTGGACTTGCAGAAAAAAGCTTGTTCTACGCAATATTCTGTCTAGGCATGGTCCCGATAGCTTTAGTTACTACAGACCTTGTGGGCATGAGGATGTGATCATTTTAAAAGAGCTCTAGTCTACCAATCCATTTGATAATATTGCTACTTACACATAAGTTTTCATTTTAACAGAATTGAAAGGATATGTTCAAATGTAAAAACAAAATATCATTCCTCTCTTCCAGTTTTCTCTGTGTCAAGATTCCACATACTAAAGTATGTTCGATGGATTCTTTGTCTAAAAAAAATGTGCTGATCAAGTACTATAGAACAACACAGGCAGGGGAATAAACCTGCTCTAAAGATAGCAAACTGTTTAGGAACATCAATAGTACATCTGCATTTACTGCCCATGTTTTCCCTGTACATTGCTCACACTTTTATTTCAAATGTGCAAGGTTGACAAGCAGCAAGTCCATAATGTCTAGCAGAATTATAATAAGACTTTCTGCAACCAACTTCTTAGCTGTTCTTTAAATATTACTATGCTTCTACATCTGGTAGAGTTATCCAAGTACTTTCTTTAAAAAGGAGCATAGGGGATGCAGTACATGAAGAGTCATGTAGCACCACGCAGATGATGCTGGACTGATTAGATGCACTAGAGTTTTCACTTTGAGGCAGATGGGAAATGGCAATTCTTAGTGCCCATAATGCCATTTACAGGAACATTAGCAGTTAAGAGTGCAGCAGGCACTTGCAGGTGGCACATTTCGGACTAAGTGCTGGAGAACCGTCTTATGTGGCTGCCCCATGCCTCGTGACCTCCAAGGGGCTGCATTTGCTGTGTGCACACATCTACAACAGCGGGACAAGAAGTACGCACCAGGACAAGGTAGCACCAGTCACTAAGGGCTGGCACTTTCCCTGTGCTCCTCCAATCCTTTGGGCCAAGCCACAGCGAAGCAGAAAGCTCCAAACAAAGGGCATGAAGCACAAGAGACCTTCCCCACAAGGCTAGAAGGACACAGTTTCCTCTTATGCAACTGACAGATACAAGAACTGCCTTATGCCTGGTTTTCAACCCAAGAACCTTCCTCCAGTGAGCGGAGATCCTGCTTGCAGCGCCTGGTGCCGGGAGGTCCCCGGCTGTGCACTGGGTACCAGATCTACTGAGGCAGATGGGTGAGCTGCTCCAGAGCTCCTTGGGCCTCTGCATGACGCATCTTACTGGGTGTTCGGGAAATTATGACAGCATGATCATGCACAGAATCAAATATCTTTTCATTTCAAGCGCCTCCATAATATTTTTGAGTTAATTAGCTGTTTAGGATTTTTTTTTCTAATTTGCCTTCCAAGATACACAGAAGTTGACCTTGTGCAGGGCACACTATAAATTTGATCAAACTAGAGATCTTAACTGCCAATTAAAACAAGGAGAAATAGGACAACCTTTACCCTGCATCGATTTAAAGGATAGAGGGAAGCAAAACCTGTTGTGGGTTTGTGTTGTTTTTTGGTTTTTTTTTTCTGTACAGTCAAGAACACAATTTCTGTTGCTCACCTAGTAAACATCAATATGTGCTACTGAGGAGGAAGAGCCTGAATTACTTGTTTAAAAATGCAGTGTATTGAATTTATGCCTTACTTGTTCAATTATGGTAATTTGGGAGGACTTTTGACACTTGTGCAATTGTTAATGCAGCTTGAGAATCTCTGGCTACTTGCACTGGTGGCAGTTTATATAAAATTCACATTTTTATATATTTTACAATCACCTGGTATTTCATAGAAGGAAAATGTAAGAAGTTATAGGTACAATTTATATTATGAGCATGACATCTCTTATTTGAATAATTTAGCTTTTAAATGTATAGTCTGTACTTAATCTGGTAACTGTGAAGGTTGATAGAGTTAGTGGCAGGTCAGTGCAGAATGGCCCATCATGGAATTATTAAAGCAGACAAGCACATTATCACTACGACAAAAGAACTTTACTGCAGTACCTTCCTCTCGCCACAGTATGTTTGCAACTGCAGCATCAGAAAATTGGGAAAGCCAGAAAATAATCAAGAAAAGAAAAAAAAACAATAAAACAATGTCAAAATTTTCATTGCAGCAAGTAACTGAATTAATACTCATGTTCACATGAACTGTTTAATTTGTGAAAACTCTTCAACATTCATTCAAATAAAATAACAGGAAAGACAGATAGTTCTAAATACATTTGCTCCTTTCAGAGACAATTCTGAAACTCTGACATGGGAAAAATCCTCACTGAAATGAAGTCAACTTTAGCCTGTGCAAAGATCAAAGTCTTACTAAAGAGATGATGTTACCTTCGAATGTAACTGGACGTATGGTACAGGCTGTGATTTTCTGTACAATAAGCAAACCTGACATCTTTCAGAAGCCCGAGGCTGGCAGTTACAGCAGCGACACACTTTGCTGCATTTCTTCTTGGAATTTCATGCAACTACACTTTCTTTTAGGATTCAAATACTCTCTAAAAGCACATCCGCATTTGAATTTCTCTTTGAGGTACATCCTATTATTTCCCAACATACTGTAATTTCCCTTGCTCAAGTATTCAAGAGAAACAACCGATATTAACAAGAGCACATAAATCTAATGTGGAATAGAATATATTTTCCAAAGAATTGCCACGAGAGTGCGTATTTACGGCTAACTTCATTTTCAATTCTTGCTTTACATTAACAGCCAGAAAAAGTAGCAAAAATCCCATTTGCACCTAGCCTTTTAGTATCACCATGAACCCGGGAGATCTCCCAAGTGGTTAAGACAGTGGAATTAGGAAGGATCAGGCCTGTGGGAGCTTTTCCACTGGGCAACTAATCACCTTCATTAATTTTGTTTCGGGAGCACTGTGGTCGAGATAACACTGCTGCACTCCTGCGGGAGACAGGCAGCTAAGAATGGCTAGGAGAACATTTGTCTTTGAAATGAAGCTAATTTCACACCCAGGGAAACCTATTTTGCTAGGTAGTGATGTAAATACTGATAAAATACATAATTCAATCAAAGCATTTTTCAAGCACCTAAAGATTTGAGAATGTAGTCTTGAAACTGGCTTTAAAAGAGGTCTTGTACAGAAATTGGTGAAATTTATCTTCTGAAACTGCATATAATTCAACAAAATATTAGGGTTTGGATTCTTTTATTTTTAAAACTATCACCAATTTGTTAGCGTAGTAAAGATGTTAACTGCCCCACACCCCGTACACTTCTGGCACATGAAAGGCACCATCGTCCTGGATGACAAGATTTTTACCTTCCCCACCTGATTCCTCCCCAGAACAGTATCCAACCCTCTGATCAAAGCACAGACAAAATTGTCATTATCTTATGAGTCCAACACACGGCATGCAATGGACTGAACTATCAAATTGCATGTATATTGTTACATCTAAATACACTTTAAATAAGTAAATGCATGGAAAATTAAACTTACGGGTCTTTCTTGCCGAATCTTCTATGAAAAGTGAAGATATGTCTTCATCCACTCCCACCTCATTTTTAGCAATGCAGGTATAGGCACCGGTGTCTTCATACCGAACGCTACTGATATGAAGTTCACTTCCATTTGCTGTAAGAAAGACACGCACAGTGTTCCTCACTGCTGCTAATTGCTTTTACTGCCCTTAATTGCCTTACATTGCTGCAGTTGCCTGGCAATGGCTCAACAGGGTGGCTTCACTGCACAATATTTCCCCATACATAACTAGAGGAATTTCGGGGATTCTCGTGAGAGCTGATATTTTGCTTCTTTCCATTAGCACATACACACTCTGCGCCAGAAACGAACAAAGAACAACCCCAAGTGCAAACAATAAATTACATTTAATTTGTTTCTTCTTGTTAAAAAAAAAGTGGAGAAAAACAACTTCAATTTTGCAAGCGGTTTTTCATCAGATCGCCAAAAACTTGGGTTTGGGAGGGGTCCCTCTACAGTTCTTCCTATCATTTGGGGTTCTGGAGTGGGACTGTTGTCTAAAACCCTCAGAAGATTTTGAGATATCGCACCCAACCACGCTGGGATTTCTGCGTTGCCAGCACTGTTTGAGGGCTGCAATACACCACAGCCAGACCCGGGGGGGTGTGGGGAGATTTTAAATAATTTTTACACAGAAAACTGAAAATAAATAAGTTTGCCTTTCATTGTGTCTGTGGCACCCTCATTTGAACAAGGACCAACAGGAGCAAGAGCCTGAATCCCTCTGCAGAGGCGGGTGAGCTGCAGCCTGATTCTCAGCTGATTGCCTCCAATGGAGTGCTTATACCTCAACAAATAATTTAATGCATTTCTCTTCTGATTTACACAGCTGTACACAAAAGATGAGGCAATGGAGAACCAGGCACATGTTCTTTTAACAGAATGCCGTTACCACTTATATCAATCAATACTGTATTTCCCCAGAAATTCACAGGAGAGAAAGATAAAAAGAAAGAACAGGGGTTTTGTAACACGATTTCCAACAACTGGGGCTTAGTGAAAGTACAAGAACTTCTGGTTTAAAGTGAAAAATAATCCTCCTTAATCCCTGTCTACAATAGTTTAATTAATCAAAATTCTGTTCTTACCTAGGAGCGTCAGTTGTTTGGATAGTTTTGGCATGATATCAATGCCGTTCTTCAGCCAGGTAATTCGGGGATTAGGGATGCCTTCGGCGTGACATTTGAGGCTCGCTGACACGCCGGGCTCCTGCGCTTGCGTTTCAGGGTAGACGCGGATCACTGGTGGCACTGCGGGAAACAAGGAATTGGCGACTTTAAAGTCCCCATCAGGTTCTGCCCGTGTCTGTGGCTCGAGAGGAGGGTCTGGTCTGGGGATGTGAGCAATGCGCCAGCTTCCAGCGCAAGCTACAGTTAATGGCTTTTCTACAGATCAACTTTGGGGGCATAAAATAGAAAATAATAATAGAAAAGAGTAAATTAATAAATGGATACCAGGGAGCAATCCCAATATGTGATGTTGTATTTAGACTGTCCTTGCTTGCTTTCATTGTTACTGACTGAACTTCAGTAAAGTTGGATTAAAACCTAAGGCGGGTACTCCCACATTTAAAAATTAAAGTATAAACTCCAGACCTTCACTGAATCTAGTAAGGAAGGAACTGGGAGTTTTTGTCTATTAGAAGTAGCATATTATTTAACATTTTAATTAAAAATACATCAGGAAATTGCCTGCACATTCACTACCTGTTATTCTGAACAAATAAAATGTCTATAAATTACTTCTCTTCAGAGAGGCTTTCAAAATGTGACTTACCTTGCTTCAGGAAGGCCCCTCTGAACTATTCAACACACTCAATTAGTAGAACTACTAATTATACTACAATTTCAGACAAGTTCATTGATTTTCAATCATGTTGCCTTCATTGCTCAAATCAACAAGGCTTAATATCACCCGTTAACTATTTCTTAACAATTTTCTCACATTGTTCAAAGAGAATTGGCAATATTGCAATATCAGTGAAAAAAAATCAACAGGACTCTCCTTCCTTTCACCTAAAAAAAGGATGTGCTGTATTATGGCTGATGGCATTTGGAGGGTGGTCATGGACTGCTATGTTTCATAATCAAGTGGACAAATTTTCTACCAGATTAGGAAATTTTGGGACTCACAATGTAAATGTTGAATGGGGTACAGTTTTGGAAAGCCACGGTCAGAGTCAAATGCGATATGTGGAGACCCAACTTCTTCCTCAAGGAAGATGAGTAACCTCTGCTAGAACGAGTGAAGGACTGAGGAAAATTTGTGGGTTTTTTTAGAAAGCCTGAATGAGTCAATAAAAAAACTTCCACTGGAAATCACTGGCTTAAGGTACCTAACTCACTGCTGTGTTTTTATACAGTCCATCATCAGGCTCCATGATTGGCAAAATTAAATTGACTTAGCAGTTGCTTTAGAATAAAATGAAATCTGTAGCTTGCTACGTGTCTATATATCCATATGGGGATAGTTTAAATAATCATATTCACTAGCATATACTTTCCATCTTTCTATTTTTATTTTTTATGGGCCTTAGCAGAGAGAGGTGTATTTTACGTCTGTCTTACCTACCAGCTGCCAGGTATTAACCAGAGCTGAGTCATCAGCTTGGACGGAAATCTGCCACAACAGAAAGCCCTCAAGTCTACTTGGTTTTTACAGCTTTAAAAGCAGAAGATTGTTCACGTGTAATCTGGGAGGAAATGCCTAGGGGCAACTGGAGCCAAAAAAATGGGAACTTCTAGGAACCAAATGGCTTTAAACTTCACCTCTGCCCTGGACATGTGGGCTTACTTCTTTGTCTTATATTCCCTTTACCTGAGAAGAAAATGTGTTGAGAGACACAGGGTAGTGAGTATAAAACCATGTAAAAGAGCTTTTTAATCAGGAGGCTACCAAAAAAAGACAAGGTTTGTTTTATTATATTGAGTTTGCAAATTCTAAATGAAAGCATTTCCTAACTTCTTATCTTTTCTCCCCCCTGTCACTGTCAGGGTTCAGCTCGACTTCAGGAGGTGGCAGATCAAGCAGAAGGAGAGCAAAGGAAGATCTGCTGCTGGAAACGGCTGGCAGCTGTCACAGCCATCCCTGCCTTTATTTAAGGGACAGTGCCCAAGCAATTCAGGGGAATAAGACTGAGAGTCGAAAGCTCATGATTCTGCCTGTACCCTGGAAAATTAATTTAAATTTCTCTGAGTCAGTGGCTTCAGGCATGATGGGATAAAGACAGTAATTTTTGTCCACTTTGACAGAATTTTATGAAGGTCCTGCACTCAATGCTTGTCTCACCTATGATTTTCCTGCTACTAGTAACATTTTTAGAACAAAATGATTTAGGAACTGAGCTCCATTGAAAGCCTATGTGATTTATTCAGACTCCTAAAGGAGAGGTGGTTTGTCTCCTACAAATGCATAAGAAAAAACCTGCAATACCCAAGCAGGACAGATGCCCAAATCCTGGCGAACTCGACTGACATTTAGTAGTTAACATCCCCAGGTACTTTCCTAATTGTACAGATGGCAGAACCTGCCTCTTCCAGTCCCCTGATGCTGACCCCTTCCTGCCTGGGGGTTTGCCTGCCCCAGCCTTTTGCAGAAAGACTTAGGAAACATTTCTTCATGGAAAGGGTTGTGAAACACTGGAACAGGCTGTCCAGGGAAGTGGTGGAGCCACCATCCCTGGAGGGGTTTAGAAGATATCTACATGAGGGTCTTAGGGACACGGTTCAGTGCCAGAGTTAGGTTATGATTGGACCAGATGATGTTAAGGGTCTCTTCCAACCAAAATGATTCTATGATTCTATGACCTGTGTGCCCGTGTTTGCACCTGGCTGCATGAAAACCAAGTCTGGAGCAAAGCCAGTGAGGTCCTGTGCCCTGTGCAGAGCTCTGCTCCTGACAGGTTACCTCCTGGAGAGACGGAGATGCCCCAACCTGGGCTCAAGTCTTTCTCTAACACATCTCAAATGGCCAAAGATACCAGAGCAATTTTACTCTGAGTCTAGTGGTTTTTTTCTCACTCACCAGCTCTTAATGGAGATAGAGCCCATCTCGGACATCACCTATTTAATGCTTTCAAAACCAGTGTGGGCTGGTATTTTCTGTCAATAGTTTGCTTTAGGCTTTCCTCTGTGCATGGGTGCTCACATCAACCCTCCCAATGCCTGCCACAACGATCACGCTCCCCGGACACAGGGCGCTCCTACATAAAACAGAGTTTACTTGTCTCATACCATGTTAGTCTGCATGTGAGAGTTCGACATATATTACTCGAAGAGCTGAAAACATAATAGGTTTATATTGCAAAAGGTAGCTCAGGGGTCTTTGACACTGAGTCCATGTTCAGCATGAAAATTAGCTTAACTTGGAATTATAGTAAGGTATCTTTTCCAGAGTGTTTAACAAGGAAACTGCTTTCGTTCACCTACAAAAATATGTGTTGCACCTCCGTTCCTGCTCTCTTATAATTTTCCTGCTCCTTTGATTTTTAAACTCTTTGTTTCTTCTCCCTTGTCTTACATAATTCATTGCACAGGTGAATTATTGCAGGCAACTGCCTTGTGATAACAGCAAACTGCAGAATTCATTTTGATTGCCCCTGCTACAAATTAGTACATTCCAAGTAAGCACATTTCGCTTTAAACTTGCAAAGATTTCGGTGCCAGACTTTGGACTATATGGATTATCCTTTGCTATTTCCCTTGGTGTATATATCGTTGATAACCATTACTGTGTCTGCAGCCAAAGGCAATATAAAAATGCTATTATCTTAAGCAAAGTGGAAAAAAGAGGTATTCAAACAAGTAAGAGATTGGGTAGATTGCCTACTACTGCATAACGAGTAGTATTAATACACCTTACTTGTGAGCAGACCAATTCCTTACAATAAAACAGCTCAGGTGATAAAGTACACGATGAGCACAGATGGCAGTATCAAACACCAGAGACATACATCGCTGCTACAGGACATATCTACTCCAGGGCTTAGTAATAATTAACAGATTAATCATTTACTTGAGATGTTTTATTCTTTCCATTTATGATTTGAAAGAAGTTTTCAGCCTTATCTGTTTTCTCTTGAAAAGTCATATTAACAAAACATCTGTGTTTAAAACATCTGTTACTGGAAAATTTGTCCTATTGGAGCCTTATAATTGGGCCCAGGATCAAACAGCTTTTAAAAACTGTTTTCAAGGAAGACAACATTCTGATTTATGCTGATGTTTTCCAGAGCACGAGGACCAAGAAAAACGCTACCCTACACTCAGCAGTCTCTTGATTTGCATACTACCAATTTTCATAGTTGATTGCAATTTTATTAGATTTTTTATCCTCAGCAACTACTTTCCCTCTTGAAAATGATAAATGGCTTTTCCTTCATACAGTTAGACTATGCTGTACACATTTCCCAAGCAATATCCATACATAGGAGAGAACATAACTTTCCTACTGTTCTTGGCTTCTCCTGATCAAAGATACCAGCACACAAGATGAATTTTTCGTTCTGAAACTTTGTGCTGTCTTTCAGCACATTCTTTTCTTCCAAAGACTTTAAGGGCCAGGCGTGTAAATACACTGAAGATGTGAGGCAGTGGTTTGCAGCATCCATCTGGTGGTCTTTGCGATTTCTGCTTGTCCAAAGGAGCATCTGGATCTGGCCATATTATTTGTGATATCCTGACCCAGCTGATACAAGTACGTGCCCGTATTCCAGCAGGATTTGACTGCACTGAAGTCAATTTACTTTCCATGGGCAAGAAAAGGAACAACCATGACAATACACTGGAATAAAAGCAAGGCTTTCTATGGGGAAACTTTTGATAAATTTGATCAGTCTGGAAGAGATTCAAGCCAAACTCCAAATCCCAGAAACTTTTGTCAAAATTGGTCTCAAATATTTTTATTTAAGCTTTTATTTCCTAATTTTCTATATCACCTAATCAAGGAGCTGTTACAAGCCAGTTTTATGTTTTGAAGACACAAATGAGAAAGAAAGATAAAGAGAATACAATATGTTGGATAAAAGCATATGAAGAGTATGCACGTAACCAGGATCAGATTCTTTTAAGGAGAAAAAGGCAACAAGAGGAAACTATTTTGTACGCTGATCTGATGGGCCTCAGTGGAACAGTAAGCCAGGGTCCAGGTGGTACATAAAGGATCAAAGGACACTGGAGCTTTGAAAACACTGAATTAACTGAGTTGCAGTCTGAAAGTTGGGACCTGTCTGTACAGACACAGTGAGCTTGGGAAGGGTTGGGATAAACCCTTTTACTTCCAGTTGGTTCTTCCTTCTCTACTCTTTCCCAACAGAGAAACTTGAAGTTTTCTCTATTAAAAAGAAAAAAACAAAATTCTGATTGTTTTCACAGAATAAAACACTCTGTGTTTTTGATGTTCGAAGTGTATCAGTCCCTCCCTGGAGGAAACAGGCAAGCAGATACACGTTAGTTCTGGGCTGACTTGGTTCTGTCACATTCTCTTACTGTTTTAGTCCAACACAGAAAAGCAACAAAACCCCTCCCATGTTGAAGATGGAGTTTTTAGTTTGATACTGACAGACAGAGACAATCCCCAGCGCTGAACAGAGCCCGTCAACTACACTTAGAATCCCGGCGTCTTCACTCAGTTCAGCTTGGCTCAGCTTCTTCCCTCTACTCCTGTCAAGAGAAATCCCTCAATTTGTCCTCTAAGTTAGTATAAACCATGAAGTATTTCCTGAGCAGGGCTCTGCCTGGGGAACCCCACCAGGCATCTGAAGGGAAGAACGTTGTCCTCTCTTGGGGGCTGTTACCCCAACATCCTTTGCTGGAGGAAGCCACCACAAAGGCAGAAAAGGAGAGAATTTAGTGATGTGGGCAGCCAGTCAGCCACATCAAGAACCACAAAACCTGGATTTACAAAGCCTAATGGCTCACATGGGAATATCAGATGCTGTAAGACAAAGATTCCTAGACCCTGCAGTGTTTTCTAGCAAGTCTGGGTTAATAACAGAACATATGGCATTTTTTTCAGTATTTAGTCACTATATAGCAACATTAGGATTAGGATTTTTTGTATAACAGTGTTCTGGTATTAATAAGAAAAACTGCATGCAGCTGTGGTCTGAAACTTCCATTCAAAAAGAAAATGGGATCTTTCAACAATAAGTTAAATCTAAGTGGCAGGCATGAGTACAAAACAAATCAACCTCTCCCCACACTCCATCTAGCTTTCCTCTCATTCTGGTTTCAGTTTCAAAGCCTTTGGGCCTTATATTCTCAGTGATGATAAAGTCTACATTGTTGTCTGCCAACTAAACTCCATTCAGGCCTCATAATATATCACGTAATATACACGGGATTAAGTTGTTAGCTCGCTTTTCTTTCAACTGCCATTCATCAAACAAATAGCACTTTGAGGAAGGAAACCTATTTTCCCTGCTGCAGCATGCACAACCTAGTTATCCACATTGCCGAGACTTTACAGTTTACTGTCTCAAAAGATGACAAATTATTATGTAGAAATATTAAGCCAGTTTTCATTCAAATCAACTGGGTGTTTCATGCTCCCCTCCAGTTACTCGCTGTGGGTGGGGAGCAGTTACACACATGCAAAAGACCTGAGCTGCAGTCAAACCTAAATCCCACGTCCACCTCAGTGCTTCTTAAACTGCATAAATATTCCTTTTTACTGTTTCTCTTCATGTCAGCCTCTCTCTACTAACCTGTGTGTAGCTATATGCTCTTACTCTCTCCTTTGTAGAGGTCTGCACACGTCTGAAGAAAGAACTAAATCTTAATTTTCTTTACAATATATCTACTGTAATAAAGTTACTGAATTATCCTGTAAAACAAAATGTTTTCATACCAGAGTATGTCAAAATCTACCCACAGTGAGCAATGGGTTACCCTGCCTCCTATTCTGGGGATACTGCTAGTCATATTAGCACACGTAAATATGGGTTTAAAGTTGGATAAGGATTTTGCTGCTGGATACTCCACGGGCTGGTCCCTCAGTGAAATGCTGATTTAAGGTAATGTAATTTTAAACAAAATCCATATGGCTGAGTTTGAGGTCAGAAGAAAGACAGCAAATGCCTGAATATAAGTTCTACCAGGCACAAGTGTGGTCCAGGGGACAGAGGGGAATGAGGATGCTGGAGCGTGACCCGTGCGATTCTCTCACCTGTAAAATGGTTTGCCCTCATTTTGCAAACCAGTGGCCCATATCTTTACCCAATGTAAATAGCTCTCAGTGAACCAAGCTGACTACAACCAGGTTATAATCTGATTTATAGCTGAGTGTTAGATAGCTAGTTTTGGAAACACTGCACTGTATTTATTTAACTGTGCTGAGCTATTTCACGCAACAGAAATTATCTTCTGGAAGAAGAAATTACTGAAGCAACACTGCTGTTGACAAAAGTAGTCATTAGTCCAAGAGACGCTGTGAAACACTGCTCTTAACTCTATGGAAACGTTACTGACAGCTTGTTTGATAGAATACCTGCTGAAGCCCAGGTAATTATACATGTTCCCCCCTTGGTACCTTTCTTTTTGATTGCCTGTGTGATAGCAAGAGCGAGCAAACCCCATGCTGCCTTTACTCTTGTAGAAAGACAATTTGGTGCACGGCCTTTCACATCTCTGCGCAAATGAGATTAACATGCAACTTTGCTTACAGGAACATTTTCATGGATCGTCATATATGCCATTTACTAACCATTCACC
The DNA here is from genome assembly GCF_037038585.1 of Patagioenas fasciata. NCBI lineage: Eukaryota > Metazoa > Chordata > Aves > Columbiformes > Columbidae > Patagioenas > Patagioenas fasciata. Next base: position 10,848,875 of record NC_092533.1, on the reverse strand, counting down.
TGAAGGATGTGGGTCTGATACAGCTCTTCATAGCCGTAGGCATGACAGGTGTAATTGCCCATATGAATAGTCGTTACCTTGGTGATGTAGAGGGAATCATCTTCTCCAAAATCCTGTATGTAACAAAAGACAGGAAAGATGCCTTATTATTTAGTAATAATATTTTAAACACCACACAAAGCAAGACTACCTCTTCAGCAGTTTTGATAGCATCACAGCTTGGAAACACAGCTTGAATTTTGAACAGTGAGTTTTAAAGTTCATAAATCAACGTGTAGGGAGAAAATGAGCAGCAATTTAAGAGTAAAGCAAACTAACTCATCTGAGAACATGAACTTTTGTGCTGGTTGCTAACAAGATGCTCTTTGTGCATGAAAAGATGGCAATTTCCAGCTGTTTAATTTATAGGGGAATTTAATATCAACCTGTTAACCTCAGACGCATAAAATGCTAACTTCTGGGTGGGTAAAGGCTTCCTTTATCTCTGCTGGTTCTTAGAAAATGCATTGTAACCTTGAGACTTGATGAGAAAGAATGGAAACTGTTTGTCGCCGATCTCAGACAATATCCTAGGCAGGAGACAAGGAAAAAGACAAAAAGCATTCTCTCAAAGAAACTTTTGATTTGTAACTGCTAGAGAAGCATCTTTCTTTATCCCCTTCATCTTCCCAGATCTGCTCTTGCACTACTTCAATTTCTGATTATGGATGGAGAGAATATGAGTCAGTAGAGAGGTTTTGGCACTTGAATATGTTGTACAAGTGCCCTGCTTAGGAGTATTATTTCAAATTATAGTTAAGAGAACCACAGTAATGATTGGTGTATGAAGGAGCTTCTCTTGTTACTCCATTAACATTCAGACTTCTGCAGCTCCAGAATGTTTGTAGTTCTAAGCAAACCCAGAAGGATACGTTTAAAAAACAGTTCATGAGCTTGAACAATTTTTCTTTAATTAGCTCCATGAGTTAAACTGGCTAAACTAAACTCTTCGCAGAATTTCATGGCAAAAATATGGTAAAATTCAAGTTAGAATCTCCTGATGCAGACCTGCAATGCCAGCTGGCACTCTTAAAGAAAAGTATAATACAAAGTATCCCATCTCTTGCAGAACGGGACTGATCTGGCACTACTTCTGCCGGCTCTGGCATCAAAACCATCTCAGATATTCCTGCCACCTCCGGTGTCAGGCAGATTTGGCATTCACACTACGGGATACACTGGTTAACCTACCCAATACGTTATTACAAATATCTACTAAAAAATTTCCATTTCAAGCATTTGCCTGTTTTCTGGTCAGCTAGATCTTTCCTGACAGAAAACACAGAGACATGAGTAACTGCAAACAGAAAAGATATCAACCCTGCTCAAATGATATCTGCATGAAATACAGAAAATGCTCGCAGTGGAGGGGACTCAATAACAGTTTCTAAAGTTAATCCCAAAGCAACTCAAATTGAATTTAGATCAATAAAAGCAGGGCGGCTACTTTTATGGAATGATTTATAAGGAGTTGTGGAAAAACAGGACAATAAAATCTTCCCTGCTCTAAGTACATTGCTTCCTTTAAGATATCTCAGAAAAATATTACGAATGCTTGGTTTGTGCTCCGTAATTGTCTTTTTATGGACGATCTGTGTTTTTCCAATGCATACAAATGTATTAATATAAGTAAAGACCCTTGCAAAAACAAACTCATGCAAGATTATATCATCATTCTCTTCCTCTCCAAATGCATTTTTCTTGTAAAGAGAAGTTTATATTTGTAAAAGCATGGTTTATGACTTTTAAAAACTATTTTCTGACTTCTAGCATTTAAAGGTTATCAAAGATGACTTCGGTTAACACTATATCATTTACATCAGGCACAGAACAAAATCATCTGCCCTGCATTAGAACTTGCACACACGCAATAAATTCACATAAGAATACAACATTATTAAGAATGACCAGTATTAGATGCGGGAAGGAAAAAGTGTTTATGAAATTCAGGTTCAGAACTGAACATTTGCTGCTACAAAAAGAATACTGAATTCTCTAACAAATTAATGACTCTTTCTGTGTGCTTATTTATTGCAGCTCACGGTTTCTCCTCATGGTTCCCTGTGGATATAATTAGTACATTAGGATTTCACTGTTACATTATTATATATGCATGCATTCTTATGCACAAGCACTTTCTGCATATATTTCATAAAGGTATATTTGGAAGCGCTGTAAAAACTCGAGCCCTGGAGCATCAGGAAATGATGAGTCTTTGATTCCTTAATAGCCTCTAACTCTACATCTTACCCTCATTCCCATGGGATGCTGTCCCAGGCTGTGGGGGCAGCTCTGGGATAATATTTGGCTATTTCCCACAGCCCTCCCCACCACCCTGCCTTTGGTAGCTCTTAGGAGCTGCTCCAGGGCAGCCCCTGCCACTCTGTGAATGGGGTGCAAGTTCTAACAACACTGACCCTGTGCTCAGTTGCTCTCTTGGCGTGCTGGGAAGCACCTTCACAGGGTGTAAGCCTGTAGTGCCGCACACAGTTTTATCAAGCCGAGAAGGGAGTGCAGGTCAATAAGGACATCTTGTCTTTCAAAACCATGTATCAGGCAAGCAGGAGCTCTTTCAACAAAAGTTCTCAGAAACTGTTTAGCACAAAACATTTTTAGAGACTCGGGTTCTGAGCTCCATCCCTGGTCTAGTGGAAGGGGTCTGCCCATGGCAGGGAGGTTGGAACTAGATGATCTCTAAGGTCCCTTCCAACCCAAACCAATCTATGATTCTGTGATCCAAATATGCACATGTGAGCTTGCTTGGAGAACTGGCAGGGGAGAGGATGGGGAAGGCAGAGGGAACAGGCAGAATTCACGCTGGAAAAAAAGGCAGAGGGAAACACTTCTTGTGTGCTTTGACTTTTCTCTGATGGCTTTTGCTTGCAAAGCCAGGTTTCCATGTCACCATGCACCTGAAAGCAGTTAGAGGGAGCCATAAACATCTATAAAAATTACTTAATGTAATTCTTCTGTCCTGAAAACCACCCAACCCTTAGAGCAGAGAACCCCAGGGCTGTCCAGGAGCCACAGCGAGGGCTGCACCCCCACCCCAGGTCCGGCCTGCTCCTTCCTCCAGCAACACCCAAGAGTTGGAAATAGCATTTTTAGTTATCAACCCATGAAAAAAGGGCAGGCAACCAGGAGAAAGGCAAAAAAACCCCAACTTGTGGGATATGGTTTTCTTCCTTTACCATTGAAGAATTTTCTTGTGAAGAGGAAGAAACAGAAGTGACGAAAATATATGAACAAGAGGCAGAAGCTATTTTAACCCCCACAAACTGATGAGTCTTGCACCTTGCCAGATAAGGATAAGGTGTTCATCACCTCTATTTTATGAATTTCATTATAAAATAACATTACATGTTCTGGTAAAAAAAAAAAAAAAAAATCAGCAAGGTGTGCTTATAATTGATAAGGTCGACTACTGGCAGATGATAAATTGACTTCTCCTGCAGTTTGTCTCATGTTTTCTCTCTCTTTCTGGAATAAAAAGTTCTCTGCCCTTCATGAGCTTCTTTTATGTCTTCCAGTTACCCTTCAAATAAAGGACTGATTAAGTGACCTCAGAATACGTTTTAACTTCCCAAGATTATAAAAATGCACAACCCTGCTTTTTAAATTGATAACAGCTCAGTAACCTAAAAATAAATTTAAAAAAAAAACCTTGCTACTGCACACAGTCAATTTGAAAAAATAACAAAGCAGATCCTAGAAAATGGGTATGCACTTTTTTTTTGTATTGTATTTCCTTTCCATCACTACTGATTACCCAAGGCATTGGTCTCTCCAAACAGATGATTTTTCATATTTATTTATCCCATTTCTCCCTTCTAATGCATTCCCTGGTCATGCAATCTGCCACGGCTCAGAGACAACGTGCTTAGAAATGTGTAAAACATTGCATATTGCTTATAAATCTCGTTCACATTCTGTCTCAAGTGAAATCCAATATGTGATTGTAATGCCACAAATCTCCTGCTCTGACACCCAGGACCAGGCGGTGGAGATGGAGCCCACATTAACCTGGGGCTGCCGAGCCATGGCTGGGGCCAATGCTAGAGGATGCAGGGACACCACCTGCCCACCATTTTTGCCCATTTCAGATGCTTTTTCATAGAATCATAGAATCATTTTGGCTGGAAAAAAACATTTAAGATCACTAAATCTAACCATTAACCCACACCGCCAAGTCCACCACAAAACCATGTCCCAAAGAACCTTATCTACATGTCTTCTAAACCCCTCCAGGGAAGGTGATGCCACCACTGCCCTTAGCAGCCTGTTCCAATGCTTCACAACTCTTCCCAGGAAGACATATTTCCTAATATCCAATATAAATCTCCCCTTGAGGTCATTTCCTCTCGTCCTGTCACTTGTTTCTTGGGAGAAGAGACCAACCCCCTCCACACTCCAATCTCCTTTCGGGCAGTTCAGAGATCAGAAGTTCTCCTCCTGTTCTTCAGGCTGAACCCCCCAGGTCCCTCAGCCACTCTCATCACACTTGTGCTCCATGAAGCTTTCTAACACATCCTGGAGTTGTTCTGACACAGAATAGAAACATTTAAAGCACCTAAAATTTTGGCAAGGTTTCTTTTTTTTCCAGGAAGTTTGAAGAGAAATTAGCATAGAGTAGATTCAGGCTTATTATTTTTTAGGGTAACTTTCAGTTACTTGAGAAAAATAAACAAACTTGCCTTATAGCTATAAACAGGAAGAAGGAAGAGAAAAACAAGTCCAAGTGGCACAAAACCAGAAAACCCTCCCATCTGTGCAGCTATGGGCAAAGGCTGGCACAGGTGCCAATGGGGCACATGCTCCCCAGCAAGCAGCCACTGCCTGGCCCACACAATTTTAAACCTATGCAGTGATTTTAAATCACCCCAATTAGTACTGAATGCTCCTAATACACTTTGGGGATGAGTCCCAAAGACAGCTGATACCCTCTCACCACACTGACTTAAGCATGTCCATAAGCAGAAATGTTTGTAGGTGGTTATTGTTCTCCGAATGGTTTCTTCTCTTGGGAGAATCCCACCAGTTGCTGGGATTTCTTGCTAAATAATAATAATAATAAAAACAACAACAATAATGTGCTTCACTTTCAAGCCCTTCCCTTTCGGTTCTTTCCGCCAAGCCCAAGGAGGCTGGGAATCTCCGCCATGTGTCTCCAGTCTCTACCAACAAAACTTGGGGCTAACTGGTGTCACTGGTTTTCCCCTAGACGAAGAGAAATGCCACCACAACTCCATAGTAACCAGTACAGCAGTGAAAATATATCAACCAGCTTATGTCAAAAAACTTGCCTGATCCTGAGAGCCCTAGAAATCTCTCTCTGATAATGTTTACAGGATTTTAAAACAAAATGTACCCAAGAGTTTAATGAGATTATTATTATGCAAAATCTACAACAATGGCTATCACTTTGAAAATTATTTCTTCTCACTAATCAAATGTCTCTGACCTTTTTTACAATAGATTCGTGAGTGATTCATATAAAAATAATAAAAACTAAATTAGTCATGGGCTCTTAAATCACTTTCTTTGGTGTTTTTAATAATTCATTTCCAGAGACAAGCTGAGAACCTATGCTTCATTAATATTATTTGTTCTTGGTTTTACACATGCTATCACTTCAGTAATTTACATGGAGAAAAATTCAGCCTTAAGCAAATGCCAGAAAACTATCGCAAACACAGCCTGATGGGTTATTAATTTATCTTTTCTTGCTTTTCTGCTCAAAGAATTTAGCACAACATAGCTTCTTTAGCTGATGAGCTAAAAAAGTTTTTTACTTGAACATATGGAAATGAACCTTTCAGATAGTTGTGCAACTATAATATAGATAAAAATGGATGACTTTTATATCCCGAAAACCTCACAGACACAATACCACAAGGAAAATCAATGGTAGCCGTCCTGCTGGAGCTGTTGAAAGGGAGGAATTAGCATTCCAGAGACCTAGTGAAATGTTTCTATTAACTGGATCCAGTAGATATTTCAGAAAAATGCAATGACCATGGCTGAACAGGTAAGTACCAATCTTCGAGGAAATTATATTCATAAACTACAACTTTGTCCCTACAGTACAGAGGTACATAACTGGGATTAATGGATTTCAGTCTGTAATTCCATTATCAATTCCAACAGTCAGAGCAGGTATGGGCGAGTGCAACTGATTCCACAGAGTTCTAATCTCTTTCTCAAATTTTTTCTAACACCTTTTTTGAGCATGTTTGACTAGTTACCTTAATACCACACAGGAGACAGGCTCACTCCTTTCTTCCGACTCATTTTCAGAAGATTCATGCTGTATTCATAGATCTGCTTTTTGTTATAACACCCAAGCCAAGAGCATGCAATTTGTCCATAGGAGAGTTGCATCTAACATCTCAAGCTTCTCAAAACTTTCACCAGGTTATGTGCCCTATACTCCTCCAAAAATGCAAGCAAAACAAAACCACTGCAGAGTAACATTTTCTTCCACAAACCCAGGATGTTTAGGAAGGTGAAGCCTTATACTCCACAGGTTATTTATGACCAGGTAACAACCAGAATCCCCAGATCCCTCTCTGCAGAGCTGCTTTCCAGCATCTCATCCCCCAGTCTGTATGTACAGCCAGGGTTGCTGTGTCCCAGCTGCACAATCCAGCACTTGCCCTTGTTAAACTTCATGCGGTCTCCACGAAGGTATTTCTGCATTTGCAATAATCACCTACAAACTTTGGCCTGTGACTCAAAACCAAGCGATTCCACTGAAGGCACAAGTGGATACAAGTTCTATGATCTTCATCATCGCAAAATCGGAGATTCTATATGTATTTTGAAAATACTGTAAATATTCATTTTCCACTTATCCTCTATTTTAGAGCCTGCAAAGACCTAAGATACTAGAAGCACTATGTGATTTCTTAAACTTTGATTTGAAAGAGAAAAAATTTGGCTTTAAACATGCAACCTCCTGTCATTTCCTCCCATTGCTGTATTACTGCAGCATGTGGGATGACACAGGGTTTGATCATTTTAATGGCCCAATTTCTATTAGCAAGGTATTAAGTGGGGTTAGTCACACATGATCTTTTTATTATTTAACAGTGGAACTACGCTAAAAACATCAACAGGAATGTATTGCCTTCATACAGCATGTTTTAATGAGAAATCTAACCCAAACTACTTTTACCTGAAAGGCTGGCCATTTGCTTCAGGTTTCTAATATTATACACGGAAAATTGACATTTACATGAATATACATGAAACGTGTATCAAGGCAAACAGCACAGGACTTGTAAGAGCCATGAGATATACACGGAGGTGAATCTTCCCAGGTGCACAGACAGATGTGGAATGTGAGCCAACCAAAGATTTAGAAAGTGGTCTGTGCCCCCCAGAGTCACTTCTGCCACTTCCCCACGCTCTTTGCACCATTGACCTGTCAGAGGTTTGGTGGGCAGAGATGGAGCCAGGGTTGGATTCTGCCAGAGTAAGGCAAAGAGATTTGTATGGGAAGGAGGAAAACCTTTTTGGAGAAGAGAATCCCTCCTTTTCCCCCAGGCAGGGACTTACACCTGCGAGCTCAGCCCATGGTGCCTCTGCGGTGCTGGGTGATGACACGAACCCCAGCAGCAAACCCCAGACTTTCTTCCCATGGCCTCAAGAAAGGCAAGAATGGATGAAGGTGAAAGCAGACTTCTCTCCAAAAGAACTTCCTTCCTCCGACAGGAGGCATTGGCAGAGGAGACGTACAGGAACCGTGTGAGCCTTTGCAGAACACGCTGCTGCGCTCCCATCAGCAGCTGTTCGGCTGCTTCCCAAACCGGGGACTTGGTCCTCATGATGAACAGCTTCTCCCCCAAACCTGGACTTGTCTCATCACAGCTTCAACCCATCTGCCCTTTAGCCTGTGTGACATCCCAACACTGGAACACAAAACTGAACGTGCATGAAACTGGCGCGGGGCTTTTTTGTACAGAACACTCAAGACATGAGAATGTGGCACATGGATTTGGTACTGTACACTTCTCCATGTACTTTGTGCAGGGTGAGCTGACTGATACACACAAGTGACAGTAGTAAACAACTGATATGCTGCATTTTGTTAACTCATGGGAGCATGCTTGTTAAGGGCAGTTATTGATTTTTCATCAAACAAGGAAAAAGACAAGTCATCAAGTATCTGCAAAGCACTCTCACTCCCCTTCTGCATCCACAGAAATTACGAAATCTGTATGTCAATGATCTGTAATGGAAAGCTTATTTTTGAACTAATGCAGATTCAAGTTAAAGTGCATGAATTAATATGAAATTAAAAATGAAAGATACTAACAAATTTATGTTACAGCATTACACTTGGTAATTCACCAAATTCTTATCTACCTGTATTCTGTAACATTTGTTTGCCTATGGTAATATTCTCTTCTCTGTTGTTTGCGTATGCTTTCACCATCCTTCTGGAGCATAAACCTTTGTTTATAAATTTTGTTTATAAATGTATCTATGTTTCTCTGGAGATAATGTCAAACCATGTGAAACAATATCCTATAAATACTGAATAAATACATTTGACTCCATGAGGAGTTTATTATATTTTCAAACTGTGGAATGCTTTTATAATCACATATTTGGGAAGACACACTGTTTGTCTAGGGGACTACTGTATATTATTTTGAAAGATGACACATTTTGACCACTTCACTATTTGCAGTCAGAAATCAAGTTATAGCTATCACAGTCTTATTAGTTTCAGCTACACTATAGTTATTTTTTGCATGAGAAAAGTTGATGTGTCTTTCTTAAAGCAAAGCTGCAAAAGGACTTCTGATAGATAAATCATATGGATGCTCTATGGATAATATTTTTTATGCTAAAAGCAATCTTAAATGTTTGCAAGAAAGATGGTTTAATTACATGTACCATTAAGATGGCTCTTTTGCAATTGCTATGTGACAACTCATTAACAGAGTTCTTCACAGACAGGAGAAGACAAATTATTACTACGTTGGTTATGAAAGCTTTTGATTAAAAGAGCAATGAAAAGTTATTGATATTTGGTTGCCAATCAAACTATCACATCAAAATTATTTAAGTAATGCACTTAAACAACCAAGCTTTATAGTAATCTTCAACCTTTCAGTTCTGCGTAAATTTAGGATTATCTAGGTTCTTGCTAACCGTCTTTGCCACTTCTAGTATTAATCTGGAACACAGTCAACCTTCTCATGTCACTATTTGTCATGAAATCTGGAGAGAATAAAGCCACAAAGGACTTTTTAGCGGTGCCTCTCCTGTGCTGCTCTCACACCTAGTTGTAAGGATTCTGTTTTTTCCAGAATTGAGCTTCTGTTTTCATCTGATTTCCTGAATTAGCATGTGGAAGAGAAAGAGTTTAATTGAAATATAGTATGAGGATTTTTCCAAGAACACGAATATCCTGTAGGTTTGTATGTGATTACCACTGCGGCAGGAGCAGGGAGGATTTTCTTGAAGTTAAAAAGGTACAATTAATCTCCTGTTGCACTTCCAATTAGCCAAATTGCTAACCTTATTGTGAAAAGCAGAAATGCAATTGAGTTTCTGCTTGAGGCGTACTAAAAGAAAACTGAAGTAATTTAATTAACCGACTTCAAGTATATTAAGAAGCACACTGCCTTTACTTTCCTGCTGTCAAAGCCTTTACATAGATTATTATTTAATGTGAGTTTTGATACCTACGAGAGGCTGAAGCTTTGAACCGTCTGGGGCACTGCTGAGTGTGTGTGGCTCCAGACATCTGCACACTGCAAGCCTCAAAGGGCTTGCTGGTGCTACTTCCATCCTACACACAAGTATCGACCCCAAACACAAGCATGTTCACGATGCAGATGAATGTGGCTCATGTTCCACAAGTACAGGTCTTCTAAAACTTGCAATTATTCTAAATAAAAAGACTGGATTTACCAGCTGAAGGACTGTCTCTTCATCCCTGCTAAGAACAAGCGCTTCAGACATGGAGGTGTCCATCCTCGACAGCCAGAGAGGGGACAAACCTGCACTCAAGAGTCCTACAAACTGCCCAGAGCAGGAGAGGGAAAATAAAAGATGGTGATCCCCAACTTGTGTCACCTCAATAACCAGACCACAATACAGATGGCAATGATATATACACAGCATCAAAAACTTTACAGTTTAATTAAAGATGAAAAAGGTGTGGAGGTGTTTATTGGATAAAAAGAAGTTGATGTACGCTAGTAGCAGGTGTTATATGACAGGGTGAGAGAGGCTGTAAACTGACATGTGAAACATTAAAATTGAGGCATAAATCCTCTTTTTCCTCCTTGTAAGAATTTCAGAGTGTTCCTTTGACATGGTTTCTCAGTGATATACTAGTTCAAACAGATCAAAAAGTGGGGTTTTTTTCTGCTGTATTGTATGGGACTGTCTTAGGGGATGTTGAATCAGGAATCAGTTTATGTGCAAGAACATAACTCTTCCTCTCAATGTTTAATAATCAAGGAGAAAGAAAATCACCTATAAGTAAACCACACTGGGGCTAGTGCTAAATTGGAGAAAACTGGCACTTCAGCCTGAAAATTTACTCTACAAAATTCTACTTAAAATAGTATGAGCTGCAAGTGAAACCACAGAGCCATGTGTTACCTGTCCTTCAAGGATGTCTTTGTACTCCAATCCCTGGACTATCACTTTGTGCCCAGCTCATGCATGAACTTCTGATCTTTTAAGATCAATGGGATCATAACTAAAATTTCATAAAGGTAAGATAAATACCTGGAATTTTCATTATTTTTGGATGTCTATAAGAAATCTATTTGGATTCACCAGCTCAGTTATAATTACTGAGTTTGTGCACACAGTAATCACCTCTACATAGTGCACACGGATTTCCTGCTAAGGTAGAGTCAACAAATAATGTAACGGGTTGCAGTGTCTATTTCTGTCCCATGTGCTGTAATCTTCATGTATTAATGCAGAAGAGTAAAGCAAAGATTTTTCACATTTCAGTAACCCTGGACACACAACAACTTAGGGAGCTACAGTATTGACTGTAACAACCCTGAACTGAGTGGTTACCAAATTAACAAGAGCTGAACATAAACATACATCAACTCTTGCTGTAGTGTAATTAAAATAAAACCTGATTTACTGTGTACTGTAATGCAAACAGAAATGAAATACAGACCATATTTTGTACACTACTTTCCACTCTCTCTGTAATTAAATGTTATTAAATAAATTAGTAAGTTTATACCATCATTCAGGTATTGTCTTTACTACAAACTATGACTCAGACATCAGACCAGCACTGCAAATTAGAAGAGATTCATCTTCCTTCGAGGTTATTGCCACACCCTGCTGAATAATCCCATATTTTAAACTGCTTATCTGAAATAGTAGCCAAGGAATGAGATGAGAATTGGCTGAAGACGAGTGACACAGGAGGAACAAAGATAAAAATGTATTATTTGATTTAGCTAGAGGAGAGATTTTATTGCCAACTATAAATGCATTCTTTTATGCTCTCAATGAACCTGTTTCTCTATACCAGGAAAGAAACCCCTGAGGAGTTCATGGTCTGCAGAGCTGTTTGCCCCTGCGTTCCCAGGGCTGCGATCCATGGACACAAGTTGCCCCAAGGTGAATGAGAAACAAGGCATGAAGTACCAGCGCTATTTAAGTGCTGGGTTATTACACTACTGAGTTTTAATTTCATAATAATATATCCCAAGTACCCCTGTTCTCAGCTGCATATATGTTGTTTCACATTTATTCCCGAGACATATTCATGCCAAACCAAAATATCACACCAGCTTCCAGTTTTCCAAAATAATAAGATAAAACTTGTTCTCTTAAAAATATAATCTGTTAAATGAAGTCATATTCAATGTCCTAAAAAGAAAATGACAAGTAATTCAGGACTTACATTGATATCCTCCAAGTCGAGGAAGTTGAGGATGATGCCGTTGCGCTTCCAGATGATGGGGGGCCGCAGGGCCCCGCGGATGCTGCACGTCAGGACGGTGCTCAGGCCAACGGTGATGGTGGTAATGCTGATCTTTTGGTCCTCCGGCAGGCTCAGCCGAACCACCTCTGCAAAAGGCAACAAGCCAGGAATAATACCAAATCCTACAAAAGGCAGCTGTTCCCCTTCTCCACCCTCTGCCTTCCTTCTTCCTAATTCCAGGGAGACCTTTGAAGGAGGTTGGCAAGGAGGTGGATTATCTATGCTATAAAAAACCCTTAAACAATAAAGCCACGTAAGAGACAGAGAAATTGAATCTGCCCCAACCAAAATCTCTGCATAATTTTCCCGAGGTATCCAGTGGTAGTTGTGGCACGAGGACACTAAGATGGGTCCTCTGGCAAGTCTGGCTGCAATAGTTGAGTCTACAACAGGACAAGCAAAGGTGCTCCTGCTTGAGACTGGGTTTGTTTCTCTAGAGGATTCCTGCCAAGGTCCTTCGAAAAGGCACAAGAATGAGTCAGGTTCTATCCCTGCATAAGCAGAATTAAGATAGGACTGATGTCACCGCAATAGAAATAAACCTAGTTTTGAATTGCCCAAATATTGGAAGCCAGCAAGCACAAAAACTCCTTTACCAAATGCAGCCATATATGGCATCTGAGATACAGATATTCTACTAACCCAGGAGTGAGAAGCCCTCTCATATTTTATTTAAATTAAAAAAAAAAAAAACAGTTATTTTGATTTATACGTACCACACAGACAGGTAAGACATTTGATATCAGAATTACTGCAGGTGCAGATTTGTCATAATTAAGCATTTCAGCAGCAGAGAACCAGCAACAGGGCACTCAGGCCACATCATCAAAGCTGCTGCATTTTTTTCCTCACTCTCATTCACAAGCTCTGCAATAAGAAAGCCTTGAAACTATATTGCATACAAATGCTGAAAACTGTTTTTTCAAGGTAACAGCACCTTGAGATGAAGAGGGCATGTTCACAGCACTTTGGTGTAATGCCACTTCAGCCAGCTCAGGAACATGGACTGGGGAATGGACCAGCCTCTCCTGGCCATAAGGTGCCTCCTTTCTCATCTCCCACTGGCATCAACTGCAGTAAAACGGGGATCAAAGAGACCGATGCTGCCTCACCCAAGGCCATGTGCTTTGGGAAAACCCACTTCAAGCAGTGCTCACACTATAAAGTGACATTTGGGGTCATGCTGCTCCCTCTCATCAGCTGGCAAAATTACTCTTCATCCTGATTGTTTGCTTCTCACCTCTGTTGTTACAACCTGCATGAGATCTGTGTATCACTTACAGAGTATTGACACTGGTAAGAGCCAAATGCTATGTGCACTTTCTTCCAGCCCTCTGAAGAAGTGCTGACTTTCAGTGAATCCAAACACTCATTTTTATCATGTCAATTCACAGCTTAAGATATGATTTTGCCTTAAAAGTTAACAGCTTTGGTGGGAAAATCTTGCTCTCATTTATGGGGCTTGCACTATGGAAATGCATGGAATAAAAATAAAAAAACCCCACAGTATGTACTTTTGCAAGCACCATTTTCCACCTCTTCACACCCTCTAATGGAAAAATTGCTTTAACATCTCTGGAGTAGTAAATCTGTTAAATCTGTTCACTAAAATATTCAGCCCATTTCAGTAGCCTTGGGAAGCCTGGAAGGATTTGTTTCAGCAACTGATTGCAAATAGTGCAAAACCTGCTTTTGCAGCAGCACCCAAACATCTCTGCATCCTTTCTCTTCCTGCTTCTTCCAACTAAGTGAGAAGTTAATTCCACGTGCCACAAATTCTGTTCACCACGGGAGATCTGGGGCTGACTTAGGGCTGCAAAGATCAATACAGCACTGCATGTCGTGTCTGCCAACAGTTAGCCGTTCTCCACTTAATATTCCTACAGCTCTTTTAGAAAGAGTACAGCTGTTTTAAACAAATGGTAACTACAGATTTGATATATGGGAGATCAAAAATTGGAAGGTGTGGCCAACTTACTGCTATTATTTAGTAGTTAGGTATTAAATGAGTGCAGTGTCTGACACAGTCGGACCATCAGTTTCTACACCTGAAACCTCCAAGTCCAAATGGAGAAACGGAGGAGAATGGAAGGAGAATATCACCCCTGCAAGGTCAACAAGCAGGTTAGCAGCAACGCCAGAAATACATCATTAAATCACATTGCCCTCCATACTGATTGGAGGAGACCAGAGACGCGGCCACGCAGGACCATGACCTGTAGCGACAGAAGAGGGGATGTCCCACCCCACCATCCTCATCCAGCAGCCTGAAACATGTAAACAGCCCACAGGGGCTAATAATGGAGTTATTTTCTGCATAAAATAGAGTTCTTTTTATGAATAAAATATTTGGAGTGCACTTGACAGGATAAAGAACTGATAATTACAGTAATTTGTAGCATGGAGTAGGGCTAATAAGGACATCTTTTCTTGAGTAGAAATAAAATAGAGGGCCATTCATTTATGAGAGAATTGCTTTTTCATCTTACTGCTGTTTTCCTTAATTCCCTCTGCTGTTTCTCACAGTCTTGAGTTCCCTGGCTCACGCTGGGCTCCCATCAGCTTCCTCTTCAGCAATGGTTTTTGAGTGTTTTCTTGCATTAGAATCAATCAATCATAGAATATCAGGCTGGAAGGGACCTCAAGGATCACCTGGTCCAACCTTTTATTTAAGGTTCCAAGCCCATCTTCCAAATGACAGCTAAAGAGGCTTTGGTTTTACATTTTTGAAGCACAGTAATGAAAAATACATTAACTTTTAATTAAAAAGACACCTTGCATAGCTGCCATTCTTGCATGAACCATATCAGGCCAAGAGGTGACTTTTTATATTAAAGCATGCAATTAGTACAGACCACTTTAACAATACAAACACACTCCTTTTCGAATATTTATATGGAATATGTTTGAGGGCATGTTATTACCCATACATTTGAGGGCATCCTGTTAACATCTAATAGCTTTTCTAGTAATACAAGACTATTTTTCGTGGCTTTAGTCATTACCTTATTGTTATCAACAGAAAAGATTTCCTTACACAACCAGGTGTACTGGGGAAGAAACAGAGATTCTCTAAGAGGATGTGAGGGCTGGGCTTCTTAAAAATCTTTTTAAAGACTCAGAATCCTGGACTTAAATTGTAAAGCCTAGACACACTGATGCTAGTTGGATTATGCATACAAATTATGCAAGACACAATAATGATTTTGTGTACTGCCTCTAGGTTAAATATTGAACACCGTCCTTTTTATTCTTAAAAACCTTTAGGAGATAAAAGGATTTTTACCACACTTATAAAACTGAAGAGAAGAAATGGGTAATATTCAAAGTGTGCTGACTTGCAGAACACAGGCTGGAATGGAATTTGGTCCTAAACTCAGGCAATTTTATCTTCATTTGAAAATTCTGTAGGATGATGCATACAAAACAGTTCTCTACATTCAACAGATTTGCCTAGCTAACCATATTTATCAAGTCATAACAAACCTGGTACTCTACTCTGGGATTTCAGCTGAAGCAAGTCCTCAGCCCACGTCAGTTGCCAACTACTCTGGTATCAGAGAGAGATGCCATTATCAGAGAATGGGACGCTATGATTTTTGACTCAACTTCTAATAGCTCAAGACAGCGATAAAGCCTCGGTAATAATCACCTTTTAAGAAGGAATGGGTATAACCATGTGTATGAGAGGTCCTGGAATAATCTTTCATCAGGTGTTGAGCCAAAATCACGGTCAATAAAAGGCAGCAGGGACACTGCAAAGTCTTTGGTGATGGCAGCAGCTCAGCTCCTGAAACTTGTGCAGCTCCAGGGATTCGGGCAGTGCCACCTTTTGACCTGTCCCCCCATCCAGGTGGGCACAGGATTCCTCCCTGTGTGCCAGGAGGGGAAGGACGGCTCTGCCTTGCCTCTCACACCTTCATTATGTTATGTTTGTTCTATTATATGTTATGTTATGTTATGTTATGTTATGTTATGTTATGTTATGTTATGTTATGTTATGTTATGTTATGATATGTTATGATATGTTATGATATGTTATGATATGTTATGTTATATATCATATCATCTTCAGTCTGAGAGAGGCTGCAAAGCACTGTGGCCTTTTGGTGACCCAGCTGTAGCCAGTCTGATGTTCTTACGTTCTGATGTTAAATTCCTTGCAATACCAGGTCTCACGGCTACATGTGAGAACATGAAGTCTTACTAATTCCTTTTCTTGTTAGAAATGTCAAGATATTATCGAACATTTTCCTTGGTCCTCCCTCTGCTCCAATTTCACTGCTTAAGGTGCTAAGCTGGAGCTGCACCGCACCTTTGCAAGCTGTGAATACTAATGCGGGCAGGTACCACTTTGTTGTGCGGTTTTATCATGGAAACCTTTTTCTCCGCTGTCATTTGCAGCCCGCCAAAGGCAATCATAATTTCACAATGAAGACACGTATAATTGAGGTCATTACAGGGAGCAACCTGGAATGAGCATCTATGGAGAAAAACTCATTGATTTAGCACTGCATGGAGATAATTTACATAGTAAATGTTGGTTGCTTGCCTTTGCTCATGCTACACTACATTCAGAAACAGCTACCACACTTTAAAAAGTGCTTAATATCATTAATTAGATCTTTTACCCTAAATCTAAAGAAAATATACTTTTTAATGCATTGTTGCCACCATTAATTGCTGTTACATTTGTTCACGGATATCTTGCCTTTCTGAAACACAATATGGAGCAACTGACTTTATCGCTGAGATTCTGCTTAGGGGACAAAGCAAGACTTTTTAATCCTGTAACTTGCTCAGTGGGGAGACAATGAACCAAAATGTAGCCTTGTTTGAAGCAATGGGAGGATGACTTTCAAAGAAGGTCTCAAGCACAGATTCGTGTCCCCAAATTAACGCTCCTGAGCAAAGAGACGTTTTGTTTGTGAATTGAGGCATGAGTAAGGCAGCCCTAAAGACCTTGTGTTTCTCCGGCAATGGTTCAAGTCAGGATTGATTTAATGGGATGCAAACTTCTGCCTTCCCTCAATCCCCGGCTGTGTTTATACACTGCATTGCATTGGTAAAATCTGTTTATTGCCTTGTGGCCCAATATTGCAGCATGAAGGTCAATGCTGATCCTAGTGTTTGTTTCAGTAGATAAAAGCCTCCTCTATATTAACACATTCTCAGGTGAGGAACCAAGTCAAGAAAATAGAAACAATTAATGGATAAGAGGAAAAAAACCCAATATATACCATAATTATTTTTCCCCAATAATTTTGATGAGATTTTGCTTTGCATAGGAAGGGGAGAAAAGTTTTAGACCTTCTTAAATCTGAGTCAACTGCAGTTAATGGATTTTAAGTGACCATGACATATATGAGATGTGTTTATAAACACACAATTGAACAAGAGATTTGGCCAGCCAAAGAGTGACTCTGGTGACACAGGTCGGGAGACCCTGGGATGAGATGTGGTGATCTAATTAGTCACTGCAAAGATAGATTAAAAGAAATGAAGGGCAGTTCACAGTGGGTCTGAATCTGGAAAGCACTGTATAATATGCTTATATATCATGCATATTAGCATATGATTTAGTTTCTACCCTACTCTATAAACCAAATAAATCAATTAATAAAAACCTTAAGACACATATTACCCTGGGTTTGCCTGCCTTTGCAAACTGTCCCACCAGCTGGTTTTAGGACTAGCTCCAGAAGAAATGTTGCCATGCTACCACATTTTTCTGGGCATTATGGTTCAGTAAGCCAGGCTTACCTAGACCTATCAGCTGTCTTCTCAGCTGTCCAGAGTCAGGTGAAAGGACGATTCATCACCCAGCCCCGAAAGAAAACTCTATTTTCTGATCACCAGCTTAGAATTACAGGAGAGCCAGTCATGCTGCTAAAAATGTTTATGTTATTAATTAACAACATTAGAGCTGTTAATGAACATGATTCAAGTTGTTCACAACTAATTAACCCAGAGAATTCCTACAGCTCCCACATTAGTTCAGAGCAGGTGACTGAGATGAGGCTTCTGGCTTTACATCCTATGAAAAAAATCCATCAAGAGCTGGCTCTGCCTCTGGCCACCTTGGGGAGACCACCATGCCCCACTTGGCCTCCCTGGGACATCTGAGGAGTTTGTTTTCCCTCAAAAAGGAGGTACCACAATGCATCATTCCTTTAATGCTTATAAGCCTAATTAATGTGAATTATAAAATGATTTATAAAGCTAAGTAGAAATGTTCATATCTCAGCTTTATTTTGTAACTGCAGTAATTCAAGTTTTTAATGTCATTTATAAATCCTCAGGACCTTGGGTATGCTACTTCAGGAAGTATTTTATTGTAAATTCTCTACTAAATTAGTAATGCTGTTTTCCAAGTCATTAAAAGGCACAATCATGTTTCTAGCAGTATGAAAGAATTCAGTACCTCAAGCCCTCTTCTGTCATTACTCTTGAAGGCCACAGGCTATGACTCCCTGAGGTAGCTCCTGATCTTGCACTGAAAGCTAAAACCTGTCTTGTCATGGAATTCAGAATAAATGTGTGCAAATCACAGCGACATTCAGCTCTGGTATGGCGTTAAAGGACAAGACCCTGTCTCTCATCCCTGTCAAGCTGAACAACCTTCTAGTCTCTGTGATCATGACTTTTAGATTAAATGTAAGAGAAAAGCAGCTACTAAAACAATTAAAAATTACAATGCCTTTTACTGTTCTTCAGCAACTAAGACATTTTGTGTGTCAATAATACACTGCCACCGACATATCGCACAACATTTTGGGTTGGAATGGACCTTCGAAGATCTCCGAGTCCAACGCCTTACCTCTAGATGAGATTGCTCAGAGTAGCTGGTTATTAGATAATGAGAATACACACAATAAAACTAAGCTCAACTTGGCTTGGCTACATCGCAGGTGGGGTGATTTGCTACCATGGAAGGTTCATTTTTCACACTGACTCTAGAGGAACGTCAGGTGAGGAACTCCAATAGAGTCACCTGCAGTCGAAATGTCTACATCTGGAGAGGCCAACTGTTCAAACTGCTGTTTTAGATATTTATTTAAATTATATGCAAATTACTTCCAAAAATCATACACATTCAAGAAAAGAAACCCAGCCTTGCCATATGAATCTATGGCAAGAACATTCACAGAGCTAATAAATTTGCTAAAAATCACTTATACCAACTCTGAACCAAATGCAGCTTCTTTATGTACTGTATTCCAAAGATCAAGTTGTTGGTTTTGTGTTGGTTTTTTTTTTTTTTTTTAAAGAAAACAAGCAAAACATTTTCCATCATAAAATCCCATCACTGCCCTCCTGTTACTAATCAGAGGGAGAACATTTAGTTTGTGCAAAAAGGGATAATTCATTCATTCTTGAAAGCACATGAATAAATGTAAGTTGTTCAGTGCTTAATTATCTAATCTCCTGAGGGTGATACGTGATGGATTCATTATGTAAATAGGTGTAAGTAGTCTATTTTAGCAAACAGTTTACATAAATACATTTGTTTTTATTTTAAATTCCTATTTCCCACAGACTGAGAGCAATGTTGATATGATTAATTTTTGATAAAATATTCCCATGTTGTGTCAACAGTGTCCCGCCTGGATTGTAACAGCCATGCATTTCCCCAGTCAATTTATTAATTTGAAAAGTGAAATTGCTAATGGTCTAACAGGCTCTCCTAATTACTTCTGGTAGTCACGCCGGTTAAACACTTAACTCAGAAGATCTGTCTCTTAAGAAGAGTAAAAGATACACCACAGTATGATATATATATACACACACACACACACACACACACACTATATACTATCGTATACATACTCTCCAAATAATTATGGAAGAGCAATATTAAAATCTCTCATTGAGCCCACAGAAAAAAGACCATTATGGATTTTTGGGATAGAAGAGAGGTTTCAGAGCTGCTCTCTGTGTTTTGCACTTTCTAACCTATTGGAATTGATGGAAATCATTAGCATCAGTTGTTCCTTTACCACGAAAGCAACAGTTGTCTCTAGTAAAAGGTTTATTTCAGCATTTCTAGGAGTTTAAAAGTTTTTCCCAGTCCTTCAGAAACACCTTAGCTTTGAAATGGAGAACTCTTTAGCACGGGCAGGTTCTTTCAAAGCAATGAAACTTTTAAGAACAGCCACCATCTATATTTAAACTACGGTATTTCAGAGCTTCACAGGACCAAAAAACATATGAAACGACTAAACTTTTTTTCTTTTTTTTGGTAACTTCTGAAAGTTACAGCAGCTGAACTGATTTATATCTGATTAAAGGCAGAAAAGATAGCTTCTGGTGGAGGATGTGGCTTGCCAAGTTTCTCCCTGGAGTGAATTTTTATGGCTGCTCTATAAACCCCCAGGGTTTATCACAGAAATACTGTCAGACCATTAAGTCCAGCATGACTTGTGGGAACCGCTGTAATGTGTACGTAAATTACTTCGAAAATAGAGACAAGTCGGGCCACAGGGTATTTGGGGTTCAAGAAGCATTCACATATAGTTTAAAACCACTGAGACATCAAAAATGGCTGCACCGAATCGCTCTAATCTCTGTTCATTTTACTCTGAGTTCTCCACCAGCGTTATGCGATGAACGTGATATATTGAAAAATGCATGAACCAGGAAACAACGAACCTGGAAAAAAAGTCCCACACTGCTTCTAAACCCCACATGAAGGGTTTCTAAAAAAAATCCAAAGCATTTAAAATCAGGTGTATTTATTTCTCTCATATTCCCACATTTGCTGCGTTCATAAACTACCGAATCAGTGATAGCACACCTTTCAAGTTATAAATAAGCGTGGGTAATGTTTTTCATGGAGCTTTCACTGCGCTTTCTAAGGATGACTGCAAATTCAGCCATGGTGATTATATGGATTTTGCATCTTTTCTGACTCTAGCTACGCTCAGGATACTTAATAAATGCAAAGACTCTGCTCTCCTGTGCCCATGCCCTCATGAGCTATTTCACCCCTCTTCTTCGCCTTCCACTCCAGCCCTTGACCATTTGGGTTTTGCCTCATTAAAGTCAGAGAGTTCAGTCTCTCTCCCAGGTTTTTGGCGATTTTTCCTTACAAACAGCTTCCTGGGTCCCAGGCCAGCAGTATAAAACCAGAGCACATTTCATTTGTAAATTATAGTTACATGAGCAGGGGAAAAACAACGCAATAAAAAGCAAGTGGCTATAGGGCATACCCATATATTTTTGCCATGCACCTCTGGCTGACATAGGACTTGCATAATATCAGTCAGAAATGCCACCTCCTGGGCTGCAAAGCAAGATTATGGACATAAAGACTCCAGCTACGCCGGGGCTCAGCTGAATGTGCATCTTGAGGATGTATTTCTCCTCATCCTGACACTGCTGTCATGGAGAATGAGGCTTCAGACCAATTTAACACTTGCTGCAGTGACATATAGATCGAACTGGCACGAATGGTGCAAATCCGGCCGAGGGGACCTTGCAAGGTTACAGCAAGCTTCATCCAGATAACATCCCGTATTTTAAAAATACATTAGTTGATAAAAACTTCTGTATCAGCACTCTCGTCCACGTCCTTCCCATATTCAAAACTGTTTAACTAAAGTTTAGTAGAAAGTCAGGAACATGCAGATGAACAGCAGCTGGTAATTTAATAACATTTCCTTCTGGAGAGGAGGCTGAAGGGAAACCAGAGAGCAAAGAACAACACCTAAAGAAAAATCCCCTGGTTCATGCTATCAGCTCATCTATTGTTGTGGGCAAGTTTTTCCCTGTTAAACCTTTTGAAGGTGAATCCCCTGCAGTTAGGAGCCCTTTAAGAACTGCATAGAAAGGCCGGGCGATTCATCCACGCTCCTGTGCGATGCCCGGCAGCCAGCTGGGGCTGTTGAACAAAATTGTGAACCAGAATTTCAAAGCTGGCGTTAGGTCCGTGTTTCTGTGGGTTTGGCCTTCAGGGGAAATTGCAGGATAGGCAACAAAAGGGTTGGGAAGGACCAAGTGCAGGGTTCATGTGGCTGCGGAGGTGGATTCTCCAGTGGAGTGGAAACCTCTGTAGAGAGCTCCAGAGATGGAATGAGTGATGGTGATGCCAGGAGAAGGAAATTTAAGTCCTTGCCCAGAAAGACATTGACTCCTGCTCTGCCTCAGTTTCCCCCAAAGGAAAGCCCTTCGGGCCATTCTAGGAACAACACATTTGAAAAGATTGCTAAGCAATCACGGTAATAGGCGCTGCACAAATACCCACAAGCGTGTCGTGTCTGTGGATTTCTCATTAAAAAACCCTTAGAGGTTCACAGATAAAATCTACATCTAAAACCGAAATTTAATTACACAAAAAATACTTCGAAGCAGAGATTTGCAGCTACTGCTCTGAGAAACTCAAATTCCAGTAATACAAGAATGATAAATGCTGCATCCTTGAAAGTAACAGGAAAAACAAATCATTCAGACTATCATATTAAAAGGCATATTGAAAAGCAAGATATGCTGGCAAAATCAAATGTGGCCAGTCATACTTTGTGTACCAAGTGATGTTAGCTTCTTGAAACTTTGAAATCTGCAGGGCAAGATGATTTATAGAAGCTGTTCTTTATCATTCAGGCTCGTAAGTCTTATGTCACATAAAAACCCTTGGCATTAGAAGAACATTCAGGTTGCAAAGGGAAGCAAAGAAAAGAGAACGGAGACATCCCTCGGGTCACACAAACACCCTTCCGAATTCCATCACTGTACACTATTTTTGCACAAACAGACAGAGCACATTTAGAGAGCAGATTTTCAATACTTTTTCTTATCTACTATCCTCAACCATATTTTCAACTACTCAAGTGTAGCTCTGAAAGAAGAAATGATTAATTTCTCCCTGGATTTTTCTGTAACACCCTTCACCATTAAGCCAGCTTGAGAAACACTCGCAAGGACCTCTGACGTGTTTAAGTGAGTTGTGTGGCCTCAAAGGTGGATTACTTGGCCCCATTTTCTGCTCAGCTCCAGCCTGCTCCCAGCTCCAACCTGGCCCAGACCCCCGTCCCTGCCGAGTCCAGTCACCCCATGAAGGGCTGGTCCCAGACTCCCGTCCCCGTTGTCATAGGCTCTTCCCATCACCTCTGGATTTGACATCCCCTACAGTCCTTACCCACCTCTGCTCTTCTGCCACATGTTCTTCATCATCCATTCCAACCAACAGTATTTAAAATTACGAGCCCACTTCCATCCCTTATTCCTATGAAAACAGTCTTCCCTCTAGCCCTCAATTTTTTAATTGTTCCCGTCTCATTTTCCACCAACTACATCTCGTTATCTCTTGGTATGGGACACTAAATGGCTCTGTGGTACCCACCACCTCCTCCCTATACAGGTGATTATAGACCACAACACAAAGATTTCTCTTGTACTAAGAGAATACAATCTTAGATATCACCATTTTGGTAATGGCTATTAAATATTGACTTTTTAGGCTGATTGCAGTAGGTACATGCCTTCTTTACGTTTAAAGATCACAAATTAAAATCAGCTCAATAAACTGAACACTTGAGGAATGCACATTACACTATATATAATGAATTATTGCTGGTTAAATCTGTAACTTAAACACAAACACCAACAGCCCAGAAATCGAGTGGGCCAAATAAAAGCTTGTTTAATGCTAAATTATTTGCCAGTATAGCTACCATATGCCAAGTGCCGCAAATAACAATATTCATCACATCAAGAGTCTGGGGATAGTTTCCTTTTCAGATTTTTAGCACCACACTCATCACAAATATTACCAACCAGATGCTCCATTTTCCAAGAAACAATTCACTCTTAATAGGAAGAAAAAAACAGAAATCCTCTCTGATTGCAAGTCCACGTGCACATCACAACCGCCGCGTAACAGGACCAGTTAAAGCACTGCCCCTCCTCACAGCCGGCTCCTCCCTGAACAAGAACCTTCCTCGCCTGCTCCAGCCGGACCTTCCTCCCCCTTGATTTTCCGCAGCTACGCAGAGACACAGAAACAACGTTCAAAATGCACTCATCCATTCGGCAAAGGTCAGACACAAATTACTACATCACAAAAAGCCACTGCTTTGCGCAGAACATCGGCACCGATGGCTCAATTGCTTTTGCTAATATCTTACCTAAATAACATCTCTGTGATACGAAAACCACAGAAAACAGTATTAAAGTGTAGCTACTGCTCACAATGGTAATGTCAAAGCTAAATATTTCCAGTGTAAAACCTACAGCCAATACAAGTATAAATAAGATCAGTTGTTGGCTTGTACACGCCAGTATGTATTATCCATTGTGTAAATCATGGCTTTGATAATGAAATGATTTTCACAAACGTAACATGACATTTATTCACTAAGATATAACACATACCTGCAGGGCATTCAGTGAAAAGCCTTCTGCAGTAGTTTAATTGATGTATAGTCCTTTGTGGCTTATATCCATTCAAAGTAATCTCAAATCCTACATCTTTAATTGACTCATCTGTATTATTATTAATTTGGGTAAACAAATGGCAATTCATGGAGCTATTATTTAGTTAGTCCCAACACTGTCACAGTGCCAGACATGATGCCTGACAAGGTTTGGTTTGGATTTTATGTATGGCTAGTGAGACACAGTACGCTAAAAGGGTCCAACCACAATCAGGGATTCACAAAGCAAAGCTTTGTCCAAACACATACTAAAAAAATGGTTCATGCCCTAGAGAGCTGCAATGGTGGCAGAAAAGGGCATGATCTCTAATTTCTCTGTCTTTTCTACGATTGTTTGCTTTCTCTTCACTAGGGCTACATTGAGCAAGAGAGCAAAATGCCAAAGTGTGGAACTGAGAAGATTGCCTCTGATCCTATAAAAAGGGCATCCTGCAAATGAAAATGCCACAACTAGTGCCAAAAGCTGAGACACTTCTTTTTCAGCCCAGGTAAGGTTGAGGCGGACTGTGTTTTTCCACCCCCTTTTCATTAAGAGCAGAGGACAGCTGTGCCACGAGCAAGGCAAACCTCACCTCCAACCTTCCCAAGGAACTGTCCAAGAAGATTCCTTCAGACCCTCTGCAAAGCAGTGGTGGTTTGGTTCATTGCACAGGCTCATGGCACAGCAAGGGCTGCAGGCAATGCTTGATAAACCTCACCAAATATTAATAGGTTGGAGCAGTACAGGATGGGGTCCTGTAACTATCCAAGCACTGTCTGAAATGATGAGCCTGCTCATCTGGGCTTTTTTGGCTGTCCCCCTGCAGCAAGCTGCTGACTGCACCTGAAAACAAAGAACATCAATGGTATCTCAAGGTGTGCTCCAAGGACTGGCTTGCACAGGCACCTCTGTTCTTTGCCCCAAGTTAAAGTTATGCCTGTCATTTCAAATCCCCCCTTCTGAAGCCATGGCTATCCCCCATTTTACTTAATGCACTGTAAATCATTAACTCTCAGTATAAATCAAGAGCAATGCTTGCCTAGGATGTACATTAAGGACGAAGTACTGAAGTCAAGGACATATCGTGAAAAAAGGCTCTTAATGATTCAGAGTAATATATTTCAGATGTTTGAGCAAACAAAGCATTCATAAACCACTGCAGGACTGCTCCGTTCAGACTGAATAATAGTAATTGAAGGAAGGAGAAAAGCCAAAGACACTAAACGAGGCAAATCAGTGCTCCCCAGTATTTTCAAGCAATGCAAACATAGAAATATTTCTGTAATACTGCCTACTGCAGTGTGGTAACTTGCTTAAAGTATTTTCTCCCAACTTCTTCACTTCGCAATACCTGAGAGCATTAACTGCTCATCAAAATTTATACTACATGCTTAAGGAAAAAGCACACTTATCTCCTGTAGAGTTACAGAGTCTGCAAGTCCAAAGTCAGGAGATCCTTCCTTCCTAGTCTTCCATGAATATATTGGGAGAAGGGGTCTGCACACCAGTCATGTAGGTCCTTGAAGACCTCCCCGAGGAGCAGCCTGGCTGTCACGTCTGCCCAAGCACTCAAGGAAAAACCCGCATGGGACGGTCTCTTGTGAACACAGTCTTGGGAAGACTTTAGGTCTGAGGTGGCCTAACCCCAGAACGATGTGGACCATATCACTGCAGCTTACAGTTTGCTGTAATGGTAGCGGGAGATGCAAACCTGCACTCACTCAAGGACTGAAATGCAGCACATGTGCAAGAGCTCAAAAGGGTATTACATGACAGAAGAGGATGTGAGGATTTTATGTTGGATGACTAATACAGACTGGGAGACACTGGCATTTGTCCAGGATGTCAAGGTTAACAACAACCCCTATATTACAAAAAATGTTATGAGCGAATCTTAAATGACTACAGATGGTCAGGTGTTGATTTTGCATGTCCTTTGAAAGACAGTACTGTCAGCAAAACAGTGCCTTCTAACCAAATTTTGAAGTTCAATACTCTGTCAGCAGGAAGAGTGTTGGCTCTTTAACTGACTCAGCAAAATACTGTTCTTTTACTTTCCTCTAGTGATTTTCCATTGGGTACTGCTCTGTTGCTGGTTCTCCAGTACAAGAATATCTGCACAATTCATAGTTGGTTTTTCTTCTCTCTCCAGCAATATTACTTTATGGAAAGAATGAAAAAATCCTTCCTTTACAGATGGTGAGCTGAAGCAGAGACAGACGTTATTTAGCTGCAGTTACGCAGTGTATCTCAACCAGAACCAGACACATGCCTTATTTCCCAAGGTTACTCTTCCAGCCTCTCCAAGATTACTCTGTAATCCCATTACGGGTGGAATAGCTATGTACAGGCAGCTGCTCATCTTAAAAAGTGAGTAAGGTTTGAGTTTTCAGTGGTTGTCATGCCCTGTTTTGACCTTGGCTTCTGCAAGGGCTTGCAGAAGGGCAGAGTGGGGATGGTTGCCACCAAATCTGAAAAAACACTCTGAGAGGAGACTGGAGGCTGGATTAAAATACAAAACCACTCAACTAACAGCCTAACACCAAAAGAAATGTCATCAAAAGACGTTCTACGCCTTCCTACTGTTACATTGCACTGTAAGTCATCTGAGTCAGTATTGTTGGAGCCTTTTGATCCCTGCTCGGTCTTTGCCTGAGACCTGCACCAGCAGCCTCTCCCAAAAGCAAACCAGGGTCTGCTACCCCATGGCAATGGTGCCTATGGGACCAGGACAAGTAATCACATCCTTGGCTGTGCTGCCACCTTCCTTGTCTTTTCTCTGCTTAAGGTAGAAGCTTTTCTTTGTGGCTCATTTCTGACAGAGCAGATGGCCTGTGTCCTAGGCTGGGGTCTCGGTAGTGCTGCTGGGGGTCACTGCACTCCTTCTGGGCTCCCTCCCAGCCTCATCACCCTGACATTACTGTCACATTTATCATCAGGTGATTCACACAAACAGAAAATACAAGAGACTAACTCATTTATTTCCACTTCTTATTGATAACCTCTCATGACTTTCATAACTCCGCCTCGCTCCACCACTCATGAGTTATGAGGTCATCTGTAACTCTGGGAAATAAATGAAGTTTCCCATCAGCCTATTGTATATCCCCATTTATTACCTTTTTATTACCAACCTTTAAAGTTTTATCCCCTAGTATCTTGTTTTACAGTGGCATAACATTCAGATGCAGGGATGTATATGAATCAGGCCAAAATGGTTCAGTTCAGTTGGGTTTCACTAGAGGAAGAGCTATGCTGACCCACAGATATAAGCACCACTTTCTTCCAAGCCATCAGACCATGTCTGAGCCTCTATAACCAAATTATGCCAGTGCTCTGGATCTTGTGTTTATACTAAATGAGATGCAAAGTTTTCTTCTGACTAATTCATACTAAGATCATTTGTGGAGCAAGATTTGCCATAGAAATGACAAGATGTATCATACAAATCACTGGTTCAAAGGTTTAGAGGCAACGTTTGAAGGCCAGCTGCTAGAGGATATGATCTGTACGCAGCATTGCACACAGCAGGGCAAATAACGACCCTTTAAAAAGCTTCAGCTGCAGCATTTCTGTGCAATTCTTAACAGAATCACTTTTGTCTTTGACCTGACAGTAAAATGCCAGAAGAATTAAATCAGACGGTACAGTAATCCTCAAGGTAATAGTTAAACTCTTGGGCTGTATTTATCACAGGAGCTCCTGTGCTCCAGATGCTTTAATGACTGGTTTTGCAGGACACAGAAGCCACCGTGTACACCCTCCTGGATCCCACAGAGATGCTGAAGCTCCTTTGGGGTCTTCGGCTTCACGAACCACAAAATGAGCCATGGCCAGCACCAGCCTGTGGACAGTCCTCCCTGGGGGGAGAAGGGACGGAGGAGGGAAAGCATTTGCCAGCTAAGGGCAAACTCCTTGGAAAATCTGGGGCTACATACTCCATGTTGGAGTTGGGGCAAGCACGGTCCCTTCTCCATGCAACAGAAAACCACAAAGGTCAAGAAGCTTCCCTAAGTCAAGAAACAGAGTAAACCAAAGGCTAGAGCTGTCTTCCAGAAGTTTAGCACAACACGAAGAACTGCAGCTGCAGAAATCAGCTGCTGATCAGTGTAGACAAAGGCAAAATAATTAGCCCATGAGCAGAGAACTTACTGAGGGAGCAGCTGCTAATTGCTTCAGTCATGTGCAACACTCAACAGGACTTGAGCATTAATTTATTAATTTATTTATTTTGAACAGAAACCTTTGAGACCGTCATTTAGTGCTCAGTAAGAAAATCAAAGCAAATCTATTAGGGCATGAGAAATTAAAACATTGTGACTTCTCTTGTTGCTTACTGTCTCTAGGTGGCTGTGGCAAGGAGCAAAGTGTCCCTGCCCCATGAAACCAATATTGCAGCCCCAGAACCGGCCCAAGATCAGAAGGGCTGAGGGTAGGACATAAATAAAGTCTTCACTAATTTCAGAGGAAAATACTGGGATTACCCACTGAAGCTTTCAAAATGCTAAAGGACTGGAGACCTGATAATACTGATTTATTGCCACACTTGCAAAGAGTAAGAGGGTGCTATAATAAGGAAATATGGGCAAACTGGAGAACTCGGAGCAGCGTCATAAAATAAAACTAACAGATCTTCAAAAATATTTTTTTTTCAGGCAATTAAGTGAAGTCAAGAACATGGAGGGAGCGCTGGCTTGTTTCCAAAGGGATGGCTAGAAAATAAATTGAAAGGACAAGAAAATTGTCTCTGAATCGGGACCAAATTCTGCAGCTCATGGGACCACTTCTACTGACTTTGTAGAAAGTCATTTTGCTCTAAGAATACAAATGTGAATGTCTTTCCCTGGACCCAAGGAAGGTTCGCCCTACCTGGAGAGCAGGGAGCTCCCCAACCCCAGTTGACGCTGAAGGGTTTATTCCACACAGCTCAGGGCTGTGGGGGAAAGAGGGGGCAAGAGACTTGTGCCAACCTTGAACCACAGTTGGGAGCTGATCCTAGACAAAGAACAGCAGAGCCATGGTCTCTTTCCTGAAAGGATTATGAAACCTATGCAAAACTGTGCTGGAGAAGGAATACCATGTGCTTAAACAACCCCTGCTCTTGCAAACAGGAATAAGGAATATGACCCTCTGCGCTTCATGTAACAGTTTCCAGTTGTGGATCACACCTGTTCTATTTGTGATGGAGAAACCTTTATTTAAGTATCCTTTCTTCCCATAACTCTTACTTGTTTCATGAAACAGCACCTTCTCAAGTAACATTTCCCTGCAAGTCCTGGTAAGAAGATGGGTTGAGGAGATGAGCAGCAGAGTATATAGCCTGCAGAAGACTTTATTGGCACTAGGGTAGAAGTCTTTTACAATCCTTTACAGGTGAATGGGGAAAACTCAATAATGTTCACTATCATCATTGAGTATAGTTATTAGCTTTGAACGTTTTCTAAAATAAGCCTGTCATTAAGACAAATGTCTTGTTAATGGTAGGAATTTCCCAACTGAAGCATTAAAAAATCTGCAGTGCCTGCATCATTACCTGCCTCAGAAAGCTCCTCTGCTCTACCCAGCTCCATGTCACAACAGTCAGTGCCACCCTCTGCTCCATGTATCTGTGTCACTTCCACCCCAGAGCCTTTCCCATGCTGGTTCTTGCTCTCTGCAAAGCCTCTCGTGGCTCTGCCTTGTGCTGATCCTTCCTGTCTGCATCACAGACAAAGAGGACATCTGCACTAACTTGGAGAGGAGGAGAAGACAAGAAGAAAGGCCACCCCATCATGATGTGTGGCATGCTCGGCTGCTTGATGTAGAGGATGAAAATGATATGACCCCAGCAACTGCAGCTCTATGTAAGCAAAAGACAACAGGAAAAAAACTGGGCAAACCAACAATTTTTTTCTCCTGAAAACATGGATCAATCATCTGCCAGATCTTGTCCAAGGACGGCTGTCCCTTTGGCTCTTCCCCGGCACCACGCTTCTTGGTTCCCTCCTCTTCTCCAGCCCTTCCCCATCCTGCCTACAATGATATCCTCAAATCTCTCGATTCCTGCAGCACAGCTCATTCTGCCTTCATGTGTTATTATTTATTACATACCACAATGACACGACCCAAACAAACAAAGTAGCTGACTCGTGGTCTACAAGTTAGGACACTGAAACTGGAGATCCTCTCCGTAATTAACAAAGTCTAAGGTACCTGTCTCAGACTAGTGAAGGCAGTGAAAGCCCAAAGTAACTGAGGTATTAATTTAAGGCCCTCGGTTAGATGTCCTGGATTAGGCAGGATGAACAGGTACCTTGGGACATACTTGCATCACCTTTCTGTAAATAAAAGTCATGTTTTCCATTACAAAATGCAATAAAAGAAAATAAATATTTTATAAGCCTGTGGGAGCCTGATATTTTTCTCTCTTCCCACTCAAATGAAGGTAGATTTAGCCAGTATTGTGCTCCCTGTTTCAGTACAACAGGAGTTAATATTTTCAGTATTAGTATACACAATCCATAGAGTCAGGTTCAAGTGGTTACCAGCAGGTTCTATGGGAAGGGTCAGTGTCAGGGATGGACTACAATGATTTATTTAAATATTTAACACCTTATGTTCACAAATCCTGATTCTTGTCTTCCAAATCTGATTTTTAACCTTACCGCAATAATCAAAACTTTAATCGTGACAGGTGTCACAGGGACTCTGCACTGCTGATAGCAGCAAAAAATCACCTTGCACTTGAAATGACCTTGGCAAAGTGACTTCTATTGAAATAACTGAGCTTCCCAGGTTCATCTCAAAATAATAGAAATACATCTTCTGTAATGTAATTTAAGAACTATCTACCAGGCTGAGGGCTGTTTTGATTTTATTGATATTAGTTTAGTGAACACTGTATATTGTAAAACTGATAGAGTGGGAAAATGACTGCACTGGATATCAAATTTGATGGAGCTGGTAGCTGACTGCAAACCTAAGTATGGGAACTGTCACCTAAGGAGGGACTCAGTATTTCATCGCTGATTTTTTAATGTTTCATATTCAGAATAACTAAAACAGTGGCCCTGAAAACAATAAAATATGCTTGTGTAATACTGCCATTTATGTGCAGTTCCACTTCATTATCCCTGTAATCTAACATGGTGGCTCAAAAAGGCGAACATGAACATTTTCTGAGTGATTTAGCAGGATGCTTTAATGATGTATTGAAAATGAACATTGACCCCATGTAATAGGTGCTAAACTGACACTCTTAAAGCACTCCATCCGTTTCACTCAGACTGACTATCCTTCTTAAATCATCCATGTGTCATTTTTACGATGCAGATCCATCTATTGAGACCATGGGACTGTGAAATGTCATAAAAAAGGCAATAAGGAAAAAAATAAAATTAAGTTGCAGGTGGCAAGTATTAGCATTTCAAAAATGTTCTGTTGCATTACGCTATTATTCCATCTCTGTCAAGGGGCAACAAGATTCAATTCTCCCCTTAAAGAGTCTGTGCTGTTGAATGCATTAGCTCAGGGTGCGAGGAGCTCTTGTGCCAGCTGAAGGGCATTTTACAATAAAGGTAAAATGTATTTAGGACTAAATTTGATAGGACACAAGGGTCAGCCTCCCCCTCAGATGACAAAGCCATGATTGCTTCTTTCCTTCCCTGTTGTGTTGCTTCGCTCCCAGGCTTTTCACAAATTAAAGCATTGAAACAATTTGCCCACCAGAAAAGCCAAAATAAAAGGCAGGGCGGCAAGGAAGTTAATGGGAACCCTAAAAGGTCAGGCTCTCTAGCTGGCAGACTCAGGACATTTTGTTAGGGAAAACAGCACAAAAGCGGTTCCTTTCAGCTTATTTCTAGCTCTCCGGCTTTAAGCTGAAGTGAGATTACAAACTGAGTTAAACCTCCCGAAATCACCACCAGGCAGAGAAACGTCCTGTGCAGGACTGCCAAGGATTCTCGACACTCTTCAAGGGCATACGTAAGGCTCTGAGTGGAGCTATAATTAAAAAGTGTAATTATTCATAATGATTTCCCAGCGAGGAGGGTGCCATCGGCAGTCCTGTGTGCAGCGACTGGAGGATTCATTCTGGTCCTCACCAAAACCTGCCACCACCAGTGGATTTTTAGACTTGGAGACCAAAGACACTGATTCAAATATGTAGTGAAATAATTCAACCAATATGACTATTTACATCTAGGGGTACCTAGAAAATTCCTTGTATGGTAACATGGGAGCACCTCAAGAACCGTAGCACCTATTTATTGCACCCTGGGAAGAAGGAGAAAGGACATTTTAGCATCAAGCCTGACCTGCTTGGGTTTGCAGAGGCACAGAAATCCCCACACCATACCCCAAAGCATGATTCAACTCCATCATCTTCATCTTAACAAGGGGTGTGACCCAAACATTTTCAAAGATCTCTAATAGATTTTGATTCTCAACTCCCAGAGAAAATAAAAACTAAATCTTTTGAACTTCTTGCAGGTGGTGTAGAAATAATCTTTAGCATTCCAAAGCCACAGTTTTAAACCCCAGCGTGTCTGCACAACCAAAAGTTGTAAGCATTGTGCTTCTCCAAATAGAGATTATTATCTTCTGTGTTCATGGAAGTCACACCACGCTAATGAGTCATAAATGGCTGTAGTTGACGTCTGCTGCTCTGACAGGTGGGATTTCATTATCAATGCAATTCTGGGTGGGGAAAAAATAAAAATTAAAAATAAAACAAAACAAAAACCCCGACCCAAACAAACAAACAAAAAACCCGGCACAAAACAAACAAAAACACACCAAAAACCCCAAAAAATCTTGGGAGGGGAAGAAGGAAACATCATTGTTTAGTGACTGTTTCATAAAATTCAGTGCTGCAAAGCTTCCCAGAGGTCTGTATGATTATAGGAATTATGGGACAGCGGTTGTTCATTGGTCATCCCCGCCAGGTTCTCTCTACCCACCACCTTGCTCTGCACACACAAAGCAATATTATCAAAACTCATAATTTTCTCAAATTTTGGTTCATTTTTTATATGCATGGCAAATTCAGAAAAAAAAACCCACCATCCTGACTCCAAGTGCACCCCAACTGCCTGGTTTCAATCCAATACTGCAAAACATCCAATATGAGAACTTTGCACTATAGTGGTAACAATAAGATTTTTTCTCTGTAGCATGGACTAAGTACTGGACATTTCTCTAATCTTGTTACTGAAAGCTGCTGAGCAATTCTCACTGCCGCTTCCAGAAAGCAAATAAAAAAGACAAATTCATTTTCAGCAGGTTCCTGGCATGGAGCATTTCAGCTCAAGCAGATTTGCTTTGGCAAAGGCGTAAGAACTGGAAATAAAACCTTGCTGTGGGAAATGGCGAGTCGAGGCACCACAGGGCTTGTCGGCACCTGCACAGGGTGGAAACCTCCATCTTTTTCCTGAAATCTTTTTTTTCTTGCCTCATTTGCCCTTTCTTGGCTACTTTTGAAACTACATTATTATTTCAAAGTCTCAGCCCTGTAACCCATCTCCTCTGAAGTCCCCTCCAGCCCCTCAATCCTTGCCTTCCCCGTGACCACCCCTCTCCCTGCCCCACCAATCCCATTGCCGAGGACCTAACTGTAAATCTGGCATATGATGATTTTCTAGTTCTGGAATTGGCAACCTTTCAGATGTTCACAGTATATGAATGCATGAACGCCTGTATATATAGATGCACACACAGCCATACATCCCTTAAGCATGCTTCAGCATATGCGCTTTCACCCAAACCCATTTCATCCCAAAATGGAAATGCACAGAAACACTTTTTCCTTGACAAACCCAATATTTGTGCAGTAGGTGAACTGAGAGTGATTCACCCCTATGGTAAGGAATTTGCAAAACATATTCTAAGTGTTTACGGTATCAAACAGTTTAAATTATGACTGCATTTTATCTTTCTGTTCACAGAAGGCTGGCTTTTTCTTCACAGGCATTCATCTAACGGGATCCTGTCTGCGCTGTTTTCCCCTGTGACTGGTAGCGGGAGTCTTCAGTCAGCATTTCGTTCCTGGAATAGGTTTTATTTCAATGGTTTCCAGAGTATGTGTTACTCAGTAATAAATAAGTGCTAACCAAGCTGGGACAATTAAAGATCAATTAAGGCATAATACATTTTATGATAGATTGTGGCAACAGAAGGTTGTTGTGCTTCTCACCCTGAGGACTGAACCTCGTTGCACTGGAAAAGCTGAATGATGGACATTTTTCCTGGTTTTCCTGGATTACTCAGTAGCAGATGGTCTGTTTGGATACAAAATGGAGCGAAAAAGGAAAGAAGCGAGGTGCAGGGTGGGAAGAGGCTGGGATTCTCCAGGCTGTGCTATCAGCAGGACACTGTGCATTATCCTCAACTTTCCTAAGGGGTGCCGCTGACAAAGTTGTGTCCTTTGTTCCTATTGAAGCCAAGCAGAAAGTTCTCCATTTCAGGACTTACATAAATATAAAATATTATATATTTTACATGTAAAATTATGTATTTTGTATGCATTTCACTTTGCGGGCTGTTGCATTTCTGCTAAGGAGAAGCAAGCTGAGAAGGTAACTAACACAAAGCAGGTTCTATGGGCCAGTTCAATATTTTTCCCACCTGCAGATTTCACAGCAAATGCTTTACCTCCCAGTAATTAATGTGATGGGAGAGGGAACTGTATGAGCTATACAGAAGTGTAGGATGGGTCTGTTTAAGTGATGCATCAAGTCTCCAGGGCAAACAAGAGACATTTACATCTTTTTGGAATCAGCCTGCTCCCTAACCATGCATCCCATGCTGTCTTCATGGTATTTAGTCAAGTCACCAATCCTAAACGCATATAAACAAGTTTAAATAAGTCACCAACAGAAACCCTCACATTTACTCCAGACGATTTTGGCTCTGATGCTGAGTACCCATTCCTCTCCTGGAGTAAATAGGGAAGGAACTACATTTTTTCCATGCAATCATTACCTACATATTCTGCTAGACATATGAAAAATATATTATATCTTATGCTTACACTTCAGGTAGCGCCCAGTACTGCTATTGTTGGGAAGAAACATTTAAAACTGACAAGCAGACTTCAAGCACACATCAGAGAGGAACTTTATGACACAGCAGAGCCACACACCACCAAATTACCATCCATTTTTGAGAATTAATGAGACTTATATACATCACATGCGTGTTACGCAGCACCGGATCTTAGCATTTCAGTTGGCTCAGGTTTTAAATATATTTTAATCATCCTAATATTCTTATTATTGTAATACATTACCAGGATATTAGATTGCAATTCAATTAAAAAATGTCATCTGCAGATAATTCATGGCATGCTCGCTATTAATTGGATACTCCAGCCTTGTTCCCATTTTCATATAGCAATGTAACTCACTGTACTACTCCAGAAAAATATAATTTATATTTCATCCCTTAACAGCCATTGGAAGAGCTGGGTATATCTTGCTTCGCATTTTCTCCACTCACGCTTTAAAAAGGGTTTTGCCTGTTACCATGAAACCCCGATCACCCATCGGCATCGTTGCGTTAGGTGATGCACCTGCGACCAGCACCAGGGAGTGGTTTGCCATTGACGCTTCCTCAGTCATCTTTCATCCATAAAGACCCCAGGAAACAGCAGCATCGGTAGGCAATAATAAGAATATTAGGATGATTTAAAAGTATTTAAATATTAAATGGTTTAAAGCAGTGCTGGATAAAAGGTCTTCAGCAAGATTTTCAGAAGTCTTCTGGGTATACAGTGGGACAAAGTCCACATTGAAGGCAGGTGCCTGCTAGGAAAAGTCTGCTGATTCTGGTCCAGCAACGATAAGCTGCACCAGCAAATCTGCCTTGTCCACATGCCATTTATAGGGGCATAAAATCAGCTTTGCTGCTACGGCTTATACCAACCCTCAACAAAACACCTATTCCGGCAAAACACTAATATGCTGAGTCGAACGCATTGATGCTGGGGTTAATTCAAATATAAAAATATGACAGAAAACCTTGCACCCTGACCAGCATTATCCCACTAACAACCTTCTCCTTTTTCATTCCACTTTGCAGTGGTGGATCTGCAGGTGGTGGCCGTTCCACTGCTCGTCCCAGCGCAGGAGATGCAGCTCCAGAGTGGTTTTTGAAGATGAAGCAGAGCAAAGCAGCAGGCAGGCGATGGCCTGTGCTTCCCAGACTTTGCTCCCTTCTCCTCCCCACCGCAGTTTGGTGGGGCTAGCCATGCTTATATAGAGTTTTAAAATCATTTTGGTTGGAAAAGACATCTGGGGTCCAACCCTTAACCCAACACTGCCAAGCCCATCACTAAACCATGTCCATAAGAACCTCATCTTCACATCTTTTAAACCCCTCCAGGGATGGTGACTCCTCCACTTCCCTGGGCAGCCTGTTCCAATGCCCGACAACACTTTTCAGAAAGAAATTTTTCCTAATATCCAATCTAAACCTCCCCTGGCACAGCTTGAGGCCATCTCCCCTTATCCTGTCACTTGTTACTTGGGAGAAGAGACCAACACCCTCCATGCTCCAAGCTCCTTTCAGGCAGTTCAGAGATCAGAAGGTCTCCCCTCAGCTCCTGTTCTCCAGCTGAAGCCCCCAGGTCCCTCAGCCGCTCCCATCACACTTGTGCTCCAGACCCTTCACCAGCTTCTTTGTTCTTCTCTGAACTCGCTCCAGCACCTCAAGGTCTTTCATGTTTAAAACTGACCCCAGGATTCGAGGTGCAGCCTCACCAGCACCCAATACAGGGGGGTCTTGGCCTTTTTGGCCACCTGGGCACACACTGGCTCATGTTCAGCTACTGTCAACCAACACTCTATAAAACTCTCTTAAAGCAGGGAGTGGTATCAACACAAAGTACAAGCCTGGCTCGCTTCCCATCCCACTGATCACTTCACTGCAGCTGAGGTTCAATTTTTTAAAGTACAGTCTTGGGTATTTTTTTGCTTGTGGTTATGCAGACTGAAATATATCAAAAAAACAAATCAAATCCTGTTCCATAAATCTCTGGAAATATTTAAAACTGTACTGGCTCCTGTGCCTCCTTCCCATCTGAGCATCACTCAAGCCTGCTGTGCTCCCTCCCACTCCTGCGCTCTCCCCTTCAGATCCAGATGGACACAGAAGTGCCGTTTCAGGAGCTTGGGTTTTGATTCCAGGTAAATGCTCAACTTGCTGCTGAATACGGGAGGATTTAAGGCTTGCATTTTAACGTCTTTCTGAATCAAAGCCAAAAGCTTTTTCCCTCTGTGGTCTCCAGAATAACATCTATTTTAAACAGCTGTTGAAATTCCTGTTTTGAGCTTATGCAAGACTTTTCATCAGCATTGCTGCCTTTTTTCTAAAGAGAAAAAATGCTTCCCTCTACACAGGGACATCACTGCTGCCACAGCTTTGTCCAACCCAGAAAACACCAAAGCAAGCCCCTCTCTGCACACGTGAAGCCATGGAAGCAGAGGGCATCTCTGCACCGCAGGACACCACGAGATGCTCCGGTGATGAGATGCTGCATTAAGCCACAGGCCACGTCCACAGCAATGCCCCTGCCCTTATTAGTATTCTCACTCACCGCAACAAAAAATAATCAGAAACAGTTCCTCTGCCTAAATAATTGTACATAAATTGCAGGTAGAACGAAGCAAAGGGTTGTTTCTCATTCTACTTAGGAAGTCTGTGGTGTTATACAGCGTCACTCGGTGCTGGCTGGGCCTCCAGAAATGTGTAGAGGTCGAGCAGAGGGTGAGAGCAACGTCTGTTGTCCCAGGAGGATTTTGAGAATGCCAGGTTGCAATCACACAAGATTTCCATTTATGTGCCAGCAACACATGCTGCCTCCTCATCCTCACGACCGCCTTGTGCAACTCCCCAGCACCAAACCCTCAGGGACAAGCAAGAGCCCATACAGGGACAACGTCCCACCTTGGCTTTGCAGGGTGGGGATGTTTGCACACCTTGAGCAACAAGATACACACACTTAATTGTTTTTAACTGATGAAGCACACTTCATGGTAATTTGCATTGGAAATTCATAAACTGTGTTTTAATGAGTTTCTGTTGGCTGGTGTCTTGCAGGTGGCAGGAGCGAGCCCCCCGGGTTGAGCAGAAAAGTGTTATTTCAGCTGGTTGGGTTCAGTTGCAAGGTTAACCAGCACCATCCCCCCACCCCCACTGCTGAGGGCTGATAGATTTCTCTGCTCTTTCCTAATTAGAGGCATATAATCACTATGACAGTGATAAACGTTATTGCACACAGTAAATTTAATATTATAAATATTACAGTGTGGTTTTTACTGCTGTGTCAGAGCCCTGTGAAGCAAATTCAACTCTTCGATTATGAAGGAAGGTTTTAAAGATTTTCCTTGTAAAAACCTACACAAAACTCAAACAAAGGTTACTTCAAGATCTAATTACTAGACTGCTGCTTAAGCAGAGCATGACTCTAACTTTGTGTTTATGGTTCTTGCATAGTGTTTAAATTCCAGCAATATATGTAAAGCAGCAATTCGGCATTAACACCCTGCTGGATATTACAGCTTTATTTTCATTTAGTTTGCGTGAGTACAGAGAAACTCCAAATCCAGTAACGAATATTGCACGTTACCTGGTAGGTAAATTACAGATTCTGGCTTTTTTTTTTCCTAATTGCACAGCCTTGAATTAAATGGGTTTATATCAAAAAGGGATCTAAGATCCCACAGTATTTGAGAGTAATACTGATTCTGGTGGTACACTGCACTGGTGTTTCACATCCCAAGGGAAGGATGCAGATGTTTCCTGTAGACAGACTCAACCCACATCAGAGAAAGAAAAACCTCTCCAGCTCCTCGAACACAAAAAATCAGACACAGGTTTGCATAGCCCAAAAAAGACTGGGAAAAGTGCATACCGGGGCAAAATAGAGCAAACCTCCATATTAACACCAGGAAAATCCCACCCAGGTGCCATGCAGACAATGGTCAAGTAAGAAAAACATCTCCAAATCCTCTCCAGCATATAGAAAACAAAGAAATCACGACGTTACTTTTACAGCAGTATATTGAGACCCAGACTTACATGGCAGGGTCAGTAATACTTGGTTAACTACACAGCATTAGAGCTCCACAGTTATTAAAGTGAAGGTTTGCCTCTCAATTTGGCAAACAACGCCTCTCGCTGCTTGATGCTCCCAGGTCAGACACTCAGACTTAACAGTCCTAAATATCCACTTTTCTAGCAAAATCATTGAATCATACCTGATTGCTGATTAAGGGACCAGTTTAGCTCTTTCTCTACAATACATCGCCATGTATTAGACCACTGGGAACAGAAAGTTTGCTCAGAATCTCCTTAGACTTTTCATGTGCTAAACGCAATTTTGATTTGCCAGACCCTGAGCAGCTCATTTCCTCTGGCCAGGACTTCCAACTGGCTTAGCAGCAGACCTCTGAAAATGTCTAATGAAGAATCAATAGAAAATCCCCATTAAATCTTAATGCTAATTTCCTTTTTTCACTGTAGTTACATTATTAGTGTCACACTCCTTGGAAAGTACCATACATGCTACTTGAATGGACAAGTAATAAGGTAATGAAACTATTAACAGCTCTGCATGTGGCCCTAATACATTAGAATAGCCTAATTTTAAATTATGATAATTTAATCTAGATGTCAACTAAGCAAGTAAACTTCACCTTTTATAGGTATCACTTCATCCTAAATTACTTCAAGGTAACATGCACAGATGTTACCTAAACACTACACGTAACACAACATTTGGATAAAGATCTATTGTAGAAGTTGGTGCAACTGAGAAATCAAATCAACAGATTGATTCTGCACTGGGCCAACTTGAGACTGGGTCTATCATTCTCTGTGGCTTTGTATTTTTAATTGTGGTATATCATCATCCCCCCTCACTGAACGTCCACTTTTACAACAGCGAGGTGACCTTCCCAATGCATTCATTTTATAGTCCCTTTTGCTTATTTTCTTAGGAAAATAAACGTTTCCTGGCCACTACAGCACTCCATGTGAAATGTGCAGCACAGCGTGAACTGAGCAGCACAGCGTGAACTGAGCAATGCAATCAGCAACAGCGAAAGCAACCTCACTCACCAAAGAACACACACGATTATTAGAATTACAGTTTGCATTTAAAGATCTAACGAATTTCCCAGTTAAGTTATGCACATATAAAACATATCAAAAAGTACTGTTACACTTCTGGAATGGAAGATAGCAGTGCAAACAAATCTACACATCTTTTACTCAGGAACACATTTGCAGACTAATTACGTGGCAGGAAAGCTAATGTAATTAAAAATAATGCAATATAAAGCGTTGTGAAGATTTAATATTCTATGCATGCCTTATTTCTTATTCCACTGGAAGTGGGTCTTATGTGTGTGTGTGGTTTTGGTTTTTTTTAATTCAGATCCAGGTAGCAGGAGGTTTGCAAATGAGCCAAAATACCCAGCACTGGTATTTCATTAAATAGCATGACACAGAAGTACGACTTTGGGACAAAAGGAGCAGGATGACACAGGATCATCCTCAGATGGGTCTGACTATCTCAGTTCAGAGTATAATTTTTTATCCCATCACCTCTACTGGCAAAAGCTGTCTCAATTTTGTACCATCTATACTGGTACAAAGGCGACTGATACTGTTTGAACTTACTTTTTCTTCAATTTTGCTAACTCACATCAATATGATTCTTCTAACTCAGTTTAACTTCATCCTTTACTTCATATACATAAACCAGCAAAACAACCTTCTAGCAAAGCAAATGAGGTGCAAATTATACCAGTTCTGTCTGTAGGCAAAATTCAGAGCCATATTCTTTACTTTCTTTGTAGTCAGGAGAACAAGGCACAAACCCTTTTATGAACTTTGCAGAGGGACCTCAACAGACTGGAGAAATTGGCCAACAGGAATCTAAGGAAGCAGAGCAAAGAGAAATGCCAAAAATGGGCAAAAAGATGTTTGTTCCTGCAGGATGGAAAGTCTGAGTTCCTCAAGGCACAGACCGTGCTCTCTTTTGATGGCTTCGAGAAGACCCGGCTCAGGGACAGACCTGCAGCAGCTGCTGATCAGCTCTGAGACCTCATGTTCCTGCTCCCACAGGCAGCTCTGCCCACGGATGACCCTTCACTTCATCAAAAGAGAATGATGCTTTTGTCCAAGCTTCTAGCAAGCTCACCTGGTTAAAAGGAGAGAAAGAGGATGTATATCTGAATGTTTCTGCATGCGTTTCAGATATGCATTAAATTTCACATTAGTGACTCCATCCATCTCTCACTTGCCACGGAGCTGTGTGGCTTGTTTACAGATAAACAAGAATAAAATGTAAACTCCTCTCAGATGATAAGATATACAGGCTGTGTCACTGGGGCTCTGCAACATGCATTTATTTAAAACAATAGTCTAAGTATGCATGGAAGAGCAGCTACATCTATTTTGTGGTGACACTCAACCCTGTCTGATATAGAAGTATCATTACAGCAGGCCCCAGCTGGAATTGTTCATAAAGTGCAGGATTTTATTTCAAGTGCTCCAGTCTAATTTCAGAGATGTACACATGAGTATATGAATTTCTGCAGAGATACAATGTTAGTCTGATGATAGTGTATTTTATTAAAGAGAGGCTCTAAAATAGCAATTTCATTATTTCAATTTCTGCAGGAATGGTAACAAATTTAATCCACGTGGCTTGAATCAGTTGATCAGGAGCTTTTTGCCTGCTGAAGAATTGGGGAAGAAAATGAAAATGTGCATCCTCACCTCATCTGCTGGGGCTTGTATCTGGAACGCTCGACACCTACCACCAGCCCTACAGACCAGGACATGGGCAGCTATGGATACCCCTGGTTTTGGGGAGGTAGCACTGGAAAGTGCTAGAGGAGGACAGACAAGGCCAGGGAGGTTCCCATCAGAAATCAGGATGCTGGAGGGTGTCCAAAGGGGAGGAGATGCCAGGATGGCCAGAGGGTATTTCCTGGCTGGGCTAAAGAGGATGCTCTGAATTCACATCAAATCCATCAGGGATAAGGACAAGATGGCTCCTACACTCCCACAATATTTCATTAATTTTATTACATACTGAATTTCCTCTGTTATTGCCACACAAGCAGTGATGGATTCTTCTTCCTTGGATGGGGAAAGTTGGGGATGTCAAAATATTTTTCCTCCCAGCCTTTTCTGATAAAATTATACAGTGCAGCAAAATAGCAATGAGTGGCACAAAAAAGTGGAGATTTCATGATACATTTCCTCTGGTCACAGAGCACTGAAGCTCTGCTTTACGGCACCACACAGCTCCTCCAAGCTCTCTCCTCTTCCATCCGAAGCTTTTGCCAGTGCTGATTTTCCATTCAGGTAACAGGATTTTTAGGCTTTCCAATAAAGGTCAATGCTCTTGCACACAACTTAAATAATCAGCAGCCAAGTTCTTCTCAGAACTTCAGAAGAAAGACAGGCAAGGTGCTAAATAACCAAACTGCCATCTTTTCACTCTTACTGTTGCAAACTGAGAGCTTTCCAAGACAGCCCCATTATTAATGCTATAAATCTGTTACACGTTTTATTCAAACATACAGACAGGGATGCACGACCCTTGTGACAGGTAATTTACTTTAAGGAACTTACAGAAGAAACCTTGTAAATCAGTTTGCTGTTTTCCAAAAGGTAAAACTCTAAGCTTGAGATGAAATAACTGAAATAATCCATCTTTCTATGTATCTTAGACTGGGGAAAAACTATGAGTTTAAGAATTGTGTTAAGATTTTATTAGTGCCTGAAACACTGGGATAGTTACCTGCTGGGTCTTAGTTAACTGCTTCTTATGCTTTGTGAAAAAGATACCTGAAATAAATGATCATCTGTGATGTTTACACCAAACATTTGTTTTCATTGATTCTTTTCATGCATAAACGACAGAGATAAAGAGGGGAACGCATTTTTCTGACATGCACGTTTTTTTCTGATCACTGAACAAAGAACGCTAATTTCTCTTCACAGTCCCCAGTATAACCCTCCTGAACACTAGAATTTCATGTTCAAAGACAACACAGCTCTTTATTGCAGGCCGGGACCAACTGCGTTACCCCTGCCAGTCCCTGAGTTTGTACTCTCAGGACCTCTATTTGATTTGCAAATTTAATCAGTGAATGGCATCCACACACCAACACCTTCAGGTCTGTCTCCAAGAGTAACACAACAGAGCAGATCTGTATACTAGGGCCCTAAAAGGCATTTTATGAACTTGCCACAATCCATCAACAGCTAAAAAAATGGGCAGGATTTTGTAGCAGAATTGTAAATCAGGATGGTCTAATCTTTCTGTTGTTCTAGTTTTGGTTATTTATTCTCATTTTGTTATTTATTATAATTTATTCTTCATTTTTTAACATGGTCTAGGCTTTTTAAGATTTGAACACCTTCTCTGAACACAAGGTGAGAGGCCACTGAAAATGT
Organism: Patagioenas fasciata; assembly: GCF_037038585.1. NCBI lineage: Eukaryota > Metazoa > Chordata > Aves > Columbiformes > Columbidae > Patagioenas > Patagioenas fasciata. The sequence goes on along the minus strand of NC_092533.1, from coordinate 10,804,972 downwards.
GCTCTCATGCTTCTGAACTCCCACCATGAATTTATGTCCTTTTTGGATGCTTAAATGCACTTGACAGTGTTGCCTGCATAACATCGTATTCTCCTCCAACACTCCCTGGAGAAAAGAGAGAGGACCAGCAAGACACTTTGTTTTTCAAAACTATATATGCAATTAATTTGATAATTACACGACAGTAAGGAACAACTTGCCAGGTAGAGCCAGGCACATTATAAAAAAAAATAAAGTCATGATCTTGAGGACACACAGAGTAAAGAGAACCCAACCCTAAATCCAGGTATCCTGGCAAGTAAAGGTAGAGGACAAAGTAGATTAGAACAACACAACAGGTATTTTTATACTGAGCACAAAGCCACCCAGGATGCAATAACTCTCACTAACCTTCTGTAATTCTTTTTTTCTTCAACCAAATTGCATTGCGTGGGCAGCAGTGCCGTGTCTAATCTAAGTAGAAAAGCAACAATATCAGCTAATTGGTGAAAAGCTTGTTTTTAATGTCACAGGTTTAACATACATATTACAGTATAAACAGTAGGAGTTTATAAACTGCCTCGGGCTTTGTTCAGCTCCATATGCTCCATCAGTAATTATTTCAGTCCTAAAACCCTTCTTGTGCCAAACTTAGACTGGTTGAACAACAGAAAGCATGAGCTGGCACAAGCCAGCTTCTTCCTTCACTTCACACGGTGTCATTCGTGACAGCAGACGCTTCACCAAAGCTGGCGCAGGAGCAAGAGGGGAGGCGAGACAAATCATGACAAGGAAGGTCATAACATACCAGACTTTTATTTTCACCTGACTTATATAAACCCATACTGTGGGTTGCACTGTAGAAGAAGACAAAGTGCTCAAGAACTAGAAATGCACTTTTTTCTCCTTTACACCACCCTGCCTCAAGCCTACAACCACCAAATAGGATACAGGGAGTGAATACTCCATCCTTGATTCCTGGAGAGGCTTCAGACAGGTGCTTAATATTTAACGGCAGAGAGGGACAAGGGCTGGGATGCGTTTTAGCACTTCATTGACATGCAGAGCTACTGCTGAAGCCAGAAAGAAAAGCCTCCCTGTAAACTATTATAGGGCCATCCTTTCTTTCCCTGCTACATAAAACAGAAGAGGTGGGTACACATCAGGATCTCAGCCAGATAAATGCAAGGCAGATCACAGTAAACGAGAACAACTTTCATGTCACTAATTAATTCTGAGTGTTTAAATGCAAAATGCAGAAGTGAAACCTCTCCTAACTCAGCCCATGCCAGCTAACAGCTTTGCTGTCTGCAGTGTCATTTCACATTCATGAAATAAATGAAATATGTAATTGGAAAACTTGAAATGAATTTTAAGCCCATCAGCAACCGCACAGTATTTACCCCAAACTGCAATGTTTCTCATGAGCTGAGAAAAATACACAGGGTCCTACCACAACGGAACTGTCCTAGAATGAATGTGAGAAAGCAGCTGTGGGTTACACGGCAGGCTCCCACCATCAGAGCTTGGATAAAAAGGAAAAACCAGCTTGCAATCCATACCTGGAAAGAGTTCTTTGTAAATAAACCAACAATTTTTGCTACAAATTTTAAGGCACTTAATTTATGAAATGACAACGACACCAGACAGTGTTTTGGGGCAGCTGTCTTATGTGCACAGCTCTTGCTTCTACATCACCACATGTTTTTAATGGAGAACGTTATACACACGCTTGTAAAATAAACATACCCACATTTGTGTTGAAAGTTTAAACAGAATCTTGGAAATACATGGAAAATTGCCATATTAAGATTCTGAATTTTTAAACCCTCAAAAAATTATATACATATACACACATATATATGAGGTTTATTTTGCTGCAGCTGGCTATATAGTGTCCGAAGCGTTAATTCAGGCACTGGGAAACACAGCACTTACCTCTTCCACTGATAAACACTCAACACAATGCAATCAGTTTGACGATTCAACAAAAAAGAGGCTTAAACTGTGTTTTTTTTTTTTTCCATCAGAGGAACTATTTTTGGTGTCCAAAGGGAACCAGGAGGACAAACAAGGCTGGGAGACGGAAAAAGAAATCTCAGAAGAGCTGAGACCTTACCAGTCCTCTCAGAGTGGGAATCTTTGATCTCCAGCCCTGGCAGGTTTTGGATATTTTCATATCTCAGGGGCTATGGGATTCTGTGCAGCTGATGGGTCAGGAGGGCTGGCCCTGGCTGTCACACGTGCATCCACCCTCTCTGCTGAAGCACGTCCCTGTTGCTTCACACAGGCAAAAAGGTCAAACTGCATAAAAGGATTTTAAACTCTACTACCGAGTCAGTCTTACTACATCTCTATGGTCACAGAGACGTTACATTCATAAACAGACCCGATGAGACTGAGACCGCTGCAGCCGGGTGTTCCATACCCGCTGACAGCCAAGGTCCCTTCTCCCTTGGTCCCTGTTTATCCCAGGAGAGCTCCTATGCAATGCAAAGATGCTGAAAGGTCACTGAGTCAGAGGTTTATAAGCAGCAAGAAAACCTGCACGTTTCAGAAAGCAAGCTGTATCATTCACCCCTGGGCAAGGACCAGCTTTCCACAGGAACCCTCGCTGTGGGACACGGGATCTGGCAGTGCTGGCATCAGGATTTGCTTCCAGCTGCTGCCCTGTTCCACTGTGCAATACTGTGATTCAGCACACACCAATAAACCAAACAACACTAGCTGAAAAAACGCAAGGGGAGTATGAGTCTCAAACTACCGGGTCAAACAGCTGCCACTTATTTAACCTACTCAGCATTATATTAGGTATTACAGCATAACACACACAAAATCCCAACAATGGCATTTATGCAAAGGTATGTAATAAAGTCTGACTCAATTTTGGCATGATCACCAGCTATAGGCTGCTTACAGCACCCTGTACAAAACCTCATGATGCTTCTCTCCAAAACAGAGGATGTCTGCACATTACCTATTAAAAATATCAGAAAACATATTTCCTAAAACCTCAATCCCATGCTCAGTCTCCTACAGGAAGCCACAGGCTGAAGTTCTCCAAAAGCACTGTGTAAATATCCCCATTTTCCTCCAAAGAATTCTTCTGCAAATGCCCTGTGAGGCACCACCCAGCTCCCTTCGCAGGTACCAGCAACACACACAGATGTACTGCTGAGTCCTTTAAGTGATGCACAGAGCATCCAGCTCCACTCCCTCCCCTCATCCTCATAAATCCCTTCGCAATTTGTGAAGAATATGTTCCTGCTGGGACTTCCACTAACCACCTTTCCTTATTCTTACAACACTTCTCATGCCATGCAAGCTACTGCCACAGCATTTATCTTCCACAATCATTAAAGAATAAAAAAAGGATTGTGTCATGTTCGACGAGCTGGGATTTGAATCTTTATCTGGTTTTCAGGTCTGACACATGAATCCTTTTAAGTTTCCTTTCCTGTAGGTTCACAGTCACATTCTTTCATGTAAAATATTCGCAAAAGAACCCCACACGCTGCTTATTAAATATTATCTTCCACCGAATCAAGGCATTACAATAAGCCTAGTGATGTGTGCTGTACATGGTTTGTGATCACCCAACTCAGAAATAGTTTCCATTGACAGAAAGAACTAACAATTCACTCTAAAATATTTGCAGTTAAGTGCTGTGGTGTTTTCTTCGATGGCCTGGAGGCCAGACCATGTGGGAAGAGCGCATCCTTGTGCTTACTGGGAACACTGGAATCATTTAACGGGTGCTGAGAATAAATCACTTACACTATCTGTCACTTGATCCATCCATCAGCACATCCCTACACATGGCAACTTACACAATGAAGGGACAGTCACCAAAAAGCGTGTGAAAGGATAAGTCAGATCCAGTGATGCCAAGTAAACGTGAATAATGCTGCACATCCAGACCAACCCCACAGTACTCCATAACAGCACCCAGAATTGGGGCTGAAGGAACCGCCAGCTCTGGACAAGTCTTTACTTGAATCCCTCTCTTCTGAAAAGATCATTGGCCTTTTAGATTGAGAGGAAGTTTGGTTCTTTAGGATGCACATAGAAGTGAGATATGGATATCAGGAGAGAAAAAGGGAAATGTTAACACAAACCATATTAATAAAAAGAAAGGATTATTTTAATTAAAATATATTTTTATCTTTTAAATTCAATGTGTTTTATGAGTGACGGGCAGTCAATGTCATACACTCACATTAATAAATTTCCTATGATAATGCTAAAAGGAAAGCAGGAATATATATGCACTAGAACTGCATCTGGATTTCTAGAATTTCAGACTAAATCAGTTATATGCTTACAGCAATCAGTTCTTTCCTGGAGGGACAGAAGTGTCCTGATAAACTACAGCTGACACCTATAATGAACAATTCAATTTCTTGAAGATTCAATAAACGATAATCTGAAGGGCAAAGTTCCCTGTTGCTGACAGCTTCCAGGTGAGAAAGGGGATTTGTTTTTATTAAAGACAGAGAGAGAACCAATAGGTTTTCATTCAGTGGGATCTAAGGAAACATATACTGACAAGTTTAACATTCTGTAGGGTTTTTTGTGTTAATCTTTGAGTATTATCTGGGTTATTTTTTTTTCTGCAAGGTTATCAAATGACTGCTGTTGACAGCAATGAGGTTTTGTGCCAAACAGATCTCATGGCTTTGAGTGCAAGTGTATGACTTGTACCCATCATACTTAATATTGCCTTAGAATGAAACTACAGCCATTTCCACATAGGTAACTCCATTTCAGGTCTACACAAAGGACTATTTTTATACAGGCAGGAACACGTGCAAACATTAGCGTTTTCAGGAGTTTTCCTCTCGCCATCACCACAATGGACAATCCTCCTTCTCCTTCTTTGCAACCCCCAGAGCCAGGGACCTGCCAGCTCTGATGCTGCCAACCCATAGCGAAGAAACAAAATACCATGATGATGGGCAACTTCAAACTGTATTACGCTGTTATTAATGTTAAGTCTGTGACAAATCTATTAAATCACGTAAAGTTCCATTAATGGTTTGATATGTTGTAAGAAAGAGCTGACCACGGTACAACTAGCTTGTGTACTAATTTATACTACTATAGAACAGATTTGGTTTGTGTAAGTGTTAAGTTTGCAACGGAATGATTTAAAACTCCATTAGAAAACACACTATGTTCTTCCCGTTTCATAACTACTAAAGATCATGTTTACAAAGCTATTCATATCTAAAAAAGAAGCAGTTATTTCAATGGTTCTCCAGCAAAGGTTGCTTTTGCACTAATTAAAAGACAAAACACAATAAACCAACTAACCAAGAAAAACAAAACACCACTTGGAAACTCATAATACGTAATGCTTGAAAACTGGCACTTCACCCTTTTACTCAAAATATTGCTGGACATCTGGAAGTTATTAGGTACAGTAATAATTTCTGCTTTGCCTCCAGTCTACATTTTTCGTCCTGGTCACTCATGGAACATTTCTAATCCTATAAAATAGAAATCTAATTCAAAAAATATTGATTCCAGATAACTTTTTATCTTTCTGACTTCAAGCCCTCTCAGCTGGGCTGGTTCCCTGCACAGCTCCCACGTACACACACATACACAGCATGATCTTGCATGTGCCAAACGTTGCCATCAGCTTTTTATTCTTGCCACCCAAAAGAACTAACCTGGCTGAAATTTCACCTCTTAAACAAATATGTGAGTGACGTTTCGCAGACACAAAAATATTTAAAGAAGGTAGACCTAAAGAAGTCCTAGGTCTGTTCTACCATATTAACGGTGAATGAAAGGCAAAATATTGTCTTCCGGATGAATGGAGAACTCAACCATAAATATTAAAATTCTCATATATCTCTTCAGAGTCCAGGTATAAATTAAGGCTACTTGGCCAAATTCCAGCTTAGTTAATTACCATCTCACATAAAATAATATCCTAATTTAATTGGAGTACGACATGATAGAGGATTTATATTGATAATAAAATTCTTGAATAATAATTCATTTAAGGAGCAATTTCATTACAGATTTATATGTATTAGTGGAAGTTTCCACTAAAAATATAAGCTGTAACCACCACCTTACTATATCTTTGCTGTGATCTCTCTTAGAGTTTTATATGATTCGCGCTACTGTAGTATCTGAGTATCTTCTATGTGAAATCAATAGCAATATCAAAGCCTATAACTGGATAATGAAGTTTCTAAAATGACAACAGAGCTGAAATTCCCTTCTCTTACACCTTTATTCTATTATGCTGTCATTTTAATTACACGGCTCTACTTGTGTGGGTTTTTTGATGTGTATGTGTTTTGGTGTTTTTTTTCTTTTCCTTTCAACCATGCAAACACTTGTAAAAGAACTCACAGAATCTGACATCAGATCTGATGCCTGGAACAAGTTGGGATTTTTTTTTGTCATGGAGCTTTTTACAAGTGGATTAAATCCTTAAACTGCAATCAAATCATTGCTGGAGCCACCTAACCCGAGAGCACAGGGTGATGGAGAAGGAGTTAAACGGAAGAAGGAGAACAAATATTGACAACACAATACTGGAAATTACTTTACAGCAGCAGAAACAACCATGGAAGAGGCTGCCTGGCATCCCTGCCCATGACAGCTGCTCGGTGCCCGTGGGTGAGCAGAGCAGCCCTGAGTTTCACTTTAGACGTACACTGGCCAGACGTTAGAAAAGCTCCACTGATGCTACATGTCCTTTGGAATTTAAACACCTTAAATCAGCATCACTGCCCGGAGCATCTGAGCCCCTCGCATCGCATCTGACACACAAAACTGGGGCTCCAAGATATAATTCTGAGGTTACTATAATTTAATATACCTGGTTAAGAGGCACCCAGCACTCTTGGGCAGCTTGGTTCCCTGACATGCTCGGCACTGCACAAGGCATCCAGCCTGAATTACGCGCAAGCCACAAGCTGGGTAATGAAAGCCCAGGATTTGTGTAGCTCATGTAAACAAATGCAACCCAGAAGTTGTTGCTACCCCAGACAGTAATTGCTATGGAAAATTTACAGCTGAAAGGAAAGCTCTGAGGGAGCAGGGAGCAGCACGGAGTGTGGTGGGAGGGACACGTCTCCCACCCCAGACACACATCTGCCCCTTTCTTTTTAACGCTGGGGAAATAAATTTTATTGTAGAAGGAAGCTTAGATAATTTCTTCACAGAGGTTAGATGCCTCCTTGGCTGCACTGACTGCTACCTCCAGCAATAATGCCTTAAATCTGCCTGGGCAGGGTTTGATAGCACAGTGATAAAAATGTCTGTGTGCTGTTTATACTCAGCTGCTTCTCCTGTAACAGTCATGATGAACAACATGTTTCATTTCTCCTCGTATGGAAACACCCTTGCCCGTTATCCCTGTTTGCTCTCAGTTTCTCTCCTGTTAAATGCTGTAAAAGGAGATTCAAAGTTTTCCTGGTATGGCTGGCATCTTCCAGAGGGTTTGCACATCAGTTACCAGCGCTTTGAGTCACTGAGATACGGTTGCAATAGCTTTTGCATTTTTGCACGGAGCAGCCTGTGCCCAACGAAGGGCATCTGGACCACGGCTCCCCACTGAAGATCCCCGAGCATCACTTCTCCATCTTGATTACATTCCCATCTCATTTACATCAAGCGAGACAAAGGGATTAGGGTCCATGGGGAGCAGAGAGCCCTAATTTCATTTCATTTAGTGTGTAGTCACAAGGCTTCTTTTTCTGTTGAATTATTCCTGGATAGCATTAAGATCTATGGCCTGCCAAATATGTTTAAATGACTTTTTGGTCCCCGTCATTACCAGAAGAAAGTTAACAAGAGCTGTCCAATCTATCTAAACAGCAATGGGAGGGAGCTGGGAGGAGACGGTCGTCTTTAATGAAGCAGTGAAGAACTGAGGCTTTCAAAAGAGATGATACACCCTAATTAAGTAAATACAAAATGGTAACAATGGCATGATTGCCTAATTATATTTTCACTGCATGCCTCTTCAAAGCAGTTGTCTATTTATTCTGTCTGGTTTCTGGGCAGACACAAGGAATCCCCAAGTGATGCCGTCCTCTGACTGAAGCAATGGCAAAAATCTATTAAAAATCCACAAAGCTGCATAGGATCATGGGCCACTTGTTATCTGCTGTCAGAGCAGAACGGTTCATCTAGGACGTGTGATGGGGGATCCAGCAAAAGAAATCCCACCTCAGGACACATCATGTCTGCAACACGCACCACAGGTTTCCACCATCCCCTTAGCTCAGATGCCCAAGCACAACCAGGAAGTATATTTTTTTTTAATTTTTGGTAAAATATATACCTTATGCAATAAGTAAGGGCCACAAAACCTAGATGGGAAAGCTGCTATGTTTTCTGAAGGGATAATGGACAAAGGGAAACAAAAGACAGACAAAATACTAATTCCTTAAAGTCTACTATTGTTTGAATTCCTAGAAGTAACATAATGAAGAAGGAATAGGGAAAATGTTCTTTTATTTTGACGTTAGACAGAATTTCAGACAGTTCACACACCCACTGTGTGCATTCTTTACCAAAACACGGTCAGAGACCCAATCTTCAGAAAACGTAAAATGGATGCCTGAAAACAGAAAACCAGAGGGGTGTTTTACCTGAAATCACTCAAATTTGCTGGGTTTAGCTTGAATTCAGGCTGCCAGAATATCTTATTCAAGTATCATATTGACCATAAGAAATCATGAAATAAGAGCTCTATGATAATAATTTCAAGCAATTATGGCAATCAGACTAAATCTGTCTGAAAGGTTCAGGGAACCAGATTTCCAACTTCCATTCTTTTTCTTTTCCACATCAGATGATGCAGAAATTGTGGATGTATTGCTACATAGCACAAGCAGTGAACAAATTTAGATGAGTCAAACATTTCTGCCAACATCCAAGAAACACAGGACAGCATCTGATTGTTTATCTTAATATAACAATACCCAAAGTCACCTGTTTTCCCCAAGTATTCTGTACCTCATACGAACATATCAGGGCACAGTCCTTGCCCCTAGCATCTTATGGTGTGAAAGATCTTGCCATGTTATGACACGCAACGATTTAACATAATTGTTTGTTTTGATTTTTCTACTGCTGTCTTTGAGGAGAGAAAAATATAGAAAACAGCACTGGAAAAAGAAAATAGTCTGAATTGCATTTTTATATAAACGAAGATAAACTCTATGTCCTTTCTTGACGTATTTCTGCTTGCCCATAGATGCAATAAAAAGCAGCCTACTGAAAGCTTTTCATCCCTCCAAGAAAATAATAATCTAAAACAAAAACGAGTACTCTAAGCAATTCTAGACAGTCAGTTTGTTAAGCAACCATGCAAGTTACTTCTGCTTTGGAGCAACAGAGCATCACCAACAAGAGTTGCAAACTGCTGTGTGAGCTGCATTAGGATTAATTATTTTATATTACAATGTCAGGAAGTAAGGAGAGCAAAAGAATGAAATGGAATTGCTTGAACCATTATTTTTGAAAAATCTGTCATGAAGTAAGAACAGATAAGCAGTAGACATCTCATGATTAAGTGGCATGTCCTACCAGGAAAACTATGATTCACAGCTAAGTCACTCTGCTGTTACAAATTCACACAACAAGAATGTAATTTACTCAACAATAAACACCTGGCTACCTGCTTAGGCTTATAAAGGAGCATCTCCAACAGCACTGGCACTGAAGCAGCTTTGCCTTACCCAGCACCAGCCCATGGTGGGTTGACTGCGGTATCTAAGGTGTCAGGAGCTCCCAAAGGTGCTCTGCCTCCGGGGGGTTCAGCAGGACCTTCTCAGTGCTACCCCAATGCGTCTCTAGGTAGTGAACTCATTCTCCAGCATTTCCTCTCAGCTCGGACAAAAAGATAAATTCTGTTTCCTTTCCTGTGGTGTTTTGCTTGTGGTGGTTTTGTTTGTTTGTTTTTAATCAGATTTGGCATATTTAAAACTTTCGCCTCTCACCAAATGTGACTGAAACAAGCAGACAGACTGAACAATTTTGTGGGAGGTGGGAAGGGGAGATGAAGCAAACATACCTGCCAAATGCAAGAAAATTATCAATATTGAAATATTGCCATCAGACCCCACACTGAACCCTTCCAGACAGCCCAGCAAGTCTGAGATGTGGGCTCTATCTACCCTGCCCTCCTGGAGGGGAGCTTGCTCTGAAAAAACTATTTTTGTGTGTTCTTATTTGCTGTTTCTAGGCAGGTAATATGATGGGAAAAGACCCATTGTTTGCACTGCCCTGACAAGGCTAGTGATGTAAAGGAACATTGCTGCTTTTTAAAAAATCCCCTACAAGGGAGTTGACAGGTGGTTCACTTCTATAAATTCAGGTTCACCGATTTAAGGACATAGCCTTGGAGCACAGATGGTACTGCATTCACTTTCTTACTGTTTCTAACAAGAGATGTTATTTTTCTGGAAAACAGTCAGGCTGGACAGTCCCATATTCTTCAGGGCAGAGTTACTCAATTCAGCCTCAGAGGTTTTTTTTTCAAGGATCCTTTCTTCACCTTTTCCTGCCACTGTTAGAGCAGATTTAGCTGCAGAAGAGGCGAATACAGCTGTTCCCAGATAGCCACAAATATCACCCTGAAACAGCCAGGGCTGGTGAACCAGTTAACTCTTGGGTGGCTGCTGCCAGCAGTGCTCAGAGCAGGTCTCAAGCCCAGGTCTCACCAGTGTGTTACAGCTCTGGTCCAACGAAGTCCTGCTCAGCTCTGGAAACCAGGACCAGTCTCTTTGCCTTCCTCCACCCGGCCATCCTCACCGCTCCCACTCCTGCAGGGCGATGGCTGGAGTAGCACCCCCCTATCCCCCTCAATTTTCCTGAACAGAAAGATGTGCCCTAAATCTTGGTGTCCACCAGGACCAAACATTCTGTTATCTTCCTGCATGCTCAGGAAGACGGTAATAAACTTCACCTGTCCCCAAAACCATCAGAGCTACTGCATACCCAATACATGGTGAATGTTTTTTCCTTTTCTATAAAAATTAAACAATATTCTCTCTTGGAAAAAAACCCCATGGTTCACGGTCCTCTAACTTTTATGACCACAATTAGGTTATATTTATATAATGCAATGGAATAATGGCATTTAAATAATATTAAAATCTTGCACCTATGTCCTACGGTTCCTTTCTCTTTCTGGCAAAAGAATGGCTTTGAGAGAAACCACCTACAGCAAACACATCACTTTCAAAAATCCAGAGCATGATCCCTTACCTGCTTTGTAAATCACTCCTCAACATTACGGGCACCTCAGCTTTAAAGTTACTCCAGTCCTTGTGTGTGATACACGGGGGTGGCTGTCTCAGACTGTGCTTCTGAACACTTCAGAGAAAGATAAATAGTGGCTGGTGGCAGCGATTCCCCCGGACCCCCCGCTCACACAAGCAGCTCATCGTGTGGTGAAGAGCGAGCGGTGATGGCAAGGTCATATTCTGGGGAAAAGTCACTCTGAGGCACGTTTAAAATGAAAAAAAAAGTAAAGTATTCTTCAAAAGTTTATATTTGAACCAGAAGGCAAGTTGGGCTTTTTCGAAGAGAAGAAAAAAAAAAAGTGATGTTCAGCATGAAAGCGAGTGACAATGTCATTGTGATGGGATCTGTGTTTGCAAGGGCCACGGCCAGCACCAAGCACCCCCCGTCGCAAAAGGAGCTGCTGCGCTCTGCATCAAGTTATCAGGATCTTCAGGCACTGGCCCTGCTGCAACACTAATGAGAGACCCCAGTGAAAGACTCTAGTCAGAGACCCTAATGAGAGACTCTTACGGCCACCCATTTAGGGCTGCCCACAGAAAAAGGCTCTTAAAAGACATGAAGTATATAAAAAGTGCACCTCTGGAGGGTGGAAAAAGCAAAAAGGTAAAGACTATTATTAAAAAAACCCCACACAACAAACACTTTTCTGAAAACTGACGGCTTCAGTAAGACCAACTAGAAACCCAAACCCTTCGCCTGCTCTGTGTTCTGTGACATGAAGAGAAGTGGGGGGGGAGGAGCTGGAATCCCACTTAACAGAGACTTTGATTACTTGAAATGCAAACCCTGTGTAAGCAGCTATGACAGAGGTCATCAGTCCCACTGCTGCATGCAGTAAAAAAAGAAAAAAGGAAAAATGTTCACAAAAGGATGAAGACCAACAAATTTATTGGGTAGTATAATGAAAGATTCCTATTCAAAATTTGCAGGCAATTTCAGAAGTTAAATCTTAATAATAAGAGAAACTGCAAGAAAGTTACCCACATAGGTCTTGCTATTTCCAGCAGTTCTCCAAACTCATTTTGATGTGTTTGCTCTACAAACTCAGACTCTAACCAGTTTCTTCAGATGACGGGTACAACCCAAGGAAATTTCCTGTCATTCTGATTTAACTAAAACCCTGTGATCTGATGAGATTATGATGTTGACATTGTAACATTGTTCAAACATACAAAATTATGAATACCTTTTCTAATATATGGATGATTCTCTCCTCCTTGTAGAGGACACACACTCTGCCAGGAAACAGCAGTCCCACAGATCATGTAAATTCATTATCTGATAAAAGATACCCTGCTACTTTGCAGGGGCATTTCCACCAGACAGCACTGGACACACAATGAATGTGATGAGCAGCTATAAGAAAATTACATCACGTGAAATCTGGGTGTAGTTCTTGATTTACTGCCAACCAAATTAAGGTAAAAGAAACTCCTGAAGTGTTATCAAGGCAGGGAGATGATGTCCAGCCACCAGGGCATGGACACCTCCCATCTGCATCCCTTTTTTGAAACCAGCAGAGCTTGCAACCCTTAAATTCTCTCTGACAGTGTCACACCATTATTTCCACATCTCTACCCGCTGTAACAAAGAACTAATGCTGATGTGGACATGTCTAAGAGGTCTGTAGTACAGTAATGAGTAAACCTGCAACCCTTTCGATGTACAGTACAAATGCATTTCTTTCTGCTCTGGAGAGGACGGGGACATTGAAGACTGCCCAAGACCAGAGGAGGAGGAAGACATGGCAAGTCCTGCAACAGATGTGGCTAAGAAGGGTTTAAATGGTGAAGAAATGCTAAAGAAATGGCTTCTTTCTTACTCCGGTTAGAAAGAGATCTGTGAGAGAAGAGACATAAATTACCCTCGAATTTTCCAGATTGTCAGTGTCTATGAATTGAAGAGAGATGCTATAGCCCCTGAGAGCTGAGACCCGTTTGCTACACACACAGAATAATTCCTAAGCATTAAAAAAAGTCTTAAAAACATCTCTTAGACACTGATAACCAATTTTTTTTTCAAGAGTTATGCAAAGAGAAGGCTTAGAAATGATTATCAGACTTTATTAGCCCAATGAAGGCAGAGAAGGACCACTCTCCATCATTTTTGCCAAGTCTTGGGAAACACGAGAGGTGCCCGAGGATTGGAGGAAAGCAAATGTCACTCCAGTCTTCAAAAAGGGCAAGAAGGAGGTGACAGAGCCTGGCCCAGGCTGCCCAGGGAGGTTGTGGAGTCTCCTTCCCTGGAGACATTCAAACCCGCCTGGACACCTTCCTGTGTGACCTCTCCTAGGCGTTCCTGCTCCAGCAGGGGGATTGGACTGGATGAGCTTTCGAGGTCCCTTCCAATCCCAAACATACTGTGATACTGTGAAAAAAAAAAAAAAAAAAAATATTAGCACTTTCTGCTACTCCTCGTGCTGTTTTCCTTCCAGGGCTCTCACTGGTTTATTTATAAGATGAGAGATGTCGTGGCCATTTTATGGAGTGGGCAGAAGAAATGGCTTGAAAGGATGTTTCTTTGCACTTGAGACCATAAATATTTATAAATAGGTGTGTTGTGACACATGAGCATTTCCTCTTAAATTAAATAAGCTTTAAAACTTATTAAAGTTACAGGTGTATGTGAGGGGAATTATACTGCCACAGGTCATACCAGCTTAAACCTGGAATAGGCAAATACCATCGGAGTATGCAGAATTCACATTTCATATACAAACCTGATACAGGAGCTAAGAGATTTACCAGGAATAACATATTTCAAAGCTGAGCACTGCTGGGTTTGCTGGAGACCGAGCCCTGGACATGTCAGTTGGGTGCAACAGTGCAGCAAAACAGCCCAGACAGCTAATTAAATCACACGTCAGCACAGCAAAATCATCTTCCTTAGTCTACAAGATAATTGCAAGAGAAACAGTAAAGCTCAGATACCACTTCTACTATCTTGAATCAGCTCTAACAATACCTGTAACATTTATTTGGTTGTTTGCAGAGCCCAGCACCAGTCATCTCCACTGCACTGAAACAAATCTGTTATTTCAAGGGACTTTAAATGGTTTTCAAGTGAAAACTTTTGCAGTTGGAATTTGAAATTAGCTGGGTCTCTCAATCCAGCTCCTGTGGGGCATCGTCCACTAAAACTAATAACAACAACAGCAATAATAACTATAGGAAACCAAACATCCCCACAAGTAGTATAACTGCTTCATCAGATATTTCAACCTCTTCTATGAGCAACTTGTATCTAATCCTCAGAGTAAATTACCATTGCACTGACAAGAGACATGTAATGAAATTGCTTTGCCACTGGCCCTGTTGGTTTCTTCAAAGTTTCTTTTATTATAGGAATTCAGTGGATCAATTAACTCTTAATTGAAGCACTTTTTGTTCCACGGGCAGAAAAACGCTTGCAAACCCTGATGGAAGATCTGTACGTTAGAGAGTTATGGCACTAGAGGATTAAGGCAATGGCTCGCTACAATGAGGTACCACGTCCCCCAGATCTCCTTTTCCCTTCCCTCTTGCTTTCTCCTTAAAGGAAATTACACCTGCCAAGTCATCTCTTACCTAATGTTTAACAAAAGGAAAGCCGATCAATGATTGCTTGGAGCTGTTGGTCTTCTCCCAGGAGCCAGAAGAATGAAGCTAACCTACCACTCTTTTTATTTTTAAAGCTCTTGGACACATGATACCTATTGTGGGGAAAATCCTTTATTCCCCAACTTTGTCTGTTAAAGAGCTCTTACAGAAAAGGAATCCAACAGTTCATTACTTCTATCTGCTCAACACACATTTGACATAATGGTATTAGTGCCTCATTGCAGGGCTTGAAAAGTGAAATCTGAAAAGCAGCTTTTTTGCCATCAGTTTATTTATTTGCTGAAGCCCTGTTTATGCCCCAGAATACAAACCGTATTATTTGCAGTTCATATAATTTATTTAATGCATTACATTCAAGAGGTCACCTGTGCTAATGCATCAAAGGAGTAAGTGGGTTACTCTCTATTTAAGAAAGGAGAAAACTATTTTCTCAGCCAAATTCTTCCCACCAATGCCCTGGCTTTCACCAAATCCAAGGTGGCGAGGGTGCAGGGCAAGGCAAATGTGGATGGGGAGAGCAGGCGAAGACACCAGCAGTGTTCACCTGGATGGCAGCAGCCAAGTTTGTCCTTTTGTGCCCTCAGTATCCCTCTCCTTCACTGGAGACGATGGCACTGGAGGGATGTGCTGCTCTCTGGAGGGGTCAGCCCATGAGCAGCCCCTTCAGCACCCACAGGTTTATATCTCTGCCCCCTTAATGTTTTGCTGTTGCCACGAAACTCCCGTGTGGCAACAGCAAAATGCACTTCCATCATCTTTAAAAGCTACTTGACTTGGTGGGTGGCCACGTAGCACTGCGAGATTAATGCATGCTATGTCCATCAGAAATTGCTTTCATCTTCCATTCAGCTATAGCTGTTGGATGTCAATGTATTAATTACAATCCACAGTGCCTGTTCATCACATTACACTGAAGTATTCAATAAATACCAATTAACACATTGGAGTCTTTCCATGAGTGTTTCTTGCCTGACTTGGAGTGAATGAGGTCATAAAAATATACCTTAAAAAAAAAAAAAGTAGGATAATAGCATATTTAGACTCATATACATCTCATATTTTAGTAGACAATTGGTTAGTAAAGTGCATTAGAAGAAAAACAACTCTATTAGTCCTGCCGAAGATGTATTGAGCCTCGCAGCAGATTCCAAAGTAGCCTACCTAGGAGACACACGGGTATTTTTTTGTGGTTTATACTGCACTGAATATATACTGTTGGTGAAAAAAAACAATAATAATTAGTGTCACAATAAGTGGAGATGTGTGCTCTAAAACATTGAGAATACATATCCATTTTACACCATCTTAAACCCATAAATTACCATATGGGCTTTCTCAGGGGCTGGAGATGATTTTGGTGGCTACCACGGTGTCACATGAATTAAGACAGACAGGGCAGATTTTTACGCTGTTTACTGCAGGAGAACCTGGCACAGAGCTCTTTTTGTTGCTACAATAAACTGCAGTCCCCTGAAGTGAAAAGATTGAAGGCAACAGCCTCTGATATCAGTAATGACCAAATGCAACCAGATGTTATCACTACTCCTGGAACAACTTCGCCTCCAGGTCCTGCAGAAATATAAACCCTATCTAGTGATGCCTGCATATTGGTTACAGATGCCAGGACTGCCATGTTCTTGTTTGGGTTTTTAGGGCAAAAAAAGGAGCTTTGGTTCCATGTGTTTTGGTCTGTTCATGAACCTGGGTTGCCCTGCTGCAGGAAGCCGTGCAGGATGGGAAGGTCCATGCCTCCCACCCCAGCCAAGGTGTCCTCAACAGGCAACCATCACAACAAAAAAATGAGATTCCCATCCTGCCAATCAGGCCCTGCCAGATGGTTCATTTTTAACTTCATTGCTGTGAACTGCAGGAAACTGTAACTTTACATGTGGACTTAGACCCACAAATGGGCAGTCATCCTCTAGGGGAACCCTCTCTGGGGCACGTAAACCACCAGCTTTTGGGGAGGATGCTGAGGAGCAGGTGACACAGCATGTCATCCTCCAGTTTCACCATAGAAGCATTAGCAAATGCTTTTCCTTCAGCTCCCAATTTCATTAAGGGCATTTGAGAGGGTTGTGCTAACAGAGACAGGTGAGATACCCAGAACAGTATTAAGCCTGGACCAGCAGCAGCAGCGCTGCAGTTCCTCTCATCAGATTGCTAAGGGCTCTGTACAAAGTGCCTGGATTTTCATGGCAGAAATTATATTTTTTTTCCCCCCGACCAGCAATGGGTTCCTTAGATCAGTAGCCTTTCAGAGGTGAGCAGAATATAAAAGGAAGACATTTGTGCAGCAAAAATTTTATGAGTCCAAGATCTATCAAGTAATAGCTGTGAGGCGGTATATTAAAAATACATATATAGCAATCGTGCTGTAGAAACAAACAGTCCAGTGGCACCGCCTGAAGTTGGCCAATATGGTGTAATGACTGGAAATGGCTCCTGGGTTTTCACAATTCAGGGTCAAAATAATCTGGCTTTTTTTTTTGCTTCCATGTATGCACAGCAGGACAGGGATCCAGGCTGCAGAACAGTTCCAGCAACGGGGCTGTGGTGGACAACCCCACTTCACAGTAGTACCAGAGAGTGGGGAAACTGAATTTTCTCCATGATTAAAATGAAACATGAATGACATGGAGGATTGGGTCACAGAGCCAAACAGGAGAACAAACACACAGGAAAAGTCGGTCTTGGCAGTGTCTTTCAGGAAAAAACTTCAAAGCCCATCTCTAGCAGAAAGCAACTTAGAGGCAGCTCCATCAGACCGGAGTCCTGCGCTGAAACTACGTGAAATCAGGCTGTGGGAAAACCCTGAAAAACACAGTTCACGTCAAAACACAGCCTGAAAGCGTATTTTAAATGTTAGCCTGCTCTTTCAAGCTCTCAATTCTCCCATTTAATTTCAAATTTAAAAGGTGCGTATACCTCATGGAATCACAGGGTGAGGATATTTTTATTCTCTCTTTTTCACCCTGCTTCTTTTTTGGTGCTTTGCTTGGACACTCCTGTCATTCCCCCTCCCTGTTCTGTCCCTCTCTGCACTCCACCGCCACTCCAGCAGTTTTTGGGGACCAATGCACGGTGCTGCAATCCGATGCCGGGTTCCAGCCGTCCCCAGAGCAGGACACTGCTCTGAGTGGTTCTGTGCCCAGGAGGGTGTCTGTGACCTTTTCTACCACATTATTCAGATTTGCATGATGAACACGATGACAAATAGAAAAAAGCTGCATATACTTAGCATACTTTTTTTTTGGGCAAATCACGGTCACCAATTATTTCTCCAAGCAGCAAGTTTCTATTATAGTAATACTGGTGGGATGTCAGTGCCCGGACTGTGGTGAAAATTATAGGATTTAAATGTAGCTTAAAGCACGAGTTCAGTGGGACCTGTACTTGCTGGTCTGCAGAAAGAGAAACAAAAATTCTGCAGATGTATTTTATATACTGCAGAGGGAAAATCTGACGGCAGAAGCGGTGCTTTGGAGGCAGGGCAGGCCTGAACTCCGAGTTATTTATTTCTATTGACGGCTCTTGATGTTCTTTCTGAAGTTCTGATCATCAAGAAACTTGAGAATGAGCTTTTTATGACGGTGCTAAAGACAGACTTTGGCAACAGCCACGTTTCACCTCAAATCCTGATTCCACTGAAGCATCTCTGAAGCTTTTTACTTTTCTCTATAGGCTAGCACTGTTTTTTATTATTTTTGGAAGTATTAAAGCTGAACGAACCTTTGAGTTCAGCTTATTCAATTTCCTACAGCTATTTTTTTCAGCATCTATCTGGACATCCTGGATTTGTCAAGGAGATTTTCTCCTGTGAAGAACATAAAATAAAAACATCTCAGCTGTGGCTCTACATAAATCGTATCATTGCTCTGAGGGTATGTACTGTATTTGGTAATTTTCTGATGGCTGCTCCAGCATTTTGATTAAAAAATTAGCACTGCAGCTCTGTAGTGCTATCCAATATCAATAAAGTACGTGCTAAATGAACTAAGAACTGGCTGACGGACAGATCTGAAAAAACATTTCTCAGAGGGGACCACTCAAATGGGGCTGTTTCTGGTGGTGCCACGTGAAGAGCTGTCCAAAGCCCAAACCTGTCTGCCATTTCCACTGAGATCTGGAACGAACGCAAATCCCAGCTGATATTACAGACACCAGAGAGTGATGGAGTGGAAGGCAGGACCGAGGTACTGAGCTTTTTGGCTTGGCCAGGAACCTGTGCCCATGGACAATCAAGCATTTTAATATAATCACGTACACATTTACAAATAACACATCGAGCACATGTCCAGGAATGAGGAATGCAAGACAGAACCATACAATGAAAACCAGATTAAATAACTAGTCCAGCCCCCACTTTTAGCAGAGAAAAGGGTCAATAAGTGACAAAATACACAACAGTGACCAAAGACCAGTGTGATCCCTGCCTGGGTGGTGGGGAAGGGCAATAACAGCACATGGGAGATTCCACCTTCGACACTGATCCTGGTGGTGCGGAACCTAAAAGGCACCATGAGCTACCCAAGACAAATACAACATGAATCAGGAGTGGTAGTTGCAGTAGATACATCTGAGACAAATGCTAGAGAGACATTTCTGATACATTAAGGAACATTTTTGGCTTTAAAAGCTATGAATCTGCTGAACTGGTCCAAGAGAAGAGGAAGAGCACATAGGTGGAGAAGCAATTCAAATAATCCCTGAGATGCCTGAAAAGGCAAAGAAAGAGAACATCCACAGCAGCTTTCCTTAGATGAAAGAAGATTTCAAAAGGGAAAAAATCTAACAGTTACCCACTAGGAAAAACAGGTAGAGAAAACAAGAGGAAAGCAGCAGCTAAGATGTTCTGGTTTGTACGTAATAAAAGAAGACCTAGGAAAGCCTGGCTGGGATGCTACCATATCGCGCCTTTTGACCTTGTGTAAAATCCTACGTATTTTAACTAAGATTTTCCCCGTTTTTAGTGAAAAGACATTTTTGCCTCACGGCTACACTGCATTTGCTCCACAAATTCCTCAGAAAGAGAGATTTCGAAAAAAAAATAAAGGTAAATGCAACACATAAAAGTTTGGATCCAACTTTCAGAAATAGCATCTGCTTTTGCAAGGCCAGAAGGAAGCCCTAGGAAAGCCTGCAATTCCACACTCCCAGCCCACTGACAAATCAAATTACACCTTTCAGAGCTCTACCGATGTGATCTGAAGGGCCACGCGTATGTCTAGGACTGTCAGCCATTTTATGATCTCACCAATATCTGTATTTGCTGTTCACTGACGTAATTTTTTATCTGCAAGCAAACGAAAATGCTATTATTTGTGTCCATGAAATTGCTTCGGTGAACATTGCCGGAATGGATCAAATAATTTTTTGAGAAATAGTATTTGCCTGGTTTTATGTGCCAGCGAGCCACTCATAAGTACTTCTAAATATTTAAACGTACTACTCCTGCAAGCATAGACATTTGATATGGCTTGTATTACATCACCCCTCAAACACTACTCCACACTGCAGATCCTTGCATTTAAAACCAAGACTAACAAATCAATGCACCCCGAAGAGCATTTTAAAATCACCAGTACATTGTATCCTTGTGAGTTTTCTTTGCAATTTGTAGACAATGGATTTCCAATAACAACTTGTAATTAGCTCATTTTCTCTTATCCAATCATTACATATTAAGACCACTGACATTTTGCAGATGGTATCTTTTGAAATTAGATATATTTGAAAAACTGGAGTTTGGCAATTCACACTTGAATGCACCGATTCCGGCATGCAACTGATATGACTGCACAAAAACAAACAGCAAAACAGTGTCAGATACTCTCCCTGCCTTTTCCTAAAAATATCTGGACAGCAATTCTTAACCAAAAAGCATGAAATCACAATAATTTTAACCATGTCTACAGTTGCTATTAATTTAGCCCAAATTTTATTTCAGGAGACTCTGTTAATACAAATCATAATGCCAAAATGTATGAACTAAGCAGAGTACACAACAGCCAACCTGGTTAGATGAACGAATATCTGATCTTAACGCAGCAACATCCGCTTTCTGGCCTAAGGCAAAGCCATGTCCCTCTTTCCACCCTTAAAGACGCATCCACATGCAATATTTTTTACTGATCTGAGCATTCTTAAGTTTTTTCTCTGGAACCATATTTTAGCATTTGCAACATTTTTGCTTAGAATAACTTTGTCTTTCTTGCTACAGATCAATTATGCGTTTGGAGCATCAGCCCATGCACAGGGAGCCCCCGAGCACGGGTTTGTATCTCCGCTTTACTAAGCTGCTGCATCCACCTACAGCTCAACACTGCCAGATCAGTCCTAATAAAGCCTAAATACCTATTAAAGCCTAAATACCCAGTAAAGGATCACAGCTTGGTTGTGCAAACACTGGTTACTAAATGCTGCGTCAGTGACTTGAATGCCTGTTGTTTTTTTCCCCATCATCTCAGCCAGTCTGCACCTACTATAGAAATTATCTAAATGCTTTAAATTTCTGCCTTTTGTTTCATTTTCTTTTTAAACTTTTAGTTTTATTTTTGCTATAAGATTGCACTATTAAATTCATCATTCTAGAAGATGGCCGGTAAGTTGCCTTTATCGTCAGTAACACAGCTGCACACCGTTCCTGCAGGCAAGCAGGGACGGGTTGCTTTGGGCAGCTGAAGGAAACTTCATTTCTTTCACATCACCTCTAACACTGCCTCAAACCAAAAGGAGAGGCCAGCCCTCCCCAGCCTGCTATGGAGTGTTTGAAGTTTAGATATCCCATAGCTCACAGAAGAAGCAAATCAATGTTGGTAAGCTAATGAATTATTTTCAAGTTTGTACCAGTATCTGCAGCAACATGAAAGAAAAATCACATACCAAGGAGATTGCAGCCGAAGAGGCAGAGCACGGTCCACAAATTGTCAATATTTTAGGCCTGTGATTTGATCCTGTAGATAACTGTTGCTACAGCATTGCTTAAGAGAACACCTCAAGCAAAACATTTTATCTCACAATATAGTTGTCCAATATAATTAACCAGGCTTGACCAATCTAGCTGGAAAGCAGTAGTGACAAACACCCAACCCTACGTGCCAGCTTCGTAAAGATGTGAGTAAACACTTCACCTGAACACAGAATTTACAGATGCAATTTCTGTTGGAATAGCTGGCTCGCTATGTGTATGTGGAGTACATATTATTATTATGGATGCATTTTTCTAAATATGGGTGCTCATTTTCCTCACACAGCATTTATTTATCACCTTCCTTAAGATTAGATGTCTATCCAGAATACATACACTTCTCAAAGCTTCCTTCCTCAATCAGCAACTCCTTCCCCTCTCCCAGTTCTTTGATCAATCTTAAACACAGGTAAAAAAGGAAAATCTGAACTAAAACTGAATCAGTGAAGAATGCAAACTTCTTTTAAGGAGTGTAACAGCATCATAAGAGGAAGTTTAAGAGAAGAACACATTGATCCTGCAGCCTCTTCTGCATCCATTCCTGCACGAAATATGCTCCTTCTAAACAATATTTATGTTCTTTAGATAATAAGGTATCCATAGACGATAACATATTGCTCATCTTGGAGAAATAGCAGTTTTCTGTCTACATGTAACATATATGCATAAATGATTGGGAAATAATGACTGGACTGAAAAACAACAATTTGTCATTTTTCCTTCAAACTCCCTTTGTCTTTTTTTTTTCCCCCAGCCAGATATGACATCAAGGATCTCAAAACGTTGCTGCAGAGCCTCTAGAAACTGTGTGACACATCAGCCCTTAAGAGCCCCGCTGGGAAATGCAAGGCACCCTCAGTTGGTCATGATAGCATTGAGGTGGGGAAATTATCTTGGGGCACAATTTCTAACCTGACCTAATGGAATACTCCTGGTCTTTTATGCAATCTTAGTCAAAAAACTTTCTAAACCCAGTGTGACCCACTGGGAAGAGATGCTGTGGGGTAGCAAAGATGCTTGCAAGAGGCCTTTTCTGTGCTTTCAGAAATGCAACAAAATGCAAAAGCCAGCAGTGAGAAGGGGATGTTGGTTAGGAGAGCAGAACAATGTTCACAAGATAAAGTCATTTTGATGGAATGCATGTTTTCCCTCTCTTTGACATATTTGTATTGCAAATTGACCTGTCCACATTGATGATAATATAGATCTACAAGATTATAGTGATTTTTTTCTTTCTTCTGGTAGGCTTTCACATTTGCCAGACTGCTACTTTCCCATTAGGGAAGACAAGAGGATTGCCAAAAGTGACATTCCTAATTCTAATGACCTCCAGTCAGATACGGTTCCAGAAGTTATATCCAAAAATCACTCATCCGAGCATATTTCAAGTATGACTCAGCTGGGTGATGCGCTTGCCAACTCACCCGACCATCTCCATGTTGATTAATCAGACACATGCTCTGCCTTAGCTCTTATGACAACTAAGCCTTTAATTTCTTAGTAATTTATTGAATCTTTGTGACAATATAAAGACAACAGACCAATACACTTGCTAGTACATTCTATATTTTTAGAATGTGAAAAATCTTGAGATCATATTAAAAATTACTTTTTTAATTATGGTCCTGAGCCTGCTTACCTAATATAACTTATTAACGAGAAATTAGAAGACACCTAGAAGTTGTGCTCGCCAGACCTGCCAGGAGAGCATTTCATTGGTCTCATACATTACTTACATATGATTAAGGTGATTTGAAAAGTGATACTTTAATCCTGTGTTAATAGATATTTCTAGTCCTCCTCATACATGCACATAAACTCCCAAAAGGCATATTCTTGGGATTCAGGAACAAAAGAACTTTCAGAAAACCAGAAGAAAGATGACGGGGTAGGCCATCATTTCTGTCCATAATCCAAAACCATGCACTAAGATGTGTATGGAAATTATTAGTATGATTAGAAATTATTATTAAAAATAATATTAGATGTAGTGCTTGTAAGGGCAAAAATCACACTTCAGAAAAGGTAAGAGATTGGATTTTTCTCACCCATGCACTTTTCATTGATTTGCGGCTGATCAGCATGGACAGGAATCAAAAATGCCATTTGAATCTCTGTGGGTCTTGTAGAAAGCGGAGACACACAAGGAGGGAGAGGAAGAGACTATTTTGTGGCTCCGTAAGTTACAGAAAAGCCATGAGACTATCTAAAATAAAATGCAACTTCTAAAGCAGCAGGGGAATGACAAATTGGAAAGCTCTTCACATTATCAAGGTCATCTTCAAACCTTTCCAACACTGCGACACAACACCAGGGCACGGCGCGCTGCAACAGATGTAACGCAGTTTTTGAGAGGATAAATTAGATTAAGACTTTCTGATGTCACTGAATTCTGGTAATTATGTTCCTCGGTTTGCTGAGCAGCCACCCCCGCAGCCTGCTGCCAGCATGTAGAAATGAGTGACTTGGGTGAATTTCAAGCAACGAAAAGATCATCCTAACAGGCCAAAAATATGAAAAACGTGCAGGATGTTGCACCTTTAAACTACTACTCCAAGCCAAATTCTGGCTCATAACAAGGCAGAAATTCAAAAACACTTAAGGACTGCAAACCAAAGTGGGCACTTAAGACAAGTGTTTGAAGTATTTTTGAGCATTTTTCCTACATTGTGTAACTTTCACCAAGCACTAAAGTTTGCTTACACGGTCCCCAAAATTTCAAAAGTTGCAAGCAATGAACTTTTTTTAAATTTTAATTTAAATTAAAAGCTGATGAGCCATTAACCAAACTTGATAGAAGCAGACATTCTGGGAAAATTGCAAATGGAGAAGTCAGGCTGATTTTCAGCTTCAGATGGAGGACAATTCTCTCCATATACAAAATCCTTTTGATAGACACTCATTGTTACGCCTTGGGTTTTGTTACTAAATTTTCACAGTTTATCGATCACTATCTCTATTCATTGGCTAATATTTTGTACCTGTCTTATTTTCATTGTCTACTTAAAATTCACTGAACTGAAAACTCATACAAATGACTCTTGGAATTCAGCTTCGAGTTGCTGTGACTTTGAGAACCCATTGATCCAAATATGCTCCCAAATAACTACGTGTCAAGTCTTTATAGCTGGGTTAATTCACTTTATGGCCTTCTTAATGCATGCATTTTTATGTTTTATTGTATATCTACTGGTTTGAGTGAGCTGTGTTGAATTAAATGCATATGGGGTTCAAACAGGTCCATAGTGACAACTGGGGGCAATTTAAAAGCACTTTAAACATTATTATCCTAAGATTTTTTTTTTTTTTTTTTAAGAAGCCGAAGTCAAGAAAACAGAAACCACTCTCTTTAGAAAAGAGGATCTTTGGCAAAAGTAGAAGATCCGTGTTAGCATCGTTGCTTGCCAAAGAACATCAACAAGGCAAGTGCTGGTGTGGGGCACATGGTGACTCTTACACCCAACCAGCATTTCCCACTGAGCAGGCACTGGAGCCAGGTGCACTGGTTTAGAAAAGGAAATTAAGAGCTACTGAAATTACTTTGTCTATAAAAGGCCATATGCAAAGACCAGAGATTCCAGCTTCAGAGGTAACCAGCTTGCTATTGGCCTTTTGCCTGCACTCAGCAGTTCAGTGGTTGAATTTTGCATTTGTTTAAAAGAGTATTCATCACATACAAGTATTCTGTAGCTCACTATCCTTATCGTTGAATAAACCCCCACATTTTCTCTCTTTTTTAGTATCCCAAAGGGACAGGCATCAATAAAACTTTCTGTCATTCAGGTGAAGGAGGAAATGTGGGCCTGTTCCAGGGAAGGACTTCAATGAATGTGTAACTTAAAACATGAACATAAAGTTATGAAGATAAAGGGGATAACACAAGTACTTATTTTTTCACACTGTTTAAGAAGCTCAGTGATCTAGGGATCCTTGCAAATGCTGCTGAGATATGGACTGAGATCGCACACTGTAATCCATTTACTAACACGGAAACTAAATGGAGAAAATATCATTGCCAGGCAGAATACTCAGTTAAACACCTTCCCCACAGCAAACTAACCCATGTTGCCACATTTAGACAGCTTCCAACCCTGTTTCCTCAGGGTTACTCAGAAACCACATACTCAGGTCTGCAGACACGGCCAGTTGAACATCATCTCCCCACTGTCAACAACAAGCAGCACAACAAAATACACAAGAAAACAATAAGCCCCACACAATTTTACCAACATCCTAGCTCATGCTTATTCTTTGGAGAACAGCAACGTTTAGAAACAAGCCTTCCATAGTATTTTCACAGCATTAAATACAAAAAGGGATTCTTTTTGCTGACCATGTCTGGGAATACAACATTGCCATCATAGATATCCACACGCTTTCAACGCCCAGGACAGACAAAAGCCTCAGGACTCACGAAATGCTGTATAAAGCTCCTGCAGGGTTAAGCGACCGTCATTGTTGTAATCATCAAAGCGGAGAAGGTCTTCTAGTGTACAATCCAATAAATCATCTTCCAGGTCCTCCTTCTTCATTAGCTGTAGCAAAGAGAACAGGTAATCTTACATATAATGTAAAGCGACAGATTGCTGTCCCAGCTCACCCAGCAGATTTTCCACTAAATGCTCTTTGGGGAGATATAGATATATTGTATCCATCATTGTGTATTTGCTTTTTATGAAGATACAACCGAGCCTCTTCTTTCAGCAGCAGCACAGAAACGCATTTTCACTTCACAAATGTATTGAAAAATAAATACAAAACAAGGAAAAAGGAAAGTCTGTTTTTCTCTCTCTCCTGTGTAGGTAAGGACAAAAATTGCATTCCTTACTTTTAGGACCAGAATGGGCAAGAGTGGATGGTGTATTCAACACTAACGTGTTTTTCCAGCCTCTGACAATTTGTTTCTTGTGTATTGTAAACATTTCATACATTCCACATTAAAAATGAAGAGAGGTTTAGAAGTCATACATCCAAGTTAGCAAATAGCCAAAATCAGACCTAAGGATAATGAAAATGCTGGGTTCGCTGAATTTATTGTAAAACATTTAGAAAACTGCTGAAATGTTGCATCTTCTGGGCAGGAAGGCTTTTTGTTGTAGCCCAGGGTCTCCTTTATTTACTATTCTAGTCTTGGCCCATTATATTGAAGCAATGTAAAGTAATAATGCTAAAAAAATGACCCTTCACCTAGCAAGTAAAAATGTTCAATAAAAGTGAGATCAACCATAACTTACAAGATCAATCTTTTAAGGATGGAAATTTCCCTTTGTCTACCTTTGTATTGAAAATTGATTAACTTTTCATAAGACTGACAAGTTTTTACTAGTCCTTGTGATTTAACGTCAGAAAAAACCAAAACACAACAACACACAACATGAAACACTTCAGCTGCAAGAAATTCAGTAGATTTATGAACGTGACTTTAAAATACATTAAAGTTTTAAATGGAAATAACATTCCAATTACTATGCTCTCTAAGGAGAGGGGGACAGACCATCTGCTGCCGCTTTTTTGCTCAAAGCAATTCCGTCATGGAGGACAAACAAGTGAGTGAAGATCCTCACCATGCCCAGGTACAGCCCCAGTGCAGGACTGCCCCCTCCACAGGGACCCTGCTGCCATGTTTTTTGCTTTAGGGTGAATCCCTCTGCAATGAGTATCCTAAAGATCCCCCTTCAGGTCTTAAAAACTACTCTTTTCTGCAGCAGTGTACATTACCTGCCTCGAGTTTTATCTTGCAGACAAGGTTATAGTGCTCGAGAGACTATTTTTTCTTTTAAATAAAACAAAGAAAATGCACAGCAGCAGCTCATCCAGCAGCGAGAGAAGGAGATCCCACTGCACCACATTCATTTCAGCTGCACCACATATGTTTTCACCCACAGGCAATGAAATACCCATCTTTGGGGAAATTTGAAAGTTGCAGAGAGTTTCAAATTAAAGATCCAATGCAAATCAATCACAAATTTACCTAACAAGGCAAGGAAAGTTCTGTTGAGACTGTAAGACAGAAGATTAAAAATTGCTCGTTACCAAAAAAAAAATCACTTGAAAACTGGGTGAATCAACTAGTCACGTAAGAGCACATGAAAATCATCTTGTTGTTAGAGCTGACAAGAAAAATAAAGAATTGACATCCTACATGTAAACCGTGAATCCTGTTGGCATGAGAGCCCCAGAGCTGCCCTGCAGACACATCCTCTGGTTGGGAATCCAGCCACGGCCCCACCGAGGGCCCAAGACCAGCACCACTCAGCTCAGGATTATAAGTATTCATGGTTTATCTCTATTCTGCATTAGCTCACATTACTTTGTCTTTTGAGAGGTGATCACACTGTCAACTCGGCAATGCTCTTGTGAGAGAGACCTGGGCTTCAAGCACATCTGCAAATAAAACCCATAGTAACTTTGTGGCCGACCTTAAAGCACTGACTCCTGCTCCTTTAAAATGCAGGTCATTGCTTCTTCCTAATGGTAATGGCTTGCAGGCTGCCAAACCTTTATTTCCACACAAGCTGAGTTTTAATATCCTAACAGAATAAGTTTCATGTAAAAAGGGGGGAAAAATGGAGAGTAGAACAGACACTTGGATGTCACTATGCAAAAGCTGGCTTTGAATTCAGATAAAAGTGTTTTCTTATACCTACCATGTCTTTATAAAAGAATCATTGCATTTAGATGAAGTATTGTATATATTCATAGCTCTGAGATCTAAGGGAATTTACGCTGACACTTTGCATTGTGCAGAAAGGATTGTACATCATGTCAACAGCCTGAGGATTAAAATTCAGTGCGAACTGTCCTAGACAGGAGCGAGCTGAGGGAGGAGCAAGCTTGTGTCTGCCCTCCTGCGTGCTCACAGCTCACGTTTACACGCGGGAGCTGCAACTCACTTCATGTTCGCTGGGAAGCAAGGGCAGATGAGATGCTCCTGCAGAGCACAGGGTGAAGTGCCAGCTCTGGAAACTGGAACAGCTCCCAGGCAGGTGTTGGCTTCCAAAAGGCTTTTAAAAGGCATTTGTTTCTAATTCTCCTCATGGACGACATGATTAAATGGAAAAGACAAGATCTTCCCACATCTGGCATAAAGCATCTTCTTATAGTTATGAGACTGTTTCCTTCTGCATGTGCAAAGAGCAAGTTCAGGACACAGAGTAACCAGGTTGAGTCCATGGTCTGCCTGTTCGGTTCACTTTACCAATTAGATGAATTCCAACACAGCATGCCCATAATTAGAAATAACAGGTTTTTTTTCAAGCTCTCACCTTTTCTTTCATTATTAAGTTCTGCTAATCAACATTTCAGCATCTTCCTAGGGATTTGGGGAAAATAAACCTGTTAAAAAAGATTCCAGCTTTGCTGTCGTGTTACTGCATGCTAATGCATGGTCCAGAAGGCAGGGAGGAAGAATTAAGAGATTTCTGCCTAACTTACATGCACCTAAAAAAATCCAAATTAATTCTCCCCAAGCTGGCTAGCTGGAAATACTTCAGAAGATGACGGTTATAAGCGAGGATTAGTATCTATTTTCAGGAGCATGGATGGGGCTGGAAAACTGCCATGTTTTTTGTTTGTAGAGTAGCTTCAAATGTTTGAGACAACATTGTTACCCCAGAGACACAGAGTGAGCCTCATATACTGAAGCAGATTTTCCTCCTTTACCTGCTGCCAGCCGGACAGTTACAAACGACTCTTCTCACAAGAGCGCTGCTGCGTTACATTTCATTCACTCTCTGAAGGAAAAATGCAATCCACTTCATAATTCCATTTTCGTTGCACAATAAACTCACCTGAGCCAGTTCTGAGCTGCTGAGATGCCCATCACTGTTTGTATCCAAGTGTTTAAACATATTTTCAACTAAGAAGCGCTTCTGGGAGACTCCGTCCTCAGCCAGGCTGCTCGGTGGGCTCTGCCGATGAGCCTGCAGCTCCAGGAGGATGCTTTTGAGCCGGCTGTAGTCTGCCATGGTACAGGTATCACCTAAAAGACAAGACCGCATTACCCGACCATGTACATTCGCCTTAATCTTTTTAAAGGATGGAGCTACTAAAAGGAAAAATAAGGCACAGCAGAATCCAGGCTGTCTGAATGTACAGCAACCACTCAGCTCTGTGCTTGAGGAGCTCCTGCAGATGTTACCTGCTGTAACAGCCGGCAGTTTTTCTAAATCCTGCTGTCAAGGATGCTCTTCAGCATGTCACCTTCCAGACTACAGAGCGTCAGACTTCCACACTCAGCTTTCTAATCCCCATCCGTATTACATGGGCTCTACATTTTTTCAAGATAAAATAAATTCATCTACCCGGTGATTATAAAGTGAAAAAAACCTAAACCTGGGGAAGCTGATGTTTAGAAAGTGCCCCAAACATAAATAAATGGTACCCCCTGAGTGTCACCTTGTGCCAAACATGGGGCTTAAATGCGGTCAAGGTGGTCGGCCGGTTGGAGGGAGGACAGCGAGGAGCCCCTGCAGCTGGGATGCCGCTGGTGCGTGCGCACATCAACCCGTGCAGACTGACACAAATGCTTTCCTCAGCCCCCGACCAGGGAAAAAGGTTATTATCAGGGAAATGCCCTCAAGCCACTTGCTCTGAAGTGACACCAGGTTGGCCAGAGGAACCAGACAGAACCTTCCTGACCCTGAAAGCTCCTGCTACGGTCGCAGCAGCCAGCTCTTCCACAGTTGTTCTCTGGGGAACATCTTGCTCTGATTTCAGGGCATCTTCTTAGAGAAGAAACACATCCACATACTAAAGTCATATAAGATGTTACGGTCCTTTTCTGCTCAACTGCTGTCTGGCAGAGCTTGGCAGAATAAAGAATGGCAACTGTCTTTTTTGTGTAAATCTGTTTGCTTTCGTGTAGACCGCAGTGGCTGGTGTCTTGCAGGAACCTGGCTGACCCTGCCTTGGAGTGGACTCTGGAGCACCCTCGCGTTCCAGCTCTCCCACACTGTGTGGGCATCAACCATCACCCACCAACAGTACCGACACAGTCAGCGGTTCCCATTAGATGCCCTTTTCTCTATACGGTATTTTCTCTATAATGTAGTTGCCCTTACTCTCTGTAATGGTGCTTTAAAGCAACTTTTTAAGGTCTCACCACTGATCCTGTCGGATTAAATCTGAGGGAACCTGGTCTTGCTTCAGTTTAAGGGACAATACTCTTGTAGATCAGCTCCCAAAGGACCCCAAACATTATTCCTCTACAAAATAACAGAAGACTGGCATACTGACAACTAGGTGTTCCTGTTCTTTTCTTGTTGAGCTGCACCATTTTTGGCCCTCTGGTCCCACTCCAGCTGAAACCCAATTACAATTCCTGGTGGGAGGCATTTCTCTGATAGCAAACCCATCAACTGCCAAGATTTCTTTTTTACCCTTCGTGTTGTGTGCTCACAGCTTCAGAAGCACCACAACTTGAGAAGGTGCGAGAGGACAGAGAGGCTGGACTTGTGTTCACCCGTCAGGTCAGTGCCTTCCTGCTGCACAAGCAGTAACTGCAAGACAAGGTTTATTTTTCCACCCTGAACTCAGACCCTTCTAGGTTTGAGAGTTTCTCACTGCTCAGGGATACTAAGCAGCTATAAAATTACTCCTTCTCTCTAAATAATCTCCAAAGATCTCTTGGTTCCACTAATTTTATGGAAAAAAAAAAAATGAGGCTAGTCAGCTACTATTAGTCTTGTTTAGCATTTGTGTTGGTTTTCTATTTTTTTTTATGGGGTTTTGTGTTTCCCATTTACGCATCCCCCCCCCGAAATATGTCATATGATGCCTATTGTGAAGTTAGTATGAAGAGATATCTTTCTTCCAATCATATGCTTATTTAAGAGAAAAACCGATTGCCGCATGCAGTGTAATCAAGTAATTAAGTAATTTTGCAATCTTGTTGTAAATACCACTTTAGTTACTACAATGATAGTTTTTTTGTGAGCTGGAATTTTCCTTCAACTTCAGTCAACTTTAAATCCCTGAGATGTATCTAAGACTAATGAAGACAGGGAAATCTCATTGATTTGCTTTTGCTTTGTGGTTTCCACTCAGGAGCACAATCAAGGCTACAGACAAGCCACACGGTGACCCCCAGGTGGGCTGCCCCGCCGACACAGTCCTCTCCACAGTGGGTACTACCCCGCAGCCCCCAGATCTGCTCACCCTGACACCTGCCTTCGGCCCTTTTTATTTCTCACTTCATCCTCCTACTGACTTTCACCAGTAGCATATATCAAAGCAGCTCTTCCTCTACACCTCCCAGACCTTTTATTTTCTGCAGCTGGGTCTTTTTTCCCAGAGACTCCCTAACTGGTGCCCGGGGCAGTGCTTTCCCAGCCCTCCTTCCTTGCTGCCTTTCTGACTCACCTCCACCTTAACCCTCTTTCTGACCACAAAAGGCAGAATTGGAAAAGGACCCAAGTGCATCTGAATCCTCTTCATCTCTTCTAACAAGCCTTCTCACTTTATTAAGCTTATATTGACAACTTTTCTGGCTAGCAGCTATCCCTGGCACCAGTCTGATCCCATGCACCTGCCTGGAGGATTAACTGGTGTGACAGTTCCTTGGACACTGGAGCCTCAGACAAAACTGAGCACAACTGCATGTTTAAACAGAATTTCCAGTGTGAATCATGCGTTAATGCGATGGCAAAATATACATAGTATGTGCAAGGAGCAGATGTTGGAATACAAACGTTGGATCTCAATTCCTGTGTGCGTGGGACCTGACCAGGTCACCCAGTGGTGACACAGCCAGGCTCTCAAATGAGTTGCATGGTGAGAGCTGGGAGATGGCAATCTTCTTTCCCTGCATTATAACCCTCCCTGATTTCTCCATGCTCTGCAAACAAAGGCACCAGACAACTGCTCTTTGTAAAACAGTACACACTGCTCTGGGCTGCAAGACAGCCCAAGGTGGGTATGCTCATTTGGGGACTTTCAGAGGGTCACGGTCATGCTGCAGCCTCCAGGCAAATGTGATGGGCACGAAGAGTAAAATAAAGGAAACCATGGAAGGATGGAGCTGGTAACAGTCTCTGTGAGGAATTCTCAAATCCTGTTATAAACTCTCACATTTTCCCCCACCACATCACTGCTGTGTCCAGGGTCAGGGACCATCTACCAACAGAGTTCCATCCTGCATGGCAGGATAACGCCATTCCACTGCACACACAGCAAAGAAAACCGGCAATAAGGCAATTGTGTCTCCTATTTAAAAAATAAGTTCAGTTTCACATGTTGTTAACACGTGCCACAGCTGGAAGGTCAGGAGGTGCTCTCAGCCCCTGTTAAAACTGCTCCAGTACCTCATTACCTTCACTTATCTCAGGAGAAAACTACACTCTTAGCTCTGCTGGAAGTGGATCCCTCAGCATCTCTTCACAGTGTGACTGTGATAAGACTCCACGGGTCTCGCACCTTTGAACATCTTCTCCTGATATCTGAGGGCCACGGTGACGCACAAGCAGTCACTTCAGAGCATGGCACAGCTCAGCAGTGCTCCATGTGTCAAACGATAAGTGAAAGCAATAACATCCCGGGGTTGCAAGATTAATAATTTGTGGTTTTTTGAACTAAAAGATTGGAAAATGCACTAAAACTGTAATATATATATGCATATGTGCATACGAATATATATATATCACTGTAGTGGAAAAACGGGAAAAACCACTCCAGGTCAAAGGAGATACTCCGTTTGACCCAAAACTATGACTTTATATTAATCCAGACCAAAGCATTAGTTCCAAAATTATCAATGCTTGAGCTGTTTGAGCTGGTGTTTTGCTGCGTAACCTGGACCTAATGCTATTCCAAACACAGCTTCAAAGCACTGCAGTGACCAGAAGTGGATGCTGGAGGAACCCTACGAAAGACACTGCCTGCTCCCTTCCCACGCAAGGGAGACATTTCTGCAACTTGAATCATTTGGCCAGCCCCAGCCAAGGACAGATAGGCCCTTCTGTAGTAAAGATCCTTCCCTTCCTTTACTAAGCATTATTCTTTTGTCTTTTAACCTATCTTCCCTCCAGATGCTGCTAACCCTCATCTTTCAGAGCTGTTGTACAGGTCCTGCAAAGGACAGCTCTGTATTTTTCTCTCCTTCCCACCCACCCATCTCCTGCTGTTGATGACACCTTGTAATCTTCTTACCTTGTACCTGGGATCCACCACCTTTATCTACTAAATACTGTCTCTTTAGGTTTCTGGCAGCACTGCTGCCTCTTGCATGTTTTCTGTTCTTCCAGTTACTATGCCCCTAGCTGTTAAACTGAAAGAATCACTGAAAAGCCACCTGTATGCCCTCTCACTTATCCGTATTCTTGTCCCTGCTTTGCTAAGTGCCCACAGCGGTTTCCTTTGCACCATGAGCTCATTGTTCGCAGTTTCTCTCATCGGTAGGTCTCGCTAATTGATGTCTCTCAGCTTGGTTTCCTTGTTATGGCTTCCCAGGGACATGCATTCTGTTGGCAACTGCCACCAGCTCAGACAAGTTTTGCACTTCCAGAGGCAGCTTGTTGGGAGGTGGGTCTCCCAGCCCACACACCGCGATGTGACTGTCACTGTTAAGGACATCATAGGCACCTGACATCAAAACTAAAATGCTGATCATCTAACACAGGGTGGGGTATTTTTTACACAAACTTCAATAACAACACATAAGACCATAATCTTTGGATTCCAGTTTCAGAATTAAAATAAATGAAAAGGCCACCTCCACCATTTCAAGAGACTCTGTATCACTGCCACTGATGGCCACTCTACTTTTTGAACACAAATGTAATTCGATAGCAATGCTTTGCACAACAAACATGAGCCTTCTCAGGAAAATCTACATGGTTTTTGGCCCATGGTGGGATGCTCTGGGCAGAGATGTCTTTGTTCCCCTCCCCAGGTCAGCCTGTATCCCTCCTGTGAGCTCAACATCTCACTTTGTAGCCTGAAGAAGAAAACACCGGTGGCTTTCAAACAAACCTCACACAAGGTGCAGCTCCCTCCTGTGCTCTTTGGATAAAACTTCAGTATACTTGCACAACATTCACGGATTTCTGGCATTTTCTTTTTTGTAGAAACAGACCATTCAAGCCCTGCTCCAGCAGCAGTCTGCAGTGCTCTCCAGCCCCAAACCCTCCTCCTGTAGCAGCCACGGTCGTGTGATGTAGGATGGAGCCGAAAGCGAGGAATGATGCTGCAACACCCCTGGCCAGGGAAGCCTACAATTCCCCCTTGAGGTCTCTGAAGAAAGAAGCCCTTTTTATTCATTTACAGCGCTTTCGAAACCAGTGAAGCCTGGCACCGTTTGAATTTTCAAAAAAAGCAAAGAAAAACAATACGATAGAAGAAAATAAAAGAAAAACCCAGTGTATTAAGGTCTGATTGCTAAAGTCTGGCCAGTAACTGTCACATTTACATGCTCTGCTCACTCCAAGCAACGCGGTTTCTTGCTCTGTTTTGCAGCAGCTATGTAATTCATCCTGCTTAGCACATATGCATGTTTTGGCAGATAAAATATTGATCAGCCTGCCAAGAAACACAGAGTGCCATTCTGTTTTCATGTCAAAACTCAGTAATGAACTACATTTATCAAGAGCATCCTTTCTGTGAAAGGTCAGCGGTGAATGTGGCTAAATTGTGATGACAGATCATTAATCCAGTTCCCTCAATAATTACCCTCTTTAAGGACTTTGCTTCTGGTTTCTGCGAATTGCAGCAGGTTTTTACCGTGGGATCCCTGAGCAATCTTCAGCCCACTTCTGAGTCAAAGTAGATAATCAAGAAACAGCAAGTCTGGGGATTAAATGTCCTTCAACGGAATGCAGTTAACATAAAATAAAAAATGAAGTGAGGAAGTGCAGAGCTTGCTTTGATGGGTAAACTAATCTCCTTGTAAAAGACTGTCCAAGGTGCCTTGCAATGCAATGATTACTAGAAATGTCAGTACTTCTTCAAATATCAAAAATTATCTGATAACACCTATAGAGCACCAATCTCAAAGTCCTTGGCGTTCAACTAACCTGACAGTAGGTGTGAACCTAAACACGTACAGATGTCTTTAGAGGATGTGAGCCCCGGTGGTGACTGAGCTATTTTGCAGCACAACTACAGAGGCTGCACGAATGGCAGATGGCACCTGCAGCTCTTCATAAAATCCGTGACAAAAGCTGTGCGGTCATTAGCATCCTGGCTAAGTACAAAAGTATGTGATTATCTGCACAAAAAGGTATATATGGAGATTTATTTTATTTCACAGTTCCTCTTAGATCGTGCTGGTTATTTTTGGCTGTTCTTATAGCAGTTTTCTAGCTCCAGGAAGAAATTCAGTGCAGGAGATGGGAACACTAAGCTTTGTTTTCTCATTCATATCCATGGGGCAAAAGAGATGTAGTCACTCAAAATGGCATTTCTAGACAAAATTAAAGGGATTTGAGAAAAGTTCTGTTTCCAAACAGCCCAGCCCAACATACACTTTACTCAGGTTTTACCTGGTATTGTTGGAAGCATCAGAAAAGGACTTTACTGTTACAGGATACAAATTCATTTACGAGTGTGGCTCCTTAATTCTTTTGCCATTTACAGCTAAATTGCCTATCAGCATCAGCCCATTTTCATGCATACAAAATGAAAGCATTGGGACGCCTAAACTGCAAAAACGTGGTTCCAAAGCATCAGACTGCTGAATCTGAGTGAGATGATTATGTGAACTCTCTACCATCAATAACCTGTGGCCTTGTGACCTGTTTGACTTGACAGAGCAGGTTTACACAGGGACAGGAAAATTAAAGATTACTTCAGAGGTCTCATTGCAAATCCCCATTCCTCCATGCACATTTTCTATCTTTCTCTTTCTGTCTGTCTTCCTTTAATTGCTCTTTTTTGCACATGCATGGAGAGACTGGTTGGACTTTCCTCCTACTCCTCCTGTGTGGTTGGACGAAAGGGAAAAAACCTGTTTTTCTCAACAAGTTGCATGAACATACTCCTCTGAGCAAGCGTAGCAGCTCGCTGCAGTGAGAGAAGGATATTGAGAAAACTTTGTGAAATTCAGAGATTTCTTGCAATGGAGAGACATCTGTGAGTTTAACCCAAATCTTAATCTACAACAAGTCATGATATCAACCACTTGACTCTTGATTGCTCAGAGAAAGCTTCCCATAAAATACCAGGCAGTGCTTTGCAGCAATTACACGGCAGGTAACCACACCGCAATGTTTCTTTAACGCCTGATAATAACGCAAAGAATATCCTGCTGCCTCCAAAAACCACCGAAGACCAAGATCTCCACCATTGCTGCGCACAGAGGGAGCCATGGGCTGTCGATATGACATTTGGGCAAAGCTGGCTAATTGCACCATGCTCCCATCGCAGTGCTACCTGCCCGACGACTTTATACACAGCTAAACCCCTCGAAGGCTGAGGACCTTCTTTATTGCTGATTTGCATTTAAAAGTTAAGTGAAACTCTGGTAAAGTTCCTGCTAAGAGGAGCAGATGTTTAACATCATGCAAATTCATGAATATTAGCAATCCTTCAGCTGCTACTGCTGAAAAAATTCAATTAAAAATAAAAGCCCAAACTAGCTTGCTTATCTTAGGGATATGTTTCAGTTAATAAGATGTACATTTATCAGATATCCATATATAATTTAGCAGCAACTGGGAGCTCACCAAATATATCACAGAAATGGAATGGAATATACACCACGAGAAGCAGATACTATTAAACGCTAGATATCTATAACCTGGAAGAGTTAAAACTTGCCCAAGTGTATATCTATTTCGCTATTCCATTTTATTACAAGAAAAAGCATCCATCCATTACTCTGCGAGCTTTTAAAATATATTAAAAACTTACAGCATCAGAATATAAGTTCCCCGTTCTATAAACAAAAACTCTATTCCTACCTCTCACAATTACCTTCCAAACTGCATCAACCTAAATGACTCACACGCCTTAGCTCCAAATGCACAGGAAAAGAGACAGATGGATCTGCAGCCTTTCTTGGGTAGCCCAAGAATCACAGCTTGTTTTACCAACTCCAAAAGCAAGTTCTAGATCTGTCTCCTTCCCAGGAGGGTGCAGGCAGCAGTATGGGCAGGAGATACGAGGAGCAGCCCCAGGACAGGACGAAGCCTGCAGGTGGGATAGTGCACAATAAATGCAACTTATCAAGTGCCTACCTCTGCCTATGCTGTGTGCCACACATTTATGGATGTTTTTTTTAAAGCCAGAAAGGATCATGCACACACTCTCACCTCTTCCATTACACAAGCACCAAATTTAACAAGACTTCCCCTGCAGCAGCTCCATGATTTGTTTGCTCTACAGCACACCTCCCAGGAAGGCTTCCAGCCCTGATTTAAGCTCATAGGAGTAATTTTTCAAATGATTACTTAGTCTCAATGGGCAAACAAATTTTATTTTTAATTTGTTTAGTTTTAATTTCCATATACCGAATTTTGTTACACATTTATCTGGTACATCAAACTGTAAGTCTTACATCCCATACATCATCTTCCCAGGTTTGCACCGATGCTGGACTCAGCTCACATCTTACCTGACCTTTCTGATGACAGTGACTCTCACTAAGGCAGCTCATGTTATAAACAGCTGGTTTTTTTTCTTTTCTGGAAATTTTATCATCCCACGGTGGGCAACACGATCATGGACACATCTGCAAGAACCTTCGGCTTCTGGTCAGCAAGCAGCAGGCAGCTGCACCACAATTCAGTGTCCATCACCTGAGCTGGCTCAGACGC
The DNA here is from genome assembly GCF_037038585.1 of Patagioenas fasciata. Classification (NCBI taxonomy): domain Eukaryota; kingdom Metazoa; phylum Chordata; class Aves; order Columbiformes; family Columbidae; genus Patagioenas; species Patagioenas fasciata. The sequence goes on along the minus strand of NC_092533.1, from coordinate 10,766,384 downwards.
TTCGTGGTACCACATGTTGATGCTCTATAACCCACAGAGAGTATGAGCCTGTTCCCAGGGCAGGGATTTCTAGAAGATTATGGTAGGCAATTGCTCTCATCCCGCCAGGACATCTCTCCCAAAGATGCACTCAGACAGCATTCCCAATCACTACTGGGCATAAAGAAGATGCAACTGACAGCAATGCCTGGGGCTGGGAAAGTTTTCTTTGAGATACCATAAGCAAACAAAGCTACTCCTACTGCTGTTTTTATTATTCACTGCCTGCTGAGTATTATTTGTTATTTTCATGTTAAGAAACTACAAACGTTTGTTAAAGCAGAGAGGAGAAACAATGCATGAACGTTAAAGCAGATGAAGAAGGAACACACGCAGGCAAAGCAAACAACTCATCCCTGCACCCCTTGTCCCAACTATTTGGTGAGCACAAATACACTAATAGAAGTCATAAGTGAATTATGCATGATTCATAAACAGAAAACTGGCTATGTCTAATGATTAATTTATTCACAACACACCCGCTCTGCTATAAATCCATGACTCTGCACAGAGACATGATCTTACATAGGCGCGCACACACCCAACTCCATGCGCCTGTTGTGTACCCCCCCCCCAAATTGCATTTTGACTTCAGACTGCATTGTTTTTCTTTGTAAAAACTACTAAGCTAAAATAGTGATGCTACATCCTAAGTTGCAGATGGGGAGGCGGGCAGCGGGAGAGGAAAATGTGCCATACACAGCTGTTTTTAACAGTGACAACAAAATGAGCTTAAAGAATGTCCAATTACTTAAGAACCCAACTCAAAACAAATTCACAGTGTAATGGATTGATTCAATTATTGAAAAACACTGTATTGAAACAGCCTGGGAAGACAGTGCAGTTTCTGCAAAGGTTAAGAAAAATAAGAAAATAAGTCGAAAGAGGGGTCTGGGCAGATGCCAGGCAGGTGCTGGGGATGTCACCCCCAGAAGGGACGCCCCCCCGCCCAGGGACAGGGATCATCATGCCAGGTCCAAGCGGATGGATTTGGCAGGGGATTGGATTTGGAGCGGGGAAGGTGAGGGTTGGCACAGATGGGGAGCAAACCAGTCAGCTGCCTTGGGGAATGGGAAACGCAGAGAGGTAACAGCAGGACTCAAATAGCAAATTCCCTGAGATGTTGAGGGCAGATCCATCAGTGGCACTTTGGAGGGAGCCCAGCAAGGTGCTGTGCTCGGTTCATGCAGGTTCAGACACACCTGGAGTCCCGAAATGCTCCTTTTCCTGCCCTCCCCCTGGCTTGGTCCCCACCAACAGGCTGGAGAGCCAGGAAACAGCCAAGCAATGCAAAAAAAAAAAAAGCAGCTTAGCAAACTTAGGATAATGGAATCATAGAATTATTTTGGTTGGAAGAGATGCCTAAGATCATTGAGTCAAACCATAACCTAACTCTGGCACTAACTCATGTCCCCAAGAACCTCATCTATGCATCTTTCAAACCCCTTCAGGGATGGTGACTCCACCACTGCCCTGGGCAGCCTGTTCCAGTGCTTCACAACCCCTTCCGTGAAAAAATGTTTCCTAATATCCAATCTGAACCTTCCCTGGTGCAACTGGAGGACATTTGCTCTCATTCTATCAACTTGTCGTGGGATATTGAGGTAGCTGTTTGCTTCTGAATGCAAGTTATTACTAAGAGAGGTGTCGTCACCTAGACCGTGTCCTCAGGAAAGACAGCACTGCATTTCCTCCCATGGGAGCCTGGCTTTGCTGTGCTCTATCTGGCCCATAAGGGATATTTCATATTCCTATACTTTTCAACATGAAAAACAAAGAAACAATAACAAAAAAAGGTAAAAATACTATCTATGAAAAGCCATGCTCCTGGATAGAAAAGTCTGAGCAGAGCTCCTGAAAATAGGGGTGTCCCGCATAAATCCAGACTTTTATTTCTGTTTCATTACTTCAACAAATCAAAGGTAGTTAAAGGCAATCCTACAACAAAATTGTAAAACGCAAACCCGTGCTTTCAGAAAGAATTAACTAGATCACATTTACTCTACACATTTCCTCATGTTTTTGCTGTAAGGATGGCTGGGTGAGAGCAGTCTGTCTGCATAGAGTGATCCCTTCCGAGCATCAGCAACAGCAGGAAGGCTCTGATCATTGTGGTTTTGCTGGGATGGACCAAAAGGAGTACTGGGGGTGGGGGAGCTGCAGGACTGGGAGGGGGGATTCCAGTGGGGCTGGGGTTCAGTCTGCGCTAGTCTGGACTCCTCCCTGTCCCCTGTCTGTCCAGTCCACTCAGAGGCTCCGAGATGAGGCCCTTGCCGTGCATTCAGAGAGCTCCTGGCACAGGCTGAGAGCTTCCGAGTGCTTTCAAAACACAAACAATCAGAAAAAACACGGCTCAACAGATCTGCTGGGGCCCTTCTACCTAAAAACACAGTAGCACCAGGTGTGGCTGTCAGCAAAAGATTACAGTTTCAAGTACAGAAGCAGCAAAAGCCAGAGATGGTCAAGAAGATCTACCACCCTTGGTTTGATGGTTTGGAGGTCAGAAACAAGGGAAAAACCAAAACAAACACATCAACAGGTAAACAAGTGGAAGACTTGTTTTAAAGCAAATAATATCTTTTGCAATGCATCTGCTGTAAGCATCAGTTTACACGTGGTGCTGCCCTTTAGTTGTATTTTTTGCACCTGAGATTGCTGGTTTTAAATGAAGGGAACAGACCTGGCAGACTGTTAATGCTTGGGGAGTGCTGCTTTATTAATGTTGAAGCCAATCTTCATGAGCAATCTGCAGGACAAAATAACAATAATAATAATAATCATCATCATTATTGTCATCATCTTTCTGGCCATTTGAACCACCTGAAAACATCTATGACACATCCACTTGCCATCATGAACTGGAAGAGTTACTTTTCATACACTGATGATTAGCTCAGCTCACTTCAAGAGTCACATTGAGGCAGAGTCTTGGTCCTTCAGTCTGAGTGACCAGAAAGCCTTGGCAACCTGTAGCAAACTCACAGTCCCCATTTCTATATAGAAAATTTCATCATGACTTGAACCTAGACATTCTGTAATTTAAATTAACCAAACGGGCTTTTTTTAAGATAAATGGTATGTTTTCTCCTTATGCCTACTTCAGTTGATGATGCTGTGCAATCTGTTGTTTGACATTTTACAATCCTCCACCTTATTCCTATTAGAGAAAGCAAAATTGTCTGGATTCCTCTGGGAAGTAACCAATGTTCACTTTTCTTATGGCTGACTGGCACATCTATCAAATACTTCTAGATAGCAAATGTATTATTTGGAAGCTTTAATAAACGTTAAAGCCCTCTGGCACTAATGTAAATTTTACTGATCCTGTTGTGCTCTGAAACATTTACCTTTCCAAACAATTCACTGGCTTCTACTGTCAGAAGGAGCACTTCAACACCACTCTGCCAGGGATCCCATGAATCCAACTCTCTTGCATTAATATATGTACTTTGCTTCTTACTGTCTGGTTTCTTATCCATACCTTGAGGTACGCATGGGAAAAGCAGACAGCAATATGAGTGATAAAGGCTACTGCATGCCATCCTTGGTGATGGATGAAGCCAAGAACATTAATTTTTTTTATTGGGTGTTAGTATAAACAGGTTTTCCCTGCTGCCTTCCTGGAGATACTCTTGCTTCTATACCGCCACACCGCAGGATCTGTCCTTGGATGGCTTCGTCCTCTATCACAGTAATTCTTAAGCATTTCTGAGCCAGCCGTTGCCTACGGTTACCCTGTTTCTCTCAGTAATATCCCCACTCAGAAGGTGGGTGATGTTTACAACTGCCTCTGCACACAGGGAGTGCAGAGGGTACGTACATGTGCTGGCAACTAGTTCTCATGACATTCTGAACCCAGCTGCAATAAGAAAACACCACAATTCTCCCCAGACTGTGTGCCCTTCCACATCCTCAGAGAAACTCACCGCAAAACAACAGCTGATTTTAGGCACTTCCCCAGCTTGCACTTGAATTGGGAAGTCTCCAAGATCCTCTTGCTAAGCACTAAAGGACAATATGATTACAGTAAGCTAGAGTATTTAGTATTGTTAAGTATGGGTGTAATAGTCTAATAACAATGTGCTGTGACTGTTGTTCCAATGTTGTTAGGAGACCTCTCAGGCATCTCATTAGTCAATTGTAATGTATACCCTAAAGGGCATTACTGTAATTATAAAATGTTAACTTCTAAAGAGGAAAACATGCACAATGAGGGTGAAAGCACTTCTAATGTAAAAATAAATAATTTTAAAGGAGTAAGAGTTTCACACAGGACTCTTAAATTGGTCCGACAACAACAGATTTAAATGGAAGCATTTACAATATGCATATGTATGTGCAAGAGTCCACTTCTCCAAAATTTGATGAGATCAAAACTAATCCACTTGAAGCAGTTTTAACACCAACGCTTCAGTTGGATTTTGTTATTATAATCATTCTGCACAATATATGCCGCCCCAGAAATCAAGAGAACCTCCCATGACAGAAAACCATAATCTGCCACTTAATGATAGAATGCCCCAACTCCAAAAAGTGTTAAACTAGATCCTTTCTGCACGACAAATGGTATGAACGAGGACTCTGATTCCCATCACACCACTTTGGCCAATTAACCACAAAATTCAACCCAGCTACACCTCCAAGTACACCTTCACCTGCCTGTACCCAGGCACCCACAGCATCACAGCTCTCAGGGCACAACACACAGAGAAAACATAAATTAGCAGATAGAGTAGATTTATTTGTAACACAAATTCATGCAGTTCCTCCTGTCCTCTCCCATTGGATCCCAGACACCAGAAACAATCATATTTGTATTTCTACTTTAAACCCATATATGAGGAGCAAATGCAGCCAATCAAGAAACAGAATGAATAAATATAAGCTCACCAATGCAACAGGCTGAATTTGGGAGATGAATTCCTCTCCTGTTTCTTCATGGGATTTTTTTTTCCTGTTCTCTTAAGCACTATAATGATAGATGATGAATGGGACAGTCATCTAAGCACTGGAAGTGCTTTGCTGCTGACAACGCAAATAACCTTTCTGCGGTTCAAGGCACCAATTCTGGAGTAGATCTGCTGGAGGCCTGTCAAGATAACAATATCCCCACTCTGAACCGTCGGCAGTGGGATTTTTCATTATATATGTCACCGAAGTAGGGAGGGGGAAGCTTCTTACTGCAGAAATAGAGGGATGAAAACATGTTTTTCCTGAAGATTTTCAGCACTGAGTGTGACACATATTCCAGGGTAAAGCACAAACGACAAATCACTATGTTTTGATCCGCAAGAGCCCTACACTGAGCCTCTGTCAAGAGGGAATTAGCCCAATTTAAAGGCGGGGACGCAGGGAGCCATGGCCTCAAGGGACCTGCTCACCCAGGCACAGCACAGTTGGCACCAGCATTTCTGTACCCACCCTGCAAAGTCTCTGCTTGTGCTCCCTGTAGACCCCCTGTAAAGAAGGGTGCTCCACAAATTCCCATCTCTCATTTGGACAAGGATTGCCGCTCCCATGGAAAACCCACACGCTGCCTGTTTCTGTCTCAGCCACAGCCAAAACCCTCAAATGATTGCCATGCTGAAGAGGATGGAGGCAGCACCAGGCATCGCCCTGGGTGCCTTCTGCCTCCTGACAGACCCCCCAGCATCAGAAAGTGGTTTAGGTTTAGAAGGGAAAGAGGGAAGAAAGGAATGCACATGACTAGACTCTTCCCAAAGAAAGTGTTTAAGCCATTTACAGGATAGCCTTCCAAACATAGTTACCATCTTAATATATTTCTGCCCAAATGGCACTATGGAGACGCTCAACTACAGTGGTGAATTTGTTTCATATACCAGGAAATCTTTTCATTTCATTCTCTGCTCCATTATTCATAACACACAATATTTATTTCAAGTGCATTAAGTACAATACAAGTGACAGATACAAGTGATGTATCCCTTGGTTCCCAGGGCTCTGCCAAGCAATGAACTGGCACAACTACACGCCCTTATGCTCACAGTAACCTTAAAGTGTCACAAGAGCTGGGGTTTATTCACAATTTACAGCCGGCCTTTGTTCCCACAGAGAACATCGAAATCCCACCTGCCTCCAAACAGCACAGGACACAAATGAAACTCAAACCACTGAAGAGGAAAAAATTCTGAGGTTTATTACAGCTGGGAGATTAAAATTCAATATTGCAGCAGAGAAGGATGTTAAAATGCTGCACAGATTTAGCTCCTCTTCGCTCAGAGAGGCGGTTTGATAATGGTAAGTCTGGTTTAACATAGTTTTATTGACATAAATTCTATTTGTTGAGGGCTCTGCAGAAGAGGTGGTGCTCGCGCTTTATACTCCCAGCCACTGGGAAAATCATCCAAAGTGATTTTCTTTCTTTGCCAGAAAACGTGTGCAGCTTAACCTGCAGCACAAGGCACACGCTGGGCATCGCAGAGCCGCTGTGCTGGCATTACTGTTAAGAGCAAAAGTCTGGATGCTGAGTGCTCTGAAGGAGTCATGTAATTCTGTTTTACGTGAGGAACTCCTTCTGACGCGGCAGGTTCTGTAAGACAGTAAAACTTGCTGATAATGTGTCTGTTTCTCCAGTGAAAACCTTTTCTCATCACCTCGGTATCTTGCTAAAGCCCCTTGCAAGTATACAAAGACTTTACATTAATGAAAAAGTCAAATGAGTTTATACATGGTCTGGCGCAAGTGATTTTCTTCTTGTCTTTAGCACTACATAAAACACAAGAGCTATAGAAAACAAGTGAAAGCTCCTGCTCTGGAAGGTAAACCAAAGAATTTAATGACATTCATTAGAAACAGGGTCAGGCCCTCAGTCATGTCAGGTCCTTCTCATACACTGTGTGGTTTTGTGATGCACAAACTATGATATATCACTACAAGTTTCTGTTAAACCATATGAAATGTGACGAAAAGTTAAAAGGGGATTCAGTGCTCAAGCTTTAAATAAAGATTTAGCCAAACCATGTGGCAGGCAATGACAATGACTTGCACACCACAGCCACCCATCATCCTCCCCTCACCTGCCTTCCAAACATCTCAAACCACAGCCAGGCAAATAACAACAGTACCAAAATTTGTAGTGTGCTGTGTCTTTACCACTTTGCTTCTGAAGGAAATTAAAAGTAACTTATATTAATGCTGCAGTTAACAGGGTGATTGCATTTTTCTCCATGGTCTACCATTTTGCAGAGGATTGCTCCCGCTCTGCTCACCCCGCTTTTAGGATGGTGGAGTATCAGTGAGTTTGCAGGATTCTGCCTTCATTTGCAGCACAGAAAAGATGACTCATATCAAGATCTGTGCTTATTTATTTCAATACCTTTTCCCTGGTAAAGAGGTAAAGTAACCTCTTGAGTTTTGCTTTTTTTTTTTTTTTTAATGTAACTACAGCCAAACATCTGAAAACTTTTAAAACTAATAGTCTGAAATTCTATGCTTCACACGCTAGGATTTGTAATAACACAAAATGTTTTGAGTTGCAGTCAACCAAGCAGAAAATATATCTATGGCTGTCAGATACATTTATTTTGAGCTGTGAAAAAATTATATTGCTATCTAATGTAAGGTAGCATCCTGCCATCCCAAAGATATCAGTCAACAGCCCGTTGGCCTAATTCATACTTCAGAGTTATTGCAAGTGACCCACATACAAAATGTGACTGTGGTATTCATGCGTAGAGTTGTTACAACAATGTAACCCTGTCGCACTTTTAAAACCAGAAATCTAGGAAGATTGTGTATCTGGATCTCTGTTAGGGGCGCAGAAGGTCAGCAGCAACTCAGCCTGCACAGGGTGAGATGTCCCTACTGCACAGACATATAGAGAAACTACAGAAATGCATTTCCACACAGTTGTTTCTTTACAAATCACTGTGCCCACCACTTCTTACCTCCTGTATCTGCATGGAAAACACAACATATGCCAAAGCCCTGAGCAAACCAGCAAATGACAGTGAGACAACATTTTTTTTAATGATGCTCATTAAATTTTGATCATCCTTTCCTACAACACATAAAGAACTAAGACCACTCTCTGGCTGTGCCCCTCTCTAGGTCACCTTTTTCCCATAGTTTTAAAAGCATGTTATTTAGTGCTTTTGGCTTCCAGTTGATTAACTTCCCTCTACCAGACCTCTCTGTTGTTCCCTGTGTACATTCAGGCTGAAGGAAGCCATTACAGGAAACCTCCAGCATTTCAGTTTCCCTGGGAAGCCAAGCCCAAAGGTTTACAAGCCACACACTCCCCCAGGAAAGCCACAGACAGTCTCATCCTGCTATTGGACAGCCTTCCGCCCCAACACTTTATCGGGATCTTTTGTCTTTGTGGTGTACTATAGCAGAACTGCTTTCTTAGAGACATGCAAATGTCAAAACAGTTCCTTTGCTTCTATTCATTAAGTCAAATTTTCATGTCAGGTAGAAGATCTCCACAGTCTTTCAGGTTGTTTTAAAAAGCTAAGCCTGAACTTTAAAAAATAAATAAATAAATAAATAAATAAATAAATAAATAAATAAATATATTTTAGAAGCCATAGAGACCCTGAAACCAACTTATTTTTCCAGTTTTAATTTATTAACTCCTCAAAGGACATTTAGAAAAGCCTTACCTGAGAAAGGGGTATGCTCCAAGAGCATGCTTTTCCCATGGGTATGTATTTGTGAAGTGAGGCAGGTGAAAAAAGAAAAATGTTAATATGCATTTGGCTAATGCCATATCGCCTCATACCTCTGTTTCCACGAGCTCACTTAGCTGTTACCTGTAGCTGGGGTGCAATGAGACCAGAGAAGAACCTGAGATAAAATACGAACAGTGCAGTTCAAGAGGGTGACAACAGCACATTTAAACCAACACCTGGCAGAAGTATGTGCAGATGGGGCTCCTCTAAGCCATAAAAGGACAGACTGCAGCTATGGTATTTCCTTTGAGGAGTGAAATGCTGAAAAACTACAATTGCGGAAGCCTCGGAGATGTGAAGATTAAAAGATTATGGCCATTTCTAAGGAAGGATGCCACCAGCAACGTCCACCATCGTTCCACCACGATGGCACTGCTCTAAGACCATGTCAAACATTGTAGAGATTGCAGTAGTCAATAAAAAATGGGAGCAGTCCACAACATCAAGACACACTTCCTCACACTACTGTCCTTTTCATGTCTTTTGCTAACAATATCAGGAGCTGTTATTAATCTCTCTGCTTCAAAGTCAACAGCTATTGCTTATCTGCACCTCTGCTTTTCTAATACACTATCTAGGAGCTTGAAAATATCCCAAACTCATATCAAGGGCTCTTGGGAGCGGAGGAGGGGAGGAGGAGTTCAGGCCACCTTTTAATAGCACTTTCCACAAGCTGCTGCTAAAAACGCTTCCTCATTTCCCAGCCCCAGCCATGAACATCGCTGCTCAGCAAGCCCCGCTGCTGCGTCTGTGGGGAGCGGAGCAGACACCACCAGCACGTAAAACCCTCCCAACTCACCGCAAATCACGTGGACTGGAAAACCCTGCAAGAAGTGCCTTTATGAGACTGCAGCTGAAGGTCTTGACAACTACTAAAATTAGGAAAACGAAGTTATCAGATGCATCTGTCATGAACCTGAAAATTACACTGATCTGTATAGGTAGGATGATTTTTACTGCTCGCAGGTTTAAATACAGAGCTCAGTTAAAAGGCACTCAAACACATATTGTGATTCAGGCTATGAAGACATTAAATAACATAATTCCTCCGGTTCATTAAGGCCAAATATGGGTTTGGGGAGCATCAAAACCTACAAACTCAGAAATTCCTTAATCTAAACTCTCCTGAACTTGGTGGCAGCATACTGCCCAAAATCCAGCCAGCTCAGCAGGGCATGCATATCATATTAATACCTTTATATACATTTACACACATGATTGCACACGTGAAGATATGGTGCTACAATAGTATGGGTCAGACTCTCCGTGGGTCAGAGATACGAGGACACAGAGCAGCTGCTTGCTGCATAATTCAGTCTTGGCATCCTTATCACCAGAAAAAGTGCTCTAAATTGTATTAGCTGGCTGCTGCATCCCTAACAGGTGTGGGGCTTCAGACATACACCTGCTTTTCCAGCAAACATCCCCTGCATATGAATGTGTAAGCTCTCAGAAAAACTTACTCCGAATTTTAAAAATAAAAATCCTAAGAATGGAAATGTATTGTAAGTTTATTAATTTCTCCTCCCTTAATAGTGAAGGAGAAAATATTTTCTACAGCAAAAAAGGCATCTAAGCAGTGAAAACCAACGGCTTTCAAAATATCCCCTGCACGTGTTTTGAACTTGCTTAATTATTTTCTTTTCCTTTGCAATCTCTATACGGTGTTCTTCAGCAGGGATCCATCTCTCTTCAGCTCATCCGAGTGTGTGGCTGTATTCATGCTGGTCACATCGTCACCCTTCCAGTCTTAAAGGCCACCACAACCTGAGCACCTGAAATACCGGGCAATGGATGTACGTTGGCAGAAGAACCATTAATGCTGGACACTCATTATATTAATGGAGAGCCGAAAGAAATGTCCTTTCATTAAAATATTTGATTAGGGGGTTCTTTTTAAACATTAAAAAAAAAAGTCCTACCTTGTTTTAGATGAAGAGTTTTTGCTTCTTTGACTTGAACTAAAACACGCCCCTCTTGGCAACCTCCCACCACACTCATACATCAGATGTTTAAAACATCTTGAAAGGCACAAAATTAAAAGAATCACATCTGTAGCCAATTTGGACATGTATTTGTTTTCTAAACAGTATTGAATTCAAATCAGTATCCTGAAATGATAATACAAGCACATTAAATTGGATAGAAATAATAAGAAATGGCCTTATTCATACCATGCTTAATGTGTATACATTAACAAATTCATAACTCCTAAATAACTTCATGGAGCTAACAGATCACAAAATCAGACCTGAATTAAAACTAAATATACAGGCAAGTACTTCAGTGCCAAGCTACCCAGCCTGCCAGACAGCAATGCCCACGAGTGCTACAATACTGGAATGCCCACACACATCGTGGCTATTTGGACCAGACAGAAAACATACTGTATTTCTGTAAAATCTATAGGTTATTGACTCCTCTTTAGTGTGATTATTCAGACATAGCAAACACCTTAGCCTGTAAAATCTTACCCAGCACATGCAGTTTATAGAGCTGTGTTTGCTACGGCAAGCTATGCTCTATTTGCAGTCCTCGATCTTCACACATAAAATAGTCGTTTATTTGATACCGTGGGCAGTACAAAGGCAATGGCTTGGCGGGCGATGCCGGACATCACCACCATTCCAGTCTCTGATGTAAAAACAAGCAGGAACTGACACTGCTCAGTAACAACTCTCTCCTCAACAACACAACTCGTGCTGAGGAGGAGGATGCGATTGGAGCCGTGACATGGTACTGGGACCCAGCACTTCGTTCGTGCCTGTGAACACAGTCACTGCTTCCCCCAGCTTCAGCCTTGGGTACCTCCGAACTACCAACATTTTCTCAGAGAGCTGCCTTTGGGTTAAGGGGATCTAGCCAAAAATCACCACTCATCAGTCAAGGCGATCCCAGTGGCTCAGGAGAAAAGTGTGATGCTGTCAGACGCCCTTTTGAAGGTGCTGGAGATGTGGTAGGTATAAAACAAGTCAAAGCAGCTTCCAGGAAAAAAGGACTCTCTGTGGTGATGGTTCCTGATGAGCTTCAGGGCCAACATGGGTGCCAACCACCTTAGAGTCAAATCCTCTCCTCTGCCAGTCCCTGACCACACTGGACTGCTGACTGAGAGGCAAACTGAGAAGGCTCAAACTCATGATTAGGTGTGCAGAAAACAGTATAGGTAAACCAACAGTAACCTCAAGGAGGGTAAAACTGCAGCTAGGATAACAAGGTTTTAGAAAAGATGGTAAAAATTATTGCAAGTTTGTAATGACTCCTATACGACACTGTACTTCACATAATATAGCACTGAGGGCTCCTGGTACTCATGGGGGAAGCCCAAACACAGCTTGGGTACATCACTTGACAAAGCATCTGGTTTCACGATGCGGACATCCCTGGTTACTGCCCTGCTGCCCCTCAGAGTATTTTGTTTTGGGCTCAGACTACAGGCAGAAATGCGGCGAAGTTGCCAATACTGTCAGTGGCACTCTCTGGGTTGGCTGCACACATCACTTGGTGCTTTTTCCCCATGATGTTGAACATTCATGTTAAAAAATTAAATTGAAAAGAAGAAAAAGAAACAGTTCAATTAAATACCTGTTCACATAAATCCAGACAGTTGCGACTCATATGGATTCAGATGATCTGTGTGGACCCAGACAGGCATTTCCCAGCACAGTAGATGGAATAAAATTTATAAAGAAAATGCTCCTGTTTTTCTTGGTAACAAGGTTCCAGCAATCCTCCTATACCATCCTTTTCCTCCCAATTACACCCAGGGGCCTTAGGCTTTCCCTGGTGCCACCAGGTACAACCAAATGCTAGAGCATCCTCTGACCTGGCCCAGCATCTGCCCACCTCTGCTGGTGGCACATTCCCACCAGGAGCAGATGGTTTTACAGATGCCAGAAACGGCAGAAACAAAGCAAGATTGGGAGGACCTAGTCCGCATAGGAAAAAAAAAATCTTCAGGAAATTCTTCTGTTTTTCCACCATTACTTCAAAATCTAGAGCATTCCTTTGATCTGGACAGTGATTAAGGAGCTATATAGTAATTTACAGCTGCTCTTTCTGACCTCTGAAATCAGCCATTAGAGGAAATCAGATGCTGTTTTCCAGGGCACCCACTGGCAGGTGGAGAAGAGAAAGCAAGAGCCTGTTAGAGGGTAAACGCAAAGGACCCAGAACCTTGAAGCTTTGAAATGACCCCATCTCCCCATCTCGCTGCCAGCATGGGCAGCAAACACGGCAGCAGGAAGAGGATGAGGAGGAACCAGGGCAGATAACGTCCCGTGCATGTATCCTCCATACCCCCGTGGCAGCCTCGGGGAAACACACTCTGTGCAGTTCTCGGAGGACCTGGCATCTCTTTCCTTCCTGGCCAGAAAAAGTGTTAGAAACATGCAATCTAAAAATACAAATTTTTTTGCCTACTTCCATTTTCTAAATAAATAACTAAAATGTGATGAAAAGAATGTTTCTGCAAGGTTCACACTTTTCAAACATTAATCAAGCAGCAGATATCTCCCTTACAGGCAGCAATCTCCTCATAAAAAAATCCAAAGATTTTATCTTCAGAGGAAACAGAGCAACACCCTCAATGTCACGAAGAAGCAGGAATTAAAACTGGGCTGAAGGGAAGGAAATACATGCTATTTCTAATTCCTATCCATTCCATAGAATAACTTTAAAAAAATGCTTACATCCCTCTCCCCCTCCACATTTTCGGAGCAGACTCTTCATGCCCTGGTTCTCGCTCCTCTGTTCTCCCATGATCTAGAGGGTGTTGGTAGCACCAGAAATACCACAAAGGCAACGTTTTCAAATCCAGCCTGGCTGCTGGGGAGCGTTGCAGAAATGTGCCTGAGTTCTCTGGCCCTGCAGAAATAACCAGGGCATCTACGGCGCTGAGACTCAGAGCAGGTCTTTGCCTGTCAGTGCTTGCTGTGATAGGTAATAAATGCTGATAAATATGATCCACTATAAAACAGGAAAACAACTAAATGACAAGGGAAATTGCACAGCTAGAAGAGAGACTATATGCAATTACCCACATTAATAACTACTGACAATCTTGCCCAGGGCATTTTAACTGTGAAACTTAGTTTTCCATGCTTCAGAAACAGTCACAAACTCTTCTTTTGGCAATATAATTTATTAGAGAATGAATAATACTATCAAATAGTAAAGCCATGGGTCTACCTTCTCATTTGAAAATGATGCCTTGGCTCAAGCATCACGAAACGTATTCCTGGGGTGGCGGGAGCTGAAGGTGGAATTGAGTCAGTGTTACGTGGCCAGGTAGCTACCTACAGGAAGTTGTGCAAGCATATTCAACATATAGTCAGATAACACAGTGAGGGAAAAGAGACATGTATAAAGTGAGGTCAAACACGGCTTTCCATTCGACTTTAGACTGCAAGAAAGTCATGGGACTTCCACAGCCTCCCCTGAATGTCCATCATTGCCCCAAGGTCCCACCTGGGCCAAGAGATTCACCTTCACAGAGCTCAGAGATGTGCAAAAATATTACAAGGCAGCTGGACACAAAAACATGTTAAAATGAGCAATGAAATGCTGAAGGCAAAGCTGAAGGATGGAGAGACATCATAAATCCAAGCAGTAGAGATCTCTGATTAAGGTTTGCCACATCGTATCCTGCAGAAGCATGGAAATGATTATAGTCTGCAAATACACTCAGAAGATAACACGGTTTTGCTTTCAAAGATAAAACAAAATAATTGAATTTAATGATGAAATGGGAGGTGGGGACCCACGCTGGGGGTGCTGCATGAGATAGCACCACCTGGCTTGGACATTGATCTCTTGGGAAAAAGAGATTAATGAAAAAGGACCCAGTCCTCCTATGTCTTAAAAAAAATATATAAATAAAGGAGAAGAAAACATGCATATTTCCTCAGCTATTGCTGTTGATGTGCTAAATGTCCTCTACAAGGTGTGTCCATCAGATCCAGACTAAAATTATACAGAGCTGAGAAGGAATAAGTAACAAACTGTCCACAGGTCAGGAGCAAGAGGGACGGGACTTGGCCTCCATCCATCCTCCAAACTCCTCCTGCCCCAACATCCATCACTCCTGGCTGTTTGCAGGGCTGGAAACCAAACCTAACAAAACCAAGCAGTTGTTCAGCAGCAGCTACAGCAGAAAATGGATCTGGGGACAGCACACCCCAAATGCTGTCCTTCTCTCGGGACCTTCCAGGGGAGCTGAGCCCCTTTGTCCCTCCCCTTGTAAGCCCTGGCACAGAAGTGGGGTGGCTGCTCCTGTGCAATTGCACAGACAAGAAGTTGTTCCCAGAGCACTGGGACTTGCTGAGCCAATTTCCAAATATTTTCACACATAATGGCTCCCTCTTGTGTCAATTCTCCACTCTCTCTCAGCAAGTTCAGCTTCAGCCTTGGCTTCCCATTGGACAACCATGAGGTGTTCTCAAACTTCAAGAAACCTGTTGTCTGGGTTTCTGTGGCTCTGCTGTTTAATTTGGTATAAACCTGTCAGAAAGTTAAAAACACGCTAGAGAAAACAGATAAGTAGCAGAGACCACTCTACACCTGTATCCATTTTTTGCAAACCAGCTTTAAATGGTCCACAACATTAGGATGACATTGAGGCCTACCCTACACTGAGAAGCTCCCCTCCAAGGTCACACCACTAAATCCCACCTAAGAGCATGGAGCAGATCAGGAGTTAGGAAGAGACTATAACTTCCAAGCTGTTCCTTGCACTGGTATCTCCTCTGGCACACTGGTGAAATGAGAAGCCCACAAGGATACACTTACGTTTCCATATCAGTGTGTGCATTTACCCCAGGTCTGCAAGGACCCAGCTGTTGCTTTGTTTTTCACTTAATCCAGAGATATCAATAGCTTAATCTATTTGTGGAACCAGAAAACAATGGAGGGTTGGCCAGGGCTAACACTGAGCCTTCTTCCTTGGAGTGTCTTCATAGGATTGGAAAGAGAAAGTCACACGGATAAAGAAGAAAAAGCACATTTCTGGTTTTGGTCAGAAATATGCTATTTTCAAAATTGACTACAAAACGAGGTAGCAAGAGCAGACCTTACTTGATCAAAGAAATAAAATAAATGCTACCATGACCACTAGTTCTGTATTTCAGATGCCATTTTATTCAAAAGAGCCTATGGCTTCTCCAGGGATTACATAGGCAAGCTTTAGGCTTGCACAATTCAGATAACCTGGAGAGATCTTTCTTAAAAAACAAACCCGACCAAAGTTTTTTTCAGAGCTTCGCATTCACGGAAAGCAGCTGCAGGTCGGCACGATACCAAGCACCCGAAAATCTGCTGTCACCCCCGCACCAGGATCACGCTGCGGGCAAAGCTGAGTTCAAACTGTGTTTCTGTAACTCTATGCGTCATATGCCTCTATTTTTACTCAGCTTTAGTGCTTGCATTCAATGAACTGAAGCACCCAAATACCTTCAATAAAACCAGTTTTGCACAAAATGGGTGGTATTTAACTGAGGGGTAGTTTCACTTTTTCTGAATGCTAATTTTTGTTTGTTTAAAAATATAAGACAGCTCTAAGGCAGAACACAGCTAGAGACAAGGAGTCATTGAGGATTTTCAAATAAGTATTTTAATTACTACTGATAGTAATTCTGTTCAAAGTTTTTAAGAACTTCTTATGAACAAGGTTACTATTTTTAAAAGAAAAATATTATCGGACTCCTGATACTTGTATGAATTTCACTGATTCAAAAAAAGTCACCAAAAATCATAGTAAAGTTCTCAAGGCATCACAAAATATTTTAAAAAGTCAAGGCCACTTCAAGGCCTTGGAATTCCTTTTCAAACTTTGTTTTACAAACAAAAGCGAAACACTATAACCATTGAGATTCACACTATGAATAAAAGTATTACAATCAAGACAACATTCTTTTTTCCTCTTAAAAGGTACCAAAAATCACCCCTGTGTCACCTCACTGTTCA
This sequence comes from Patagioenas fasciata, assembly GCF_037038585.1. Lineage (NCBI taxonomy): Eukaryota > Metazoa > Chordata > Aves > Columbiformes > Columbidae > Patagioenas > Patagioenas fasciata. Next base: position 10,749,693 of record NC_092533.1, on the reverse strand, counting down.
GATTCACGTAACAAACGCAATCCACGGCAATCCAACCTTCCCCATGTTAAAAAAAATATCAAAAAAGGTTTTAACAGCTGGGAGTTGTTAAAAAAAACAACAAAAAAAAAACCACCACAAAACCATAAAAGACAAACGATGCAGATCATCCAGTTTATAAAAATCCATATGCCTGCTGCCAGCATGCTCGTACATGCTATAGGTGCTTTGATGCCAGCAGGGAAGACGGGCACTACGTGCACAGGGGGAGCACATAGAACACCCCCCGACCTGATCAATGCAGAACTGATACCAAGCCAGCTTTCCAATTCTTTCATTTTTGGGTTATTATACCTTGAAGACGAATGAGAAAACTCTGAAGTAAAACAGCCTGCCCACAAATATAAATGCAACTAACTTAACGATGTAGCCAGTATTAATCCTGCAAACGACTCCTCCTCTGACATTATCGGGAGCTCCGTGTACCCGTCTCGCGGGGAGCAGAGCATCACCGCTGCCCTTTTCATCTGGATAAACCTTTATTCAATCAGACCTAAGAGCCAAGGAACCTTTTTCATTTTGTAATACACTGAAAGCAGAATATTTGCTCTGACACCAACTCTGAGTGTTTCCCCAAGCCAAGTGGTAGGTAGGGATTACGTGCTAATTGCAGTCGCTCTCCTCGAAACACTGCAAGACAAATCTTCATTAATAAAAGGGTTTTTTTTTTTCAGCAGCCTTAGAAGGCTCATTATAAGTGATCACCAGATGTCACCAATTCTTCATAAAATACAGACAGAACATTTTTCCCAGAAAAGAAAACAAAACAACCCACAACCGTCAAAGTGTAACAAGAGCCACAAATACACCATTCTGGAGTATTTTTGGCTGCAGTATAGCATTCATTTTTCTATTACATATTTAAAACACCTATTGAAACAGGAACAAGGCAGCCTAATAATATCAGTGCTAATGACAAGGTCTCATTAAAAGATGCTGTACTTTACCCCAGCCTCCAAGAAGTTCTACAGAAGAAAACACAGCTGGTTTTCAGCTCAAATCCCCATCCATGGAAATAACATGACATTGCAACCCAGCAAAGCAGAAGGATGGCTGGGACCGGGCAACGCACCGTCATCTCTCTTTTTATAGAAAACATAAAGAGTCAGGTCAAAAAAATGATGGAAAACAAGTCTGGTGCACAGAGCTATGTGTTTTACCAGCGGAGTTCTTGGAGAAGAAGGTGTGCCAGACTGGCACAAGTTGAAGTCCAACTGCCCTGCAAACTCTCATCCATGCGCTCAACTCCTCAGCCCTGGTGATGCCCCCAGATTTCCCGTGAGGCGGTTAAGCTGAAGGTTTAAGGAGGGTGTTTTCTGTTGCAAACTTTCCCTGGGAAATCCAAGCAAAGAGACTTGTTAAGATAAACGAGACACTTCAGCTGCTGTATCGCTTCCCCCATTTTCAGATCTCAAATGAAATTTGGTCACTTTGTTTTCGTTATCAGCACAGAGAAGTGCCTGAGCAACTGCCATGCAGAACATGTTAGGACACATATCACTCATCCCCTGTGCGCACTGACACCGTGGATATGCCATCTGTTGTTTGGAGCATTTCATCAATTTTTACCTCTGGGTTGGTTTGAATGAAAAATACTCTGCACAGACTGTGCATTGCTACTTAGAGATCCGACAGTTGTATTTATTTCACAAGCGGTTTAAGACATGGCGTGAACTGAGTTGCTGGTAAGACTTTACTACAAGCTATCAAACTCTTAAGCAGACACCATCTATAACTATTCACATTCATCCTCACACCCACTGACTCACACTCCCTGTGCCAACGGTGAGCACAGCCACGGCTTCGAGACACCCCTGATGAGAGAAAATGGCCTCGAGTTGCACCAGGGGAGGTTCAGATGGGATATTAGGAAAAATTCCTCTCCATGAAGGGTTGCCAGGTGTTGGAACAGGCTGCCCAGGGCAGTGGTGGAGTCACCGTGCCTGGAGGGGTTTAAAAGATGTGCAGATGAGGTTCTTAGGGACATGGTTTAGAGGTGGACTTGGCACTGCTGGGTTAACAGTCCGACTTGATGTCTTAAAGGTCTTTTTCCAACCAAAACCATTCTATGATTCTGTGACTCTACAGAGAGAACCCCAGACTCATCAGGAGAAACATTTGACTCCTCATGTTCAACAGGTAAACCCAGAATGGAGCATCTGCTGCTATTTTATGGGAAAGCCACTCAGACCTAAAACCCTGTGCTTCCTCCCCATCCAACCTGCCTCTTGGCCGTTGGAAGGGTAACAGATACACCAGCTCAAGCTGAGAAAGTATCAAAGTGAACACAAGAATTTGGGAGTAACTACAAAGATCCACCAGTGAATATGAAAGCCACCAGCTCCCCAGACTGCCCATTTCCTTCCACTAAGCTCCCCTCGAGAGGACTCACTCCTGCCAGATTATTCCATTTATCAGGGGCTGATCTGGGATAAGCCCACATAATCAATTGGCAAAGCCTCGTTTTTATATTGAGACTTACAGAGATATTAGGAATTATTACCACTCTCTCCGAGCTCACCGTGTACACGGTATTGACTTCTGGAGCAAAAAATGATGAATCAGCTGATTTTTTTTCAGGCCATAAGTGACTCGGGGTGTAAAACAAGGAAGGAGAGGCTCCTCCATGAGCCCCCGACCTGCCCCACGTGTGGCCTCAGCACCAGCCCCCACAGGCAGCCCGTTCTGCTAGAGCTTCCCTGCAAACATCAGCGGCTGTGGTCCTGCTCCAAACAGAGAAAATGCTCGGCAAATTGTTTCAGCTTAGGCTATGGCCCCCGGCCAATATTTCAAGGAAGCAACAGGTCCTCAGGAGAGTGAGGAAAACCTCCTTTCAGCTGTGGGATATGAGCAATTAAACCAGAATCCATTAAAATGACAATGCATTAGATAGAGTGCACAACCCTGTAAATTTACTTTGTATTAAGAATATATTTAGCTATTTCTACACGTGAGTCCAGTCTGAAGAGAAAGATTTATCTATTTAATATTAAGGGACTTCAGCAAACAGTGTTTTAAAAGCAGCTACTTAAAAATGTAAATTTGACTACAAGGCACGAGTACACGTTTTACACAAATACACATATTTGCATTTCATTCTCTAAGTTATATTTACATTCACCTTTTCATGTATTTATTGCTGTGCAATTGTTGAAAGCCTTGACAATTAAGGCTTAATCCAGCCATAATAAAATACAAAGGCAAAAAATTAAATCCTGATTTCAGCAAAATTTGTATGAGGCCCCAAAAGCCCAAGCCCAATGAAAAACCTCTATCATTAGAGTACATAAAAATATAGTTATTCATATTGCCTCACTCCCCTGTCACTCCATGGGGTCTTTAAAACACATGCTCATAAATATCACCTGAGATTCCTACAATGGTCATACTCTAAAATTTTGGGTGTGATCAGTTTGTGAGTGCAATAGACAATGGGTGTAAGAAAAAATGTACTCCCGAGGAAGCCTTAAAGCATCATCTTCTCTAACACCTTACTCTTGCCCTGCGTGTCTCCTCACCTAACAACAAGCGGGTGGAGAAAAAGCCTCATCTTCTGCTCCCGGGGTTCACATCTGGCAAATACCTCCAGGCCTGTCCAGCCAGGACGCTTCCCTGGAGCAGACAGGATCCCCACAACACTGAGATTAAAAAGACAGACGTGGTGAGAAGCGATGCAGCAGCAGTCTGTGCTCCTTCCCTGCCTTCAGGAGCGGTTCAACATCTTCTGTTGCTTGCTGAGCACTGACAAATTTTGCTGTGGTGAGCCTAGCAAGGAGCTTTGCTTCCAGCTGAGAAGTCTTCAAATCTTCCTTATATCACAGACTGGATTTCCTGTTGCTCAAGACTCAGCACAGCTCTGTTCTTGAGCCTTCCCACAAAAAAAATGCAGCATCTCAGGGGTTTTTTTTAAAAAAAAAAGGAAGAGGGAAAACTTTTTCTTAAATTTCCACAAAGCATTCTCTGGCTGCACATGTCCTCTCTGACCAGTGGTTAGGTCAGACAGCCTCAGCTTCTCCACTTAATCCTCCAAGCAGTTTCTCACAGCTTTGTGATACCTGAATTCACTGCGACTTCACAAGCACATTCCTGTTGCTGGAACTGTGTACGCAAATAGATCAAGGTACTCACAATGCCCCTCTCCATCTCCCTGTGCCCTGACTACAAGAAAAATCAGTTCCTTCTTGCACTAACGAGAAAGAACTCGAGGCCACATTAATTACACCAGGGTGGGTCTTTCTTTCTGGGTGACAGCTGCACCAACAAAACCCAGGGATACAATGGGAACAATGCTCCACCTCAGCTGCTTCTCTCTCTTCTCCAGGCACCTTAGATGATGCTTCTGGTAGCTGACACAACTTCTATAAATTGTTTCTGAAAACCATCAGGACGTACACATTTCAGGGTATGATCCCTGGGAGCTCTGAACAGACCACACGTGGGTTTGGACCAACTGCAAGTTCTCCCCCTCAGTAAAGCAGCTGCATAAAACATATTTTACTACACGGCATTACTTTGCATACATTCTCTATATTACCATGACTTCCTACCTGCAAATTTTGTACAAAGCAAATGCAAGTTTGTACTTTTTAAGGATGTCCCCAACAGACAGCAGAAATTTGGGAAAACTGCCAGTATTTCCTTCCAAAAGCTGGTTACTAAAGCTCCAGAAGATAGCATCTTCATTTACGGCTCTTGCGTAAAGAAATTATGTAAAAGGTACATAAAGGTGGTTAATCAAAGGCCTGCAAGCTTTCTAACTCATGGAGGAAAAGCACGCTTGCTTTTTACAACAATAAATAGGACACATTTTGAGCAGCAAAATGTATGGGATTTGTTTGCAATGCTCACCTACAGCTTTCAGAAGTTCTTTCACTGGCATAAAAGGAAACCCTGCCTCCTTCCTCTCCTCCTCCCTCATCCAAAAAACAAGGAAATTTCAATTTCTGCCCCAAGAAGTGCAATAATGCCAAGGGTGCCTTGAAGTCCAACCGGGCAGCAGACACGAGAGCCCCTCCACCAAAGCACAAGATGTCGGGGAAAAAAAACAGCAACAAAAGAGATGAAAAAAATGCGGAGACGGGGAACAGAGGGCGACGAGGCAGCAGGAAAAGCACAGGTTTTGCATGGCGAGCAGGACGCGCAGCATCCCACCTGCCCACCAAGCTGCTGAATCCTCGCCACCTGTCTGCTTATCTAAAGCCGCTTCCAGTTTATATCTAACAGCTTGAAAACTGGTATATAATATCAAACTCTAAATCAGCGCTTCAAGCCGACATACCATATGCCATCATGTACTTAGGTTGTCACCGGAAGTGTTAACAGCGATTATTTAAAAATTATTACAGTTTATTCATGCAGAGAATCCCTTCTTGCATTGACTCATATCCCCTGAGCTGAGAATGTTTATCATAAATTGCATTTTTCCACAAATTTTCAAAGTTATTTTACATTATTTTAAATATTTTATTTTTAAACAACAGATTTTATTACTGAAGTATTAATTTACAGTAGTGTTTTGAGGGGAAATTACTTCACAGAACTAAAATTAAAAGGTATGAGCTACTCTCCTTCATAAACTTTTTCATTTTTTATGGCTTAAAAGGGATTTAACACTTTATTGAAATTCTGAACGTCAGTACCTCACCTGAATACAATCTCCCCGCAGTAAATTCTCCTAAACGCTCCCTGTTTAGTTAAGGATTAAAACCCCTGTCTAACAGTAATGGCGAACTACAGCGTGCCTGTGACCAATTCGTATCAGTTATTATTGATCATTTCTACGCTAATCCACAGAATTGATGGAGTTTGGCATTTTCATTACAAAAAAATATTAAAATCACAGAAGAGCATCTGGGAAGATGGACTGATCAGCTCCAAGAAAAAATAGAAGTGGAATATCCAGTAACACACGGAAACAGATGAGATGTATGGAGGTGACTGAGGAGCTGCAAAGGTGGACAGGGAGCATCTTCTCGATTGCCCCAGGATATGCAGCAGAGAGATATGAAGCTCTTTGATACATTAACATAGAAAATATGACCTTTTCAGAGTGAATTTTGTCACACAACTGTGCAAGAATCTGCAAAACAGGAGGATGAGCAGAGCCAGCACAGGGTTCCAGCAAGGGGCATCATTCCCTGGGTCAAGTACTATTTGAGAGCTCTCCGTAGACTTTTTTCCTGGCTTGCATGGTAATATTAACAAGTAGAGGTGAGGAGATTTACAAAGAAACCAGTCATAGTGTATAAACCCACACAAAAGTTGATAATAAAAATAAGGGAGAGCCCATTCTCAGCACAGGCGGATCTGGGAGGCTGCAATTGGCACTGACACAGGCTCTCCCTTGGACGAAGAAAGCATAAATAAAGAACAAGTAATTAGATTAATCAAATAGGGGACTATTTAGTAGCTAATTAAAATACCCAATTAATAATAACTTCTTCAAAATAGTCTGCTAAAAATGGGCCAACAACACCCATGCAGAAAATTAACGGCCTATTTTGGCTTTATATTTTTGCATGCCCGATGTCACCTGCCTGTCTCACCACCGGACCCACACCAGATCCGTGGCCCAGATCCCTTGGACTGAAACCCAGGACCCCTTGGATCAAAACCACTGAGAAGATCCCTTATTGCGTGAACAACATACAGAAAAGAGTAAATCAGCCTAAAAAAAATGGCAGGTCAATTCGCCTCTCTGTTTTACGCTAACAAAATCTGGTTTTCCACTTCTCCGCACCTTTTGCTGTATTGACCAGCAGCACAGAGCGAACACTGTGGCAAAGTGACTGTTATAGAGTCAGTGTGAGCAGGGAGCTGCACACAAGTGTCACTGACTTGACAAAACCTGCTCAGGTCATCCATCATCCTTATGGTTCCTCATTGCTCTTATTTCAGAAGAATTCATGGTACTAAGCCACAGAGGAAAAACAAACCAAAAAACCCAAAACAAACTGGACCAGATTATCTCCAGAGTCCCTTCCAACCCTAACCATTCCGTGATTCTGTGATAAACAAACAAAAAACCCACAAACTTCCAGTTTCTACCTGTTACAGGTGCTAAACTCCTACAAGTAGCCTTTACTGGTAATAAGTGATTTTCATCATTGAGCGCATGCTTTCCTCAAAGACAACTGTAAACTGCCACCAGAAATATAATGGCAATAAACCAATAGCTAATATTTTACTTACTCGGTGCTTTTCCTTATGGAACATTCAGGGCGTGTTTGTTTTTTTCTTTTCTTACTGTAACAAGTACCAAGCCAAACGCAATCATGAAAGAGAAATTAAGACCAACACCTTCCAAAGTGCTCAGGAGCCTCCTCACTCCATGTTATTTCCCATTGATCTCAGAGCAGGAGATTCATGACAATGCTAAGCGTTTGTGGTTTATTTTAAACCCTTAGAAATAGACTGATTCAGGGGCTAACATGTACCTTAAAACCACAAAAAACCTCATGCAGTATGTAAAGGCAGGAGTTATCATACAAGCTAATGTGTACATAAATCTGTTTACTCAGCATTTGAAATGTCTCCGCAGGGATAAACCTCAATTAGAACAGCTTTATACAACACCTACTCAAATGCTCATTCAATCCAGGACTTAAAACACTATTTCTACAAGTTTCAAGTATTTTCTTCAGCACACTGAGCTAGATTTTATTTTTTTTAACCTTCCTAAGAACAGGAGTTTTTAGAAGGTTTGCCAGCTCCATAATTCTAGTCATAGCAGTCTACAAAGATTAACCCTTATATATACTGCCAAAAGACACAACAATTACAGCCATCTACAGAGTTCCAATATAATTTTCAAGGCCCCTACAAAATGCTCTTCCTGCATTTCAACTAAATACGGATATTCTTTAAAACAAAAAAAACCCACAATCCTACTCACATTGCCTTTTAACTTATTGATTGCAGCTATATTTTGCCATCGGGTACACTTCTGAACTTGGGTAAAGACACTGTGGTTTGCTTTGTTTTTTTAATACCGCGGGATACAGCCCAACTTACATTTGCAGTTTTTCAGGCCTGCCTGGCAGCGATGGCTCCAGCAACAATTCTGAAGTCTGCGTGTCCTGACCACAGGACCCTCTACACAGCCACACATTTGAAACAGGGCTAAAAAAAATCTACCCAAGCAGGATCTCTGCAGCTCTTCTGGGCTGACTCCAGTTTGTGCCTGGTTTAGAAAATCTTCTAAAAGAGCATGGCAGCAAGAGTATGTAAATGTTCACTGGGTGACCGAAAGGAGAAGGTAATGGAAAATTTAAATAAGCGGGGAAAACAAATAAAAAATTCCCCCCTTCCAAAAAAGATATAAAATATTCTATAGGAAACCTATACCAAGATTTTGCGTTCCCAGATCAAAACTCTTCATGAAATATTTTGCAGATGTGGCTCTGGGCTGTTTTCTGATCCAACGGATGTTACGAGATGATGCGAATGAAATACGAGTAAATAGGTTAAAGAGATGCTGTAATTCTACCTGATTACTGCAAAATGTCAGAGTTCTCAGGCTCCTCCTTGGGGATGACAGATTTTTCTGCAGTCTTTCTGAGGAGCAAGGAGACCAGATTTGGGGGTCAAGGCAGCTCCTTTCTTAAGTTGGGTTTCCATTGGCATGTGGTCTTTTCAGATAACAGTATTTTATCTGTGTTAGGTTGAGGAAAAATAAGTTCTATTACTACATTCCCAGATCTCAGGTTACCAAAGACTTTTAGTTGTGTGGATGAGACAGATCAGATGCCATTACACACTAGATCCACTCTCACGGTCATAACAATACCAAACAGGAAAACTAAGCATTTCTTAAACCCCTTCTCCAATTCCTGATCTTTTTGAAGCCTCCAAAAATGAAATCTGACTGTACAAAATATGTAGAAATCCCACCAGGGCAGGAAGGAGAATGCATTTGGGAAGCGGCTGCTCAGGAGGAGCAAAGCACCAATGGCTTCTCCGTGCTCACTGCAGCCCTGTGTGCCGCTCCTGCCCACACCACCTCTTGCAAAGGAAAATTAAGCTTTTCAGTTTTAGAAGAGCCAAAGGAATTAGCCACAACTGATGAGCCCGAAACTGCAACCTGTTCACATCTTTATAGCGAACCCAAAGTAACTGTACTCTGATTTTCACTGGCTCATTATGTAAAATAAAACCCAGCTGAAAGCCAGTGTGGGGCCACAAAATGCCGTCAATTATCTTTCAGTTCTGTTCCAGAAAAACTGCAGCCAAAATCTCATGGGTTCAGAGGGGCTGAGTTTTTTCTCTTAATAGCCTTTTACTTCCTCGACACTGCACAGCTTCAGCAAGATTTTCTGTCAGTTTGTTCGGACCTAACAAGCTATTTTACCATTAAACCAAAACACAACGTGTCCAGGAGTATTAAACATTTCCCACAAGGCCCTGTTTTGCTGTGACTCCAAGAATGACAATGCCAAATTATGAGTCCAAGACAGATGTTTTCCAGATGTGATGAGCATCTCATGTATATGTTGGATGCAGACTTCTTCCCAAATGCCATCTGAGTTGTACCTGCTGCATTTAGATGGGTTGACCCCTGCTTCTGGGAATAATTTTCTCTAGAAAATGGCCATATATCGCAAATGCCTACAGCAGGGTGAAGACTAAAGTCCGATGATAACCACCAAGGGAACGAATGGGAAGGTACCAGGAAGCCATGTATGGAGAGGTCCGGCACTGAGCGTGACTCCTCTACTGCACGCCTGTGTGCCAGGTCCCAGCCAGCTGAACAAACTGCATAAAAACCATCCAGTACCAGAAACCATACGTAATCGGGGTTCAGCAGCCCGACATTTTGTTAACACAGATCGCTCTGTTCTCAGGACAGAAAGGACAAATGCAGGAGGGCAAAGCTGCCGCCCAAACAAGGGCTGTGTTTGTCAGAGTGCATGGACCAAACAAAACCACTTGGCTCTAGTTTAGAGCATGGATTTTATGCTCTAAATAGTAAATATTCCTTACTCCAACCTCCTTTCCCCCAAGCAGGTATCTCAAGTGCCGACTCACCATCAAGCCCATGGGAAAGAAGAGTTCCCTCGCCACGCACCGCCATGATGCCTTGAGCTGCAGAGTCTTTGGGACGGAGATGATCCCGCACGCTGGGTGAACAGAACTCTCTACCCTCGTGCAGGAGCACCCCAAAACCCCTGCTCAGAGTGACCCGAGCGATGCCCACCCACAGTCCCACACTCCATGGCCTTCAGCACAGCACCTGGAGTCCTTGAGCTCAGTGGGTATTCACAGCCCTTTATTTTTTTTTTCCCCCACATTATTCTAAAATTCAAGTATAAATACTTGGACACTGGTCATAGGAGAATAGCACTGTGGCAGTTTTCTTTTAGACTGTTTTACAACTCAAACCAGAGGAACACAGCAGAACCCAGAACCCACTTTCCCTTCCAAAACCTTCATGTTACATGGGACACCCCAAACTAAAATATTTATTTTATAAATATTTCCCTCAGAAGAGCCTGAGCACAGCTCTGATCCAAAAAAAATGGGCCAAATATCAGCGGTTCCTGCAAGTCCACCTATTGCTGCCAGTTTACCTGCAAGGCACCCAGATGCTACGGTGAAAGGTAACTTGGCACAGCTGGTCTGTCAGTCCTTGATTGAGTTTATTATTGAGCAGGTTCTGAGAATCAACATTTCCAAACAAGATTTGTTTTAATTGGCTACTTAGGTCCTCCCAAAGGAGCGCTGAGATGAGGCTTCCACAGCAAGTAACTACAAATACAAAGTTAAATCCGTTTTTCTACAAATATTCAGGAACACTTGCTTCCTGGCAACATTCCTGTTAGCAAATCAATTTGCTAAAATATTCATGAATAGCAAACTAAAGGGCCATGGATACAGCCAAAGTGCTTATATACAAAAATGCAACTAAATATTCACCGCAAATGTTTTCACAATATTTGGCTTGCTCTCAATTTAATGGGAAGAAAAAGAATTATAGTAACACCTGGCATTCCACATTATGGCTCCCACTGGAAAAACTCTGCTGAGGAGCTAGGCTGATGTTGGAGAAAGGTCCCCAGAACTGATGGGTGCTCACAATGTCCTTGCACGTGCCCGAAACCCACCAAGAAGAACCAACACCTCCCAAACCCCAGCAAACCCTCCCTGGGGAGCTGTTGTGCCACGACAGCAGGGAGCTGACAACGCTGTGACGGCAAAGCCTCGCCTGAGCCCTAAGGGCAAAGCAAAAGCCCCATGTATATTTTGGGTGCACTCATATTCTTTCTCTCGGGCTTTTTTACATCTCGACCACAACCCTCTGAGCAGGATAAATAAATAAAACCCCACTAAAATTTCAGATATTACTCGGAAATAATTTTCAAACTGAAATTCCTCGCATTATTCCTGGGAAACAGCTGCATTCACTAAACTCTCAAGTAAACTGTCAGTGTGTCAGATAAAAAGCAAGTTAAGCAGGGAAGAGGAAAACTCTGACAGTCCCTGCCAGGAGATTGCAGTGATTGTGGGAAGAGACAAATCCCAAGCATTTTACACGTTGAACCTGCTACACGTGAAACTTTGTTTAGCCCATCAGGCTGTTTCAGTGAAAACAACCCTCACTCAAAAGGAAAACAAATGTCTTTCTCTGGACTTGTCACGTCAATAGGCTTTTTACTGTGAAGGTTACATTTAAATATAATTGTAAGTGAGCAAGTTTCTCACTCTGAACTGTGCGGTTCTTTTCTCCTCTGAATTTTTAACTGAAAGAGCAGAAGAGGAATGAGCTGTGGTTTTCTCCATCACACATGTTTATTACCATGGGGATATTTTTTGTTCAGCAAGATCATTACAAGATGAAGAGGTGCAATTGCATTTGCAAAACTGCAATATTTCCTTTCCCTTCCAGAGCCCCCAACCCGAACATGAGGCAATTCTTTCTGCGAGTAGAGCAGCTGGATGGGTTTCAAAACCTGCTGTCCCACATGCCAAGGACAGCTCAACTCCACCATCACGGACATAATGCACCGCAATCACATCCCTACCGACCACAACCTGTTGTATCCCTGCTTGGGCAAAGGGATTCTGCATTCAGCAGAACCAGCCAGGCCATGATCCTCCTTCACCCCTGCAAAACCTACAGGAAAAGCAGCACACAGCAGGGGATTTTACAGGGACAGGGAGTCTAGAATTGGGATGATTTAACAAGAGCTCTGATACTCATTTCTATAACCTTGAGAAAGTCACCGGCTCTCTTCTAGACTTCAATTCCTGCTCTATAATGGGTGGATCGCTATTTTCCTGGCATACAGGAGTGTTGCAAGGTCTAATTCATTAATCTTTTTAAAGTATTCTGTATAGTTTGATGGAAAACACAAAATATTATCAGTAAGAACCTCCCATTTAAATATCACCTGGAAATCTTCCTCCTACTCCTTCATTTGTGATAGAGCCTCGATTAGAGGTAATGGGATTTACATGTACACTCCAGCAGCGGAGCACACTCCGCAGGAAGGTGCCAGCGTCAGGGCTAATTCACAAGCGATCGGTACCTGCAGCTCAATGAGCCAGGGTTTAAAGGTCTTTTCCAACCAAAATGATTCTATGATTCCATGTCTGGATGCTGCATCCCTGCAACCGCACAGGGACCAACCAAATCAGTGCTGGGCACGGGGATGGGGCACGAATCACCCCGCCACTGTGGCACCCATCACAACACAAACTGCAATGGTTGTACTTCTAATTAACTAAGCACTTAACAACTTCAATTCCTCTCCGTGACTCAGCTTTTTACCAAAAAAAGGAGGAGTTTTACTCGAAGAGCATTCAAGTCACGAGCAGACAGACCAGATCATTCATTAGATCACTATGTCAAGTTTTAATGTTTGTGGGAACAGTTTCATCTCACGCGGGCAAGGGAAGGCAGATAACCTCACCGCTGGCACTTTGTGCGCATCCAGCGAGAACACAGCTTCAATGCAATATGCAAAAAAAGCAACTGAGGAACTACAAAGGGCTTTATCAGCACCTCGTGCTGCAGAGCTCTGGCAGAATGCTTATTTTCAATGGTATTCCTCTGGCTTCAAGACACCTCCAGTAGGATTCAGCCCTTTCGAGCGTATTAGCAAAAAGTGCCTGTTAAATCCTCGAGCGGAGAGGCAGGAGCAGCAAAGGCTGGTTGGTGGAAGCTGCGTGAGCTTTTCTCCTCGCAGCCCCTTAATTGAATCCACAGCATCCAGCCTGTTGGTATTCCCCAGCGCTCGGAATTTCTATTTGCTCCACAGATTTTTACACTGAGCACCCAGAAAAAATTAGCATTTGCGCTGAATAGCTTTTAATCAACTATTCTCAAGTGTCAGTCCCTTTTATCTTTAAAGCACTTCTAAATCTCCTCGCCTGAGTCTCTCCAGACCTAAAATTTATTCTATAAATTTGTTTTCCTCCATTGGGTTTCCAGCGTCCTTTACCACAATCTAATTGTCCTAATTTTTGAGAAGCAGATGCAGTAATGGCACCACAGTGAGGAGTTACAGCTGACATAATTCACCTTTTGATTGACCGTTTCAAATATAGTGTCCGACACAGTCCTTCAGTCTCACTTTCCTCTGAACTTGTAGGGTTACTGCTACGGACATCAGGTCTTCAGAAAAGGTTTCCTATTATTAATACGTATTGGGTTGCAAAGACTTTTTTAATAAATAAATCTTACTTATATTTCTTCTTTGGGAACTTTTGCTGGGACTTGTTTTGGGACCTTTGCTAATTTTGATTGTTTTTCTTGTTCTCTCTTGTTAACAGTGTTTAATTTCCAGTGAAAGCCCAACTATATCAGGGACAGTTTCACAACTGACTCTTAGAGGGCCAAGATTTCCCTTCTGTGAATTTCAATAACATGAGCAAATGTCTTCTAAAAGGAAAATGGATGGAAAAATATTCCTAAAGCTCTTAAATATACTCCTACAAACTTCCTATTAGTGAAGCTACAAGCAGACTGTCTCATGTTTGCCTCCTCACACAAATCAATGGAGCTTCCGTAATTTACCCTAAAGATGGATCCGGTCTGTTTATAAGGAATTAAGCTGCCAATCACATTTAAGAGGATTCAGCCTGAAAAGCCACATAAAATTGATCCCTCCCCAAGAGAGTCAGTGGAAGGAGCTGAAAGCAGCCTGGGAATAGTAAGAAATCCCTTTGGTATCCAGAGTCCCGGAGTATTCAAGCACAGCAAGAACTGGATCAGCTCTACTGAGAGCAAACACACACCTCCATTATATGCAGCACTTACCTCTCTTTATAACATTTGAAACTCCTAATATATTTACATTGGACACTGAAAAGATCATTATAGGCCAGACCTACACGTCCAAGACCCCTGACTCCTCCCGAGAGGGATTAATTGATGCCTCCCAACGGCTCCAAATCCATCTCGCCGCTGCCGACGCAGCCTGTCAGCAGTGCTGCAAAGTTAAATCAGCAAATATTAATTGCCAGCTGGGAAATCTGCCATTAGTTCACACTCAGAATGTTTTTTTTCCAGCTGGAAAGATAGTGAGTGTTAAATGGAGCAGGTTTCTTTGCAGTCTGCAAACCAGCCGACAGAGCGGGTTTGTCTGTTTTGCAACAACTAAATGAGCAAAACAACCAGAACCTTCTCAGAGATGTTTTGAAATGCTGTTCTCCAGAGCAAATTACTTCTGAAAGTAACAAAACACCAAACTAACACATGGACAACAAATAAAACGTGGAGGAAATAAACCACCAGCACCTGAGGCTGAATTCGTATCTGCTCCAGATTACAGCAGAGATACATCGCACGAGTTATTACCCTGCTTGGTTTTTCTCCAAGTTTGTAATTTATTTACATTCAAGCAGAGAAAGTTTTGTGTTGATATGCAGAAGATTTTAATTTTCCATAATCAGAAGGACACTTTCTGAGAACTGGAGGAAATACAGAAAAGAAGTTGAAAAGGAAATATGTCACTTAAGGCCATAAAATCATTAAGATTATGGGATCATAGGGGTTAAATAGGCCTCAGCATTTAAAAATTTAGAGCAGAGTCAGACCAGGATTCTCAGAGCTGTTCCCAGTCAGGTCTGGAAAGTCCCCAGAGATGGAGGTGGCACCTGGCAGCCTGTCCCACCACTGGTCATCCTCATTGGGAAACCAGCTCCATCCATCCACCCACCCATCCATCCATCCATCCAGGCTGAACCTCCCGTTTTAGCTTTTCCTCTTCTTTCTCATTCTCCTCCCACGCAGAGACAGGCTCCATCCTCTATGCTATACGTGCATAAATGTCATGAGAGAACATTTTCATTCTTTCAATGTGCATACACACCTGCGCACCCCAGTACATGGGCACGTACATTTTGGAAGGCTATATATGGGTTTGTGGTATGAAATGTTGTTCAGAGCAACAATGAAAGGCTCAAGCCCAGCATTGTGCTCATGTATGCAACAGAAAGGAGAAAGGCGGGTGGTTCTCCACAAGGATTTCTTTCCAAATTCTGTACAAAACCTCTACAAAAAATATGATTTATTGTGGAGCAAAAATTGACCTTGTGTGAGGGTGAAGACTACTGCCATGTATTTGCTTAAAAGAAAATATATATATTTTAAGCAATGAGAATAAGTTATTGGAAAAATTACTACTGACATTCAAGAGAGACTGGAGGAAGAAAGAGAACAGGACTGGAATACCAGACACGAACGTGTCTTTATAGTGCCCCATCACTCCACATAAAACTCTGTCAGATCCATAAAATTAGAGCTTTAGCAGAAGTTGGGCTGAATAATAAAAAAAAAATGAATAAAGTAATCAGTACAGGCGCAGTGCATTCACATAATGGAAAGTTCAAGAATTTGGTCAACTAAGTTGGATTGAATTCATGCCAGAGCACACACTAAATCTGACCAGCTGCAGTACAAAGCCGCTATACAGCCTGGTAAGAAAAGCTGAGCTTTTTACAAAAAAAACCAATACACCTGGATAAAGGGAGGATGTCAGAACCAGAGAAAATAAGGAAATAAGGAATGAGCTTGGGCAGGAAACACAACTGCCTTGCTCTAGTAGGGCCTTGGCTGATGCAGGGGAGCTTTAGGATTGTTGATCTCGCAGGAAAGAGCAGGGAGGGAAGGAAAGAAAGAAGAGAAAAAATTGCTCCTAAACCCTGAAAATGGAAAAGCACAGCTCTAATCAGAAAGAATTTCTCTAATGTATGTACACTGCTAGAGAAGTGCATTGCTCTGATGTTTCTGGAGAAAGGAAAGAGGTAAGGGAAGAAAAACTGTACTGAGTGGTGCACACACAGCTTCTGCTGGCCAAAAATAATGAAATGAGTGAAGAGACAGTGGGTTTAAAAAGTCAAAAGGAGAGAAAAATGAATAGAAGTGGAAAAGAGGGGACTACCGCTATGGGAAAGCAAAGCATAGTCCAAATCACTGTGCTAAAATGATATAGCTGCATTATGCAAGGCATTTATTAAATAGGAACATTTCCAGGCCAACTGCTCTTTTTGGACATCTGTGGGACAAATGTCAATATGAGTGCAGATATCTTTCCAGTTTTCATGGATATTTGGAGTGTTTTTGGGGAAGACAAACTTCTCCTCTTCAGCAAAGAGCAAAAGCATTTTCTCCTCCTGTATTTTGTTACCCACTCAAAATCACCAACACTCAAATCAAGTGACGATGGAATCTCACAAAAAAAAGTGAAAATATACAAAAAAAACCCCTGCCACATAGAAGAAGTGTCTTAAATAGAATGTTTTCCTATGGGAAAACTAAACTATGTTTCACACAAGTGAAGACAACTGGATCAAGGAGAATTTCAACAGCTATGAGTAGGAGCGACGTTTCTCCTGAGACCTCTGGATGCAGGACTTCTGCTTTATGGTATTTCCCTTTGGGCTCTAAGCTCCTAAGTGAAGTTTTCCACCTATTTATCATTTGCTTTGTCAACTGAAATAAGGAGATGGCATTCGTATTTTTGTGCATGGCAGCGCTGGGGAGCTGTGCTGCACCAGAGGGTGCAGGATGAAGATGAAGCCTGGGGAGCAATCTCCTGCTGGGACCTCTCTTTGCTTCACCCACATTTCTATGTGCTCCCACCTGGGACATTGTGTCCGTTTGCCAGCCCAAGCCTTGGGCATGGTGGCCAGCTCAGCCCAAAGTCTGCACACCAAGGACTGAGGTCTCCCACAAACAACATTGATATAATTTACCCACGTTTACCAACACCAGAGAGCTGATGTTTCCTCGGGGCCCAATTCCACCCAGCAGGTCTGTGTGATTTTCCAGATAGCTTTAAAGAGACATGTACTAACTGCAAACAATACCGTGGCAGAATCTGGATGTCTGAAGGCACACAAGTTTTTTTTAACTTCTTGAACTCTCAGGGTTTCAAGAAGACATTTCATTCTAGGTTGTGCAAAGGAGAAATCAGTTATTTGCCCAGAGCCAAATTCTCTTCTGCTCTTCCTAATACTAATCCCGGTATGAATGAAATGCTCATGAGGTAGCACAAATCAAGCAATGCTCCCAGTCACGTACAAGCATTCGCTATACACCAGTATTTACAATGTACGTCACAAGTGATGAATATGTCAAAAGACCAAAAAAAAATCTTTCCTCAAATTAAACAAAAGAAAACAAGATCATTGCCATTTGCTTTGTTATCAGCTTACTGTGCACAAACCTAGCTCAAAGTGGAGTCAGATTGTTTGATCTCCATCATATGTTAAGGCCATCTAGTTTGTCAATGATAACTGGGTAACCTGGCAGAGGACACAGATGCAATCTGCGGTGTCCCTCAGCTCTAGGCAGAGACTTAAGTCTTAATTGAACAAGGCAACTGGGACAAAAAAAAACACAAAGCAGCCCACTCAGCAGCCTAATTGTACTCAAACAATTAAACTACCTACTTGATAGAAAACAAATAGAAATAACGTGCCTACTGACAGATGTACATCTAATATCCAGCTGGAACCATATATTTTGCACCTTTTAAGATTTTTATCCAGTCATAAAGTCTTACATGTTATGTTACGCTTATAATATTGCTTAGAAACCTGTAGCTTAATTGCTTACCACAAATTTCTATTTAAAATAAAACACTATCATTCTTGATTTAGAAACAGGAGACAAAAGTACAAAGCAATGGAAAGATACACAGAAGGTTACTGAGGAACTGCATGGCAGAAACAAGGGCTGAAGCCAAATATTCCTACAGACTCACACTCTGTGGCATCATTCCCCCCTTAAGGTAAACTTTTTTCCTCCATTTTATCTCTGCAGACAGCGGTGTGCAGTACTTTTTAACTTATTAATGAGGGAAGAGAAGCGAGTTTCTTTCTTCCCTCCCATAAACGTGTTGTTCTGCTGAGAAGCAGAGTTAAGCAGTGCTCCATGGCCAGAGTTTAAGGGTTACTTTAAACTGGGACACAAAACCACTACTTTCTGACATCATTTCATGGTGTGTTCAGGAAAGCATTCAAGTGTGACATTGTATCATTAGGTATAATATAGCCATTGCAGAGGCACTGATTACTGCAATGAGAACTCATTTTCTTTAACACTGTATGTGATAAGGAATGTATCAAACCCCAGGTCAGAAGCACCATTGTAAAAAGGTGGGCTATGTACAAAAATTAAAAAACTGAAGACACTTTTTGGGAAGTCAGGGGAAGAAAACCCCTGGCATCAAGTGGGATCAGGGAGCTGCTGAGCACCTCTGAAATTAAGATTTCCCCTTTCTTTGGCAGGTTTCTCATGCTGCAGTCCCATCTGCAAGTTATTCACCGATGGAGGCAGTTTCCAGCTAGATATGTGACCTGACCCAACTCAATACTGAGAGGCAGAAACACCAGCACTAGGAGCAAGGTACAAGTGTCCTTTTCAGATGCTCATTTTTTAAAGTGACAAGCAAAAAAATCCCTCTTCATCTTGACCTGCTCATTGCTGTCCCTCAAAATAAACCTTCAGGTGACCCCTTTCCACCATTAACTTCATACAAGGTCTACTGATCCCAGACTAATCACCTGCTTTGACGAATTTAAAGCCTATCTGTGGCCAACTAACCCAGTTCAGCTGGTATTCACGAAATCAATCCTCTGCCCCATCCACAGCCCGACTCCCAAAATAAATGAGACTTTACAATGCTGTGCAGTACCTACATCGCTCTGGAAATTTTGGTCTGGTCTCAGTCTCCATGCCTCCTCCAAGGCACAAGAACAGTAACGCTTTTGTACCTCCGAAGGGCATCACAAGGATATTAATTATGTTATCACAAATATTACTTTTAAAATCCTTCAGATGGGCTCCTGTTTCTTATATAGGCTCTTCTAGCATCATGTTAGTAAACAAGAACCTGAAATGGATAGCTCTGTATACAGCCAAGCTCCTCAGGGGTTCAAGTGCCCAGTGAGCTGAAGATAAAGGGAATTATTTTCATATTTGATCATGTAAATGTCACTGGATATATTTGCAACAACTCACTCAAATCCTTCAGTTGGTACATGGAGTCATATTTGACAATAAGTTTTCAAGATATACTATAGTGGGGTCTTTATAAGACCTCTCATTAGAAGTAAAATAATTTATACCTTCTTCCACTCCCTGGCATTTTATCACACGCTCCTGCTACTGCAGAATCACTTGATTTGTGACAGGATGGTACATGGTATGCACAATATTAATGGAAAAGACACAGGACTCCATCCCTTTGGTGATTTGATGTAATGGTGATAATGAAATTTGCTACTGAACCAGTAAAAGAACTAAAGATCTGTGTGTGCATCCTACTGGTAACCAGAACTGTATTTAAAATTATTTAAAACCCTGTTCTGGCCATATGTTTCCCACTCCTCTTTTCTCATCTAAACAGCTCCTTTCCTTTGCCCTCCTCATCTGCCTAAGCAGGTTCTTGTTTCTCATTTTAACAACAAACTTTTTGTAACACTGTATGCTTTTTCTTGGTCTTTCTCTGGTTCAAAGCCTTACCAAATGAATCGGATTGCAAAAAGTTATTACACCAGCAGTTGAAAGTACTGAGCAGCACAACTACAGTGCACACAATGCACACAGTGATGTTAATTATTTATCCGTTCCCAGTTTGATTACATTTTGGGTGGTGATGACACTCAGAGGCTTAATAGTTGCATAAAACATTGTGTTATGTTCCACAGTGTCCTAGAATAAACCATTCTTGAAAAATTTATCTCTTAGAGATAAAACATACCATTCGGTCATTTATCAGGATTACAGTAACATGAAGGATGAAAGTCCTGCAGAAGTATTTATTTTTAATGATGTCCTACCTTTGAAGAAACAGTCCTTGCTGTGGATAATGTAGATTTTCTTCCTCTGCAGACAGGAGGCTCGATGCAGTTGACAATGATTTTCATAAAATTTGCCATCAGATCCACAGATGGGCATGTAGCTGGACTTGCAATCTTCTATGCATCTGCACTCGGGCTGATCGGTCTCCTTGTTCACGACACACTTGCTCCCCCGGCCGCAGTACTTCTTCTCACACGATGCATGGAGGCCATCCTGCCCATAAAGCACTGGGAAGAGCAGAAAACAGTGTGAGCAACATTTCCCTAAGAGACCAGACCCATCTGCTGCAGCAGCACTATCATTACAGGAGCTACAAGGGTTTCCAAGGAGAAAAGCGCAGCCCTTGGAACAGCAGCAGCTGCAAGAGTGTCTTGGAATCACAGAATCATTTTGGTTGGAAAAGTCATTTAAGATCACTAAGTCCAACCATTAACCCAGCAGTGCAATGTCTACCTCTAAACCATGTCCCTAAGAACCACATCTACGTGTCTTCTAAACCGCTCCAGGGGTGGTGCCTCCACCACTGCTCTGGGCAGCCTGTTCCAATGCCCAACAGCCCTTCCCCGGGAGGAAATTGTTCCCAAGATCCAACCTAAACCTCCCCTGGTGCAACTTGAGGCTGTTTCCTCTCATCCTGTAGCCTGTTCCTGTGGAGCAGAGCCTGACCCCCCCAGCTCCAAGCTCCTTTCAGGCAGTTCAGAAATCAGAAGGTCTCCCCTCAGCTCCTGTTCTCCAGCTGAAATCCCCAGGTCCCTCAGCCGCTCCCATCACACTTGTGCTCCAGCCCCTCACCAGCTCCGTTCCCTTCTCTGAACTCGCTCCAGCACCTCAAGGTCTTCCTCATAGTGAGGGGTCATCTTCACGTCTGCGCTCCCAAACCTCCAGCTCTCACTCCTCACAACACTAAGCACGTGCTGAAAATGCTTTACTGAAAAGTGATGGATGCATGGCTGCTTGTTCTTTTAGCCCTTTGTGAAACTAGACCCTAAGATAAAATCCAGTGAGTGTACTCCAGTTCCCAAACTTTGGCCATGAGTTACAATCAGAAAGCAATTCTGAAAAGCTACACTCCTCCAGCCATAAAACTCACAAGGAGCTTCATTTTACCAATGTCCATGTTCAGAGTCCAATTTCCACCCATGAGCCAGAAGCAGAACATCCCCAGGGCTAAAATTCAGACAGGTTTCAATGAAAGCTCAGACAGACAATTGCCGAGAGCTTTTGGAAAACAAAACAAAATGAACAAGCAAACAAGCGCCAAGAAAGACTATCACTGAGGTCAAGGGAATATTGCGAGAAGATGCTTCTCGCTGTAAAAGGGACAACCAGTATCTATCTCTACACTCTGAAGAATGACATATAATGAAAAATAGCTTTTCTTCTTTTAAGAATTCATTGGATTATAATGTTCTGAACATTACTATCTGCTATTTGATACTATTAAAAGGCTAAGGAAGTTGCCCTTGTGCTATAACATTTCCTGCTTCTGAAGTTTCCTCGCTTAAAGGCTTACAAAAGAACATTATTATAATTCATACGGGACAGGGTACATCCAAACAAGCCACTACTCAGAGCAATAATTAGCATTATACCCAATGAAGAGAGTTCCAGGAAATCAGATTATTCTGTGCTAATTGGAGTACACAAAGTTGAGAATTACAAAGGGATGCTGCAAAAGGCATAATTAAGGCAGGAATAAACATTTTGTTGTGCACAGCCCGCTGCCAGCCTTGCAAAGCTTTCCAGCAGCCACTGCACCCAGACCAGTGATTCAGTCTGGACCAACAAGACAGTTTCAAAGCAAAGCCCTGTTGCCTCCATTTGCCAGAAGCAGGTCTGGCTCTCGCTGAGGTTTTGGCGCGCACTGGATTTCAGAGGAAGCTCAAGTGAAAGCACTGCTTCAGATGTGCTCCAGCATCCAGCGGGACAAATCCTGCAGCAACTGTAGCACCACAACGTCCTCCAAAATACACCCAGGGCTCTTATCTTCCAAGGTTTTTCAAGCCGCAGAAGAGTTCAGCCCAGGAGAACAGGTCAGATCTCACCCAAAGATCCTCCCATTGCATGCAATGGGGACGTGAGGAGCATCAGCATGAGCTACTTCAATTTATCAGTTCCTTTTCATCATGCTAAATTCCTTGCTAACAACAACACAGCCCTGCTTGCGCAGCATTTTATGGCAATATGAAATGCCCCGGTGTTAAAGCTATGTCTCATCTGCTACTGATCGAGAAGCTAAAGCATGTACACAAAGAGAAGCAAAAGTTTCTACAAAACCCCATTTTGCTTCGTCCTGTTAAGCCTTTGTTTTTTATCACTGTAAATCTGAAAGGGGAAAAAAATCTGTTATCAGAGGATTAACTATTTGACTCAATAACTCATTAAAATTCCTCCAACTTGGCAAGCTAAGAAATATTGACTTTTCCTGACTTATAATAAACTAGAAGGTCAAAGCATCTCTGAGCAGTGCAAAAAGCACAGTCCCTGGAAGGTGTATCTGAATAGTCTTTATTTGCTTTACTAATTGTTCCAGAGTTTCTCCAAAATGTCCTCAAGAATGCAAATTTTGTGACTGCTGGGAGACCTCACTGCCAAGGCCATCTGCATTTGCAGTGTCTGCTGGAGATCAGAGCAGCACAAAGGATCAGGGCTTGAGGAACTCCCGGCCAAGCATCTTCCTCCTCTTCCTCCTCCTCTCGGTGGCAGAACCCGCATCTCTATAAGCACCTGGCTTATCCATCACAATGTGCCTCAAAGACAATGCTTTAGAGACTGCTGCCAATGCTAAAGATATTTAAAAAACCAAAATATGGGAGCTATTACTGTCTATATAAATGTAATTCAGACATAACTACGGCAAAGCCCTTCTCGTGCTGTCTCGATCACTAAAAATTGATCCCTGAGAGCCAGCAGCAGCTGAGGACTGCACCATGCATCTCGCTGAAGGTTATTTCTGCCTCCTCATTCACGGTGGGATGCTCTGATTTAACGCATCCGGTCACACCTGGGCAGGCCGCAGCAGCACCCTGCCCCAACAGCTGCCAAACCCTCCTGGAGCCTCAAGTATTTTTGGTATTTTGAGTTTTTAATATAAACTTAGCGTTACTGAAGACACAGACTATTCCTATTGCAATGGAAATTCTAAGTTTTTTAATGACATATCAAAGATTCAGTTAAACACCACCTTATGAAAAAAAAACCAACACCAAAAACACAACACAAAAACAAACAACAAAAACCAAGATACTCTGGTTTTTCTACATCCACCTGGTTACTACAGAGAAATCACAGAAAGCCTGACTGCATTAATGCCTCATTTGTTTCATTCACAGTTTGGTTTATTCTGTGTTCCCAGAGGAACTCCTATTTAAACACACAAGTCAGGTAAAGGGGTAGACAGGATACCCACCCCGCCCTCCTCCCAAAAAAAAAAGGCAAGATTCACATATTCCAGAATCCTGATGTGCTTCTACTAGTCCAAGTCCTCTGCAATCTGTGTCTGCAAGCGGAGTGTCAACATGGGACGTCTTTGCCAGAATCTGATAATGTTGATAGCAGCTCTTTAATTCAATTACTATTTGCATAATCCTTCAAAGAACAAAAGCTCCCTACCAGCACACTCAGCTGTACAGACAGATATTCTGCCCAGTGATGGGATGTGAAACAGAACGGAGCCAGTGGAAACCAAGAGGAAAGGAGGTATCTGATGGCAAAAGCATTATTGAATTTATCCAGGTAATTAATTAATCCAGAGCGGCACCACACGTCACAGAAAGGGACTTTTCTCGGTCACATCCAGGCGCCTGCTCCCGTTGATCCCACCAGCAGGGCTGGAGCCAGGAAGGACACGGGCACCAAGCTCAGCCACACAGAACACACCTGCTGCCACTATGGGTTTTTTGTCACATCATTAAAAGTGACTGAATTTCCCACTCTTACATGGATTATTAAAAACAGAAATGGGAAAGGTAATCGAGTGAAACGACCAACTAACTGCTCACAGCATGCACAGGCCCCACTGTACTGCATGGAAAAAGACATAATTTATTTAATTTATTAGTTGCAAAGAAACTAATTTACTTAGGTTAAAAATGTATCATCTTGCAAAACAAGCCACTTCTCAACACCAAGTTTACTCAGCATGGCAAGAGTCTGGGTTGTTATATTGTATTAAAGCCAACAAGATAGAAAGAGGAAGCCCACTCACATACACCCATAACAACACTTCAATTGTTTCCTGGCTGTCCCTGAGAAATTTGGAAAAAAACAAAAGCCTGGTACAGGCAGTAAAATAATCAAGTTGAGGAACTTCTTAAGGCTGCTTAGCAGGCTGCCTAAACCCCAAAGCAAGACTTGAAAATGAAGATGTTATTGCCACAATAGAGAATATGCATCCTCTAGCTGCTCATAAAGACAGAGACCTCATCTATCTTTTACATGCCATTAAATATGTTACAGACTAAGGCTCAGAGGATTTTTTTTTAATTCCAAACACAATGCTATTCCTTGCTTCAGCAAAACTCCCAAAGAGTTCAATTGAGACCAACCAGACAAACCCATCACACGTAAAGCAAAACCAAAAACCACACAGCTTTATCATATTGCTACACATAAAAACTTGCTTATACACTGCGGAAATGTAAATTACTACATTTACATGTAGAGAGCCAGTTTGCCTTCAAGCAACAGTGAGCTCCTGCAGGCAGCTGGACATCCAGTTTTATTGCTAAAGGAAAAAGTTTAGATGTTACATTAGGACTGGAGCCAGAACTAGAAACTTTAATTATGGGGCACTGGAGACTAATAGAGCTGAAACTGGAAGATTCTATGCCAAGTCCTTCAAAGGTAATGCTGCACCTTGCAAATACAACAAAAATAAAATCAAACCATCTGTAACGTGATAAAAACATTCCGTCTCTAAACTTAGTTTGTTACTTCTATTAGGTAAACCAGCAAGGTAACAGCTCACAAGCTATTCATCCAGCATCTTCACACCAGTTTTCCAACATTCTTCCTTTCTCACATCCATCTTCTACAGTCCAAAACGCCACACCTGTAAGCACTGTTTACTGCTGAAAAATATACATTGCCAGTCCATGCAGATATATACACACAGGCAGATGTGTTCAAGTGTGTTTTTACACACATCTAGTCACATACTCAGATTATGCACATTTACACATGACCAGACACTTCTCATACACTTGACTTGCTAGAACCTCACTTTTGCTGGTCATGTAAAGCCAGATGCTGCAGCATGGTGCCTTAAACCTTCCTTCCCCAGCACACCTTTAATAAACACCTTTAATACTTGTGGTTGTAAGTAATCAAAGTTCAGATGCTTGACTATTGAACCTGCTCAGTTAGCAAACACATGTGCTATGTAGGTTATCACTACTGCCATAAAATAAGAAAGGACATATAAAGCAGGAATTTTATAAAAACATGCTCTAGGAGTTTCTTGGTTCATTGCATGCCTGGTATGAGTGTGGAGAGGCAGAGAGGCCACAATAAATCACCTGGAATAGGGGCATGGCAACAGTACATTCATTATCTCCATTACTAGCCTTTAGTGCTATGATTTCTTTATTTTTGTAAAGCAAAACTGGTGACTTATCCTGGAGAAAAATACAGAAAATGACATGTGCTTCAAGCACATGTTTTGCTCTGGATGCAAACTATTTCGTTTCAATGTCCAGAAGCTAGCTGTGTATGTGTGTGCGCCTCTTTGAGCGAGACGGAGAAGGACACATAAGCCTCAGAAGGGAAGGGCAAAAAGACAGAAAAAAAAACCAACAAACAACACAAAACAAAAACCAAACCACCAACCAGCAAAAGGAAAGGAAAATCTTCTCTGGAAAAGAGTTTTGCAACAAAGAATTACACTGATGACACCAATTCCAAGGGAACTGCTTAATCTGTATCCCCAGTTTAACACGCAATACAAACACAATGAAATTGCTCACGCAAAATCCAGCAACAGTGTGCAGTTATGCTGCAAATAACACCAAGGAAGCACTCAAAATCATAGGCAAGCTTTCTGTATCAATTTTAAATCTGAAAATAGAGATTAATATTATTTCTATAGCCGTCAGGACTATGAAACCCATTAGAGGTGATATCATGAAAGGCATTTGAAAATTTCCAGTAACTACACTATTTCTAGTGTAAATAACCTAATTTTTTCCTCATTTGAAATCCATTTAACCATTATGAGATCAAAAGCTTCATGAAATATTATTTTTGGATGGTATCAGGGTTTGTGAGACTACTAACATGAAAACAAGAGGCAACAGCCATGTACAAATCCAAAGATCCAAACTACATAAAGTTTATACAGAGATTACTGAGAAAGAAATACCAGCCAATATATGAGACCATATATATTTAGATCCTTGCCATGAAACTCTACCATGCACAATTTGCTTGATTATTCTCTTCTTGGAAGAGCTACTAAAGAGGCAATTCATAAAACTTCTCTTTATTACATGTTTATCTAAAGTTATCTATGACAGGTACTGCATATTGAGGGCAATTTTATTATATTACCACCGTACAGCAAGTATAGTCACAGACTGAAATCTGCTGGACTGATGTGCAAAAAATCAGCACTACATTAGTATATGACCAATATGTTGCCTGCATTGATCAGGAAGATTTAATTTAGTGCTTCCTTGGGCACCTGTATTTACAACATTGTGAGCAACCCAGTGAAAACAGGTAGCAGCACATGTACATTTACATGCGTGTATGCACACACATGTACTTGTAATGTACACATTACTTGATCGTTTATTTAATTATCTCAGTATTGCACAGTCTGAAGAACACATAAACTTTCCAGTATCAGATCTGGAGGGAACAGATCACATTAATACTTTGGTTTCCTTGGTAAAACTCCGTCTCAGAAGAATACGCTCTTCTGAAGGAAGGTAGTGAAATCCCCATAGGTCAAGGCTCAAAACCAGTCTCCTTGCCTTTAATCTTGCTCATCAATTTTCTGCCTGCCCCATTCCTTCACTCACACTCTCAGGACCAGCCTTGCTCCTCTCCTTGTTTTCAGTGGTCTTTTATCCTTTGACCAGCACAGCAAGCCCTAGCGCTCTCTGGGCTACTATAAAAGACATGAGAAATCAATAACTCAGCATCACGCATTTTTCTGCTGTTCCTTCAATGACGTTTTTGTGACAGAGACTACGAGGAGGTTCGAATCCTATAATGAAATAACTATAGATGACCTGCCCATTTTCCTGGCGATTTCTCCAATTACATTACCAGTGGAGCTGCTGGACGTAAGCTGAGCTGTCTAGACCTTCCCAGTTGTTTGCATTATTGACCTTTAATTGTGTCCATCCACGTCACCTTTGCTCACTCTCCTTTTCACCGTGGACACGCCATCGTCCTTCTCCTGGTTCCTCCACAATTTGCCCTGAACCCAGAGCCTTCCGCTACCCCAAACCTCCTTGGCATAAGGCAGTAATTTCTCACTTCCACCTATTTTTCAACATTTGATTCCAAAAACTTTCAGAACTTTACCATTGCTTTGACCATTTCTTCATGGAGGAGAAATCTATAAGCCAATTGTCCTGGGCCATGCTGCAGTGGCTGGGGAAGCGCATGGCCATCGCTTATCCTGCCTATATAAAAACAGGGGACATCTTGCAATATTAGCAATGGTTCAAGAACAAAAGATGCCAAGTTTCCATCAAAGGGGTATTCTACAGTCTCACAGAAATCTCTCCTTTTTCTTTTTTTTTTTTTGACTCATTACTTTGCAATAAGACCATTCATCAGAAAATAATTGCACTTGTTCCTGTGTGCCTATTTTCTCCTTACATATGCACAAACCAAATGTTATTTCAGATTGGACAGAAAGATGTTTTCAGTTTCCTATTTATTTTCTCATTCAGTGCACTGGTTCATAAGGCTCATTGAGGAAAAAGAACAGAAACAGAAAGCCAGCTCATCATCGTGTTTCTCTCATAAAAACACATTATTCTGATTATTTATTTTTGGTGAGAAGAGGAATAGATAATGAGCTTTTATAATTAATATCCATTCAGCTTCCTTATTACATTATTCTTGAATGCTGCTTTTAGTTTAAAAAAAATCTGACTTGCACCGAATTGTACGAACACCACTGCAGAAGGTTTCAACATGATTGATTTTAGAGACCTCAGTTTGCATTATCACAGCAATGCCCGTGTCAGCACTTCCATTAGTGTTTCCTTTTCTTTAAGTGGTGCATTCACACGTTTGAACCTTAAAAATGAAGTTGCATTCTTGAAAAACATTTTTCAAACTATGTTAAAGCACATCCTGAAAACATAAAGGAGGTAGAAACACCATCTTCCCGTTTCACCCATCTCTCTCACTGTCAGGCTGGTGCTGAGTACAACCTAAAACCACAACAGTGAAATACCCGATCTTCTAGTAACTTCCATATTCCACCTGGTTTTCAGCATTACTTGGAAATACTTTGTGACTTGGAGAAATGGGCTTCATTCTGCTCCACCATCGGAAGCACTCGGCTGTGCAAATAATAAGGGACAAATACTCAAATGGAGCTGCCTCCATGAGCCCCTACACCCATCACCCCTCCTCTAGCAGCCAGAAATAAAATTTTCAAACCAGCCCCTTTTCTTTAACAAAGAAAGCCCTTACCCTCCAAAGGAAGCAAGAGTGAGCCTGCAAATCCACCTCCAGGGAGAACTCCGTATGGTATGTTAAGACAATAAATCCATGGAGTCTTGTACTGTCACTTCTCCCACCTCCACCTCTCCTCTCCCAATCTGGATTAATTATCAGGGACAGAAGCTTCCAGAGGAAGTTTATCAATAGTTGCACGTATCGACAACTTGTGACACTTCCGTCATTTAGTACTATGCAGAAATGAAGACAGACAGCTGTGTGAGAATAAGACAGGATTCGTTTTGTGAGTTTATTTCTGAGCCCTGATGTTTTCCTATAAAAGCTGCCATTTGTTGGAAATAAATGGAGAGAAAGGGGGGAAAAAATATTAAAGCTATTTAGTCATAATGGGGTTTGTGTTAGTGCAGGTATTTTGTATGTGGGCGGCTTTTACTCCTGGGTGAAGTGTGATGCATGTTTGACTCACGGCTACTTTACTTGATGGAAGAGGCAGCCCCAGCAGCGGAATTAGTGCCATTCCGGCAGCACATCTAAATCAGCACAAACTTCCTGCTGGAAACTGTTGAGGTTGCACAGTGTCTTTTCACATTTTTTTTCTTAAGACATTTCATTTATGTTTTCCAAACTAGTTGCCTTAGAGCTTCATAGATTACAAGCGTAGGAATGTTATCATATAACAGAAGTGTGAGGCGAGAGCCAAACAGGTCCATTATGGGGAGAATTACAATCATGCAACTACTGAACGAGGATGTATTACATCTGCGTTGGGACACAGAAGAAAGGACATTTTTATAAATCAGTTTTGAGCCATTCCACAGAAAGGGAAAGTAACTGGTGGAGGGATCTTCTTACTGACTCTGTGTAGTTGTTTGCTTGTCTGTGTGCATGCCCTATTTTCATCCTTAACGAACCATTTCATTTGAGTCTAGGAGAAAACGCAATGACCTAAGGAGACAAAAGCCACAGAAGGCGCCCACAGCA
This sequence comes from Patagioenas fasciata, assembly GCF_037038585.1. Lineage (NCBI taxonomy): Eukaryota > Metazoa > Chordata > Aves > Columbiformes > Columbidae > Patagioenas > Patagioenas fasciata. Next base: position 10,719,707 of record NC_092533.1, on the reverse strand, counting down.
ACGGACCAGGAGCAGCTCGGCTGCTGCCCTCAGGCCACCTCCAACTCCCTCTCCATTGCTGGTTCAGCTTTGCCAAAGAAAATAACACAGGGAAAAGGTGAAGCCCTGGGGAATACTGAAGAGATACTGTCCAGTACAGTGTAACAGAAATATTTCTTAGCTGGTGTCTACAATCCCACCATGGTCTCCAAGAGGATCACAAGCTGACCTGCAGATTACCCATAGGACTCGCAGAATATTCTGCATTTTTTATAAGTAAGCCTTTACTTGAAGTTTGACCTGGGTGTATGCCAGAGCAGCTGATGCGGTGAGTGATTTCCTTTTAGGTAAAGATAGAAGAGACATTTGGGCATAGCATATCCACAGTGATCCCTGCATTTATGAAAACCTTTCCTGCTGAAAAGGCTCCAGAGAAGGTCAGTGGGACAGTGAGTAGAAAGCAAGAAGCACCTTCCATCACCAGCTGTGCTGGCACAAGAGAAGGGTCCAGCCACAAACCCCACCAGACACCCCAGCCGTTTTCCAGCTGAAGCTTCTTTGAAGCTGCTGGAATGATCTAAGGGAAGCACTTTAGAAAGAAATATGTATTTATGTAAATATATATATAATTTTTTTTTAAACACAAAAACCCCCGCAGGGCAAGACCCAACCATTTCTGACCATAACGTGGAATCAAACTCCTGTCGGCGGTGCCCCATCAGATGGAGCGAAGTGCTGCTCAAACCTGTCCCCAGATGTGTGCACTGCCAGGCAGAGTGAGCCAGTTTTAATCACAACTTCACCAAAACATACAAAATACACAACCTACCCCCCAGATTCCCTGACTATAGATGTGCCCCAGAAACTCTCTGTGCTCTAGGTACAGAGACCTGAGTGCCTTCAAGCTTTAAGTCAGCGCTGGTCAGTGTGAGCGAGCAGTAAATGCTCCATGAGCCCAAAGCCAGCCTGAAACATTGCCACAGCCCAACACTAATCAATAACCATTTGCATACCCCTCTCTCATCTCTGTTATCTTTAATGAAGTTCTTCTCCAAGACTAAGAAATACAGATAAACACTATTTTCTAAGCAATCACATCCAGTTCTTTCGTGCCTTACGTTAACTCTGCAATTCTCCACTGGTTTAATTTTCTATTTGTTGTCTAATTCCAGGAGACCGTTACACTCCAGCACTCCCGTATTTCGTGGACACACAAGTTTGTTTCACTGCCTGCTCCATCTGGGGCCAGCATTATCACACGGAAACCTTCATCTCATATAGAACAACACCCTGACATTTTGGTCACTGTCAGCAAATGCACACCAGACCCAAGAGCCTGTAGTTTAACATCAAGCCTTTCAAGGCTCTGTCCTCAGGGCACATCTATTTCTCCCCCCTTTTTGAGGATTTTACTTTCACAACAATAAAAGAAATTACTTCAACCGCGATTGAAGATTTACCTCTTTCTTAAGATGGTTTGAGTAACAATCCTGCTCCTGAATATCAGATTTCAAGACTTATTCCTGAGGTAAATACGCCCAGCAGACATCCACCGTCATTTGCCAGTCCAGCCATCACCCCTACCTGCACCAAGCATTTGCAAGTATATGCATCAACATCTTAAGCTCCTAAATTCAACAAAACACATCTTTTTTATCCCCACTTACCCTCCAGCAGTTACTTCTCCCCATGCTTTTTATACAAAGGAGGATGGAAGAATTAAAGCCACTTCTGTCGCATTACAAGCCTTTTACTCTCTATTTCCTCTGTGCTGAAGGAGGCATTTTAACATGCATTTCCTTGATGGAAGAGTTATAGGCTATTGAAAGGATAACACAGTAAAATGAAAAACCGACTAAAAAGCCAACGTGAAAGTGAAAAGCCTTTAAACTTCACATACTGTTAAAACTGGCTCAGAGGGTACCAGTACAGAAATAGAACATTAGCACTGAAACACTAAAATTAGCTGTGTTTTTTTTTTATTCTGAGGAGAAGGAATAACACTAGATTCTCAGGTTGAGTCTTTCAAAAGAAAAATCCATAAGAGGTGAAAATAGATAAAAATCAGTAAGAAATTAAGGGTTTCTGCAGTGGTGTATTTTTGTTTCAAACATTTTTAACTTAATCTGAATTTTCTTAATTTGCATCTGGTTTGGGAAACCGCCCATCAGGGCAGAGCCGTGCACCACCAAAAATGAGCTTTATCCCCTCATATGGCATCAGTGCTGGCGCACAGCTATGCAGAGAGTCCATCTAAGACTTATTTTGCTGTTAAATAATGACAGCAGCCCACATCCAGGATGCAGGAGTGTTCCTCATTCATTCACGCCAGGAAAATCACGTGGAGAGTTGAATCTGAAACGGCAGATATAAGAGTACATGTATTCACTGCCTTCCCTTTCAAAGTGCTCTCTACAGTGAATAAAAACAAGCAACAACTGATAAAAACCAACAAAACATTGTTTGCCTTTGAATACAAAGGCACCAAATGAAAAACAGGAGGGTCACATTTAATAGCAGAAAAGGAAAATCTTTGGATAAAAAGCAGGAATAAGCCGCAACATCAACATCAGAGTATATTGGTCAAAAACAGCATTATAGGGTTTTTTTTATTCTTTTAAGAAAAGGAATGCAATAAAACATATTTTGGGGCAGGGTGCATTTCACATATTGAGTGGAACCATGCGGATACGGTACAACTGTACCAACAGTACCTGGTGTGCACGGTATTGGACTCCATGGCAAGACCACAGAAACAGCTTCTACCAATTTTTGTGACATTACAAACATCTCTAGTACTACCTTTAGTTATGCCAGTAGAAGAGCAGTCTTCTTAGTTTATCCATGAAAGTGTCCCAGAAGCTTAAAAAACCAAACAAACCTCACAAAAAATAACACACAAAAAAACTCCACAAGCTTAAAAAGTATGATTTTCAAAAAGGCTAGATATTAGTAATTGAAAGAGGAGCAGAGCTAAGCAAATACTGAACATCCCATGCTGAGGACACAGCTCTTTTCCCTATGCTTATAGACCTCAAGTGATGAATTAATTCATAAGCAGAGAAGAAGCTGGTGCTGCTCTGTGACGAGGTACCCAGGTTCTCCCATGCTGCAGGGTCCATGCAGGACCCACCACCATCTCCCCGTGAGCCTGCTCCGCACCTATAATACCTTTGCTGAGTATTTTGCAGTTCAGCATTTCAACCCAGGAGCTAAGAGCATGCAAAGGAAACATGGGAGACAAGACAAGGATGACTGGAATGGCCTGGGGAAAAGTTCACTTGCAAAAACATTTGCTTAAGAGGCAAAAACTGTGTCTATTCACCCTCAGCGCAGCTCATCACGTTGCCACCCTTCCTGCATCCCTGTCTTCCCCGGGCATCGCTCTGTCGGATCAGCTGCAGCACAAAATGACTTCAGCCCATTCATAACAGGAGAACACATCCAGCAGCCAAAATCCAGCTGGTATTTTGTGCTTGCGGTAAATAGGATTACTGGCAGCAGTGAAAAGTGAAGTTCTCTGCCGAACAACACACTGGGGATGGCAGCTGCTTTCCAGCGTTGGACTGCGAATACCATATTGCCAAAGCTTTCTGTACTAATTGGGCCTATTTTCTCTACAGGAGAGAAAAAAGCAGGGAGAAAATTCCGTTCTTATGCTTACAAGTCTCCTATTGATGCACATGTGTTCAACTGCTCCAATTCGCATTAACACCCAGCATGGAGAGATTCAGACAACTTCATAGCTGCTACAAGCTGGGATTGTCCAACAGATAGAGCAAATACTTGAGGACAAAGAAAAAAAAAGTTTCATTTGAAAATTTTCTGCACAAAATAACGTAGCACAGCTTTGACTCAAAAGCCTGTACATCTCAATGGAAATATTTGTCTCTAGCTAAAGTACAAACCAGAGCTGCCAGCTGTTCCCGTTGATAACCCTCACCGACGCCAACGGGAGTCGCATTTGCAAAGCAGGTCTCCGTGGTGATCCCAGAGGGTGATTTACTGACTCCAACACGACTTGCAGGCACTAAGTGGCTGCCTCCAGGTTACCCAGGTGGAAGAACACACACAGTGCCCATTTCAGGGGGGAAAAAAAGGCCTGAAACTGTCAACAAAAAGAAATCCCTTGGGTCTGACCATGCAGTTGAGTCAATGACCGGTCAGTAAGGAAGAGAGAGAGGAAGAAAAGAAAATGGGAAAGAAAGCAAGCTGCTGCCAGTGCTGGCCACCACCCATCAGGGGCTCGTCATCCCAGCTGCAAAAGCTGTCTGAGACTGTTTCCACCTGGATTTGCTATGCACATCTGTACCAGCAATTTTAATTGACTTTATATTGAAATATTGTTGTGGAATTAGATACCATCATGTGAGGTGCAGATATATTTAACACGATTAGTAGGAAATATATGGTTATTAAACATGGGAGTGGGAGAATGGAAGACTCATAATTCAATACTCTTGCTTAAAGCAAATACTGCATTTTGAAAGGAAAAGCAAGGATCTCGTTTCTTCTTGTGCATCCTACCACCACAACTATTTTGAACACTCTCAACTAAGTAACAAGTGCCTGAATGTCTTTGAAAATATAAACTGGGATACAGCAAAGAAAGCTGCTAGCACCAAGCTTTGTACTGCATGGTCCAAAGGGAGTCCATGGCAGGGACAAGGCTGAATGCATTAAATCTCAATTAGATCATAGCACACAACAAAGCACAGAACATTACCATCATATTTGCTCACCCAAGGATTAAGTGGTTTCTTTTGGAGAGGTCTGTGCTTGCAAAGAGTCTTGGGGGCCGAGTGGTTCTTTGCAGCAAAGGGCAGGCACCACTCTGCATGCCTTTAATGAATTGCACCTATTAAATGCATCTCATTACACAGTATTTTACATGCATGCATGCAAATGACAGACTGCAGGCTGTGAAGAAACACAGCTCAATACTTTGGAAGTGCTTCCAGAGAATTTTTAGCTAATATATCTTCCTGGTGACTGTCTGGATATGCCTGAATGTCCAAAATAGCAATGTAGAAAGGAAAGCAAGAAAACAGAAAAATAAATAAAAAAACCCCGAACTTTGATGGCATACTTTAAAAAAGACATTAATAAGATAATGCTCTAGTCATTTTTAAAGCAATGATTAAGGCAACATTATGAAGCCATTATTTGCAAATGTGTTTGTTATACAATGCTTAGTATTAATAAGTCTTCATAATTATGTGTGCATACGATTTATCCTTGGTATCACAAGCCCAAGCAGCTGAAGTGCAGCTGACAGCCAGGCGTGCAGCGATGGGCACGCAGCAGCACCCAGCCCAGGTTCCTGCAGGACCAGCCCCGATGCATGAGCCACTTACAGCACCACCTACACCTGCAACAGGACCTGCAGGAGGATTTACTCTACCACACCGAAGCATTTTTCATCCCATTCTCCTCTGAGACAAACCAAGGTTCACTTCCATACAACTTCATAGCCCTGAAAGACTTTTTCTACTAACTGCTGTGTTTTTTTCCCTTAGCAATACTTGTCATGACACCTGACCATCCTCATTTCTTCCACCCAGTAATTTCCATAGCTCTAACTTCTGCTGTCTCCACTCCAGGCACAACTTTTGTCTAATATCTTCCAGCACTGGGCATTTCAATTGCTATCAGCAACGACAGACTTCACCCAGGCAGCTCTCTGTAAATAGTTTGCACTTTACTCCTAAAGATCAGTTAATGAAGTGCAAAACTTCAGGGCTGTTTGATTAAAGACCTAATGCTTGTGAAATCAATACGCTACGGAGTGAAGCTTTCTTCATATTTAAGCATTAATAAAAAAGTCTTAAATTTTATGCAGCGTTTGAATGCAACAACAGGAGTGCAGACACACTGTTTGTCAGCATCTGTAGCGGCTACATACAATTTACAAACACCTGCTGTTAGCGCACCTTAAAAACAGACATTATTCAATAAATGCTGCAGAAATTACCTTCAAAGTGGCAATGCCTTGACTTGCTTCTGCAGAAGGGCTATGATATCCACACATTGCATTAATGTCTTTCAAAAGGTTTCCTTTTCTGAGGAACAGTATGAGAAGTTGAAATGACAGCAACACCAGCAGCTTCGGCAGGGTCCCCGTCAGCTCTGGAGCATTCTACTTTCATTAGAATCATAGAACTGTTTAGCTTGGAAAAGATCTTCAGGATCATCAAGTCCAACCATTAACCCAGTACTGCCAAGTCCACCTCTAAACCATGTCCTTAAGAACCTCATCTCCACATCTGTTAAACCCCTCCAGGGATGGTGACTCCACTACTGCCCCGGGCAGCCTGATCCAATGCCCGACAGCCCTTTCCAGGAGGAAACATTTCCAAATACCCAATCTAAACCTCCTCTGATACAACTTGAGGTCATTTTCTCTCATCTTGTCACTTGTTATTTGGGAGAAGAGACCAATGCTCATGTTGCCACAATCTTCTTTCAGACGAGAGTATTCAGTCAACTAAGTGTATGGCTACCACACACACGGGCTTGAAAACTTCCAAGGAAGACAATCATAATATTTTCATTAAAAACAGGAGTTATTATTCCTCCCAACAATGAAGCCTGAAAGATAGTCTCTAATCTCTACAACGGGGGGCTCACTGGAAACGAGACATCACACCAGCTTTCAAAAACCCAGCTGAGACTCGGAGTTCATGGTTATGAATCCTTCCAGCTTCGGAGGGTTTTGTTGTTTTTCTTTTTTGCACAACCCTGGCATCAAAGCACCCACCATGCCCCAGAATAGCTCTGAGTTTCAGATGTTATAACTCCCTTAATGGTTAGGATACAAGCTGTATGTATGGTCACAGCCCAAATGATATTATGCATCCCCTGACTGCACACACTGAGATTATGACTGCTCAGTGCACTCAGCACACATGCGGTCACAAGGGAACACTAAAAGCAAATTCTGGGCCTGTCTATCATCCATAATTCAAAAGAAATCAGGGTTAAAAAAAGTGCATGAGCAATTCACATAATTTATATGCTGCAAGTGGGAGAGCTGGCAGGCTCCCGCATAGTGAAGTTGAAATAACGGTAGTTTAACACCAGATGTACCTGCAGCTATCCTGAGCATAATGCCATTAGCTCCATTACAGCGCAGAGCAAACCCTTCCTTAGCTGGGTACCCCCACCCTTGCCCCACTAGCAGACGGCTTAATGCAGGATTTCATCAGGAATGATCAGTCAAGCACAAACTACTTGGTACTACCAGCACGGAAAAAAAAAAACCAAATCAAACCAAACCAGAAAAAGCAAAAAGAGCCAACAACAAAACACAACTTGAAAAGCTTTGTGATGCAATTGATTGTAAAAGGTGCTACCATTAAAATAAAAGGAGGAAAGAAAGGAAAAAAAAGTATCAGCATCTCTACTCAAAATATGGCCAATCTTCCAGCAATGGTGCAAAGTTTTGGAGACACTCTTCTGAATTTTGATCGATACGCTGACATTCATCTTTGGAAGATACACTTTCTTCCTGTTGTAAACTAACAAAAAGCATTCTTCTTTCCACTGACTTTACACAAGGGATTATCAAATTAATTCAGTGTGTGTGCACGCTAAGCGGTATTAATTGATTGTTCAATCTACACCAGCTTTTAGTCAATACTTCTTACTGAAACAAGAGAAAGCTGGAACAGTGACTGCTTCTTCCAACCATCTCCACATTCATCCATATATATTCATGGAAAAACCTAAACTCCCCAGAAATGAAGGATCCAATGAACCACGCAGTAGGGTCAGGTGCTGAGAATAGGGCTGCCAAAAGTCCCACCTGTAAATTAGCTTCTTCTACTGATTCATTCTCTGCCTCATCACCCCCTCTGCCATTAGTCATAACATGACTCTAAAGAGACAGAATATAACTGACACAGCCCAGAAATCCAGTTGTAAATGTAGTGAATGCCTAACCTAGAAAGCCCAAGTCAAGCCTACAGCCCAACCACAGCTCCTGCTCTTGAGCCAAACTCTTTTCAATGGAGGAATTTTGCAGACACTACACGAGAACTTGAAGAGATCCCTAAAGAGAGGGAGTTAATGAAAATCACCCTCATCCTCTTGGTTTCACAGCACCCTGCACACATGAGGCCACTATCACACCATTATCAGTCTAAATACCACCTTTCTGCAGTTAATGCTGTAATATCTGATTTGCAGGGGTTTTTGCTTCCTTCATGTTGTGCTCAGCAAGTACAGAAAAAAAAATCAGCACAAAGTCTGAATCTTTGGTCAAAAAATCTCTTTTCACAGCCCATGTGCAGATTCAGCACCTCCACATTACAAAGATGAGACACGTCCTGATTTGTTCTTGAAGCACAAAACTTGGTGCACACATAACAACAAAAAAGGGATATTTTTCCCCTCTCCGATTCAGCCAACAAGTGTCAGCAGCAAAGTCGAGCAGGTACAATGGGAAGTGGTAACACTGATCCCGCTGCTCCCTTCTCTCTCCCTCAAAGCAGAACATGGAAGTTAAACACAGAACTGAAGCATCAGAAACCAGTCACCTAAAACCACCCCAGCATACCTGAATTTCTCCCTTTTTTTTTTCTTTCTCCCAAGTAGCACCAGCCCTTTTTAATTTCACTGCTTCCAGGGAGATGGGTGTCCAGCCCCAGATGTGCTGAGCAGTGAGTATACCACATTATCTGAAAGAACAGGGCCCCTAAGTTATGGGGAGGGTTCTTCCTTTTTTTCCTTCTCTAGGTCATGATCCAATATTCTTACGTGAGCTCACAGACCACATCGTCTAGACAACCCGCTTGCTCTCTCCCCCAGCTGCACCCACTTGCATGTGGAAAATAAAAGGTGCAAGTTTGAAATATGTCAGGGAGCATCCCTTTTAATGCAGTCACATGAACTGCCAGCATAAAGCACCTCACATGGGATTTACAATGCACATTTTTCTACTACATGAGGTGGGGAGAGAAATCTGCAAAGGCGGCAGAACATAATTTAAGTTTATTTATTATTTATCTTCTTTCTTCCAGTAGCTGGAGAAGAATTTAAATCAGGTATTTCCAGGGCTTCTCTGAACACCTGAACCTTCACTGAACTTCATGGGTGTGTGGAAGATCTAGACTGCGTTATCCCCTGACTAACAAAACACAATATATGGCATCCCTGCTGCCACCTTATACTGACATAGTGTTAAAATTAGTGGCACATCTGGAACCAGTAAACATTTCAAGCAAATTAACAAGATGAGCAACTCAATAAAAGATCTCTCTCTGAGCTAGATAGCCTCCAGCTGAGTAATGAAAACACGGGGGAAAAAAAACACACCAAAATCCCATACTCCAACCCAAACAACCTAATGCAGGACTTCTGCAGCCTCCTGTCTGCACCACAGGGCTTCTCCGCATGGAGGCTTTAAAATATTCCTTAATCTGATCTTTGCTGAAGTCTTTCCCAACTCCTCTCAGAGCCGCATGGCCAAGCAGAGCAATGGATGCCTCACTACAAACAATAAACCCAGACAAAACTAATCGTTAGGGAAGTTTTATACGAGGGTCAGTGTTTGTAGGGGTAGAGGGCATGTCCAGCACAGGGCTGACACTGCTGCAACAACCCCATAAGCCCTTAGAGGGCTATCGATGGTAAAAAGTTGTCCAAAATCACATTCAGGAGAGAACAAAATATCCCTCCTGCAGCAGCACTTCTTGACTGACCTGAGGAGAAAGAAGTCCTGCACTGCAAGTCAGAATTACTCTTTAAAGAAAGTACTTTGATTGCACTCGTATGTGCCTCCACCAAATAGCAGCCTCACCCAGCTGTTGAGAGCAGATGATCACAGTCCAGGGCGCACAGCTGCTCCTCCAGCAGCCAGAAGCATCCATCACACAACATGAACCTGCTCAAGGCTTATTTTATTTTCCTATTGGAGGGGGGCAGGAAAGCTGCCTTCCAGCACCTGTGTCCCACTTCCATCCTCCTCTGCAGCTGGAAGGACCCCAGCATTCAGCCTGTCCCCAGGGACACAGCACCACAGAATCACAGACTGGCTGGGGTTAGAAGGGACCTCTGGGGAACATCCAGTCCAACACATCTGCTAAAGCAGGGTCATCAGAGCAGATCACACAGGATCACATCCAGATGGGTTTGAATGTCTCCAGAGAAGGAGACTCCACAACCTCTCTGGGCAGCCTGTTCCAGGGCTCTGGCACCCTCAGAGGAAAGTTTCTCCTCATGTTTAGATGGGACCTCCTGTGCTTCAGTCTGTGGTTGCCCCTCATCCTGTCATTGGGCACCACTGAAAAGAGTCTGGTCTATCCTCTTGATGCCTCCCCTCTCGAGATATTTATAAACATTTATAAGATCTCTTCTCAGTGCACGCTCACCCCTCCACTGCCACACATTCTGGGGTAGAACCAGCCCTCAAGGAGAACTGGGACCCCCACAACCAACACGGTCCTTCAAACACACTCTGGCCACTGCGTCATGCCAGACATCAGAGCATATGAACTGTCTGGCCAGCGCTGCTGCAAAATTCCAGAGCTTGCTCACCCAGGACACCCACCTCTGCCTGGTATTTTGCCTCTTGCTTGTTCTTCCTAAGCCTCTTCCATACCAACTGTAGATGACTACACAGAGGAACACCAAGAAGCACCTGGAGGGGACCTGGATTTATCAGAGACTGCAGGTGCCACCACTTCCCCAATCAGCACCACTAGATGTGATGCATCAACAAGACCCAACCCTGCTCCTACCCACACCGGAGCCCCATCGTGTCCACACAACTCATCTACGTCCTGAGGAGTTAATGCACAGCCAGGTTATGTGGCAGAAACTGATTTTTCATTTCAAATGAAGCACAAGAAATGAAACTTTGGAAACATCAAATTTACAGTTCTTAAACCCAACACAATTTAAGGACAAAGAGATGAGATCCCTCCTACTAAATTGGCTGCCACAGAACCACCTAGTGTAGATTTTCCCTTCCTGATCCTTGCAGTGTCTTTTGCATTTTAAACATCTGAGGACCAGAGATCTTCAGTGCTTCTTAAAATGCTTTAAAAAGCCCTGGCACTGAGCCTCAGTGTTTTGGGTAACTCACTACTGCACCAGCTGCCCTGTTAACAGGGAGCACATCACAAAATCTCCGTTAATTCAGCCCAAGTCTGAGCTTTCACCCTGCAGAGTGAGAAGTCAGACCATTCACTCATTCAGCACGCTAACAATATTACTTTGAAAGCACGTGGAAGATTAATATAGAAGGTGTTTGTTTCAGAGCTAGGTAGCAGGTGCGGCACAGAAAACTCACATCTTCACTAACTTCTGATGCCAATATTTTTCTATATTTGACTTCGAGATGCAGAGAGTGATACTCCTCTAATTACTCAGATTCCTGCAACTCTGCAGGTGACACCCATGTTGACTCTTCTCCCTTCTACTAATTTAATGGTGGTTTCAATCCCAAAACAGCAAACCCAGCACCCTTTCATTGGTGTGCGTGATAGAACGTCTCACCTAGCACCCATTCTGGGAGCAACTAAAAAGCACATTGCCAGTATACTTTAGAAATATGCTTTGGATTATACAAAGCATTGCAAACACATAGTTTAGATTCTGCTGTGATTTTCTGGTACTGCACATAGGACTCAACTACATCTTCTGATCAGGTGAGAAAACATACAGATCAGCAATTCCCAGAAGTACACATCCCTATGGGGTACAGAGGCCTGGAAACTTCCCAGACAGAAGCATAACATGGGAAGACTTAATAAAAAACCTTACAAAATTCAAGAAGAAAGTGAAGTGCCTTCTCATTCCTAAGGCATGATGAACAAACAGCTCCTAGGTTTTAATTAAAAGTAGTGACAGATGAACTTCCAAATGCAATGCGAGTAGTTGGAACCAGCAACACTCACTGGCTTTTGCTTTGTAAACACCAATTTGCAAAAATCCATTGAGCATTTGTGAATTTGATCCTGGGTAAGATTCTATTCCTCTTTACAACTCACTTTGCGAGAACATAAGAGTACTGGGGTTTGCGGAATCTAACTTCAGCCATTAGCATAGTGAAATGTTCTCAGTGTGGTTGGGGTAAACAATGTTTCTGTCTGCTTGATGCTATTTTAATGGTTAAATTCCAGATTTCCACCCAGAGAAAATACTCTTTGCCTCCTCAAAACGTCGGAACTAGCGCTGATATGAAGAGAGTTGTTCATGCAGGTCAGCAAGGAGCAGCCGCTGCCACATCCCACAGTGCCACCAGCCACATCCTTGGCCGAGCACCCACACATCTTAGATAAACATGGGGCTTTCAAAACCAGTTTGCCTATGTGAAATAGCAAAATTAAGGAAATTGGGTCAGGATTAAACCACAGAGTTCCCACTGATGCTTCAGCGACATGTGTCACCTTGGCCCTCCAGCTCCACTGACACATTTCAGCTTGGGGACATCACAGGAGCAAAGCTCACGTAGGAAAAATTTCACAGTGTGACAAGAAGTGCAGAAGAATTGTCCAGTTTCATCAAGAGGAAACGTTACACCCAATAACTATAATTCTGATTACTTGTACAGGACTGCATTTAATACTCCTGGTTATCTTTAGCATAATTTTGCCCCACGTAAAGTATTGCTGAACTTAATGGAAATGGATTTGGTGTGATTTGTGGATGGTAGATGCTTCATTTAACACCTACCACAATGAAGGATAAACTAAGAATCCCTTTTTCCTGGAAGCATCATCAGGGTCCCGTCCAGAATCACCTGAAGGCAGAGTGAGCTCCACTATTATATGGTTGGCAATGAGAACTCCTGGTTGTATTTATTCCCTCATCCTATCAAGCTATATTTAAATTGCTTTCCTCAATAGGAAGAAACTTAACCAACCTGGAAAACAACAAATCAATGCTACTTGCATTGTTTTTCATGTCTGACTACACATTAATGCTGTGTCAGACACCATCAATGTCAAAAGAGGCAATGGACTTTGCCAGAACTGTAGCACTTTCTGAAAGAAAAATGAAAAAAGGGACGAGAAAAATTATTAACTGCCCTGTACGTTTTTTGTGCTGAAACTCACCTGTGATTTAGGCAGGGCTCCTGCCCCTGGAAACAAGAACTGGGAGATTTTTCCACATTGAGAATATAGATTTCTTTACAGAACAACTGGTGCTTGGAGTATTGGTTTCCTCATCGGTTTAAGATGATCCTGAAGGCCCAGCTGGGAGACTGCTTTGTGCAGCAGATCGGGACATTTCTAAGCAATAATATCGAGCCAGAACTCAACGTTGTGCTGTCAGATAAAATACTCATAAGTGCAGCAGCCACCTCCTCACTGTCTTCAAAAAACCAATAGCCTGTGGTATCTGTTTGCCACTCTTTAATCAGATAATTGTTTGCAATATTTTCATGCTCAAGCTAACTCATTTCAGAAGAATACAACTGTACTAACAAGCAAACTCCAATGACATACAGTAAAAACATGCAGTTTTAATGCACATCTTTTCCCTACGTATTTAGTTGCATTTTAAGCTGTTTTTAATTCCATATGCTATAGAGTTACGTGTGCTGGTCACTGCGGGGCTCCCCATCCTGCAAGCCAAGGGGATAAGGCAAAGTGTCACAGTCAAGTATTATTCAGAGGCAGTAACCACAGAAGCCAGGTGAGTGGGAAGATTTAATTCATTGCCGCTGAATACCAAATGGATCTAGAAAAGGAGAAAATGTATACAGCTGTATGCAAAGAGAGCTGAGTATGGAAAGGCTTCAAAACCAGTGCTTTTGGTCAGCAAACATCATCCCACTAAAATTGAGAGAAGTCTGCAAAATTATTTTGTCTTCTCTCACAAAAATCTGGAAGGACTACGGTAGAATTCAAGGAATAAAATCAAACCCTTTTTCCAAGAGGTAATTTAAATATATTTCCCTACTAGAAGTTTGTACAGCTAAGAACTTCTAGCAAACATACAAAAGACTGTTCACAAAGAGCACTTAACATTACATAATAAAAAGACAGAGGAGATTTGCAGACCAAGGTCATCTGTCATACTTAAATTACCATATAAACCCACAGTAATGTATTCTCCCTGTTAGCTCTCCTAAAACACTAACCAGGGTATACTGCAGTTGATTTTGGAGAGAAAGGGCCATAGCTTCAAATACAACAGAAATACATTTGCTCAAGGACAGGAGAGCTCACACCTCTTGCCTTCACATTAGGGACCTTAAAGATGCTGATATTTAATCAGCCTTAATGGCCAACAAAGAATGGAAAATTCCTTAAAAGAAAGACCAAAAAAAATGCAAATAAACATTAGCTCGGAAACATCCTGGTAGGCTACAGATCCTGGTGGGCATCAGCCCCAGCTGTATCCTGCCACTCCCAACTAATTCAGACAACTGGGAATGCATTTCAGACAGGTTAAGCTTTAATCAGTTCCTTCTCTGAAGCTTTGCAGCCCAGTCACATCACAATCAGTTTACAGACTATCAAAGCTCTGCATCTGAGGTGTATTGTTACAGGACTGACACCAGCCATTTTAGTAATTTATTTTTGGGTGGCATTGTTTACTTCTGCAAACTTGAGCAATGCTGGTTTTACATCAGATATGGTTTTGTAGCCGAGAAAAATGGCTCAAGTGCATTAAAGCATTTTTAATCTCTGTTCACATTCAGCACCCAACTTTGAAATATTCACAGTTAAACCAATTGATTTTGCTTCTGGCAAATCTTGCTTGCTTGTAGCTTTACTGAGTGCATAGGCTTTGCACTGTGAAATAAATACTTGTTATCTATCTGATCTATTTACTGAAAAATGAACGAACATCCATTAATACAGATCTAAAGTCGAGAATACACAGAGCATTCTGAATGGAGAAAAGAAATCAGAGTAAAGAATAAGAAAATATTTTTGATGGAGAATCCCAACTTCCCCTGCCTTCACTTCACAATATGGCAGAAGCATGAAGGACAGACGACAAGGGACAGAGACGCACAATGCTGATAACCATCCACTTTGTCTTGTTTGTGGCTTGTTTCTTATTTATTATTGGGTTTTGTGTTAGGCTTATCTCTGCAAATTTATCACTATACTCCTACAAAATATCATGTAAATATTAATGACCCTTCCTTGGCTTCAGCACCATGTGGTAGGTGTTACAAATGTTATCCGTGCTGCAGAGAAGTTCCAAAAGCAGCCAAAGTGAACAAAACCTTCCAAACCCTTCACATGTTCCTGTCACATCACCAAAACTGTTGTATGGGACTGTGCCACAAAAAGGTGGAGGAGCAAGATGCTGACAATGGCAAGGAATGCCATCAGTCTTATCATCCAGCCTTGTGCACAAAAACCTTCTCAAAATGCCGTGCTTCGCCGCAAGTTAGAAATCGCAATCCAAAGCATTACACATGGATTGCTTCTCCCCATGCCAAACTACTCTAACACACTGACTTCATATGCTTTTTCCATGTTGAAGCAAGAGAAAAGCATTAATAAGTAAACTGAAACATTGTGCTTGCCAGTTGAAAGGATCACCATATCTCATTTTCTGTTAATTCTGTAAGACTCGGCTGTCCCTAGGGACATGTTTTCCCGCTTTCCAATTCCTCTCTACCTGGTGACAGTGGACAGCAGATGTCACAACTGATATTGCTGGGTCCTGACACTGCAAAGCAAGGTGGTCAAATTAAACCTTTTGCAAAAGGTTATGCACAGCTTCCCTGCTGGGTTTTCTGGTGGGGACGGCCAAGGCAGAGCCGTCCCCGCTGGCTGGAGCTCCATGCGCAGCCAGGTCAGACCTGCGCACAGAGGGTAAGAGCACATCACTGAGCGGGGAAATTTTCAGAATGGAAAAAATATTCCAAAAATTAACACACTCATCACTCTCTCTGGTAAGATCTTCAGAAAAAAAAAAAAAAAAGATGGTTCTACTTTTTTCTCTTAATAAAAAAAGAGTTGCATAAAGACAAGAGGCAGCAGTAGTCATATTTATGATGCCTTAAACAGACCCTGAAGGTTTCCTGTCTTCCATTCAACTCAGCTTCTAATAACCTATTAGCATGAAAATGACAGTCAAGTCAATGTAAGCTTAGATGCCTTTTCAAGATACGATTTTCTTTCACATTGCAGAGATACCTTTCACATCAAGCTAGGAAAAAAACCCAGGCCACCCCTTGAAGTGCTCCAGAACTTATCAAAACATTTGAATGCTTTTCAAAACACATCTTGGCACTTTTCTCTGAATGCAATTAATACTTTTCTCCTTCAATTAGACACATTAATGCATGCATTGAAACATATAAAAATAAAATCCTTGGATGAGTTGTCCTTTTCAAAACTCTACTGTCCTCGCTCTGTTCCTCTGTCCTATCTTGTCATGTTAAGTTTGCATTTCTATCAGGAGGAGTTTTCTCTTTAGTTTCACCAAGAGACGTATTTCAGCACTGGCACCTTTTCCATCCCAGATGGATTCCAGGTCACACTGAGCCTCAGGTCCAACTGCCAGCACAGCCAGATAGCAATAGTTTTTATATCTTCTAAATGGTTTCTAAATAAACATCATCCTCAAACGCTGATAGGTATGAACATTCCTCATTTCTGGCAGATCTTCATTCCTTCTTCATTGACCCATTATGTTACAGAACGAAAATGGTATAAACTTCTTCCATTGCAATCAATTGGCACTATTGTGACTTACCGTCCTTTTTTTTCCCTGAACAGATGAAGCAGATACATTCCAGGAGTCATTTAAGCCACAGGAGGCAGAGATGGGTTTTGCCTTCAGGTATTTTGGCAAACTGCAATACCTCACCAAGCTCTGTGCCAGCACCATGAACAACAGCTCTGCCAGACATTTGCTTGCATCAAAAATCCACCTTTCCCTTTCAAGGGCATTACTTTTCATGGTAAACTAAAATACAGGTTTAGCTCCAAGCTCATCACCTATCTCAGATATTGCTAGGACATCCTGCATGGGCACACGGCCAGCAAGGTTTCCTTCCCACCAGATGGCTCCACATTGTGGGGACATCTTCAGCAGAACATTATATCACTGTATTTCCTACAACGCGCATCCAGTCGTCTTCCTGCACAAGTCACAGTTTACTCTGTCATTATCTTAAAACTGTACGTGAAACTCTTGACTTTATTAATGAGCTAGAAACCAACTGTGTGCCACCCTCTATATTATTTGGAGAGCTGGTGCTGTCTCTGATGGAGAGGGGAAAAAATGTATCGTTTATTCTCTTTGGTAATGCGTATGTTTTCAAGTATGACACCATTCCCTTTCAGCTCTTCAAACGCATTGCAAATTTAATTGCAATTTCTTCCATGGTTTTCTATTTTGAGAGTGTAAGTTAGTTCCTCTGGGCCTACGAGGAGCAATGCTGTCTATTTACCTACCAAGAACACTGGAATTCATGTAGTGAAGTTGCTTATGTAGTTTACTCTATGCTTTCCAAATGATCAAAACAGATCTTAATTTTTCAGGAAGAGGAAAATTGCACCTTTCTGCATGGTAGAACAACTGGGTTAATTGCCAACATTAATGTTCCATTTGTTTCTCAAGAAGCCACAAGCCTTCCCATCATAACTTAAATATGAATCAAGGCACAGTCACTTCAGAGAGCAGGATAAGCTACTCTGGGTCTTTCCTTCAAGCACGTACACACACCACACCAGTACTTTGGACCTGGTATTTCAGTTTCGCATGTTGTGACGATCAACCACCTACCTCTAAGTGCTCATTTTTGCACATAGAAGTCACAGAACACTGCAAATATGAGGGGGTTTTTATTGGTAAGAGACTTTCATCCAATTTTCCACATTTAGCTCGACTATTGTAGGTTTTAGGGAAAAGCAACTATGTCTTATAGCTAAAATCATACAGCATAATTTGAGCATCTATGAAGCTTTTAATGAAGCCTGAATGTCTTCCTAAGAGTAGTCTACGGGTCGTCACATTGATGTCCACAGTAGAAAGACACTACAGGAATCATCAGGTGAAGTTTTAGGGACTGGATTTAAGCAAAAAAAAGGAGACTCTAAACAAACCACTACAGATATGTACTGAATTTTAAATCTGCCCTTAGGGAGATGACATCGATATCTGTTCTCTCGCAAGTCAAATAAAAGACAAGGATGTTTTGGCTCCATGAAACCCTCCATTTCAAGCTCAGCTGGGCTGGTACCAGCCAGAACTGTTGATGGGTCTTAACCTTTTAATCTGGACCTGAATCAACTCCCACCATGGGAGGCGAGTAACAAACAATGTGCTGATAACATCCATTTTCTTTGTGAATCTACAACATCAAAAAATAATGCAACCACCTCATTCCTCCAGATACCCTTTTCTCACTTGAATGGAAATGACAAATTACATTTAAAAAGGGAACTTTAATGAACAGAAGTGAACTTCTAATGAAGGCAGTATTGATAAAATGTCAAGTGCAGGGGCTCTGCTCCCAACTTATTTAAATACACACGGAGGGAGAAACAAGTAGTTACGCTTCCCAGCTTCCCCAGGGGTATGTTCTGCGCATCCCCTTCAGCCCAGGTCTGGGGGAACATCAAGAAGGGAGAGCAGAAATAAGAATTGCTGTGCAGAAGATCTGTGCTCTGGAGTGTGCAAAGCCACGTGGGACAGTGTGCCTGCACATAGAAGAACCAGTAATAATGGGAAAAGTAGGACAAAAGAGAGACTGCAGCAATACTGCACTGGGTTATTCAAAGCTCCATTAACACCGTTACAGATGGGGACCTGCAGTGAGGGATTTTCATGTACTTCTTTCACAAAGCACACTTCAAGAGACAGGGCTCTTAATAGCCTCTGGTTTCATCTGTCTGTGCATTGTACTTGGTGTTCTAACCTCAACTCCTCTCCACCTCGTTTTATGGATAAAGTCCTCCAAAGGCACAAAGTCAGTACTTACCAACTTGGGAAGTTCATGGTTCTGACACCTCTCCTATGAACACTAACTCCAACGAACACTAACTCCTACTATCTACTTGGTATGCAATAAGAAATTTTGATTTTCTGATGGAGCAAACCTGGCTCTGTAGGCTACACATGGGCTTCCCACGAATTAGGCACTGGTGTGGTTTGAAAAGCAGCAAAGAAACTTAAAGATGCTGCTTTTGTTCACTTCTGAAAGGCGGATGCATTGGAGAGTCGGGCTGATTAGTGCACCCTGAGCAGCACCCCTGTGGTGATATTATTAATACTGCAAGCAACAGGACAACAGCTTGTCTGATGGGAAACTGGAATCTGAGCAGGACTGACTAGATCACCCTCAAAAATTAAAAAAGGATACAAAAAGGGAGAGGGGATCTAAATGGGAACAGAGCATTTTCGCATAGCGGCCACAAGAAATAAACTCCACTGCAGCAAAACGGAAGACTTTGGGCTGAATTTTATCAGCTCTTCACAATACTGTCTCTAGCAGGAGCCACATCCTAGACAAGGTCTCCTCCTTGTGACCCAGGAGGAATCCTCCTTCTTTTCCGATCCAGTAATTTCGAAGGAGGAAAATGGAAGAGAAGTATATCAGCAAACATTGGATCAATTAAAATGTATTTTGATGTTTTTACTGAAAATATCAAAAAGAGAAATGGAGCACTCCTCAGAACAAGATTTACTGCTACCAAAAGCAATTTGACATCTGTGACAGTACACTCATCAATCCTTTAAATGCAAACCGTTTTCATTTAATAGAGTTGTGGTATTAGCCAGTTTTCTCCTTACAGAATACATTCTGTGCTTGTAATGTTTTCACTGAAAATAGGACACAAAACAACCCTGACTGAGAGGATGGGCAAGATATTACAGTGTTTGGATGTCCTTGAATAAATCTGAAAGCATTCACAGAGGTACCAAAACATTTATCAAAAGGACATAGTTATAGATGCATTTGAAAGCCTTAACTATTTTGCCTGCCAACACATTAATTTTCTATTTTCACTAGCAATGTTGTGAGTTTCACCACACTTATTCAGTTTAATTAAATGTCTCCCATCTTATTAACTTCAATCACACCTTATTTAGAGATCAGTGAATAAATATTTGAATTTTGTTATTTATGACTATGTTTAGATTCACTATAACCTCAACACAGGGTATATTTTACAGCCTTCTGTCATACAAATGATTGAACGTAACTGCTGCAACATTACAGACCAAGTAAAATTAATATCCCCTCTTTACTTCTGATCCTTTTTACTAGCCATTATGTTTTAAAGTTTTAATGAAGCTACTGTACAAATGCAAAACTTAACTTGATTTTAATCACCTGTTTTGTGCTTATAAAAAACCAACCAACCAAAACAAACCCACACTCCTTTATCAAGAAAAGTATAACTTGGAGTGCAAAGTCACTAAGGGCACTGTCTTGCCAGGTGCACTTTAAAGCTACTTTCCCTTTGCTGCCACACACGAGGACCACAGTGACTGCCAGGTGTACTGATTTCATGTCCCTACTGGTTTCCAAAATCATTATTTAAATTTTCAGCAAAATCTTCACTCCTTCCATGAGAAACTCAGATGCACAGAGGAGTTTACATCAGTGATTTCAAACACTCTTGATGGAAATGCTTAAAAGGGAAGAGAGAGGAATAACAGGGACTTCTCTGTTTTAAATAGCGTTAAATCATTGAATCATTTCACATATTGTATGCACAAATTTCTGACTTCAAAATGATTTGCAAAGGTTTCTAGAGTAGCAAATGGGCTCCATGTCAAGCTGCATAGACGGGCTCTGTGCAACCAGGCTGAACAACCGTGCTAGCTCATTAAATAAAAATGCATCTCAAACCCTTCTTTCTCTAGAACATGAGCATCTCCAAGTAAAAGGGAGATTTGGCATTTGGAGTCAGTGTTACAGTTCTTAGACAAGAAACCCCTGCCTTTGGCAAGGCTCAACAAAGCTCGGGATGCTTTAGCAGACTGTAGAATTGTATTAATTACCAGTGGTTAAACATTTGATGAAAGAGAAAGTGTTAGCCAGTTCAACTGCAGGTGTCAATGAATTCTATTAATTAAGTTTACCCTTGTAAAATAATTAAGTTTTACAAGTCTACAAAAATATTCTATTTTGCTCATGTCTTCTTTCTCAAAAGATCACTAAGACTTAAGGCATCGAGATCACAGGTTGGTTGTGACCATGGTGTAAAGCCAGCAAACCTTATGGTAGCTTTCCAACACAGGCAAAAAAATGAGGTGTCACATGCTCATATTGCTCAAATTACGTGCAAGTTTCTCTGTCGCTATTTTTGGTTATGGTGATGTACCATTTCCATCAAAAAAGGACACTAAATCCTAACAAAAATCAAATGTTCTTCCATCTTCTTACAAAGTCCTTTGGCTTTCAACACGGGACAGACGGGGACACAGATTTCCATCAACCAACTGTAATAAACCTTGAGCTCTGACTGCCAGACAAGCTCCATTTCTGCCTCTGGCAGGCAGCTGCAATGCATCTTCCCCTCCTTAGCAAGAACAAGGAGAAATTTCCCATTTAACTTGTATTTTTTAAGGCTCTCTGGAGTATCTTCATTCCCAAACAAGCCTCCTCTGCCTGGTCCTCCATCAGTATCTCCTGCCTTACCCTCCGGATACAGGAACGCAACAGCGCAAGAAAAACTTGTAATATCCTTAAAACATCCTACAAAAGAATGTGATTTAAGAGCCTTAGGCACTGATTAATTTAAACACACTTGGCTGGCCAGAAGCAGATCACTTATGGCAAAACAATGGTAAACCTACCATGATACTTCCTCAAGAGGAACGTGAGAATTTTCATTGCAAAATATTTACACTGCTATCATACTTGCCTGGTCTCACTCCCAGAAAGCTGCTACCTGGTGGAGACATCAGCTCAACACCCAGCCAAGCACACGATTTGCACCAGTCTCCTCCTTCCCTTCCCATTCTCACACTATTTACCTCTTCCTCTCCTGCCCTGCTTCTCCTTTCTACTCAAGTTCCTGAAAGTAAGGAGTGACAACAGGTAGTTAAATAGAGAATAAGACGTCTGAAGTTGCTGTCGGTCCTATAGTTCTTAGATGTATGGTGAATTTACAGAGCAATAACAGGAGCAAGCCAGAAACTCTTGCAAGAACTACCACTCAATTGGGAAAACCAACAGCACCTTTATAACTTTATCAACTCTAAAACCTAACGAAGATCGAGATCACCTTTAAGAATAAGTCATTATTTACAAGAAAGAGGTGCCCTACAACAGAATTATCCGTCACAGACACAGAGTGGGGCAAATCCCACAAGTGCTACGATACCAAAGATGTTCCAACTGTCCACTTCACTCAGAAAGAGTTAAACAGACAAAAATCCTTTGGTCTGACAGTATCTATTGATACCATGCAAGAACTGCATTAAGAAGAATTTAGACATGAAAATGATGGATTCATTCTGGACCCTTAATGTCCTTTGAGTTTTGTAAAAATCAAAATGCTGGGAGAACAGAGCTCGAAGCAATAAATTTTCATCATTCTCCCATCTCCTCCATTAGAGCTCCTCATCAAGAGCCCCACGCGCATCTTACCAGAAGGGCATCACAACCTCCAGCTGCAGGGGCTGCATCCCACCTGCAAGGGAAACAATTCTCGTCCACACTCTTTTCCTTCCCAAGCCTTTCTTGCCCTTTCCCTGCCACTCTTCTGCTAAGAGCCCGGCTTCACTCACCAGGTCTGGCTGCAACAGTGCCGAAGGTTCAACAGACAGCAAACAGCTTGCCTCAAAAATCCAGCACTAGCACAAGTCAGTCAGGTTGTGCATAGCAGATTCAATCATGTTTCCTAAGCAACATACTTAGATTAACCATCACAAACTACACCGTTCCCCCATTTTTGTGCCTTTCTTGTTTATGTATACTTGCCTTGTTGCTTTTCCAAGCACTGGACTTTAAACAACTGTGACAATATTCTCAGGCCACTGCAATCAACTTTTTCCCCAGCATTGTGAAAACCAGGAACTTTGCCTAAAAAAATCAGTATTGGCAGGAGAGGCAATTAAGGTTACTGATGAAATTAAGTCTCCACTAATTTAAAATTAAGATGCTTTGGTTTTGCCTTTACTAGATTTTATTCTAACAGAAAAGTTTAAGATCAGTTGTCACAACAGCAAGTAGCCCTATACTTTGAAAATCCAAATTGGGATGAGCTGCTCTTATCAGGTAAAAACACACTCTCAGTGACTTTTGACTGTCTGTAACATTTATCTTCAAATCCTACTGAGGAAGCACTTCCTTCAGGAAACAAAATTTTCAGTCACCAGGACCAGAGACCTCTTTTTATATCTCACCCCACAAACAAGCGGTCAGAGCTACTGCCTGGGCAGCATGACCTGCTATCAGAATCTTAGAAGGGAATTTAGACGATCTAGCAATGAAAGTATCAGCTTATGTTTCCTATCACATTTCACGCTGAAAATATCATTCATGCAAATCACTTCATCGGGTGGTTTTCTGAGTCAGTATGGTTATTCCCAAATTGATTGCACAAGCAACTACTTTGCTGCATCAGTAAACTCCTGCACACATTGTCAAACCATTTTTCAAATTGACTAACTACAGGAAAAGCTTGACTATTTTCCTTGCCATCGAAAGGGGACCATCCCAGCACATCACTGGAGAAGGCAACGCAAAACTGCCCAAAAGGATGCAGAATGAATTAGAGACGTGTATAACTACACAAAGATTTGCAGGAATAAGCAGCAGCAACTAATCCCACAAAATCCTCTGAGAGAATAGGAAGATTTTTCACTCTCCAAAACGTGATAATGAAAAAACAATTCTCAGATGCTCCACCAGATGAAATCATCTTGTTTGAAAGTTTATAATTATATATGTTAAATGGATCGGTCCACTTTCAAGATTAGGGATAATGATTTTACATTTTTAATAGAGCCCTTCATCCCTGTGGATTCAATGTGAGCTTACATAGGCACTCCAGGACTGCTGCAGCTACCTCTGGCTTGAGATATGGCAGCTGTTTCATATCGCTGCATATGCTGTAAACACCACACTGTAGGATGGAATAAATAAAGAATATTTGTCAGACCCACAACAAGGACCAAGCAGAGGTCCCAGTTGCACCCTGACCACAACAGCTCAGCCTCAGGAGAGGTTTGGACCTGGCACATGTTCAAATTGGCTGAACACAAACCCAGTGCTGTGGCCATAACAACCACCTGACAAGAGCCCCCATCTTATAACCATATTGGCCTTCTTCACTTGCAAAGACGACTGTGGTTAGAGAAGTTAGTGTAAACCAAAAGAACTGGCATTAAAAGTCTTCGGGATAGTTATATGAATATTTGATCAACATGGAATGACCAGGGAAAAGATCAAAGGACCCTATTCATAGCATTTCCTAAGCTAAATGTGTGTGTTATCCCATAGCAACTTGAAAGGTCAAAAGACCACCCAGCTACATGCTCTACAACAGCACAGTGCAGACCACATGCTGCCCATGTGCTACAAACTCCATGTATCCACCTAAAACCCTCTTAGTGCCGATGTCCTCACCCCTGCCCACTGCTCAGGTCAGATCTGCACCAGGGCAAGTCCCCATGTCCTCGACAGCCTATGCAGTCATCTGAATATGGGCTCATTTCCTCACCTTTTGTGCACAGCCTGGCAGAGTCACAACAGGACAGCTCAGCAAATCCAGAGCCATACAGGCATAAGACACATGAAACAAGCTATGGAACAGAAGGATCAGCCCCGAATCCTCAATAAACACCCTTTGGACTGACCTTGAACTATAATTTACAAATAAGACCTTTGGTTTCTGCTCCCAAGTGTAGCCCTTGAGCTTTTGTCACAGGTAAGTGGAGATGGTGGAAGAGAAGTTAGTTAACCTCTTGGTCTTTTAAATCATGAACCGTCAAGCAGAACGTAATGACACAGAGAAAAGCTAGCAAGTCATTATTGGAGATGCAGTATGAAATAAAGTACAAGTGAAAGAGGAAACCTTCCAATTGATTTTAATAGGCTTTGAATTAAGTTCTTCAAATTGGAAAGCAAACCTTAAGAGATACACAGTCCAGCAGACCAAATTTCACCACTACAGACATTATTATCAATTCACAACAAAAAACTCCGTAGTAAAGAGCATGCCTAAGTGTTGTGATTGAGGTATAAAAGTGCGAGGAGGTATTGCAGTTTTTAGTTGTGCATCTTTCATTCTTTCCTATAACGATAAGCTCAAGCCACAGAAATTGCTGATGGGCTTTGATCTTCCTTAGACAACCTGCAAGTGTTCATACACTTCCTAAAGAACTACTCCCAGAAAAACATATTTAAACTTGCTGTTAATGCTCTGGTCTGAAGGCTTAGCATGGCATGAAGCCACTCTTTCCTCATCACACAGTGTGAGGCCAAACTAATCAATAACAGGTTGTTAATGCCAATGAATTCAAACCAGCAGTTTGTTTTTAAAATTAAAAGTTACTGAAACAGAACTAAATATTGCTTAAATCAAATTAGCTGCAGTAGCAATAAATAATTAAAGCAATAAACTAGCTCATAAATAGAGAACATAATTTAATTAATTTTACCACATGTAGAAATATCAATACTGCAGTGAGAGATGGAGTGTACGGGAAAGCATGGAGCTAAGGTGCTTTTGCATCCACAGCCACACACAACCAGCACGATAGCAAAATATTCGTATATATATATAAAAATCAAATCCTTGCAGTAATAGAGTACTTTGAAAGAATAAGTAGCTGTTGAGAGCCAGATAACTGGCTCAAGCAGGGAGACACTGTGTACGTGAAACACATTTTGCAAAGCTGCGGGAAGAGATAGGAAGGACAGAGCAGGATGAGTTATTTGAGGTAAAATCTTCACAAGCTCTAGATAAGGACCCAGGCTCATGATCTGTCCCTGCCATGCCACCATGTGCCCTTTCCCATGTTCCCCACAACCAGGGACAAACCTGTGAAGGTTTCAAGTTCTCCCCCACAGGTAAGCAAACAGGGGCAAAATCCTGTCCAATCAGTCCTGAAAGTCTCATGAGCAGGTGGGTTTCTGCCGTGTTTTCCCGGCTCAAGCAATTCTGCATTTACCCTAGATGCAGACACACATGCAAGTTCCCAAACCCCAACACTGGCTCATGCACCCACACGATTTGGGGTCCCTTGGTTTAACTGAATGGAAGAGCACAGATGGTTGTGATAGCTTTTTTCTGTTTGAATCTTCTATTCATGAGAAAAAAAAATCCAGCGTGCACACCCATATTCTTCTTTCATTACTCTGGATCACACATACGTACCATCTGCTTTTCCTCCAGACTAAACCAAAACCTTTAGAGATGAGCAAGATCTGTTGAAATAATGAAATACACAACTGAAGAGATTTTGCAGATGTTGGCTGTAGAGAATTGCCCCAGTACTACAGTATTAACAAAGCCTCCATTTGAAAAAGTTGCTACAAAATACCAGGGTAACACTTATTTATCTCAGGCTGTTGAAATGTTTTTTTCACTTGCTCTTAAGGAAGATAAGCGCAGACTTTGCAATCTTATCTCTCACTTGGTGTAAAGCACTGCCTTCCCCAGAGAGAGCTGGAAGAAGCTATTTCAGAGCCGTGTATCACGATGAGGTACACAGGAAAGTCATTTGAGGCTGGTCCGTACCACAGAAACATCTATCAAAAATAATTCAGCACAGCTAAACAGAAAAATCATCCTGACTTCTCCTCTAAAGACACTCCACCTCCAGCACACTGGGTGCTATTCATTACATACAGGGAGGGCTGCTGGAAGGGCACACAATGATTTTTAATAGACAGGGGGGTGTCAGTACTTCAGGCTGAGATGCTGAATTTTGTCACTTTTCCTTTAAACTTGCCCTTGCTCCAACAGGGGCTCTGTAAAATAATCACCACAAAGGTTGTCTCTCAAACCTGGCTCAAGGAACAACACAAACCAGGCACTTAATAATTATTCACGGCACACAGCTGCATCCTTCTGTATGTTCTGCATGATCTCTCCAGCCATCAACAAAGCAGGAGACCAAGCAACTAAAGGCCAAATTTGCAAACACAGCCAGGCACACAATTCCCAGGGCTGCTGCTGGGGGGTGAGACACAGCAGCGCGGGCTGGGGAGCTACAGCAGCTCCGCCAGCACGTCTGGCCCAGAGCGATGCTGCGGCGTGATGGCAAAAAAGCCACATCTTTCAGGGAACCTGGGGGCAGAAGGAAAGGTTTCCCATGCAGAAGTGAGGTTGGCAATACCCTGAACACCAGAGCACACTGCAGCCTTTCAGCATCGAATGGACACCATCTGCCGTGACACACTGATGCTAAAATGCCCTGGGCTTCCCTTTAGATTTGCTCTAACGAGCGCAGCTAAGATGTCAAGGTTTTTTTCTTTTGCAATCGTCAAAGTTCTTCAACAGGAAAACCACATGCTTCGAATATGCACATAGGAAAAATTGTGGAAAGCACCAGCAGCTGCCCAGTAAATACTTCTGCAGAGAGTAAATCCATCACATGGGCTCCTGGCCTCCTGCAGTCACTGCCTCACCTCCATGAACAACTAATTCAATCAAGATTTAGAACAGCAAGCCAGACTAAACAAAGGGCTTTTTTCTTTCAAAGCATGTGGTTCTCTTTTGTTCCTCTCAGTCCTCCCTCTCCCCTTTCTAATTGCTATAGAACAGAAATTGCATCTCCCTGAGCCTCCCGCACAGTTTCCCTGCCCAGCAGCAGCCAGGTTCCTGGCAGCCTTTCCATTCTGCCACTGCTCCTCTTTCTGAAGTGATCCCATTCAATTTCCCTCTAGCCAATAAATCTAGTTCCAGAGAAAAGAGCCTTAAACTTTGTTCCTAGGAGACTTGAAGAATCACTTTCTCTGCGCATCCACATGGGATGCGACATTGCAGTGCAAGCACAGCAGAAACCAGGCTCTGCAGAAGATGAAGAGTATTGAAAAGGTGGCTACAAAGAAGATGGAGACCCCTTTTTTACAAGGAATTCATGGAAAAAGCTGAGGGGCAACTGGTACAGGTTACTCCTGGGGAGATTCTGATCAGACACAAGAAGGAAATTTCTCCTGATAACAATCAGCCATTGGAATAATCTCCCCAGGGAAATAGTGGATTCCCCAACACTGGACGCTTCTAAGATGCAGCTGGACAGGATACTGAGCCAGCTTGTCCAGACTGAGCTTTTGCCAGGAAAAAGCTGGACCGGATGATCTCTGTGGTCCCTTCCAACCCACTATTCTACAATTCTGTGAAGCATAGCTGAGGAAAAACCCATTAGCAGATATTTTTTGACCTCATTAATGTTTATAAATATGTAAAGGGCGAGTGCCAGGAGGATGGAGCCAGGCTCTTCTGGGTGACAACCAAGAAGGGGTAGTGGGTACAAACTGGAACACAAAAGGTTCCACTTAAATTTAAGAAACTTCTTCACAGTGAGGGTGCCAGAGCCTGGCCCAGGCTGCCCAAGGGGGTTGTGGAGTCTCCTTCTCTGCAGACATTCAAACCCACCTGGACACCTTCCTGTGGAACCTCATCTGGGTGTTCCTGCTCCGGCAGGGGGATTGCACTGGATGAGCTTTTGAGGTCCCTTCGAATCCTTGACATTCTGTGATTCTGTGACATTGATGTCAGGCAAATATTGATGTCTTGGGGACCATAGTCAGGTCAGCAATTTTAGCAGTTTGCTGTAGCTGCCCCATCTGTCACTGACCCACAGTGTCACCTGGGCAGAAAGCTGATCCTGCCAGAGTGAGATATATCACTGGCACACACACAGTTTCTTTCACAGCTGTATTTTAAAGACACCAAAACACTTAACCACCCCACCCAACATTTCTAAGTTTACTTCAGTGTTATCCACATCTCACACATAAGAATAAGAAAGGTTATTTGTGTGAGTAAGACAACACAATGACTTTCAGGATACAAACCCAGTAGTCAAGAAGTTCCTGTTATTTTCAAAATCGTGTGAAAAGCAGCTAAAATATTTCTGAATTCAGGATGCTTAGTGTCACAGAGGCACCCCGAGGTTAGTTTAAGAGACAACAGGGTCCAAAACAACTTTTATTAAACCAGTGAGAAACAGGGTTTTAGCACTCCAGAAATGACTTAAATATAGGTTTGGGTATCAGTTGAGGAAAATTATTAAGGGGCAGCAACTAATACAACAGGAGGTCCACAGAGTGCATGCATGTGGCTTCACCCAAAACAACGCCGGAACCGCCCCTGAGTCCCAGAGGAGTGCACACTGCATGAACACGGTGCGGGATTATTCTTAAAGAGATACAGGTACTCGTAGTGAGTATGGAAAGTGTACCCGATTGTGCGAGGGTAAATTTATAATACACTCGCAATCCTGCGAGGGTTAATTTACTTACACATGCACGGAATACTACATGTGCTTATATGGAAGCACGGGAGGAAGATACACTCGCGATTGTGCGAGGAAATAATTGTATATGTGCTTGTATTAAGCACGGGAAGTTACACGTGCATATGTGCACGGAAAGGATAAATATACTCGCAATCCTGTGAGAAGTTTTACTCACACCCGTGGCGGCAAGGCAAGCGGGGTCTCCATCCCAGCTATAGGTATTACGCTCATAATAGTCAAGATACATCTTAGGTCCCCCAAACCCATTAAGATCAAATAATAGGGTTTATTTATTGGTTACAGCCTGACTTGCCAAAGCAAAGCAAATTATCAATGAAATAACTAACACAAATCCAGTAAATCCATACATTCAGGCCAAGTAGTGCTGATACAGAACAAATCATGGGAGGACCAGCATCCCAGAGGGGCCAGCATCTCTGTGCTGCCATTTCCAAAGCAGTGCCTGTTTTTCCACTTACAACTTGTATCAGATATCACTTTCCTTTTAAACTTGCCTCACCAAAATCATGACAAAGGCACAAAATAGCAACTGAATGAGGTCTGCACGGAGAAAGTAAAGCGTACCAAATCACTCAGACTGACACAGCCCCAGGAATCAATAGGAGTATTTTTAACCACTCTCATAAATTTCTTCTTTGCTTCTGCCACTGGAAGTACCAGAATAGATGGAGCCTCTTGGGCACCAACAGAGTCTAATTCACAGTATTTTGGTTTGCTTCTGCAAAAGCTTTAGAAAGACACAGGCATATCCAGGACATGATCATGGCTCACAGCCTTCAATGTATCAGCCACTTTGCTGTGCTCCTAACCTTAAACAAAAAGAAAAGGCAAAAAAAGCCAAAAACACCCAACATATATACAAACACCAGCAAGAAGCAGAAGCTCCTTCCTGTGCATTTTCCTTCTTCAGGGGATGCACTGAAAACATGCTACAGATTAGTCCCAGCTGGAGAGAAGAGCTTTCTTCACTCCATGTATAAAAAACTATTTTTTTTAGACAAGTAATTACACAATTACACAAATAATTGGCAACTACAGCTCTCACTAACACCAGCTGTCTCCCTCCAAGGTCATATCTTTCTTGCAAACTCAGTGACCTCAATTACAAGGGGGAACACTAAAGCTATACTCTAGTTTGAGGATATTCTGCTACTTAAATTTATTGCTTTTCTCCTTAATATAGGCACAAAATTTTAATTATTTGAAACTCGGAATCAATAGGGTTGGGTCAGCAATGACAGACTGCTTATCAGGCAGCAACAAGTTAAACCCTAATTGAGACCTAAAGTATTTGCTGTCACTCTGTAAGTAAAAAGGCACATCATGACTATTGGATTACATGAGACTGACATTTGTGATAGTACTATGAAGTTTAATATTATGATAATTAGTTTTAAGTTGATTTTATCTCAGAAATGGCACAAGCTTTGGTGATATTTGCACTCCAGTGAGTCATGTTTCCATGTCTTTTTCCTATGAGAGGATGCAGAAGAAGAAAATCTCAGGAGAAAAAATACCCGAGAGCATGACTGAAAGAGTGATGATTACTTTTTTAACTTCTTCTATCAGAATTAATTCCTATCAGAATTCTAAGCTAGCAAAGGAGTGTTTGTTTGTGCTAAGAAAAAGATTTAATATCTAAATTAAATAAGTGCACTATGTTCAGCTCCCACTGACAGAATGGCTGGAAATTAATGGCTCTGCCAGCAGAGCTGCCGCTCTCCAGGGAGCACCATTAACATCAGCCGCTCTGCTGATCAGCGCATCGGCAAAGGGGACACGCACGCCCCAAACCACGCTCCCCCCTTAGCTCCCTCTTCCCTGCTTCCAGTTAGCCTTAAAAGAACTCCACTGCCATTCTGACAGAAACCTTGTTGTCCCACGGGAATACACTGAAAGAATGAACAGGTTTGGTTTAAGGCAGGTCTGAAAATTATTGCTACAAAACCCACGAAAGTAAAATGGAAACTCCACTGTTAAGAGTACTGAATCAATATTAGTTTCTCTGTGCAAAGGAAATTAAGTTGGATGTTTTTAATGATTTTCATCATGTTCCTGTTGTTAAGCGAATACAATAAGTTTTTTTTTATGTCAACCCCACTATTAATTGCTGTAATATCTGATACTGAAAATAATCCTTCATGTTTCCCAAACAGAGAAAAACCATGGCAAAAGTCCATGTTTTGCACAGGCTGTCAGCAAGGCCAGCAGCACTGTTCTCATGACAAGACCAGTCTCACCCTCCAGTGAACAAACATCATCTTGATAAATAATCACATCAGAGCTTCTGTCTGATGGAAAGGCAAACGGGTGAAAAGAGAAAGGGCTATACTAATGATTTCTGTTTAATAATACAACAGCGCTTAGTTAAAGACAACTGCAAGATTATGGGGTCCTCTAATTGGACAGAATACAGTTCAGCTATAACAAATTAGCCCTGATGAACACCCTTCCTTCAAAGGGAGAATTGCAGTGCCTGATAAACAGATCTGCAAGGATTTGTTCTGGTGATGTTATTTGTATTGGGTGGACACTGAAAGGTGGTAAAGAGTCATTTCCAGCATTGTTTGACATTCAAAGAGAAATCTTTTTGAAGTTCACTCAAAGCCTGATCACTGCACCAGCATCTCCACACTTCCCAGAGATGCATTAGGACATTCCCGTGGTAACTGCAAAACTCTGACCTACCAAAAATGCTCACTTAGCGATGCCTATAATCCAGCTGACCTGTTTTGAATATATTCAGGGATGTCATCCAAATGTGAAACTCCAAATGTGGGAAGCATTTTTTTTATATTTCAAAAAGGAAAATAGAGAGGGATTTCTGGTGCCTGTGCTCCTTTACTGCTACCTCCACTTGAGACTTCCCTCTAATTGAGACACCTTGTAGTAGTGAAGAGCTGTCAGAGCTTCTAGGATATTTATTGTACTTGTGAGGGCTTTGACTTATTCCCCATGCTGTACCTTACAAGAAGGAGTTGCTCCTTACTGGTTTTGACACCAACAGACCACTGTAAGCTGTGACAGCCCTATACCCAGTGCACATCTTGCAGCCCAGAATAGACCCTGTCATAATGGCAGAAACAACCTTGTTTCTACAGGAATGGCCTCAGCATTCTCTCCAGCTTTTCTGTGACTCTGGCTGCTGCACATCACTCCAGCTCCCAGCAGTGGGAACCCCACACAGGTCCAGCAATCCTGAGCATCATGTAGCAGAGCAGAGGCTGTGAGTTCATCCATTAATTTAGCTCAGCTTTTGGCTGCTGCAGAGGTGCACTGTTTAAAGCATTATCATAAAGTTAGGAGAATATAGATCTTATTTTATTAGTGTTTTCTATGGGTCATTGTTGAACAGTGTTGAGGCACAGCCTGGATCCTGACTCCTGCATGCTGGGTAAATCCCAGCAGCATCTCGAGGTGCAGGACCGGTCACCTCACACACTGTACCACACATCTGCTCCAATCATAACCACCCTCTGTTTTACCAAACTGTTGTTTTTCCATGCAAGTGTCTCTGGCAATGGATCATCCCTCATTGACACAGGTGCCAACAGAGTTGGACATGTTGATAACAGCTGAGAAGCTGCATTGGGCCGCTTCCAATTTCTGGCTTCACTGACTATTCCCAGGGAATAAGGTTTGCCACAATATTGATTCTGCTAAAAGCAGCTAATGAACCTCTGTATTTAATAGGGCAACAACAGTTAAAATCTAAATACAACTACCATGTAGTTTAAGGAAAACTAAATTTTGGAAAACACATATGGGCAAAGAAGTAGTACTACTGTGGAAAGCATGAAACTCAAAGGATAAAAATATTACTTAACAGAGAAAAGTCATTCTTTAAAACATTCAAATATGAGAAGAAAAATTTATATCATACATATTTCACATGATAGATTTTTTCAATGGAGAAGCAAAACAGAAGGGGGACTGCATGTCACTGTTACCTACTTTGCAGTTGCAAAGAGAAGCTAAATTGAAATCTCATAAGAAATGACATTTTTAAAGTCTTCCAGTTCTGCAGATTTAAACAGCATATTTTTTTTCTTGTACTTTTTATTTTCTAAGCAAGAACATTATGCTATTATCTGCTGGCTCCACACGGTGAATTTCAGCTGTGGTCTTTCCACCAACAAGTGCACACAACAAACCACAGGAACAAAAACCTACAGATAAACTCAGAGCTGGACCAATGCACTGAACAAATTTAAAAGCCAGAATCCAACTTATGCCTTTGGAAGCAACAGGCTTTGAAGCCTATAGGCCCTATATGTCTAGAATCACTATTCACACAAACTAATTTTGTTCTGGTAAAACAGGTTACTAGATGAGCTTCATAATGGTGTCATATAGTTTCACCCTTAATTAGAAAAAGCAGCTGGGCTGAGATTCAGCCCTAATGACTGTCACATCTTCGGGGTCACTTTAACAGAGGGAATTTAGAAGTCCAGCAGAAAGAAGGCACATTTTAACCTCGCCAAAATGGAAAGAGTAAAAAGAGTGACAAAGACGTACCACCCGCGAGGGAGAGGCAAGGATGGAAATGAGAAGGGGACAAGATCCAAGTACCACTCTGATGCTACTTCATGAAACATGCATAGTGCCCATCTTCTGTTATATGCAAAACAAACTCCTCCAGTATTCTTCAAAAGATCTCAAACACAAACAAGTGGCATGACATGGATAAATAACTACTGCCGTTTGACAAACAAGGAAATATTTATGGAAGGCTATTAAACTTGGATTACTTAACTCAGACTCTGGAGCAGTTGCAGAGTCACCAATCAGCTCCACTGACTAAATACATATTTATAAACGCTTTAGCTGTTTTATTTACCCAATGGACCAAAATGGCTTATTCATTCTGTTCTGGTTTTATTTTGGTCTACCAAGTACAGTAAATGTGCAGTTAGATGCATAATAAAGACTCCTTTAGAAAAGTAATTACATTACCTTACACACAGTAGATTTTTCTTTCCCAAACACCATGAACAACTGGACCATTTCACAAGCTCATAAGGTCTTATTAAAAAAATATGACGACACACTAATTGCTGAGCTGAAATCTCGCTTGGAAATGTAAAGTCCAAAGGACACATTTACAAACAAAGCAGAGCCCAGCTGGAAAACCACTGATTTAAGCAGCGTATTTGCTGTGGCAGCAGCCAGGGCCATGGCTACAGCACCAACCACCCAAACAGTTTGTTCTCCACATCCAGTGGGATTTGGTGAGAAATGGATGCAGTGGAAGAAGATAACGGACTCACAGGTAAGTGCTGCAAGGACCGCTGATGCTCTCCTCTTCACCACCACCCTGGGAAAGTTCAGCACCTCCAGGAGAAGACACCAGGGCAGCATTGGAGCCTTCACTCCTGTAAACCACAGCCCTCCAGGTTGCAGCTCCACACACTGCATCTGCCACAGGTAGAGGCCATGGCCACCTGCTTATATAACAGGTGCCTGAACTCAGCACAAAGACAATAATTTCTGTCTTATTTTATCTTTATTTGGGCAGTGAGTTGAAGCTCTGAAATATTAACCTAATTGCCTTATGGTTAAAGCTCAGTTCAGGAAGAAATGGCACATTGAAACCTAATAAGTCTGTAATTGAAAATATACGATGCTCTTACACACTAAGTAGTCTAGCAGCATGTTCAAAATTCGTGACTCAAAAACCTGATTGAGCCCATAATCCATCTCGGACTTCGGCTTTTCTGGCTCGAAGTCTGAGTTACTTATTTTGCTAATTTCTGAGACAGGCTGGATAAAGTGACTTGTTGGAGAATATTTGCATATTACATTATACTGCCATTATCAGAAACATCTGCTGCCAGCTTTTTATTCAACCCTTACAAAGAAGGTTCTTCTACACCTGGTCTGAAAACTCAGGGTTTCCAAAGCATTTGCACCTTTCAATATTATTTGCAAGCAGCATGTGACCTCTCCACATGAGACTTCCAAATCATGCAATGCTCTGCATAACAACAGTATTTCTGCAGAATTGTGGCTGGAAAGGAAAGTAGAATTTCATACAAACAGCAATACACTGCTCAACAAAATCACTGCCATGCCTTCAAATCTCACTTTGTATTTCAACCTGGTTGCTGCTAAGGAGGACTAAGTCAACAAAAAAAGCCCATTTATCTGAAAATCTCTTATTCCTAAGCACAGGTCATCTTAAAAGACCAGTGCAAACCAGTCTCTTCACTGATCTGGGTCCATTGGAGCTAAGTGCTTGTGGGAGAGTGGGAAGATGCAACCAAGATGAGGTTTGTGGAACAAAGTAACATCTTCCAAAAGACCACCCGGTTTAGCTGGAAAAAGTAGAGAAGCTTGTAGAATCAAGTGATGTCAGGGTAGGGAAAAATGTGCTTATCTCTCAGGAAGGACAGGCAGTTTACAGGCTGTGGAACACAGATTAAAGGGAGAAGTGAAAAAGAGAAGGAGAGACTGCCCTGTGGAATAAAACTAATCTCTCTATTAAGCCTTCATCAAAATTTGGCATTCAAGCTGGCAAGGAGGTTATTCATCTCAGACAGAAGCTGGCACCACCATGACCTGCTGGGACTGATCTCACCCTGAGAGCACGGAGGATGCTCTTGACTTGCCAGGCTGGGGGACACAGGCAGAGGGTAGACACTGCCAGAGGTGCCCTAGGAGTCACAGCACTTGGTGTGTACCAAAAACAGAACAGAACAAAAATCCACAAAAAAAAACCAAACACAAACACACCACCACACTCTCCTTTAAGTCCAGAAAATATCTCTATCTTCTGAAGTTTCTAAATAACATGAGCTGATGAGAAGAGATCCACCTTCCAGGTTGGATACTACATGCTTCCTGATGCCTCCCTTCAACACAGCTGTATCTTATTTTTTGCATGCTTTTGACTTAAAATTCTTGCACAGCCTGAAGCCAAAAGCCTGTTCAGTAAGCTCTGCCTTGCTGTTAACTGTTCCGAGAAGCTGAGTTGATGAAGTTGGCTTTGCGGTGTGTACTTTGGTCACAAGCTTTAAGTTGGCAAGTCATGTGCAATATAATTGGTTGTAAAAACCCCAAAACATCAAGCAGTTCTGGTTTCCTAGAGACAAAGCAGTTGAAGGAGCCACAGAAGGAATGAGGCCATTGTTTTGCTGCAGGTCAGTACATGGTTTCAAGCCACAAGTTATCAGCTGTAAATGAGCATCCATCATCTTCCACTCTCCTACAGTGGAGATAGCTGCAGTTTGAGATTTCTACATGTCTGCTTTTAGGACCTGATACTGCAGTGCAATATCCACCCACAATGGATACTAGATACAAAGCAGGCAGGCAATGGCAGTATCCTGCCTTTTTTTTGGTCTTTTTTAGTAACTTCCCTTGTGTGCCAAAACAAGGTGACTGATCTCCAGCTGTTCCACACATGTTCAGACCAGGAACTGCGATTGTCTAAAGATGGGCAGCATGGTATGGCAGCCAGCCCCGGCAGCACCAGCGGCTTATTCAGCTGCCAAACCAGCACAGCTTATCCCGCTTTCAGGTGGAAAAAGAAACGCCTTGAAGCACACCCAGACTCAGCA
The DNA here is from genome assembly GCF_037038585.1 of Patagioenas fasciata. Taxonomy (NCBI): domain Eukaryota; kingdom Metazoa; phylum Chordata; class Aves; order Columbiformes; family Columbidae; genus Patagioenas; species Patagioenas fasciata. The sequence goes on along the minus strand of NC_092533.1, from coordinate 10,682,781 downwards.
CTCTGCACTGGGGACACCTGTTTATGAAATATGGTAGTATGGAATACAGATATGTATTATTTTGCATCTCCCTGTAGAACCTCATGAAGTCTCAGTTTCTGACTCACCTCCAGCTTTTCCCTCTCCCCACACAGGGAACTGAAGTCTGAACACCTCCTAAGCTTGCCTATGAGCTCTTTCTTCCAACCTGCCGCTGGTACCAGCTGCCTGGTTTTGCACTTCTCAAGGAGTTTTCACTTGAATTCCTTCAGGTCCATCAATCTGCTGCTCCAGCAAAGCCACATACTATTCTATTTACTTACTAAACATTCATGCCCCTTCTGCCATGAACAGAATTCATTCCTCCTCCCGCCCCAAAGTATTAATACTTCACTACAGGAATCAATGTCTCCATTTACAAGCAGTTTATTGTGCAAAACCTTTCTGCTTCCAGCAGTGCAAGAGCTGTGCATGCAATAGGTTTCCTACATCTGCTGGCAAAGCTGGGCTCAACCACAGCCCCATTCACACTTTCAAATGTAATCTATCTGAATGAACAAACAGCCATTTGGAAGACAAACATGACCATGAGGACCAGTGCTGTTTAGTTTAGAAAACCACTCAAACTCCGTGGCTGAGTTGCAATTTACTGCTTGGTGTTTGCAACTACTTGTCCTTGCTCAGAGTCACACACACACACACACGATTCTAACAACTATACTAAGACCATCTGGGAGTATCCATATTAGTTTAATTTACTGCTCTGCACAATGAGTTGATTATTTGGGGCTCTTCCCCCTCCACATGGTTTTACTCCTTCTGTTAGCTCTTGTCACTTGGAACCACCAAATATGCCAAGCTGTAATTAAACATTATTACCAATAGATACATGGGAACGAACAATTTCGCCCCTTTCCCCCGCTCCCCAGTTTGGGTTAGCCTGACTCTAAAATAAAATCCAAATTAAAAAAAAAACGCCTGGGGCAACTCCTTGAAAATATTCTTACCTTCATTATCTCTATCTAATCCCCTGCGAGCACTGCACAAACTAGGCATCCCCACTGCATCATGTACTTGAGGAATAATGTTCAAGTGGGATGAGGTACAAAAAACAGAGGGACTGCAGTTTCCCAAACTTAGAAAAAAATGAGCTAAACATCAGGTTAATATTCTGACCCAGTGACATATCCTTCCCCAGGTAACAGATTGCCATTTACCAACAACATATGCTCTGAAAAAACAGAGAAAGTTTTCTGTGAAAACAGAGCAGCTGAGATGGATAGAGACATGAACCTTTGGTTTCAGTAAAGACTGAGTAACTGTTAAAATCAGTATAATAAACATAGAAACTACTCCTACTTGTGATCCTACAAAACAGATACTTTTAATATATAGCTCATCCTCTGAACTTAAGGCCCATCCTGAAGATCGAGCTGGTACTTCTGAACATGACAACTCATTGTAGGTACACAGCATATACATACAGATACATATAGCTGGTATAGTATATAATCTGGACATCATTGAGACAGGCAGACAGCTGAGATCCTGGGAGTAGAGCTGCTTCCGAAGAGTAAGATCAGCCACAGCGATCAATTTTGGTGAGTTTTGACCTGGTCATAAGGAACAAAGCACATTTCTTGGACTCAGCAACAGGAAGAGAACAACAGGATGGGAAATGAATAGGTGATTTAACACAAAGTAATTACAGCTGATCATTTCATTGTGTTAATGAAGGATTTGAAGAGAGAAACTGGCCATTCCTGCCAAGTTTCAAGAACCTTTCATCTACCATGGATAGGTGGAAACTTGAAATGCGTAAGAAGGGATGAAGTGAATAGAATTTCTAAAGGGCATTACTGTTTTATAACCATGAGTCAGTTTTTCATCTAGAACATAAGAATTTATGTCAAGTGGCAAGCAATGAAATATTTCTTAAGCTGTTGGCTGGATCCTCCACCACTGCTAATTTATGTAGCCCCAGATATTTTTCAATAAAACAATGGCAACTTGTCAAAGCTCAGGGTGTGCTCTGTTCTACTGCTTCTCATTGTGATTAGGAAACACACTGTAACATGAGGATTGTGCATCCCTAATAAATACATATAAAAATAAAGAGGACATCCACAATACAGAGCCTGCAAATACTTCAGAAAGGTTTCAGCCTTTTAACTCAAAACAGATACAGTTCATATCTTTATGATAGCATGATGGCATCTGACTGAATAAATCTGGAGCTACATCTCATTTAATAAGATTGTATGGACAAACAGAGTGGAAGCAATCTGCTTGAACATTTCTTGCCTGAATGGTTTCAAAAGCATCTTTTGACACTAATTTGTTGAATGGATAGCTGTGAGCAACATAAAAACAAATTAAAAGTTTTACATGTTTGGGCTAGACTCTCAACTAATAAAAAGCAAAGGTGATCCATTAAATTCAGCGTGGCTTTGCTCATTTGTATCTACTGAAGATGTGGCTCTTTATACTTGATGTGACTATACATGCACTTGGGTATACAGTTATCCTCAGCAGACAATTTATTCTAGTACTGAGCACCCTTTAGGCCCACACTGCCAACAGGAGTAGGAGCATTTGTCAGCTCTAGAAGTTACAGAATTAGTCCCCACGTTCTTGCAACAAAATAGCTGGGGAAATCCCCAGAGGTCCCCTTCTGCTAGACATGTGGAATTTGATGAACGTATATGGCTTTTACATACATAACTTGTGTGGTCATTCATCCACACATTACACAGTGAAAACTTGCCAATCTTTGGAATTAAGACCTGGCACTGTCAAGCCAAATGCTCCCAGGTGTTCCCTTCAGAGCACAGCCCCATCCTGCTCTGACCTAACAGAAACCCTTTAGTCTCCCAGTTGTCTGCTGCATGTTATCCTTCATCCTTTCCACTCAATACCTGTTGTCTCCACCTGATCTGCACAAACTGCTGCTGCTCCCAGCTCCCTGCCTCTGTTCTGCTCTCCTGCATCATTTCACTGTACAGGGCAGCTGATGAAAATGTGCAGGTTATTAATGTTTTTGCTCAGTTTCCCTTTCCTGCACACTAAGGGCAGGTAGTGCATAGGAACCAGCAACAATGCTAACACCTGATGTCATATGTAAATATACAGAGTAAAAAATGAACGGGTCTTTAGAAATGGGAAAAGATAGAAGACTGGATAACTGAAAAAGGGTCTGCCTGCTCTAACTTGCCCCTCAAATTTAGTTTAAAAGAGCAATATGATGAGATGGTATTCAAATCCTGTGCTTGCTTACCAAATGCTGGGTTTTCTCAAGTCTGTTAGTTTTTTTTTTTAAAGCTAGCAACACAACCTGACACCATATTCTGTTTTTCATTACATGAGCGTAATGCAGATGGAAACTGCAGCGGGTTGTATGCATGACCCACTGAGAGCAAAATTTCAACTTAATGAGCTTAAACTGAATGTAGGAAAATATTCTTGCAGCTTCTAATCAACTACCAGAATGAGGTTTTTTGGGCTAAAAGATCATTTTTTTGTCAAAAAGGATAATATTCAAACACCAGTTAAGTATTCCAGAAACGGAACATATCTGTAGCCATTTCCATTGAAATTCAGAAAGAAATCAGTCTTCAAACGTTATGGTGGAAGACGGCTGCCAGCTGCAGTCAGGGAAGCATCTCCCCTCCATACCACAGCAATTAAAAGATCATGTAATTATAGCTGATCTATCACCCACAGAAGTCAAAGGAAAGCCATTCGTCGGCTGTAATGGGCTTTGGAGCAGCTTCAGAATTTCTCCAGCACATGTAGTCCTGACACCTTGGAAACCAAAAAGGTTCCCAGATTAACTACGCTCATCCACAGCTAAAAAAGGAAGAAAGTGTTTTCACATCTTTCTTCCATCTAATATAAACACAATCCAGCACAACTAACCATCAACCATCTATTAAATGGACTATTTGTTGAAGGAAATAAGGATGGCAAGTTAGTATTTACCCACAGACTGTTTCTCAACAATCAAGACTTTGTTTCCTTTGGAAAAAAAAAAGCTTTCAAACTAAAGGACTCAAACCTTTTGTCAAAAAAAATTCTGGGAAGTGTGATCCAGGATTGCCCCTCCTTTCACCAAAAGCTCTTTTCTAATCATCCTGGTTCATCTGTGAGCATGGAATAATAAAAGGCACAGAGCAGGTTTACTGCAGCTCTCCCCGTGTCATGGTTTCTATTTGATATTTTTAACTTTCAAAGATTTTTTAGCTTTTCAACAGAAAGTCAAATCTTCCACCAAGGGAAGGCAACAAGCATAAACTCCCACCCTCAAAGATTTTCCAATCATATAGTTTCCTCAGGTAAAAAAACCATTATGCACAAAAATTACCATTTCAGGGAAAAAAGGCCTGAACCTTAAAAATCAGATCATACCATATCGCAATATTTCTAATAAATCCTTTCATGTGTATAACAAACATTTAAGCCCTCCTGTTATTTTCTTCCAGCACTGAGTGGTATCTGCTCTGCACACATTTTAATACTGAACAGGGTTCTGAAGGAGGCTTTTGTTGAATTATTTTATAGCACTATTGAGGACTAACTCCAGAGAGGAAGATACTTAATCGTTGCTGAAAATCCCCAGGTAGTTCCGCAAATCCACAGGCTTTTGTGACCAAGATGTATTTATCATGTTTGTTAGTATTTTCTTCTTGACTTCTGAGGAGTCTGCAGTTCTTCAGACATACTTGATTATTCACAGATTGTGTTGCTGGGCATAGGTCAAATTTATCTGTAAACCTTAACTCCCGAACTACCATCCCTTTCTCTCCACTCTATCCATGGATCTAAGAAGCTTTCTGACAGAGAAGTTGATTATATTCAAATCATTTCTGAAAAAAAGGTAGAGTTTCACCCTTCCAAATGGAAGCCAAGTCTTACCCATCCTGTGAAGGCAAGGAGAAATCAGCCTCAGCCTGGAAATTTGATGTCTAGAGGCGCTGATCTCAAAATCCAATTTTTGTACTGAAATAACATTTTCCAAGCACCCATATGATCTATAAACTCAGTCCTGCTTTCAAAAATTGCTTTATTTAAGTTTTTGTAGGTGTTGGTTACTTCCACTAGGAAATAAATTTTGGAGACCCAAATCATATCAAAGTAGACTAGGGGCACTTCCACAAAATTTTATCCATTAAGTCCATTTTCACAAGACTAGATTCAGTCTTAATGTTCTGTGATAAATTGCACCACAAACCCTATATCTAGAGCATGACTGAACCATCTCCATACCCAGGATCCCAGAGATGCTCTTCTGCATCTCAAAGCAACCCTGAACCATCCAAGAGCTCTCCTTGGTCTAAGACCAATGGAAGTCCAGTAAAACTGGATGTCTCCATTAAGAGTAGCAGAAGTTTGACCAAACACACACACATATGCTAGAAATCTGAGCTAAACAGAATTAATCTTTAGCAACAGCCATATATTTTATTCAAGACTCTTCGCTGCCTCAGTCTCAGGGAAAAAAAAACACACACACACCATAAACACATAAAAAATAAAAAGGAGATTATGTGCCTAGATGAAGAGTTACCCTTGGACCTGACCTTTTTATTTATGCAGTAGAACAGTGGTAGCTACAACCTCTTCCCAATATACAGAATGTCTGAAGCAACTAAAGATGCTGGAACAGAACAGGAATACATTAATCTGTTGCATGGGAGAGTGCCACCCGCTTCCCATTGTACCCAGACAGATGAAGCAACTAACTGCCTGATCTGGAAAACATCTGCTAAACAAAATCAAAATTAATGATGACCAAAATGAGCTCTTTGATGGGCGATTCTCACCCAGTTGCTGGGATCCATCACAGAGCAGCTAATTACTTACTAATGCACACAAGTTTCCAGGAGCAGGAGCTGAGCTCAGGGCACCAGCAAAACTCACATTTAACACTGCTGCACCCTGGGGTGGATTTGCAGCATGCCAATGCATGGAAAGCCTGGTCTGGAGCTTTTTCTCCTCAAAATGCTCCAGGGTCAGAGTTCAGATCCTCTGCCAGCACCCAACAAACCTTGACATGCAGCCCCAATACCACCATGCAGGTCTGTGCTGGAAGAGGAACTTTCCATTGGAAAAAAAAAAGACTTGCAACACTAAAAACTGCCAGACAAGCATTGGGACACAGTCTCTTTGAAATCCCACAGCAGTACACTCTTCCAAGTGTGTAAACTCATGTTTGTTTAAAAAGTTACTGCAAGAACACTCCACACCAACACACACATTCAGAGAAAACTGTATTTTTTTGCCTACCTTTTCTTCTTGTAACTTCAAACCTTCTGGAGTCCTACAAGGAAAAAGAGAATTTTGTGTTTTTGTTTTTTTCTTTAACACAAGAATTGTTCAAAGGCAGCATGAACAGAAACCCCTACAAAACATTAGTCATTGTCCCAGGGAAGCATCTATGAAGGTCTACAGAATGAGGAGTAAATACAAGCATACATTTCAGTTTGTCCACAAATATTCAGTGGATCAATATATCACCTAAAATAATTCATCTTTCTGTGATAAGTTACATGGCAGAGCACAAAACCTTTCTTTAAAATGGATTTTTTTTCCTCTATTGATGTTAAAAGGGAGCAGCTAGAGGGTTATTATCATACCACAGATTTAGAGTTGAGAAGGGAGGAGCCATTACAGATATTTTTAGCAGGGAGTTGTTCAAATACCTGAAGAATTTCAAAGCAACCTGACTACTCACACTTAGAGCTGAGGGCTCATTTCAGTCTTCGCACACCTACATCACTTGCCCTATTTCTTGCAAAGCATCACTGCTATCTCTAAAGAAACTTCTTTTAAAGACAACATTGCATAAAGCATTGAGGCTATTGCATTCCTAGACAACACTACTTGTACTAGCAGTGGCATTGCAGATGAATAAATATTTAATTCCAAGAAATAACATTATTTATGGGTTAATTACAAATACTTATTTCCATCATTTGAGTTAGTTCTTGCAACCAGTGCCACCCGGCCCCAGCACCATCTCCACCAAGGTACAGCCACACAGAGGCAAGAGGAGCAAGCTCACCAAACCCCTGGCAAAAGCTCATAAAACTGGTTTTTACTCCTGTGGATGTGCCTGGTCTAACCTTATGTCATTCCCTTAGTGCTCACTGTTCTCTAATGTTTGTTTATCAGAGAATAAAATAACAATGTTTGTTTCTTTACTGCTTTTGATAGGAAAGAAACACATGGCCTCCCCAGACATCAGAGCTTTCTGGCCCACCTGATGCTTATTAGAATTTTATTTGTATTTTATTTGTATCTTCACTTTTAAAAAAATAAAGTCACTCCCTGCAGACCACATTTAGAAGAAGGGATATAAAGTACAGTGCTACACATCTAATGAAATGTATCCACAGTCCCCTCCTGCACTGCCAGGCACCCTGTCACAGGGTAATTGAAAATACAGAAAGCTGCCACTGGAGCACCCAATAAAAAATACTGAGCTTTTCAAAGTAAAACAAGACAGAACAGAAGAAAACAAAAGAAAAAAAATCAGCTTATGGAAGTAACAACAGTACGTGCTCAGCTAACTCCTGGAGCCTTTACCTCCCTCACCTGAGTACAGACAGCATCCAGTGATTCAGAGTGAGATGTTTTATTCAAGGATGTAATAATATCTCACACTACGATGTTGTAGTTACTCATTTATTGCCTACAGAAATGCTCCTTTCTGCCTCCTGTCCCTCTCCCAGGACCCAGCTCCAGACATGGTCCATCCCACCAAGACATTCCCCATCCCAGGGACCTCAGCACATCACACATTTCCTGGCCTAGCGCTGCTCAAACATGGTGACAATTTATACTATGTCCCATTGTCATCAGTTGTGTAGGCAATAGACACTGCTTCTCTCTCCTACAAGCAACCAGCAAGTTGTTTCAAAAACAAAGCTTTCACCAAAGCCAAGAAGGATCAGAACAGCAGAAATGGTCTCCTCCTTGCAACCCTCCAAATCAACCAAGAGAAACAGAAAAAAATAATCAGTATTTGCTTATAAAAATACTAAGTTATTATTCCCTGTAAGATGCTACCTCAGTGCTCTTGAGAAATCTGTAAAATGGCATTCAGGATTAGTACAGACTTCAAAGCACTTATCCTCTTTAGGCAGCAAAGCTCTGAGCTGCGTAGACAGTTACACTCCAGGGACCTCTCAGAGCTTTTCAAAATATCAGTTTGAGAGGTGGGGCACAGGATGACAAAATTCAGATACAGCCTGCTATCATCAAGCCCATGTACATGTAATATATGCAAAAGGGAAGAGTACTTTTAAAGTTCCCCTGGAGTCCCTCACTTTAACAAGCTGTTTGAATTCTCTGCACTTCAAAAGCTTAGAAACACTAAAACTAATTACAACTATTACATTGATCAAAAGAAAAAAGACAATCACACTCTACAAAATATTCAAGTGTCAGCTCCCTTGTATTAAATACCCTTTTGGTAGCTCCATGAAAAGAACTGTGTAGACATCGTGGAAAACAAAGGATGGTCTTCAAAGTTTCCCTTCTTTTCTTCTGTTCCCCTTGTAAACTCTAATGAATATAAACTATCCCAAAAAACAGATGCAGGATTCAGAGGAAAAAGCTCATTAGAAATGCCAGGGAAGAACACTGAGATCAAGCTGCAAGTCATCACTTCTCATTACCTGGGAGAATATCAGCATTTGTGTGTCCCCCAAAGCATCCCCTTCCATGGAGAAAAGATCAGTGACATTGAGAACGCTCAACATTTCAGAAAAATGGGAAATAGGAAAAATACCTGGCAACCATGCTATGACTTAAAGAACAGCCACAAAAGCATTCAGCTCCAGATGGAAACAACTGGGGTTTCTATCCCTCCAGGAGAATGAAACCATGGCACAGACTGTCATGTTTCTTAGTTTGCCTCAGCCAAATCATTTTTCTCTTCTGTAGAACATAAAAGAATAAGCAATGCTAATTTTCTCCCTGTGAGGGTATATGTTGAACATAAGATGATTCCATTAGTGATCTATTAATAATATACCAGCAAGAGACATCACCAGCAAGTCTGGCCACAATCTTGGGCAATCTCCTTACAAAAAGTAGTCGTCACCCTTTCTTTGAAGGGTAAGATACTGCTCTCACATAACAAAATCACATGGAGGTTTTAATAATGTTACTAGTAGAGAACCAAACTATTTTGATAAAAATGACACTAAAGTCCTCAGATGCATTGCCTGAGGAAGAATACTTTTCTGCAGACACCATAAAGCAGATGGTTATAAATGGGACGTATTTCATGGGCAGCACTTAATGACTGCAAATTCCTTTAACTAAAAATCTAATTTTATCAGAGCATAAGTCATATGCTTTGAAGGGAAAAATTTGTTTCTGATTTCTCATTTCTTTCTCATATAAAGCTTCTTCATGAATACCATTTTAAATAGCATTTCATTAATGCAATACAATAGTTTTATTTGTCAAGATTTGCTTTTAGCACCTATTTTCCTCCTTGTTAATGTTAGTTAATTGAACACAGAATAAAAGGTCCTTCTGTTCTCTATCTGAAGTGTCTAATCATAGTTACATGGAAATCAATGTAGTATGTTTGTTACAGTATTGCTTTTCACCAGACACATAGCTACCGCATCTCCCAATGACCAACCAACACAGTGCCAACGCATGAGAGTGGATATACTGTCATCAAGTACAATTACTAATCCTGAACGTATTAGGAGGGACAACAATAAAAATAAAAATCAGAAACACTTCACTAGCCACTGTCACACAGCTTCACTCCCTGTAGCTGCTGTGTGCTGCTCAAACACCTCCATGAACCTTATACAATTTAACAACTCTTTCGCACAAAGCCCTTTTCTGCTCTTACAAAAAGAGAGCGCCTGTATTTCAGAAGACAGCATCTAGATGCCCTGCCAAGACATAATAGCCAGTCTGTGTCATAGGCTCCTGATTAATGCTGAATAATGGCCCCACAGACAAGCAGAGCACTTCTGGAATGAAGAATCAGATTTCATTCAGAACGAACACAGGGCAGCGGGGGAACTTCATTGTGCAGCATTAAAATACAACTACACAGAGGGAATACACAATATCATACATTGCTCCATAGCCAATGTGCTACAAACTGATTTACTGAGAGTCATTAGTGAAGGATCCAAGCAGCAAAACCACTTTCAAGTTGTTTGCTATCAGTGTAAATAAAACCTTTAAACACTCCTGTATAACAATGTATCTGCATTTGTCCTATATACCCACAAAGAACATATTGTGCACTATACAACACAATGTTCTCTGACCTGTAAATCCCTGTTGCAAGGAGAGCGGCGACATGAGCTTCTGCTCTTCAGCAGTGGAAGCTGGAGACCCCTCATCTCCTGGACCCACTGGAGAAGGGAGGACATCACCCTGTTTGCAGGGAGCACCCAACACTGTTTGCCTCAGGCTCCCACTACCACCAAAACACTTGACAGTCAAAGGCTTTCTTTCTCACTACTGTATTTTACTTCAGTTCCCATTGAATTAATGGGGTTTTCTTCGCACTCTTGGATAACAGAAGACTCAGCTTCAGCTTTTGTGCTTGAGCAAACTCAAGTTTGCTGGAGCCCAGTCAGTGTTCCGGTCGATGTGCCTCAGGGTGCTGCTCAGGAATGTCTCTAGCAAGTGAAGCCCAGAAAACACACGAGACCAAACACCACACTAAGAATACAAATTTCTCTGTCAAGATCACTCCAGATTAGCTTTATTACAGCAACATTATTCAGCAGTTGATAATTTTAACTTGTTAGAGCTGCACTCAAGTAAACAGAGTGCGCAAGAAAGGACCATGTGTATGTTCCTCTTAGATCTGTAACTACAGGACCAATGCATTAGAAGGCTAATTTCCAATCTGGAAAATAATGATCTATGAAGCCCAAGAAATTGCTGTCCAAAACTGTGGCAACTTTTTTTGCCACGGATTATATCTAATTCCCACACCTCAAGGGCAATCCCTATTAATAACACCCACATTTTCTCCCCAGCCAAGGAACAAACAGGCTGAGCAAAAGAGTTGTGGATGCTCTAACTACACAATTATTACTGCAGCATGAGTAAGGGCAGGTCATTCAGAAACGAAGCTAACACAGGACTGTCTGCAGGAAGCACAGGACAAAGCACATCTCCAAAGCTTTAAAACACCCATGGGACTGGGGACAAGATGCAGACAAACAAGTTGTTCTTGAAGCCCTCATCAGCTCCCAAAAAACGACACAGTCTAGTCTTTAAGAAAGTAATATTAACCATCTACAGACAGTTAAAAACAACCATTAGACAGGTAGAATTTATAACTGCTTGGTGCCTGTATAAAATCACCTCAGCAGTCACTGCTGTGTGTGATTAAAAGCAATATGTTAACTTGGATCCTACAACTTTAGACCAGACATTAAGGTGTAGAGTAGAATACATGTGCTTAGCAGCCCACCAAATAAATATGCCAACCCACTACTAAAATTGCTTGTGGTATCACAGTCACACAGGCTTCATCATACTCTTGATTTAATGCATTTGCCCACAAGGCGCTCAGACAGCCCTAACGCTGACCAGAAGCAACGAGAGATGGAGCATGGGACAAGGCTCCCTGCCCTAAAATACTGCCCCAAAATGCATGCAGGAACTGGCACTGTTATAAATTACAGCAGCTACATAGTACTTTATACTTAGTTTGTAAGCAAAGCGCACTGATAGTCTACGAACAGGGAGGTGAAAAGGACCATTTTCGGATTATTTTCTGCAACAGTTGTTCTCCCTTTTGTCCATGCACATCCACATGCGGTCACACGCTATTTCCAGCATTCTGATTTGAAGAGAAAAGGCAAGAACACTTTGCGAGGTTAGGAACTGAAACAGTCACAATTAAGCTTGAAATTAGGAAAGACAGGTTCCTGTCTGATATCTCTTCAGAGTTTTCCTTTGACTGAAGTCAGAGGATGAGTGCCCATAATCCAGACATGCACAGGGGCACATCACAAGCAGGAAGCACTGAGCAATAGCCGGATGTAGTATTTTAAGGTGCAAACATTCACAGTACATTGTCTCACTGTAATTTTTTTTCTTCCCCAACTTCCTCCATTTGCAGAGCAGTATTCAGAGTTTTATGTAAGGCTGTGCATTTGTTGTTTTTGTTGTTTGTTTGGGGCTTTTTGGTTTTGTTTGGGGTGTGTTTTTCAGGATTTTTTTGTTTAGCAGCCTCTGATCCCACACACATGATGCTTAACACATACTACTAAGTTGGTACCAAATAGGCACCAACTGCCTGCAAGTCCAGCAATTCACTTTGCAGCGTTTTCAGTCTCCTGCCCTTTAATACTGACATAGATTTAGTCAAAAGGAGACCTTTATGACCAGAAGTAAAGGTCAGCATAGGGGACTCTGCCAAAAACAATTCACATAGATGGAAGAGACTCAGAAGAACAGGTAACACATATCAGACCCATGAGTTGCCTGTATCACGGTGCTGTAGCAACCGTCTTACCAGCTACTTTGTGGAAAAGACTGCAGTGCTTGTGCAAGGGGATAAATCAAATTCGGCACACACGGCTGGGCTCACACTGGCTCTATCACTACATCAGATGTTACCTCTGCATACACCAAGCCTCCAGGAACCCACTCTCAGGATCAGCCTAACTGCTGTACAGTTTCTAAATATACAGCCCTAGCTCATTTAGCAAATTAATAAAGTGGCTGTTCCTATTACAGACTATTGTCTCAGATTTTTTTCCCCCCCTTTAGATTATGCTCTCCCTTATCTCAAGTGAGGCATCAAGAAAATTGCACTGATACCCACTACAGGTGAGGCACCCCACACACAGACTGCAGCATTTGCAGTGGTTCTGACTAATATACAACTTAGTTTGACAACCAGGATTTTGTTTACAATCACAAACAATATATTTTCAAAAACAATGCTAATGAAGGAGAGAACAGCCACTTCATTGGGTTTTTTTGAGGAAAGCACACAGAAAAAATAAATAACACACTACTGTTTAGAGAAAGCTTGTTTTCAGTATAGACACTGGCAATTTAGATTTGTCCTGTGTGGTATAAACATTGAGAGCAGCTCTAATGTCTCACATCACACAGTATCATCTGCTCACCCATACAACAGCTAATTGAGATAATTGCTGCATCTCTGATTTTACTCATTACTATTTCTAGACTTCAGGTGAAAAGCCCAGGTATGACAATGTGGAAATCCATGGAGATATATGGAAGCTCATGGGATGCCTGTTTTAGAAACCCCAAATTTGCAGATGTGCCCTTCCTATTCTACAAAAATGAGAATTCCCCTGCATGATAGTAGAAAGTACTTCAAGTAGAGCTGTCTTCCTTTACAAACTACTGCTACAGCCTTTTTTTTTGAAGGGAAACTACACTACATTTGGAAATAATTGTCAATATCTAGTCTTTTAAGGTTAAGTTCCTTCTGAACAGGATATCAGAAAGTGTAACCCTCTGCCACATCATAGCCAAGGTAAAACTGCCTCAGACTTTGGTCTTATTACTCTGGTCTTATTCCCTGCTTCAGGAATATACCAGCATCTCCCCACCTAGGTGTAATTTTTCACAGTTGCTCAACTGTGACATGAGGAAAAAAAACTTACTGGAACTTGATTCCTGGGATCAGTTTGTGCCCCAGCTCAGCACAGAGCAGGGCACCCCCAGCCCATGGTCCCTCCATTCCCTGGGGAACAGCATCCAAGCACTTGCTGCCTCCAGCTACAGCACCAGAATTCAAGGTCACTAACCTCCAAGGCACCACTCAAACCAGTGGTCCTGGTTAGCTGGAAGGTGACAGTGCCCGCCACACCAGGCGATGCAGGACCACCAAGAGGTATCACACATCACATCTTAACCAGAAGCAGGATTTTGGTTCTGTAAAGGACTGCATACAAAAGTTTTCATTTGGAAGTGCTTTAGATGCATCCTGACAATCCCTGACACTCTTGATATTGAACCATAACCATCTATGAAAACTAAAATTCTTCAAATTTTATTCTGCTCTTCCAGTATATGGTACCTGCCTTGTTCCAAGTAACCCAACATACAAATTTGCCAGCACTTTAAACATAACAGCATCCCATAAAATATCATTTATTAAACCCTTTGGGCACATGGGAGGGGGCAGGTGAGTTCAGGGATGCAGAGGAAGGACCCCAACATGTGTATCCAAATACTATGAAAACGTGCCACAGCACCTTGCACTGCAGATACTCTGTCAACCAGCACTCAAGGGAAAAGCTCATCTCCACAGGGATAATATACTAGCTAAGATTTAGAAAGGTCTACAAATAGCAATTACAGCTTGTTAGAGATACCACAAATGCAGGTAACAAGGAGGGAATTCTCAGTACATACCAAAGTGACACAAAAATAAATTTAAGTCTTGTCTCTCTTTACCTTCATTAATGTTTAAAACAGGAGCAGGCTGTAGCCCAGTATAGATTTTAATTTAAATCAGATTCTCTCCTTTTCTCCAAACTGCCTTACAAGCAGGAAGAGCACACACACAGCAGCAATTACTAATAATAATTCTTAAAATAAATACCAGGATATTAGATCTTTGACTGCATATAAAATTGATACACTGTGCCTGTCTTGTTCCAAGCTCCTGCTCTGAAATTATGCCTCTGTCTGAATTATAAGCAAAAGCTTTTTTCAAAAGCCTCTGCAGTTTTGTACCTTACTTCCCAAAGCACTCCTGTCAGATTAGGAAATACAGCTTTGCTGGGGGAAGGAGCACAAAATCATCCACACAACTCCCATGCTGCTTGGAATAACCAACAGTGGTCTTTTGCAGCAGCAGTAAGTGAAGCAACATTTAAGAATCTGAAGATAATTAGGAATTTCACCAATAATTGATACTCTCGAACAAGCACAGTTGAGGCTGCGAGGGGACTCCAGAGGATGCTCCATTCTGTGCAGGACAGCACTGAGGGGCTGTGTGACCCAGTGCTCACAGTCACACAGAAGGTTAAGGTGACATTTATGACTTGGAGATTTTAAGCAGTTCAGGTAATAACTAATAATAACAACACAGCCAATACTTTGCAAACACCAGTAAGTTATGGTAGCTTACAGAAATGAGCATGGTTGCTACATTAATTAGCATAAATGTAAGTGTTGGTATAATTCCACATGATACTTCAAGGTTGGCAATATAATTTAAGGTACAAGCCAGACAAGGTAACATAATGGGTACAAATAATCAAGGAACTGAACAATATTGGTACAGCTGGTCTAGTTTACCCTTGAACTGTGCTATCACAGTCCAAATTAGATGTGCCACTGCACACCAACGCCTTGCTCCATCCAGGGAACAGTTAAGGTGCATCAGGGAGGTATGAACATCTTGCAGCACAAGAGGGGAAAAGCAAATGTGCCAGCACTGGGATCTGCAAGAGCCACCAGAGCTTGTGTGAGCACTCGGAGCATCCCTGGGATGCAGCTCCTCTCCCCAGAGCAGTATGGGGTGCTGAGCACATTTCTTGTATCTCCTGAGCCTTCTGAAATTGAGCAGGTGGCAAAAATAGAGCATGGCATGAAAGCAATTAAGTATTTCTACAAAAGCACAGAGCAGTTTTAGTTGTGTAGCCCAGAACAGACGGCAGGATGCCTGCCAGGCTGCACAGATCTGCTCAGGAGTTCTCCGTGGCATCCAAATATTTCCTTTAACAACTCAGCACAAACTAACTATACATGTACCAACACAGAATTCTTCTCCATTTTCACACTATCCAGCTAGCACAATATTATTCAGGCTACCTGCAAGCAGCACCTCAGAAAACAAAATACAGAGTTTAATTTCTGAGATGCAGCACTGTGCCGACCTGTGTTTGAGAGGGTCCCTGCAGCAGATGGGAAACCCGCTCCTGGAAGAGCCAGTGGAGACCAG
Organism: Patagioenas fasciata; assembly: GCF_037038585.1. Taxonomy (NCBI): domain Eukaryota; kingdom Metazoa; phylum Chordata; class Aves; order Columbiformes; family Columbidae; genus Patagioenas; species Patagioenas fasciata. The sequence continues at coordinate 10,666,856 of NC_092533.1, read as the reverse complement.
CAGCGCTACTTTGCTGCACCGTGGGCTGAGGAGATGAGAAACTTACCCCAGGAACTGTTAAACAGTTTGGCTTTGGCACATACAGAACAGCAGCCTCTTACACAGAAAGCAAGGAACACAAGGAAAGTTAACTGTCAAATTTCAGTATTTAATATCCTTTTGTAAAATACCCCAGTAGATAAAAATTTGGTCTAAGCTACTAGTGTGGATTATCTTGTAGAGACTGAGTGGAGTAGTACCACTGGCTTTCCATCAGAACCTCCTGCCCAAGTTCTCCTTCAAATTTGGACTCCAGGGTTATTTCAGATCCAGGTTGTCTCTCTCCTGCTATTCTCATGCTGAAAACTGCCTTCAGCCACCGCTGGTTGCTACATTTGAAAATTCCTTTCAAGGGAAGGAGAGATGACCCCAGATTGCAGCACCTGGACCTTCCTGGGCAACTCAAAGCCCTTCCAGACCACCACAGAGCTGTCCATGAAATGTGGTCACCTTTAAAATGCCCACCTTTAGCATGGAATCAGCTTTGCCAAAGGCACAGGCAAAACCTGCCCAAAAATATCACCCCAGAGTGGTGGGCTCTTCATATTGAGCTATTCTGGCACATATTCCACTCAGTAGGAGTTAGTCCCGTGATGATTCAGCCCTGGGAAGTTGTGCCTCTTATTAATCACTCCACAAGGGTCCATGTGCAGTACTCAGAAGCTTCCAGAGCTTTCCAGCACCCTCTGGAACCAGCCTGTGAGAAGTTCTCCAATATAAAAATGACAGCAATATTCTCCAAAATTAATATGGACCAGGAAAGTTGCAGCCTTTCAGTTATTGTCCTCCTTTTAATTAGGTTTTCTATTCATTCTGCACCCAAGGAATTTCAGACTGCATGCATATGTGTGTCGGCTATTTAATCAGGACTAAGATCATTTCTGAAAACAAACCTCTTCTCAGGAACACTCTGTAATTGGAGAGGTGGAAAGCTGAGCATCAGGAAAACACACCACTGCTGTGCTAAGAGTTAATTTCTCATGCAGAAGTGCTGTATATTGCAATCTATGGCCTCAAGACTTATTTTTCCTTTACAAATGCAAAGCACAGCTGCAATGATTCTACCATGGACCATGAAGAAATTGATTTAGCAATCTGAACATAAATTAAGCAATGTTTTTTGATTCAGTAAACTTGTTCCTATGTAGATCAGAACAAGTATTAGGGAAGGTCAGTGACCAATACCCAAGCATTTCCTTTGATCAAATTAACAGGAATTTTAGATCAGAGCACACGTCAAATTATTTGACCTGTAAATTAACCCTTTACATATTTTAAGTTATTTTAGTGAATTGCTAAAAGGTTCTCTATTTGCAATTCAATGTTTTAAACACATGTTAATGGAATTGCATATTAACCAAACCACAAATTTCATAACTTATAAACACTTCTTGTGAACAAGGAGCTCCAAATCAAAGCAAGCCCAATATCACTAGGAAAGGGAGTTCACGTGTTTTCTATTATTCAAAAGGTATTATGGCTAAACTACTTCCAGACAGATACACACCTTCTGAGAGAGAACAGCAGTTATCTCCATTTCACTGACCCACCTGAAACCTGTGTTCAGGGCTGCCAGATGGATCTTGTATTTGATGCCACACTGGATAAACACTTTCATGTGGAACAAGCTTTCTGTACAATTATTTTTTTTACAAAATCTGCATTATAACTTACACCCCTTGAAGCTATTTTAACTGCATACTTTGTACATTTAAAACTGTAATATTTGCATCTGTTAAATTCTGTGCAAACCTGAACAAATGCATTCCTAGCGTAGATCCTTTCACCTCAAGCAAGATCAAATAATTGGTACAATAACTTCATGGTTTATAGAGGCAGATCAAATGAATTAATGTCTTTCAAGTAGTATAATAGTTCTAAAATTAATGTTAAAGTAAATCATTTGTGTAAAGACTTTAATTCCTCAGAGTAAGTTTTTCAAAAAGATCAAAACTAATACGCACTAGTGAAGGAGATTCTTTTAATGCAAAACCATGCAAAATATTTATTTTTAACAAAAAAAAGCCAAAATTCTGAGACAGTACAAGAATACGTCTGAGTGCCAGTGAACTACCCAAGTCTCCACAGCAACAAATTGTCAGTGGAGGCATGGAGGGGAACTGGTTTTCTTTACTTTTACAGAACAGATGATAGATACCTCAAGGAAAAAGTACACCTGCGACAAAACTCAGAACTGCAGAACCCCCAGCTTCACTGAAACAATTTTCAAGTCCCACTGAGCAGTGAAAAGCATCTTTTTAATTGGCTTAAACTGCTTTATTGAAACAATGCACACAACTGTGGGTACTTGTAGATAGGATGTGACTGGGACAAATGCGATTCTCCAAGTAGAACAAAATCCTGAGGCTTAAATAGATCCAACTGCAGAACAAATCCATCAAGGGTTCATCATCAGCCTGGCAGCAATTAGCATACCTGCCAGTAAGTGTTCTAGGCAATGGCAGCTAAAAAAAATACAAAAGTCTCCTTTCCTTGCCTCCCCCACCACATCCCACTTCCAGGCATGTGAGCAATCATTTAGCAAACTTGTGATAATCAGGAACTAATTAAATAACTAAAAATTGTTTCAGTATTCATTATTTTCTTTCCATTAAAAGTCACATTTCTGGATTTTTATGGCCTATTCACACACCTCAGACATGTGAAAATCTGAGCCTACCCACATCAATACAGCAAACCCAGGCTGCAGGTTCTGGTCCTGAAAGCCATCATCCCTGCTGGGACAGCCTGCACTGGACACAGGTCAGAACAAGGACCTGCTTCATCCACATCGCAATGAAAGCCACCACTGTCACCTTCAGCACTGGAAACTGGTTTAATTGCTTCTCTGTTCCCACAAGCCCAGGGCTTGAATGCAGAAGCATGTTACTACCCTACATTAACACATGAGGAGTCCCACCTCCCATCAAGCCACCATCCCTTGCTGTGGCCACCCATGCTCCCTTGGTCCCTTTCCAGTTGTTCTGTGTTTTGCGGAGGTTTGACATCAGAAAATCAGGGGGAAAATGCTGTGAGCAGTTACTTCAGTGGCTCTCTCAGAACCACCCACTGTTCAGTTTTCCTTGTTTTAAGCAACAAACGAACTTGTTTCAGATTTCTCATCTGAAGGTCCAGTCACCCAGATGAAGAGCCAGGACAAAGTCTGCTTATTAAATTGAGTTTAATTGGTCCCAGCAGCCCCAACACAGAGCATACTGTAAAGTCCTTGGGGCAAAGACAGCATCTCCACAATGGCCAGACAGTTTCACTCCCAGAACCATGTCAGGATACTCAAAAAAGTGTAAGAGCTTCTGCTTCACTATTTCTTCACTGACCTCCTCAGCAGGTGTTTAACACAAATATACATGGATAAGCCCTCACTTGTTTTCTGTTTTCACAGTATGGAGTGTCTGAGCACAGCATAAAAATAGAAACAAGAGTTGTAGCTGCAGCAGCAGCTGGGGTACAGTACCTCTTGATGCAACCTCCCTGCATCCGGATACAGCCGTCTGCTCCTGTCCGTGTCCATCCATCCCCTTGTGACCGACGGGAAAACCCCAAGCAATACAAGAGATAACCAAAAGCTTCTTGATTTCATCATTTCACACCTGTTGAAAATAAGAGAGCAGCCATAAAACAATCCTCTCACAACAAAACCCAGGTCAGATTCAACAGCACAGCTGAAGATTCAGCTGACAGTTTATGTCCACACTCAGTCAGTGCAGATGTAGCTTTGCAGATTCCCACAGCAGATGTAACAAAATACCGATTTTCCTGTTTTGCACCCAGTGTATTGGCAATGAATTCCCACATAACAGCAGTTTTGTGAAACATTTACCCCAAAGTAATCCCCCACAGGACCTGCTGTTCCCAGTCTGTTCCCACACAGGACCTGCAGAACCAGAGCCATGGGATTTCTAAATCTAACTACTGCAGCCAGAAGCTAACCACATCAGAACATGGTATTATGGTACAGCAGAAGCCAAAGGGTGACTTTATCCCATTTCCAGAACCCCCAGCAGCACAGGGTCACTCATACTCAGTAACTCACACTTGTACCTTCAGCAGATCTTCAGGAAAGCCCCAGATACCCTATATTCACGTTTCAACACTGGACACTTCCAGCAACATGACAGAAAATATCATTATTCCCCTCAGACTGAGAGGATGATGCTGCCTGGAGCAGATACAGCCCCCACCACCCCCTTAGGCTGAGATTTGGCTTCAGGGCCAGCCAGCAAGCCAGGCTCTGACAGTTGACACCAAACACACAGAACAGTCATTTGTTCAGCAGATGAGGGCACCTGTCCAGATGGTCACCAAACCCACTACAACAAGCTCTGTGCCAAAGAGGGCTGATGTGCATCTTCAACCACAACAAAGGTGAGCTTCGCTGGGGGCTGCAATTTCTCCACTCATTTGCCTCTCTCCCAGACTCATAGAATCATTTAGGTTGGAAGAGACCCTTAAGATCATGAAGTCCAACCATAACGTAGCTCTAGCACTAAACCCTAAGAACCTCATCTACACATCATTTAACCCCTCCAGGGATGGTGACTCCACCACTGCCCTGGGCAGCCTGTTCCAGTGCTTCACAACACTTTGCATGATTAAATTTTTCCCAATATCCAATCTGAACCTTCCCTGGTACAACTTGAGGCCACTTCCTGTCGTCCTATCACTTGCTACTCAGGAGAAGAGATCAACCCCCTCCATACTCCAGGCTCCTTTCAGGCAGTTCAGAGATCAGAAGGTCTCCTCTCAGCTCCTGTTCTCCAGGCTGAAACCCCAGGTCCCTCAGCTGCTCCCATCACACTTGTGCTCCAGACTCTTTCCCAGCCCATCCAGCTCACCAGTAGCATCATCTCCCTGGCAGTGCCCCACCACAGCCCCACACCAGCTGCAGGAGATCGGGAAGATGCAAGCAAGGGTTTCCACCCCAACAGCATCCACTTTTTTGAATGAGTTTGGAAGCAAAACCAACAGAGTCACTCAAAGTGTATGACACACATTGTAGTTCCATCAGACAACACACACAGTCCTGCACTGGTGCCCTGGAAGCTCAGCCAGGAGAGCTCTGTACTTCATCTGAACTTTTCTGGGAACAGGACACCAGACCGTGTCATTACTTTTCACAATAAAAATACCAAAGGAGTCTTCAGGCCTGATACCATTTCTGTGGTAGCTGCAGGCAATTTTGACCTTTCACAGCAGCCACGGAGGATGCCAACACAGACCCACAATGAAGCCTAATGACCACTTAATGAAGCAGGTGATGACATTTCTATAGCATGCGAGTGACAGGCTGCTGCTTGGTTTGAGCAATATGTATTAACAAGGCAAGTTACCTGCTAACAGCAAAATTAAGCCCAGCTGAATTAAATCACCATGACATACCTCATCTTGACAGGGCCCATTTTACAGTGCTTTACATGTGCTTGCTGCAGGGTGTATCCAAGCCTTGGCACATCACTATCAATTTTGGAGCTGTGACCAGTTACACCAGTGCTGACTTGGGCTCGGCTATTTAATCTGCCAAAAGACACATCATCACTGGAATGAGCAAAGCCCACAGACACTGCACATCACACACCCATGGAGCTCACACTTTGCTTCTTCCCAGCATTAATGTAAACACCCTGAATTGAGAGCACTCAGGATTAAATCAAAATTTATTAGGCTTTCTAAATTCCAATTAGAAGCCTCAGATGTAATGTTACTGGGGCTACAAATAAATGTTTAATAAACCAAAGTCACTATATCAATAAGCGACAAGTACATTGTTACATTATGAATTGTTCTTGCACAGCAATACTATTTCTCACGTTCTTTACAGAAGTATTTTGTATGCTTGGGTGATAGCACCACAGCAAATACAACTATTTCACTTTGCAGTTCTAAAGACCTCTGACTCATACACTGCTTGAAATTACAATCATAGAGCAAAACAGGGGACTAGTTTCATGTATATTTAGTAAATAATTAACTGTTAGAAAACATGATAGCATTTGGATTAAGATGTTTGTAACACTGATGAAATTGAAAGGGCACCCCCTCCACCTGCTAGAAACTCTAGTTGTTTTATAAATTGAATTTGTAGAACATGTTTTTCTAGTCAGTTTAGATATTACTTATTTTTATTGCATACCAACTGACAGTACACTAATTGCTGTAATAATAAGAGGAGGACACACTAACATATGTTACATATCTGAATAGCCTAAACCAAGCAACAAATGTGCACCATAAATATCAGGTCAGGGTTAACTCTGAAATCATACAGCATTTCCATGTCGCTTGGCACCCTAAACCACACCTTGGCATCACCTTCCCCTGAGCAGAATCTGGTCTGCAGTTGCAGCAGGCACATTACATTAACTGGATTGCAGTCTAAAGTTTCCTGAAATCAACAGAAAAATTCAAATTGATTCAGTAGATCCTGACCACCACTGTAAACTCAGACAAGTTTTACCACCAGTTCCCTTTCTTCACTTGAATGAGGCACAGACTTGCTGGATGTGACCCTGTGTGGACATCACTGCCCAGACACAGCGCTTTCATATGGAAATGTCTACATAAAACAAGCAGCTGTACTCGGAAGAAAAATTAAATGAACAACATTCGTGACTAAACACTAGAAGTCTCTCAAGAGCTGGAGGAGAAGATGGGGGTTTATCACATAACTGCTCTAAGCAATCTGTATGAACAAATAGATTGTAATCTACTATGCAATACAGAAATTAGTAACTGTAATGCAGATACTAGAATTAAACCAAACTACTTTAAAGTAAACAAAGTCAAGCCCCACATCCATTTGCAGCATTTCCTTTGGCTTCAGGGGAACTACTTCTAAAGCAATTTTGGCTCTTACACTGAATAAGATACTACACAAAGCCTAGAAGTTCACCTAAAGGTTGTGGTTCATTTCTCTGAACTACAACAGTATTAACTACAGACTTCCTTGCAGCTGGCATCGCTTTACCAAGAAATACTACCACAAGCACAATGGTCCCATGCCACATGCAGTTACCTGAAGAAGCTCAAGCACCATCTCGCAGATGCAGTGCCCAGCCTGGCAGGACCTGCAGCACAGCCAAGCCTCGCAGGTGCTGTTGTAGCACCAGCAATTGCAGAACATCCACACCAAGCTTGGATAGGTTTGCGCAGACACCAACACCACAGGGAGAGTCTCACCTCACAAGAAAATTGGTGCAACGCCTTTGAATGAAGAGGAACACCAGCAAGAAGACCCAAGCCAAAAACACAGGTTTTAGAGCTGCTCAAGCAACAAAGGTCACCTTGGAAAAAGGAAGGGGACTAATCACACCAGCCATTTGAGTGGAGAACAAAATAAATTGTGTAAAGCACTTCTGAGCAGTTAAACAGCTAGATTACTGCTGCGAAGCCACAACTTTTTCCTCCACGACACAGAAGCTTTAAGAATTCAATTTGTGTGACTGAAACAAGATTAAAGAATTTGCCAAAAGCAGTCATTTGTTTTGTTTTCAGGACTACTTAAATTGCAGTTTATTTCTTTAGTATTGAGAAATTAATATTTCACAATAGCTTTTAATAATTTCCACCAAGCTTCACATTAGAACTAAATTACCTGAAGTTATGACTGTTGCTATAGCAAAAGGAAAGAATTTGGACCAAACCATTACATCTATATAAATTGGCTCTATTAACACCAGATAAGAATCTGGTCCTCAGTTCCTCTGCCATCAACTGCTCCAATTGCTTCAGCCTTATCTAGACAAGAATTCTATGACCTGTAAAATATTTTTGATGTGCATAATTTCTTGTTGAGTGCTACAAGTGCTACAAAATTAAGGAGAAACGCAGTTCTAAGATAACCTTTCGGTGAGACACAATGAAGCCAAATAACAATTTCAGTCAGCTATCTGCAGTATCTTAGGTAAATACTTAAAGTTTACATTAAGAACTCACTGGAATCAGCTGTGATGTTTAACTACAAACCAGACACTTCATTTAAGCAAAAGCATACAGAAGAATGCTTCCTCTGAGCTTTAAATCCTCCAAGACACTTCAGTGTTTCCCAGAAGAAACGCAGGGGTCATCAGTCCAGCAGGGATGAAGGGCTGCCAAGAAGCTCCCAAATCTCACAGGTATTTAACCTTTGTTTTCAAGACTGCCTCCGTGACACTTTGCTACCTCTCAATCACGGGTTTGCTCTGAGGTTATGCTCATAATCATCGCATACCATCCCTGCTGTCACCCTCCGGCTGGGCACCCAGTGCCAACACCACCGGAAAAACATTTATTTCCACCACGCAGGAGCATTTAATACAAGTTGGGAAGAAAGCCCAGAATCTCTTATTAAATAAAAATAATAAAAAACCCAACATCACTCACTGTTGCCGGCTGCAAACTCAACCCGCTGGCTGCGGACGGAGGCACTGGAGGCTGAAGGTCGCTCGGGGTAGGGGGGCTCCCGTCCCACCGCGTTACCCTCGCCCTCGCGAAGCCCCCGCCGGCAGCGGGGGGCAGCGGGCCCCGACGGGGCGCTCCGCGGGACCAGCCGCCGGCGCCACGGCGCCACCCGGGGGCCGCGGGGGGAAGCGCCGGCCCCACTCGCGACCGCGGCGGGACGCGCCGCCCGGCCCCGCGCTCTACGGACGGCGGCAGCCTCGCAGCTTCAGCACCGGGGAACCGCCGCACCGCCCTCCGCGTCCGAGGGGAAGGAACCGCGTCCACTCCACAGGCGGCATTGCCACCTCTCGCTCCCCACGCTGTGAGGCGCGGGGTGGGAAGGTGGCGACACCCTCCAAGCCCGTCCCGCTAGCCCGCAGTCCCGCTGCGGGCGCCCACCTGTTACCGCGCCCAGCTGGGGACGCGGAGCGGGCGGACGGCAGGTCCGCGGGGGGCGGCGGCGGCAGCGGCAGCATCCGAAGGCTGCCCAGCCCCGAGCGCACCCCGCGCGGAGCGGACAGCTCAGAAAAGCGGCGTAGCTCCTGCGGGCGTTCTCCGCTCCGCCCGGGAGCGGAGAGCAGCGCTCCGCAGGGTGCGCAGAGACGCGGGGCAGTGCTCAGCGGAACCGTGCGGTACAGGGCGGGCAGCCGCAGCAGAGCGCTCCCCGCGGCACTCACCTGGGGAGCGGGGCGGTTCGGCGGGGCCGGGACGGGAGCGGCAGCGGCCGAGTACGCGGCGCGGGCCGGGCCGGCCCTATTTCTGCTCTCTGGGCCGGAGCCACCTGACGTCAGCGCCGCATTTGCATATTCCACCCAATCGCCGGCACCTGTGCCGGGACGGCGGCGCCGCCCCCTCGGGGCACACGGCGGGGAGGGGAGAGGAGGGGGCGCCCATCGGGGCGCTGCGGGCGGGGCAGCGCATGGAGCAGCGCACGGAGCAGCGCACGGAGCGGCGGGGCCACCCCCTCAGGGCACGGGACCCGTCATTGGAACGTGCCTGCGCGGGTACCAGAAACACGCGGGGGATCCCCCGCGGGGGTGGGCAGCGCCTCGGGGTGTTGCTGCCGGTACCCGCGCTCTGATAACCCCTCTCCCCAAAGGCAGCCTCTGGGGCCGGGAGAGGCGCTCAGCGCGATACGGACCCCAGGCTGCCCCGGGGTTGGGCGGGAGGAGACCACTGACCTCCCACCGTGTGTCCCTAAAACGGGGATGCTCTTGTGGGACACCGAATTTTCCCCATAACCCGCCATGAACTTGCACTGCACAAGAGGAGCACGCTGTTCCGAGAAGTGCTCCTTCTCTTTCCACATCGGTGGTTATACAGAAAGGCAAACATTGAAATTCCTTCGTTCTCCTCTTCATCGCATCTGGTTTCAAAAAAAAACCAAAAATCAATATAATCATTTCTCATTTATTTTTTAAAAAGGTTGGATGTTTACGGGAGAGCAAGAACTGCAGAAGCAAAGGGGATTTAGGGTGTTTGGTTTCAAAGGTTGCTTAAGAGAATTAGGCGCAAACTGGACACATCACAAAGGCGATCTAACACCCACAGTTAATAAGAGAAGGAGATGAGCTGTCTTAAAGACCTGATTAAACACACCAATTTGTTTATTTCTTCCTATAAACACTCTTACAGTTGGATCCTGCGGAATTACATTGGATTTGTCATTGGCTTTGGTGTGAAAAGGACAGGACACCTTAGTTGAGATGTTTAAAAAGACACAGGCTGCTATCAGAAACTGGGTCTAGTCCAGAAGAAAATCTGCTTATCAAAAAATCATTCCACAAAATTAGGCAAGAAGTTGGAGAAGAGTCTCTTTCTTGAGAGTAGGGGGGGATTTAATTTTTATTTTCTTTGCAGGAAATACCAAGTGATCAGACAGGTGGTTTTTCTGGGATTTTTCACATCCTTAGTTCTGGCCTCTTAAATGCAGCACCTCCAAAATATATTTGGTGTTTACCGAAAAAATGGAGCTTATTCTACTCAAACCAGGCACAAAGGCTTGTAAGGATTCTTGTTGTTTTGTTGGTTTGCGGTTTTTTTGTGGGGTTTTTTTGTTTGTTTGTTTGTTTGTTTTGCTTGTTTGTTTGTTTCTGGTTTCCTTTTTCAGGAAGGAAGCTATCTGCAAGTGCTGATTTAAGGTTTGGATTAAAAAAGAAATCACAAACGTTATGAAATGGGGAGTATCCACTGTGAATTGTGTATGGGCAATATAAAGGATGTCTTTGTAGAGTGTCCTAAAACAAGAAATGACTGCATATTTCACAGCTGGCCTATAGGTTTTTGAGGTCTGTGGTTTTAAAAAATAGAGCTGAAATCCAATCAGAGACAAATACATTCTCTTCACTGAGATCTTTTTCTCTTTCCTGAGGGAAAAAATTGGAAATAATATCTGTAGAGACAACTCTTTCCCATTTCCTGAAGTGAAGGAAGAAACATCTTGCCACTCACCAACATCGTTTATTCTATGAAAGGATGTTTGTGCTGTCAATTTGAAGTATTTAGTAATTTCTCTGGATCTCTTAAAGACAGACATAAACACAAGATGCATTAGTAGACATGTGCAGCGTCCGCACATCCCCTATTTATTTATATCTGCACGTGCTGGAGGATACAGCGGAGGGAGGCAACTGTGCTCCTAATCCAGGGATGTTGGGATGCCCAGATTTCCCTTCCTCACCGTTGGCACAGTTCGATAGCAACAGTCATGTTTACAGTCTTCTCTTGCACACTTGGGTCCTGATATTTTGCTTCAAAATCATGTGAAGTTTTCCAACCATTTGAAAACACTGTTTATAAAAAGGGACCACCAGGCACCCCCACCTCGCACCCTCATCCTCCAGCCAGCTCCATCCTTCTCCTTCTCAAACCCTTTCAATCTCTTGAGACCTTCTAAAAGCCCCGTGGGAGCCTGACTGCATCCCGAGGGGCGTTTTGGAACAGGAGCTGTGGGAGCTTTGCAGAGGGGGCTTCTGTGCCCCCACGCTGGTTCACCCGCCCGCAAAGGCTGGGCAAGGCAAATGGCTCTGTTACCAAACTGTAGGAAAACACTGCTGCTTGCTCCAGAGCGGGCTGGCAATGAAAACCTGATAAATTCCTCATCTTCAGGGCTGGATGAGTTCGAAGCAAAATAACTGTTTCTTTCCTTTGAACTGGGAATTGGAGAGGCCCAAAAACCAGTGATTTGAGTTAGAAGGAAAAGAAAAATGGACTATTTTAAGGACAGATTTGAGGACGGAAATATTCCTATGCAGAGAAAGGGGGAAAACAAGTTTGCTTTTTTTTTTTTTTTTAAATACGGGATAACTTGTTCACTAAATGAAAATTAAGCATCCTCCTCTTCACTCTGTTAAAAAATACACACAGAAAACAAGACAGCAAGTAAAAACACTCTAGAAGTTCAGAGGAGTTGAAGCTGATAATGACAGTATGTTTAATATAACGTGGGCACATTTGAGGACTGTGAAGAAGGAGATACCTGGGCCAGTCCTGGTCTCATCTACTTCGGTGAGAGGAGCTGGAAATGTGCAACCTGTTGTCAGCTTTGACTGATGAGACTTGAGGACTTTGGTGAGAAATATTAAACAACAGATTGGCAAGGCAGAGCTCGTGTCACTGAAGATACGATAGCACTCGAAGGTGACGGCAGTTAGTTTTAGGGAAAGAGTTTTGAAGAACAGACGGTGTTCTCTTATTGGACTTTAAAAAAAAAAATTATAAAACAAACAAAACAAACCAAAACCATACAGACAAAAAGAACCACGCACATACCCAAGAATCCCTGATTTCTACCAGCAAAGAAATTAACTGGGAACCATCTAAGCCACCCGAAGCCCTTCCAAAATCTACTAGGTGACCTTCAGAAGAGGAAGATATGGTTTCCTCTTTAAAAATTCAAACTTTGAATGACAGAATCAGCCACAAACCCCCCTCGTCCAGCCCTGTGAGCTAAATGCAGTAATTAAACATGAGTTTTTAAGAGAACATTGTATTCATTAGAAACAAGAAGCTGAGGAGGTAATAGAACAAGAAGATTCACGCTCATCACTTTTAGTTATTTGAACCAAGAGCCTAAATCAGACCTGATTAAAATAAGAACTCAAAACCATATTCAACCAAAACTAGAGATTTAAACAAATAAAAATGTGACAAGAGTCATGATTCGATTATTATGAGTCCGTCTTTTAATTGCTCATTAAGATGACAGCGTGTATCTTTGCCTACATACATTTAGCAAAGCCTTTTCACTATGACAGTGCATAAAATTACCCATGCCAACTGTATATCTCTTACCTTTTATGTCAACTTTAGATTTGCCAGTTTTTCATTATCCTCTTGGTCACAAATTAATAAGGAGGAACAAATTTAATAGCAGCCTCAAACCTTTAGAGATTATGTCAGCCTTGTGTATCTGTGCCAGTTAAATTACCATTTATTTCTGCTTAAATTTAATGTGGTCATCTTCATACAAACACGCACATATTTAAAGCTGGCTCTCAGGGTACATGCACTGAGGGGCTGCTCTAAAAAGCTGACATGGAATTCACCCTTGAACTTTCCTCACAGCATCACTGCATTGAAGATGCAGCAAATGGAGAGGACCAATGTCAAGAGCTGCGAACATGCAGGAGTTCTTCATGGGCACCTTTCTCCCATTGTTTTACCAGCCAGGATGTCTGTGGATCAGCCTGCGCAGCAGTGGTTTGTCCCTTGGGTGGTCAAAATGGGTCGAGGCGCAGATCTAGCTAGATGCTGCTTTTAGTGACCCATCCTTCTCCTCCTTCGTTATGTTTAGTCAATGCTAGCTGTGTTTGGTAAGTGCTGGCAAACAGTGGATGCTGGATTGCAGTGCTTCATCCCTACCTTCATAGCTGTAAGCCCAAAATAATACAAAAATAAATTGTAAGAGATGTTTTATACCAAAGGAAATACTAAACGTAGAAACAGTGGTTTGATTCATTTCACAGCTGTAGTCTTTTTTGATTTGTTCGTAATTTTCTACACTACTGCTTCCAATTTGGTACTGTCTGGGCCTCGGATGACAATGAGAATGGGATAACAGATGATGAGCTCAAAACACTGAACACAATCATACTCACCCTACGTGTACTCACAATCAATATGTCACTTTGAGGAAGGAACCGTCAGCCACTGGGCAAAGTTTGGAATATAAAATGCCAGAGGAACTCAAGGCACATTTCTTATTTCTTAGGAGTTGTCAGAGCCGCTGGCTTGTTGCTGTGTAGGGGACATGCAAAGTTTTCAAATAAATAGCTCCAGATATGTGAATTAAAATTCATGCGGCAACTTTGAGCGGCTCCCTCCATCTCCATTGCCAGCAAAGGGTAACTACAAGGCTAACGGTGGGACCAGCACGAGCAGGTCCTACAGCCATTGACCAACCTTGTGGCTTTGCAAGTGGCACCTATTTTCCTCAATTTATCAGTCTCTGAACACTTTTTTTGTCTCTTCTTCCAGATGCCCAGGAGAGATCATCAAAGACAGTGGGCAGGGTTTAGCTAAAGACAAGAAAGCACCACAATTCATGGGCATGGTGAATAATAAGGGGTTTAGATTTTTTCCTTGGTTATTTGTATGTACAGTTGAGTCACAGGGAAGTCTTGGTGCATATTCTGGACCATATGGTGATATTTCTTTCAAGCTTGTTTTCAAGAGGACATTTAAAGTGAGGAGCTTTAGCAGAGCTGTTACAACAAATGAGTGGGCAGTCAGTCAGAATATGGAACTCCTAATCCAGGTCGTCAAAATTCCCCACGTCAGAGAAGGAGGCTGATGAATGAAATAGGTGAAGACGAAAGAGTATGCACCAAAGCAGAAGAAAAGCCAGCAAGAAAAGCAAGCCTGCCTCACCCAAAACATTTGGAAAAGTTTTCTAAAGCATCTTTGCATTTTATCTCATTGCTTAAGAGGTTTTACTTTATGCCTGTGCATATCTACGCTGTGTATCGAGTTCAAGAAATACATATGAGCAAGGGTGAATTGGCTTCAGATTCCTTAAATTGCCTCTGCAGACAGATGGGCAGCGAGCGGGCTGGGAGGGAGCGTACAGGCAAGGAGGATGTCGTTCTTCTGCAAGGATTAAGAAATGTAAATGGTACCATCAGTGCTAAGAAAGACAAACCCCTGCAAAGCATGAGCCAGGCTCAGTTCGAACAGCAATTAAATGATTTAGAACAAGACTGTGATCATTTACAATTTTTAAAGGTGAAAGGTGTGATTTTGGTAATACCTTAAAATTAAAAGGCTAGCCACTCCGTCTTTGAAATGATGGTTTCTCTCCTGGAAGACTTATCTCATTGTCAGTCCATTAGCAGCCAGCCATAACCCATCCATACAAAAATAATTGGCTATTGATATACGGTAATGCTGAAAAGTTATTCTTATTTTTGTTCATTGCTACAGAAAGATGTCCTCTCCAGCCTATGCTTTCAATCATTATAAATGCGACTGTGAAAAACTAAAAACACTTTTCTGAGATAGATTAAGATCTACTTCACAAATAAATATATTTTATCACTAAGAGAAAAGGCAAATGTCGCTGGTAGTGAGTGTTTTATACACAGTAGAGACCACTTACGCTGGAATTTTCCCTTCATGGTAAATTAATGCTACTGGCTATGCGCAGTCCCCTCCGCACCAGCAGGCTCAAATGTGGGGTTTATACCTGCTGAAGAATTATCTCTGAACCACAACAGCAGCCCCTCCTTTTCACTTGACCACAGTGAGCTAGAACAGGGTAAAAAGGATGGTTTACCTAAAAAAAAAAGATTTACCCTAGAAGGGCCGAGGCTGCTGCTCTCTACAGGGACTGAGGTCCCACCTTCCCCTTTGCTCAGAAAAGGGTCACATCTTGCACACCGCTGCAGTGCCCAGGTTCCCGAGGAACCATCAGCCTGGGAGCAACAAACCCCACCACCAGCACCAGCCATCGGGCCCCGTAAAATGTTATTTGTGCACAGCCTGGGAGGTTTGCGCTCCGGCTGTTAAAGCTGCAATGAGCCGGTGGCAGATGCTGCTCTTGCCAGCTAAGCACCCCTCAAGAATTGCTAATAAAAGCAGAGGACATCAGGCTTCATAGCGCTCTATTTTAAGATAAAGAGTGTCTGGTTGGAATCATGCTAAGGAGTTTTGCTTTCTTGAGGACAGCGATTTGACTGCACTGTAACACAATCTCGAGCTGAACCGACGCAAGGAGTTGTAAAACCCTTGCTGGGATGATACGCAGGGAGATGTAAGTGGAAAAATGGAGAAAGTGAGGAAATAATCAAGCTTGACAGAGAATTTTTGGGACCATAGTTTGAGCCAGCAGTCAAAATTTCTCATGCTTAAGGCTCAAAGATACACCGATGAGAAAGCAAGGTGTTGAATGGCTTCAACAAATCTGTCTTGGGACCTTGTGTAGACATTGATTTTTGGTTGTTTTGCCTTATTTATGGCCATTCACTTGTAACAGGAGTTGATAAAATGTTTAATGAGTGAAAAAATAATTTTGCATTTGTTTCAGCTGCCTATGGTATTTTTCCTTATATATTTTTTTTCCTTTGGCCAAATTTCTACTGTAACTCTTCCAACACAAACTGTTTTGGTGGCTGTTGTATTGCTATTAGAAGCATATCACTCTTAGGAGTTACTATACTGAGCCTCTGTTATCCCTTTAGCAACAGTCTCTCCCGCAGTAAAAGGAAATGCATTTTTTTCTCGTCTCTTATTGTGTGGAATTACTCTTGGATATTACAGCCGTCAATGTTTAGTATTAAATCATTTCCCTGCCAATTCATTGTAATCAAATCTTCCACCAAGTCAATAGCAATAACATTTTTATAAGGCATTGTCTCTCTCAACCTATTAGGTGCTTTCAGATCTCTGAATTTTCCATTCTGAAAATAATAGATAGTGACCTGGAAGAAAGCATAAGATCTGTGAAAGTCACACGAGCAACCATGTAATCGCTCATACCACCAAACCTCTGGGTCAGAGCTTTGACTAGTTCAGACAGGTTACTCAATCACAGGAGTGACTTTTATTTTCTGTAGGAAAAAAAAAAATGCAAAATGAATAAATGAGTTACCAGGTCCACTGGAACCAATAACAATATTTCTATCTTGTTTAATGGGACCAGATGTTGGCTTTGTAGAGTTATATGTGGTGTTACACTGGGTACATCTGTGCCGCAATGCAAATATCCGACTACATCTCACGGGGAGGCACTTACGCTGGTTTAAAGGAAGCACTGACAGCTGCAGCTCTGTAGAACGGAGCGGAGGGCTGCAAAACCCACCCCTGCCCCAAGTACTTCTTTGTACCATGAACTGACATGTAGCTGTGTGCTGTCATGGCCTCGGTGTCAGCTTGGAGGGGTGTGCGGACACCTGTGCGCGCTCAGCTGAGGATGCTGCAGAGTCCCACGTACCTCCTGGGTGCATCACCCAAAGCAGTGGGAGCTTCACAACTCATGGTGAAATACTGAGTTAAAGACTTCTTCCTTCAGCATCCTTTCAACTGAAAGCAGCTTTTGCCTGTCTCTTAGATAGGTCCTCAGGATAAACTTCGGTTACATCTTTTTCTGCCTTTAGGAGGGGCAGAGTAACACTGCTGGGGGCTGCTTTGGGTTAGAGGGAATCAAAACAAGTCACAGACAAAGACAAAACATGATGGGCCACCTTAATTGTAAGTGTACAGCTTGCACAGAAGCTAACAGAAGTTTTGTGTGAAAGGCAACAGCACAATTATGGCTTCTTATCATAGCTATTTACAAACACAGATGGAGAAAATATTACAATGAATGAAAAAACCCCAAATTTCTCTACAGCTATTCTGTGCTAATGACACTTGCTACACTGTAACTCTATAAACGAAAGAATAAAGGTTTATCTAAATGAGTTTGTTCAGCCTTCAGAGGCAAAGGCTCAGGAGGGGATCTCATTGCACTGCAGAGAGGGAAGGCAGCAAAATGGACCCAGATGCTCCTCACAGGCACAAAGTGAACGTGCACGGCCAAGGGTGCAACAGGGATGTTCTGGTTAGATAGAAGGGAGCAGCGGGAAATCACCTCAAGGGCAGTTAAAGACTGAAACAGGGACTCAGAGAGGTTGTGGGATCTTTTCTTTGAGATATTTAAAATTTGACTGGACAAGGCTCTGAGCAACCTGCTCTAACAGACCCTGCCTCTAGCGGGAGGTTGGGCTCAGTGACCTCCAGTCCCATCCATCTAAGTTAGTCTACAGTTCTGTGACTTTATAAATAACTTTTGACATCACCCTCTAGAAAAAAGGAGCATCACTTCATGAATATAAACAGCTAATGCCATTATAAGTTTCAGGCAACCAGGCTAGGATATATATATTCTAACACTACGGAAAGTAACAAGTATCCAGCTGACTTCTAACTAAAAGAGCAAGACAGAGGCTCAGACTCCAAACCAATAGTGAAAACTTCTTTATTTGCTCTCTAGTAGCAAGAAGTTCTGAAATTACATATGCAATATTACGATGAACAGTTGCTGCTGTGATATTAAATAAAATTAACACATGTAAAAAAAATTATTATTTCATTTTCACCTTTATGAAAGCTCCTGATGAGGTCTGAACTGGGATCTTTCACTTACACTGATGTCTGCTCTGTTGCAGTCATGCGTGTTTTGGGTGATGCTGCTCCATGGAGTTGCTGCAGCTCCAGGAAAGATTTCCAAAGTACCAACCCAGCATCTTCAAGAGTTTTCTCTCTTGAACTTGCAGCTCCCTTCAGCCTGAGGCTATGTGGCTTGGCTTTGCATTTTACTAGTGCTGCTGTTGAATTCTTGAATCACTTGCACAACTTAATGGCACACACTCCCTCTTCCATGGATTTTAAAGATACCAGAGGATCACTCAGAGTCAGGAGGACAGCTGTGACTTTGTTCTTCTTTCACTCACAACACCCATCCTGGCGTCAGTGAACTAGATACCTCTGGCAGCTTATAACTAATCATATAAACTAAAATTCAAGGTGGCACAAGACAGGCTGTAAAGTAGTTGCGCTCAGTTTAATTTGAGCTTTGGGGGGCTGCAATAACCTCAGTGTCACTGAGGAATCAGCATCATGACCCTCGATTAACTTCTTATGTTATTTCCGTATCAAGGAGCAAAACAATGCTGATTTTGAAGATATTTTAATTTTTCTCACCCAACAGCACTGCGAAACAATAGCAGTGATCCAAAAGTGAACATATGCTGAGGAGTTTCTCCCAAGGGTGGCTTGCATGCCCTTACACACTCAAAATATGAAGTATGGAAGTACTCTGCCAGCAGTTCTCACTTGCAAGTGTGGGTGACAGAGTGTAAACCACAGCCATGAGTTTCCTTGATTCTGATGGGTAATTTATTTCTCTGCAAGGCAAACCCATAGAGACCAGCAGTCAATAGTGGTAGAAGTGGATTAGTGCAATAACAGACACCTTTTGGGTCGGTGGGCAGGTGGAACAGCGGAACAGTTATTATTCCTATTAGCTCAGATTCAAGTGGAAAAGAAAGAAAAAAGTTAGTGTCAACTGCAGGCTGTACATATCTTGTTCCTCTGTTTTCATTGACAGGATTACAAAATCTGCCGCTATTCTAGTTTTTTGCCTTTTTTTTTTTTAATATTGATGTATCTTAGGAAAAAAAAAAAAGAGGATGGGGACATCTCTAGTCCCTGTTCTCATCTCACCTTCTTCATGCATTGTGTAATTCCCTAATGTCTGGGAACCTGTTTGAAACTCCTCATTGTCAGCATGTTCAGATCTTGAGGGACAAGACCCAGAGCTAATATTCGAAACAATATAGTCCTATTATTCCTATCTATGAATAATAAGAAGAGTTGAATCCTTTTTTCTTTCTTTTTTTTTTTTTTTTTCCCCTCACATGGCCTTAATGAAGATTTTGCGATCCTGTCTCCCTTGGGCACATGAGTAGCATCTAATAATACCTGCATTTAAATATTCTCTCCCTGCCTGAAAATCCACACTGAAATCTGAAAACCAGGAATGGTTTGTTCCAGGCTTCCTGAGGAACGTCTAGGGATGCTGGAGTCAAGGCATGAATCTGATGAAATAAGAGACTTACACAACCAGGACAAAACCTATTTTTACAGCAGCATTCTCATGGGAAGTGGATAAAACATCCCATTTTCCTCCCGCCCCACTTTCTATGTCCCCAAATTTATTTTCCACTCCCATTAGGCATTATTTTCTCCATACTGGATATATGTGAGCTATATGGGGAGCTGAGTTAGCTCCACGTGAAGAGCTGCTCTCCTGGGAAGGGAGGAAGAGCTTTAGGTTAGCTCCCTCATTTTTCTGTCCTTCACTTAAAGAAGTGGCAAGATCACCAAAAGTACAGCTGGTCTTGAAATATTTTGAAAATCTGGTGACTTCTGTGCTCTAAAGCCTACCTGAATTCTAGTTTTAAAATCCCGCTGGAAAGCATGTGCAGTCCCTGCGCCACCATCTCTACATCTGTGGTGACCAAATTCTCTCTAGACATTCGTATCATCAAGAAAGCAAAGAAACCGCCTGACCAGGACAGCTTGCATGGATGAGGCTTTATTTGGGGCAGCTGATTTTACTGGTGCTGCTATGGGGCAGTTCCACATGAACGCTGCTCCTCAAGTAGACAGAAACCTTCAAGTCTTCGTGCCTTTACTGGTGAAAACACTAACCATGACATACACTTGAAGCACGTATTGACAGATTGTTTCGATCTCTAACTGGTGTTTTTGCTTTGTTAGATAATAGATTTGAGTCCTAAGTTCTTGTTCAGATAAACTACCCAGATTTGGTTGGACTCAAAATTAATACCTAGACCAAGATTTGGCCCCCAGCTGGACTGGTCTAACTGGAGATTTTAGGTCATTCAATTTTAAGAAGCGAGTGAAACAAGCTGTAATAGAGCTGGTTTGGAGAAAGGGAAAGTGGGCAAGATTGCAAAGATACGAATGAATAAATTAACGCTTTTCTGCTGTTATTTGGAAGGTTACAAACATTTAGAGTGTCACAGAGATTAGATCATCAAAAAGCTCACACTGGCAAAACATCCCAGGCATCCTGGTGAAAACGATGCTGCATGACCTCAGAGACCAGTCATTGGATCCTGACTATAAAAAAATAACCTGCTGGTTGAAAATTATTTATCCAAGCAGTTGGTGAATACTTATAAATAAGGAATACCATAACACTGACTGGAGTTGGCTCAAAAATTATCCACAATTAATAAATTGACCCATCCTGCATACTGTGTTATTTTCCCTGACATTTTCACAGGCTACAAATCTGATAATACAATTAAATGACAAGTTCAATCACTTCTTTATTTCATGTATATGTATATTATAATATTTTATAGCTGTATTACAGAAAAGACTGTTTGCTCACGTTGTATCTTCCCTAGCATAATTCAGAACTTTGCTTGCCTAAGAAATTACTTGTCTGCATTTTGATTAAAAAAGCAAAACCTCATTGTTCCTGTGGCAAATGAATTCAGTCTTTAAATGAAATTCATTGTCACATCTTTTTCTATGCAGCAAAGGCATTCAGCTCCTGGAATGGTTTTAACCTCTATCACAGCACTTTTGTGTCTGTATCTGATCCAGCCGTGATTCATTTTTCTTCCAAAGCTTCATCAGTGTTTGGGCTCTGTACTTAGTTCTCAATGAACTGGCTATAACACAGTATTACAGCTCCCTGGAAAATGACACACAGTAACTCTGTCAAGTTTTTTATTAGCTTGGATAGGTCTTTTATTTTAGCAAGGTCTTTTATTACCTTGGATAGCTTTGAACTAGTTCTGAAGTGGATGAGTGAAGACCTGGAGATCCAATTTTATATCAAGAGACATTAATTTTTTTTAACTGCAACCCCTTGATTATTGATAGGCTTTTGTTCTTTACTGTCATTGCGCAACACATTGTTTGAAGTGAATCAGAGTGCACAAACTTTCACAATTACTTACCAGAGTTTGGACGGGTCATGGCAACCAGCTGGCAGAAGTTCTCTGACTTTCATGATGCGAAAAGCATCTTTTCTAGATCAGAAGCTTATCCGGTCCTTTTTGTTCCATAATATTTGTCAGCAAATATCACAAGAATGTCATGGGGAAAGGAAACATCTATAAATCTTAGGCAGTGATTATTCTTTTTTTTCCATTAATCCACACATATACACAAAACCAGCAAATCTGGAATAATTTAGCATTCCACCTCAATAACTCCGTCAATCAAAAATGGACTCCATCAAAATAAATGAGAGTGAAGGAGGCAGTAAGACCAAGATCAAGCTGTAGAAGTGCAGAAATTTGAAAAAAATTACAAATAAATAGAATTTCATTGGACATGTCAAAATCTCAAAAACGGTAAATCCTTGCCAAAATAGCATGCAAGTCACCCAAATCCCACTTCCCTTGAGCCTAGTAACCATTCTCTTCATTTGCATGCTTCGAGTTACACCATTACGGCTTCAATGTTTGTTAAGTTTGAACTGATCTCATAATCTGGATTCCTTGTCCAGAGTAAAATAATAATAATTAAAAAAGCTTTTGAAAATCTAAAAGAAATATAATTAATTTGTTAAAGCAGAAAAATACACCAAATACCTCTTAACAAAATTGTATTTGACCTTTTGCATTTTTCTGCTGAGAAGACAAACTTTTTACTTCATACCAGCAGGATCCTCCCCACTGAGAGAAGTGAAAACCCCACAACTTGGAGTTTATGAGGCTGTGTTTTATGGCACTATATAAGATAATGCACTTATGCCTGCACTTGCCCCTACCACTTACTCACCAAATCTCATTTAATAGTAAAGGTGCTAACAACCACCATAAATACATAAGGAACAGGACCATCTTCTCAATGTGCCAGGCACACAGGGCTGCTCAGGGATGGGAATGTTGGGAGAGCAAAGACACTGCCTGTCTGCAGTGCAAAGATACCCGTCATCTGCCCCCAGCGCCAAACCAAATGGCTGATGGTGGCTGGTCCTAAGCAGTCCCATCTTAATTAAGTTTAATTTAACAGGAAAAAAATCCCACGTTTTCAGCAGCTTATGTGATCACAAAAAGCAGCGATGGCTCATTTAATCAAACTATAACTCCAGCTGCTACGACAAACATCTTAAAGGTTTTGTGGCTTCCCTTCTACCCCACTGAAAAAGTGAGATAAGCTACCTGGGTATGGGAGTCACTGATTAGAGTTAAATACTAATACGTTATGTCAATTAAAATTTTTAGTGGCTATAATACTGTTTAACATGGGATATAATCCTTTACAAAGCACATAATAACATGAAAAAAAATTGAGGTGATCTGAAATTTTGCAAGTAATGGAGACAACTGAAATACAGTTGGGTATATCAGGTTGGCAAGAGTTACTTAGAGTGAAAAATGTTGAAACAGCTTGTGTTCATGATAGGAGGTAGATGTAATATTTTAGATATGACCGCTGGATGAATTCCATTTCATCAAGAATTCTGTAAAAACAGCAGCTAAAACCAGATTATGTTTTAGGGAATTAACTGTGCAAATAAACTCAATTTAGTTCCTACATTGCTGTGAGAACTTTAAAGTCAGACTTGGCTTTTCTGGAGCTTGGTGACAGTGATATTAGCAAAGGGATGCTCTGGAACTGGTTTAATATTGCTAAACTAATTATTTTTGCTGGTGTGCTTGTCTTAATCCAAAGAGAACTGAAAGCAAGGCACAGTAAATCGAAAGTGAAATACAGCACTGTAGGAAGACCTGGGCATACACAATGTATGTTTCAAAGACCATCAGGCCATGCAAGTTGAGCAGGGACTTTCATGGGATCTGAAGCAAAGGGCAGAGCAATGGAGCAGGTTCTTCTGTCCCAGAATTCCAGCTGCTGATTTCATTTTCACAGTGACCTTAATGAGCAAAAAGTCAATCTGAACCATGCAGGGAATTCAGAAGGAGGAAATAACTAAAAACCCCAACAACTTAATTTAAATCAAAACCAATGATTTATTTAGTTTTCATATTTACCAAAAAAAAAACTTGGAGCAGTTTTACCTTCCTGAGTCTGCCAGAGCATCTGAGATGGTGGGATGCTCATGGATGCTGGTGGGATGCTGGTGGATGGGGACTCAGATTCTTGGCCCTGCCAGGAGCATCTTAATCCTGTGTAATCCCACATAATCCAGCCTGGCAAGAGGCTGCTGTGTGTGACAACTCCAGCCCGAGGATAACTCCTTAGTCTGCATCGTGGGTTGACATAAAAATGCACAATTCATTCCCAAGCAGATGACTCTCTCTTTCTAGCAACATTTCCTTCATTTTTGTTCAAGACTTGCAGCAGATTCAAAACAACAGTCTGATGGGACGCACTAAGTTGAAAAATTAATCCAAAAAATGGCAACATCACCAATGTGAGTTGGAACTAAACCTGTCTAGGAAAACAAATTCCTTAACTGCTCGGTGCTGAAGGACAGGGTAGGTAACATTAACATGCTTAATTGTTTACTTGCCTAACTAATATAACATAATCTGCATTGATTTGATTTTGATTTCATGCTGGATGAGTATACTGCTTCTCTGCACCTTTCAGTTAATTTGTGGACCGTACCAAAAAGTCATTTTTATAACACATTTAACGCTCCAAAGCTACGAGGGAAGAGCAGAGAGAGAGAAGACAGCCAACTCTATTGGTATTAAAAGGGTCATTAAATACAGCATTAGGTAAAGGTCTTGTTTTGGGTTGCATTCAGCTCGCTTGATTAAAAATGAAGTGTAAGCAAAAGGCATTCAAGAGAAACATGAAAATGCAAAGTACAGTGTAGATTCTCTTGTATATAACTATATAGCACTTATGGACAGTCACTGTCTCTTATTCAAACTCTTTCAACAAGAAGTCTTTAAAGTTCACAAAGCCTCAGTTCATGGGCTCTGTATTCCAATGGTTTAAGGGTGAGTATGTTAAAATGAGCATAATGAGACGACCATTTAACTGATAAATCCTAAACATTCTCATGAGAAGAAGAGAGACAATTTTAGGCCAAATGAAATGTTATAAACACACAACTTTTTTAATCACTCTTTTGGGTTTTACTGACATGAGGCCAGAAACTTCCCCCTGAGTTTATTTGAGGAATTTATTTCTTTGAACAGGAGAAGGAGGGAAAAGCAGTATTTGACCCGAAGAAACTAAATCTCAACTTTGATGGAAGCAGTTTCCTGAAATACGGGATTTATTGCATTAGATGTTATGGAATTTTAGCATATAAACAATACTTGTTGAGTACATAAGTACAGAAATACTGTTCTAGCTAAAAATGAAAAAACTTGAGTGGCTTCATGGGCCTTTAATAGGTAACAAAGTTCACAGCCTTCACCTTGAAGTCTCCAGTTGAAATTTAGATTGATTATGACTAAAAGTAATTTCTGTCTGACAGCTCATGTGAAGAGAGTTACTTCATTTCATAACAAATGCGTGGCCAACAGCCTAAAAATTATTATCACAATTTAACAAGTCCATTGGCAGTCCCAAAGGCACCGCAGACTGGTGAAGTCAATCCTGTCTGTCTGGGCTCCAGAGAAACCAAGGTGGGGAGGGGAAAAAAGACACCAGAAGCAAACCTATGAGCATTATAACTCTTCTGTGGAAGAGTTCACAAATTTAATTGCTTGGGCCTCTCTGTCGGAGCAAAATTTACCTACTTCCTCACACATGGTTGCTGGCTGGCTAATGTGTGATTTTTGTTCCATAGAGCTGAGTTTGCTGGTTAGTGGGAAAGGCAAATGTGCATTCTGGGTCATGAGCAATTGGGAAGGAGACAAATTTATTCAGACAATAATATGCCCCTTTCTGTCCCAGGAGGGAGGCACACACCATAGGGCAGTTCTGGCAAATGCCAACAGTGAGATTCAGTTGTGTGCCTCAGTTAAATCCCCAAATTAGGTGGGATGAGCCAAGCCACATTGACTCAGGTTGTTCTTCTGCATCTGCTGCATGACAAAGACTTTCCAATACAGCTCCTATTACCTAATTCAATATACATTTTTCTATTTCAAATAAAAGTGAAGAAGCAATGAAGCAAAGAAATAAGCCTATATTCATCCAAATTTTAAATTATTTTTGCTCATATCTGAGAAAAGTTCCCTGCCTTTCCCAGAGTAATTGACGTGTTTGCGGTAAAGGAATTTAAAGCATGTTCATGAAACGTGGATTTCAACTCTTCCTAAATAAACGTGCTAGGCAAAATGTTTGCAAACATATCCATTCAGGAACCTGAAATGCGAAGTGATTTCTCTGATCAACTGCAGCTAAAAGTATTCATATCATTAAGCAATAATAACCAACTATTAAATTTAAATAATAATTAAGATGTAGTCATTGCCTATTAGTGACAATCCTAGGAGGAGAAAGTGAGGGTGAATTAAGGCTATTGGCAAAGCACGCATTCAGCTTTACTGTTTTAGTTAAATCTTATGCTGGCAATGCTTCATGCATCTGTACTATATATACAGAATTTGGGAGCAAATCCAATGAAGTCACACTTGAAAACCCTTATTTTACTGGTTGGGTTATTGTAGGTCATATAGTACAAAGAAAGCAACAGTGTAACCATTCGTGGAGAAAAAGCAAATCTCGATAAATTGGAGTAAATTATTACTGTGACATGAGATTTTATATGCATATATTTATCTGTCGATTTATATATATATACGTGCACAGATTATAAGGGTCTGTGGACTGTTTTCTACAAAAAACTGGGGATGTAGTTCTATGTTAAGGAGAAACTGCATATAATTGAGGACTGAATTATTTATTATGACCTGGGACAGATTTAAATTATGAACTTTTTCACATTTGATTTTTATGGCACAGGATATCAACCTTTTTCTCTCTGTGCAAGTCCCATCGTTTCTTTATCAGCTCAGTTTTTCTGCTTGGTGCGTGAGATAAATTCTGTCCTTAGGTGATCAAAAGAGCATTGATTTCAGTCAGCAGGTGACATATGTGTACATCCAAGGACTACGCTTTGGATGTACTGAACAACCACTCTCACTGATTTATGCCCTATATTTTCAAAAGTGCAATAACAGCCTTGCATCATTTAAATAAGAAACATGTAAATTATCCAAAAAGCTGAGGTGTGCAGTTCGTGCAGGAGAGCAGAACACCACCTTTGTTAGATCAAGAAAAGTTATTATTTCCATGCCTACCAGCAACTCTCAGTTGCCACAATAGACTCTTATTCAGAAAAAAGTTGCTAGGTTTGCAAAGTGCAGGGAATGTGTACTTTGCGACAAAACCATTAACCACAGAGAAAAGTTTTCAAAGTACAACTGAAACATGGAACCAAATACAGGCAGCTGCTCAGCATCTCCAGGAATGGTAGGTGCAATGCTCTTAGTCATCCATGTCTTGTGCAGTGAAAAAAACCACAAACATCTTGTTAAAATCTACTAATTCTCATAATCTTCCTGGTTACCAACTCTACATAAACGGAATTATTAGATCTCCAATTCCCCTTCTTGTGGTTCCTATTGGATTTATACTAGTTTACTACAAAGCTTGCAGATTATCAACACAAAGTTACATGAAAACGAGCAACCTTTGCTGGTGAGACTCTCTACTGGTTCCCAGTTTGTCACTACAGGAAAGCCATTCCATTGAGGGTGTGTCAAAACAAATGAATGTCTGGAACTGTGACACTGGAAAGAATGATAGCTGATCTTTGTAATAAATAATGCAAAATATGAGCTCATTTGGCCTACCCTAGATGATGATTAATTTTGAATCATCGTGCCCCTAAGGATAAAAAGTGTTCTAGCTTTAGGTAACATGTGTTTCAGATATTCAGATTTGTTACCTGAGCAAACCATTTTGGCAGGTGCTTGGTTTTGCTGATCACATTTTTGTTGCTTATAATGAACACAATTTACAGAATTATAGTTGGTCTTCAACTATTAAGGGGAGAAACACTTAGAAATTACTCAACTTGTTAACAGGACTGTATCAGCATCAAAGTCAGATATAAATTTGTCTGAGATCCCTCCATGGCCAGTCCCAAGCTAAGTTCCTGCTGAAATCTCGGTCAAGCCAACACCTAACAAATACTGCAATAAAAGTATCCACCTTCTGCAACTGTAAATATTGGGAGCATTTTATGAAAGGGCCAGTCAGTTCTGGTAGTACTTTGTGGTGTGGTTTACACCTGTGCTACAAAGCTGTAGCTTCTCACCATAGAAGCAGCAGCTATTTGAGGACCAACAGCTGTGATGTTCAGCCTTGGAAGCTTAGAGGAGAAGTTGAAATGTTTTTTGCTGGCTAGTCTATGTGTGTAGTGCTCGTTGTGTCACTGATTTATTTTATTCAAGAAAATAGTGTTTTGAAGACTAAGAAGATACTAAGTTATACAGGGAATCATAACATTTGAAGACTGTGTTCCATCATTCCTAAAAGAAATCCATAGACTGATGTGAGATTATTGAACAACACGGTTATACTTCTAACCCCAGCCAAAGACTGTCTTATCTGTTTAGACTGTGAGCCCATCAGAGCATAGAGCATTGACTATTCTGAATTTCTGTAGTTCGTGCTATAACATAGCCCAGTTTTTTTATAGTTATCCAAATTTTACCATAATTAAAATAATGAATAACTCCAGTAGCAGTGGGAGTTTTGTCTGTGAGGGTGGAAGTTATGGTGAACATTCCTGTGCTATTTGCTTGTTGGGAAGGTCAACTGCAGGTGACATTGATGACCAACTCATACCATAAGCTTAAACTTTACAGTTTCTCTACACCACATTTTATACCACCAAGTGGCTTTCAAGACCAGTTAAAAATAAAGAGTAATTTTCATCATTGTGGAACAAAAGCACTAGAGCACCTTGTGATTGTAATGTAGAGAAAAGATGCTGTTGCGTGACATATCTGTCTCCCAAGTCCGGAAAGGAAATAAAATGTGCTTTGACTTACCTAGTGCTTACTTCAGGCATTCAATCTAAACAGTCATTTTTAAGTTTAACAGAAGACAATACAAAATACTGTGCAATCATGAGCAACAGCTTTTGATGACAAAGAGCAAATAGACAGGGAATCCTTTCAGTTTAACAATGTGGATAAAAGGACATTTTTGTATTTCCAAATGATACTCAAGGCTCAGGTGTCACCAACACTACAAAAATATTGCAATATTGCTTCCCTCCAATGCACTTTTACTTATGGAGTTAGTTCACCTATATTGATTCACTGCTGGTGCTTATTCTCTACCAGCTTCACACCCCCTCTTTTGTATGAGGTCAGTGCACAATACAAAAAGGAAGAAAAAATGTAAGAGTATTTACAAGGCTAGAGTTGAAATTGCCTCCTTGCTCCATCTAGTCCTTTAAGAATAAGAAAGCAGAACTCTTTCATGCCTTGTTTCCATTGTCTGTCATATTTGATGACTTTTTTACCAAAGCAAATAAAATAAACACACCTGTTACCTCGAAATGTTAATCAAGTATTCTCGATTTTGTCTGCAGAAGAGGAGAAAATGGAAGGAAGGAGAAAAAAGCAAAAGTACACCTGGTCCTCTAATGTAATAGGCAACTAGAGTTTCCAACATTTTTGTTTATATACAATTTCCAGTCTCTTCAGTGGAAATTATATTGAAGCATTAATTCTGATACCTGGGACTCAAAGTGGAGGTGGTTCCTCCAGGTAACACATGTGGCCTCATGTTAAGTTGTGCGCAACATGAAGGAGCCCAGCGCTGTGAGTTTGAGACAATACAAAGCACACTGGTGTCGATGGGGATCTTCACATTAACTTCAGTGAGTCTTTGGTCAAGTGAATGACCTGAGAGACAGCAGCCACAGCCTGATATTCATCATTCAAATGTTATAGAGGACACAGAAATGACAAAAACTGGCATATTAATTCCAATGCTACACCAGAATTTGAAAAACACCAGTATATAACATGAAAAGTAGCTCCCTAGGTGGTTTCCTATCTACCTGCTTACCACATTGAGTCTTCCATGAGAAAATCATTGGGATCATTCATTCATTCAAAAATAGATTTCATTTAACTTTCTCTATAGTCAACTGGAAGGGGAAGTGTCCAACCCCAGAACTGGACACTCACAAATGGATCAACAGAATGAAATACAATAGTACCATCTAGTCGATCACTGAGAGCAGAATAGGGAGGGAGACTGCTAAATTAAAGCCAACAAAAAAAAAAGGAAGGTCTGGTGTATTTTTTAGTAGTATATCCATTTCTTAGGTTGTACATCGATAAAGGTCGCTGGTGACAGTGACTTTTTATTGACTGATCAAAAGCCATTGAAGTCAACTGAAGAAGTCTCCAAAGAGCCTCATTCAATCTCTGTTGCCAGAGGTATGTCCTCTATTTCATTTCGTAGACTTCCTCATTGTAAGAAACTGCTGAGACTGCGCTGAGCATGAATGGCAGCCCACAAGACCCACCATCCTTCCTTCAGCCCGGGCTCTTGGATGTAGGAGAAGGCATCTTTCAGGAGTGTGAAGCAAGAGAAGAGAAGTAATAGAAAATAGATCAGACTAAGATGCCTTGGGGGAACGTGAGTGGGTAAATAATGAGCCAAATATGCATTGAAAGTGAAAATAAATATTTCCTTTTTAAGTAAAGGAAGGTAAATGTGCCACCAAAGCACAAGGGAACTGCAGCTGCTTTTACAGTGGCCTTTCATCGCACCAAACCCACCTTCCTGCTCATGAGGAACATTACGTTCCTGCTCCCTTGACCTGCAGTGGAAAACAGCAAAACCAGACCTGAAATCTGCCTTGAGTTGGGCACAGTAAAACCCTGGTATTAGCTGGGAATTTTGGCCAAATATCTGCATACAGACAATAGACACAAAGAATTGCAATGTTGTTCCTTCAGCTTTTCCTGTCCCTTTCTTCCTCTAAATGCCAACATTTAACAGGTCCTTTTGCCTTTTTTATACTTTACAGAAACACTTTCAGTCCAGAATAATTTTCCAGGTAAACTGCACACCTGTCAGATCACCTGATTAAGAGCCCCACATTCATTACTATAAAAACCAACATGCTTGCTGAATCATTAAAAAGCAGATTGGTCGGTAATAATAATCAGTTTTCTGCTAATAAATACAGCTCGGCATGTCTACTTCTATGCCCTTCTGAAATACCAACGATGAAGAATTTGA
The DNA here is from genome assembly GCF_037038585.1 of Patagioenas fasciata. Lineage (NCBI taxonomy): Eukaryota > Metazoa > Chordata > Aves > Columbiformes > Columbidae > Patagioenas > Patagioenas fasciata. The sequence continues at coordinate 10,636,196 of NC_092533.1, read as the reverse complement.
CTTTTAAAAAGTACATTACTGAGTGTAATATTAGTGCATTGGTCATAGTAAGGAGCATTACTACTGTCTTTAAAGGGCAGTCAGTTCATGTATTAATCATGTCACTCAAAGAGTGCATTGATTTCTTGAAAATCTCTTCATGCATAAAAGCAATTTGACTGCTGTATATGGTTAAACCCTCTCAATCAACTCAAATACAAAGAAAGACCAAAGTAGTACTTGAATTCAAGAGCTAGCACGAGGAATGGAAGCACAGTTAAATGAGTTCTGTGCATTATTCATCACCATATGCCCGTGCGACAACACCCACAGGGACACACAGCAATCTTGACCATGAGGACAGAACTACAACGGAGAAAGTGTAGGTCAGAGAACAAGGCCGCAGAGGGATCTTATGTGGAGGCAGGATATATTTTGACAACGTCATAGAGAAAATGGTGGAGCAAGATGCGCAGGAAGAGATAGGATGGCACCGTAGGGTTCATCAGCTGCAGCAGCCATGGATGGTTGTTGCTCTCAGCAATGCAGGACTGGGCTCTGTAACTTGTTACTCCACCTGCATCAGTGTTCATAAGGAAACTATTTTGTGTTCTCGTTTCAGGGACCTGAACACTGAAATGACCAGAGCAGCAAAGTTCAGGACTCTGGGGAATCACCAAAGCTCTGCCCTAGCAACCCCTTCCACATTGGCAAAGTGTGGTAGTCAGGCCCTCATACCTGTCTATGGTCCAGAAAGCTCCTCATGGGAAGGAAGCACCCAGAGAAACCTTCAGATGCTCACTCACATCCCTTGCAGGTGCTGCTGCTTCCCAAAGCCCCCGCTTAGTTGCATTCCCTGTGTGGTTATGCCCACCTCTGTTTTTGATCTGTGGTCTGAAAGTCCTTAGGAAATGTTCAGTGCTGTGTGAAGAGTGACCACAGCATCACTGCAGAGCCTGAGACAGGAGCTCAAGGCTGAGCCCCATTCTCCAGCCTCTGTCTATGTGTGTTTGCTCCTGAGACACATTGTTATCCCAAAGCTGCAAGCTGAGACTAAATGCATGGCAATAAGCAGTACTAGTAGCTTATCGAATGACTGACATTGGGCATTAGTAAGTAGGGGCAAAGACCTATCAATATGAGCCAAGGAAACCAATATATGTAGCTAGGCTGGGTCTGCTGCTGATTTGCCTTCAACCCTCTTAATTTTTCTGTCTTAAAAGCATGGGCATGCTGTGATTTATAATTTCAATAGTTTATAATGAGCCATTTTTTGTATTTTTTTGTAAGTCTTAAAATAGCAAAATCCAAAACAGATGCTGAATTCATTAGTTACAGAATTTAATCAGGGAGCAGAAAGATTGACAAAATTTCTCCTGTCATTAGCCGACACAGCACAACTCTTTGTAGTTCTGATACTGAGTATTTTTAACAGACCTCTGTAAACAAGTTATATCAGTGAGTTAAATTCCAATTACATTAATAATATCAAGTAGTGAATATTTTAGAATATTTGCATTGTGTAACAAATCTCATGTTAAAATTCCATACATATTTAGACTGTTGGCAGCTTTTAGTTGCATCCTAAATGAAATGTAGATCTGATTTTTTGATTAAGAACTATTGGACATTAATTCTTCTTTCTACCACTTTCAACCTCTGTGCTTTCTTGGAAGATAATTTTAACCTCCAGGCACAATCTGCCTGCCCTTATGCAAGGAAAGCTCTGAATCCCATAAATTTATCTCCAAGGAAAGTGCTGTATCATTGTCTCCTGCCTTTCTGATAAACTTCTATTTATACAACAATATTTACAAAGAAATCCATCTATAGTAATTTCTGATGGCTCTCAACAAGGGTCAAGAGAATGTCACACTCTGGAAATAAAGAACTTCACACTGCTGGAGGTTCAACAGAAAGTACCCGGAGTTCAGGAGTGCTACCAACAATTATTCCATAGCACAGGCGTGTTCAGTGAAAAGCCTCTGAAGAGGAAAAAGGTCAGCAAATCTGTCATTTTACAAGGATGATCTTAGTAGCATATAAAGGAGTTCTCAAAAATGTGAACTAACATCTATTGAACAAAGCAATGGGAGTATGATCATTGAAACGTTACCAACTTCTTAGAATTGTAATGCAGATTAGTTTTCAAAAGAAAAGTTCTCATTTTTATTTGAAAAATTTGATCCTTAACTCACAGTTTAAAGCAATTAAACGGAGGAGGAAGAAACTAGAGTATATGGGCACATAGGGAAGAGTATACTGAAGCATGGATTTGGTGTGGTAGCTCTTAGAGATACAGTTTGAAATAGCAGTATAGAAATGCATATGGGTTTGTAAACTAAATAAAAACATGGGGTAGGGGGGAGGGAATTAAAAAAAAAAACAAAACAACACCAAAACAACAAACCTTCTTACTTCTTCGAAAACAAATCCTTTGATGAGAAATTTACATTTGAAACAAGGAGCTGTTTGTCCCAGCCCAATTTGTTACATCTGAGTAAGTGCCAGAGTTAAGAATATAAATTTCAAGAGTGTTCTTGGTCGGTGATATGTGCTGCCTAATGGCAGGAAGTAATTTCCCTGCTCAGAAGAAGCTCCTGGTTTCCCTGTGATTTAAAATGCCACCAGAAATAAAGGAATTATCAAGGCTTGGCCTTGATGTACGAGCCTATTTAAATCCCTGGGGTGAGACGCTGAGGACTACTCTTCCAAAACAGCCCGAACGGGATCATTAAGCAGTGCAATAATAGCTTGGAATTGGTTCCTGCAGTAGAAGGATGAAGCTGTAGTGGGTGTGCTGGAAAGAGCTGCTCAATTACAGACAGCTGAATAAAAAGGCTAAATAAGACATGGGTTACAGCAAACATCTCAAGCTGCTGAAAGGCTGCAGGTGGAACTGAGTGTGCACCAAACACTCCTCCTTACAGCTTGAGGTGAGGATGAAAGTTAGGGCACTTGACATGTGTGGAAGGGATTTGGCTTCCCAAAGGTGTCCTTTGGGAAGAAGTAGTCCTTCTCTGGCTGGTGGTCCAAACTCACGTGTCCAAAGCTGGAGAATGTTGTCTGTGACTCTTCTGTACCTCTGCAAATGAAATCACCTGCACATCTGAAAGTTCAGGAAATGTGGTGAGGGTTTTTTGTTTTGCTGGCTTTTTGTTTGTTTTTACCTACATGGAGATACAAAAGAGTCTTGTTCGGTGGGGCTGGAAAGGTGGATGCTATTCCATCAAACTGCTCTGTCCCCTGGAAAAGCCGCCGCTTACTGGGGGCTCATGTGTGCAGAAGCTGAGGATAAGGCAGGGTGGTGACTTTGCTCTTCCAAATACACCAGACATTAGTGCTGGGCTACTCCAAAGGACCTGAAGACTGATATAAATTATTTAACCATAGACAAAGGAAAACAAAAAAAGGTTCCAAGAGTATCTGGTCTCCAGCTGTTTTGATGCAACTTTTTGCCATTTATTTTGTCCTGTCCTTGAGATTTCTGGTAAAATTTCCACTGTAAACCACACTAAACTCAGCTCTGTCCTAAATTGTCAGAACTCTGGTGATTTTCTCTGAACAGCATCTCCTTGGACTTCGTCCTATGAGGCTGACACTAACAGCTCATTTGTCATCAACAAGTTTCACCATTCAAATACTGAAATCCAGGGCCACCATCTTACAAAGACACACATGGACTTGTTATTTTGTCATATGCAAAGCCTCACCAAAGTAGCATGCCTGACTGAGTAAGAAGAGGTGAGCACATAGATAAGGTTTTGCAGAGCCTAGACTTGAATTTAAGCAAACATATCTAATATTATGAAGGTCCAAAAGAAGGGGAAAGAGAGAAACAACTGGTGACCAGAAGGCAATACTTGTTAGTCAAATGGCTGTTCATTCTGTGTCTGGTGTCAGAGGTTTCCTCTGATTCGCCCTGCTAAAACCTTTCAATAAAAGCCTGATAAATGACCAGTAGTAAATACTGTGCTTCTGCTTTGCATTCTCAGCTCCTTTGGGCTCCCACTGGTAAAGCTCCAAAGCCTTGTGAAAAATTCTGTCCAGCCACACTAAAGACAAGAGAGAACTCAAGACAGTCTTCAACCATCTCCTCCATTTTGTCTCCTAATACATGAGACCCGCTGAATACTTTTTAAGAGATGCCTCTTCTGATAGGTCTTTCTCTTCTTGAACAATTACTACGTAGTAAAGTATTTTATCGGTTTTGCTTACATACTGTATTTCTGAAAACAAAACAATAAATGGCTGTAAAACCAATAAAATGTACTGGGCTAGTGTTTTATTACAAACAAGCCAATACCATACACTGCAGCATATTTTTCAGCTCAATGCACCAGGATTCTTATTGTCCAGGTGAACGTTCCTGGCTGTAAATCGCAGCACTATAGCTCTTTTCCAGCGCGCTCTAAAACTTCTTTAGGTTGATGTGCCTTAAAACACTCCCAGTCCTTGGACAAATTTATGGGGAGGATAAAACTTGGTGGTTTTATGCCAAGGCGGTTTTAAGTTTGCTAGCCACCCTGGAAACACTTTGAGATGCTGCACTGGGAGCACTCTCTTGTCCTCCGCCTCCTGCCTGGGTAGACCTTGCAGACGCCTCCCTGGGCTGCAATGGGCTGGAGTGAGCAGCAATCACTCCAGCCCATGAACTATTCACTAACTTTGAGTGATGGTTCCCAAAGCAGGAGCTCTACATATCTTTCTGGCAATTACCAAACCTAAACAGGTATGAATAAGACTAATATTGAGTAAAAAAGCCTTCAATAAGACTCCTCAGTATGATTCTTGTAGCTTTCCTACTCATTTTCTTCAGTCATCACTTGGTGTCGTAGAAACAAACCTCTTTGGTGAGGACCTCTCAGAGCAGCTATCCTGCATACCTGGGTGAAGCACTTCTAATGCAGAACTATATCATACAGAAGGGTCACAGTCCTCCAAAGTATGAGCATACAGCTGAAATTATGGTTTCTAAAGACGCCTTTTTTTTGTGAACTCAATGTCTGCGTCTGTGAAATGGGCAGAAAAATATGCACACACGCAAAAACAAAAAAAAAAAAGTACATCCATTAATTACAGCAGTTTGCTTTTCTGACTGCTGAATAAAGCAAGTGGTTGATTCTTGATGATTTTACACAGTATTAATGCAGATGTTATTTTTTGCTGAAGCAATCTCCAGTTCTCTGCAGTACACATGAAGTGGCAGTAGATTACTGGAATACATTTCCTTAGCTACTGTCGGAATAATTTCATGCCCAGGAGAAAGCAGTTTTCCTAATACACCTTCAATCTTGTCAGCAGCACTTTGAGCCAGCGAGACTTGCCTGTCGGTCTCTGACAAGCACAGCAGGGCAAGAACAAGTTTAAAACAATCCTTTCCAGAACTCTGTGTCACACTTTATCATGTTATGATAAAGACCAGCTCCTTTTCCTTGGCCGTTTGCTATAATAGTTGACCATCCCCAAATAAGGAATTCTACATAGTTTTTTCTAACAACTGTGACTCAAAATCACCAGTGACTAAAACCAACATTGAGCATGGAAGCCAAAAGTACTTCAAGGCTGGAGATGACCCCTGAGACCAGATACTGATATGATTTAAGTCAATATTATTATCTATGCAGAAGGTGTATTTCCTGCTGTTGCACTCTGCCACAAATCGCTTCCCTCCGTTTAACAGCTGCTTTGCTGAGCACACAGGCAGCCCAAACAGTGAAGTTCTTGGTGTTTTGTTCCTGCTCCCACAGCACATTATAAATATGCGGATAGACTCTAGAAAATGGGTCACATTTACAGGGAGAAAGTTCCATTAAGAGAAAATATTTTCGGTATTAAATTCAGGCAATAATATTCATGATCTTTTCTGAATCTCACCTTTCATTTCAGCTTCCTGTTGAAAAAGGCTTAAGATCAAATACAGCTTGATCCTAATATACAGAAATCCACCACAGGCTCGCAAGTGATCTCAGTGGAGTGCAATTAGGAAGACATAAATATGATGATGAAGCTGTTACATCACATCTTTCTAGTCTGATATTGTATGAACTTACTTTACTCATGTATTTATACGCTTTGATGCATACGTCGATGTAGGAAGATGCATTTATTCCTTGCCTTGGCCGATATAGCAGGAATAGCTCCCCTGCTTTGCCAGGTGTTCCCATCAGCCACACTAGGTGACCTCTGCAGATGACACTCTAGCCAGCATGTCCTGAAAGCCAGCGAGATTTTTGAGGAAACCCATTTCAGATCTACAGATCCTGTACAGTTTCTACCATTGCCTTAATCTGGGAAGCCAGGCTGACCCTGTTTTTCCTGAAAACTGCTGTTTCAGTGTGAGACAATGCTGTGGACTTTCAGGGCAACCCAAGGCCAGCTGAGGACACTACAGCTTGACACCAGGATCTTAGGTCTGATCAGGTGGCCAGCAGAGAGTAGCTCCTGTCCTGGGCTGCTCATGACATTTGCTGTTGCTGGAAAAGCCCTGCTTGCCTGATGCCTGTGGCACTGATGGAAACACAGTCTCGCAGTGGGAAGATCCTCCCTTCACAGCTCTTTACAAAACTTCAGGGAAAGCGCACACAGTTCTGCAAAGGAGGAGAGAAATCCTCAAGGGCAAAAATGTCACTGAAGTCAACTTAAATCACATGAGTGATACCTCCACTGGGAGAACAGCGGACATCAGTCATCAGTGTGCTTGCTTAATATCCCCTGTTTTGGAATATTCCTGCTGTCAGTCATTTTGCTCATCTGTTGGGCAGCCAGGAGGATGAACAGAATTACTCTTAGCAGACTAAAGCTACAGACCATTGGAAACGATCTCTGACAAGAACACTTAGCAAGCACCTGAGACTGATGATTCATCATTTTTCCCACTTTTTATGGATACCTGGTTAAAGGTGCCACATTAACAGCCTCCATCCTTCTCAGAGGCAGATCTGCACAGCAGCCTCCCAGCTTGCTGCTCTCCTCGCATGGACGAGAGAGCTGCTCCATGACCAGCCTCCTTGGATGATAGATCTTTTTTCCCCATTGGTTATAGCTACTGGAAAAGCTTTTTCTGCGCGCAACAAATAGCACTAAACTTTTATTACACACTTTCCTTAAATATATAGCAAAGTACACTATTAAGGGGGATAGTACCATGAACGCCTTTTTCAAGCTCAGGAAACTGAGGCTGAGAGCAAGAAATTTACTTGTTCAAGGTTAAAAATAAGTTGCAAAGCCAGAAAAAACTCCACATCTCCTGGGCTCGAAGCTCTGTTGACAAGGCTGACTGTTTAGATTAGTGCTTGATAAAAGCCTAGAAAGTTTTCCCCATCATCTGCAGTGCAACCTTTTTTTCCCTTCAGTTTCCTGAGTTGTTGCCCCTAAAATCATCTTGGCTCATTGCTCTTTGCACAGCAAATTCCTCTTGGAGTCCTTCCAGTGTTACCTGCTTCAAATCTACATTGAATACCATATTCTTGTCTTTAAATCGGAAATGTTCATAACTTGATCTTTACCATAGCCAACAGACAAAGGGTCCTGCAGTGACTCCAGTGTCAAACTGATTCGCAGGCATCAGCTTTTCTCTCCCACATCCCTGGGATTCCTTCCACTTAACATCTTACACATGGGGAGAAACCTCTATGAAGTACCAGCATAACCTGTTCTAAGATCTCAGCTATGATGGGTAGAAAGTCTAGTTTTGATCCTAGGTGACAAATTCTGGTTTAAACCTATTTTAAGATCACCAATTAAAACAAACAAACAAACCCAAACCCACTGTATTTTTCTCTATTCCCATTTCCACCAAAAACAAAGCAAAATAAAACCAGACCAGAGCCATGCTTCTCAAACACTGACCAAACCAAGCTGTTGCTCAGCAGACTTCTGAGTGAAACAGCTGTGAAGTTTAGACCTTTTTTCCTGCATCTTGGAAATAACTGCAGTGACTGATTCTGATAAAAGGTAACAACACAAAACTGGCATTTAATCTTGTTATGTAGTTGAGCACAAAACAGAACCAAAGGACACTGCCTGTGCTCACTCATGAGCATTCCTCCAAGAGCCTGGGAGTCCTGGATTTGGAAGCTCATCAGCTTCAGTCTGCCAGCTTGTAACACCATAATAAGTATCTGTTACAAAAGGAGGAAAAAAACCCAACACAGTCCTGAATTAATATTGATTTCATGTCAATTGCTTTATATTCCCACTTACGCAGACTTCAGGTCATTGATGGAAAGGATCCTCAGAAATCAAAATTAAAACGAACTGTCATCCAGCAGAACTGAAAAGAAAAGTTTTCCTAACAAGCAATAATGATTTAGAAGACTGCAGCATCTCTAGTTACTCTGTAGTGCGGTAGAAATATAACCCTGCTTCTCTTTCTTTCAGCAGCTCATAAATCTAGCAGGGGCTACACTTAACTTGAAGATCAAACAATCAGCAGATACTGGTAAACACTGAAGCACCTTCAAAGTTCATGATAAAAAACCAACCTGGGATAAGAGTGGCCTTTTTTTTCCTATCAAGATTTGATGTTTGAAGTATAATGATAGATCTCCAGATTAGATGGCTCTCATAATCTTTTTAGCCCTATTTTTCTTATTTTCTTGTATCCTGTTATTAGTTGTCAATTGCTCTCAGAGTACAGTTTCTTCCCTCACACACACCTGCATAAACCACATCAAAGTCGGCTGTAATCCAGGAGAGCATCAAACCCAACACACCAAAACTACTTTGGACAATGCCTTTGTGGATCCAAAGTGCCTGGATCCATCCATGGGGCCGCTCCACAATCTGCACTGAACAAACTAATTTCACAACAGACATAGTACTCTGAGGTCTTTTTCTTTTATATATATAATTTTCATGGTGTTTGTGTTCTTTGTCCCGTCTTTGGGTCCTCTCTTCTTCTCATCCTATATTCCTCTTCTATTTTTCATTTCTTTCTACCCTTCTCTTTTCTCTGAGCTTTATCCCTGATTACCTTTACACAGCAGAGAGTGAGATTCCCTGTCTCGCTGCAGCTCAGATGTGATGTCTCTGCTCTGGTTATAAATCAGATCAAAGTACAGTTTTACAGATCATTTTGACTTTTTCTTATTTTCAAATCCTCCGAACGCATTTAACCGCATTTATCTTTCTGGTTCTTTTCTTTACACCTGAATTTATTCTTTTCTCCCTCACCATGGTCTCAAACTACTAGGAAAGTAATGAGAAGGCACTTTCAGCATTCAAGTTATCCTTCAGAGTTTCCTGAGGAGCAACCTAAAGCAAGCTCACACGTACCTGAAATCAAAATGGGCACTTACCTCTGAAAGTCCCTTTGACTAATTGAACTCAGTTGCTGGATCCTGAGCACCTGTCTACACCATTAGAAATATTACTGTAGTTCATGGGGAACACATAGTGGAACATGAGTAAATGTCCAGCTCAATGAAGCACAATATTTGAAAGTGATTAACATGTCCAACTTCGATAAAATGACTGGTGTTAAAATTCAGAGCACCAATATTTGAGGAACCATCCTGTGTATACAGAGGATAAAAGCACCTAAGGTCTCCCAGCCAGTCCTTCGGAGTGATAAGTCCCTTGAGTGTTCAAAATCTGGACTTAAAAATGAAATCCAGATTTCAGTGCAGGTGAAAGTCCAGAGCATTGCGTAACACAGCTGTATCTTAATACCGTATTAGAGCAGGAGGAAAGATGAGCTGGCCATCACATTTGCAGCCTTCTCCTTTGCCCTCATTGGTGTTTTATTAATATTTCATATTACATGAAAGCAGATTTTCCCTTGTGTCTGGCATTAAATGCTGATCAATATTAATGTTTGATTCATATCTCTGAGAAAGGGACAGCAAGAGAGAACAGGAGTGAGACTGGAGATATTATTTACATGAACTTCAATAAAGCTATTAAAAGAGCAAGGCTAGTGAAATAATCAATTACACAAGGAATTCACTAACAAATGAGACCTGGGCTGTGACAGCAGCTGCTTAAAGTTCGGTTAGGGCTGTGGAAGGATGAACTGTGAGCTTGTGTGAATATTTGCATGATCTGAAAACACACTGGACAGTGAGGAAGGGAAATGTGCAGGTGTCAAAGCAGCTACAAGAAGGGGCCAGGAGACACCAGCAGCAGAGAGGAGGCAGAGGGACAAGGACGAGGTATTGCCAGGTAAGGAAACAGTTTGATGATATGTGATCTGGAGGGCTGCAGGTTGTGACCAAAGATCTAAAAAGAGACTTTTGCCTTGTGGGGCTGAAGAGGGCTTGGATGGAAGGAGAAATCCCCGTTAGAATGAGTGAGCTTTCAGAGGAAGCAACAGCAGAGAGCTGGAGGAGGTAGGAGTGAAGCTGCTGGTGGAAGCACACATGAGGCATTGCTTGAGCCGTCTGGGTTGTTATGCCAGTGGCACAGATGCAGTAATGTGCTGGGACACTGGGATCAGAGTCTGAATCTCCAGCAAGGCTTGTCAGGTGAGGTGATGCACAAGCAGACCAAGAGGTGAGACCGAGTCAAAGGGGATAGTTTGAAAAAGCAGCAGAAATTTGTGACATGGTGATAAGGAGCTGATAGTTCAGGGGAGGAGGGACAATGCACAGCATCAAAAAAAAAAAAAAAAAGACCCAGTCTGGCAAATAAATAAAAGGTCACAGCGATGCCGTTTTTTTAATTGCTTGATAATGGAACCCTCATTTCAAGACTGCAGAAGAACCAAGGAGCAAGAGCATCCTCCCATATGCTGTAATGAAAACAGCACCAGGCTGAGGAGAAGAGATATCCAGAGAATTTATGCTCCAAAGTTATTCTCAGTTTGCTCCTTCATGTTCCAATAATGGTAATCAAAGGAAAAGCTGTTCATACAACCGCTGTTTCTCATAAGTACCTAGAGACGTCTCTAACTGCTGCCAAAACCAGGGGTTACACAATCCCTCATGCTTAAACAGATCAGTGTATTCTGTGTAGTAAAGGGAAACCAGAAAACAAGAGCAGGAGGTAACAAATGCTCTGCAATGCATTATTGGTCTGGTACTATATGACTGCTTGGTTACCTACAGCATTTTGCAGACTTCATGTGGGTGATTCTCTGGGCCAGACTGATGCCATAATGCCTCTTTTGCTCAGTTCCCAGATGTTCACTGAAGACAACAGGCACAGTGATATTAATAGCTCCCTAAGCTGGTGGGAGCTATTACCTACTGACAACAGATTGGCGATATCTGACAAATGATTAGAACTGAACTGTCATGCAAAATGCAAATATGCCTATGCAGAAATGGAAAATTACCATAAAATCTTTAGGACTGTAGGAAAACTTCAAAGCTAATTTGTGCATTCAACTAAAACTTCAGTCTCCCTGTTAGCGGTGCCACACTGCTCTGTTAGTTATCCTTCTAATTAAAACAGCATGGATGGGGGCACACCGCAGGTAATAGCTCAGATAACAAAATTATACAGGTTATAGAGCTGGTGTCTAGTCGATCGAGGACAGCTATGATTTAGACTCTTCCTTTACTAAGCAAATCTTTCCTGTACAAGGAAAAGTTCTATCTATATCAGGGTTTTTTTTGGTACTTAACAGTCAGAGCCAGGGTGAGTATGTTCATTTCTGCTCCGTGACTACAACTGCAGCTGCACTGTTCTTACTTTTGGGTACTAAAAGTTCAAGTACAAAACACTGTATTCTCTACATAGACATTAATAAAGGGTATGCATGCATTAGAAGAACTTAAATCCTAAAATCAGTGGAAATAGGTTACAGTATTTTAGCTGCTTTCTTCACAAGACTCTTTAATGAAGCAAACAACTTCACTTCCGAGGTAAGATTCGTAAGTTCTTTCAGAATAATTTAAAACGGGGGCAAATAAAACCTTTCCTTTGCAGATGAAGAAAACTCTCGTCGCAGAGAAAGCAAGTGTCTTTCCTTCTTTCCTTCTTTCTCTCTCTCTTTTCTCCCACCTGGGAAGGGTTGAAGAAAATATGTGAAGAATGAGACTCTTAGGAAAGAAATTCAGACATAGTTCTTTGTATGCTACATATCAGCAATTAGACAAAAGTGTGACTGTAACATGTAGTAACTGCTAGTAAAAGCTGTCCCTCACACAGCGTATTTCAGTGAACTACTCAGTCCTTAGTGCTTCAGTAAATGTTGATCTATTCAAATAATGCATTTTCTTAAGTAAATGCTTCAGCAAATTTGCTCTTCAAAAACGTGGATATTCAGGATTACTTCCTAAGGTTATGGAAATTACTGCTCAGTTGACTGGAACTGCTCTAGTTCATACAAGCTGAGATCAAGCCCCAAATCTCCAGACTAGTAAGACAGAGTCCCTCATGCTCATCATATTGGATCTTCCCTGACAAAGAATGGCTTTATTAACGACCACAGAGGAATGCCATTTAAGTGAGATCCTCACTGTTCTTTAAAACCCAGACTCTCTTAAGATGAAGCTGTTGTAACAATTTTCTGAATCATTAGTTTAGGCAACTATCAATTGCCAGTATTACTCTTCCTGTTCTCCTCCAGGAGAAGCATTGCCGATTGAAATACGGAGCAATCCCAGTGACTACCCCATCATCCCTGGTGCAGTCTCAACCCTGGGGCAATCCCAGCCACAGGGGCAAGAAAGGCCAATTCTGGTAGGATGATTTTCAATATCTAGACTGGCAATTTTATGTCCCTCTGTATCTTCTTTGTGCTGCGCCAGAGTGTGGGATCTCCAAGCATCTCTGAACAGAAAAAGGGACACCCCCTCTCAAAAATCAGCCTTCCGCTAGCAGGCTCAGAGCTGACCACTAATAGTTGCAAAGGCTCCAAATTTGCATTTGTAATTCCTCATTTAGCTCAGTAATTTCAGCTCATCACATAATCCCTTCTGTTCATTATATCTGCTGTGTGCAAGGAAAAAAATTCACACAAAATTGCTGCCTTATAGTCATCCAAGAGAGCTGCTAAACTGACAAGTCGCAGTTGCAGAGAGCATTGCCGGAGTTCCATATTCAATCTAGGAAGCAGTAAAATATTACACAAGTTGTTTGCTTGCAGTTCATGTCAAAGCAAGAGGGCCTGGACTAACCCTTGGAGAGAAGAGACGAGAAATGAGAATAAATAGATCATCAGCCCCTGCAGAAAATGTCCTGCCAGCAATCATGGATTTATGAATTCAAACAGAGGCACATCTCCACACAGAGCTGAATTGTCTAGTCATTTTAAAGATAAATATTGCAGATGGGTGAATAATTCACTCATACAAATGTTCACTGAAAACAAATTAACTGGCTTGTATGTACAGGTGATGTGAAATCATAATAGTTATTTCACAGAATGTTTGAGAAGGCAGTTTCTAAAATTCATCCAGCCAACCTCAATAAGTACCCAATTTACCAAAATCTTCAAAAACCAGCTTTAGAGACTTGTCTGATGTTAACTTCCAGGTACCAAAGGGGATGTTAATTAAATCATCGCTGTACACATACAGAAGACTGAAGCTCTGACAGCTGGCGGTGATCTTTCCAGAAGCAAACACACATCTGTATTTCACACAGAAACATCAACACCAACACCTTTTTAAAGTCAGATTGGAATAGAGAGGATTTTAAATTACAGACCCGAGGGGTGTTTTCAGCTTGCCCAGGAATGGCTCACGCTGTGCCCCAAACACCAAGAGGAAGATGCTACACTGACTCCATGGGCATTTATCACCAGCCAGATTAAGTCTTTAAAAAGGGGATTATGGGCAGTCCATTTGCAGCACAACACAGACATAAAACTATAATGTTATTGAGATAGTGAGGCAGCAGGACATAAAAACTGCTGCATACAAAGACAGCCCCTGTTTTTAGAACCAACAATTCGCTTTGAAGCTCACCTTTCCTGCAAGCACTGGGAAGCAGCTCTTCATAACTGCTCATGCCGTTCCCTCCATCTCATCTAGAGTATTCCCAGAGATTGGGAGTGAAAAATATTATGATCCTCTAAGCTGCCTGGGTGTTTTTTCTTCTAAAATCCTATTGCTTTCCTCACAGCAGCCCCAGCTCCTGCTCAGGATGCGGGGACCAAACACAGCTCCTCAAACTCAGCCTCATCCTTGAGCCTGTTGATTCTACTAATGACATAACAGGGACACCGACCTCCACATATCTACAAATTATCATTTGTTACTCTTAACTCAGCTTGGAAAAGCAGCACAACACATCAAGGAAGGAGAGCCTTGCCCAACGAATGCTTGTTCCTGAAGTTTAATCCTACTAAAAATAACCCTTCCAGAGAATGTTGTTTAAAATGTTTTGCATAATGCAGCACAAATTTGATCAAAAGAAAATGGGTCATGCTAAAATCACACAAGGTGCCACTAAAAAATCCTGCCTCCACAACAGAGTCGCATCCGTCTGCTCCCAACCAACATCCGCAGCTCCCCCTTAGCCCGGCTATACTGGAAATGTTCCGTTTTATTTTTCCAGCCTGCTTGCTCCTTCGTTCCTCTTACCCTTTAAATTTGTCTTTGCCCAGATCCAAGGAGGAACACCGTTAATCAAACCTAGCCTTTTTAAAAGACTTATTTCTGAGACAGACCCGTGTAAATACACAGTATCTCAATTACCCTCCAATAGCTGTAACATTTTTGGTTTGAAATGTTGCCCTTCGATGGCCTCCGCTGTCCTATTTATCACAGTGACCCTTGAAAAGCCCACAACGTGCTAATAACAGGAACAGCATTTTGGGAGCAGAGCGGCCTGTGATATACACCAAATGCCAAATGAAAATATTTTATTTTCATGCCAGCCGGTATATGAGATGCAGCTACAGGGATTTAAATATGATACTCAGGCTCATTAGTAAAGCAAGCATAGATAACAAGGATTTACTGAATGTTACCATCTGACTTGGGCAGCTTTCCCAAAGGGACCATTAAGATGCCAAGGAGGTTTTTTGTCCGTATTTTTGGGGGAATTGAGTCTGCATTCAGGAGTTCCTGCAGGTTCAGCAAAAATCCTTTAGATATTTGAGTTTTGCTTGTCCAAAACTCAGGGCAATAGCACTTTTGTCAAGTACCTTACCCCTGGTGCTGAAGCCAGCCCAGTGCTGCCCGGCTCAGTCCACGTCCAGGAGTGACCGGCGGCACCGACCCTGCATACAGGACAATGACGTGGCCCACCCCAAAACCAGCTGCTGTCCAAAAACATACGGCCAGCAAGCAGTTCTGTGTTCTTTCCTTACAGACATCAAAACCCCCACGTTTCAGCGCACGCTGTCTCTGCTGACCACACTGCCTTCCTTTGCTGCTGCTATCTATCAGTTCACACCTTATTTTAACATGAATATAAGCCCTGAAGGTGGCATCACCTGAATTTTGCAACTAACCAGTGAGATGAGATTACCTTGTGGTACAATTTTATTTTTCGTTTTTTTTTTCTTATTTATTTTTGACACATAAGCACAGACCTTCTCTATCACTGTAAGTCCAAACTCATTGAGCTTTGCAAGGTTCTTTTAAACTGTACTTTTATCCTGACCCTTCTCCTTCCCCTACATTAGTATAATGTCCAAATGACAGGGCACATAAAAGCTGCTTATGATACTTTGTTAATGGATCTGCAGCAGATGGAAGGTCCATTTTCTTTTTTTTTTCTCCAGCCCTGGACAGTCAATGAGGGATTTTTATGTGCTTGAACTTCAGTGTGCTCCTCATTGCCTTTAATCTGTCTTTGCAGATCAGTTCAGGAAAGGTTGATATTAGAGAAATGTTTACTTCAGCTCAATTCATTAATGTTTATGAAGTGCTGTCAAAATACAAAGTGGTGTATGTTTAGTGAGGGTGACTTCAATATTATTGTGGCTTCAATTAATACGTAAACAATAACAGGACAAAGTGCCAGCCAATAACTGTCATTTTGGCTCCATTGCATCTACTTAGAGCTACTTTTTGGCCTCCGATTATATTACAAAACTTTGGTTGTCTGCGTACAAGTAAATCATGATCCACCCTGGTTCTATGTATTTTCTTCAGCTGATCTAGTATTAACAGATTTTCAAGGTTTTTAAGAACAACATCAAGTCCTTTCAGACACAGGAGTTTAATTCATGGTATAGACAGCAAAGTTTACATGGAGAGCTATGATGTTTTATTAAACCAGTGAAAGTAGTGGGAAAACAAAAAAAGGTTTTGGGCACACAAGCTCTTCTTTAGGTCAGAAACTTTACGTTGTGGAGAGCCCCACAGCACAGGTACAGCTGCATCACTAGTGCATTTGTACCATGGTAAACCTTTAGGAGAAACCGTATTGTTTCTGAAAAGCAGGCATTAGAAAGAGAGTGGATTTCTTTATCACTCTGTTAGGTTAGCAAGGGCACATCCTCCTGGTGCCATGGAAGACGGTACAGGGACGTCAGAGCTGGCATTGACCCATGGCGACAAGGACAGTCTGCAGATACTAGTGTGAGTCCCAAACTGTATGCCTGTATGGATGCACTCATATAATCAGTCTAGCTTTTATGTCGTTCTTCTGGTCCCAGTTTTGAAATGACCTTGTCCTTTTGGAAGGACAGACATGTCCTAAATTTGACAGCCGGTGAGGATGGTGCCACATCAGCAAGCTTTGCTTTGGGTCAGTGACACGGCACGGTGGTTGTGGGGGAGTCGGTTATCCAGACTCTGTGCTGTGGTCCTGTCTATAGGATTAAAGAAAGCATTGCCCTCCTATAACGCACATCCTCATTTGAGGGTTTCTTCCATCAGTATAAACCTTTGAAGATGCACCTAACATTTGTTCATTAGTTAAAGGGATCACTGGAAATTTGCATTCCTTATAACTCGCTTTTCAAACTAAATGGATCTTCTATTGCAGTCACTCAGGGAAAAAATCAGTTTTCTGCCTTACCAAGACTTCACATCAATCAGGTTAATAGGAGTGTTAGCACATTTCCTAATTATAACTACAAACATTTGCAGGCTTCCTAGTGATGAAAGCTCATCCCATCATGTTAAATCCCCGCTGGGCTGTCTGAGGAGTGAAGCACCGACCCAACAGCATTGCAACAGCACCTCAGCTTGCCCTATACAAGGTGCAACATCATCTCTAATGCGGGGCTCTCGTTCCTCAGGCTGACAACGTATAGACATAACACGTGTAGGCAGAGAACCGCTGCCCCCGGGCAGATCCACGGGGGTGTCACTCCTGTATAAATCTCTTTCCTTGTTTCATTTAATAACCTGACACCAGTTCCAGGGCAACCCCTTGTCAGGCTTTTCCAGCCTCGGGCTACGGCGATGAACTTACAGCGAGAGCAGGGTAGAGAGGTCAGGCTAGAAAAGAAGAGCACTTGCTAGCTTCAAGGCCAGCAAGGAAGTACTGTAGAGCCTTAATTTCTAGTCTATAAATAAAAAAACTGATAACAAAGGCGCTTCAAAGTGAGATGATTAATTTGAGTCATTCAGCTCCAACCAAACACTCAAGTGTATAAAAAAAAACCCATGGTCAGAAGCCCACGTTTGCAGTACAAGCACAGGCAAACACACCACAACACAGTCCCAATACACACATATGAAGGTCTTCAGTGGAAAGAAATACGATTATTTCACTCCCTAGATTTATTTCAGAATTTGCTTCATCTAATAGAAAATGGAATTGCTGCTGTCATACATATTGCCACACTGCCCTATGTGTTGGATGTGTCCATCTAATAAATTCAGTTATCAGTTATTTTCAGTGCTTAGCAATAATTTTCTAATGCAAAATGTATGATCACCACGTATGCCCTTAAGGTATATATTCTC
Source organism: Patagioenas fasciata (assembly GCF_037038585.1). Classification (NCBI taxonomy): domain Eukaryota; kingdom Metazoa; phylum Chordata; class Aves; order Columbiformes; family Columbidae; genus Patagioenas; species Patagioenas fasciata. The sequence goes on along the minus strand of NC_092533.1, from coordinate 10,618,449 downwards.
TTGTCTTTCTATAGGATTCACCCACTTCTCTCTCATTAATACAAACTGAGCTAAGTGACTAAAATTAATGCATCAGTTCCAAGCTGCCCTGTATCCATTAATCTCATAATAGTCAAAAGTATCTTGAACAATACCTATACTGCAGTTCTTGAGTTGGGTTTCTTCAAGTGCTATTAATAGCATACACTTATCAAAAAGTAACTACCTGGCACATACACTTGCGCCTTCTTAAAGTTTAATAACTTCAATAACTTTTTTTCAATTTAGCTTTCGAAGTGTTGGAGGAACCTCTTTAGTTTGAGCCCTTGCCGGAGGCATCACACTGGGGAGGAGCTGGCCGAGCAGGCAAATGCCATCAACAACATCAGGGACACACGAAGAGCTTAACAGGGTGCTCTCTGTTTGAATAATGTCCCTGAACAAGCTTGCTTGGATTTTTTCCTCAAAGCCCTTGCAAGTTCTCTGCAAAGAGCACGCCTTGCTGTGGCGGCTGGCTCTGATGGGACTGTCTCCCATGGTAATCGTGGTGATTGTGCAGGTGAACCTCGGATCTGGATCTCTGGATGAAACAGACCCCCTGCCTACATTGGCCATGCACGGAGTCAGCTGGGCAAGCAAGCTGCTCTGTTTGCTACCAAAAGCAAGCAGACAGGGTCAGTTATTTTGGCATAGGGGCTACTTGGGTTCAGGTGCTGGAGATCCTGGGTGATGCACACCAAGAGGTGACTGGGCAAAGAAGATGTGGCAATGGCACTAAATGCACTTTCGTGCTCTAAACGTAGCTTGCAGGAAGGTAGAATTTAAGTAACCACTTAGCATTGACCTCTCTGTGCTTCCACAGGAGCCAATTAATTTTCATTACCAAGACCAGTGACACCAACACTGAGCCCTGTGAAACAACCCACTCTAGCTGTTTAGAGAAGCCAGAGCAGGCTTTAGCTTGAGTGGCTATACAGGTAGTGGATTTTTTTCTGCCAAACCTGACTCTTGAATGTCTAATAAATATTATGGTCAGGGTTTAATCACTTGCAGCCTACTGCTGTTCTCTGGCAGGTGATGGGAGGCTCAACCAAGGCAGAGTTTCTTACATTTCCAAAGGATTGCACATAGCTGAGGGGAAGATGGATTTATCTATTTTGTTTGTTTGGACTCAGATACAATTCTCTGAGACAAAAATTGCAAAGTTTTTCGCAGAATCTGTGGATATATTCTTGAAAGAAATAATAGATCAGAAATCCCAGGACAGGTTCTTCAGTGACTTCCAAAGCAGGGGGTGGAAAGCCAGTATCCAAAGCAAACTATCTGAAGGGATCCATCTAGCTTGGTTATTTTTTTCAGCTTTACCCCAGAGCAAAAGCACTTCTGTTCCCTACATTTGCCTACTGGAGATTCTTGCATTGTAATAGGACCTTGATTTCCTGAGATCCCCTCTATTGCTTATTCCTCAGTTAAAATCAGTCCAGCTTGCCTCAGAAATTGTTCAGCTATATCATGGTGAATGATGATTTCAGGAGCAGATGGAGCAGGGAGTAAGAAATAAGCAGGAAAATCAGATAAACTCTTAAGAAACAAGGATTCTGTTTTCATGCATATTCCCTTTAATAAGAAAGGTTGAGAGGAGATCTGAACAGAAAACACTGTATGTGAAGAGCTGCTCAAAACATAATTGCTTCTAAATATAATGCTTCTGAATCTTTCCCAGCAACTGTAAACATTTCCTTAAATATTCTCTTTCCCCTCCTGGTCTCTTGCAGTATTTCCCACCAACTTTTATGAAGTGCTGTGTAACCATCTGAATTTGAGAGGCATTTGAACAAAAACCAGAAGTTACTGGGAGAAAAAAAGTTTGTCATGGCTGTCAGGTGTTTCTAACAGCTTTTACAAAGTTTAATTTGGTGGTTTTTCAAGCTGACTCACATTCATGTGTTATACAGATACTGCCAACACTGTTGAGTGTTTCACGTGTACGAATGCGCATGTGCAAAGGGGAGTGCATACCCACAAAATTGCATTTTGCTTCCCAGATTAGAAAAGCTTCTGAATTTATGAAAGGGAGTCACATTAGCATTATCTTTTAAAAAATTGAGTCCTTCTAATTTTTCTGTTTTCTCAGACATACCAAAATAATAAACTGAGACATTAACTGGGAGTGTGCTGGAAATCGTCATATACCTTTTGGTCTTTGGAAGCTAAGAAGTAAATTACTGTAATTGGCAGTTTATTAACAGGGAAATTATGCTAAACAGCTTCATGTTGCTGTCAGGAATTATATTCAGTAAGCTATGAAGACTGGGCCCTTGGTGTAACATTTGCATTTTCTCATTTAGAAAGAACAATGATAATAGATGAGTGAAGCATGTACAAATTATATACCAAAGAACATTTGCATGGCTGTAAAAGGGCTATCTTGATACCAGAGTGATTAAGCCTGTTATTCATTAAGATAGAGTATAGACGAAGGGGGAAGGGGAAGTAGGGAACACATTAACTTTATTTAGAGGCATATATAAAATGAACTCCAGTCCAAACCACTTGAATTTCAAGCAGAACTAGATTAGAATAGGTTCTGATTATATTGCATTTATTATGCAGTGCTAGCATCAGAGTTTTTTCTTGTCTGGGCTGAGGTCCAAAGATGTGATGATGACAACTTCTGTTGTTACCCACATCTTTATTTCAGCTACCACCTCCCCAAAACCATTTGCCTGTTCCTGCAGCATTTCTACCTGGAAAGCAGTGAGCCCAGAGCATCACGGCACAGACATGAGCAACGCAGGCTACCTTCAGAAATCTGCATTGCTTCAGTCAAAAAACCCTTTCTTTGGATGCTTTTATCTGCGAGCAATTCCCACTACCTGTCCTGATGTCTTAGCATTGACATTCTGCAAAGAAGGATGGCTTTAAATATCACCAATACCTTTAAGTGAGGGAGGATAATAGCAAAAGCAGGAGAAAATTGGGTCATTTTAATGCCCTGATGAAAACCAACAGGGACAGCACACTAAGTGACATGGGCTGCCTCTCTGAAACCAGGACACCGTGTCCTGCTCTCCATTTGTACATAGCAGTCTTGTCTACCAGGAATCCCTGAAGCACAGAGACTTCAAGTGAACTATTCAGTAACTGCAAAATTTGACTGATTTGAAGATAAATTTGTTGGCTGAAATGAAATGTCATTAGGATTTGAAAAGTCCCTTGTAAAATGACAGTTTCAGAAGTTATTCTGTACCACAGCCTGCAGGCAAGACCCATACAAAATTACCCTTCTTAAATCATTGTTATTTATGATGATGAGTTATGATAAATTTATTTAAGGATGTGGGGGCTTTAGGGGTCAAACAGGTAAAGCCACAGAGCAGGACAAGGAGTTGCAGTAGCAAGACGTTTCCATAGCTGTCACAGGGTTATAGTCCCAGGTGTTTGTCTAACCTAGTTCTGAAGCCTTTAAAATTTATTGCATGGAGAGGGTGATTTCTAGGTTGGGCTTTGTGTGGTTTTTTTGGTTGTTGTTGTTGGGTTGTGGGGTTTTTTTGTTTGGTTGGTTTGGTTTGTTTTTAAACATATACCAACAAAAACAAAGAAAACCACACAAAACCAACCAACCAGCCATTTTTAAAAAACTCCACACATTCCTACCTTCTCTTTAACCTCAGAAAAGCTGTTCCTTAATGTCTAACCTGACTCTCCTTCAGTGTAAACCTGTTGCCTCAACACAAGAGAAAACAGATTATCCCCATCATTTCTATAGCAGCCCTCTACATCCTTGAAGACACTTATAATTTCTATCCTGGCTTTCTGTCCTTTGGATTCAGTGATGCCAGTTGAGACCTACTAATCAATTCAGTGGAACCAGCCACTGGTGCCGGTAGTAGCAGCAACAGTATTAAATACTGCTTCTCAGAATATTTTCATTATGGCTCAATATAGGAGTTTTGGTGCATTTGTGCAACAGAAGTAGCAGAACCAAAATGTAAACAGCTATTGCAATCTGGAGGAGGGGCTGTTAGAGGGTACCTTTCAAAGCATTTTGATGCTCTGCCATGGTTTCGGTGCTGGGAGCAGAGCGACGCGGAGACAGGCTGTGCTTGGAGGTTGCTCAGCAGAGCAGCTGCAGGGTCCCCTCATGCACAGCAGTGAATTATTTACAATGAACGAGGCATCCGATGAATTTGGCCTCATTCTTCCCTTGGGGAATGTCCTCAAGCAGACTACTATATTCTCAAAAATAAGTCACGTTGTAATTAGCTTTTGTGACTGGGACTGTCTCAGCCCGTGTGCTCCTCGCTGTTCAGGCTGGGTGGTTGGTCTGACTTCAGCACAACATGTGTATTACAGATCACATCTTCTTCCACTGCACGAATCAGTGTGCATTACCTTTGTGTGCAACAACTTGCACATAATGATGTAGAGCTCACTTTCCCTGCATAATTAGTTTAGAATCTGATACCAACATCTTAATTAGGCCTGACCCCCAGAGTATTTGACTTAACATCGTTCACCAGCTCCAAAATATGGTTACATCCACACTGCAAATAAGTATTCTCCTAGCAGCTGTAGTGTCTGTATAAGTAATTTCAATGTCGTTCTCCTTCTCTTATAACACAATCAGTGCAAAAATCCCTGGGATGCAACCACAGCCCCACACCCCTGACAGCAACTCCCTGCCCACTCTGCATGCAGCTGCACTTTCGTTGCATCTCTACATCAGGAGCAAAGCTGTGGTTACACGCACTTAAGATAACCTACTTAGTTGAACTAGGCAGACTTTAGCAGCATGCAAATAACCATGGATTCACCACCTAAACATGCTCCCAGCAGATTTCCCACAAAGATATCCCGGTCCACACTGATCTCTCTGCAGTCACTACCAGCTGAGCTGAACAACTGCACAGCTCACAGGGATCCTCCTGCAAGGGCTTCAGTTGCGTCTTTATCTCTAGTAAAAGCACCAAAAAAAGCATCTGTGGAGCAGCTGAGATCACAGGCTGAGTGTGGACCACATAAAATATCACCACATTTATAGACATGGAACACTTCATCAGGGAGTGACAGACTGGGTTTGTGAGCAGGGCAGTATCACTGAGCAGCAGGTAGAGCCTGTTCCCTGAAGCACAGCACAGTTTTACTCCAAGGAAAACATCCCATACATTATGCAAAGAATTTACTGTTGGTTTTCTTTTTTTTTTAAATACTGCATGATAGGAAGAATGAAACACGTGTCGGATGTTAGCCACAACACTTAAAGTGGTACTGGAAGGAATGCAGATAGTGTAGCAAGGAAAGTGATATAGAAGAGTAGACTAGCATCTATAGTTTTCAGGTTTGTGTTTTGTTTTGCTTTGTTTGTTTGGTTTGGGTTTTTTTGTTTGTTTGGGTTTTTTGTTGCTCTTGTTTTGTGTGTGTTTGGTTTTGGAATTTTTGCTTTGATTTTTAAGATCCAGATCCAACTAATAGCTGTATGATGTAGTACCATCATTTTTGAAGCTAAACCCATTATTTGTCACGGGCACATAAAAACCAAAAGCAATCTCAGCATCCAAAAACCTCCCTAGATTGCTTCGGTACAATTAGCATTCAGACCAGGGAGCACAGGCAAACCTGCCTTGCTGGCGAGCTGCAGTTCAGCTCCTGGTTCCCCTGTGCTCTTTGGACACTGAGAAAGAAACTCTTCTCCACCTCATTGCTGGAGTTAATTTGTTTTGCCCTCTCCTGCAGATCGCACCACTCAAGAACCTGGTCCCAGCCCACGTGTTGCTCATTCATTCCCCAGTCAAGGGAGAGGGGCTGACTTATTCTGCTATCTCATCTCCCCATTGAAACGGACCCTCTTCCCCCAAATTCCTCCCCATTCCTGTGCTTGTAATACACTGACCTCATCAACCTTCTCTGAAACAGCTACATTAATTTAGCAGTGACTGAATTACAGCCAGACTCTCACAGTGTTTGAGTCTGTGGGAGTCCTGCCCTTAGTTTCAACAGATATTTAGTTGCCATTTTACTCCCATGGAAATTCCTCCCTTTCCTTCATACACTGAACTACCTGGGAACGTAGGGGCTGTGATTCATTTTTTTATCTGATGTCCTCTCCCTTGTCCCCATAATGTAATGCTTTGCAGAAAAGGCTATACTGTATAAGAGGAGTTCAATAACCATGTTTAACAGAGAAAAGCGTTTCTACACTTGGAAGATAGGAGTGCACAAACAAAACAGAGCCAAATAGCCAAAAATATATTTTCATAAGCTGAAAAGTAGCCTCAATTTCAAGTGTTGCAGTCAAAGGGATGGAAAGATCCATTTACAAGACCAAAAATGAAAAGGAAAAAGGTGTGTTTGTTATATTACTGAAAAGACTGTTTGAAAGACTTCCATTTGCCTAAGTCTCTGATTTTCCCATATTAATTAACATTTCAGCTATTATAAGGCTTTGCCTTAAAGCCCGAGCTACTCACAAAACACGAATACATTCATATGATTGCACATGCAAGTACAATTTTAGTAACTATGGCATCATTTTTAAAACCTCTTTCTGCATTAGAAAATCTATGATAAATCACATTTTCATTAACTTTATATTAAAACTTGATGATACAAAGATCCTGGAAGTGGTCTATGAGGCTATTAGCCTCCAGCATAGATTATCACACTTGTCTTCTCCAAAGAACTGACCTTGCCCCCATCTTGATATTGGATTGACCCCAACAGCACATGAGGGCTCTGCCCAGCCCCATTGTGCCCCAGTTTACATCAGTCCCATCCTGAGCTCCACCAGCCAGACAACAGAGTAGACCCCACTGTTTTTCCAGTTTTGCCCCTGCCTTGCTGCCACCTTTCAGAGCTGATGCTGTGTTATGCCAGACCACAACAGGCACAATCTACAGCACTGAAAGGTAAAACTGTTGACTTAAGGAAGAGAAGGATTAGGACTTGCGGTTTTTCATTTTATTTTGAATGTTTGCAGACCTCTCTTGTTATAGTTACACTATTTGTGCATGTATTAGCTGTGATGTTGGCTGTGTAATTAGTTTCTGTCAATAATAGTAGCTGACAAGCCTGTTCAAATCCACACTACATCGGTCCTGATGTTTCATACATATACAAACATCCTCTGTCATCTGAGAGAAAAAAAATAGTTGGTTTACTCGGACAAATCTTCCAATATAGCCAGCTGCACACCTCCACTGCTTCTCAGCTTGGATTTACACAAACTTGTAAAACAAAAGGAGAAACAATAAAACTAGATGAAAATGCTTATACAGTATTTCGGTCCTTCTCATTAGAGCCAAGTGCTGTGTTGTCTTTGCACGGGAACCTCAAAAGCTCCGCAGTGACTTTGCCAGCAGATTGCAGCAGCTTGTCCCAAGCTCAGACCCAGCTAGCCACAACATCTTGGGTTTGATTTGTAACACTAAGTCTCCAAAGTTATGGAAATGTGAAATTTTAAAAAGACTTTGAAACTATAAAGAATTTTAACACATCCTTAATTTTACACAGTGTCAGTGCAGGAGATTTAAAAAGCAATAAACAAACTTGTTACTGCAATAGAATCGAAGAGGAATCATAAACTCACTAGTTACAGAGCTAAAATATGACGTGGAGAATGGACAATGGCAACATTTATTCAATAAAACTCATCTATATGTAAAAGATTGAATAAAAATATATACTAATATGCAGGCACAACAAATTATGTAAGAGAAAAAAATTGCTCTATGGGCAAGATGTTTTATATTATGCATGCAAACATCATAGCTGTACAGGCAAAGGTGTTAACCACATCTGCAATCGAGCTCTAAACTGCCAGAGAGGTGATGGGAATTGTGGCACTAGCCATACAGAAGATGACATCTTAATAGTTTTCTGTAATGAGCCAACTGCGAGAGCTACTGCTATTTACTATTTGTCTCCTTCTGTTGAGATATAAAACCAGTCCTCTATCTTCTTATGAAATCTAAATATCCAAAGGCATTTTCTTCAAGAATGATGGCATATTAATCCTGATGACTGGATCAAATTCCAGCCTGGGTAATTGCTTTCTGCTAAGACGTAGTTAAACTTACAGTTCTAATTTAAAGATGCTCCTCTACAGTCTGTTCCCTGTGCTGTACACAGTTACACAAGCCTTTCAATTTCCACTATGTGAATCAGTATTTTAACGTGTTACTTGCATCCTGCTAAGATTAACCTGAGCTACTAAATTTACAAAGACTTTATCTAATAGGGAAGGTCATCTTCCCCGCCATGAATTTGGTCTTAATATTTGTAATAGCCAAAAATCATTTGTGGATATTATAATAACACAGACCAACAGGTAGACAGATGCTACAGGTTTTTCTATTCAAATATGACACTGGTGAAAATTCTGGGAACTCAGGATAACACACCGCAACACATGTTTGGAGAGCACTCAGACAGGTTTGCAATTGTGTTAACTAAGTACCTTGTGGCAATCAATCAATTAACTCAAGGTGAAAAACTAGTGAAGACAAGTCCACAGATAAAAGTAAACAATCTGGGCTGGACTTGCGGAGAAGTGAAATTCCATTTCCATGGCTGTCAGAAAGGTTTAAACGATCACTCAGGAGAAGAGTTTTCTTTTTTCCCTTTGTTTTTCTTTATTTTCTCCACACTGAGGCTTTCCATAGATCTTCTCATTGATCTGAAGTGGCCAGGGGCAGAAAAAAGCAATTTTGGTTACACTATCCTGTCTCCCTTCTGCTATAGCTTAACACAAAGAGAAATGCCACCTGCAGCCCAGAATGAATCCATGCCAAAGACTTGCTCTGGAAAGCATGGTTCAAGCCAGGCTCTTCAAACCTAAAAGCCAAATGCTTCTAAAACCAGTGGAGGGAGAGATCCTGAACTGGTACCAGCCCATACACTTTACTGGCAGAAGCAACACCCGTGTGCAAACTGGGGAAGGGGCTCAGAACAACCCATCCATGCATAAATCGATGTTTTCTTCCCCCCGCACCGCACTTCTATTTTTAATCTGCAAGGGCATTTATTTTCCCTCATCATCCAGATTTCTATTCCATTATTAGATAGAGAACTTAAAAATAAAAATCCACATTATATAAGGCACCCTGGAAAGCTGGGACACATGGCCCTGCAGGCAAGCCAGCAGCTATGTGCATATAGGGGGATCTTGCATAAAAGTGTTTAGTTCTCTTCTTGTAAAGTCTCCGGCAGCAGCCACTGAGGGAGCTGCACTTGTCCAATTACATTTAGAAAATGGCTCAAAACTAGAACATATTTTTTTAAAAATGGAGAAACTCTTTCTCCCTCCAGCCCTCTCTCAGATGAGCTAAAGAGCCCTTTTCCAGGACCGCGGAACCAGTCTTGCCTTTGTAAGATGGGTTCAAACATGCTGTGGCTGAAGAGCACTCGCCTGCTGCATTCCAGCTCCCACTGAATCCCAGTGGCAGAGACATTATTTTTGTGAGAGAGGATCCCAAACCCCCACTGAGGACAGGTTGTACCCAATCCCCCCTGGAAAAAGGGGTTCAGACTTCATCCTTCTGCACCCCAAAGTCAGTGGGAGCTGGAACAAGAAGTGCCCTTTATAAATCTCACCCTGCTTGTACTCGGAGATTATCTGGTTTTCCTTTCTCTGGCTCTGCACAAGAGTCACACAAAGTAATTAAAGCTCCTGACATAGACTTTCCTATTTAACCTGCTGTATTGGAACTGCTCCCTGTTCTGCCTTTAATGTAGCTGCTGATCTTTCAAAGATCTTGGTTGTGTCTCAGAAGCCAGCTGGAGGTGGGCTCTTCAAATAGAGTCAAAGAAAAATCGACATGGGGAAAGCTAACTAAACTGCAACTCAAAGAAAAGCTTCCTCTTTAGTTTGGAACAAATATTGAGACCTGCTTTATTACAAAGAGACTCTGCCATATTGCTAGGGGTTTATTTCTGGCTTAACACATGCACAGTTAATCTCTCGGTCAAAAAGTTGAAACCTGGGAAGAAGAGAAAAATGACCACCACAAATGTCATATTAAATTGGAAGATAATAAATTGCAAAGCAGAAGATTGGATTTTTCCTGTATCTTTATGTAATCACAGCAATTGCATTCATGCTATAGGCTGCAACACAATGGGTTCATCCATGTTCAAAAAGGAACGACTATAAAAACACCAGACCAAACAGATCAAGAAGCACTTCCGTAGGAAAGCAACTCAGATAAAATGAGATCTATAGTAGGCTTTGCCAGCTGAGTATCCACACATACAAAAACTGATGTTCGGGCTCAACTATACATAAATGCCATCACACAAATGATCCTGTTGATTTCTTACTGAATGATAAGAATGTTCTCTTTTGGCTGATACATTTGCAGACACTGGTGTTGACAGTTTAGCCGAGTTAATTGCTCAGGGCAGGAATTTCTCAAGGAGTTTCACAGTGTGGGAGACTATGGGGTGCTGGTGGATGGAAGGGTTTTAGGCAACATCCAAGAGGGTCTGTCCTCAGACAGCAGCTCTCTGCTGGAAAAGTAGTCAGGTCTGTCCCGGAGCCACATTTAATGGCATGAATCTCTAGGTTCTTGATGAAACTTGAGGTAGAAGATACAAGAAACAGGAGTACCCAGAATTAATTTCTGCAGACAAGAGAGGCATCTGATAGCTACATGATAAGAAAACTCTTCATTTTTGGTCTTGTTGACATAAATTATGTATCTTTGGGCTACATATATTCATGTAGCTTTAGACAAATAATAGGCACTATGGGCTGGTTTTTGTAGCTCTGTTTGCTTTCAAATTTAGAGTAATGCATAAACTCTTGGGTACTAATTCTAGAAACAAGAGACTGCCTTATGAGATTATCTGCAGTTCAATAGTCAGGGGACAAGGGAAATAAAAGGATTTACATTAGGAATTTTATAGTGACTTACTGCTCACTTATCTGAAAAATAGTTTGAGTCATAATTAGCCAGCCTTTTCAGTGCAGATTTCTATCTGCTGCACACCTTAAAATTTGCATTTTAATGGGCTAAAGATGTATATCAGTAATAGCACCAACGAATGCTCTCTTATCACTAGTAATAATACAATATATAGCTTAGGAGACTAACCTATCCACAGTACAGGAGGTTTGATCAATAAAGAGCAAACAGTGACAAAACCAAGACATACCTAAATGCCACTGTATTGACAAGCCTCTAAATAACAAAACCCAGGTGGAGGGCAAAACATATTAATGCCATGAACACGTGGATGGTTCAGCTAGTTGTGGTAAATAAGGGGTTCATTTTCACTTGTGCAATTGTATGAGGAAAAGTTCAATACAAATGTAGGTACTTATGGGGAGAAAGCAGATTACACATAAACAAATCCTAACAAGGTCCTAAGCATCATATTATGGATTTATTTATATTTTTTTTAAGAAACAAGAGGCTTGACTGCAAGTAAAGCAGCATATTATTCTAGTTCCCATTTATTTTTAATTCTAGACTTAAAACAGAACTAGCAACTACTAGGGCATTGTGGGTTTTTTTTCCTTCAGCTTTTAGGAGTAAACCTAACCTCTCATGAACAGAAAGCAGTAGCACTGCTCCCTCAGTATAATTTGTACAAACACAGCAACAAGGTGGGAGGAAGGATACGGATCTGACAAAAGAAGCCCCCCTGGTGAACAATCCAGCATCGCTTCCACAGCTTCCTGGGAGTACTGTGAATACCATTCAACTGTTGGTCTATACAGCACATAACACTATCAGCAATACCATTTGCCGTGGATTAATTATCAGTTTTTCCATACTACATATTCAGGTATTTCTGCTATGCCTTTGATCTGAACAGGACAGCTAAAAATCCTGGTGAACACCCAAGCTGAGGACAGATCAGCAACTGCAGTGTGATGGAGAACTCTTGAGAAAATATTTCATCTCCTTCTGTTTACATCCAACACAGACGAGAAAGAAAAGACAAAACAGAGAAGCACCACAAAGAGCAAAACCACACAAACAAACCACATACACACAAAGCCACCAAACAAACACCCCCCACACACACAAAACAACAAAAAACCAAACACCAAACCCACATATAACTTAGAATTTTTTATGTGCTAATCAGATGCTGGTTTACCACAGACCTGCCAAAGCAGCTTCTTCCAGTTGGGCACTGGCACGAGGGAAAGGGTGAGAAAAGGCGGCCACAGAAGAAAGGTGTGAAAAGCTACAATGATAGGTGATGGTGGCCTCTGACACGCAAAGGGCTTCATCTCCTGATGATATATTCCCTGACAAAAAGAATTAGACAAAATGACATCTTTTTCTCTTTAAACACCAGAAGAAATGTTTGGCTTGGGAAGGCTGGATTAAACATGGTTTAAGTTCACTGTTGAAACTGTCACTCCATGGTTGGAGGGAACCAGGGGGGCTGAGCAGCCTCCTTCTGCCATGTTTTCTAACAACCATCTTAGAAATAACTTCCCACTTTAGCTCTGCTTAGTTGTGCACCAACATGGCAGCACTGGGAAGGGAGAGCAAAGATCCTTTCTGTCTTCTTAAACCTAGGAACGTCATGGTGTCAGCAGATGACACAAACTTGAATAGTGGCACAACTGTAGATAAGGAATAAACTTAAAGGCAGACAGAGAGAAAATGTAAAGCTATTCACACAAAACTTCAATAATTCCTAGAGAGTGAAGTCTCTGGAAAAAAAAAAAAAATCCAACAAGCATTTAATATTTTTAGCAAGGGTCTATGGTAGATGTTTTTAAATCAAGGGCACACAATTGAACAGCAGAAGAATTGGATAAAAATACTAAGGCCTTTCAAATGCCTTGGTCTTCCAGTAAGTGTAAATGGCATTTGAAACCCCCAGCACTTTGAGGGCTCTTTGCAATGGCAGCAAGTCACCTCAGAGAAAACTAAAATCAGCCCAAAATAAAAGTATAAAAACACAGCCTGACTTGGGGCTTTGATTAAGACTGTCTGGAAAACAAAGATTCATTTCATAAAATTATTTCAAGGTCTTGGAAATGGTTTTTAATTTGCATTATAATGAAAACAAGATAAGCAGGAGAAGGAGGAATAGAGGCAGAAAAGGGGGAAATATCCATACTGTTGCCCAGTGATTAAATATGTGCTGCAATACAGGTCTTGGTTCAAGTGCTGTGATTCATAAAGCACCAAACCCCCATCAGTGCAATAAATAGTTACTCTTAATCGCAGAAATGGGACAAAGTCGGAAGGACTCATATCAAACGGGCAAATTCTCCAGCAGAAGATTACTTTAATCACTTTAATCAAAAGACCTACCACTTCTCTTCATCAACAATTAGCAGCTTCTCAGAATATTCCCAAAAGGGAGCTAAGACACCTCTTATTGACAAATCCAAGACCATATGTTACTTGATGCTAGTCGTTAAGACAGATTTTCTTGCAAATACAACTTCCTTGATTTAAAATCCACTGACATTCTGCAATAATCTTCCATTGTTAATAGATAGGACAGTCCTTCAAATCTGGAATTAACTCCTGTTGGCAGCAGTGCTGAGCTGTATCAATTGTAGAGGGAATGGTATCGTTATTCTTGAAAATGAAGTGTGGGTTTGGGGCTGTGCTGGCCAGGTATCCTCCATCACTGCAACATTTGGTAATTGCTCTTTTCTCAGTGTTGGGTTAGCACAAGGAAATCATCAAATTGAAGCAAAAGAAACACATGCTGCTAGTAAATACTCCAAGGCAAAAGTAACTGTGATGTCCGTCCCAACACTCAGTTTTTTGAGGAGGACAATGGGTCATGGGCGTGGGGAAACGGCACAAAAGAAACAGGAAGATGGTCACAAGCATCAGACACTGCACTTGTATTAAACTCACTTCTTCTTCATCATTTGCTATAGAGAAAGGCTTTGTATTCAAGGCAAATCATGAATTTCAGAGCCAATTCCTTTGCTGTGATTAGCTTTTGGTTGCCTCAACTTTCCGTGTTGAGGATGTACATTCAAAAACTAGAACAAGCTTTTTGTTGTCTGGGAAAACTATAGACCACTTGGATTTAATTGCACCATTCTTAAGCGAAGCTTTGACTTATATATATCTTACTGAGAAAATTAAATGTTTTTATCATCCAGCCATACTGAATAGTTAAGACTGCCGGTACTACTCATTAAATACACAGATGTTTTAAAGTTTAATTAGGGAACTGTAACAAACGGCCCAAATTTCATTAGCATATGGAAAATAAGGTAGTAGAGTTGAACATGCAAGAAGAGTTACTTAAGAACAAATAGTAACACTGAAAAATAAGAGTCTCATGGAAAAAAACTCAAATACTAAACAATATGGAGCCACCCAGGTGTTAGGGAATAAACCTCCTTAATACAGGGAAGTGGGTTTCCCTTTCTTGGCATCAGTTTTGTCCCCAGTAGAATGGGGAATACAAATGCAGCCCTTAAGCTATTAAATTCAGAATTACTTCCAGCTCCAAGTCTGTGGATGTCCCAAAGCCCACTGTATGCAAACATGTCTCAGCACTGGGAAGGGGTTTGTCTGTTTTTCTGAACTGCAGCTCGATAGCAGCTCAGTCTGACACAGGCAGAAAGCCTGGATCTGAACTCCCATCCATGACAGGTGTTACTGCCCAGGAGAAAATATTGTCCCTGTCTGCCAATAGTGACAGCATCAGAAGCGGAAATATTCTACATCAGCTCCCCCCATCCCCTTTCCAAAATCGCAATGCTGCATCAAAAATCATAAGCCTGACTTAAAATATTCCATTCTAGGTTATCTAGCTTTGTGATTCAGAGACTTCAATAAATATTTACTTGGTTTGGAGCTATTCCCGACAACCAAGATGGTTAAAAACTGTACTCTAAAATGAGCATGTCAGTTCTTTGGAATTCTTTTAAATTCAGCAGCTTGGATGTAAGTAAATGTATAAAAATTGAGATAATCACTCAATATGAACCTAGATGTATCTGTGAAATTTTTCTTCTAGCAGAGATGCAGATCACCATGATAACAGCAGAGAACCTTCCCGAGTCAATACATTTCTTAAAACACCTTGGCATTCAGTAATTTCTACTTCTTTAATCTGTCCCATTCATCGTTTTACATAAATGCTTCCTAGAATTTGAACATGCACACACAGTAAATCACAAGCAAAGTGAAAACAAAACAAATTAAAGGAGAAGCAGGAAAATAACCAATGTAATTGTTTTCCTGTCCAGGATGTCATTCAAATACTCCTTTTCTTTACATATGGTGAAATTAAAGGAATGGAAACCAAATGGCACAAGGTGACTACTTTTCTATTTTACTAACCCAAACCCTCCACACAAATAGCTGGACGATTTGCACCACCAGCATCTGAGATACAGTTATTGTTTTTTGCGCTCTTAATACCACCACTGACAAATGGAAACAACTCTCCTATTTTAGCACAACTTTCACGAGCTTTCGTTGCTGGGAAAATGCCTGAAGTCTTGACCTGAGACTTTTCCAAAATGATACAACAGTATTGGGTTTGAAAGTTTTCTCCTTTAACATTTAACTCAAGCTGCTGTTCTTTATTTGTTAGGAAAAATAAAGATAACTTAGTTTGAGTTAGAGCTCCATAAGTTTTCAATGGCCTGGAAAAGTAGCAACAATACCCCATGCACTGGGCTCCGAAGCTGTATTAGGGCTGGCTGGAATGTATCACTGCCCATTGGAAATAACCATCATCCATGCAGGTTTTTGGTCCTGTGCCTCCCAGCCAACACCACAAGGACATGAGGGGGTAGCCCAAAAGCTGCATCTTCCAGCACTGAAGCCCCATCAGCCAGCACAGAGGTCCTGGCCAAAGACGGTGGAAAATAAGTGATTTATATGAAATGGAAACATACCTACTCATTCACTTAATACTACAGTTTTGGGGAATATAGAACAAACTCTGAAATTCGGGTTAATGGCCACTAGTCCTCCAGTAAAATACATACATCATGCTGCATCTGTAGTCCGTTTGGGCTTCGACTTCAAAATACTATGTCCTACTGGCATAAAGCAACTCCCTCCCCCACCAATTTTATGAGGGTCTTTAAGTACACATAATATTCAATGTAACTATATAGGAAAATGTGCATGTTAAATACTGTATTTACTGATGTGCCTTAAGGTATGTGATTAACTGCTTCATTTTACCTGCCCTAAAAAGAACAGAAATTCAATATAAAGAGCTGTGCAATCCAAGTTCACATTCTACAGGGATTTTTGTAGGCTCAAATCCAAAATAAACTAATGAACAAATGAACTGGAGAAAATTCTAAAAACACACTCAGTGCTACTTCGGTTGAACCAGGAGAAATCCAGTGACCTGGGAATTAAATTGACGCAATTCGGTACTTCTTCACGACATACATTTTGTTCAAAGTTAACTGCTTAAGTGCTCAAGGGACTTTTCAATGGCAGACTGCAGTGGAAGTAACATTTCAGCTTTTAAATCATATTAAAAAACATAAATGATAAATTACAAATATAAAATTTCTAACAATTTAGAACAAGTCCCAAACGGGGTAGAGATGACATTGCTTGGGCCAAGTGGAGAAGACCCCCGAGGTCTGCTCTGAATTGCCTCAGATTGACTTACAGATTGACTTTGGAGCAAGTTACACAGGCCACCCTCCTTATACACCAACATCAGAAGTTAACCTAAATTAGGTACACAAATGTCATTTATTCAAGCACCTACCAAGTGCTTTACTTTATGCTTCAAAACTTTAAAACCCTCTTTGATTAGTATTGTGTCAATGTGGCCTCCTATCATTTAGCTATGATAGTTAGTTCTTCCACAGGTGTAGTGAGAGTCTTACTGATAGCAATACAGCATTTTTATTATAGACAGGTCTGTGATATTTATTCACTACCCAAAATACTTACAAGTGAGACTCTCCATCCTAAATCCATTACCTCTTCTGGAAAAACACTTATTATCTCAGTTCTCAGACTCGACAGGAGGTCAGGGTCAGAAGTGCTATGTCTCTGCAGAGTTCAGAGTTGCAATAAGAGGTCTCTGAAATGCAGAAGGGAGCTGTTCTGCATTGAATCAACTGCCCACAAGCCACCTCCAAAGCCTCAACCTACCTCACCCCAACCAAACAGCACATTACAGAACAAGACTAGAAAACTCGGTCACGCATGCAGCAGGAACAGGGTTAAGCTGGCTCCCTACTTGGTGCTATCAGGTTTTTGCCAGGAGCTGAATGCGTCAGGTGAAACCGTCAGACAAGGACACCCAAGGCACAGCCATGAAGGAGGCCTCAGCCCACCGCTGCTGCCATGGCCAGGACAAATTAGCACAGCATCATCTGCTGCACCAGTAACCCACAAATGAAGATGGTTGCCCTCCAGCTGCAACTCCAGCCCTTGCCTTTCTTCATCTCTGACCGTACACATATTTTTGTTGTTGTTTACAAGTACCAAGCATTTGGCAGCTTTCAGGGTTCACTTGATTCATACAGCCCCTCACAACACAGAAATCCTCAAAACTCAACTCAGCCTCTGGAAGTCGCTCTCCCTGCTCTGCTTCCCAAACAGAACAGCATGGCGCACTACAAAGTCACAGCTAACCTTCTTTTTACTGTTCAACAGCTTCTACAAAGGCAGTTAGTTCCAATAAGAGCCTCTGGGATCATTTGTACCCTCCTGCCTTTGCAACTCCGCTCTTATCAAGAGGCTCATCTCTTCCCATCACTCGCATCCCTGATGACCTCCCAGGCAGCAGCTGCCCCAAGCCCCCACTGACCAGCTGCCCCTTCAGCTGGGTGTCCATTGAGCCAGAGCAACAGCAGCCAAATGGACCCAAGTCTTAGTTAGAAAGAAATCAGAAAAGAACAGACTCACTTAAACACATAAAAACAACCAAAAGACCCAACAACAAAAAACAACCAAAAATCCCCGACCAACCAACCCACAAAAACACACAACCAAAAAAACCTTAGTAGAACCTTTCTGATGTTTTGAGTAATCCTTTAATGGGGAGCACTTCAAGGGATATAATGTGTTTTCTGGGTCCAGTGAGACTTCACAGATCTCGTACAGTAAATAGGTACACAGCAATTTCAAAGTTCGGAAAAGCTGGTTGATGTAGAGCCCCTGCTCTATTTATTTTTTTTTTTAGGCAAAAATAAGGAAGATAAACCCCAAAATACTTACCAGAAACATTAATTCTATCTGAAAGTACGTGTTTTGCAGCTTTTGGAAGTTACCTGGTGCCCATCATCAGTCCTACTGGTTAAGAAACCCTTCATGCAAGAGAATATTTTTTGGCAGACCCCAGAAGCATGTGTTCGCATTGGATTTACTTACAGATACTATAGTACTGTGAAAACTTGGTAGAGTACTCAAGATTTAACTAGCAGTGGCTGGAAGAGTCTTTCAGAATCACTGTTTTATTAACACATGGGAATAAATCATTTAAAACTAACAGCATAACGTCTGTGTTACTATATCAGGGAAATGTGAGCTTTAGTGTACGTCAGTACCTGAATTATTCAAGTATCTGAAATGCATCTCATGATTTTGATGCATTCCACAAAAAATACAGTAGATTTTTATCTGAAGATAGGAGTTAGAGATGAAAACAGATTGCTGCTAGATTCTATTGGTAAACATCCTAGATAAAAATGTTAGATGAAATCTTCCCATTTAACCTTGCTTATCTTCTCACCCAACAGAGAAAATTATTTAGTAACAGAGCAAATCTCAGAGGTCTGTTTGATGCAAACTATGAAAAGTAAATTTGAAAAATTAAATTAAGCATTCTTGAAATTATTGAGACCTCTGACCTTCAGGAAGTACCAACACAGAGTCTGTGACCCAGGTGGAAACCGTCAACCTCACTTTGCCCAGCGAACTTCACCACTGCAACAAGGAAAAGAAAACAAAAAGGTGCGCATTTTACCAGCTTTAAATCCTCATAAATTTGTTTCCTTTAATTACTTTCTCTTAGCACTCCAGTGGGTCAAGGACACCAGCATACTGCAGCATCTGGGATTCATGCTGTGTTTTCTGAAGAGAAAGTGTAAATGGAAGTAGGTGTTGACACTGCATAAGAAACACGGTATTTCTCAGCAGACCTAATGGGTTATTACACAGGAACTAATGAAAGGTAAACTTTGCTGTGTGAGAGCCTTCTGTCAGTAATAAGGTACAGAAAAGGGAAATGATCTGGTTTAATTTAAAAAAAAATACTGTCTTGATACAACTTATAAAATCAAATAATAGCCCGAGTTGGCTGAGGATGTAACTTGACATAATTTCAGCAGAGTTATGCAGATTTACAGCAGAAGTGAATTTTCTCACACATGTTTGCTGTTAATGAAAAACTGCCCATTGAATTCTTCCGTGAGACCTGCGAGCTGTCAGTGTCCTGCATGTTGGATGGTGACAGCGAGAACCCCGGCATCTCTGCCACAAAGTCACCCCAGGTGCTCGAGAGGTGGCACAGCGTGCTGATGCCTGGTCCAAAATGCAGTGACCCATCAGGAGTAGTTAAGCATTCGCCCTCATGAGCTCTACAAATATTCATCAAGAGGTGACAACAATGTAATTCAGCCCTGGACAACGACAGTGTCCTCTAGCCAGAGCAGAGGTGGCAGCGGTCACAGTACAGTGGCAACCTCTATTTTTCCACCCTTTGGAAAATTTTATATATTCAAATATTGCCATCTTTTGGCAAATAAAGCCACAAACTGGCATGCATCAGTAACACCTGTTATTAAGGCTGGTTTTGGAAGGAAGTGGTTTTGTTTTAATGGTAAGGGCCTTGATGAAACACCCCATCAATCCTATCCATGGGCTTTGAGTATTACAATTTATTACTCACAGAAATGAGACTATTAAAGGACATGATGGGTAGCCTATTAAAACCAAGAAGAGAACTGCACATTTCAGTCCTCTCCTTCTCGTCCTCGCAAACCCTCTTTTGTTTTGGTGAGGTCTCCTTTATTCTTTTCCCAAATGACCTTCCCCTCACCCAAAGCCATAGAGCAACTCAGCGAAGAAAAACTACCCCTGTCACTGTCCCCTGCACAGGGCCCTTCTCTAACACAGCTCAGAGGACTTTCTGTCATTGACATATAGGAAGTCATTTTGTCTTCTGCTCTAGAAAAATGCCAGTGGGACAACGGTTAGGAGGAGGGATTTGTTTTTCACTTTCTTCGCAGCTGCCTTTGAGGAGGGTGCTCTGCCCCACAGGTCCCCCCTGCAAAGGGGCACAGGTTAAAATGAACATCTGGGTAAGGCAAGAGGAGAAATGCCGGTAAATCCAGCCCATGTTAATTTCAACACCCAATAAGGTTTATGTGTATTTTTCTGGATGTGCAAATCCTTCTTCGTCCTTACTATTTTCATTTGAAACAGAGAAGAAATGATAAAAATGCCCACATTTTTCTTGTGCTGTTTCACCTCTGGAAGCACATATAACCTTGGGAGGGAAGTGCTTGACCTTGTCACATCTGGAATCCAATCAGCTGAGAAAACCCATGATGAGCCTGGGAGTCCTTTATGTGATGTCCCGGCCCCCGCGCAAATCCAGCCCCAAAACAGAACCCCTTCCCCTTTTGGTGAGAGGTGGGTAACCCATCCTCTTCAACCTGTGCTTTATTTCCAGATAACATCTCCAGTCATTAGCAAACTTAAAGAAAAGTGGCACAGACTTTAAAATTGAAAGCATACTTAACATTTTATCCCTGTCCTTTTTTATCCTGTCCCTTCCAATAGTCATTAAATTTATTAAGTGGCTTCTACAAGTGACTCCTCTCACTTCTAAAAACGACCAGATGATCAGCACAGAATATATATCTAGGTTCATTCCCCCTTTTCTTATCTTTTCTGACAAACCACTCTCCTTCACAGTTTTATCTATATAATTGATGAACCACACATGACATAATTTACAGCCCTCTCTAGCAACCTTCTACACTGCACACCCGTCATTCCAGGATAGCACTCTCTCAACCTGCTGCTCTGGCCAGCCCTTATAAATTAATGTGTTTTTTTTTCCTTTGGTTTATACAAAATTGCAATGGAATAACCAAGAACAGAGGCTTAACGAAGATATCAGACAAAATATGCCAAATGGCTAAAATAAAAAAAAATATATAAATGAAAAAAATAATCTAGTTACCAGAAATAGCTGCATTTATTGTTTGTGCACACAAAAGCACACCTCAGCCCTTTGTGAAGAGAATTCAGGACTAGTAGATACACTAAAAGGTAGGGAATGGAGGAAAAGGATGCTGTTCCTGTTTTCTCTTCCCTTTCTCTTAATGCACAGAAGACCTTGCATCTATCATTCTCTTATTAAGAAAGCAGGAGCTGTGTCTTGGAAAGGAAACGTTTCCATTGCATTTCCTAATAGTGGTGTGCGACAGACAAATGAACTATATCAATTCTTCCACAAAGAGCAGAATACGGCAGCAGATAGAAAGTAGCTCCTGTACTGTACAATATATTCATCAATGACTTGGATGAGGGAATAGAGTGCACTGCCAGCAAGTTTGCTGATGACACCAAGCTGGGAGGAGTGGCTGACACGCCAGAGGCTGTGCTGCCATCCAGAAACCTGGACAGGCTGGAGAGTTGGGCAGGGAAAAATTTAATGAAATATAACAAGGGCAAGTGTAGAGTCTTGCAATGGGGCAGGAACAACCACAGGTTCCAGTATAAGTTGGGGAATGACCTGTTGGAGAGCAGTGTAGGGGAAAGGGACCTTAGGGTCCTGGGGGACAGCAGGATGAAGATGAGCCAGCACTGTGCCTTTATGGCCAGGAAGGCCAATGGTACCTGGGGTGTATTAGAAGGGCAGTGGTTAGTAGGTCAAGCGAAATTCTCCCGCTCTACTCTGCCCTGGTGAGACCACACCTGGAATATTGTGTCCAGTTCTGGGCCCCTCAGTTCCAGAGGACAGGGAACTGCTGGAGAGAGTCCAGCGCAGCCACCAAGATGCTGAAGGGAGTGGAGCATCTCCCGTGTGAGGAAAGGCTGAGGGAGCTGGGGCTCTGGAGCTTGGAGAAGAGGAGACTGAGGGGTGACCTTATCAATGTTTATAAATATGTAAAGAGTGATATCATGAGGATGGAGCCAGGCTCTTCTCGGTAACAACCAATGATAGGACAGGGGGCAATGGGTACAAACTGGAACACGGGAAGTTCCACTTAAATATGAGAAGAAACTTCTTCACAGTGAGGATGCCAGAGCCTGGCCCAGGCTGCCCAGGGAGGTTGTGGAGTCTCCTTCTCTGCAGACATTCAAACCCGCCTGGACACCTTCCTGTGTGACCTCAGCTGGGTGTTCCTGCTCTGGCGGGGGGATTGCACTGGATGAGCTTTTGAGGTCCCTTCCAATCTCTAACATTCTGTGATTCTGTGATAAGAGGAGCCATCAGCATGGGGACAGCAAGCATGAAAGTGTGCCTTTATGTGGTCTGAGATAGATTACAGGATCTCTACAATTTGAGTGAAAATAGTGAGAGAGAAAGCCTCTCCACAAAATTACGAGAACAATAGAAGGGCTCACATATATGCGGAGATAAAAAACCATGGGGTTGTACATGGTGGATAGGTTGGGTCTGGCCCCTAATTCAGGTTGCTTTATGAATTCGTTTTAATCCAGAGCTTCAACCTGAGCTTCTGATGTTCAAATGAGCAAAACTCACTTTCACCCAGAAAAATGACAATCTCTGCCTTGGTGGAGTAACATTGAGCATGTAAACCTTTGTCTTTCCTTCCCATTTCATTGAGATAATTCTATTAGGAATGTTTTTCTGCTGTGGTAAGCAGGATCCTGGGAAAAGGAGATAAATTCTTTTAATTATTGCGTATCCCGTAGCTCAGCAGCGAGCTGTGATGGGGCAGCACTACAACCTGCAGACATGAAGGCATCTGCCTGAAAACGCAGCAGAGATGCCCCCTGCCATCTCCGACCGCTCCGAGAGACAAAGGCTGTGAGCAGCCTGGGGAAGAAAACCTGATCCACTGCTCCGTTCCTGAAAAATGGGAAAGCAGCTCTTTTTATATTTCTTTTCCAAGGCTCTGCTGTGTCCTTCAACTTTATCTTACAGGATGTGCAACACGCATCATTCCCTTCCAGCTGCCCCTGACATCCCAAGGTATTACTGGAAAAAAAACAACAAGCTGAGGATCAACTTTTACCCTCCTTTTCCATAGGTATTGCTTAGGAAATGTACGTAGCAGTCAAAGGTGCATGAAGACAGCTCAAAATAGCTGCGTCATCTGATTTATTTCTGACTTAAACTGGAAAACACATTGTTCTTAGATTAAAAAGTCCTTTTATTTTTAGAAGTGATGTATCAAATATGCATGAATGGGCACACATCTTTTCTACTGAGTGATTCCAAGTGTCAGGTTAGGCTCAGATGGCGCCACCCTTCTAGTTAGACCTTAAAACCAAATTTCAAAACAAGAAGGAGCTAGACAAAGCTCAGGAGAAAAATCTGACATCAGTATCAGAGTGCCATGTACTGTAAATGGTCAGAGGGGGTAACGATCAGAGAGATAAATTAATTTTCATGAACTTCCTTCTCCTCCTACAGAAAAGTCCTAATTGAGGAGCATTTTCTCTGACCACAACATGAAACCTCTGGTGAACGAGCTCATTATCCAAGTGCCACGCTGGGCCAAGATTTGACGCATATTACTTTTTAATAGGCATGTGCTGACTATTTGCAAATAAGTAGTTATCTGAAAGAGTGAGAATAAAGCTGGCTGGCTACATTTTTCTACTTTTAACTGAGAAGGAGGGACTGTGTGTCTGTCTTGCTTCCCCACAGCATCCAGAACCACAAATGGGGTGCCTCCTCCCTGCTCACCTCTTGCTGCAGGCCATCACTTCAATGTGGGTCTTCTTAGTGCCCCTGACCTGTTACAATTAACCACCAAGCGTTTTGTCGCTGCCTTCAAGCAGAGCGGAAGAGAGGGAATAGCTCTGACTTCTGCTCAAGCCTCCAGCAATTACCAACCCACCATATTCCATCAGGTCTTGTCTAGCACGGGTTGAAGGAAAATCCCTCAAGATCATCTCTGGATATTAGCTGGACACTTCAGGAGATGAAGATTCTTTTACTGTTTAATTTGATGACATAGATAGAGCAAATGCATAAGCACTTGCCTGACAGTTTAAAAGCAGGAATTTTGTTTCCTTGCCATTTTTTAAGGTATCTGCCTAACTACTTTATCATCTGATTTCCAAATTGCCCTTTCAAGCCTTGCAGCAAAATGTGCATAATTGTGATGGATTTTTTTCTTTCCCTTCCCTTTGTCAACAAATGCAAGTCAAGTGTAGTAAACTAAAAGAACCCACACCACCAGAAACAGACTAACAAGTTCTTCCAGCTATTTATCTAATTTGTATTGACATGAAAACTCATGAATTCAATTTAAAAGAATAAGTAAAAGTCAGGAGCAAGGCATTTACATTTATGTGTCCTTCTTGTTGAACATCAAAACAAGACCCCTGCAGTGCTGGTCATATGAAAAAGCCATTAACTGATTTGGTACTGAAGTGGCAAATTTCAGCTCAGTCGTGATAAATGTGTTCAACTTAGTTTGAACAAGATAAAGCAGAAGAAACCAAAATGAGATTATAACAGTGGCCTTCCTGGTGTTTAAATGTGTATGTTACTGGATGCTTGGGACACTGATCTTTATCTAAGGAGTTTAAGTATTATCCAGCACTCTTTAGCTCATCTTTGAAGTACTTGGTTTAATAGTACGCTAATTTCAGCCATGCATTTTGTAAATACACAGACCAACAAAGATGCTTCATTCACATCAACACGCAGGAAAGGCACAAATGCATGGGTATTAAATCTACTCTGGTTTGATTTGCATCACTTAGAGCTACAAATGCAGCCTAGAGGAGCTAGAGATGCTCAGGGACACTGAAGATCACACCATTTTTTAAGCTGTGCTACTTTTGTCTGCGATGCTGAGCACTTTCTGACTTTTCCATGCCCCACTTTACCCATGTGTAAAATCTGCATGATAAAACAGAGGTGTTTGGAAATTAATTGTCACTGATAGAGCCCTGAGAATCTTGAGTGAAAAGGGCTTCAAGAATGTCTAATAGGATCATTAAGTGAAATGCCAGCTGAGGTATTAAAAGCAGGGTCAAATTTTTCAGGCTACAAGGAAAACTGAAGGGGGTAGGGCAGAGATGAAGACCCCAGAAGAGGAAGAAAGTGGAGTACAGGCAATGAAAGAACCTGTCAGACATCAGGATCAGAGACAGAACAAAGGTCTGAATTATTAAAGCCAACTAACAACTTACTAAAGAGACAAGTCTTTAAAAATGAAAGGTTTAGACATTAATCACCTAAGGAGCAAACAAATTGTAAGAGAGCAATGACGAGGTAGATGCCACCAAATGGACCCAGAGACTACGAGAAGGACCCAGAATGTACTCAGCGGCTGAAAAATAAAACACACCTTATTTAAGTGCAAAGCTCATTGAATTGGCCTAAGGGTAACACACTGTAGTCACAAACACATTTACAGACAGGGATGTCTGGTATTAGCGAACATTTTACATTAAGGAAAAGGTATAATGACGATTTAGTGTTGGAAGTTGGACAAAATCAACCTCAAAATAAAATATACAGCTTCCTAGCACTGATTAAAGTTGGTAGCCTAAGGCAGATGTTTCACTTTTTGCCACTTAGGGTTTTTAAGCTGTGCTTCAGAGCTACAAAGAATTTTCCCCTCTTCTCACTGCATGACTTGACTTTGTGCTGTTTCTCTTCTGCTCAGCACAAGCTGAGGAGGGAGTTTCTGCACCCAGCAGACTGGCATTTTGACATCATTCTGACAGTAGAAAGAATATGTGTAGGTACTTGGCTCTTGTCCTTGGGAAGTTGGTGAGAGTTGAAGTTACTTGTTCATTTTTTCAAGAACTAAAATAATTGGGTCACTGAAGTATTGAAGCGGGTTATTCATGGAAATACATCAAGGTTGTACAGGCTTAGGTTTCACGTGGATGATCTAATGGCTCCCCCAGAAAACAATTAGAAGCGATTTCTGTCTTTCTTCTATGCAGAAATTGATTTGTTCCCATGCAGCAGCCAACCAAGCCAAGCTTGACTGGCAGGTAAGTAGAAAATGATTTACAATGGGAAAACATGACACTAATTCTAAGCAAAATCTTGTCTATTATGATTCAAAGGTCATATAGCTATACCTGGACATCGTAGTGATAGGTTTCTTGAGTTCAAGCTGGCTGTTTTCATGCCACTGCTGAGTTGATATTGATGCTGCGTTAAGATGTTGACATCATCACATTTCTAATGATAATATGAATCTCCCCCTTCTGTGAATATCAAAGAGCCATATGGTCAATTAGTGTACCCAATGCTTGCCCAGCATTATTAGAACTTGCAACACAGAAATACATATTTTTAATTCTTGCTTGCATTCAAATAAAAAGCTGTTAACATTAAAAAAAAAAAAAAAAAGTATGGTGAGCTTACAGCTTTTCTTAAGGAATCCTGGGGGAGAACTGGCACTCAGATACACACAGAAAAAAGAAGATTCACTGCAAATTTGAGACAGGGAGAATAAAGCCCATGAAGCAGGAAGTTACGTTCATGTATAGCATGTATAATAATATAAATAATTCATTCCAAAAAGTATGTGTTGTAGATTACCTGGCAAACAAATGTCTTTGTTTAGGACTCATGACTTCTATTAGTATTAATTATTTATGCTGCCAACTTTAAATGTATAGTGGCCTTAAAGCAAGGGCAATACCTATTAAGTTTAATTACTTTCTCCTTCAGCCTAAGCAATAAAGAAGTATGGCAGAGGTCTGGTTATTAACTGAGCGTGGCATCCAAATGAAGACACAGTACACAATAATTGTACTTGTTGGGCCACAAGCTGGTGTTTCTCATTGGTCTCTCCTATTCCAGAGATGAGACGGGCTGTAGGTAGACAGCAAAGATTTTCCTCCCTTGACCTACTTTGCACAAAATCTTGTCCTCAGTCCCATTTAAGCCCTCATCACCTCAGCAGAAAGCCCTTGCATCAAAGGACAAACAGGTCCCTCCCTGCTTGCACATCAACCAGCTAAAGCCACGGCTTCAAATATTCGAAGGACTTATCTTCTGCAGTTTTTGGCTGGTTGGCTGATTCTGAACAAAAGAAGTATCTGCCTAGACACCAGTGCGTTCCATGTTTTTCAGAAAAATAATCATGTTTTTACTTGCTTTGAACAATGTGTGCCAGCATCTTTTATAAAGCTACTGAAATTTGCTCTGAGGATGTGCTTTAGCAGTAGAAGAGTGATGTTTATGTTTTTTTGTGTCTATATCTATAGCTTTGAAACTTGTTTAAGTCTACCATTACCTTTAGAATTTCTCAGGAGCTAGGTCACATTGCAAATACGGGATTAAAATATGACAGGAAAAAGAGTTTGTTTTTTAACCGAACAAAAATAATAAGTGACAAGGGCAATAGGTTGCCCCAAAGCACAAAGACTTCCACAGGACTAAGATACCCTGCATGGTCCTGCCACCACTCCCTTTTCTTATTTAAACTCTTCTGCACAGCTTTCCATGTCATTCCAATCATTATGGCTTCTCTTTACCATATCAAACAGTTTTCAGATGCATTTCTTCTTTTCTCACTTTTCATCCCAGAACAAATATATTCTGTGGATATTTCAGAATCAGGATCCCATAGAGTTCCTGCATTCAAACCAGCCTGTATTTCTGCCCAAAAGCGATCTTAGGTCATCCCTGACATAGTCACTGTGAATGATGCACCAAAACTTTACTTCTTACTTATTCAAAAAAGGATGAAAAAGGAATTCAAACAATGCAATTCTCACACTAGGAATATTTGTTTTTAAAAAAAAAAATCAAGCACATATCACAGCATATAAAAATGCATCTGCTAGTATTTGTCTAATCTTCCCACGCAGGTTCAACAATTTACATGAAATTAGCAGACCAGTGTATGCTAATAAGCATCAAAATGACTAACTGCCCATTTGCATTCTCAGGCACCCAGAACAGCAATCAAGGAATTATTAGTACCAGCTTAAAACAGGAAGGAAATTCCAACTAGATTTTTATGTGCGGCTTTTGGCCATTTGAAGCATCAGACATGTGCTGAATTCACAAAATGAGATAAGATCCTGGCCTCCATTTTACAGTCAGCAAATAGATAAATGTGGGTCTTAATTACAAGTGTATATTTACAACACTAAAAAAAATCACACACAAAAGAATCTATACCGTTGGCCCTAGAGAGAAAGACTGTAACAACTTGCCTAAGTCTGAGATTGATGGGAAAAGCAGTAGTGCTGCAGCACGGCTCCCTGCAACTACCTGAAAGAGGTTGGAGTGAGGGGGGTGTTGGTCTCTTCTCCCAGGTAAGAAGTGACAGGGCGAGAGGAAATGGCCTCAAGTTGCACCAGGGAAGGTTCAGATTGGATATTAGGAAAAATAGCTTCCCAAAAAGGGCTGTCAGGCAGTGGAACAGGCTGCCCAGGGCAGTGGTGGAGTCACCATCCCTGGAGGCCTTTAGAAGATAAGTAGATAAGGTTTTTAGGGACATGGTTTAGCGCTGGGCAGTGTTAGGTTCACAGTCGGACTTGATATCTTAAAGGTATTTTTCTAACCTAAATGATTCAATGATTCTATGGCCATCCAGAGGAGAGACTCCACAACTGCCACTTGAGCAGAGGGAGAAGGAAAAATCCAAAGCCCTCAGCAGCCTCCTGAACAGCATGGACATCATTTGGGATAGAGAAAACTTACCCACAGAACAGAAGCAAAACTCATCCTTGTGTGCATTCCAGGGGTGACATAAATGTTAATAAAGTAAAGTACCTGGTGACAAAAGGACAAAAACATATCCTTGTGCTTTTTGATATGGGACAAAAAATACTGCACTGAGAGTATTTCTCTCTACAGTCGGGAAACCTTTTCCCTTTAGGTGTCTGTATCTTCCTTTCATGCTATAATCAAATAAGAATTGATGCAAAAAGCATCAAATTCATTTCTTTTCCTTGCTTCCCCTAGTTATTGCCTATTCTGACTTAGTTCAGCAGAATAAAGTCAATTTTTTCTGGGAAGAAGCCACAGCAGAGGACATCCCAGTGGGACTGGTGTCCTCCCACACCCACTGTCTCTCCTCCACAGGAATATGGAAATCAGAGAGATGATCTCTGTGAGCTGCAAATAAAGAAAATAAACTAAGGAAAAGAAAAACAAAAGAAAGAAAGAAAGAAGAAAATTAATAGACAGAACATGATAGTTAAAATAGACAATCAAAAAATGTTATGAACGGGGGGAAACCATTGAAGAAATACCTTCAGCCCTAACATCAGCACCAGTGGCTGCCAAGGAAACTTCTCTGGGAAGGCAGAGGCTGCAGCAGAAATCATTTAGTGCAGCAAAACCAGCGCTCAAAGGGAGGATGTAAGAAAAAAACTGTGTGGCTGTTATACAAGCGCAAGTGAATCTGGGGAGACAAGAAGCTAACAAGGAACTGGAAAAAAGGCTTTAATTGCCAAACTGCTGAATTACAGAGATCTGACAGATTGTAGGAATCGGTGCAGCACAGACTTACTGTCAGCATCAGACAAAACTTTGTAAGAGGATAATTTTATCGCAGATGAAATCAGAGACACACAAGCAGCTAAAAGAAAAACAAGAAGGTTTCCGAAGGGAATTGTGCACCCATCATCGTTAACTTTATTGACTTTGAAAAAACCTTTGATAGTCTGGACAAAAATGCTTCCAGAAGATAAAGCCTAAATGTGGATTATCTCAGGAGATAACGAGAAAAATAGGAAACCTTTATTGAGATCCTGACGGGCATGAGAGACTCAGAATAGCAACTGGAGTCAAGCAAAGCTTTTCTAGTGCCTGTGCATTTGTTCATTAGAAAATTACTGGCAGAAAGAAGCCAACAACCCATAGTTTTGTAGACAGTAAGGCAGATTTCTCAGTTTCTGCATATAAGAACCAGGCGGACACCACACATTGGGTGATATAGGGGAGGACTGAAAAGAGGTGGGAAAAAATTGCCATGAGAACAGTCCAGGACATGCACAACTGTAAGAATGAGAAACCCAATGTAACTGTTATGCAAAAGTCAGTGGTGAATGTAGAAAGGTTTAACTCCTCTTCTAATCTATCAGCAGAAGAAATAAAAACAAGAATAGCAGGAGTAGGTGAAGATATGAACCAGTCAGGCAGACAGTGGAATAACAGAGTATGTGTCATTAGCAATTGGTTGTTAGGCCATTCTTTTTTCTTACCATAAACTGTGGATATTTTTGCAGCACAGAAAAGATTAATAATGTTAGAAATCCAGAGTGAAGTGCACATCCAAAACAATTGGGACCAAGACTCACAGTTTTTTCCTCACTTAAGAGAGAAGAATGCCTTTAAATTTAGGCATGATAGTCGCTGAAATAATCACTGATGGACAAAAAGAAACCATGCAGGAGCCATTACAGAAAGCACTGGTAATCAGTGGAACATGAGGATAAAGCTTGTGTTTGTTTTTTTCCTCTCTACTTTGTGTGCCTGTGTTGCACTCCCCTTTCTTGGAAAAAGCAGATGCTTTTCTAAGTTATTTTCCTAGCTTTCACGTTTCTAATTCACATGCAACATATAATTTGCTTTTCTTCATACCATCATCTTCCCAGGCCACTCTCCCAGCAGTGAGTAACAAACAATGTTGATCACCTCCTGCTATTTGTAAATCTCTACCTGACAGTATCTCAAATTACCAAGATAATTTACTATTCTCAATTAAAATAAAGGTACATTGAGACCAAGAAAGAAATTAAATGCTGCAAGTAGCCCATCAGGGTACCAAAAAACAACCTGGAATGTAGATTTATATCTGCAAGTGAACAGCTCATATAGTAATAACAATTTTCACACTGCTCTGAGGATGCTTTTGGGAGAGTATGGAACTAAATGTGACATTATAAAATACATCATTCTGTAAAAAATATTTATGCACTCAAATAAAGGGTATGGCAAAAATCATTAATATTACATTAAAAACTCTTTTGAATAAATCAATATTTTTAAAGTATAATTTTAAAAATATGTATTTCTGAGAAGCATATTCCAGCCCTCCATTGCAAGCACAACAGGAGGCTGTAAAACCTCATATTAATTTTCTCTAGTTCACAGACCTCAAAAGCATGATGTGAGCTCCTGTTCAGGAAAGGTGAGCCTTCCCAGCTTTCCTTGGCTTGTCATCACCAACAGCATCATTAATTTAAGCAACACAGGGGCTAATTCATTTATATCAAGTTTTGTTCGTCCAGTGCACTGCTTACAGCTCCACAGCCCTTCATCCTCACTTCAGCCGCATGGAGGGAGCAGCAGAGGAGAGAGCACGGCATCGATGGGCACACGGGAGATGATGGACATGGGCTGCGGGGAGTGATGCAGCGCAGCAGGAACAAGTAGCGGTAGTGAAGTGAGTGCCTGTCACAAGTGGGGCTGAGGCACATTCATTAGAGGCGTCTGTGTGAATCTGCTCACTAAACTGTACTTTTTCAGCCTCTGGTCTCCATTTTCATCTGCTGGTACCCCTCTGTGACATAAATTCCCTCAAACAAAAAAAACAGACAAACCACATGTGAAAACCCCATCACCAACAATGAGAAAAACACACAGACACACACACAAAAACAGAAATGGAGAAAAAAGGAAAAGAAGAAAACAAAACCACACACACACAAACAACCACCACCTACCTTTTCTTCCTCTCTCACTCTGTTCTTACACATGTAGCAACCACCAGGAAATGTGCTAGTTTTTTACCTCATCCTTTCACCATATGGTGCAAATACTGTGAGTTTTATTGTACGAGAAGAAGGGAATGTGCCTGTAGAGGTTGTCCTTTTCCTGGGCCATAATGGCTGCACCACAGGATTCAATGCTCATCTCCCTCTCTCAAAAAAAAAAAAACAAACCCTGCCTTAAATTTCATGCTGTCCATCTGTTCTTTCATGAAGGTGGTGAACATGGTGTAAAGGCAAACCACAATATAAAATCTGAACCCAAAGTGGCTTAAAAACCGTTGCCCATGCTGAATACTAACACAAGTACTCAGGTTTGCTAGGACAGTAACAGCACGATGTTGTTCACAATGGTTAACTTTTCCAAAGCACCTTTATAAAAAGCTTTTTATTCAAAGGCTGGATATACTAGATTATAGTATGTGTGACTACGTGAGCTCTGCTGGGTGATTGTCACATTTTCCCCCACTCTGCCCCTTCTGCATCACACCACGACTCTCCCCAGGTGCTGCCGGATGCAGGATGCCTTCCCTAAGTACACAGCTTTTTTAAAACCCAGCCAGTTCTGCTCCCTCTTTTGTTGTAAGTATTGTAGGAGAAATAATCCACAATTCTTTTAAGATATTTACTTATCCTTCAGACATGAAAGTGTTTCAAAAGCAATTCCAGCATCTATGTTATTGAATTGCCACTTTTTTTCTTAAATTAAAGCCATACAATGTGATACAATGCCCAGTTACAATAGTTAGTCATTCCATTATAATCAAGTGTTGCTGGCTTAGCTCTTGAAAAAAATGTATTTTTTAATACATTTTTGTGACTCCACTTGTAATTCCAAATATTGATTAAAAAGTGTACAGCTTTTGGGATCCTTGTTTCCATTTATCGCAATAATGATGGTGTGGCTACTTGGGAAAGAAGAAAACTGCCAAGATATGAAAAAAAAAAAAAAAATCAGGAACTAAATCAGCCCAGGAATGGTGTGCTTCAGGGTACAATAGGAGAGTTTCCATATTCTTTTAGAGTCCATGGTGCCTGTATGGGCAGAGCACTTCCCCAGCACAATGTTCTGGTGTGGGTTCAGGTACGGTGACAGATTTTACTGCAAGGGCTGAGCCAACTCCTGCTCCTCCCTCTCCACCCTGCCCGCCCCACGGCTTTCTGCTCCCATGTGTAGCAGCTCCCAGGAGAACACAGTTCACAAATTGCAATATGAAAATTAATGGTTCTTTTTATTATGTGGGTGGGGAGGGGAGGGAGAGCCATGTTACTTGTCAGCATATCAGTATAATTCACTTGAGTGTTTTCAAAGCTGATGCTCAAGTAGACCTTTACAAGTGTTTACGAGCCAGATTTGCACTGACTTTGCACCTTTAAAACAATGACCTTATATCCCACTGACTTGTCTGGGCACGGGCTCAAGAGCCTGACTTACTTTCGAAAAGTTCAGTCCATGGATCAGTACTAAAAAGCCGTTACAAGCGATGACTATTTGATGGCCATTAAGAGAAGTCTGTGGGCTCTATCCATCTCCCTGTGGTCATGCTCCCAGCAGGAAAGGATTGTCAATGAACCTCGAGCTGGACTTAAGACCAAGCTGCAACCTCTCACCCAAACCATGACACTCTTTGGGGTCAGAGCTGCCCCATGCTTCCTAAAGCATGATCTGTGACCAATAAAACATTTATGTTGTTTTAAGTAGCAATAAAAACACTTAGGTAGGACATAGAAAATGTATTTTTGTAAATATTAAAACATCAAGGAAATACATACCTCTCAGAAATAATGAAATTTACACTGCATTTACAGCAGGCAAATAAAAAGCTGATTTATAAAACAATAAGAATAAAATCCTTGACAGATTCTAATAAATTATACATAAGTGAACCTTTGTAGTCGACCATTTTTCTTAAACTTCATGATATCCCTTAGTCAAAATCTCTACAAGATAAAGTTAAGCGGTTTCCTTGTTTCCACTTTCTTGAAACAAGCCTGAATAGTATTTTATCATTATAACAAGGAACAGCCATTTTCGGAAAAATGCCTACATTTCTGAGAGGATTTGACGCATTACAGTCTCATGTCTGTCCAGTTATGTCAACAGATATTGCTTTGACATTAATGGAAGTGATCAACATTAGTGAATCTGACAAGTCACAGAACTAAGGTGCACAGTCAGAAAAAATTAATGTTGAACAGACATAGCCAGGAAGGTAAGTGAAACACTGAAGAGATCAACTATGCCCTGCACAAGTCCCGACATTCCCACAGCATCAACGCCTGAGCTTTCCTACAATCTACAATGGAGCATTTTAAATCTTCTCACTTCCGCAGATGATAGACCATACAAATTGTCCTTCCAGGGAACCACGGTGCATGCTGCTGCCTGTAGCAACAGGAGGAAGGGTTTGCGGATGGCTCAGCACAGTTCATTGTCTTTGTTGATGTATTAAAACTCTGCCCAGTTTTTTAATTGTATGCATGGAGACGTACATACAAAGCAATAGGTATCTGGCAACTGTGCACGCCAGTGGCCAGTTGAACCGCTCACACCGTGCACACGTAAGGAAAGATGTCTCTGAAGACACGGTAACCACATACAAGGTGTATCAGAATAACACACACTCTCCATATGTTCAGGATTTCAACGTGCTCTTTTTTTTTACACCTCCCACAGTACTTTTATAGGGTACTTAAAAGTCACAACTTGTTCTTTTGAAACTCACACAGACTGAGAAGATAAAGCAACCCTTTGACAATGTCTGCTTGCTGGAAATTAGCCTGGTCTTCTGCTTCAGTGACCAAACTGCCCAATGTTGCTTCTATTAGAAAATGGAGTTTTGCATAAGACCAAGAATAGCTGGAGTAACCACCAGCAAATTCAAGAATAAGGTTCATTGTACTTCAACACGCAGGTCACCAGGTATCTTGCAGGCATCATCTGGGGCTCTGCACTCAGGATAAATCATATTGTGACAAGGATATTAAAACTGACCACATATTTGGGGGATGATGCTGTGTCAAAAGCCCTGAGGAGGCTGGATTCATGTACAGATTGCCTCAAGTATTTATTGCACTAGATATATAGTAGAATTGAGACAAGTATTTGCATCAAATACCATGTTCCCATGCTAGAGGAGAGTTTCAAAGATAGAAATGGGACTTCAATAACAGCACCTGATTCCTTTTGAGTGTGAAATGAGAAATTAATTACCTTTATGTCTTCAAAATATCAAACTGATAGTTTTGTTCTGACTGTTGTAAACAGTGATTGCCAGGCAACAAGGACAGGAAATGAAAACGCTCAGACCCTAAGAACTTTCACTGGAACTTATGCTCCAGAGTAATTTAAGCAGGTTTTGCAAACCTTATTTCAAAATACAAATTACAGGCAGCAACCTGGGAAAAAACAGCTGGCAGTACAAACTGCCCATTTATCTGCCATATGTTTATTAACCTTTTGGAGGCTTAGTGAGAGAACTAAAGTAAGGACACATAATAACAGACTTTGTACAAAGAGGAGTTCAGACAAAATAAGTTTTAGTCACTGTGGAAGGTCATGGTCTTCAGAAAATGCTGAACACTTTCTCGGTAGACAAAAAAAAAAAAAGCCCTCAAAGATGTCACAAGTTGGACAGCTGAAATAATTCACCTGGGAAACTTCAGGCTATTATCTCCAATCACACCTTCAAAGATTGAATGCTGATAATTTACAGTCACGGATATTAAATGCTCCTGCATGAGACACAAGTGAGGGAGGTGAATTACAGACTTCCCCAATAATGGAAAACATACACTAAAATTACAAACTTGGTCAGCCTCACTGCAATGTAAAACATGTAGCAGGGCATAGTAAATCACAGTACAGTTAAATTATGCTGTCAAATCCCTGCAGAAGGTGGGACTGTTGAACTGGATTCTGCCCTTGCGCTCAAAAGACCCGACTTTGGCTCCTGGCACCAGGTAATTTAGGACAAGTTGCTTCTGTGCTTTGTTTTGTATGTCAGGAAGAGTGGGCAAAGGAAAAATGATGATTGGTGTGTATCCCACCCTTGCACACAGCCAACATCACAATTTTTGGGGATATATACTTGCCATTCTCCAAAACTCAACACATACCCCTTTTAATGGAGTTGCTGGGCTGAGACAGCTCCTCTCTGCATGCACAGGGCCTGTTTTGGATGAGCAGGGAACACATTCCCTCTATGTTTAAAGCTGCACTCTTCCAGCCATCGCTGGCCAGTTCCCTACCATCAGCCAAGACCTGCTGGGGTCCCTTTGGTTCCTCGTAAAAAATGAAGGTTTGGTGTTCATAAAGACCCTCATGTGAAGAAAATGCTCTTTGAGTAGTGCTTTACAAGTGAGAGATTTACAAGTGTGCTTCTGTGCACATCTGTATCATTAATAAATATGGAAAATACATATTTCCACATGGGCTCTGAGATTTCCCTGATGCAATTCCATCAGCAATGATAGTCACAGGAGATCTCCTATCTTTTTAATTTTGTTCTGCTTTATATGAAACATC
The DNA here is from genome assembly GCF_037038585.1 of Patagioenas fasciata. Classification (NCBI taxonomy): domain Eukaryota; kingdom Metazoa; phylum Chordata; class Aves; order Columbiformes; family Columbidae; genus Patagioenas; species Patagioenas fasciata. The sequence continues at coordinate 10,582,134 of NC_092533.1, read as the reverse complement.
CCCTTCGTGGTTTGTGTTAATCCTCATGATCTGAGCTCAGAAGCAACAGTCAGAGAGTGCAGAAACAGCAGACCTGGTGCAGGATAGGAGATGATGGGGGATGCTGGCAGCCATGTGTGGGCAGAGAAGACAAGACAGCTATGGGCAGAAACAAGCCTGGGCAGCAACCAGAGGGAGATGGTACGGAGCAGGGGTGAACCTGCCCATTAATGGTAAAGACATAGGAACTGGGAGATTAAGCCAAAACAAAATGATCTCACCAAGTATAAAATCATGTACAGTGGTCTGAGAGATGCAGTCAAAAAGGAGAACAAAGCTGAGGAAGGACAGAGAAAGAAAATCTAAATGAAGCTGGTTAAACTGTTACCTAGCAAAGCAATTAGGAAGCTCTTTGAAGCCCTCAGAGGACTCAAAAGCTCACAAAGGTTCTGATGAAGGGAGCTTGGATTTGGGACCTTTTCTGGAAAAACTGAAACAGACAGCATCTTCCTCTCTTGAGAAATTAGGTCCTACAAGAATCCGGTTGAAAGAAATAAAGCAAAAATGTATCTCTTGACAGCCAGATAATTTATGTAGTATATACACAGTACAGCAAAACAGGTCACATTTAAATTCACATTGCAGGACAATTGATTTTTTAAAATTTATTTATTTATTTTAAGATTTACTTTTTCATTGATTTTTCAGATATGCCCAGGTACCAGTTTGGTCACTTCATCAATAATATTAAAACAGGAAAGGGAAAAGAATACAGGAAGGAATGGAAGTTGATTTACTTTATTTTAAAGCCTTTACTCCAGCATCTCCTGTGCTGCATGGCGGGCTGAAACATTCCCTGGGACAAACCCAGCCATTGCAACTACAAGAGCTATTCCTGTTTATGCTTGGCCTGATCACGGTCCTTTATGTTCAAAACCACAAAGAAACTCTGGAAATCATACCAGTGCTAGTTCAAAAAATATCCAACTCAACAATTGCTAATCAGTTCATTGATTCACCCTCATGCTATAAGACAAATCCAGCCTGACAGTCCACGATGGGAGAAAACCTTTTAGTTAACCGGCTTTGACAATGGCACAGGAAGCCTCATAGCGATGTTGGCCAACCATTGGGTCATTGCCACCTTAAAGCATTCCCTCTGGGAAATTTCAATTACCCCTTTCCCCAATGATTTTCTTGTCAGAGTAGTCTTTAAGAATTTACAAACAGCTATAAACAGGGAAAAGTCTAAGAGACAGTGAGTGTTCTGGAAACAAAGGGACAGAGGCAGAGTCCTGCCCCAAGTCCTTTCTAACAAGCTGCTTTGGAGAACTCCTCCTTGACATCAGCTGTGTCAGAGCTGGAAGGTGCGCAACAAGGAAAGGAGCCCTCATTTCACACGGTAGCCTCATTTTATTTATTGTATTTTGATTACTAAGAAGTTCACCAAAGATTTCAAATTCGCTGGAAGTTCTGCTCAAGGCCAGCTCATGTGTGTGGAAATGAAACACCCAAAAGCCTCAGACCATTTAACAAGCTGCCCAAAGGCATCTGACAGTCTAGAGCTGCCTCTTGTTTGGATACCTGGATCAGAAACACCTGGGCTGGCTGGGTCTCCAATACTCTCATGGGTGTTTGTCATAAAAAGTGTATAAAGTGTCCACTCAGCAACATGGTCACGTCAGCAAAAGCCCAACAGACATACTAAAAACACCTGCAGACACACTGTCTCCTCACCAAAGTTGTGAGTGGCTCCACTCGTTCTGCTATCACAGTACAAGCTTTTGCTCCCTGGGTTGTAAAAATCTGGCTAAGGCCCTGGCGAAGGCAAGTCAGAGCTCCCAAACGCGGGTCGTCCCCTTGCAATCCAAGATGCTCCCACCCCCTTGCTAGAGGAGATCAAGAGAGGTTAAGTTACACCTTCTGAGCTATAACTCTGCCTTCTCCTCCAGATGTGCCAGACTATCTCCCTGCTCTGATACTTTACCTCAGGCCTTTTCCTACATGATTTTTTTTAAGGTGGCTGAAAAGCAATCTTGATATTATGGTTGAGCTGCTGCCTCCCTCAGAGCTCAGAAACCAGATAATTCATTTTCCCTCCAGATATGTGACCTACTCCACTGGATGACCAGTTGGAGAAAATTAGATTTGACAATTGTCAGGAGTACCTCATGTTGTACTTTCCAACTCCAGCCTTCCTCAGCTTCTCCTCCACCACCAGCACTTGAAAGAGCAGCTACAATTTCCCTGGAGTTACCAGACAGATAAGTTTATAAAGACAGGTTGCAGGGTGCTTGGTCCTGGACTACTGAGCCAGCTGCTAAACTTAGGTCAGGGGCTAGTGAGTGTCTCTACACTGGTCACACATGGCCAGATTGCACATCACCAGAGTGCCAAGGTTTCAAAGAAATGAGCACCAAAATGTTCATCAGACATGGAAAGGCAGAGACAGTGATGAAGGAAGGACAAGTTCCCAAAAACCTGATGGTGATGATGCTCCGATCTGAGAGCGGGAAGCTGGGGGCTGGACCAGCTTCAACCTCCTGCATTGCTGCTGGGGCAGAGATGTGAGCAAAAGGGCAGTTCTGATAGAAAAGGAGCAAAGGGTATCTGGACTCAATCAACAGCTATAATTAGCTGATATACACCTGAATATATGAAGGGTTCATGCATACATAATTAATGTTAAATTACACAGATATTTGTCTATCCATATGCAGAAAGCAGGGATAAAGACTCATAATACACATAATTGCTATGTAAGAAGAATGACTGAATGCACATAGTATTTGTGCTGTTTATAATTAATTAAATCACCACTAAAACTAGCTGGAGGCTTTTCTTCTGCTTAATGGTACATTTTTAAGCATTTGTCTAGTTACAGCATTGCCCCACCTAAGTCTGGATGGTAAATGTCAAAAAAGTAAATGAGAAATATGTGACATTCAATATATACGTTAGGAAGAATTGGCTCCTCTGAGGCATTTGCGCTCATTTTCTAGTCATGAGGACTGGATAAAACAAATTATCCACAAAAGGAACGTGTTTTCCAGCTCAAACAGGATAAATATCAAATAAGCCATCTGAAAATACAAGAGGACTCACTGGTTGAGAGTTAAATCTACCCAAGGTTACAAACTTCCAGGAAAGATTTCTGGATTGTAAGGGTTCAGAATGCCAGGCACACACACCAAACAAACAAACACACACACACACACACACACAAAAACACAACAAAAAAATCTTATTGAGACATTTTCATACAATTCACAAAAAAACAATCATTGACAGCCTTAATCTCTTTTATTGGCTCACATTATTACCATTTATGATTATCCAGCAGCTTCCACAGGTTTTGGGACAATTTACAGACCTACAAAACCAAGGGCTAAGTCATTGCCAGAGCTGATGCAGAACCTCTTCCTTCACTTCATCCACCAAACAGTGACCTGCGGCACCACAGCCGAGAAAGCTGGGCACAAATTACGAGGACAAAACAGCCTAATTCTGCAAAACCTGATTATAACCTGTAGAAACTATTCACCAGTCTCTTTCTACCTTTTAAGCAGCCTCATCAAGTGATGATGGATGGCAAAAATATCCCTTTGCAGCACTGACACACGACTGGACGGACGGATGACACTGAGTCATTTTCTCATCCCTATCTTGTAGGACACTAGAGAAGGGCCCCTGGAAACCATGGTGCTCATCAGCACAAGACAAAATACCCAAACCAGCAACTTACATTAGTGCCAACTTGTGAAAAATAAGGAAGAAAACAAAAATACTTGTCTCAAACTCTACCTGCATAAATTCCTTTAACATTAGAGATGAAAAGGTCAGTGCCCAAAGGCCACTGGCTTAATGGGTTGCTGTAATGTAATTGATGCTGTCAGCCCCAGACACACCAAAATCACAGGTGAGACCCTCAAAACATAAAAAAGGATTTAGTATCACAAGATTAAGCTTTAACGTAATGAAAGGCTTAATTTCAACCCTCCAGCTTTTTATCTTTTGAAAATAACATTTTCAAGCTCTTTTCCCCAGTACCATGAAGGTTAGAATTTTACTTTCCTTTTAAAAGTGAGATATATTTCTATAATTCCAGCTACGATTACAGACACATTATAGCCATCCTATCAAAGTACAGTTAACTACTACTATGATTATTATCAACTATAATACCACCCTATCATCAAACTAGGCTAAACTGACAAAAGCCCCTGTAGCACTGTTGTCGGGAGGAATTAAAACAAACCAACCAACCAACCAACCAAACCCCTCCTCCCCCCCCAAAAAAAAACAAACAAAAATAACGTGTCAGGAGACTAATGAGAAAATCCCTAGAATTGGCAACAAACAACAAAATGCATTCGAATGACAGTTTGTGCAGATTGTCACAGGGTATGCAATATGCAGAAAACATCTTTTTAAATATGGACATAAGACTGCTTGCTTGTTGACACTAATGCACCAAGAACACCTGCAAATGGGCAGTAGCATTAATTTTTCATCATTCTTCCCATAGATTGCTGAGGGTCGAGGGTCAAAGGAAGATGGATAGTGCCCACCTGTAAAGCCAAATTGTTCCTCATTCCTGTTTTGCAGCAGTATAAACAACACCATTGGAATTAATGGGATTTTACTACCTGTACCTGATAAACTTACAGGCACGTAGGGATTCAACTTCTCAGACGCACAGAGAGCCTGAGTCACCTGGAAGGACGGTGCCTCCTAATCCCAGGTTGGGGAACAGGGACAAGAGAGTTTGGGAATCTCAGAGAAATCTGGGCTGTGGAGAGAAGCACAACTCCTCCACATATTTCTGCAGGGTTTCTTCTTCCCCAAAATAGCCCAGAAATTAATGACATGCTTAATGCCTAATCAGGATTTAATTTAATTCCTTTCAAAGATACTTTATTTTATCCCTTCCTCTGCTTTGTCATAAGCAGCACTTTTTTACTGTGCTATCTAGAGAAGCTATTCCAAATTTCAGGCCAGGTGCCAGAGCACTGACATGGATTCAATCACTACGTTCATCCAAAGCAGTGAAGGGTCTTTCGGTTCTCAAAAAAGGCCATGATCCAAAACTACTACAGCTCAGAAATTAAATAAATGCAGCTTCTTCTGCAGATTTCCTGAAGGGCATTTTCTATGACAGAGCTAATAATTAATTATAATCTGCAATTTCACCTCTCATCAGCACAAAAATTAAGCAAGTCTCTAATACCACAGAACCACACCATGATGAGTCCCCCAGGTCCCTCCTGCATGGCCCCAGCTCAGTTACTGGGGACTAAGACCTCTTGGTGAAGCTTGGGAGACTGAGCTGCTGCCCCATTCCAGCAGGGACCAACGGACCAACGTCCTGCTAATTCTCCAAGCATCCATGATTGTGCAAACGGAATAATTTCATTTAAAAATTATTCCTGTACTACTGCTGTGATGTGACACCTAATCAAGAAGTTTTTGGGGAGGCCCATGAAGGAAATCCTTCTGAGAGAAAAGTTTGGCTGTGTAAGCTTGAAGAAGGCCAAAAAATAGATGATGTGATGTTGAAAAGAAAAACTAGAGAAATTAGGGGACAAAAAAAAAGTGAGAAAGATTAAGAGATGCCTGTTTTAGGCAGGAAGGAAAATGAAGTTTTTTTCACAATACCCAAGGAAGAACTTCAATGACAAGTGACAGTTTCAAATACACTGCTCCATCTCGTGGCACTTCAGTGTGTCACCCCTGAGCGTCTTTCACAAGCCAAATCAGACATTAAAGCTTTTCCCATCTAAAAATTCTAGGCATTTCTCAAGGGAAAAATGTTTTGAATGTCAAGAGAGAGAACTATAAAAACTCCAGTTTCAGCTACTAACATTTCCCATTTAATGTCACTCATTAAAAACATCTGCATCAAGATTAGGGGTGGCCATTATTTTCATGTGGTACACAATTTTGAAGTTTTAGGTGACCATTCCATGGGATGTAATAAATCTTCTGTGGCCGTGAGCAGTTGATATGGTTTATTTTAATGGCCACAGTTAAAGGTTTCATGGGATCAGGGCGCAACCCAATCTCTTTATAATAATTCTTTAGGCTACTGCATAATTTATAGCCCTTATGCACTTTTCATGATCTAATTTACCTTCCTCTTAAAATATTTTGTAAAACCAGCGTTCCATTTATAATGATATATATCCCATTATAAAACATACTCACTACATTGTTACCAGCATATCATTTTATGTGTGTAAACCAAGGGGCATTAGCATATGCCAGAATTACTCTCCCTGCTCAATGATATATGGAGCATAATGGAATTATGAGCAATTTGGTGCACACAGTCAAAAATATGAAGGCAGTGAGAGTTTAATAGCAGGGCTGCCAAAAAACTTTTCACAAGAAAAGAATATTTTTGCAAATCATATTGCCCCAAAAGACTAAAATCTAGAAGTAAAGCAAAGGAGAGTAGAGGAAGCGGGTCGTGGGGTCAGCTACAGGGGTGGCGATCTTACGTTCATCATACATAACCACCCCGAAGGGAGAGGAAAAAAGGCAAATTCCATGGATTCACCATCAATCTGGCCCCAAGTTATAAGGGAATGAAAAGGCCAAAAATGTTGGTGGAAAAAGTTGCAAGTTTTTTGAAGGAAGATTCACCAAGAGCAATCTTAGAATTTCTTTTACTGTTTAACTAAAATGTCAGAAAGTACATCTCTCTAAAGCTGGTAGCAAGTGATCTCTACAGGCTCCCTCAATTCAAATTCTTTCTACCCATTTCAGCAGTATTTAATCATACCAAATTCAAACAGAATTTTCTTGACTTTGACACTAAATAAGTTTCCCTACCTAAACCATGCTCTAGTCTAAAGGCACATAATGACAGTTCAACAGATGCTCCAGCATGGACTATCTACCCCATATCTGACCTTAAAGAAAACCTCTCACTCAAGCACGTAATGTACTTTCTGAGTAGCAAAAGTCGTGAAACATATTTTTCTCATGTTACTGAAATATTTAGAATATTACACCACCTGGCATGTCATAATTCATTAACACAACAGGGGGTTGATCATCATTTCCTTTTGCAAGATTGTGTATATATGCACTTACATATGGTGGTTGCCTTGCTAGATATATCTGTGATACAGTAGTTTCCATTTTTATCAGGGTATATTCAAAATCTCCTTTATTTCCCAAAAATACCCACACAAATCAGGCGCTGCAGATGTAGGCTATATTCACTCCCAGAAATTCAAACTCTGAGCTGTATTAGCTAAAATACCTATGGAAAGCAAATATCAGCAACATCCTACGAAGTTATTATTTCTTCACTTACTTATGCTTTACAGCATCATCAAGCAAAAACACAGTTACATATTCAAAGATTTCCACATGCTTCACAAATATCAATGACTAACTATGATAATGTTGTCACTTAATATTTAACATAGTATCGGAGAACCTGTGCGCTTATTCCCATTTTATATACCATAAAACTGAAATAAAGGAAATTTTCCTGGGTTTCCAATAACTTTTCTATAATTGAATGTTTGGGCCAGAGTCAAGAATAGAATCCAAATTGCTTCATTTCCAAAGTTAGGTTTCAAAACCAGCCATATGTTTTATCTCAAAGCAGTTTTCTTGGCAATTGCTAATGTCTGTCTCAGGAGTACACGGTCCCTTTACCTATTTCAAAGCTGGCAAGAGGAAGATTTTAGTTTTAAGGGAACTGAATGGAAACATATTTATTTCATCCCAAAGTTATGTGCACGTGTTTTTACATCAAGAAGATTCAGCCTGGCTATTCCCTTCCCTCTCAGAATCTCTGAAAAGCAGCGCTCACTTCAATTTACAGTTCTTGCACCAATTCAATAACCCCATTCCACCTCATGACAGTGACTATTATCTGTACACCAGCTGCTTTGATATAACCAAAATGCTGTACAACAGTAATCCGAGGATACATGCTCCGCTAAGTTAGATTTTTAGCTACCATACCCCCTGACTAGAAGCCACATTTCTGCATCTCCCAAAGTCATATACACAGGGAAACACAAATCCCACCTGCAGCTGCACCACCAAGTAATGATCAAGTTGTGTAAGAGGCAGAGCATTTGCCGCACTCTTAAATGCTTTATAAAAAATTAAAAAAAAAAAAAAAAATCCTTTACACCTGCATTTAAAATGTATTTCAATTTCTGGAGGGCTACTGAACACAAGACTGCATATTGCATTTGGCAGTGATAAAAATCAAACTGTCATTGCTACTGGAAACTGAGCACAGCTCATATATATCTTACCTTTTAAGCCCATTCTATCGAAGTGTTCATCTTTATTTGTACTAGAACTATCTCTTTCTAAGACAGCACAAAAACACCCCTCAATCTAGCAGGAACTGCACAATACTTATCACCTTTCCACAGGATCCTCTTTAAGCTTATAAATACGTTTTTATTATTTCCAGATTTCATTCAAGATTTTTGTTAAATCCTTTCTACAAAACTTGCTGGTTTAACCTCTCCCTATCAGTTCAAGATTCATATCTGTTCCTAACAGAGAAGCTACCTGTAACAGACAGATCTTCTCGCAATGTATATGGGCTCGAGAGCAGCTGTCACATTTTATATATTGCCAAGAGCTTTGCTTTGATGTGTAGTAGGGAAAATATTTAAGCCACTGTAAATTACTAAGAGCTTAAGTCCACCATCCTACTGAATATTATAAAGAAAAAAGTTTGCTATGTACTTTTTTTGATTTTCATTTCAATCTCCTTAAATAAATAATTCTCACTGTGACAAGCCGTATCAGTACTGTCACAGTGCAAAAGGGATCACTGATCTACCTCTTCGGTCACACTGCTCAGTTCTGGTGCTCAGCATAGGCGAATGGCTGATGTTTCTTTTACATGCAAGGTCTAAGGGGGAGAAAAAAGAAGTCTTATATCCATTACTGTGAGATTTTGCTGATTCTGTACCCAGTTAGATTTTTGGATCATTTCTTTGGCTTTTCACCAATGCTATTAAGCAGAATAAAAGCTAAAGAGCCAGGCAAGAAGATAGGGAGATTTGAATGCTACTGGTATGATATTCCCCCCTTGGGCCAATGTCTGTAAACCATTTAAGTTCTACTTATGCCCTATTTTGAGGGCTTAAAAAGCATATAAGCTTTGCAAGGGCCTTCTGAACAAGATACTCTGCAGGTTTTTTCCAAAATAGGTTGAGTGGAAGAAAATCATAGTGGCACAAGCTGAACGACTGCCTTTATCCAACCTGACCTCCTAGGTCACACTTCCATTTGGTGTAAGGGTAAGAAATACCTAAAACTTCAGAAAACTTTTAGAAGCCTGAATTCCACGCAAAATCATAGGGAGTTAATAAATTTTGCAGACCTCATGTACAGGCAGGCTGGGCTCTCCTGTGTAGCAGAACACTTGAAGAGATAACGAAGACCTGAGCGAAGTAGAGATGAAAACAACACAGACGTCCATCTCTGCTGGGGTTAGGAAAGCTGCTTGAGACCTGCAGCCACAGGACCATATCATATCTTCGGTCCCCTCGAAATCAGAAAAGCTTCAAGCTTTGATCTTGGACAGATATTGCTGACTTCTGCAGAGCTGCTGCCCCTTTCTCCAGCTGCCAGCAGAGCCCTGCTGAGATGCAGTTTCTTCTCCCATGGCCACCTTCAGCCACTCTTCAGCTTTTCAGAAAAACAACTGAAACTTTGTATTTACCCATAAAACCGTTCATCCGTGTTTAGTCTGAACTGTAGCCTTAAACAACTGCATATAGAGTCTTATTAAAGGTAAAATCTCGGTCTACTTGTTTTTTCACAACAGTTTAATGCCAAGAGGAGAGCACCATCTGCTATATTCGTGCTAAGGAAAGGAAGCTGCGGGCACAAACCAGGTAAGTCTATAAGCAATTATTCCTTTGCATGGACATTTATTATATTTGTAAATGTAACCTTTGTCTGGTGAGCTTTGAAGAAGAGGTGGCATAATTCTAAATCTATAGTGAGATTACATTATGTTTTATGGGGTTTTTAAAATCTCTTCTGTTACATTTTCTGCATGTATATCTTAGAGTTCCTATATATTTCCAGTCTCTGTGCACTGTTATTTATGTTTATAGGTTGTTTGAGGGAGATATTTTTTTCCAGTGGAAACTGCAAATATTAGAGCAGGAAATTTAACCTCTTTAGAAACCAAAGCAAATAGAGGAGAAAAAACGAAATGTGTGGGAGTGGTTCTCTTACCTGCCAGCCCAGAAGGCTGCAGAACCTGTAACTGGCACAGAGGTACAGTGGGTGACAAGGTCAGTTAGTGCAGGGAACAGACCATCTCAGTCATCTGTGGATCTAGGAAACACTAGTCAGCTGAGCTTTCTTTTTTGCAAGTTAATTTCTAGCTTGAGAAGGGTTCAAGCTGGATATTCTTCTGTTCAGAGTCCAAACAAGCACTATTAACCATGGCTCAGCCAGCTAGAAAGCAAACATGAGTTTTCATGAATGTGATTCAACAGAAAAAAACAAAAAGAATCCTATCGCTTGTCTACTCTGAATAAGAGAAACATGTTGAATGTCAGCAAGACAGGTATGGGTGAGAAAAACGTTTGGATTTAGAGGCCACTCAGAGCTACCCAGGACTCGACCTAGATGTTGCCAGTTCCAAATACATTTGGCGTGTATCTTGGCACAACCCGCAGTGGGGAGAAACATCTAAAATGAATTCTTATTTTAATGGTGATATTCCAGCGGTATTTCTTCCTTATAATTTGGGTTTGCTTGGCTGCTAGTATTCATTTCTACTTGCACCCACAACCATAATGGGAACCATGTTCTAATCCAAGCAGGACACAACCTCAGCACAAATTGAAGTAGAAATCTGTGTAAAACACATATTCCACCTCCTTTTTCTGAAGAGTGAAGGAGAAGTGGAGATAGAAGGAGCGTGAAAGAGAAGGACCTAGGAGAGGAGAAGTTATGGTGGTTTATGAAGTCAATCTTTATATCCCGAAGGTCCATCTCAGAGAATGAAAGCTACCAATTATGAGGAAAACAAATAAAAAAGTGCACATGGAAAATCCCATTCGGTGGTGTGATCCCTGTCACTATTTCCTCGTTGAGCCACTCCATTGAGTGTCTGCATCTTCTCTTTACTGTGTTGCTGCAAGCTTTATTGCAAGTTTTTCAGTTCATATCTAACTACTAAAAAAAAGGGAAAGGAAAAAAAAGAAACACACATCACAAGACTTCCATCTGTCTGTTATTGTTGATAACTCTGAATGGGCTTGATATCGAGAAAGCAGTTAATTCCGTGGCAGCCCCAGCAGCACTGCATCTATGTAGCACATGCTGCAGATGTTTATTCTGTCTGGGTAAGAATCAGCTACTCTCTCATTTCATTTCTGCTTGCATACCAGGAGCTGGATGCATTAAAGGGAAAAATACCTTTATTACCTGCTCATCTCTCACTCCCATGTGCATTTGCTTCTCACACAGGAGAAGATTACCTCTTTCAAGCTGTTCTTTCCCACTTTTGTTCTCTGCTAAGCTACTGCTTGTCAACACATTTATCCGTTTGCTGCTTTCAGCTGAAGTAGTTAAAAAAAAAAAAAACAAAAAAAAGGTAAAAAAAAAGGAGCAGGAGGAGGAGAAGCTTCACTTTTGGCACTGTATCTGTGCAGCTGAAGAGAGAAACATTGTCAACTGCCAAGTGATCTGACTCTTTAAATAAAGGGATAAATAAAATCAGAGTGTTTGCATGGATCAGCTCTTCACGCTGGGGCGAGGTGAAGCTGAGATGCAGAACTGGCCCATCTCCCACCCGCAGTGGCTCAGGGGGATGGCTGCACATCCCTTTATAAAGACAGATGCTGATCTGCAGGACAGGGGTCTCCATAAGTTCAAGGTCTAGGACAGGGTTTGGGAAAACACCAAGATTGTGCATGGCTTGGAGCAAACAGTTTCCAGCCTCAGGAAACCCTTCTTCATGCTTAACCTCTCATATCTGCACAACATAGAATCATTTTGGTTGGAAGAGACCCTTAATATCGAGTCCAACCATAACCTAACTCTAGCACTAAACCATGTCCCTAAGAACCTCATCTCCATGCCTTTTAAACGCCCCCCAGGGATGGTGACTCCACCACTGCCCTGGGCAACCTGTTCCAATGCCCAACAGACCTTTCCAGGAAGAAATGTTCTCTAATATCCAATCTATGAGACATCAGACATGAGACACCACCAAGACTACTGGCAAAATTTGTAATTAGTTTTAAATCCCAAACAGCTTTAATTGGTAGGCAGTTTTGAAGCACTGGGCTTTGCCTGGAGGTTGTCCAATAGATGCAAGGATATTTTTTCTAGTTTCCAAAAACCTTTGGAAGTGTTGCTGAGTCAGGTGTTAGAGAAGTTGTGCAGTAAGCTGAGGCAGTCTATGCCCTACCACAGGCTAAGAAACCTCAGCAAAAACAAACACTCATGTTTCCTATTCACTAATTAACACTAACAATAATTTAGCAATCCCTTAGTATGACACACTTCCCTCACAATCTGCGATCTACACCCACAGCTCTCCTTTCACATTCTCCCCTTCTTTACTCTCCTCCCACACTCAACTCAGTATTTTCGGCTCTTTTTCCCCATCACTGCGTGGTACTGACAGGCGCTGTGGATATACTCGGATTTGTTACATTTTAGACAACCTTGTTAAATCAAAACAAATCACTTCCCACATTCAAAGACCCACTTCAGTGAAATAAACAGTGAAGTATTTTCCTGGTATGAATACTGGTAGCCACAGCACTCTTGATGCTATTATTTGCATCAGAAGAAACACAGAGGAACAGCCTCTCTCACAGCACTGATGAGCTTCTGCTTCTCTCTCTGCAGGGCAGCATAAAGATGAGATGAAGAAGAGACGTTTTGTAAGTGGTTAAGGGAAAAAAAAAGTCCAAGCTTGCGTTAGGGTTTCTACAAGTTCATATTTTTACTTTGGCTCAGTCGCTCTTACTTGATTCCAACTGATTTGTTAATCTTTAATTAAGACCTCTTGGGCAAAAGGAAGAGTCAGAGCAAGAACACATGTTTAAATAGATAAGAGAAAATAATACAAAGGCTAGAATATTGATCGCTGAGGTTTTAATTAGTTTGATATTGATGGAAATAATGCTCGCAGAATTGCCAAGAAAGCGTTCTTTTCTAGAAGGCTGTTCTGGGCTCCTTTCAGGACAAGAACCACACAGAAGGAGATGGTATAAAGTGCAGGGAACTCCAGCCATGGTAGTAACAAAGTGGTGACTTCAGCAGAAGACAGATTGAGCCCTAATTCATGCAACATATGCAGAGAGTGCAGCACATAATCTTGGTATCGTCCTGCCAGGCTACCCAACAGACACTGAGTATCCAGCAGCATCACCTTCTTGAATGCAATATTTATCAAGAAATTATATTTTTCAAAGCAAAGTATTTATTGATGTATTGTGTCTGGCTGAACTTCAACACACAGATATTGTATGTATTTCAAGGAGAATGCCATCATTATGAAATAGAGCAGAATGTTAACACTTTTTTTTAATTAATCTTCAGTTCTTTGCAGTACACACCATTCATCATTTCGAACTGTCATCTCTGAAACTTCTCAGAAGGAAAGCTTCTTTCTCAGGGCTGGATACATTCACTTTCTACTCTGATTACTCAGAGTAACTGTGAGCATGTAGGTCAAAATTCATCCTGAGCAGCAAGCCAGCAAAATGCCTACACTCCACTTACCTCCTCCAAATACAGCGTTTTGAGACATAAATGATGAATAGGGCTTGTAGTGACATTTGGTACCGGGGTGAGATTCACACCTTATGATGAATTGGCTACCAGGAGCTTCTGGAGAATTTTCTGTGGTGGTTATCCCTGGTTGTTCTGCCCTTTCGTGTCCTTACTGCATCCCAGCATGAATTCCGGCACAGTTAAGGGGACGAGGTCAAGCAGATTTGAATACCCTCTGCACCTTGATCTCTTTGTTCCTGATTTACGTAAAACGTACGGTTACCAGAATAGCTGGTATAAAACTTTTTGCAACCCTGATCACTGGCAAACAAACTAGGAAGAAAAAAACATATTATGAATTTCCTCTCAGTTGTTTAAAGTGTACCCAGCTATTTATCCTTCACAGTGCAGAGCTTCAGGGAAGGTCAGGGAGCCCCAGACAAGTCAATAAGACTTGAGTGTGGAGCTCCTGTGCTAAAGGCACAATCCTGTGCCTGGTGCAGACATAGACACGTTGTTAACTCTACCAGGAGTTTTGGTTTTGTAGCTGGTATACATAATTTGCCTGAGAGTTAGGTAGAAAATGTAGTAAATCAAGTTCAAGATTTTCACAGAAGTCCTTTCCAACCTATATTATTTGCCTGCATTAATTAACAAATCATTAATGTGCCGATGTCTATCCTTCCAAGTACGTAATCCAAATGCTAACAATTCGCTTACATTTCCATGGTTTTAACTTGATAGATTCCCAAGAGTTTCCTTCCAGCCATTATCTATCTGCTGAAAGAAAGCTCTTCTCCTCAGTATTTATAAAACAATACGTGGCAGACAAGGGAAACCAAAAGGGGCCAGTGAGAAGTTAAATCAGAATAGTGAAGGATGTAGGAGCTGTCAGCAGTGAAGTAAAACAATAATTGAATCTTAAAAGCTCAGTGCTACAGTAATAACTGATAATAAAATGTTCTTTTAGTTGTCTCAGTAGTCTAAATTTTAGCTAATCTAGTTTGATTTCAATAGCCTTAAAAATAGAAACTTATAATAGACTTGAGAATAAGCAACATATTAAACAGTAACATTTATGCGTTTGCAAAGATCTGCAGAGGATGACACAGACTGACATTTAGTCAGTAATTTTCAGCCAAAGATCACAGGGTACAAACTGATTATGTTGGGAACCTCTGAACCTATTACTGAAAAAATGTAATCGGGTTTCCTCTACTTGCACGCCCCTCATTTTACCCTCAAGTTGAGGACTCTGAAAACCGATGATCCACTTATCAGCATCCTTTGATGACAGGATTTTAGGAAGGACGAGCACGACTGCACCTTAGGGACACCACAGGGACACCCAGACAACATCTCAGGGGACATGAGCTTGCAACACCTGCCAACCGTCCCTAAAGCACCAGTTACTCCAGCAGATAGGGCCCCACTTCTGCAAATGGGTTGATGTCTGGCACTACATGCATACACTGGCTGAATCTAATCGAACTGGCTGGGTAGACATGAAAAATTTTGCATGATCGATGCCCATGTGCCAAGACACAAATGCGTTTCTGGATGTTGCTTAGCAACTTTGTACGTTTGCAGCGTGGACATGCCAACACTACTAATGGTCCCAGTATCTCCTGGCTCCATCACATCAGGCTGCTTTGCTGAAGAATAAATACTATTTTCATCTCTGACTGGTTTTTCACATGTCCATAAAAATTCATAAAAACACACATTTTTATGCATTGGATTTCACACAACTGGGGAAGTTAACAATTCTTTACTGACTCCAGTGAGAGAAAAAGGAAGATGCAAAACACCATCTCTGCAAGGATAGTGCAAGTCTGAGGCATTGTTCTAAACAGAGCATTGCATACAATTGCATATTTACTGTCTTTCAGGAATTTCATGGCGAATCTTTATGAAAAACCTGCAACCCAAGTATCCCACAACCTCAACGTGGCATTCAAAAATACAGTTCAGTTATTCTTGGCGTTCAGCTTGTTCCCAGTGAGAGGGATGCTGCAGGTGAACTCCCACCCTCACTGATGACAGCAGGGCACTAATGAGTAAGAAAATGCTGTTTATATAACGTGAACTTTCAACACTTGAATTTTAAAGTTCATTACACTAACCAAACGAACACAAAAGTTGTTCTGCAAGTTGCCTTTGGTAAAGATGCTAAGCATCGTGCCATCTCAGCACCTTCTCCAGCTCCACTGGCATCTGCTGTTCTCATGGACCATCTCAGAAGTTGCCTCCTCAAAAGTATTTTTTCCTTGAATGAGAGAAGCCAGGGACTGTGCAGCACAGTCCATCTTTGCCAGACAGTATCTACCAGGAGGGAACTTCCTTTATGCTTCTCTCAAAGTTGGATGTCCACCACTGAAGCAAAAACCTGGTATATTAAAGACTACAACAGCACACGTACCGATCAGGAAAGCGTGCCCCCCTCGAGAGAGAAATGTGTCTGCTTGAATTAAGGTTCACTTCATAGCCAGGTCCTGCTTCATTTCATTACAAAGGCTTGAAACTGAGCACAGAATAAAATATTTCAGTAAGCACACTTTCTGCCCTCAAAGCACTAAGATGCTTCCAGTATTTTACAGAGTATAATTTTGTGCATCAAAGAAGAAGTAGTAGCCATTAATTCAAGAAGTTATTTAAGTATTATTGGGGAGCGTGAGTTATATTTCATTTAAATGACTTGAGCTAGTTAACAAAAAGTGAAATAACTGCACCCCGTGCAATTTTTTGGTAGAGGCTACTGCTTTCTAGGTGTGATTTGAAGCATAGTCCCTCTCCTAGTAGCACTCTGTGAGAACAACTGTAGAGTGGGAAAGAAGAAATAAAGTTAAAATAAACACAGCAGCCAAACAGCAACAAAACCTAAAACAACACTCCCTCTCTTCCACCCTCGCGTTTGGATATCAGTTACAAGCGACACTTTGAATTCCAGTCACACGTGAAAACCAAGCACCAATTGCTGATCCAATTAAAACACAAATGACAAAACCAATTAATTAGAATACCAATTAAAAATTATGAAACAAGTTACTATTAGATTACCAATTCCAAGTAGACCACCATCTGAAGTGTGTCTCTCAGAATAACTTGGAATTCCAGGTAAAACAAAATATGTATCACTAAAACATCAATCGGAAACATTTTTACCTCATTGACCAAAAAAACAACACAACAAAAACATCGGTTGCATCAACACATTTTGTTCAATTATATTTTTCATTGAATTTTAAAGTGTCGGTCTTCTACGGAAGAGAAATACTAAATTGCAGATAGTTCTAATAAATAAAAATACACTGTATGTACACATTCCAGTGGTAAGACCGACAGTTCTTTCTGCTAGAAGCCTTGGTGTTCTGCTACCTTTGTTTTTCTTACTTCTTTTCAGGGAAGATTTATATTCACAGCATCCTGCATCTCTGCAGCACTGAAAACACAGATAACACTGGACCAACAAACAATTCTTCATAGCCAAGCCCCTGGTTCCAAAAGGTCACAAGCTGAAACCTCTTCTAGCAGTAGAACGTATTTAGTTCATCTCCTCAGTTCCTTACAGGACGCACGAATAGAAATGTTCAATGAGCCAGATCATAACATCAGTGTACATGACCCTGGCTTTGGCCCCTCCACCATTTTGGCAGACACCGGAATAATTTTCCTCCCATTCCAGGCTACTGGGCAGCTCAGAGGCAGGCAAAGTAGGACAGTGGCACATTTCCATGCTCATAACACACCTATCGAACCTCTGCTCCATTGCCTTCCTGTTTCCATACATCCATGAGTATCAGGAAGCCCATTTTTGGAGCCTGATCACAGTATACACTCACAGCAAGAGATTGTCAAGGCCCCCTTGGTGCTGCACTGTTAGTCCCAGCAATTAGTCATGGTCTTAATGGTTCTTCCTATGCTTGCCAGGAGCACCTTTGACCTCCTTGGCAGTGTTTTGCCTCTTTTCCTGGCCCTTCTGAATTCCCAGCCGTGCAGATGTCCACCAGATACCCCACAGCTTCCCACCTTGAGCAGTCAGCATAGCCACAGATAGCTGGTGTTAAGAGATTTTACAAATGCAATAAATTGGTAATGTTCTAAGGATGAGAAAGCTAATTTTTTTTGTCCTCATGTACAAGCAAGCATGTGTCTCCAGGTATACACAATGTGACTGCAGGTAAACAGAGGATTTAGCAAACACAGAAGGAGTCCTGGGTGATGCGGACCTGACTTTCCCTCCCTGCTAAGTCCTGAGATGAGCTGAATGTGATGAGCACCATGGTGTGTCAGGTCCCAGGTTGGAACAAGTGATCTTAAATCAGCTTAGAGGAGGAAAAATCCCTGGCAGGGTCATTTAACAATAAAGTAGTTTTATAGGAGCAAAACAGCGAAGCTAAGTGTATCCTGGAAAATGACAACCTCTTTCTCTTCATTCAATTTGCTATATATATAGAAGTATAGCGAACATATGGAAATGCCTACACACCTGCTGCTTTAACACAGTGTTTGCTATCTCAGAGTGGGACATGCTCTTGCTGGACTGTCCATGGTTTAATAACCAAGATTTGCTTTGTTTTGCTATGTTATTTTAAAATCATTTTAAAAAAATAAATAAAATGAAAAAAGATGTAATTTCACCATGCATAGCAGGGAGCGACAGCTGCGCAAGGCAGAAAGGAGAAGTTGTCTTTCATAAGTTGAAAATTTTAAGTTGAAAATCTCTATTGACAGGTTTTGTTCATTATGCAATTGGGAATATTCTCTGCTGATCCCAATGCAGACATAAATCCATGAATTTAAGCAGATGCTATTACATCGATGGCAATTCACATCCTTAACCTTAGATTCCCCAGAGATACAATTATTAACCTTCGGGACATTTTTTAGAGAGTAGCTCAATGTACTTTTGGCCTGTAATGCAGAACTGAACAGAAAATTATATCCTTGTATCGGGATGGGCAGAGCCCCCAGCCCAGCGAGTGGATCAGCTTCTCCAAAAGGTTGGGTGAGGGCATAAAAGAAACTTCTGTGATGCTCTATTTTGTTACTACAGGCCCCACTCACTCATACCTATTTTGACACCATAAGCAATTTCCATTAGGCTAATAAAGCCCTTCTTAGTGCACATGCAAGATCTGCATTTATCCAAATGCACTAGAGATGGGAGATTTTTAAAGCTAAATGATCGTTCTGTATTAGATCTGCATATTTAGATTTCTTTTCCGTAGAGATTAAAACTTAACACTTTCTTTCCTTTGGAAATAAAACTGACCCAGGACCTGAGTTCAACTACAGCTGGAGGAGGAGGAGGACAGGAGACCTAAACCGCTCTTACTCAAGCCTGGGAACCAAAGGCCTAGAGGAAAAGCATTGCCGAAGTTAGACTGGTCCAGACCCAGAGCCAATTTAATTAAAGAAACCATGGATTCGTTTTTTTTCTAAGCTTTTTATATATTACTCCATACCCCTCCAGTTTTATCACCACGCACTGTCCCATAGTGAAACATGCAGGGTTAAACTGAGCAGATCAACAATACTCAAACAATACCAGCACCATCCTCATCCCCCTGAAACCACTGCACGTCTTGTCTACTTACCAGAGAGAGAAGGGGGTTGGAGTGTTGTTTTAGCTGCTAAGCCATCAAAAAAACCCCACCTTACTTTAACATATGTTTAGGTGATTACTCATCTCTCTAAACTTAGTCCAATGATAAATATGCTAACATACACATTAAAATTGCACGGTGCAATTTTTCTCATTATGTGCAGCAAACATAATTCATACAATGATTGTAGACTAACTATTAAAGAAAATTATTGATTTAACTCTAAATAGCGAAGCTTTAAGTACAAGGAGAGCCCACTCACTAAATAGCCTGGTAATGTAACTACTTCAAACACATCCCATGGGACCTATTTCATCATCCTTTCATGACCTTAGAGAAGATAATGTAAAGAAAATGGACTGTGTGTTTTCCCACAGAAATACAGCTTTCTGATTCCTTTCCACTACCCCTCACCTAATTCCAACAAGAAAAGCACTCAGGTTGCTCAAGATACTGAATAATAATCTAACAAAATGCCATCTTATCCTGCCTTGTTTCTTCCTGGAGCTGATGGATAAAGTCATTTGAATCCTTAAGGATGAATCTTAGTGGGGAGGTGGACACATCAATGTAGCGGCAGGAGCTTGGCCAAAACAACTTTCAGCATGAAGAACACTTAAGGGTAGTAATCACTGTCCCCACACACACCACGTAAAATACAACAATAATGACTGTGTACATGGGATAAGGTGTGTATTTCTGCCCATGCACAGAGACGAAAACCAGACATCAAGGATCAAGTCAGCAACCAAACACTCTAAGGGGAAATCCACCCATCAGAAAGAACAACTGTTTTGAAAGTTGATGTTAAAACCTGGGCAGAGAACCTTTTATTCATGGAAGTGTCAATGATTCCCTTCTTCCCTGAAATTTGTGATCACCAAATATAACCTTGCACAAAAAAGAACTTGTACAACGGCTTCAGGTTTTGACAGTAGTATCTGCGTGTGCAGATGTCAAAATGCAGAGAATGATGCTGTCTTACATCAGCAGTGGCTTTGGATTTCTCACTGGAAATCCTTTTTGTCCCAAGGCTGCTCCAAAGGTAAGAAATTACTGCCATGTCCTCATTGGACTTGCAGATGAGAGTAAAGTCTGTGCAACTGCTCCGGCTCCCCGCTTTGGAGTAGCCCCATTGCTGTGCTGGGGTGCAGAAGAACGGCTGACAAAAGCTCCTGCTGGCCTGTATATTCTTCTGATGGCATCTGAACCAAAATAATCACCACCATGAATGACCTGGAAGGAACGCAGGGGCTACTTGGTACTTGCAGAGTCCGCATGAAGTGTACGACACCCTGCAAACATCCCTTCCAGTGAGAATATCCATGAGTTACCCCAAGAAACTATGGATTTTTATTACGTCTGCCAGTGAACTTCCAAAGGAAACTTTTCCTTCCAAGATTTAGAGGTATTCAGTGCTGCTCTGCTCTGCAGCACCGGCTGCCTTTGACAGCTTCGCAAATTTCCAGGTTTGATCCTGCAAGGCTCGGTGATATTTTTAGCTCCCTTCAGAGGGGAGAACCTGCGAAGCAGCTCAGCACTTGGCAAGGGACACAGCACCGGCGGCTGTGCTTCTACAGGAGAAGAGACAGAGGGAATTAAGCAGATTTTAAAATTCTGATTCCAATAAGCAGCCTCTCCCATTTGCATTAGCAGGGTGATATTTCACCTCTCGATGCCAATGGTGTTGGGCACAAGGTTCCTTTGATGAGCCTCAAGGTGCAGAACTGTAGGTGCTCAGCAGTCGTGCAACTTGGTGTCACGCAGCAGTCTGGTTCCTCTTAATCAGCTGGGTTGTTTCCTGTTTATCAGATAAAAGACTGAACTTTGATTTTAATTTCAATGTCATGTTTTAATTTTCAAGAACTATCAGATTTCCCTTATGTTCAGAATACAAAGATATGATTCTTCACGCAGTCCTGTTATAATCAAAGACAAATAAGGAATATCCAGGAATCTTTTCTTACTCTTAAATTTAAAAGACCGGAAAGACATTAAATATGTGGGTAAATCAAAAGCTCAAGTAAAGGAGGAAGATTAGAAGGAATATGTGACTATATTCCCTAATCTAGTGACTATTTTAGGAGATTCTCAATACAAGGACACATTAAGGGGAGCTACATGTTAGTATCTTGCTGAAAATGAAACCTACACTTGTGCTTTAAGTAGAAAAGCTACCTAAAAGGAAACCAAACATTATTTTAAAATATATGAAAGGTTATTTCCAGTGTGGGAAACCTGAACTTTTGGTCTGTATTTTGGTAGTCAGAACAAATTAACTGCAAGCAGACGTGGCTGTCATCATCTCGTCATAAAACCAGTTCAGGTTCAGCAGCAAGTGTGGGAGAGGGGGAGCGAGGTGAAAGTCTCACAGCTGGAAGCCCAGATGTTCAGGGACCTCCATGCAAGATGCTCGGGGCAAAACCAGAGAGAAAACCGAAACTGCACTGCACCAAAGCGACTATTTCAAGATGACTTTGCAAATGTCGATGGTGAAATTATAGGAAGTGACTCCGGTATGCCAAGAGAGTCAGGAGAAAATACAGATGTGCAGTTAAAAACTTGTGTATTACTTTTAAATTCTCACAGTCCAATTTCAGCTCTACAGTAGCCTCCCAATCTATTTTCAGACAAGGCATCGATTCAATCTGTGCCTCCGTCTTTCCTCTGTAAAGTGAAGTCAATAACATTTTTTTCTCCCAGGTGGTTTTACCTGGATGTCACCTCAGGTTTGTGCCATACCATCCACCTATACTGTAGAAAACCTGCTTCCTGAACAACAGATACATGCAGTAAGGTACTGACTAAAGAGCTATGAATTTCAAAGATGAAAGCTGGAATTATTTTGTACCAGAGAGAGTGTCTCGCTGATGGCAATATCCCCACTGGGGACAACTGGAACAGCCATTTATTTGTGCTTGGAAAATCTCCATTGGAACACATGGCCTGAAAAATGTGATGTTTTATAAGTTTTAGTAGGTGGATTCTTGGTTCCTGAAGATGTAGCTGAGGAAAATAAAAAAAAAACAAACATGAAATTATAACCTTTAAACTTCTTTTCCTTGGAGCATGATCTTTCCAAAGGGGCTTCAACACAGCTCCTTCCTGTGCACGTACAAAACTGCTCACTCGTGCATGTTAAATTAGATTTAGGTGTAGTATATGCTGCTCGCAGGACAGGAGTTTGAGTTTACTTTGGAAGACTTCAGTTTGAAAAAGAAGTAAGATAAGCAGGAAAGAAGTAAGGGAATAGGTTTTTTTCAATGCATTAATGCCTGCAGCAGTTTTTGTTTCAATACAAAAAAAAAAGCAAACTAGCAAAGCTCATTGATGCAGAAGTGTGTAAGTAAATGTCAGCGCAAATACAATAGAATCTCTCCTAATATCTTTCGATGTGGAAAAAAATACTGATTTTTCTGGCTTTTAACTTCATACAGGTCTGTGATTTTGTGCTGATATTTGACTCAGGAATTAAGAGAGCAGATAGCTGCATTTAAAGAGGGTTAATAAACTCACTGGAGATTATGCGGAGATGCTGCCAAAACCATAATAGATGCAAATCATTTAAAATTTGATAGGATCACTTCAGACCAAAAACAATACATGCCAAAGACAGCTCAATGTTTGCCGAGTAAACAAAACGATGATAGATTGGGCATGTCAGCATAACCCAGGTGGAAACGTGGTTTAAGAGATGTGATGACAGCGCTCTGTCCAGAGAACCAACTGTTTTCGTTAGAGGTTTGGTTTTGTCATGGGCAGTTTTAAAAACACACAGGGTAGGTAAAGGAAAATGGCCATAAAAAGGGAATGAAGCAGCTGTGAGTCGCAGGTTCCAGATGAGCTCGCAGAGGTTTGCTGGGTGAAAACGTATTGGAGGGTCTGACAGGTGCTGTCAGGAAGACCATGCTTACAGCATTAAGGTGCTTCTGCCTTCCATGAAATGGCTTCTCTCCAAAGTTACAAATCCTATCAAAGACACCTGCAGAAGGAGAAGGAGGAAGATTGCAATAATCATCAGATTCTTCAGAAAACATCACTAGAACAATAAACCACAACAAAGCAGTGGGTTGCCAGTGAACTCAAGTGCCACCCTGCTCTTAAACTCTATCCCCATGTACAACACACAACAAAAATGGTCTTTGGCAAATTTGTGTCTTGACTTACATTTTGGGCAAGTCATTTTTCCTTACTGCCCAATGACCACTGAGTTAAAAGGAAGATTAGCTCAGTCCCCAGCACACCCTAGCTGGCCAGGTCTGTGGCAAAAAACCTGCAGAGCACTTTGCTCCAGAGGCTGGGAAACTCTCTTCGTATCTGCCTTCTTGGGGTTTGTTTGGCTTGGGGGTTTTGTTTATTTGTTTGCTTAGAGGTGTTTAGTTTGTTTGCTTTTGTTGTTTTGGTTTGGTTTTGGTTTGGTGGGGTTTTTTTTATACCTTTTCATTTGTGGAAGAGTGTCCTAACCTCACAGATGGGCATGTCCTAATTGGTTTTGTCTCCGTCCAAATTACTCCAGCAATTAATTTCACACCTAAGCAGTTTGGCTAAGAACAAGTTGTTCCCAGCCCTGCTGAGATTCATCTCTGGGTTTATGTCCTTCATCGAGCCACATGCAGCTGTCCTGGGGTCACATCCATCATAAACTTGACTGAATCTATGGGTCCACAGCTCAAGAGACAACAATGAACAAGCCTTCCTTGTGCTGGGCAGCCCATGCTGGGGCAAGGCCAGTTATATTCTCCATACAGCCTTTTTGTCTCTTTTCTAAATGATGGAGAGTGAAAAGGGACCGATCATGAACATGACTTTGTAGCACATGTTTCTTCAAAACCTTTCAAACCAGAACAAGCCTCTCAAGGAAGATCCTCTGAGATAATTATAGGGCAACATAAGTATGGGTAAATTGAACAGCATTACAACTCTAGATGGACAGTTTCAGAATTAGAGTCAGTCTATTTAATTAAGCTTAATTCGCTTCCAAGGAAAATATTTTTTCAGGGAGCAATAACTGATATAAAGCATAACTCTCCAAAGTACAAATACAATTATTTAGTATAAGTAGGAAAGAAAGAAGCAATACAACCAGATTTTAACGGCTGCTGATATTGAATCAAACCTGAAATTCTGACAAACATTAGAAAAATATAACAGCGTAAGAATAAATATCTAAATGGTATTATCTATCCAGAATTGGATAGGTACTTTGTTTATTTTAGATGTTTTGTCACATCTATATGATTGTTGCTTGACATAAACACTTCCAAGCAATAACTTACTGCATGACTTTTCTGCCTGTCCTTTGTAAAGGTGAGACTCCCCTTGCAGGAGGCAGGACAGGGAGAAAAAAAAGCCATTCTTACCACTCCTCAGGTTCACAAATCACTGAAATTCCCATATATTACTCTGTTCCAAACTGAATACTCTAATGAGAAGAAAATCTGAATTTGCCTCAGAAAACCATCCTGTGCTCTCGCAAGAGCTTCCCTCAGGGTGAAATTCTGGCCATGCTGAAGGTAACAGCAAAGCTGCCTTTAACTTCAGCACAACCAGAATTTGAAGCTCTAAACTACATGGAATTACCTGGGCTTATGAAACTTGAATTATTGTTATCTATTTTTAATGCTTAGAGTCATTCAGTCATTTCTTCAACGTATGTTGATTCAAAACCTGAAATTTCTAACTAATGGCCTACTTACCCTCTATGTTTATTTATGTAAACATAAATCCTCTATTTTTCCATTCAAAGACCGCACTTATTTTTCCAGTAACAGCTTATCCTATATCTTTTTGTAGAAAACAACAATGCAGTAAAGAGAAAACAGAAAAACATTATTCTGAAAATAACTTCCATCTCTCCATAGAAAATTTAAATCAATTTGATGCTTCACCTGGAGTAAAGTCAGAAAGCTTATTTTGTGACATATGGCAAAGCACCTCCAACGCAGCTGGGAGCTCCCGTTCTCACACGACAAATCTGCAGAACAGCCTTTGAAAGAGAGCAAACCTGCATCAAAAAATCAGGGAAATCACAGCTCCTGACCTGGGAGAAGGCACACAGCTCCATGAACTTAATAATCCCTACAGACATACTCGGCTCTCGGGCGAAAACCTGGGCTCACTGCAGATATCCACGGGCTCCAAGGACAACGTCTCACTCCAGTCCAAGAGCAGAGTAAGTCCTGTGCAAGAAAAACAGCCTAATTTGTATGAAATGTAAGGTGCGGAGTGGCAAAGCTCGTGCGAGGAGCATGGTCTTTGTGTGGCCAGCAGGAAGCCTGGGGTTTTTTAGTGGATAATCAGATATATCCATCAATTCTTGTCACATTTAGTAACAAACATCACCACCCATGCTTTTTGTATTCACACCACACACCAGTCCTCACCTAAAAGTTTCACAGCAAGATACGAGCATCACATAGACCTTTTAATATAAAATCATGTTATTTTCATTTTATAGACTAATGGAGTACACTCTGTAGCTTGCCAAGGCATTGATGTTTCCAAAGGCATTACGCACCCTGTGATTTAACTACAATAATTAGGTTTCCTCTCCTCCAGTCACGGGTTGCAGCTCTGCAGCCTGTTGCTTTGCCAAAAGGAGACATCTCCATCCAGCGGAGGGGATGATGGCCACAGGGCTGGGGTCATCGGAGCTGTGGACGCCGTCCCCCTGCACGGAGGTGCCTTTTTGCCAGGTTGGACCACACAACCTTTATGGCACTTACTCATGATTACATCATTTTATATTTTCTTTAAGGCTATAACTGTTATGGGGAAAAGATCACATCTTTCCGTGCTAAGAGAGCCACAGGGGCAAGGCAAGGTGCACAGTTAAGATTTCCTTTATTTCTCATAAAGTAAATCC
This sequence comes from Patagioenas fasciata, assembly GCF_037038585.1. Lineage (NCBI taxonomy): Eukaryota > Metazoa > Chordata > Aves > Columbiformes > Columbidae > Patagioenas > Patagioenas fasciata. Next base: position 10,555,929 of record NC_092533.1, on the reverse strand, counting down.
ACATAAAGCCAAATCTAATAACCTCGCAATGAAAACCTGATCTTTGCCATTTTACCTCAAGCAGGAATCTCGAAGATAAAAAGGCTAGCATTTTCTAATTTCCTCGTAAATACAAAATGTGGGAAGTAGAAGCTTTGGGTTTAGGATTTTTTGGTTTGGTTTTGTTTTGTGTCCTTTGTTTTTTCTTTTGGGGGGGTGGAGGGGGATGGTTTGCTTGGTTTTTGCTTATTTTTTAGCTATCCTAAATATAAACTCTGGTAACAGCCTCAAGCCTGACAGCATTCAAGGAGCGATTGGACAAGGCCCTCGGACACATGGTGTGAATTTTGGGGTTGTCCTGTGCAGGAGTTGGACTCGATGACTTGTGTGGGTCCCTTCCAACTCATGGCATTCGATGATTCTAACTGCTACAAATACATAAACACAGAGCAAGAACAAATCTTTCAAACATAATACTGAAATCATAAGCATTTCCATGCTCTGAGTCTGTTCTCAGTAAATTAGTGCGGTCCTGATTTTCCTTTCAAGCTTTACTGACTTCTGCTAAAGCAACAGTGAAGACCAAACCCAGAAAAACTGAACGCTCCACTGATAATTATGTCAGCTTAAACACAGGGAAAGTCCGATCAGAAATACTTCTTTCAAATTCCACCCTTACTTCTAAATACAGAAAATAGCCCTGCCTGAAAAAAAGAAAAAATAACCCCCCCCAAAACAAACAAACTAACAAACAAAACCAACAAACAAGCCAAAAGTCCAGATCAAAAGACAATTGAAATTTGCCTGAAGCAGCCAAATTACAAACTGAGTGAGGACCTCAGGGTTTGCACTGCTGGCAGGCACTTTAATTTGAAGACCGTGTAAAACATGTAGAGAAGCCAGGATTTCACTCAGAGTAGAATATTAAAAAGTTTCTATTTTATTATTATGCCTATCTGTGTTGTGGTTTGAAATCCACACAGGGACTGCCAAAGCTTGTTAGCTGGCTTTAATAGTGGCATTAATAAATCCTATAAACTAATTGTGCAGTGACTAAGTTAATTACATTCAAATGAGATAGTATATTTCTCTTCAAATATGATAAAGAATTTATAAAGAGATACGCTCCTGTCTGGGAGCCCAAAAATGATATCCAGCCAGCAGCCCAAATCCAGCTGTAATATGTGATTAAATTGATGGCTGTGGGTATAAGGAAACTGCAGCAAAGGCAAGAGATCACGGGGAAATATTAAACTGAATTATTTACACAACAAAATAATGAATGAAAGCAGGGCACAGAGCTTTCCGCACGGCCAGCAGTTTAACTTCCAGTCAAAGGTGGGAATCTGATCCTAAACCTCCATTATTTTTTTTAATGGGCAAGGTCAAGTACATGACCTGATGTAATAAGAACCATTTTTTCTATTGGTCTTATAAGCAGACCATGAACTTGGGCTCCCATCAAGTGGAGTTGATGGTTTGTGTACTGAGCAAAGAAAGTTGCTTTGGAGCTGAAGGTAACTTATGGGTCCCATCCTGCCCCACAGGCACCTGCTGTCCCCACAATCACCCTCCTGGGCCTCTTGCTCTGCTAGAACACATTGTTTCTGGCAGCCAGCAAGTCCCACATGCTCCTCCACCCCCAGATGAAAGTTTTGGGTTACTCTGGGCCAGTAGTTGTGTTAAAAGCCCTCAGCTAACAAGCCAGCAATGGCACAAAGTGTTTCCAGGGCACCCGGGTGTTTCACCGCCTCTTTATTCAATATCATCATCTTGCCCTAACCTTAATGCTAGTCCTGACAGAGCTGCTGTCATCACCAAAGTCTCGCTTCAGCCTCAACTAAAGGCGATACAGAAATTCATCATTGCTTTGGTAAATTGGGGTGAGACTCGGGCTGTTTTGCTCAAAACAACTTGCTCAGCCCAGCACCCATGAGGAAGGGTAGAAGCAACCTCAGAGCTGCTAACCCAGGGGTGAAGCTGCAAATATTTGCTGCAGGTGAAGTGAGGCTCTCAACCAGACAGCACAAATGAAACACCAGATTCGAAAACACAGGCATGACGAAACCGAGGTGTTGGAAAGAGAAACCTGAACTTAGGCTCTTAAATCTGTAATTTAGCTCAAAAATAAGTTGATTTCAAGATTGCTGAGTATCCAACTAACAGGAACTAGCTGAGGCTTAGCATTGAGAAAATTAGGTCTTCTATTTAAGAGCCTGGCTACAGATTTAGGAGGCTGATTTTGGCTTCTATTTTTGAAAAGTATTGGCTGAGAAGACTTTCACGTCATGCTCTACTTGCACAGGCCTATTAATAAAATAAATGCCAAAATTCTAGGTTTTTAACTCTGTACTCCAAAATTGACCTAAAAACACCTGTATATATGATAGACAAATGGAGTAGGAACCAGTGCAATTTTATGCAATATTGGCCACCTTGGCCTCGGTACCAGTATTGACAACAGCAGTTGTCCTCAGGCAGCGTTATCCCTGCTGCAACTCTCCCTCAAAAGATGTTGTCTAAGGTAATTACTCATTAGCCTTCCCTTTTTGAATATACAGAAAAATGATTTTCAATAAAAAGTAGTTATAAAAACCCACTCAGCTATTTGGGTTGTAAGCAAAGCTTGCTTTCAAGAACACATCTGGTAAATGGAGTTCAGCCATCTGAGTGAATAAAATTCCAGAAAAATACATAAAATGAAAATGCTGGCAAAACTCTTACTCCAGCAGTATGAATGGGGTTGCAATAATGATAGACAACTATTGATTGTCAACTACCGTCTCATTCAATTGATCAGGTCCTGCAAATCTCAGATAACACTCATGTCGTTAGAAGCCAGTATTGTGCTCTCACTGGCTATGACTGATTTTCATGCCATCAGAGCTTTGATTGTCTGATAGTACAAGTGTTGGGGAGCTTTGCTATTGATTTGTAGATAAAAATACTGTGGTACTTTGAGACCTGTCAGTGAAATTCTTTGGATGGGAAACAACATTGTACTTTGATGGTAGGTCATTTCTAATTAAGTTAATTTACAAAGAACTTTTTTTTGTGGGAAGAGTTGTTACAAACACCTACTGATTTGCCAGTAGGTAACTGGCAAAACCTACTGAAGGACCAGGTCAACATGCTCTACCTGAGCTAACAGCTCCTTGAACAGACCTGCATATCTCTAACTTTAAATTTACTCTTAGATGATCAGTGTATGAAAATCACTATAAAATTTGGACTAAGGATGCAACTGCTTCTCAAGAAGAGCCCTGCACCAGTAAGGTCAGGTCTCTATAGCTCTGCAGAGCATCTGTACGGTGCTGTACATTGCTGTGCCCCTTCCTTTGAAACCCTTCCTATGCCTGACCTCTTGTGGGACTTCACTTTTGATACACTAGGCTTTTCATCTAAAAGTGCTATCAAATCTACATCCCAAAGACCATAAATCTCATTATTTTCTTATTCAGGTTGGCTTTATTCAAAAACAATTCTCCTCTGAAGGCCACTGACAGTGTTAGTCTAATTATAGTGCTTATTCATCTCCAGCGCTTAAGGATTATGAAATTAGGCCTTATTACTTGGTAACATTTTCATCTAGATTTTCATAAGGTGATTGGTATGTGGAAATTACAGCACTACCTGAAATGCATTCAGTCTGGCCAAGACTCTGTGTGGAAGTAACGCACAAGATCGGCACCAGGTGTGGAGTCTCCCAACAGAATCCTCAATTCAACATTATAAAACCAACTGTCCATTCCAGATGCAACCTTTTCCATTACGTTGCAGTTATAACACAAACTAGGATTATTTTCTTCTCATGATAAACCTTGGATAATAGCTGTGGATTATATCCTTCTTTAGAAAAAGCTTTTTTTTTATGATTTAACCCATTTGTGGATCATTCCATTGCTGTTAAGATTTTTAGAATTCATATTCACAAACTAAAACCTCAAAAATATTGCCATATTTACCACATTGACAAACCTGTATATCCAAGAAGACTTTATCTAAGACTTGAAACCAATCTGAAGACAATATTTTTTGTTCTGCAGCAGCCAAACAAAAGGACCCAATAAACAAGTTTCTAAAGCATGAAAACATATTTCAGCATCATTGTTGTATTGGAGAATTTGAGGTTTTAAAAGAGTAGCTGGCATGTATAGATGACCTTTGTCAGGTTGTCAAAAATGTCTTTTTTTGGGAAAATATACTTTTATGTTACAATGTGGGTTTCTTTATGTGAAATATGCACTGTATATACAATGAGATGTAAGAGCTGAGCATAGAGAGGAGGTCAAAACGAAGGACTCACAGTGACCTGCAAAAGGAGAGGACATATCAGGGGATACTGCAGGTCCCTGGGTTTGGATGCCCCTTCCTCAATGCAGATCAAATGAACTATTCTTAAGTCGTGCATGCCAAAGCCTGTGTCCTTTGCCTGAACTGAAAGCAAAGACCTGAAGAACTGTGGTAGAGCTTGGCATCACTAGTGGCTGAGAGCATCTCTCTCTGGTCCGCCTCGAGCTATTTTCTTCATAGAGATGAACCACCTCCTGTTGTCCCAGTTCGGCAAAAGAAAATTTGGGTCAGACAGAGCGGCTCTTGCTACTCCATTTAAATTACAAGAATAAAGACAGCAAAATTGTACTTTCCTGTAGACACATTGCTTTTAGCTTTACCAGCTTCTGGCAGCTCTTGAGCACAGGTTTGTTTAGAGAAAACACAATATGGCCAGGGTGTGAGAAAATTTAGCAGCGTACATTAGATCCTGAATTTGTTGATTACAACCCATGAAAACTTCTGATATTTCTAAGCAAATATGCCACACTAAGGAAAGCAAAAATATTTCTCAATGACATTTTATTCATGGAAAATATGAGGTCTGGCACCACATTTGTACAGCTTCTCTTAAAAAAATTAAGACTGCAAGGTTTCAAAGGAAGTTCTTTCAGTTTCCAAATTATTTTATACTTCTGTCCTGACTTTTTTTTTTTACGTGACATCGTTTGCTTTATTCATTAACACTGCGAAAAGGCTTGGCAGAGGTTTACGCTGTAATGACCAGGTGATCCCTGTCACTTTTGTTTGAGGTTTTATTCTGGATTTGGATCAATTACAACCAGCCAATTCCTGGTTACTGAATGGCAATGTCTCCATTGTTTGTGATCTTTAATATCACCTTGGGGCAGGACCTTGGGACAGCTTGTCCTTACAAAGAGCAATATCAATAAATGCAGGATCACTCCCCAGGACGAGATCCTGCCCTTTAATGATCCCCATTCTCTTTCTAATCCCTGCTCTCCTCCTCTCCAATCTGGCAACACTTAATCTTTTATCAAAGCCTGATGATATTTGTGTCTATTTTTATCTTTGAGGTGAATTACTTTAGTTTCACTTATTCCCTTCCCTCTAGATAGGACTTTGCCATAAACAGTTGACTTTTGGACTCAGGCTTTGTAAAAGTGTTCTCAGGATCCCAGAGGATGTTTCAGATGGTAAAACAAAAGCGATGCTTCAAAAAGGAAAGCCCTCAAATATATGAGGCCTCACCATCCATTATTTCAAAGTCTTGAATCTTTTAAAGGAAAAAGAGCATTTAATTCAAAGACTTTATGGGGCTTTTTACTTTTTTTTTTTTAAATCTTGCTGAAGTGGTCTCCTACCTTTAACAATTAAAAAAAATATATAAATAAAAGCAGTTAAACTCAGTTCTGTTAGCAAAATCCACAAAAATAGCTTTAATTGTGGGTTCCTGCTGTATTAAAAAAAAAAAAAAAAAAAAGAAAAAAGCCAAAAAAAACCACATTTCTCTGCAGGTACCCTCAATCCTTCACTTACATGACATTTGTAACAGTTTAAAACAAATTACAAGGAATTTAAAGCTTGAAGATACTTCTTTGTTCTCTGAAGTTTGGAATGTTGGCTAAAACCAAAGGGCATGTAGTTTTGTCATGCTTTCAGAGAGGTTAGGAAAAAAAAAGAAAGCTGTTGTGCTTCTCTCAGATGTTTTTGCCAAATTCAGTCCTAGAGTAAGCATGGAAGGTATTGTATGCAATATACAAAAATCCAAAGCAAAGTTGTTGAATTTTGCTTAATTTATGTATTTTCTATATTTTTTTGGACTTTCATAGAGAAGTGCTTAGGTCAGAAGATCATAGAACGGTTTGGGTTGGAAGGGGCCTTCAAGGCCATCTAATCCAATCCCACTGCCATGAGCAGGGACATCTTCACCAGCTCAGGTTGCTCAGAGCCCCGTCCAGCCTGGCCTGGGATGTCTCCAGGAATGGGGCATCCACCACCTCTCTGGCCAACCTGGGCCGGTGCTTCGCCACCTTCAGCATAAACAATTTCTTCCTCACATCTGGCCTGAATCTCCCCTCCTTTATTTTAAAACCATTAAATACATATTTCTGGCTGACCAAAGCCACATCTTCACCCACCAGAAAGATTCTTTCTTAAGTCATGTTAGCTACAGGATCTACGAACTAGCAAGAGCTAAGAAATCTGTGTGAAAGACGAGCACTGACAGACTGAGGGATGCCCTGCCTTCAGGTCACATTGTCTTCAAAGAGCTGTTGCCATATCTGCTCACTGACCCTGGTGCAAAACCCTGGGCTTTTCCTAAGGAAAGGCAAGGCTCACGTCCCAGGACTGCTGCAAGAAGAGAGCAGATCCTGGAAACATTTCTGGCAAAACTATCTGCACTTACAGCATGCATGAGTAAAGGAAATTACATACAAAGAAGCAGAAAAGCTGTGCTATTTATTTCCAGTCAGTTGGCATTCGAGCACACTCCCCATAAGTCCTTTTCCATAAAGCCCTTCAGAGTTCTACCTGGTGTGCTCTGTGATATTCCAGCTGTCAAACCAGATCTCCATCAACTTTTTCTTCTTTACTCTTGACCTGAGTTTCTCCAAGAGCACTGCTTTAAATTAGATCCCATGAGAAACATGACACTAAATTCTTAGTTTCATGATGGTTATAGAAGTTGCCACTGTTTTGCCATCATTATAGTGATGTTTGAGGGGCTAAGGGAGAGGAACCATTTGTTAGTTCTCTTGTCTATTTTTTGTTCACAAAGGGCAACAAAGCTGGAAATGTATTGACACCCTTGACAAATAGTGTGCTGCTTTCTTTTGCAAGGATTAATTTATCCTATTACACTAAGAAATCATAACCTGACGCCATGCACAGTTGCACCGATTTTGTGCCATGGAGATATCACTTCTCCGTGTCACAGAGGAAAGAAGCGATGCTCAGGATTTATTTCATAGATTATTTTCTATATAATAATTCTGAGGACATGTCATCAGTTTGTGTCATGCAGGAAGAAAATGAGGGAGGAGGAAGCTTTTGTTCCATAATGCTGTATTTCAGCCATTTAGTCTTACTGGTTTTGTGCAGCTAGGAATGAAAGATGTGACTTTGAGCTTGCTATTGCTCAGGATATATACACATTGGAGAAGAAATGCGAGCAGAAAAACCACAAATCTGCAGTAGAGCAAGCAGAACTTAGGATCTACCTATTTAAGGCTTCTAAATATGCAGACAAGTACTTCAGAGAGACCCACGGCTAATTCCAGATCTTTGTTTGTCCCTTCGACCCAGGCAGATTATTATAATGGAAATCTCTCAATTTCCCCTTCCCCCATCCATTATTCTGAACAATTTGATTTTCCGTGCAAATAATTATGTCCTTAAATATCCTCTTTTAACCATTCTTCTCCACTCTACCTATGGTATACAATAGGCACTTGCTGAGTTTTGTGCTAACATCTAGAGGTGTTTTGATGTGTTTTATGGAGTCTGGCACAAAGAAGAGGAAAACATTCTGATTCAGCAACAGAAGTGCAGCTCTGATACAGGATGGTGGGGACCGACCTCTAGTGAAGTAATTTTGCCCATTTTTTCATTGCCCAAGACTCCCACTCTCTGTCAACCCACATCTCAGGGTAATTTCGCCCAATTGCAGTCCCTTCACTCTTACTGGGACACAACTCCTGGCTAGATAACTGTTCCAGTCAAGCATAACATTATGAGCATAATATTTTGCAGCAATAAAAACCCCACTGAAGATCCAGTTATCCCAGCAAGAGATTGTTTACAGAATGGATATAAATAATAACAGTGCCCAAAGCACTCCTTGGCTGATGTTATCTGCGACTACAGCAGGGGCTTGTCATGACTGAACAAAACTATGTGACTTCTTAGCCTGAAAATACTCAACTCAGATTCCAGCAAGAGCAAACCACTACAGTTTTACTACAAGAGAAGTTGCCACTAGTTAAGACACTGCAATTAATGCACCCAGCCTTTGGGGTGATTTTTGAATTATCATCATCCATATATATATTAATTTATATTAAACACTCTCTTGTAAGACAGCTGTTTTAGCAGGAAACATAAACTCTTGTTTATTCCAGCTGTTTTAGTAAAACTCTTCAGCATGCCCAGAGAATCTACAGCCAGTGCTTAGGATTTCCATGTATCACAGGGTTTTCTACCTGCAGAGGAATCCCTTAAGACTTTGGATGCTACAGCAAGATTCAGAACAATGCAGCCAGCAGGCATCGTAATATTTTGTCAGTAATAAAGCATACCATACTGCTTTTGATACAAAAGTCTTCCCAGTGTTTTTCTCCACTAGTATGTCAGGCATTAGGATTTGCCTTTTGAAAAGATATCATACTAGATACAGCCAAATAAAAGATATTCCTAAAAAGATCCCTTAAGCTGACCCATCCTACTAGCATAATAATCCTACCAGCACAAGTAAGGCTTCACATTAAGCAAGATACACTCTCTGAAGCCAGAGAATAAGATGTGAGTAAGGTGAAGGAATACTTCCTCTAATAATCCGAAAACTGGTTGAATTTTGAATGGGTCAGTGGTACTTTACATTAGTTTTCCACTTTGCTTTTTGAGATCAAATTCAATGCAGTGTTGACCACTGGCTAAAAACAATTTGAACAACACAGGAGTGGGAGCGCTCCTTACAAGTGAATGTAATAGCTTTTCCTCATCATTATGCAAGAACATTTATAGTCAAAGACAACGGCACTAATAGATTCATTCATTCATTCAGAAACAACTCCAGACCTCTCAAGCATGCAATTAAAATCTCTGTCACTTTATATGGAGCAAAGAATGAGTGTTTTACTGTCTAGTCATCAAGGTGTAACACATCTTATTTGACTGATTATGGCACTGAAATCCACAAAACAATCAGGAGTCATGAATATTTTCGTGGCTATTGAACAGATATCTAAATGGAATTACTTTGCAAACAGTGACAAAGTCATCCAAATAATAAGTAAAGGTACTTACTACTTGATCAAGTGTAAGAAAAGGAAAAAAAGTCAGAGACATGGGACTGGAAGGATTCTCCTGGGTCACTTTGTCCCCTGAAAGGCAGGTAACCACATCACTTGGGTCAGATAACAACTTAAAAGACTTTTCTCTTTTACCCTGCCAGTTGATGCAAGGGCTTCCCAGAATCATGCTGCTCGCAGTTCCTGTTAATTTCTGGCTTATCTGTACTCATTTGCTCTTGTTGCTGTATCGTCTTCTGGGTTTAAGAGTTCTTCTCTTACTCTTCCTGTCTACCTATATAGAGCAACCTTTAAAGGTTTCATTTTGTTGGGCCAAATAAGCTACAAGTTTGTCTCTCTTTTAATTTTCATCCTGTATAACACTTTCTCCCACATAATTATCAAACTCTCTAACTTTTTTTCAGCTATTTTGACTGTGAGGGATCAGTGCGGTGTTCAGTACCCTTACTGATAATTTCCTGATTAATGCCTCTGTATAAATGGAGGAAATACTTCAGTTGTTTAATCTTACAGTACATTTGGTTTTTATACAGCCAAACTGGTTGAGTGTTTCATAATCACCCTGTGATCAAACACCATGCCACAATCTTTCCCCTCATTAGACGTTTCTAGCTGATGAGCTTCCGCCTTACAGCGCTAATCCTCGCTGCAAGTCTCTAAACCCATAATCAATCTCACTTTTCCTTCCCTTTCAAGTTTCCTACATAACCACAGAAAGCATAAACACGTCTGCAGGCCTGGCGTACAATTGTTCTTCGTGCAGAGGACGGATGCCAGGGGCAGGCAGGTTTATTCCTCTGGTACAGAGATGCCCCAAGCCCCTCTCATGAGCTACTCACTCCGAAAGAATCCCCTCTCAGGTTTGCCTTTCTGAAGTAAAATATTAACTAGAGATTTCATCTTTCTTATGATTCATTTTAATTTAAATGAAGTTATTCACGTCGCTTGGTTAAAGGTTATTTTCTCAAAGAAATCTATCAAGCCAGGTATAGGTAAACACTACTTCCTACAGGTTCAAGTAATGTTGGGAAAGAAATCCATGAGTTATTATATCAAGGAATAATTAGGTTCCATTACATATTACCTCTAGATGTTCCTCTGACCTTATTTGCAAAGTTGTCTCCCCATCATGACATCATTCTGGTAACAATCATTATTAACAGCTATATTCTCATTTCCAAGATCTTTTTAAGAAATGCCTGTGAAGACAGTTATTTTTTTTCCACCATACAAATAACAACAACCAATCACCAATACAGACTATGCAAATGAATAATATTTACCATCTGAAGGTTTAAATTTTTTCCAGTGACAATAAGGTGCTTAGTGACACAAATATACATTTCTTAAAAACGCCACACTCAAGTAAACTGCTTAGATGTTTGAGTCTTAATAAAACCAATAGGAGTTAAAGCCTAACCAACCCCTTTTGTGCTTTTGGAAGACACATATGGCACCAAGCAAAAAAACAAAGTCTCTGAAAATCTATTCTGAACTACAGTTCAGTACATGAAAAATTGGGGGTGGTGGGGAAGGGGAGAAAGATTTTAAAAGGCTTTTCATTGTCACTCTCATTGATTCAGCTCCAAATTATCATGGATTTCTTCGCTATTCACAGTCTTGACTTCTATCCTCCCACAAGAACATTTTGTGATCCTTGGAAAAAACTCACAGTACTGCCACTGGTGAAGGGGCAACAGCTGCAGGGCTTTCATTTCTCTGAATCCTTAACTCTATCCATCCAAAAGACATGCAAGTCAACCAAATCCCCACATACTCTCCTATTATAAGCTCCCACTACCTCTTCCCTGCACACCACCTTTGTGGGACAGTGTGGTGAAACTGGAGCCATCATGGAGACCATTGCAGTCAGTGGAGGAACCTCCAAGATCTATCACCATCAGCCACTGCTGGTTCCATCTTCCAGCAGCTCATCCCTCTGCCCTGCTCATAATCCAGTGTCAAGCAAGAACTCAGAGTCCCTGCATCAAACCCAACTCTGACAAGTACAGTGTGACAAAGGAATTTTGGTCACAGGCTGGGTCACATTAATGTCCAGGTTATTGAAGAAAAACAGAAAATAAATCTCCAGATGCGGGCCCACATGCATACAAAGACATCTCGCTTTGAGTTCTGTACTTCTGAACATGTATGATACTTATTGGATTAAATACAAGGAACATAGTACGGCTGACAGCTTTTCTTAAATACTGTGAGTGAATTTACTGGGTTCAATCCAGGCAAATGCTTTTAAACACAGACATTCGCTCAAGCGGCAAAAAGGGAACAGAGGAACAAATGGTGCCTTGATCCACTCTTGGAGTCATGTAGCAAAGCAACAATTTAGCCAGAAAATATATCTTTTTGTCAATAGAAAAACACACAAAACAAAAGGCTCCAGGTTAGCTAGCAGGGATTTTTTTCAAGATAGAAAAGGAAGACCCAGGAGGGAAATAATTTTGGCAGAAAAAGTGAGAAAAAGCAGATTTTGTGCTTGTCTTCATATGACTGTGATGGTTGGCATGGGTGTGAGTCACTGGATATGCAGGTCGAACATATACACAGGGATGCCAGTCTCCCCATATTTCCAGTACAGTTAGTGGATGCAAGAGTCTCTTGCTGTTCTTCATCTTCCGTGTAGCTGTCTCCTACAGACCAAGTGGGAAGCTGGATTCAGAGCCCTGACTTGGGGCAGGATGAATGTCTGGGCTGGTTGTGATGGCTTTAGTGGAGTCTTGCTTTTTCTAAGACTGTCAAGGCAATGCCTTTGTGTCAAGGAAAGAAAACAAAGGGAATTTCAGGAAACGGTATGTCTCTGCATATTGGATAGATGCATGTTAAAAAGACCCACTTCAAATACTGTTTTTAATTAACTCCGTTTCTTCTGAACAGAAAAACAAACAAAAAATAGTACACAATACAAAGGAGAAGCAAGAGCCCAACTTGAGCAGCAAACAATACAATTTGCTTAAGATACAAGTTCATAAAACATAACATTTCTGGAAAGCCTTAATTTTACAAAACACAAGGGCCTCTTGCTGCTCCAACAAACAGCCTGGCCATGCCACCAAGCACTTAGCAAGTTTAAATGAGGAGGGATAGCAATTTTGGTTTCTCCACATTTAGAAGCCTGACCAACACACCTTCTATGATGTGTTTTAGAGTTACATCCAGGTCTCAGAAAACATGAGTCCCAGTTCAGAGTCTCCAAGGATCTCAGCCTCTTATCTCACACACCACCACCTAGACTGAGAAACCACATCCTTTGAAACCTGAGCATCCTTATTAAAGAACCTGCCTTCCACCCACCAGATATCAAGAATTATTGCCAGCACAACATCAGATTGCCATCTAATTCAACACAAAACATATGCAATGTCTTTTCACACCCAGAACTACAGCCTTTTTCTTCCACAACACAGGACAGAAGCTAAGCACAGCTTAGATGTATAGAAGAATAGAAAAGGACAACAGCACATTAACAACCGTACTTGCTCCCTGACACGAACACCAAACTTTCCCTATTCCTGCAGCGTTTATGAGTGCACTCAGACGTATGGATCAGGGACCTTCGGTAGCAACTGAAGAGGCTGTTAGGATCACTGCATCATTTATGAGTGCAACTGAGAATATTAGCTTATTAGCACTGGGCCTTTCACATCAGACAAGGCAGAGGCTGTACTGTCTGCCAAAGCCAGTCAGTCTGTGCGTATCTGCAGGAAAAAATAAATCTCTGGGTAGACAGATCTAAAAGGCTTCCATGTGGTGTGGAATTCTAAACTTTCAGCTCAAGGAAACAAAAGGGAAGAGAGAGAATATCCCGACAGTATTCCTCTGTCACTAGTGCCCCAAAAGTCTCATAAGACATTTGCAAAGTGGCTTATGTATTATCAGATTGCTGTTATTTGCACCAAGTAAGACCGACTTGTAAGCCAAACCACACATACTCTTTAAGCTACTTTCTCCCACGTATCCGAGTAGCCCCAAGCCTGAATGCCTGAGGTGATTTTAGCTGTGAAAGAAAGAAGATGGGCCTTTCATGTAGCAAAATCTCAGTCCATTGGCAGCTGGAAGACTGAAAACTAATGCCTCAATACTGCAACACAGCTGTATCTGGTTTCTGTGAAGACACACTGATGATTCATGGCTGGATTTACTTATAAATGAAAGCTATCAGGGGTAGGGACATTACTTTATGGTCTGTTTTGCACTGACCATAAAGGCTTCCTAATAGATGTCTGGAGCTGCTGGGTATCACTGCAATATAAATAATAAATAATAATATATCATTTTAATTGTAAATAGGGGCATTCTGCATTGAAGTACCTTTTCAAGTCTGTTTGAGATGCAGCTCTATTATAGTTTACACTTGAATAGCCTACCCTTGAGGTAACGGAGACATAGATATGGGCTGTGACATTTAAATTAGCAAGAAACATCAAAAATAAATTAAAAAGTCATCTTTGGTTGTTTCTGGAAACTGATCACCAGCAACACTTGAACACTAGGCTTTATGTTGTGGGTAAACTTACATGATTGCATGTTGAAACACTGTAATAATTAACATACTAATGCCTGTTCTAGAAGCTGCTTTCCTCAGACCATTTCCTATACTGCTGAATTGTCATCACAGAAAAAAGGTACCCAAAACTGGGATAAGTTCCTCTTCTTTTTAGGAGCTGCTGTATTCAGCAACAGCCAGTCATTTCACACAAATCTAGCAAACACTGACAATTCTGTTTGCTTGAAAGCTCAAACTTTTACCTTGGGACGAAAAGGCCAAACAGGACCTTTTCTCTTCTGTTTGCTTGGGGGGGGGAGTTGCGTGTTTTGTTTTGTTTGTTTGTTGGTCTGGGGTTTTGTTTTGTTTTCTGGTTTTGTTTGTTTGATTTATCCAGTCTGATTTTTCCTTGTTTCAATTTAAGGCTATTCTTTCTAGTTTTATCTGCATGAAGGTGCCTTCCGAATGAAATATTCTATTCTGAGACCACATGGTTCAGTTTTTGTTTATAGCAGGGTTTTTTGTGCTCAAAAACTGTCCTCTCAGCTCTCCCCTCATCCACTCTGCTCCAGGCAGAGCAGCCTGCACTTGCAGGCTATTTTCTGGTGGACAATTTTCCATCCAGTTTTGTACTTGCCCTGTATAAATGTTTGCTTATGGTAATATTATGTGAAACTGACTTATTACCCACAAGGTTTGTTACTGCTGTAAGCAAAAACTGAATAGGTTTGACATGACTTCCTGTTAATTATTTTTTCTTCTTGTTATCTTCTATATGCTTAGAAATACACTGTTCAGTTCCTGCACTGCAGGCAGCAGAGTCAACACACTCAGTTCAATGAAATTTAATAATAGCAGGGATAATTGCACAACACATATAAATATATAAAAACCGTGGCGTAACCCTGCATGTACACTCATACACATGTAGTACTTGCATAAGTCTAGTAGAGGTGCCTTTCTTGTAAGGTATTTGTGGTATTGAATTTAATTTAATATAGAGATCATGTCAGCCTAGGCCAGCTGGAAATGTCTTGTCTCTGGAACGGTTTGGTCCAGCCTTATTCTGTCAGCCTGCTAAAAGTCCTGTGACTCAGGTAGGAAATTCAAGCTGTGAAGTGAAGAGCAGATTCCTCTTGATCTCCCTTTCACAGGAAAACACAGATATAAACTGAAACGCACAGCTGAGGTCTCCATTAATGCCAAAGCAATGTTGTGAACTTCGTTATTAACACCAGGAAAACGTTATGGAAACATTTCTAGGAAAGCGGAGGATGAGGCAGCCCAGTCGTAGCCCCGAAAGCCACCAGGGTGGCTTGGAAACCCAGTCCAGCTCCCAGGGCCAGCTTTTAGGGGGGGTGGCTGGACACAGAAGAAACCGGGCAGGGTTGTCCCAGTCTTTCTACAGCAACTTGAACTTATGTATTATGGATCCAAGAATACTGCTCTGGAGACCAGTCACAGCCTACTAAATGTGAAACAGGTGAAAGAGGTGAGCTGGGACACATTAAGATGGCCTCAAGCCACACCAGGGAAGGTTCATATTGGATATTAGGAAAAATTTCTTCACAGAAGGGGTTGTCAAGCATTGGAACAGGATGCCCAGGAAAGTGATGGAGTCACCTTCCCTGGAGGGGATTAAAAGACATGTAGATGAGGTTCTTAGGGACATGGTTTAGTGCCAGAGTGAGGTTATGGTTGAACTTGATCTTAAGGGTCACTTCCAACCAAAATAATTCTATGATTCTAAGATACAGTCAGTTACCAGGTCAGCATCCCATCTATTTCTCAGTGGCTTCGGTAGCTCATGCCCACACTGCCTGGGAAGCCTCAAAGGGTTTGGCATGGATGGTGACAGTCCCGATCAATCCCCAACTCCCCGCTAAGCCTACATCGCACACTGTCATAAAAACAATCAACACAAGGAAGTTTCAACTTTCTTTTTTTTCACACTGCATTAATCAGGAACATTTTTCTTGCTCATATCAGTTTGCAAGTTTTCTTTCAACTGCTCTCTCTATGCATCATTTTAAAACTCCTGGTTAGAGATACACACAACTTATCATTGTCAGCTATGCATGCTTATAGCAGCTCTGACATTTCCACAGATTTAAAAAAATTGGATTTGGGACAAAATTTGGCAGATGCACTAATAAGTAATATTGTTTTCTTTGAAAAGATCCAATTCTAATCAACCCTTGGCAATGTAGCGTTTTTGCATCCATTTGTCCTTGGCAAAAGCTGTCTTTTTCTAGAAGTAAATTTCATCATCTTCACCAAGGGAATAAAGTTGCTTTTCAACATTCAGTCCCTCCCTCTGACCACTTGTATTTTAGCCTTACAGCCTGAATGCAAAGGAAAAACAAAATTGCATTAACTAATGAGAAACAAGAGTAAGGGCTTTGCTCATGGGTAACTGTTTCAGAAAGGTAAGTTCTGACCCAGAAGGGTCTCTGCTCTCCTCTACCGTGTTCTGCTTAAACCTGGCCCAGAGGTGATGGTGTCCACTTCCTTGCATGACAGGGTTTTTTCCTGTTGTCTGTGGGATCTGGAGCTGACACCAGAAATTTGTATTAGAAGATCATCAGATAAATGGAACCGTGTGAGACTTGCTAAAAAAAAGCAGGGGAAAGGAAGGGTATGTCAGCAGGACACAGGGCTTCGTAAGAACCTGGACTAATCTCTATAGTGAATGTTATCTGTGAGATTGATGAATGTGTGACAGGTTGGAAGAGGGAAAGAGGACAAAGCCATTGTACTGAAAAACTAGGCCTGGCAACAATAAAAAACCCATAAAATAGTGAAAAACCTAATAGCTCACTAGAGCTTTTTGCCAGAGCAAGTCCTCTACGTCCAATAGCTCTCTAAAGGCATTAGAAAATGAAAGGAGTTTTAATGCACCCCTACATTTCTTTTCTTTCTGGTTTTACAAGGGGTGATGTGGCAATCTAATTATATTGTGATGTGAACTCGTATTATGTCCTGAAAGCAAAGGTAAGGAGCTTTTTTTATTGTTCCATTATGCAACAGTTGCTAGTTTTTACAGTTGTTTCAGCTTTGGTGCAATAACTCTGCATTGTAGCCTACATTAATTTTTTTTTCTTTTAACTATTCATTGTTTCTCAGCAATAAAGTATGCCGTGCAAACAAAAGCACATTACCCAGACAGCGTATGAGCAAATCTATTCCTTCATGTCTTGCTTCCTCAAATAGCACGCAAGCCCCAGAGGAACCTATAGCAAGGTGGTAGGAACATTTTAGGGACATTTTCTTCTTAACATTAAGAAAACCAAAAGGTTATGCAACTGATAACAGCAGTTTCCACCTGAACTAAGGATCCCAACGGCCCTAGGAACTGCCAGGGCAAATACTGACAGCTGAAGCGAGCCACCACTCAGATCCTATTCTTTTTATGTAAAACCCTCACCCTTTGTCCTTTTCAATTATGTATGGTCATGTTCTTACAATAGTTTTTCCTGTCACTATGATTTAAAGATAAGGTTTGTTTTAAAAGATCGTTTGTTTCCAGTGCCAGCACAGCTAGTTTAACCAGATAATAAATAAGTGCGGGGTTCTGAGACCCTCCCTGGATTTCTTTCCTCCTTCCCCAGACCCTGCCACCCAAATCTCTTGCTAATCATTTCAAGGCTGTTCAGAAGGTAGTCCTTGCATAATTTTTAGCTTAGCATAAAAACTACCTAATTGTTATTCATTTGTCTTGGCAGCTATTATACACCAAAGTGACCTCTGCTTCTCAGTTAATTATAAATAGTTTCGTCTATTGGATAAATTGAAGTGAATTATCTCAGTTTTAAGATCTTATCAATAATTTAAATAGCCATTTCAAACAAATAAAATAGGAAAATAAAATCAAAAATCAAAATTAAAAAAAAATCAGAATCAATCTTATGCAGAAAAGGCCACCTTCTAACGCAACAATTTGTTGAGTTAGTAGCGAAGGCAGAACTTAATGATAACGCTAAATGTAGAACAGGTTTTATTTTTCCATGTGCTCAGGCTCTTACATTTGCTGTGGAGCAGAAAAAGTTTCGAGGTCTGGTCCCTGCCCAGCGTGGCAGCCCATTAGTTGCAGCTGTCGGAGACATCTGCCTAACCCAATTACCATCAAAGCCAAGCGGCAACAGCGGCACCGTCGTCCCCATCACACCACCCTCTCCCTCCACATTCAATTGCTGCCAAGCAATGGGGCTTCTGCTAGGCCACTCTTAAAGCAAAGCTCAGAAATAGCTTTATTCTTAAGCAAGGTCATGCCTGGGTGAAATGTATATATGAGGTTGATCCTTTCATCAAGCCCTGAAGAAACAACATCTCTCTCTTTTTGTTAGGAAACATCAGCCAGAATTTCTTTCCGGTGCAAGTTAGGCAACCGGGCCTGACAAGATAAGCTCCAGTCATAAAAAATACATACAGCATAAGGTCAAGTTTCATTTTTTTCTGTGATTCATTTTAAGCCTCTGGAGAGGCCATCCAATGTCAAGACTTCACAGAGGAAATTGCAGGAGGCTACAGCAAAGGGAGGGAGCTGAGCACTGATTTATCTGTGTAATTCTATTATACACAAAAGGAAAGCTCTTATTTACAAATAACTTGTAAAGGTGAAGAACAACAAGAGATCTGCTGTAATAGATAGTATTGCTTACCTTATGAAGTCCTAGTGAAAGCTCTACCAACATGGTGTCCAACACTGGATAACAGGTGGAACAATAGGTTGGACCATCACCAGCTTCCAGTCTTTGCCTTCAGCTCTTCCCTATGGCACAGGGAGGGCATCTCTCCTCTAATCTCTCTAACACATCCAGGTTTGATTTCAATCTTTAGTTTTGTTTCTAATTGCTAATAGAGCTTAATGAAAACATAAGCCAGCGACACACAGACCCATCTGCCTGCCTCAGACAAGGGTACACACCGAATGTCACACGAACATGTCCAAGGTCAGTCCCACCTCGGAGAGATACTATTGATTCAACACAGCCAACATCACTGACTTTAAGGTCAGAACATATTGAAAGCAACAGTACTATTACTGTCAAGTGTCCTTTCTTTCCTCTCTGATAACCTCTGATCCTGGTCAATGCTGGCAGAAATGTGTTCTATTCCCAAATCCCCCAAAGTGTCATTCTCCAACAATTCTTCAGGGTTTCCTGAAAGTCTGGACTATTTACTTACAGCTATGGCACTTGCCTTATCTCACTGTGCAAACAAGTTGGACACAAAATGCCAAGAAAAGCAACGAAAAAGAGAAGAGACGTAACAGAAATATGTAATGACTGGTGGTAATACCACCGATTGTGTTCAAAGCCATTTGGAGGCAGGAGAAAGTTATTTCTGGCTAGAAAATAACAGATGTGCAGAATCTTGCACAAGCATTACATTTCTTTTCATATATACTTAATATATCTTTCATTCACAAAAATACTTTCTTCCTCCTAACATTTGTCATCCCCAAAGAATATGAAACTAATTTAAAATGCAATAAAGCAGAGCTATTGTAGCTGCTTGTTTACTATTTTGGAAAAAAATTCACCTAATACAATACTGCACATAAGGCAAACCTTGACTTCCAAAGCATAAAGGAGCATTTTTTCTGCTACATCAGGAAGGACAGAGCAAAGGTGGATAGAGCCTTAATAACTGTAACCTGTTGCCTTTTAAAAGTAAACTAAAATCGACAATTATGAAACTTAATATAAGTGTAAGATGTTAAAGAATTAAAAAATATCCAAAATCTTTTAAATGCAAGCAAAAAAGCAACAGTTAGTAGCAAAGGCAGAACTTAATGATAATGCTAAATGTAGAACAGGTTTTAACCGAGAAAAGGTTTAAGTTTTGCTCAATCATAATGAGGTTTGGAAGAGAAGGGAGCCACCCCACGTGTCCCCAGGGAGTTGTCACAAGCCACAGCCTCAGCACCACAAACAAGTCAGTCTATCCAAACATAAAGATCTTCTAAATGTATTTGTTCTCCATATTTAATATTAATCAAAGAGCATTATATATTTCATACATCACTTGATTGTCCCAGCTGTAAGGGAAAAAATGCTAGCTTGATAGAAGTAATGCAAAACAACATACATAAATGTATAAACCAATAATAAAATAAAAAAGATCAGTTGATTAAACAAATGGTCTTTTGAAGCTGGGACTCCATTTGCCTCAACACAGGAAGAGTTAGGCTGGTGGAAAAACCCACAAATGTCAAGATAGAGGGTCTAATCCCACGTGTTGACCTTTGCACTTCCCTTCACTACGTATTTTGGTCCCTGAGTTTGGCAGCAGTTTCCCAAATCACTGATCACATCAGGGGCTTCCAGTCCATGGACTGGTTTGGGAGCTCTGTACTACGCTCCCAGCTTCATCCCCATGTCACCTGGTGATTCCCTCCACAGAATTATCTACATCTCAGGTATAATACACATATGTGGAGCATTTAGAAAGTTAGAGAGACAAAGCTTAATGTAAGGGTGATGTGTTCGCAAGAACACTATTAAAGAAAAAAAAAATGGATAAATGGCTCAGAGTACTTCAGCTTGGGCATATACAGCCTGACATCAACTTTCTCAGGGGCACAGACATAGGTGGGACATGAAACCAGAAGCCCTGTCCCATAGGAAGAGCCACTTGTCCCAGACCCAAAGGTGACAAGGGAGCCCCGAGCCTGTGGAACCTGCTCTGTGCTGGCATCAGGAGGTGCAACACAGCATCCCCCAGGGAGGACAGCAAGACAAAACAAGCAGGTAGGTGAAAGAGATGCTGGAACTGGTGGTGATGCCGGATGCCTGACCCACACATAGAGAGCACCGAGTCCCTCCGGCTGGCTGGGGGTTAGACCCTACCTGTGTCCCACACAAGGCCACCAGTGCTGGCTGTTTGTGTGCAATAGGCTTGGAATTACCAAAACTGCTTCGAGTTTGGCACCCATCAGGTTGCAGCAGCTGTCACTCACAGACACGGTGACACGTTCAGAGCAGATGTTACAAAGACTAGACAGGTGGTGCCCCACAGCCCCAGCACCACAACCTGCTGCTCCCTCCCACCAGGGCTTCACTGCTGTTGACAATGTTCCGTTCTTAATTTTTATTTTTTTCCTAATGTTGCCATTTTCAGCTATTTTCTGTTGTTTCACAGTATGACAAGGAAAACAATACATCTCGTGCTGAAAACACTTCTCTATCACAATGATGGAGGTAAATTGTGTTACTTCTAGGTCTCGAGATGATGAATCTCGGCTGTACACATATCCACGTATGCTGGGTTTAGAACACATTTAGCAATGCTAAGCCTAAATGAAAACAAAAGAGCTGCTAACTCTATCACTAGGACTGAGATCCATCTGAAGGAGGATCGCTTCATTTGTTTTTAAACTTTTATTAATATTGTGCATGTTTTGCTTATCAGAGCTTCAGAATTTAATGTGAGATTGACCAAACGTAACACGAGGTATTAAACAGCATCGACACATGGGAAAACACTTGGCTTGCCAAACTAAACACTTCTTGTATGATTTTTGTAAATGGTTTACCTAGATAAGACCTTGTGGCAGTTATTTTTAGATTATACATCAACTGAGTACACAAAATGTACTGTATTAAACTAACTCCACTCAACTTGGCTAAGTGTCCTGAAGCATTTTGGGGACACTTAACATGTGCATTTTTGCCTTTTTGTTATATTTTTTTCCCCAAGTCTGTTCATCTGGTGGCCTCACATGTCCCATTATTGCTGTGAAAACAAAGCATCCAGTTTCTGCCTCACGTAGAAGATAAGAGGCTGCCCCAGAAAGCTGTGCTGCTGGAGTCACACTGCACCTGCATTGGTTTATAGCAGGCTCTATGCTCACATATATACTACACACACTGAGGGGAACCTTTCGGACAAGGACAGTGTAATTCATTTTGAGAAACACCTTCCTCCTGTTTAGGAGTTACTATAAATTGAAATTCCTCAAGTGAACAGGCATGCTATTTCTTTATCATTATTGATTATAGAAGGGCTGGAGATGAGGCCAAGTTGGGATTTTTTGTTTTTTTTTTTAAGCACAGGTTACATCTCAGTGCTATTGATTTTCAAAATAAAACGGGTGCTGAAGCCTGATTTTTCCAACAAATTTTGGAGTCATGAACGCAGTGCTCATTCACCTGGGTAACACCTGAACCATAATTCTTTTTTATTCAACCCTAGTAACTTGCTGTTTGGGATTCCAGTTTCTCTCCCCACTCCTGCTTAGTTTGCTTAGTTAAACACCATCTAGTGCCACAGCCAAGAATCACATCTTACATCAACCAAAAGAAAAAAAGCCAAACCACCAATGCAAAATAAAAGACACAGCCTTTCTTACATCAGCAACACCTGAGAGTTCTGAAAAATCCTTGTATTTAACCCTCACAGTGTCACTCCGGTTGAGAAGTGAAGCAAAAGATACTACACGAATTAGGGGGAAAAAAAAAAAATTTAAAAAGAATCACCGAATAGAATGAAACTGAATTAATTTCTCCCCAAACTGGGGTATGTCTTTAGCCAAAACCATCCCCCAGCTCCTACTTTTGATCACCTTCAGCCAGCAAGGCCAGACGGGAATATTTGTAAACACACAATCATATTCTCATCTATATAAGCAGCATTTGATAGCAAAGCACCTCCCTAGACAGAAATACCCAGCGCCAGCATCCCACCGCCCCTCCTCAGCCCCTGAACCCTGTGATGCTCTGGTGATGGAGGCCAGCAGAGGCAGCTTGATCCACACCAATATTACCCTCATTTTCAGAGATATTTTTGTAACATAAATCAACACCCCTGACTTCTGTTGTTTTCTCTTTAGTTTTTTTCGACACTGTCTTATCTGATCCAGTTGCAGGACGTTGCTTTGGAACAGATTATAGCAAGACAACCACAGAAGATTCAAAAAGAAGGAAGTTCTCTTCCCTGCCTCATTACAGAGGGGAATAAGATACAGCATGTTGAAAAATCAGGCTTGTTCTCCAACAATTACAACCTTTTAATATTCCTCCAGCTTAACTCTAGAGATAAATCATTATTATCAAGGTTCAATACTTGGCACTATAAAAGAACAGGAACATTTTTCTTGCTTAGGATGAGCACTCGAGAGTTGCAATGTGATCCCTGGCACAGAGCCGCGCATCCTCGCGGTTTTACACCTCTCCTGACACGCGTCTGCAAAATCCCACTCGTTTTTTTGAAGGGAACGGAGCCACGAGACAGCTGCGATACTGCGTTCGGTGCTCAGTGATTGAATGAGTCACATCACCCTTCTGACTGATCTCTTCATCACCGCACTAAAAATAGCAAAGTCACAGGTTTTGTATTTCACTTGTCACCCGAACAGTTCAGTTTTTCTCTTGTTAGTGGTATTTTAGCTATTTTATCACGGCACTGGAACAGAAAGCTCCCACAGCACTGCACCAGCTGGGTTACACCTTAGGACTGAGCATCTTCTAACAAGCAACGATCTCCACAGAATGGTAATCACTACGGTTCTACTAATTTCATGTTAAACGAATTTACATCAGATGAGAACGCAGCCATCCCACTTATTAAATGAAGGTCTTTGGGAAGCCTTCTCCATAAGGTGCAGTGGAAAACATGGAGCTTTGGCTGAGGTCAGCCAGATGCTGTAGCAGTTAAGGCACTCATGAAGTCATTGAACACTAGTGACAAATTAACACAAACTTTAAATGAGAAGCAAATTTTCATCTTCAGACTCTTCAAATGAATTCTGTTGTATATATTTTCAAGATAATAGTAATTTGTCAGATAATGTTATTCAAATATTTCATTTACTCAATTTCTAGCTATTTTATCCTTCCTAACAGCCCATTGATTCCACCCTTAATTACTGCTCACAGACACATCTGATCCTGATATTCAAACAGGAAAAAAAAAAAATCAGTTAAACACTACAAAGTAATTTCTCATTTACTTTTTAAATCATTAAGCAACCATCTTTTCCTGCACACCAGTTTTAAATAATCCTACAACTGAGGGCAGGGAAAAACAAACAAAAACTGCTTCTGTTTTTTGGAAAGTAAAGAATCAGATTCAGTCCAAATTCCTGTTCATCCTTCTGCTCCTCCTGACTCCCATCAATCACTTCAAAATAATTGCACTGGGTTTCTAACCTGGAGTCCTGTAGCTCAATAAAGCACAGACAAGTGAGTGCTGGTGGAGAAAGGGGACATTTTAATATCTGGCAAGCACGTGTGTATGCCTCTGTGTTCCTGTTTTCCTTGGAACAAATGCTGTTATAATTTCTTCAAAGAATCAATAACATCCATTGCCAGAGCACTGCACTGTTTGAGATGCAGATTGCATAGGGAGACTGAAAATTTATTGCATTGTAAACCTAGGCAGAAGGTGGTAGGTAAGCTGTAATTAAAGTTTTGCTGATAATAAAAAATGGGGGAAATAAGCAGACTCCATAGTCAGTAAATGTTAGTACTGCTGCACAATTGCACCACTTTGCAGAGAAAACTGCAGCACTCTGCTCTTTTTCTGCACAATTAGCCTAAAGATAGGTGGTTTACATCTTACCCCCCCGTGCAAAAAATGCTGGCATCTCTCGTGCCCTCCATCAACACCCAGCACCTCCAGAGGCTTTCAAAACTTCAACTCCCAGCTTTTAAATCTTATTCTAATTCTTTGAAAGTCATGTCATATATCTATTATTCTTGGTACACATTTTTATCTGGGAAACTAAAACTAAGTAAGACTTTTACCATTCCGCAACTAACACTTTTTTTTTAAATTCTTCCTTATAACCAACCTGGCAGTGCACAGGATGGTGAGCGGTGAGATGTTTAATGAAAAGTCAAACTCTTCTGCAAGGGTTTATCTCATAAACCCTTTCCTCCCCACGTGTCTCTGGACTGAGGATCTGCCCCTCCGCCTGCTCCAGCAAAGTCTTACATTGTGGCTGACTATCTAAAAAGATACAAGTCAACAAACCAAACCTGCTGCCTATTTCCTTTTTCTTTCCCCTCCCTTTCATGACTTCCTTGATTTCTGGATTTCTGTCCTTGTCCCAGGGTTGGGATTGCTCACTACTAATTATTCAATAAAAACAGAGTTGAAGTATTAAATCTATCCCTAGTTAACCCAATATCTTCAATAATAAAAGAGATTTTGCACAAGGGATAAATACTGTATCTCATTTTCCCACTCTTACAAGTCTCCTGTCACTCCACGCTTATTAATACTGCTACTAATATACTGTTCCCAGTTAACCACTAAAATAGTTCAGTTATTCCTATTAATTCACCAATAAAATGTGGCCTTGGAATGCAATAAAAAAGGCTTTGTTGCTTATGGGGTTTATTTGCTGCATCTATTTGCCCAATTTGTCAAGAGGTTTTCCCTAGTGTTCTGATACTATAGCCAAACCACTCCAGTACTGAAATATGATAAGAAAGCAGTATCCGATCCCACGCCAGACGTCACGGGCTACTCCCCAGGTATCTGGCAGTGACTGATGGCACAGAGAAACATCCATCCCTCCAGGTTAAGGGTGAGTGGATGCTCTTTCTAGAAGAACCTCTTCTCAGAAGGAAAAACAACTACTTTCTGGTTAAAATCCAGAACACTTCATCTTCCGAGAGAGATGAGCAGCCTCCCAACAGCAGGATTCACCTGTGCTCCTCAAAGGTGCAAAACCCCAGTACTGAGGACAGAGGCTGCTGTTCATGCCACAGAGTCACAAACATATAACTTAGCTCCAAAATTAGCAATCAGTCTAGTGCTAATTTATGAACTTCTCAATCCAATCTATGGAAGCAAACACTGGAGAAGACCTTTCACTTACAAATCCTTGGCAATCACATGGAGCCTTGAAATGGGTGCTTGAATCAGAAAACCCTCTGAAAATCTATAGCATACCTTCCTGGATAAAAATGCAAACCACTTCCCCACAGTCTATAACACACCTAAGACTTTACTAAAGAGACCAGTCAAGATGCCCCAGAAGAACAGAAAGAGGAAAATCTCAAGGTTTTTTTTCAACAGCAAAAAATCTGCTGGGCAAACTACTCAGATAGTCAACAGGAGTGAAATGCAATCCATGCTAGCAGGGAACGCAATGACTTCAGGCCAGGTAACCTCAAGGAACTTAATGATTATTTATTTAAGTTGAGCTTCTCACCAGGCTTTGCTGTCCATGAACCCTGCTCACGGGTACAGGCAGATAGGTACGCCTGCTCAGTCACTTGCAGCAGTTTGGGCAGCATCACCTCCTCTGACACTCCTTCCTCTCAATTTGGTCTCCTTCTCTGGCAGACAGTGAGATTTGATGGGACCCATGAAGAAAAGTGAAGAACCAGCAGTGGGCAGAGATACCAGAAAGCCCAACACGGCGCGGTTCCTGCTGCAGGGAAATTTGGGGTCAAACACTGCAACAGCAGGAATTTAAAAATCAGGAGAGGTAAGCCCATTAAGAAATTAGGCCAGGATTTTTTCAGTTGGATAATTTTATAACTTTGGATTCTAAATCCTAATTAATAAGCAGTCAGTGTGACTGTTGGAAACAGGTTACTGGACCACTTGAAGCACTGCTAGACATCCTCTGCCTTAGCTCATAGGAAAAAGCCCAGTCATTTGTTAGGATGTAACATCTCATGTGATTTGGGTCTGATGTTGTCTGTGTGGGCTTCCTCAGAGTTCTGCATCACCCACGAGTTGTTCAAAAAATATCATTGTGCTTTGACTTTGCTTTGTGTTTACTCGGCACTGGGAGCAGTAAAAAGGCTTTGCACAAGAGAGCCATTGAATTAATACAAGCAGATTTATTGTGGAGGCTTTATAAGCCTTCTTGCACACCAAGCTCAAAATATCTAACGCATATATTAGAAGAAAGGATCCTGACAGAAATGCTATGAGGTGCCCCATAAATATCCTGATGCCTCTGTAGATGGGCAACCCAGTGACCTTCTGTAAGGGGTGCAATTCATAACTCCACCTACTTGCAGAGACAGAACCTGGAATAAGGCTTCATTTTGAGAGCTACCATCCCTTGAGACTTCTGGGAATAAAAAAAGTGGATTCATGGGTGCAACAGAAGAAGGATGACAACTGGTGACTTGCTGGAAGGGATATAACACAGCACAGTGCCTGGCAGCCATGAAGCTCTTGCATCTTCTTACCCCTCACTCTGAAGGTGTGGGCAACAAAGACATGGTTCCTGCTGCAGGAAAAAGTGATGATCCACATTAACGCAAAGGACATTCACCAGCACAAATGCTGCCAATCTGCCACCATCTCCTCCAGACCTGCACACACTTCCCTCCCTCCCCCCCATCTTGCTCAAGGCAAGACAACACTTCCTGATTTTACCAGATGCTTCTCCATCTTTCCTCCCAAGTATTGCTTTTAGAAAATGGTATTTTCCTGTTTTCAATCTCTAACTGCTTGTCTGCAAAGGCATCATTCCACTATAATGGCAGGAGATGGGGAATACTTTCCTCAAACCCAGGCTGTGGGTGGTTTAGGGGGCTGGCAGGAGTCACACGTCCATCTGCTGGAACAGCCACAGCACTCTTTCCAAATGGCAGCTGGCCCAGTGACACCTCTTACAAAATCTGATCTTCTCCTGCTGATGTGTGACCTGGGTTCAGGTGTCTTCTCTCTGAAGAAGGCGGACGCTGTATGTCACTGGTGCTCTGTCACCTCTTCCCACTCAATGCCAGCGCTGGTGACACCATCCTCAGCAAGAGTGGCTGCAGCAGGGGGAGTTCACACCTGCTATTGTGAGGGACCTTGCAGTCATCAGTTTCCAAAATTGCTTTCCATGGTGTTGGTTCATTCAGCCAGAGAAGCAAGGATAACAGTAGCTGATTGTAGAAAAAAAAAATGGAAGTCACACGGATGTTGTGGGTTCAGACTTCTTCTAGTGGGAGCGGCGGTTGCCAGTTTTCAGCTGGTCCCTGTTTCCTCCTCTTCTTCTGCGGCACAGATGCTCCACGGTGTAGGGAGAGGACAAACGCAGCAGCACAGCACTGGGCTGGCGGGGAGGCAATGCAGCTCAGCAGCAGATTGCAACAGGGATGTTAACCCCACTGCAAGTACCAGTTATCAGGAATTCCCCTGTCTTAATACCTTTAAGAACATCTACATCTTGGAATCAATCCCAGGAATCACCAATTCTTGCACCCAACGTCCAACCGCTGCTTTTTCCACTCACCCTGCTGTAGAGGTGCTGGTCCCAACATTAAGTGGGACAAATCCACCTCTCAAGACTATCCCCAGCTCTTCCTTTCACTAATTAAATCTTTTCTGTCATTTTTAATGAACACAAGAACAGGTCTAGATTCAGCGTAAGGGAAACAACCAGATATGGGTCTCCCATAGCAGAGATCTGAAATGACTTTGGCTGCAGGAGCAACCCAGGTCAGAGAAGAGGTAGATCTGGCAGCAGAAACCACGAGAAGCCCCTACATTCATCTGTTGTGCTTCAGACAAGACACAAATACACAAACGTATGCAACACATTACACAAAGCAACACCAGCAGCAGAGCAGATTCAATTTTTTCAGTGGACTTTATGGATACATAATCATCATTGTCACCATCGCAATAGCAATCAAGGTTGGATCATCAGCCTCCACAGTACTTTAAAAATGAAATGAAATATTAAAATGAAGGTAATTGAAAAGGCCCCTTCCACCTCGTTTTACCCAAGAATAAATCTAACTCAGAGAAGTCTGTTCCTGAATGAGCAAACAATGTGATCACATCGCCTTGCAGATGCGAGATCTTTAATAGATTTTTAAACAGCCTTTACCCAGTGACCTTTAAACAAGTTGTCGTTATCATATGTAAATTCATTATTTCCTAAAATGTTTTAAATTTATAATTAACTTGAATGCACTACTTGCATTCAACCTAGATTCCAAATGAAACCGAGTGATACTGAAGGAAATTGTGTAGATAGAGAAGACTTCTTTTGATTTTTTGTTTTGGCTGTATCGAACAGCAGGGTTTTCTCCAGGTGCCTACAGCTGCCAAAAGCTCCCTGCTGCCCACAGTCCTGCAAAGCCAGAGCATGGCCCGACCCGGCTTAACAGCACTCACCTCCACCGCAACACACTCCCAGCTGTGCTAACGGCACAACCGCCGGGCAAAACACCCGCACGAGTTTTCATCTCCTGGTGCCAGCAGAGAAAATGTGTTCCAGGAAAAACAAAGGTTTGATGCCTGATTGTCTCTGGCACTTTTCTGTACGTATTTTATTATGTCCATTAGGTTTCCCTCTTCCAGATAACTGTTTCTTCTGACAAAACATTCCCAAGAATTTTAAGCCCTCCAGTTCCCTGTCAGGATGCACTTGAAACAGGTTCAGAAGGTGCTGTGGCAGTGAAGGCAGACTGGCAGACAGGAGCAGCCAGATGGCTTTGCAAGAAGGGGCTCCCATGCATCTGATAAGGCACATGTAGAAACACAGCTTCCAAATTAAGGGAAAAACCCAACCTCGTAAAACCTGCTACATCTGAATACCTGCAACTTCTGAGTAAAACAGTCTCAAGTCTTCCCAGCTCCCTGCCAAGCCCTCGGCAGCTGAACACCTGCGCACTCCATCTGTCCCTACCTTCGCAGATCACCTCCTACTGAAATCACTTGCCACCAGCCTGTCCCTGACTGCTTCAACCAGATTACTTCTCCCTCCAGACATGATGGGACCGAAGCACTCCAGACTGCACCGTTTGCTTTCCCATGGAATCTGCTGCAGAGTGTGATCTTAGAGAAAAACAAGCACTTGCCAGCAAACTGCTTGGCCATGTTCTTCACAGGTTTGCTTAACTACAAAAGCTTGTGTTGCTCTTGGTTTTACATTTAGGAGGCCTGGATAAAAATTAAAGGCTTCAGCACTGGCAGAAGTTAGAGAGAGGATGAACCACCAGTTGTGCCCCTGTAATTCAGAGATTATGGAAAAATGCATGGGTTTGGGAGGTCTAGACAGGGACAAGAGTTGGGCGTAGATGGAAAATGCAACATTAGATGAGTGACAAGTGAGGTTATGCAGATGAATACTAATGAGAAAGCTTTGAATAATTCATATTCGGGTTCAAGGTAAAATGGTTTAACCTGATACCTTGGTAGTTGTGCTGTCTTGCTAGCCTCAGGAATATTATCTCAAAGAACAAGGTCTGAACATAACGCAGGTTTTAGACATTAATTTGTCCAGAAGTGTTTAAAAATCGAAGCTTGCTCACAGTTGTTTAAAAATTGCAGAACAAGCACTGTGGGTGAAGTGGTTTTCCTTCAACCCCAGCCCTCCAACCTTGCCTCATGCCCATCTACACTTGCACCAGCATAACTTTTCAGCATTACGCTTCGGAGAAAACCTGGACCACAAATCCTCACAAAGGCAAAAACCAAATTTGAGGTGTTTTGATCGTAAGTCTCCGAATCACGAAAGAACATGCATTTCTTAGGGAAGGTTATTTATCTTACCCCGGTTTCTTCCCAGGAAAAAAAAACAGTTTAGAAGTTGGGTGCAGCTTCAAACTTTAGGATCACATTTTATCCTGTTTCATCTTCTGCCTTGGCAAGTCCTTCATAGCACTCATCTTAAATCTTGAAATAAACTCATACCTTTAGACAGAGTCCCAATTAACCAGTCCTCTGAGAGAAAGCCCTCTGCTCCTCCAGTAAACGGGAGGAAACCTGGACATCCAAACTTATTTTTAACTGTGCTGTAACAGGTTGGTACAAATTCCACTTTCACACATAGCCTTTCAAGTGATATAAAAAAATGACAAGTGATACAAACTGAGAAGCAGCAGCTATTGAGGGCATCAAAAAAAAAACACACCACCCTTTCTCTTTCTCATCAGGCAGGAGATAAATCCGACATTACAAATTAGCACTATAAATACTACCCACGTTTGTGGCGATTTATACACTTATTTTATCTAAGCCAGGCATTCCTTGCTTTCAAAGGAGGGAAGAGGATAGCCAAATGTTACCCATCCATCCCAGCTCTGCTGCCTGCATCCGGAACTTTCTGCTCACCCATTACATTAACACCATGCATCTCTTCATGGGTTTTTCTATCTGTAGATCAACACATGCCTATATAAATGTAAATAAAGTGGAGGCTTATCCTAAGGGCAAATTTGTCTCATTTAGTATCATGTTTCAGTGTTTCTGCTGCACTTTTATATCAGAATTGCAATGCAACTGCTATACCAAGAAGCTGTAAAACCCAGGCACATTTACCTGCGGTTTCCTTTTTTTCCTTCTTTCCTCTCGTGAACTTCACATCACCTTTCATACTTAATCATTGTGCTGCATAATGTCTATCTCTGCAGAATTGCTGGGCTCACTGCAGCGCCTAATACAAAATATAAAATATTGCACTGTGCACCCATGCAAAAGGCCAATTTTCATTAATCAAATATTCAGAAGAGTCAGTGCTCTGTTAAAATAAAAGCTCAGAAACCAGAGTGTGAGAAAAAACACATAAGATGGAGTTTTACCACATGACATGCTGAAAAAGTTCCCACCAGGAAAATCTCAGCACTTCATTTCCGAACAGCCATCAAACAGCTCCTGCTGCTGGAGGATGCTCTGCACCTTCATCACAAATAAAGTACAATAGCAACAAATATTTGTTTCTCTCTAGTAAAACGCATCCTCTCCTTTATTCCCTTACGTGCTGGCAGCAGGAACTCTAAAATATTGCACATGAGGCATTGCAGTACACTTAACAACACGCAATACAATACCAATCCACTGAGGGGATGAGCTGTTGCTATCACCCACTACAGAAAAGTAACTTAGAGATGTAACAAATGATACTTTTGGTTTTGTAAACATGGTTTAACCCCACCTTGCAACAGCCAAGAGGGTGAGAAGCAGCTACAAAGCCTTCCAGACCTCTGACAGCACTAATGCTCACCAGGAGAGGACCTGGTACATCCCCCACCTGCCAGCCTGGAGGAACCAAGTTGTGCCAACATCCTCTCTTGTGTTTACAGCTGGGTATTTATTAATGCCACTTGATCTGTGAATATTCCAGTTTGGCAGTGGAGAACAGTCAGGACATAAGGATGAAGAAATCACAAGCTCACATTTAGGAGGCACAGGACATGATGACCCAAGAAGTTCCCTTGAATTACTCACACTTCTTTTAAAGGTGTGGGTTTTCCCCACACATTCCCAAGTTTCTGCTTCCAACATTACGTGCTAGATACCACCTAGATAATCCTGCCAACCCAGGATTATACCAGCACCCTTCCTGCAAAACCCTTCCTACAAAGAAGCTGCTCCACTCACACTTAAACCTTGAGGGCCTCCTCTTCCCAGACCTTCTGTGATGCTCTGGGCATCTTTTTCAGTTTGATCATGCAGCACATGCCCCAGCTTCAGCAGCTCCTCTTGACACCTGTTCCCCCCTGTTGATGGGGACAGACTTTTTTAGCAGGGTTTGTTGTAATAGGACAAGGGACGACGGTTTTAAACTGAAGGAGGGGAGATTCAGGCTGGACATGAAGAAGAAATTGTTTACACTGAGGGTGGTGAGAGCCTGCCCCAGGTTGGCCAGAGAGGTGGTGGATGCCCCATCCCTGGAGACATCCCAGGCCAGGCTGGACGGGGCTCTGAGCAACCTGAGCTGGTGAAGATGTCCCTGCTCATGGCAGGGGTGGCACTGGGGGAGCTGGGAAAGTCCCTTCAAACCAAACTGTTCTGTGATTCTATCTGAGCCCCAGCAAGAGATGGAGGGATGGGGAACAGCACCCCAAAACCCACCAGACCTGACACCCACCCTAGGGGCCACAGAGCAGCCAAGGGTTTCTGCCCCTCCCCACCCTTACTGTCCACTTCCCAAAAAGAACTAATTTCCCAAAGTAAGTCATTTCCCCAAAGTGAAGGGTTTAACCAAATTCTGGATTTTAATTCTATTTTACGCAATACTGCAGAAAACTGGACACTGAAAAATTATCTGACTGGGAGCTTAGCAATAGAAAACCATAAATCATCCTGGCAGTTATATAGTTTTCTTGTGAAGTAGCGCTTATGGGAGTAGCTGTTAACTAACAGAGGCGTGCGTCTGGCACAGGCACATTTTACAGTTCCCAGTCAGTAGGTGCAATGACTGTCGATTCAACTGCAGTGTCCTGGTGCGGGATTTACAGCCTTTTCCCAAGGGACAGGGAAGCAGATGTGAAGGGCTGTCAGTCATGAAGTTCATTTTGGGACCAAGTAAAGGATTTAGAGGTTGGATCCTTTGTAAGAAAAAAATAATAATTTTTTTAAAAAATCATAACACAAAACCCAGAAGTAGCAGGCAGCAAGAATACAGAAAGATTACTTATTGTTAATTAAATCTGCAGTGAGCACAACAACGGGAAAAAAATAGGAAATTAATTCATTGTCTATATAGCGAATGAAACTAATGGATGTTTGGGGAGTTTTTGACAGCAAAGAAAAAGATAAACCAAAAAAATGCATGCGAAGCAGGAAATTAGACTACTTTTCCAGATTCTACATGGCCCTATTAGGCAGAACAATTAACAAATCTTTCAACAGATAAAAATAGAAGAGTTTGTGGTCACACTGCTGGATTTTACCTCAAAAAACACTCATGTGTGCTAATTGAGTCTTATATAGGATTTTGGCAAATATGTCAGCTATATTCCCAACTGGAATAAACTGATGGAGCTCACTGGAATTGGGACAATTTATCCCAGCTCATGTTTAATGCTAAAACCAATATTAGTTTATGAATAGATCTCTTGTGCTAAAAGCTGAACTGGTTTCAAACTTTTTAAAGATTTTAAGTCTCCTTCACTTGTGAATGAGGAAGAGCGAGGGAGAGAATTTTCTGCAAAGCTACCAAAGCCTGATTTAAAACAGGGAGAACTGAAACGCCTAACTCTTAATTTAAGGAGTTACTTCTCCAAAATATTTATTTTCCCAACAAATCAATAGCTATGAATCCAAATGGGTAAAGAGGAAAACGCAGTTTGCTTTACAGCCACTAAAATACTTGAGTTGTGCAGCTTAGGTTTAATCCAAAAAACACTAAATGCAAGCAGAAATACATCAATACTGAAATATCTCACAACTACCATCATATAAAACAGTAGCTGTGTTTGTCAAGTTAACTTGCTTGCTAATTATCTACTTAAAAAAAAGGAGCGAAGCGCATGTAGGTGTGGAAATGTTTCTAGAGGGAGCTGGAAAAAAAAAAAAGTATTTTGCATATTAATATTGCTCTTACTGTTCTGACTGCTCTTACATTTAATTGCAGTGGTTTCAACCACATTAGGATAATCAATCATTACTTTAAAATGCAATTAACTCCTTCAAGAAACTGTTCATGAAGAGAATTAAGAAATTTACTGTCTGAAGTAAAATTTCAGTTTACTTATAGATTTCTTCTACTTCTAGAAATATTCTAGTAGTGACACATTATCTTTCATCTCTGGAAGTGTTGCTCAAGTTGTTTCTGCCGAGGATGGAGGAAACTGGACCTCAGCAGGAAACATGGGACAGAAGGAAGGACATTTGGTGGGTTTTTTGGGTTTTGTTTTAGGTTGGTTCTCACAGTTGGGTGGTGTTTTCTTGGGATAGAGAGTGAAGGCAGATTGTCTTTATTCTCCCGAGCTTTTAATGATTTTTATAGTATGTATTCTGCAAAGATCCTCTAAAAGGCAAGTAGAAGAGGATAAATTTAACTCGGTAATGAAGCTGCTCATGAAGAGGCAGGTTATCATCTTTGCCACATGTTTTCTGACCTGATACTTACACATATTCCACACCCAGCCCGCATCCTCTACTTGATGCACAGCAGCTTCCAGTCAGAGAACTGGGAGTTGTTTCCTATCCATGGGGATGAAACACCAAGCCAGCTAAGCTATTTACAATAAATATCATCTTTTCACCTGTGGGTGGACTACAGCCTTTATTCTGTACCAAATTCAAAATACACAGATTCCTAAACCCAACTTGGAGGGCTAGTTCAGTCTTTTTTTCAGAAAAATAAAGCCCATGACAAATCAGGTACATAAATCACAACAAGAAGTTGTTGTGACAGCAACATGTGACAGCATCCTCCTCAGCTTCCATTGAGATCTGACTCCCATTTAAATGGGAGTTAAAAAATAAATATTCACCAGCTATTGGATTTTAAAGAAGTCTTTAAAAAACCCTTGATATACGCTTTGAATAAGCCTGTTGCTTTGCAGCTATCTAAACTGTGGCATTTACCATGAAAGTAATCAGAGAACACCAGTGAAAGGATGGTAAATAAATATTACCACCTTTCAGCTCCCTCTAAACCAGAGGCAGACTACTAAAAACAAAACAAACACAAAACCTCCCACCACCAAAATCTTTTCCTTAAAGAGTTTCTGCCAAAGTAGCAGCTCATTGAAAACTTTTCTTGGACTGCAAAAATCTCCCAACAGGGAAGGTCTCAATACACCCCCTTCCACCAAAAAACCCACCCTCACTGTTCCCCACATTGCCTCAAAACAGCCCCACTAGTTACACAGAGATGTTTCAACAGATGGAGCAGCCAGTTGGAAGTTGGATACTACTTTCCCTATAGCTGGATACATACAGAGCTCTATTAAATTTTAAATTTTAATCAGAGAATGTCAAGTTCAAAATTAGACTTAAGCCTCTGATTTTAAGGTTTGAGGAATAAAATATATTATCAGCCATAAATGCCCTTCATTTGAAGGAGAGGGAGCATCATTCCCATTTCAAAAAACAGGCATTAAGGCAAGATATTTCTCTTATATCCCTCATAAAGCACAAGAGTTTCAGGCAGAAGACTCGAAGCAGAATGTCACATGAGCAAGTCAACTCAATGATGCTTTCTGAATAGAATAAAAAAGCCACCATACCCAACCCTGTTTTTACACAAAATGTTAAAAATAACAAACATAAACCAATCTTTCTACTGCTGACAAGTCTTTACTGTAAATGTTAATGTGCTCACATATAATGCAAGGTCAGAGAAACACCCTACTCAGACTCACACTGCACGAGACCACTGGACCTCCAACACCTGTCCCATTTCGTGAGCCTTTTCCCTCCAATTACTGTGACATAATTACAGACCACCTACCACACTGGGCATATCCCAAGCTAAACTCGGAATGTCCTTGGGGATGCTGCAGTTTCGGGGGATTGCAGTTACAGCAGCGGGCAGGTGGTGGTGAGGCTGACACCTCTCCTGACATCCTCACTCACCGTTGCCATGCTTTGTGAAGATGAGGATGGAGACTTCAAATGTGCTGTGCCTTCCTTTGTTCACGAGGGCTGCATGAGTTTATAGCTTGTTGTACAAATATCATCAGCCATTGTTGTCTGAGGTAGGATTTCTTCATCTGTTTTTACTACGTATGATAATGGAATTTTAATAATTCCTTCTCAGACAATAATTTTCATATTTCTGAAAGAGCATACGACTGTCTGTAATTGAATACACTAGCAGAGCATGGATATTTAAATTGGAATAACCTCCACTTCAGAAAGAGCCAATTTTTGGAACACCCAGGGAGCACCTGGGTCTGCGGCCTGAGCTTCCCCGGCTGAGCTCAGCTCTGCTCGGAGGGGCTGCCCACCCATGAGACTCAAACGTGCAACACAAGAAGCTCCCAAACATTCCTTTCTACTATACAGATTATTTCTGCATAACCACGCTGAGATCCAGCCTGACTTGAAAATCTGGGAATTTTTTTATCTCGGTGCTAATCTGAGACAAGGATTAATCCAAATGAATAATTACAGCCCACAGTGTCTGTCACAGAGGCACCCCGAGGCTAGTTTAAGGGACAACAGGGTCCAAAACAACTTTTATTAAACCGGTGAGAAACAGGGTTTTAGCACTCCAAAAGTGACTTAAATATAGGCTTGGGTATCAGTTGAGGAAAATTATTAAGGGGCAGCAATTAATACAAAAGGAGGTCCACAGAG
The DNA here is from genome assembly GCF_037038585.1 of Patagioenas fasciata. NCBI lineage: Eukaryota > Metazoa > Chordata > Aves > Columbiformes > Columbidae > Patagioenas > Patagioenas fasciata. The sequence continues at coordinate 10,519,167 of NC_092533.1, read as the reverse complement.
TGCATGCACGTGGCTTCACCCAAAACAATGCCGGAACCACCCCCGAGTCCCAGAGGAGTGCACACTGCATGAACACGGTGCGGGATTATTCTTAAAGAGATACAGGTAAAGCGTACGCTCGCGATTCCGCGAGGGTAAATTTATAATACACTCGCAATTCTGCAAGGGTTAATTTACTTACACGTGCGAATGTGCACCCGTTTTTATACTGGCTGATCAGACCTGACTGTAGGCATTCTAGAAGCTTCTCTGCACCCCCACACCGTGTGTGGGGTGCCCCTGAAGCCTCCAAACATCCCCCACACTGGTCACAGGTGCCCAGCGGCTCACTGGTCCTTGGCACTCCCTTCTCCTAATGGCCCTGGCCAGGGTGCTCTGGGGCCAAACAAAAGAAGCTGTCAGCCTCACACAGAGAGAGGGGCATGTGCCTGCTCCTTCCATGATGGAGGAGGGAGGGGGAGAAAGGGGGGTTTGCATTCTGCCACAGTGTCTCACCTGCTAACCAAGCACAATCTGATGAACTGTTGAACTGGATTGATAATAAAGTCTGCACTCTTTTGAGAGGATACCTAGGGTGAGTTATTTTGGTACAACTCAGTGTAAATGAAGGGAAACACCTTCGGCTTTCTACTTAAATCAACCTGACAGCCTAAGCAAAAAGAGAAATAAATGGCAGATATCTATATATAGACAAGCACGTGGCTACTACTGGCAATGAGATATCACCACAGACCCTGAGTAAACTTTCACCTCTGACCCAGAGTAAAACTTTCCAACAGGTTATGACTATTCAGGAGTGAGGAACTGCTGCAGGATGTTATTCCAGCTGGAACGGACAATGTTATCTTCACTAAAACCAGAAGAGTTGCAGTCCAAGTGAGGTCTTTCTGGTAGGTTTGTCAAGTCCCAGCTTCACTTACCACATACAAAGTCTGTGCAGACACACGGGCAGCGTTAAATACATAAGAAACATCACGGTGGTCCTTGCACAGACAGGTGTAGCTTAGATAAAATAACTGCAGCTCTCCACACAACGTAGTATCTGCTAAGCAGGACCAGGAAACCCTGTGGAGACTAAAGAAACTCTCAAAAATCCCACTCTGAACCCTGGCACATCCCTTTCACCCCTGCCAAGTCCCTTCAGGATGTTTTCTTCAGGTTTTGACAAAAGGACAACAGAGATGTGGCCAGACAGCCCATGTACTCTGATAATAAACTAATTGGCCATGAAACTATCAAAGGCTATTTCGTACAACACAAATGCAGTTGTGGTTTTATTACATGAATAAATAGATTGCTATAGGATCCACCTCAATAGTTATTTATGGTTTTACCATAAAAGTTAACAATGAACATTGTTCTAAATTTACATGGTCTGTCTTTCAGTTTATCAGTGAAGGACAGAGATGCAATTTATAATTACTCATATATTACGTTTATTGCTAATAAAACAGATATATGTCTTTTATTTTCACATGGCACTTAGCAAAAGCTTTGATGATTGAAAGACTCATTTGTAACTAAACCTGTTATTTAACCTCATATATTGAAAATTCTAAAGAAAACAAACAAAATGCCATACAGGAAAAAAAAAAAAAAAAAAACCACATACCAAGCACACCACATAAACAAACTGAGGAATAAGGTTAAGGTGTCCCTATTTTGTGAGCAATAGTCCTCCTCCAGAGCTCAAGCCTAGGAGGGGGCTACAGTCTATTTGAGCACAGCCCACGTGCCATTCAGCTTTTCCTATTCATCACATTCTGGCATCAAGTCCCCTGATAGTTTTTGTTCATTTGTCCATAGACACAAAAAAACGTGGGAAGCCTGAAAGGGAGATCGTGAAAGGTTAATTGGTTTTGTTGACCATCTGTTTGTGCTGTGAATAAACGCTGAGAATAATATGTAACAAATGGCATCTACAAGGATTAAATAAATCAATTCTGGGGATTAGAAATAACCTATGGACTGTGTTAATGGAGCAGGAATCGGCGTAACAAAATCAGCCTTACCAAGCTGTAGAATTTGGGACCTTTAGGGGATAGAGAACCAAGGTTTCCTAGGAAGCCTGAGGTGAAATAGGAAAATAAAACAATTAGATGGCCAAGTAAAACTCGAGCAAGTGTCTAGAAGAGTACAAATGAAGGACAGAGACCAGTCCCACCTGATTCCAAAAAGTAATGACAAGCCTGCAATTTATTCTGGCTTTTTATGTTCTCTTTGTCCCACCCCATATTGAAGCAGTACTTTAAGGACTCCTATACTGATAAAGTTAACATTTTTAGGTTTTGATTATATTTTCCGCCCCATTTCTTATCCTTTCCTTTCAGTTCTAGAAGAGCTCAATGCACTTCACTCAATATGACTCCATCCCTCTGCAGCCCCAGATCCTTGTAAACCAGGATCATTCAGACATTTCTTGAAACAGAGCTCTGATTTGATAACCCGCGACATATTCGAACTACTGGACAAGAGAAACTTTTCCAAAGTGTCTAAATGACTCAAACTGGTAAGTGCCTCCTTTCAAAAACAACAAACCATTTAGAAACAGACACAAAGCCCGTTACTGAATTGTGGTTATCCGTAGGTATCCACCAGCACCTGTAGATACTACACATTTGAGAAAAAACACACCTGCAATGTACTTAAACCTCAACTCTTAAATTCCATTGGAAAGTATGTAGCTCAGTGCCAAGAAAGGAGGAATGCTTGATAAACAGGATATCGTGAAAGCTGCAGCATTCTCCAAATTATGGAGAACAAAGATGCCTCTTTGACTGAAAGGTCTTTTTTAAACATCTTGGAGATGCCTTATCCGTTTGAACTAAATTTACACAATTGATACATTATACTGTATGTATAGAACCAGTGGAAAGTGTCCCAAACAGAAAACTACAGAGGAAAAAATAAATTCAACAACTGAAATAATTTTAACTTTCTTTCGGTGAAATTGCCAGGCTGCTGGCTGTTGCAGAAATAACATCACGCTGCTTTGTGTATAGATCTTTCCTGCCATGAGCAAGTTCAGCCCTTACTTACTCACAGCATCCTGCAGGTGTTACTTTAACAATACCATGAAGACATGCTTGAATTCGTGTTTAATTAGCAGAATAGGGACATGCACCATCAGCCATCTAGATATGAGGGCATGAAAACTGCTCAAGAATAGATCCCCAACAGAAAATCCTCTGCAGCAAGTAGCTCATTCTAAATTTTGCCTCAAAAACCTATTGAGGCTAAGCCAAATTTTACATCAAATGGAGTGGAAAGAAGGTCTAGGCTCTAATAGTCATGTTCCAGGTTAACTTTGTGTGCTAGCGAGCCTCACCAAAAAAAACCCAAAAACCTTAAGTAACTGCAGTATTACAAAGCCTCCTATTGTAGCTGCATAAAACTCCTGTTTTATCATCATGGCAATACCGCATAGACAGCTATAATCAGCCCCACTGGACATGACACAAACATAACAAGAGAAAATTAAGTCAAGTGGAATGTATCTTGGAGAACGGCGTTTCTTCTCTCTTTGAGCTTCCTTGGGATTTACAGTCAGTGCGAATGGCTGCAGTCTTAGAGTTTAAATTTATTCACATGGAAGGAATCTCTAAAATTAAGAGGAGGACATAATTCAAATATATTAGAAAATTCTCAAAGAAAACAAGCAAAAATCCTAAGGGGAGAGAAAACAAATTTTATACTGACAGGATTCAAATTAGAGAGCTTTCAAGCCTATTATTTTAGCCAAACTCCCATTGCTAATGCAAACAGGAGAAAACTCAGCAGAGATGGATGTTCTGCCAGAGCCACAGATGAGTTACAACAGGTCCTAAAATACGTCCAGTTTCCTTGTAACAGACTGTTCCTATAGCCGAAACCACACTGAGTCACTAGGGTGGGGAGTGGGAGATCCCCGACTGTTCCCTTCTGAATTTCAGTTTCAAAATCAGAAATGTCACTCAAAAGGAATAATGTTTTATATTAATTAGGTAGAATGAGTCATGTGAACTTAAGTTCTTCATCAGAAGACTTCATTAGGTGAGTTCAAGCACAGTGGGAACCAGCTGTAACATCTTGCTAAAAACCCACACGTGGTCGTGTAACGCACAAGATGCTGTATGTCTTAAATGTCCTTGAAAGGGACAGGATAATCTGTAACAAGGAAGAAGAGGCCATTGAAATGCTGGATTTTGAACCTTTACCCAAACTTTTTTTTATGGGAATAAAAAAACAGAATGAAAAGAGTAATCTCAAAAGGGCTTTTGGTAAACTGCCTGGTTGAAAGCCACGACCTTCAGCATCTATGTGTAGACAGCAATAGTTCAAAAACGACAACAACCACCACCACCACACAAAAACAAACAAACAACCACATCCCATGATATTTTATCCTGGGATTAGTCCTCCAGAATGGACCAAACTTGGTATGAAGAGATTGTACCAGTTTTGGTAGGGCTGTGAGACACTGTGGATGAGTTTCCTCACCAAAAAAGGTGGAAGAGCATCTGAAACATAACTTCCATATGGGAACCCAATGAGATGGTCTGGTACACTGTCAGATGGTTGATTTGTTTCAACAGGTTTTATTTATAAAAAATAAAAAAGTTTTCTCAATATTTTCATAGAAAATTCCAGACCAGTCCTTGAAAATGCCAGCGTGAAAAGATGAATTTAATAAAAGACACTTTACAAGTTTAAGTGACAAGCCTAGATCTCCAATACAACTGTATCAACAACCATTAGCTTAGAAATATGTACATATACACAGTGAACACGTTCCGAACATAGACAATGATTGATGATTAATAATCAGTTTATTTGATGTGACAGCAGCTAGTGTAGTATCTCCAGCTCATGCATTGCTCAAAACATTGTAATTCTACTGTAAACATGAGGAAGAATAACTGCATGTTGCCTGGTTTCACGATTTTGCCCTTGAGAGCGCTCCACTCGCATCTCTTGGCCTTATAGGACCTGCTAGGGACCGGTAGCCCATGCGAAAGCTTTGCTCTACCAGGATGCCTCCATCATTTTGCCCACAAAATTTCCTACCCGCAATCAAGGGCAGCCCCTCTGACAACCACCACATGTAGCTGAAAGCCCATAGTTTCCACAAGCAACAAAATGACCCCCCTTGTTGCTTGGAGCTCCTAATTAAGCAAACACCCATGGCATTAGCTTCAGAGTAAACTTGGTACAAGCGCATCACTTTCTCCTGCAAATCCAGAAACGGGTCACATCCTGCTCGGACACAGAAATCTACACTCCAACATGTCAGAAAGTTCAGATTTACTTATTCCTTGTACACAGCTGTGCCAGAATTATTGATCCCAGGAGCGACTGTAACCTTTGGAAACTATATTTCTCAGTAGCACTCAGCAAAGAGACTGAATAGGATCTAGAAAAACCCAGAAGCCCAAGAAATCCAGCATAAATGTAGTCCATTTACATATATATAAATGCATATATATATATATATGTATGTATGTATATGTAAATAAAAACGCATTGCATTTAGAACTAATGACAGCCTTTTGCCCCAGCCCTCTCAATGCATCAGGGAAAGCTTTGTCCCTGGAAACAGAGCTTGTCCCTGACTTTCCGGCATTTCAAGGGTTCCCTGAACCACCTACCTGAAGACCTGTCTTCCATTTTTAACAAACCGTAAGAACAGAAGATGTGTTTTAAAACCCAAAAGTAAATTTAGACAGTTCCACAACATAAGCTGGGAAAACCCAGCTGTGCATGACACTCCATACCACCTGTTGAAAACATACAGTAAGTGCAGATCCATGTTTGTGATGCAATAAGAAGATGAAATAAAACTACATAACAAAAAGCAATGGCATTTTTCTTGGGAGTGAGTTGAAAGAAACTGATAGGAAACACCGTATCTTAGATCCCTTTAAAACAAATTCCCAGGCATTTTTGATTTATTTGTGTTAGAATGGAACAACTTAGAAAGAAATACTATGTCTGATTTCAGTAAGCTGTAATTGCAAGGAAAGATCATGTCTGATTATCCCATTTTGTAAACTGTTGGTGTGGATTAACAGAAAGGTCTAATCTTTTCCACTTATCTGGAAAACTTAATCACCGGATGTTAACTGTGCTAATGTTTGATGGGACCTCGCAAAGCCACACAACATCTACCACGATCCTGCACTCCAGGTAACTCTTTAATTACCATCACATCACCCGCTCTCTACCTGCTTCTGCAGCTGCAAAATGCTTGACAGAATGTGTAAATTATTCAGTGGCCTCTTATTCAAAGATAAACTGCCAGCCTTAATATTTGCACCAGATGACACAGCAAAACCTCCAAGGATCCCCATTTTAACACATTTCCTGTCTGATTTAATCTTATTTATGCACTAGCTTAAACCTCTCCGCCCTCATTGAATTGGTTTTGCTGATACTTAAGGAGGTCATGGAGGAAGCCTCAAGGCACATGGCCATCTCTGAAAGTAAAGACCTATTTTTGATCTGGATATTTATACTCTGAGCATTTGAACAATCATCACACTTGTATTTCTCCTAACCCAAATCAGCAGCATTACATGCCACAAACTATCACCCACCTACTCCATCTGCTTATCTGTCTGTGCAACTTCCTTGGTGCACCCAGATCACCCACAACTGTGGGTTAAAATCTCCCACCTTCATCCTCTGTTGATACAAAGGCTGAAAACATAGCAGACATACAAGTAATAGACCAAATTTCCTAATTCCCCTCTATGTCAATGGAAGTTGAAGGCTTTCCATCCATTTATACTTTTGAGTTTTTTCCCCCCGTCTCTGTCCTCTACCCTTTGGAAACAAGACTACTGCACCAGAAAATTGCACAGAAGTTATCCACAAGGTTTGAATTAACAAACTGATGTTCCCGGGGTTCAAATGTGGGCTCCCAAAAATTCAGATTTTGCGGCAAGAGGAAATAAATTGCTTCTGGAGCATGGCAATTGCCAGCCCTGCCCTTCCCAGGAAGAGTTATTCCAGAAGTTCTCTTCGGAAATCCATTTTTTCTCTCTTGGCAATTACACAGTTCATCTATATTTCTCCTACAACTTCTCAAAGTTAATGAAGACATATTTTGCATCTGTTGCCCATATACAGGACTACTTACAAATCACTACCACGCAACCAGTAATTTCAAACCAGCTTATACCACTATGTCATTCCCCATCGGTGCGATGTGCCTCAAACCAGCCTTTCTTCCCTGCCAAAAGAAGCTTCACAAGTTCCTCATATTCATCCATGTCTCGTCTGGCAGACTTCAGTATTCAAATGTGCCAGGTAAACTCTCCTTTCTAACAGCCATGAAGGATAATACCTTTTAGAACCCCCTTTCACAGGAACTCTTGGGTTTAAGTCTGCTCATACCCTGGCCTTTGCAATTTGGAGCACACTGTGCACAAGAGTAGGCTAGCATTTCATTTAGCAGAAGAAAACCCAATTTAGTCAGAGCACCTGTCACAGATATAAGCCATGAACTTGCCATCAGATTTGTTACTTTTGGGTTTTTTTAATTTTATTTATTTAAATCTCATCTCCTTTAATTCCTCTGAGCACAGGGAGCAGCACTTGGGATGGCAGCATTGGCTGTGAGCCCACAACAGTAAGATCTATTGCATTTCTTCATTTCCTCTACATAATTTTTCTTTACTCCTTTCCATTAGATGAACCCTTTGTTTGCACCTCACCTTGTTCCCAAACACAATGTTCCCTTGGTCAGACACTCCAAACAACCCGCCTTTGGTAACTTGGGAAAAAAAAAAAATCACTTCTCAACAGTTTTGCAAATTTTTGAAGGACACTAAAGAGCAAAAGTAAGTTGGATTCCTCAGGACTGCCTCCTAAGCTCTGCCAAAGCTGTCACCAAATTATCTGAGAGAGGAGTGAAAACAGAATTTTAACTTCCACCAAGTCAACATGCAACGAGAGGCTGTGACAGCCCACGACAAGCCAGAGCAGCAGGTACAAACCTGCAGAGACTTGTCCACGCTCTGGGACACCCAAATGCAGGGTCTGAGGTTAAATTTGCAAGAGAAAATACTGTTTTTCTGGAGCAGAGCACAGAGCCCAGGGGAGGGGGACAAGAGATGGCATTGCCAGGAGCTGAGCAGCTCCAAAACTCAGGTTATGTACCCTGGGGATAACACTGAACACAGATATTAATAGATTCCTTAAGTAACCCCTGGCTGAGGCAACTGCTGCCCCGAGGGATGGGGAGGCATGGGAGCGATTTAAAACAGTTACGTCCAATATTCAGGTTTCCATAAAACTTCTGTTGAAAGGTCCAGGGTAAACTGCATCTCCTGGAGAGGCCCCTCAGGGGTAGCATTCACAGGATTAAATCGTGTTTAGGTAGCAGTATTTGCTTAAACCTGAGATTCCAAAGTATTTTCTTTCAATGAAACTTCAATCCATGTAAAACAAAGATTTAAATATTCTGCCTACAGATCACATTGTGCAACAAAAGACACATTAATCTTGCATAATGAAGTCTTTTTTTTTTAATCTATTTCTGTCTCCCACTGAGAAGAGATTTCATACATCCTTTCCACATATGTCAAAAATTGTGAAAGGATGGCGATTTTTTTTAATCCTGTATATTATTAAACATAATAGTCAGCCACCTCTAGAACCCATCATTGATTGAGATAAATGAAACTATTAAAAAAAAAAAAAAGCCTAATGAAGTCTCTTTGGTGCCTCTGAAACTTGGCTGTAAAGATAAATGAGAAACAATTTCTTGATATCCATTATTTTAAACTATAGATATCAACCCTGATGCTCTTCTCAAGGTTTATTGAATTTTTATAGAATATCATCAACTTCTACATTCCACACGTGTAATTCAAGCCCCAGATCAACGTGTTTTTCTCTGGTGTCAAGTTTAAAGCATGGAGAAGCTCACCCCTGCCACGGCTGGACCGTCAATTGACACCAGCTGAACTGCAGCGGTGGGGACATGGACCAGCAGCACGTCACCTCTGCTCTCGCTGTGCATCTGCCAACCTACAATTCTCAGGGCAGATTTAGCTTTGTCACAATCTTTCTCCAGATAATTAACTTGTATTTAGCCCAGCACTGGTTTATGTAGCCAGTATTACCAAAGTTTTTTGGGGTTAATGAGGAGGGGAAAAAAATAAAAGTTACAACTCAGGGACTCAAAATGATGTCAATAATCGGTTTTTTTGGGGGGTGGGGGGACATGTGGGGATGTTTGGTTTCGTTTCTTTTTCCAGAACTATTAATGTGAAAAAAACACAGGCTCCTCCCATCCACCCCAGCATCTGCACATCAAACCAAAGCCAAAGGACTCAATGTCTCCAGCTGGCCAGGCTCTGCCTATGCAGGCCTGACTCTGAGCACAATCCAGTGATGAGGTCTCCTCTTGCTGCTGCCACCCCCCCAAGATGGGCACTGCCACCCTAAGCCTCTTCCCACCACCCACTGCTCAGGCACAGAACTATAATCAAGTAAATAAAATAAAATAATTTACTTATATAAAGATACATCTATATAAATATATATATTTCATATAAATATAAAATATAATCAAGTAAATAAAAACCCACAGAGTCACTCCTGGTGTGTTTTCTCTATAATTGCTGAGGATGGCATTAAAGAGATGACAAGTAACATGCAGAACTCCGCTGGGGTCTGCTCTGGGGACAACACAGACACTTAAATCCTTACCTTGAGACTTCCCCACTTCTCCCCTACCCACAACAACTCCTGCTGCTGTCGCCAGCCCCCAAGCATCCTTGTTTTTCCTTGTCTGTATTGTAGACACAGAGCAAGACTTGTAAATAACTCAGCAATTTGGGAGAAAGTTAATGACACAGCAGGAGGACACTGTTGGATTTGTCTCTTGCAGTTTTAGTATTTGCTTTATTACATTAGTATGGGGGTACCAGAACTGCTGCTGGGTGATTTGAATTTAATCATTTATTTTGACACTTTTAACTGGAATGCCAAAAATACCTGTAACTGAGAAGCAGCACTTTATTGTGTGATGCCATAAATTTACATTACAAAAAAAATACTCTTCTTTAGTCTACTCTGATTTATCTTCTACTCAGAGCTATCCAGAACTGCAAAATGAAACATAATACTGCTCACACTTGATATGGCATTTTATCTATAAAATGGTAAGGGATCTAAAACTCAGTATTATAATCTCTAAAAATGTTGAATTTTTAACTTCAGAGCATTTTATAAGAACTTGAGAAATAAGAACTTAATCTGGGCAAGGCTGAGGTTCAGGGCCCTGCTATAAAGTATCTTTTGGATCTAAAAGCCTTCTGCACGGTAGAAAATAAAATGTTGTTCTATTAAGTATAACTTATTTCTTAATATTGTCCATTATTTTGATAGTTCTAACAGAAATCCCTAAAGTGATAGTTCCAACTGACTCACTTTGCACAACCTTCCCAAAGCTCATCTCATTTTGGAAGTTAAACCCTGGACAGAAGTTTCTTTAGTTTCCCAAGTTCAAAGTGCCCTGCAAAAGGCTGGTGCTCTGAACTGCGGACTGCTCTTCCATCTTCTGTCTTTTAATTGCACAGAGCACTTTTAGATCTCAAATGAGATAAAGCAAAGTAGCACCTTCTGGAGCAATTCTGACTACAATAGCTACCAAAAGCAGCCCACCATGACCATGGCAATTGTTTCCAGTGACTCCACCACATATAGATCTATTAACCCAGGAGCACGAGGTTCACTCTCTGACAGCTATAACGACTTCTAGTGTTGCAAGCAGGGACAGGCAGGGCAGAAAGATCTGGCATTCGGCACATCCATATACTGAACAAATTGGAATAATTTAGGGTTGTAATAGCAGAGTCTGTTTGGGGAGATACAGTGAGAGAACAGAACAATATTAGCAGCTCACTTTGGGTATTTGCTCAAGATCTATCTCTAGAAGGGACCTTGAAATGGAATTAGCCAGTTATTTATTTTATAATAAACTAATTTCTTCAGCGCAGATCTCCAGCCTGCCTTTTTAGCAGATGACAGAGGTTGCTCCTCCACTTCTCTTTATGTCCTTTTATACTGGACTATTCTCTTGCAGCTTAATTCCAAAGCACGTAAAGTGATCTTGAAAAGCAATGTGTTTATATACAGTAGGTGGTCTTTGGAGACTTCTTGAGACTTTACTGAATTTTAAAATAACATAAGATAAAGCTGTATTTTAAGGAAGAACAGAAAAAGGAAGACATGACTTCGCAAATAAAGATTGGTCTATTAAATACTGTTAGCAGATTATGAAATCTTAATCCACATTACAGTATCTTCAGAATCCCAGCTGTTTGAAGATATGCCATGAAGAGAAATTGCTACAAATAAATCCAAACCCAGCAATCAACAGCTGAATTTTCTTCCTGGACTATTTAGAACTAAGTTATTAGGACAGAGATACAACTTCGAGCAAAGGAAGAAGGATCTCAAAATATCTGTCCCCATTAAGAGATTTTGCATTTGCATCCCAGAAACAAAACGTTCAGGCCATGTCCTTAGCTGGTATAACGTGATACTGTCTCATTGATTTCAGTAAAGTACAGCAGCTTAAAGGCCCTGGGCCCTTTGGCATAATCCTTTCATTTAAACGCAGTAAATCAAAACAAACTCCACTGATTTCTGTGGAGTCGCTGATCTGCCTTTGGGTAAGCTAGAGGAAAGTAGGGAACTCTCTTTTAGAGGGATTATCACTGCCTCGTAGTTGAGAATAAGCTATCCCCAGGATGGAGATTTTAGGACGATCTGCAGAAAACAGGATAAACTCTTCCTCTTCTCCAATTTTTCCTTTTCCAGGTGCATATTGCCCCAAATCCCTGGCACCCAAACGCTGTGCCTGCTCTTTGTGAAGCTCCATCTCCCCTTCTTTCAGTGCCAGCTTCTTCCCCAGAGCCCAGCCTCATGAAGGAGTCACATTTTGACATTTTTTTCTGGATCTGTGTTTCCCTAGGTCCTCACCCATGATATATCACTGCTAATCAAGCTGCTGCCTGCCTCCTATGGCTCTTCTGAGAAGTTATTACCCTTCCCATTCATCACCGAGTCGAGTTAATTCAGGCAATCTTCCTGATCCATGGCCTCGCACACTCAATTGCGATATTTCATGTGATATGATATTTCTCTATAATAATAGTTTCACCCTTTGAAGATTCAGATAAAGGACACCAAGACATTTTCAGTAATTAGCACTACAGTAAGATTCAACATCCCTTCTCGATAGCTGGGAGCAGAACTACTCGATAGCAGGGCAGAGCTACCCCAGCAACACCATCTTCGACACGGAGTGATTGAAGGGGCACGCAGAGGAGAAACAAATCAGAATTTCTATTCGAGTTCTCTTCTTTCAAGTGTTTTGAACCTGAGCTATAAACATGTTGACTGTTTTGTTTTCCAGAAATATTGCCTGTGATGAAGGCAGGGCCAGGAAGCCTTTGCAGGAACCCAATCCAGCTTTCTGGGCCGTCTGGGGAAGGTCAACTCAACCCCTATATCCCTCAATTTCTCCACAGGTAGGATAGATTTAAAAAAAAACGGTAGAATTCAAGCACTGTTGGTGCCCAAATCTTTTTAAAGCAATCAAAGAGTTCTGTGTTTTTCAGAAGGTACATACTGTGCTCTAACATTTGGATTAAAATGCATTTAGGGGGAAAATTATTCATTTATTCAAATACATTTTTAAATTAGTTAATGGAAGGAAATGCAGTCTTCTAGGTCCGCCTAGGAAAAGAAAATCTCCAAATTCATTTACAATGACACAAAATCTCTTACTGCTAACAGTAATGTAGAACACCAAGGTTTTAAGTCTCTGGATCTCTGAACATTCTACATTTGGAAAAAAAACACGGAGGCATTTTCAAGAGCAGGAAAGTGACTTGAGAGTATGAGTTGCAGTTCTCTGTTAAGCATGTACTTACTTGAATTTTTTAAATATCAAAACGAATCCTTTAGCAAAAGTCAAGAAACATTCGAATTTCTGAAAATCACACATCAAAATGAACAGCCTCTGACAGGACACCTTCAGGAAACACTGATGCTCACCACTCTGCCCTAATACCTTTGTTCTTAAGCATGTTGGAGACTACAGGAAAATAAGTTACATGGTCATTCTGAAAATAATGCACGAGGGAGTCAGGAGAGTTTGTATTTTGGCAAAAACTCAATTAACCACAGCAAAAGGTAAGACAATAATAATTGGGAAGAATCAGAGATAAATCATATGGTCATTTATTCATTTCCCTGCCCTCTGCCCACCCCTGGCATTTCCTCCTGCCTCGAATATCATCAGTTTTCTCTGCAGGGCTGGAAAAAGGGAGAGAGGCCACTGAAAAGAGATTTGTATCTGAGCCAGCAAATAAAACAGCCTCTCTGGCACGCACTGGAACAGCTCGGCTGTTTGCGGACACCGGCTCTGGTAAAAGTGATGCTGATGGAGGCAATGCAGGAAATCACCTCCCAGATCCCAGCGCGAAACATTATTTTTGTAAATTAGAAAAGGACACAGTGGCTAATAGGATCAGGACCCAGAGTGCAATAGAAGAAGAGAAAGGACAAATGAGTGATGTCTAATATAAAGTGCAGTTTTGTTTGCTCTTCACCACCTGAAGGCAGCTGGCTGCTTCACAATATTGCCTGCATTTATAAGGTCACAGGGTTCTCTCCTAACACGGTTACAAGACTGCAATCGCCATTAATTTCAATAGAAGTTTCAAACATGCAGCAGCAGCAAAATAAGGTCTTAAAATTCCACCTGTCCTGCAAGATATTTATTGTACGAGAGGGTGAAATCCACTGCAACACACAGTTATTATTAAAAGCCAAGTAAGAGCGATTCTGCTTTTTCTAGCAAAATAAGTAGAAATATAGGTTCTCCTATAGTACTGAATATGGTGTTTAGAGAAGAGGAGTATTATACAGTGTTGAAATGAACTCACCTGACCTAAAAATCACATTTTCTTTAGATTACGTTTTCCATCGCTCCCTCTGGACAGCCATCCAGGACAGTTTGCTTCCCAGTGGCATTCCCCTAACGATGCCAAACTACTCCCTTAAAAAGAGGTAGGATTAACTGGTTTATGGCTCTTGTGTAATGCCCTATTTAAGGGGAAATGGTGGCATCAGGAAGATATACTGTAACAGTTTTTGTCCTATTAACAAGCATATGGTACCTCTGACAACTCAGAAGCTCCAGAGCAGAGGCCGTAGCCTCCCCCTTCATTTGCGGGGCAAAATACAAAATAAACATTCTAGGCTTTTAACTTCTGTAACCATAAGTACTGTGCTCTTAAAACTGAACTGTGAAACACAGTTCAAAAGCAAGCTAGGTCATAGTGCACTAACTCTTAAATAGGTTATTTGGACCTATTAATATATTTTACAGCTTTTCATTTCAGAAAGAGAGAGTTTGTTACTGTGAACTGCATAATATGTTACTTTCCATGTTGTGTCAGCACTAATTTGCCTTTTTTAGCTAGTTTGCATAACACCCCAGAACATCAAGTCTTTGCTTAAGATCCATTGCTTGGGAGGAGAACAGACAGGTGCTGATGGAACAGTTACCTCCAAACGTATACATTTTCACGGGGGTGCTCACAAGTTTTCTGTGGAGTCCTTCCTACAGCTGTTAGTGCCAAGCCACAAGAAATTAAAAATGTCTTTGTTCTTTAAGTAAAAAAGATTGCATCAAAAACAAAGAAACAAATTAACCACCACCAACACACACAAGTGTCTTCTGTTTTACTGTAACAAACCCCTTCTTTGAAGTGTTTGTACATGTTCCTGGATTATAACAAAACCAGTTCTAAATGAAACGAAAGCATTATAATAAGCACCTCTGTACAAAGTGCTACAGATGAACAGACAGAGGAAAAGAGAGAGGGAAAGGGGAGGCTGAAATTGTGATTTTGTCGCAGAGCTCAGTGATACCCCACAGGTGAAAACTGTGCTTGCCAGTTATCCCACCTCAAGTAGACTTGGCAGCCCAACTGGGAGCACGGACACCTGGAGAGGCTGGAAAAATCACCTTCATTTTCCTGCTCCAAAGCAGCCCAAGAGCACTGTAACGCCTTGGGAGTTCAAGGGCGATGTTGAATGGAACACTACAACACATTTAAAGGTGCTGGTAAAGCCCCTTTTTTCCTCCCACAAAAATCAGGGGGAAAGTTTCCACCCATCAATACTGAAGTTTAAAACAGGGCCAGGTGGAACTGGGATGGCACAATGCACTGGGAAATCCCAACCCAGGCAAACCAAACCCCAGAAGAAGGGTTTGTTGTTGCCTGTGGGGCATTACAAACACTGTCAAAGACAATGAAAATATAAAATTCAAAGAGACTGCCTGTTTCCCTGTACACACGAAAATCACTCCAGTTCCATTAGTAATGCACTTGGGTTCATTTGTCAAGACTTCCACAAAAATGAGTTCAAAACCAAGAAAACCTCCAGCATTTTTATGATAATGCTGGTAAGTCTGTGGGATGGCAGATTAGGCTGCACACTGTGCTACTTCCAGAAAATCCCTCCCCACCATTTTAGATTATTTTAAATCAAAATGAAGAGGAAAAAAAATGAGCTGTTTAAAGCATCAGTAAACAAACAAAGGCCTCTTACTAGAGGGCCTTTATCCTCAATTTATGCTGCTTTTATATTTTGTTTTATATGAAAATGTAGCGCCTTTAGCCCTCCAACTCTGCTACTGCTGCTTTTAGCACTCTTACCCATTCAGAGAATCATTTATTTACCATTTCCATTTTTGTTTTCAATTCAAGATGAATGTATTCTGTTATCAGTTATTTATTTCGGATTTCAGTAAATTGATTTTTCCCTTATATGTGCATTGCACATTCAAATAGATTAATCCCATTCTGCTTATTTGTTTGATTTTCTCTCCTCACTCATCTGAGTTTCCAGATTCTCCTTCTGCACCTGGAAGCTCCTCTGCAGCACCTCACAATGCAAAGAGGTGTGCTCAGTGCCACACAATGCCAATCCAATCTTTATGTGCTATTCTAATAGCAATAAGTTGTAGTAAGAGAGAAGGTAAAGGAGCTTAAGCCTGCACATAACAGTGCCAATATAATTATTTTACCAGCCCCGGGGTACCCAGAGCATTCAAACAACCTCACACGCAGCCCATGTCCCCAGCAGAACAACCAGCCCAGGTCCTCCACCTTGGATTGAACCTGCCTCAAAGGCTGAAAAGAATTTTTCCCCAAACCCACAAATTCTGCTCTTTATCAGCCCACAGGAAAATAAAAAAATGCTATTTTACAGCCTTTTTTCCTACCCATTACAAACGCAAACACATATGTGTTTGTTTCTGCTTTCATCTCCCCAAAGCTGGCACCTATCCAAGAGACCATGAGAATAGTGACTTGCATGGCATGCTGGAGAGGAAAAAAGTAAGTGCATTAAGGAAGTGGTGTAATAAATCCACACCTGTCAGGAAAAGGTGCCCGCAGAAACAAAGCAGCCATGAGCAGACTGCTTCAGCCAGTTTTTCAAAACTTACCCCAAAGTGATAGAAAATGAGTCAGAGATGGGTAAGTTACCAAGCAAACAGTGGAATGCAAATGTCCCGACACAGTCTTTCACCCAAATTCTCTTCTATATTTTCTTTAGTCTCAGAAGAGCTCGAGGAAAGGGCTGCTTTCTTTTTCTTTTATCATGTCCTACATAGGGTCAAGCAGAGGAGTTCCCATAACTCAGAGTCTGTACTGACTCGCTGAACACAGCAGAGACTTGATGGAAGCCGATAAGAACCCAAGACAAAACAACCCTTCTAAAACTTGCATTTAATCATCATCAACTTGAAAAACAAAACCAAAAACTGCATGGCATGCACGTGCTGCACCAAGCAGAGGTTGCCTTCATGTTGCTCACCTCTCCACCACGACACAGGGTTTAAACAAACACCCATCCCTTGGCCCAAACCCCACATTGTCCACAGCACCCAGGGAGCCAACAACACACACTGTGTTTGGTGAAGCTGTTAAGTTGCTGTAAAAATCTCTTTTGCAATTTTCCCCATTGAAGAGCTTAAGTCTCTTTGTTCTGTTTTAATGGAGTAATTTATCACCTGATTCCTTTTAAAAGTAACTAATATAGATAGATTAGATAGTAAGACGTGATACATAAAGAATAATAGTCCATTATTAATAATAAGTTTCCGATATATTATAATTTTGTGTGATTGATTAGGAAGTCTATTGTTTAACATCTTTTTAAAGACTTCTCAATATCAGTTCAAGATTAAAAAGTTAAAGGAAGCTTAATCATCCGTTCTAAATGTAACTTGGAAGAGTACTGGATTTGGGACCACCTGAAATAGCCATCTGGCTCCTTGAACATCGAAAGAGGGATCATTTCATTTACTCCCTGTTTCAGTACCACTGCATCTCAATTGTTAAGTCAATACAAAAGTCTTTCCCAAAGAACAGAAGAAAGAATTAGTTTACGAGTTAAACAGGCGGGACTGATCCAGCTGCTCATGAAACTACAGTTTCTTCATTACTCTTTAGTGAGCAGCATCCCTCCTACATCTATTAACTTCAGTGGAGATACATTCCATAGATATTTGTAAAGCATACATTCGATCAGGATCTTGGTAGCATTCCAGTGCAGAAACACGTGTGTATCAATGCACCACAGTAATGAAACATGAAAATAATGGCAAGTCAGTACAGGAAAGAAAAGAGTGGGAGAGGGGACAAAGAAGAAAAAAAAGGTGGGGGGAAGAGGAAAAAAAGGGAAAATAATGTATTAATAGACTAATTTGCACAAAAAATATGGTCACCTCATCACAACACATGTACAGTTCAGAGCCACACTTTTCTAGTGGCTTATGGAAAGCCACTTATTTATTATACTGCAATAAATCAGTTAATATCTGTGACACGTCTGCCCATATATTCAGCACATATTGTACACGTGCGTGAAGAACCCTGCAGCAATTTCTGCTTCCAGACACAGGAATTATGAGTAAACTCAGCCCCAGTTTAGTTCTAATGACCTTGATTACATCTGAAGGAAACTGGGTCTCCAGTGAAACTAAAATTGTATCACAGGAAATACTTTTTAACCTCTACTCTAACTCAGGCACTTTTAAATTTCAGCCTGTAAACCATCCCCAATCTCTTTCTTGAATGATAATTCAGCAGGATAACACTGCAAAAACAATCCCGCACCTGGGTGCAATTACCTCTCTGAAAAGGACATTTTCAACCAAAAATTTGCAATAAAAACCTAAGCTGTCAATCACAGAGCAGTCAGTAGTTTAAGGTCAGACACTTTGGATGAGTGGTTTATATGATAAGCAGCAGGAGACTGTGTCTGCCCTCTCTGGGGCAGGACCCTGTTGCAGGGAGCTGCGTGTTTCCCAGGATGCCAGGGAAGGGTGGCGTCCAGCCAAAATGCCAACGAGCAAATCATAGAGTTATCGAATAGTTTGGGTTGGAAGGGACCTTCACAGCTCATGCAGTGCCACCCCTGCCATGAGCAGGGACATCTTCACCAGCTCAGGTTGCTCAGAGCCCCGTCCAGCCTGGCCTAGGATATCTCCAGGGATGGGGCATCCACCACCTCTCTGGCCAACCTGAGCCAGGCTCTCATTGCCCTCAGCGTCAACAATTTCTTCCTCATGTCTAACCTGAATCTCCCCTCTTCTAGTTTAAAACCATCATCCCTTGTCCTATCGCAACAGGTCCTCCTAAAAAGTCTGTCCCCTTCTTTCTTATCATCCACTTTTAAGTACAGAAAGGCCCCCATAAGGTCTCCCCAGAGCCTTCTCTTGTCCGGACTGAACAACCCCAAGTCTCTCAGCCTGACCTTCCAGCAGAGCTGTTCCAGCCTCTCATCATTTTCGTGGCCTCCTCTGGCCCCTCTCCAACAGATTATGTGCACACCTTCATGACGTGAGCTCTCAGAGCCTGAGGACAGGCTGAGCTAAGCCCCCCAACTTTGACTGTGCTGAGCAAACTGGTCACTTGGGTGTCTTCCCTCCTCTGCATCACTTCTGCAAACAAGGACACATCGATCTTCCCCAGCACCAGGTGCCCACTCACTCACTCAGAGACAGCACCCAGGGCAACAGCAGAAAATTAGTTCATGTTTCAAATGATGAAATTAATACACCAGCAATAGAATACGCAATTTCCTTGTTTATTGCCTTTCAAGTCTACCCCATCACTAGAGCTTGGCATTTTAACAACAGGGAGAAAATTAATTTGACAGAATTTTAAAGTGGCCCTGTTAAGTCACAGGGGCCTCTCGTCTCCATTGCTGTATCCCAGAGAAGGACGAGCACTTTGCTTTTCCACCCTCTCTCTGGCTGCAGCACCTTTCCCTGGACACTCAGGAAACAGGGACTAAGTGGATCTGTGGCAAAAGGAGACTTTCAGACAGGAAAACTCTAAAGTGCTTGGAAAAAAAAAAAAGGTATTTGTTTTTCATCCTCATAATAATCTACCAGATTTCTCTTCTGCCAAAGAACAAACAAAAATGTTGTTTGCAGTCATAATGTCTCTTTCAGTTCCTCTGATTTAAAAGAAAAATCTATATACTGACTAACTTTACTCTCAAATCATACTTTTTGGAGCCAAAGAGAAAAACATTTTGTTTTGGAAGTGTCAAAATGAGATGTATATTATTATAATGAGACATATATTATGAATATTATATTAAATATTTCAATACTCCCCACTTTGGCATTAATTCATAATTTCATCCAAGACTAACTTCACTCTGAAACAACACAGAGATGAATACAACCTGTCTGCACACACAGATCAGCATCACAGCACCTCTTTTAATATTAACACCCATTTCAGTCAACTCAAAAAGGTGTTCATTAGCAACAAAATAATCCAAACCATTGCTCAGCTGCCGCAGACGCTCTGTGTCTGCCCATGGTGCCCATCCTGAGAACCCACCAGCAGCTGTTAGAAGAAGAGCACGGCTGGACAAGAGCTCGGTGTCTCTAACCAATGGTTAAAGAAGTGCCCTTCCTTTTCTGATAAGGGCAGGGATTACATTTCCACCGTTATAATCGGCAAAGAGAAAAGAAAAAGAGCATTTGGACAACAAACGCCTGCTGAGGAACAGGATGGACTTAATCAATAGTCAAGCACAAAATTATCTCAGCAGATTTTGGCTCATTTCCATGGAAAATGTAGATACTGGGGAAGAAAGAAAAAGAAAAAATCAAATAAATAAAGCAAGCTTCTCTTCGCTCCCTGGTGGGGAGGGGGCTCTGGACCACCCAGCCTGCTGCCCCGGCACAGGTACGATCTGCTCGATGCCACTCGGCTGGCAATGCAACATCAAAGCTGCTGCGCAAAAAAAGAAAATACACCCAGAGATGAAAGCTTCATTCTGAAGAAAACATCCTGCAGCCTTTCTGGCCTGAATTGAGCAGATTACATCTGGGCTTTATTCTGCTCTCAGTCACATGCATGACGATTCTCAGCAATTTGGCCAAGTCATTAGCCATATGTTAAGCCAGGCTTCTCCTCCTGCTGCCTTCTTTCAAGTTGTCTTGATAGACACTGGTTCAGTACTGTTTATAACTATTTTTATTATTTTTTTCTAAACCGCTGTAGTTTGTTTTAAAATCACTTCCACCTACATGAGACACAATTCTATATCCCTATATCTAAACCAGAAAATAAGCATTTCACAAACCCTGTGTGATCATTCTTCATCACAAAAATGAAGGAAGTTTTCTAGAAACAACCAGAAACTGCAAATCCATCACTAGGAATGATGAATTTCCTGACCTGTCTCCATTCTCCCATCCTTTGCCTGCTGCAGTTGCAAATACCACCCCACTGCAGCTGCAAACATTTGGTCCTGGATCTACGTTCAGTTAGACCTTGGGCTTCTCTTCCTTGCTATTTTGATCCTATTTGGGAACCAGAACCTGAATGCATCCACAGTTCAGACCGGAAAACCCCATCCTGGACAAAACTTGAGATACAGAGCAATATTTTTCACGTTCAATGTGTATTTGCATCAACCTACTTCCCTTCATTACAAAAACAATAAAAACCAAACACTGACAGAGCCAAAAGCAGGGGGTTGCAGCTCCTTTATCAAAAGTTGAGCTTGGCCGTAATGCTATTCATACAAAATCTGATCTAAAACCTCCTGGGTGTCATGATGTTCTTTATACTACAGTAAGTTCAATACATTAAGGATGCAGAAAAATCTCATTTGGGACTGAAAGCAGCCAAGAGTCCTTTCAGATTCCCCAGGAGCCGGGAGAACAGCAAATCACAACAGCTCTCCCAAGCAGTGCAGAA
The DNA here is from genome assembly GCF_037038585.1 of Patagioenas fasciata. Taxonomy (NCBI): domain Eukaryota; kingdom Metazoa; phylum Chordata; class Aves; order Columbiformes; family Columbidae; genus Patagioenas; species Patagioenas fasciata. Next base: position 10,497,850 of record NC_092533.1, on the reverse strand, counting down.
GTAAAATAATCCCGTGTAGCAGCATCAGCATCCATCTGAAGCAGCACAAAGTGTTTTACAAACTTTAATAAATGTGAACCTTGCAAATCTCTCTTGTTTTACAGATGGTTCATCGTTACTGTTCCTCGCAGAGGAGAACAAGGCGCAGAGCTCTGTGGTGCTGCACAGGTGGATGCAGCATGGCCCTGTTCCAGCCACCTCACCTTCCACGGGGATCCCGGAGCACGGACACAGGTGCAGAGCTCCTACCACACCTGCCCTAACTCCACACACCCCTCATCCCTGCAGGGCCAGCAGGACCCAAACACAGACAACATGTAGCCTAACCATCTCTTTGCAGAGCAGTTTAAGACCACACCAACAATCCCACCCTGGGATCCTCTTGTCAAACACGAGCACAGCAAGTGTGAGGACACGTGGTCTCCATTACCTGAACAAAGAAAAGTGCGGAACTCCACGCACAGCTTATTAACATTTCATGATCTGCACACAACAGGCTTGTAAAGAACCATCTGCAGTGCACAGGAGTGGGGCTGCCTCTCACTACCAGCCAGGAGTGCCCGTCCTTGCCCCTGCACCCACGTCCCAGAGGCAGTGGGGTGAGGACTCCATCGCCCCGGCATTCACCCTGCAGAGCTGCTCAACAGCACTGCACTCACAACAGCCCCGCTGCTCTGGATTTGTCCATCTTAGCGGGAATTAGGGAGCCCAGGCAAGAGGTTTACTGGCAGAACAACAAACCCAGGACTGGCTGAGCCAAGTGCCTGCCACAAGATTCCTTAAGTCATCTGGCTTTTCTGAGGCTTTACATGCTGGTCAAACACCAGCCATCTCCCCTCTGCATTGCAGACCTGTTTTTCTGGAGAAAACCCATGCCTGTAAAACTGAAACTATCCGTTGCAATACATCCATCATGGACAAATAGAAAAGAAGTCGAAAAGAAACATGCACAGCTCTCGCTGTGCTCCAAAATGCAAAAACTTGTATTTTACCTGTTATTTCAATTAATTTCATTTCTAGTTTTATATTGTGCTGAAATATTAACTTGGCTCTACTTATATATGTTTAATGTGCTATAATATGTTTTCAAGTAATTGAAATATTTTATCATATTAAAACTTCACAGTTATAGGAAGGCAATAATTTGATCTTATTGAAATAATAAAAATGTTGTGAATAATTCACATACTTTTCTTTTGTAATTTTATTTCTCCACATAATTTTATCTTTTCATTCTGTCATTTTTAGTGGAACGCCTTGAAATGACAGAATTTCCCACCAAAAGAAAATTTCAGCTTCTGACTGGTTCCAGTCCTTGACAGAAAATTTATCTTGTGCTATCTATAAGACATGAAAAAAAATAGAAACTGGATACAAGTGATTATTTATATCTATAAGGGGTTTTGGGTGCTCAGTGCAATTTCAAAATATTAATTTATTCAGTGATTCAACACAGCTATGGAACAGGGGAGTGTTGTCATACTCCCAGAGCAGGAGAGGACACAAAAAGCATCTCTTTTTACCAAATTCTTGCCGCTGAAATCACCTCTATAAAATCATCTGCTGCTCCCAGAGACCGAGCAATGCCCTTAAGTATAGGAAGCCTGCCAAGGGCCAGAAGTAGAAATCAGAGCTCAAGCACATGACACCTCCAGCCCACAAAACCAAGTCCTGACGTTGAACACCTGAATATCGTTTGGAGTTCTCAGAAAAAAAATTCACCTGAAAACTGAAACTTGTGTTTTATGAGTCAGCTTGAACTTACATACTTTCCTTTGGCATAAAAAGCTCCGTTTTTCAGTCACTCGGCCCTGTCTGCCCTGCTAAAATGCCTTGCAGCTGAAATGCCTTTTACTCAAGCCTTTGCATTAGTCATTAATGAGGACCTTCTCACATCAGGTGGTTGCTTTATTTTGGTGTTAAATAGTCCCTCACTTTGCAGTGGGGGAACAACTTCTGCAGCACAAGTCAAAGCAGGAGCTTCTGAATTGTACCTTTCTTTATTAAAAAAACAAAAAGGCATAATTCAGACAATTTTTGCTACATTAATTAACAGAACAAGTCCCAACCCCACAGTGGTATAAGGTAGCAAAAGGAAATGCAAGGGAAGAGTGGCAGAGAATGGAGCTGAGAAAAAATAAATAGTTCCAACACAGGGAGGATGCAAAGCAGAGTTCAACGTTCCTCCTGCACTCTGCACCCTTCCTCTGAAGCGCAGCTCTTATCTCACGGCTACAGGGTTCCCTGCCACAGGCACCACCTCCATCAAGATTTGAGGGGTGACAATCCACCTGGCAAAGCCTGGCCACAGAAAGCAGCGTCGCACGCTTTCTTGCCTTTCTCCCATCCTTGGAATCATAGTGGAAGTCCAGAAGAAAAAAAAAATCTAAGGAGGCTATAAATCTTCATACAAAATGAAACACCCAAGAGATTTTACATGACATTGTGTAAGAATTAGAAATAGAACTGAGAAATTCCTTTTGTCTGGTCCTGTTACCTATTGCAAGGGAATCAAGCCTCTCCAGGAACAAGTCAATAAGGTCCAGCTTCACCAGGACTGGAACAAACAAGATCCCATCCTAGCAGGTCCCAAGCAAAGAACTGCATCTGACAGCCACCACTCCCTCGCTTACTAAACCATTTTAGATTTCTCATTTTATTACTTTTTTTTCCTTTACCAATAAAGTAGACCCATGTAAAAGCATGGCACATATCCCAGAACACCCACAACAGGTTAGCTCAGCAGCAAAACCGACAAGCTGTAAAGCAAATGCGTTAATGACCTAATGCCTTACAAAGCTTGCTATGTAATAATGCTGTGTATGAGTAACAGACTGCAAAGACCATTAAAGCAAATCAAAAGTACAGATTAGCCCATGAAATCTCTTTAATGTCCCAATATTCTGGTACATGAAAGAGCAACCTCAGTCAGCAATTGGATGCAGGCGCTCAGCACCAACATTGGGGTTTCAGCATCTCCACCTTAGAGATTTGCTTCTACCAATTCTGTTACCGGGGCAATTTTTCACATGATATTTCACATGAGAGGAGTAGCTGCCAATTACAGCCATATTTCTGCCCTAGGCTCCCAAAAAGGCCAGATCCAGCCCAGCTGCTCTGCCATTCCCAGTCTCAGCACCTCAGTCCCGTTTTGTGACCCACCAGCACAGCCTGACACCATCACAGGGGGATTGGGCCCACCCCAGTGGGGTAGCCACTGGTTACAGATATGCAGATCTTTCCAGCATTTCCAAGTCACTTAGATACAGAAGAGAAGTTCTCATGATAAAGCATCTCTTTAGCAAGCATCTTTATCAGCTGTGGGGAAAGCAGCTGCTTCTGATGTTCTCCACAAACAGCAAAGGGACTCCACGTTCCTAAACAGCAATTCCTGCTTAACCAACCGAGATCACATATGCTCAGTTTCTGCTTTTCATGGAAGCACTTTGTGCTTATCTACCATGTCTGATATTTCTATTTACAATATTACCCAATTAAAATTTATTTACTTGTGTTTACCTACAAAAATATAATTACATTTTTGTTTTAACTAGGTGCATTTACAATGCCAACATAGGATCACACATGCAAGAAAGAGGGATGGGAGAACAGGTGAGGAATAACTCACATCAGTATTTTGCAAATCACCTACAGCCACAGAGCTTGCAAATATTAACAGATGGAATATAGTTCCTGCTGACAGACAGACTCAGAGGGCATGTTTGTGGTCTACCTTCCCCTTTCACAGCAGAGCAATCTTTAGAGCCCAGCAAACTATATTCTGTGCTCACGTATTCTCTAGATGAAGAACAGGGTCATCTTGGCTACCACCTTTTAAAAGAGATGCACTAAAATGAGACTCTTCCAGGAAAGACGTCATGTTTTCCCTTGCAGATCAGACAATTTAAGTCATGTTGTATATGTAAATAAAATAAATTCCTTAAGTTCATTTTTAGTATAAGAAGTATCCGGTACAGTAAGTAAATTCAGCAATTAATATTAGCCATAACCTTATTGCAACAATTTTTCTTAAAAATTCTTTAAGAACCACAACTTGTGCTGAAAGCACATTTGCATTTTATTGCCCCTAAATGCTTAACTACCATAACTAATGCTTGATTAAGAAATAGCTATCTACTGCTGCTACTTTAAACCTCATAATTTATATGCAGTTCTCTCTTGCTGATGAGTACTGCTCCTTCTTAAGCAGAAACATAAGAAGAGAAGGATCAAAGTAAGGAAAACAGGTTTAATTCATAGTGTCTTGTAAGCCACAGTTTATTGTGCCATCCAAGCTCATTAAATGCTGGGTAAAGCTATGAAGTTTATAGGTCTTACTTAAAACTGATATTGGGGGACAAAAGTCTTGGTATGTCCATTTGGCCAGCCATCCAAATTGCAGACCTCCACTGGACACATCCACTGCAGAGACCCCCCCAGAGCAGCATCAAATTCCTACCAACACTGGGGTATCCTGACCCCAGCCCACCCCTAGCACCAAGAATCAGCCTCCAAATGACAGGGGATTTGGGGGGGCTTTTGTTGTTGTTGGGCTTTGATTTTTGTTTGGTTTTGGATTTTTGGAGGGAGCTAGGGGGAATTTTTTTGGTGGGTTTTTGTTTGGTTGGTTGTTTTGGCTCTGTTTTTTAAACACTCAGACACTGTTTTTCCCTTTCTTATTATTTATTTACTGAACATGCCACTAAGTCACCAAGTATGTAGTTATTGAAGCATGAAGGCTTTCAGATTAATTTGAATTAAAATGAAACATTGTGGATAATATTTGTTCGCTTCCAGGCCTTCACAATGGAGCCCTCAGGAAAGAAAAAAAAATTGCAGAAGAAAATATGAATTGGACTTCAAAGCTGTTACAGACTCTGGCTAGAGGCCTTACCTGGGGTGGCTGCTTTTTCAAATGCAAATATCTAAGACATTTAGCTATGGATGAAGCAGACCTCAAGTGCTTTCTATTGCTTCAAACCTTCTCTCCTCAAATCCCATTTCCTAAATGCTTGTGCCTTTCAAGTGGCAGCTGATTTAGCGGTACTAGCTCTGCTTTTTGTGGAAATAAGTGAAGCTTGGGTTGGGATCTGAGAATCAGCCCTGTTTGCTCTTCACACTTATGGTGGTCCACAAAGCCCACGGAAGTGAATCATCTTCCCCAGCCCCAATCCTGCACACTGTACCAGATGTCAAGTTAATTAATACAGCTTCCAATTAAAATCATGGTAACAGAGCTACATTGCTGGGACTGATAAGAATAGACACCCAGCAAGCGGCAGGATAAGAAATCTTCCAGTTTGGCTGGTTTTGAAAGGAAAATAGTGCAGTCAATGGAAATATCAAAGTGCAGCCAAAAGGAGGAAACCAGAACTGACAGCTAAGAATCAACTCTTGTTCTGTTTTTCAAGACATCCGCAAAGGTTACAACCTGCTGTGTGGCAGCTGTGGATACAGCTGTCATTTCAGATTTGATTTTGTAATATCTGCTTTCAAATTAGGCAGACTTCAAAACTGATTAGGAACAGGCTTTTCTTCTGCAAATGCTTATAACAAGAAATGCTTTCTCACAAGTCATACAGCCTTATAACCCTTTGGCTAGCTCTAGAGATACATCAAAAAAACCCATCCTCATAATAGCAGTCTTTTTATCTTGGCAGGTCCTACCCAACCACTCAGTAGTCTGAATTCTCCACTTACATCAACAGTGTTAACAACTAATACTCGGTAATTTTTCAGAACTCCTTTCAAGCCTTTCAAGAACTAACTTGTATGAAATATTAACAGGAAAAATGCTATGAAGTACTAATAAATTTGTCTCTCTCCAGCCTCTAACAGAGTTGAAGAGCTGCACAGCAAATTCTGAAGTTTTCTTCTGCTCCTGCGGATCTTTGCGGTGATGGTTGGTAACGGCATCCCACAGACCCACTGCAAGGAACAGGGTCACCAGGACGGTCCTTCAGCCATCGCGGGTTGAATGTCACAGACGTTCGCCGTCCCAAAATCCAGGGATATCCTAGCTTTGCGCTGAAGCAGTCAGCCACTTCTCAAAGAGGAGCAGCCAGGTTCATAAACGTATTTAGCTGCCTAAAGATGCAGAAAAGCACCCAAAGCTGCTGAAATCCTTTAAGTGGGTAACTCCGGTTGACTCTCACCTGCGCGCATAAGCCCCTCACGAATCCTGGACATCTGGCAGAAGAACTGGTCTGAAATGGAGCAAACCAGACCACTCCTGCTTGTGCAAAGTGTTGCCTTTCTACAGGGCACCTTTTTTCAAGGTTAAAAAAGCAGCCAGCAGCTCCATGAGCAGCAATGCACCTTCAGCCATCAGCTTGCAATAATAGAGACCATCCATTTTCCATAGACAAGAGCACAAAGCTAAGGTGTCTGCACATTTAATTGAGATTATGGTAGGAATTAATAAGATTAACAATCCCCTAAAGTGATATGACAGAGCAATACACATCACTGAAGTGCAGGTTTGATAGGACTGTAAGGTCATAAAGTGCTATTGAACTGCACGTGAATGAAAAGAAAGTGACAGGTGACACTCCCAGATCAGGGCTGTCATCAAACATGTTTGTATGGACCAAAAATTTCTCTTCAGTTCTAAAATGCAAGAGATATTTCAAAAACGTAGAAAAAAAAAGCAGAGTGAAATTAATCCCAGGCAGGCAGAACCAAGGAAAGGGAAGCACTCACAATGTGTGTGAAGAAATAATCCTACAGGCACAGCGACAGAAGCATGTAAAATTTGCAAGCCAAATTACTCATTGTTTCTGTAGGGTGCCTGTTGTAATTCACTATAAGTTATTATACTGCAAAATTTGAGAGGATAAAAATCGATTACAGCTCTTCTGTGCACCCTGCTCCAAAGATCCTTTGTCTAAAAGAACCATATTTTAATCTATTTGGCAAACATTTTCAATACAGTCCTTTATTACAACACTGTGTTGAGAATTGCAGCCTGAAAAGAAGATTTGGTGCATTATTTCTCTTGTTCGGTTCTTCAGCTCTTAAGCCTGCACAGCAGAAACACCACGGCAATTGAAGATAGACCTTGCATATGAAGTGTTAACTTTTAATAATAAAACGTTTCTTCTGGCATCAAATCCTGCCCCCACTGAGCACACTGGAGTTTTACCATTAATTTCAGTGGAACTGAGACATAGCCCCCAGCTATATATTTCATATAAATTACGTTGCTATTAGACTCCCAACAAAAATTACATTCACACAAGCTACAATCCAATACTCATGACCCCCGAAACACTTCCAAATATTTATTTCTTGTTTCTGCTCATACACGCAGAGGATTTTTCTCTTTAGGTTCTATAGCAATTAAGACAAATTATTGAGATTATTTTTTATTCTCTTAGGTTTACATCGGGAGCTGCATTCACTGGGTCTATTTTGAACGCAAAATTTCAATCTTTCCAAACTTGGCACCTCCAGACACAAGTCCTGGTGCAGTAAGGAGCATGGACACATGAAGCCAGCACCAGAGAGATTCAGCCTGGAGTCTCCCTACTTGGATGTGACTGATCACACCGTCAGTTGGCCTGATACCCAGTGGAGTTAGCACCTGCTTCAAGAGAACCACTAAAAAAAGTGTGCTTTCTGAACATAACTGAAGTGCAGAATAAATCACACCCCAGTTCTGCCTCTGGAAGACCAGGTTTCCCCTCCCCAACCCAGTGCCTTTCTCCATATCCCACTCACAGGCAGCATGGGGAAGCCAGAGCTTCATCAAACATCAATTTTGAGACCTCCTATAAATCAGTACAAACTTCTGCATCATACAAAGCACCCCAGTTAAGCCAGGACTTGTCTAAGACAACAGCCTTCTACACAGCCTTCAGCCTAAGCCACCGCCCAACACACCTTGGCTTCAGCACAAGAAACCTCTTAGACACCTGATATCTGTTGAAACCAACTGTGCACAGGCTTTTGGAGACCAAGGGGCATGTCTAGCATCTCCTGACTGAGCTTCAAAGCTGGAAGACATTTTTTTGATGCTTTTAATTGAATGAAGTGACAGGTCTGTCCAACAGGAGAAGCCAGGAATCATGACCAGGATCCTCCAGGACTGTCTACCGTCTCTCTGGTGCTGCCTGGTAAAGCTCCAACTCATGCAGCTCATGGTAGGGAGGAAGCAGTTTGAGGCAAAGTATTTTCTAACTGTAACTGTTTTCCTCAATAACTGTTACTTGTAGATGAATCCTAGCCCTCTGGCAAGCTTCAGTATCTCCATTCACCCTAACACAAAGCCTCATTTGTTTTTCTGAGTTTATATCCAACTCATACTAAGATGATTAGATCTGAAAATAAAGTCAGCCGCACAGCAATACAGAATTCAGCTCTTTGTATACAAAATTCAGTTTTATTTTGCATTTCTAAACCCCACTTTCCTCAACCTCCATTCTCCTAAAGTCTGCTAAGACTGTTCCAGACACTCGCAATGTTGAATGGTTATTCATAAAGTAACCCAGGGAAAGAAGGGAGTCAGGCTGTGTATCTATATTGCAGGGTGCTGTGGTTATCCAAAGCAGTTTTAAACAAGATAGCAAGCACTAAAAATGTTGGATTAATCTATGTTAGGCTCTCTGCTTTACCAGATAGACAGGTCATTTAAAGCTATTGTGGGAATCTTTGCACTTCACTGCAGACAGCAGCAGAGACATTTCCACAATTCATCCTGTAAAGCAGTATGTAATAATTATTATTTGCTTTGACTTCTGCTTGCGGCTTTACCCATTAAGTGGTGGGAAATTAAAAGGATATATGCAATAGTCATTCTTTTGTCTTCATTGCTATTAAATTGCTTCTCCAGCTTATGTCAATGACTAAGTAATTGTGCCAACATCTAAGTATTTATGTGCTTAACTGAAAAGAACATTAAAAAAGAAACAACAGTAGTTGTTTACATGCCAACTAGAGACATTGTGGTGTGCAGAGATTTTCCTGTTCTTTACAAGCAAAGGGGCTGCTGCTTCTGTTTTTTAGACTACCTGCCCCCTTCACCAATTCTCCACACTCCCATAGCTGACAGTCCCTTAGTACCACAACTGGCACCTTTGGCGTTTTCTGTCAATCAGCAAATGCACCTTTATTCTGTGTCACAGGCCAGGTTATGCTAACACACATCCATGCAAACCACAGATGGATTTAGATTACCCAAACAGCTTTTCCTCCCTCCGCTCTGCCTCTTGACACTTGCAGCTGCAACCCTTGCATTCAAGCACTCGGTGTGAGCCAGGGACAAGTAGGACATCTCCTTGGCTGTCACAGTGCCCAGCGTATGCACAGAGAAAACAAATTGGCTCAAGAAGTTTCTTGCCTACACAGCTCAAAAAACCAGCAACTGGAGCAACCTGCAGACTCAACCAAAAGCCAAATCCTTGTTTCCCCTCCTAAGGCCGCTTTGCTCTCTCATGCGGGACACACCTTTTTGTGCAATGTGCCCCTGGGGGCTGCAATGATGAGTTAGGCAATTACGCAAAGAGAAGAGGAATTTGATGAATGGATCATTTTTGGTGCACTCTGCACTTTTAACTCATAAATTCCAGAGAAAACAAGGTAAATGGAGCATAACTTATTAATGAACAGAGCCCTAAATATCAAATGATCTGCTGTGAATCATCAGCTGGAATTGCAGAGCCTTCACATCACTCTAGTTATAGCGGGCTGCAGCAGCTTAGCCACAGACAAACTCCGCAGCCTGCTGGTAAGCCTTACAGGATAGCCCGGGAAATAACATCCTGCTTTATTTAGAGCATGGTACAGCAAGGAGCTTGCCAGACCTTCAAACTGTGACCTCTGGAGAGTGTGATCTTGCAAGTCTCACCTTGCATTGCAAGCCTGAAAGCACCATTAAACCTGTGATGAATCGTGAGCCTTGCGAGAGGCACATGCTCTCTAAATCTGGAAGGATTTAGAGTGGGGAAATTCAGAGAGCTCCAAAGAGGGACTCCAATACAGCCTCCATACCGCGAGGTAACTTGGGAATGAGAGGTTTTCATACCGCATCACTTCTACCCCTTCACTGGTGAGTAGAACTGGACAAGGTTTGTGAGTCTACTAAAACCCAGATTAACCCTAAAGCACCACATTTGATTATTCTGAGAGAGCACCTCAAGGCAAGGTAAAGAACATTAAGGGCTTCCATTTTCCACCTTTCTAAAAGATATTTTTGTAAGAGTTGGATAAGTATGGAAAAAAAAAAAAAAAATGAAAGAACAAGGAAAAACCACGCATCCAGGTATTTCTGGTCAAATTATCGCTGTCAGCATGAGGATCACACATCCACAGATGAGCATGAGTATACACATGCCCACACACTGACAGCTTACTAACCACAATGAAATACCTGCTCTCAATACTTTTCTCATTGGTCTGAAGTAACCATCTTGCTTCTCTGCTGTTTCTTTCAAACACAATCTATCAGCATCTCCAGATCTTCTGGAGTGTTTTTTCCTGCCCAGGTGTTCTCAAACATTTGGCTACAACTCTGCCTCCTGGTACTGACCTCCAGATACTGTGTGCTGTGGAAATATCTTTACAGAGAGTTTTTCTCTCATCTGTATTGACAGGAGCAATAATAATAAAGAGAGCCCACTTACCTCCTAAACACCATTTCCTCCTGTATGTGTATGAATCTCATCTTTCAACTGTCACCCCTTTAAATAGGCTCAAAGTAAATCTCTCCTGCAAATGTATCTCTTCTTGCAGCAATATCCTCCCTGTATTCTCCTTTCTTTCCTACCATTGTGCACATAGTTTTGTTCAAATAAACTGTCCACCAAAATTTCAATTAGTGGATGGCAATTAGAACATAAAAGCAGAATAAACTACTACTTCTTGATGCTGTGCCATAGGAAGGAAAGTCAAGAGAAAGTAACTTTAGCTGAAATGTATATTGAAAATAGATTTCTATTACACCATTTTTGCTGAAGGCTGTGAGGCCATCCTCTTACTGACTACCCATAAGGCAGAGCACGTTTCTAGAAACTATTAAACAAGAATAACCAGATTGTTGCAATGTGACTGGAAAAGCATCAGACTGAAAAAAAAAATACCACCAACATCAATAGAAAGAATAACTTTCTACCAGGAAGATGTGAACTCCTACCAAATGGAGCAGGGAAGCATCTTCCCAAGTCAACAATGAAACACAGTTACTCAGACAAATTTATATTTCCTCCTTACTGATATAAAGGCTTATCAGCAATAATTAAAAATTCAAAAGACAGACCAGCTCAAGGAATTCAGAGACCAGGAACAATCAACTCTGTCTAAAGGAGACCATTTAGTGCTAGTTATTTGTATTCAACACTGCCTTAATGTAGATCATCCTGGAGATACCGTCAACACTAAAAGGTAAAAGGTCCTGCTCATTTTGTCATCTCAAGTGAATTTTTCATAGGTGGCCTAGGATAATACATGGTGCTTACTTAGCGTATGACAGATAAGCAAGATTTGCTGCTAATTCCCAATATCGATGTGCTGAAAGTGTTTTCTGCTGGAAACATAAGGGAGCAGCATAAGGCTAAAGTTACCCATCTACTTGAATAATGTGTGCTGTTTTCTTTGGTGTCCCTTTCCACAACTGTCCCTGCCTTCGGCAGCCTCCTCCTGACAGAAAGGAAAATAGTGTTAATGCATTAAATTGAGCAGCAAGATTACATGGGCTGCCTCTCTGAGACAAAGTGTATTAACTACTGATAGATTCCACTTCTCTTCAAAATTAGAATTAAAAAGTCACTAGCCAATACCTGCAGAAAACAAATTACATCCCTAGAGCTATTCAGTACCATGTTTTGTCCACAGATGCCATTGAGAGCCAAAGCCACAAGCAAGAAACTAGATATCATGAGCATCTGTTTGACTTACAGAGGGGAAGAAGAGACTCAGGGAGACAAAGTACTCCCAGCCCCAGCCAAGAAACCTCTTTTCACATCACCTATTTCCCTCAAATCCATCCCTCTTCTCACATTTAAAGGAGAAATATACTCCTTCAGTGTAAAGAGGGAGACAGAGTATCAAGGGGAAAAGAAAAAACAAAACAAAAAAACCCACCACACAACAGCTTTTCACAAGTGATCAGTCACCTTAAAGATCTCTTTGGAAGTGACAAATTATCACAAATGGCATCAGGGACCATTTACCATGTCTCCTCATGTATATTTTGGTGATTTCAGGAGTGGTCAGGTATGCCAAGACATATCCTTCTGACCTGCACCGAGGACTGCCTTCATTCTTCACTTGTTAGGTTATGTCTTAAACAGAAAAATGCAGATTTCCACGGCAGCAGCAAGTGCTACCTGGGTGGATCCTGGCTGCTAAGAGCATTCCTAATGTGGGAACACGTATTCCCCAGCACTTCCCTCCAATATTGTCAAAGGCTTCACAGAGCACTGCTCGACCCTGCTGTGCTGGTACAAACACGACAAATAAATTTTGAAAAAGCAAAATTATTTTTCTTCCCCTTTTTGTATTTAGAATAATGGCTCTTTGACAAGCTGAATAGGAAACTGTGTTAATGTGTTTCCATGGGCAAAGCTTGAGAACACTGTAAATTGCATTGCTTAATGGACTCAGGAATTCAGTTATCCATTTGGAAATTTCAGACCTTCAAGCAAGACAGAATCAAATGGTTTAGTCCTCAGGAAGGGCACGCACACAGTTCCACAGCTCAGTGAGTGTCATTATTCACGTCTGTTGAATTTGAAAGAGCAAACACCCTTCAGGTTGGAGGAGCACCCACATCTGCTGTCCCTCCGGCAGAAAGGCTCTGGCAGGTCCCTACACCCCATGGGACTCTGCGGACTCCTCATCTTTCAGGATTCCACAGGATTTCAATCAGCACAATAAAAACTAACCAAAAGGACCAGTGGGCATCCGCATCTGGCTCTAAATGTACTGTAATGGCCAACAGCTTGAGCATGATCTTAAGATGTTTAAAAGAAATTCAACTCATGAGACTACTTTCCCTGCCACAGACAGCAAGTGCCCAGGAGTAGGCACAGATTTGTCCAGACCACCAGTACACCATGTCCACATCATCACCTTACATGTCTGCAGAGCCACCACCGAGCCAAGAAGCCTGATGTGAGCAGCAACACTGCTGGGTTTGGAGGATGCAGCCTTTGCAGGGCAACAGCCACCAGCATCCAACACCTCTCACCACGTGCGAGCTGGGTTTGTCCAGGAGGGGATTGTCCAGGCAGGAGCCTGGTCCCCAGCTCAGGCTGGCAGAGGGGCACAGCCCCAGCCACCCTCATCCCCTGCCCTGGACAGTGTCCATCACAGAATCACAGGATGGTTGGGTTTGGAAGGGACCTCTGGAAATCATCCAGTCCAACCCACCTGCTAAAGCAGGATCACCAGAGCAGATCACATAGAAATGTGTCCAGGCAGATTTTGAATGTCTCCAGAGAAGGAGACTCCACAAGCTCTCTGGGCAGCCTGTTCCAGGGCTCCAGCACCATCAAAGTAAAGAAGTTTCTCCTCATATTCAGATGGAACCTCCTGTGCTTCAGTTTGTGGCTGTTGCCCCTCATCCTGTCATTGGGAACCACTGAATAGAGCCTGGTCCCATCCTTTTGTCACTCACCGTTAAGATATTTATCAGCATCAATAAGATCCCCTCTCACCTTCTCTTCTCCAGGCTGAACAGCCCCAGGTCTTTCAGTCTCCCCTCATAAGAAAGGTGTTCACACTCCCTTCTGCTGGTGCTTGTGTACATGCATGATCTAGGGGTGAAAAAACTGGGTCTCCTGTGTCTGCTCTGGTGTTCAGGGCAAAACTGAGTTCAAAGGTAATGATCATCCCAAAGGTAATACTCATCATACTCGTCTCTATTTCCTTTTTGTTGTTGTTGTTATACACAAGAGCTAAAGTGAGAGCACAGGCATGGTCATTCTGGACAGGACCAGCTACCAGCTCGGGCTAGGATTTTCTCAGATCTGGGCAGGTTAGAAAATGATGGTATGAATGAGTGTCTGGGACAGTGGTTGCTTCCCAACCTCCTCAACTCACTGGTTTATATGTTGAGACATAAGAGAAGATTCAACATCACATGCTACCTCTGTCATGCTGTTGGGCAGCCAGACATACACCAGCTCTGACTCTCAGCCCATGAGATCCTCACTGTGGAATTAAATACACCCGAGAGACACATAATTAAACATAGCCAGCCTACACCAGCAGGAGAGAGCTGCCTCCATCCCAAACATCACCCAAGTCCTGCTCCCACTGAGACTGGGACCCCTCAAACAGTGCAGGAAAAACAAGGACAGTTTGTTCTGCATGCATGAATCTTATGAAGGAAAGAGCATAAATAAAGAATAATACAAAAAAAAAGGTGATTTAATGTCCATTTCAATATTGCAATTTATGTGAAGTATAAAATACACCAGAGAGCACAGGTTCCACTGATTACGGCTAATTTACAGAAATATGCAAACATGGGTACACACATACTCTCATGCTGATAATAAAACATACATCTCCACAGATGGGACCTAAAGCAGAACTAAAACATACTGGAAATGCTTAATTCTTTTCCCTCCTGTGTACCTTAACTGCTCAGAAGGAGGGTTGTTGTTTTTTCCCCCACTCAAAACTAAAATTAAATTTTCAAAAAAATAAAAATAACTTCTAGGATTAGATCCTGAAAGAGAGATTCCAGCTGGGAGCTCAGGCACCTGCAGAGCAGCATTTATAAATGAAAGCACTGACAGGACTTTAAATACAGTGTCATCAGAAACTTAATTATACAGCAGCAAGTCTCTAATTGGAAGTCACAGAGTAATATACTGGCTTGGCCGTGTGATTAGCCATCCTCCAAACTGCCTTCCTGGGGTTGTTGGTGTTATCTGTCTGGGTTTGAACAGTGGTGTTTGTTTGCAGGCTGTGGTGAGATTAGCCCCATTTATCTTTGTGGGCTTTGTTTCCTTGAACAAAGACTCAATTCCCATGGATTTGTTTCAGTGCACCAGGAAAAGTCTTGGCTTTGCTTCCCCCAGCCCACAAGCAGGTTTGTGCTGGCCCAAGCAGGGTAACTTGGGCACCCAAAAAAATCCCACTGTCTTTAAGCTGGTACATGGATGACCCACCAGAGAGATGAGCTCAGAAGCACCAGCTTTGCCCCAAAAGCCTCTGCAAGGCTGAACAAACCATTGCCAGAGACTGGCAATAAGAGGAAAAAACAAACAAACCATCCAATCACACACAAACAAGAATAAAACCAAAAACCAGGCTGAAGAGCAACAGGCTGTTTAACATCTGCATTACAGGGCCTGGGGAGCTCATTTTTCTCCTTAATGACATTTTTGTGTGCCCACATCCCATGTTATAATACTCGTCTTCATTCTACTTTATTAAACATGCTCTTCAGTAGCTTCAACACCCTTGGAGCTGCCAGATGCTGACCAGAGAGGTCTTATGGCACCTCTGCAAAACTGAGGCTGAGAATGGGGGAAATTTAGCTTTGCTTTGTTCGGATTTAACATCCAGCTCCTGCTTAAATAAAATTCAGGTGCCGAGTCTGTCATCTTTGATGTGGCACCCTTCACGTTGTGGGTTGGAGGCTGTCTCCTCTAGCTTCTTTCTGGTTGTACCACACAGCAGCCCTTGTCCCCTTTAAGAGTCCGGACTTTTAAAAATATATTTTCATAGTTATGTATTGGGGGGGGGGCTGTGTCTAAAGTACACTGGCCTAAAATTAGCTGTTTGGACACTTTTTAAACTATCAGAAATTAAATAGTGGGAATTCCAGATGGGCATGTGAGGTGACAATGCATAACGATGCTGTAATAAAACGAGTCCTGTTGGGGTGAAAATAAATCACGTTTCACTTCTAGTGCATAGGAACCAGCACAGTGAGTGGGAGGTATGATAGAGGAGAGACATAAGTGTGTATGCGGAAGAAATGTTTGGAGGGAAGGAGGCCTGTGTTTAGAGGAAACATGTACCCATGATAAATCACAGAATCATTTTGGTTGGAAGAGACCCTCAGTATCATTGTTAACCTAACACTGGCTCTAAACCAGGTCCCTGAGAACCTCAGGGTCAATTAGAAAGTTTTGACAGCAGCATAGTTTCACACTGAAATAACAAATTATTGCTGGTAATTAAAATAAAACACTCTACAGAAATTTAAAACTTATTAATTCAAACTTTTAGAAGTAATAAATGTTTCTAGAGAAAAGCTCTGAAGAAATTAAAGAATTAAAGGTACATCTTCAGTGTACCGTGTTTTCCACCTAGTCATGTTTTCATTTGGCTGAACTTCTGTAGATGCAGCAATGCCAGCTCCCTCGCTGTTGGACTATTGTCTTAAAATACAGACATCAGCTTGTGAGCAGTTATTTTGCTTTCCAAATCCAATTCTTTTAAATCAAACGTGTGTGATTTAAACATCAATTGTGTTCCCCTGGCTTGCATTTTTTTAATCCAGGTATCCTGCTGGTGTCACTGATATGCAAATACAAATTTTCCAGGTTGAGTGTCCCACATTTGATAATAAATTAATATAACCCTCATCTTTGCCTCAGTCACACCACATGTCTCCAGGACTTCCCAATTAATTGAAGGAAAGCCAAAATAACACTATAATTGCATTTCACCCTTTAGTAGCTTCACCTGACGCACCTCCTGCATGGGACATTCCCCCCGCAGCAGAGGTTCCGCAGCATCTCTCTGTTCAGGATACAGTTTAGCTCCTGCTATTCCCATAGCACCTGGAGGGAGGCATCTGCAACACTAAATTGTGAAGCAGGAGATTACAGAACCGCAATTACTCGAACTGGAAGCTTACAGCTCAACTGATTTGTCCTCTCATTTAAAAATCTACTTGTTTCCAAACACAGTTGGGAGAGACATAAACATGCAGCCCTCTGGCACGGGTCCAGCCAGTGCTGTGCCACACGCAGCATTGCCAGAGAGATTTTCCATTGCTAAAAAAAGATAACAATGAAATTGATATTACATCTTAACCCAGGGGTTACAAAAAGCCAAAGGAATAAATCCAGTCAGCTTCAGATAGCCTGAAGAAACGTGACCTTTTCCCTATCATTTCTAACCCAGAAGGCTGAAATGAGCACCCAATCCAATTACGTTGTATTTTTATTTACCTAATCTGCCAACAGATGGCCTTTAAATTTTCCTAATTTTGGAGATCTGCTCAGGCAGCACCAGTGACATTCCCCTGTAGGGAAGGGTTTGATGACAGCCCTGTGCAAGCTGTCACTTGGTTATTGCCTTCCCAGGCCTCCCCTCATCAGACCCTTCCCTTGTAATTACGTACATATATTTTCTTTGTTTTCCTGTTGGGTTATGGGGTATTTAAGGCAGGTGTCATGTTTTTGAGCTATGACTGTACAGTATCTAACACAACCGGAGCCTAACCCCTGGCTGGAGCTCCTAATCGCTGCAGTAATGAAAATATTTCATTTTCAGTCAAACTGAAGAGTCAGGTCTCAATTAACTGGGCTAACCAAAGGATAAACACCTAAAGTGTAGCAAAAATATTATTTAAAAGGGGTGTATTTTAAACTGAACAGAATATGCTTTTATAGCTTATGTATAAAATTATTGAATGAAGCCACGGTCCTTTCCTTGTGTCAGCTCTACTGACCACATGCCCATGGAAAGGCTCGAGCTCACAGATCTAATTGGAAACACTTCCTTTTGTTTCCCTTTTTCCATTTTTTTAGGAACATTTTTGGACGGGATCCCCTGCCTCACTCCAAGAGGAAACACCCACTACAGCCAAAGCAAAGGAGTAGGTCAGAAACACCCCTTCTGCCAGCTACAGCACCTTCCAGCAGTTAAACCACCCTTAATGCTGTGGCCTCCACCAACAACCCACTTAATACCAGGCGGAAAACACTACATACCCGCAAGGAAACATTCGCTCAGAATTCTCTAAAGTTATTTTCAGCTTCAGAGCAGAAGTGCCTGCTGAGGCCAAGGATGCGCATTTTCTGTGTTTAATGGTGGTTACAGCTGAACAAGTCACAAACTCCCTGTTGGCTTTGATCCCACTGATCTGGTTGTGCCTGAACACGATAACTCAGGACTGAATTATTCCAGTCTCTATCAGTGCATAAATCAGAATCTGTCTTCATTTCCTTAGTAAACACTCTCACAAAGCACATTTGAAAGAGTGAAAACAACCCCATTCACAGAGATGGTGGCATCTTCTTTTGCATCTTCCCCCTTGATGCACTGATTTCCTCCACCAGTCCTTGCACTGCAGAAGAAGCCAAAGGGCTGATAAAACAAGTGGCCAGCAGTCTGAGGAACTAGGAATGAGTGATGCAACTGGAAAAAAATCATAGAATCATTTTGGTTGGAAAAGACCTTTAAGATGATCAAGTCCAAAAGCAACACAGCCCAGGGAAACACAAGGAGAGGGACCCGAGGCCATGAACGTGTTGGCTTGGGGATTTAGTTCTTCTCCCCCTGTTTAGCTGGTATCAGGTACAAATGGTTGGAATTCAGGAAAAGTTCATCCCAAACTAACACACACATGTTTTTTCTTGCATGGCAAATACCAGTTATTCCAGCACTGTTCGCATGGGAGGCACATGGGGATGGAGCTCAAGGTCCCCACAAGCACCTCATCCTGGCCCCGACTGAGTCTGAGCCTTCCCCGTGCCCTGTTTCACCCTTCAACTGCATCATGCTGCTCTTCTGCAGAGGTCACACTTCCAGTTCATTGCATGGTCACAAGGAGGCTCAGGGGATGCAACAAAGGTTGAGTAGATCGGAATTTTAAAATCCCCATTTTCACAGTTTCTGTGGAAGTCCAGGGGTGTGGAACATGTGGATAGTGGAAGCCCCTTGCAACCTTGGGGGTTGAACCAGACAGTCTTTAAAAGGTCCCTTCCACCCCAAACCATTCCATGATTCTGCATATGATGCACCACAAAATACCAAGCCTGAGCGCATGAACCCTTGTGCACCCAAGGAGGGCAGGCTCCCTCATCTTTGATGCGGAGTCTGTACTTTTGGATTAGAAGATGGTTCTCCTCTTTTTAGGAAACACAGCAGCAGGGACAGTCAGACACAGCCACACACCAGCCTACCCGGCCATTCAGTTATCCCTGCAATTTTCTGGAACATTGTGATTTTGTGGGAGGATAAGGGACTGCACTTTGCTCCTGCTTTTTCAGCTTGTCACAGAGGCACCTCAGAAATCAATCTAGGCAGGTGATAAGCTCCAAACAGACTTTATTCTAACCAGAACTGTTTAGTGGAGAACCAGCTAGGAAGGGGGGTTGTCCAAAATTATTCAGCATCTGGCAACATTTAATAAACTCCAGGTTCAACAGACCAGTTGGGGATACTATTACTGTGTGACCACACAAGAATGATTATCGAAAGCATACACGCACAAAACCAAGATGTTGTCTCAGCCCGAGGGGAGGGCTCAGATCACAGACCCGCTGCTCCAAGACCACTCTGAGGAGAAATTCTGGGGGGTGCCCATTCTGGCCCAAATCTGGCTGTGGGAATGACGAGCCTGGTCCAGGAGCTTCTGTCCTCCTTTGCTGAAGACGCTGTCTGTTGAGCAGGGGTCCCACCCCTCCTGTCCCCCCAGCCGGGGCTGGTGCCCATGAGGAGTCACCATGCCCGGGGAGGGATGTGACTGTTTGTGCTGGCCAACGCGAGGACAAGGGACAATGGGGCACAAAAGGTGCCAAAGAGCCATCAACTGCCCCATTGAAAGCTCCAGATCTCATGGGGATTTGTGCAGCTGCAACTACTGGAGCTCGGTGAATAGCAAGATGAAAATTGCGGATTCTTCAGCAAATGGAAAACCGAATTTAGCTTTGCAAATAAAGGTTACAAAATTGGGTTCTGTAGCAAATTCAGGAGTGTTCCTGAAAGATTCTCTTCCCCTAGGAAGAGCAGATGAACCAAAAAATAACAGTTTAAGTTGCCTGCTACAAACGCATCCACCCAAACACACCAGGGCCCCTGAACTCCTAGTTGACAAGAAGGAATAAGAAAACAAAGCTAAAAAAAATAATAATTTGGGGGTTTTTTATGTGCAAGAATGAAGACTAACTCATGCCTGCTCAGAACTAGCTAACATCAGGAGTATAATTTGTAAGTTATTTCATCCTTACCATTCACGTCAATGAACTATATTGCTGTAGCAGCTACAGAAAGGTTCACAATGCAAATAAGTAGGTGCCTATACAGGAATGTAATATCCCCCCGGCATGGCCCAGGAGTGCAGCTGAACTATGGTGGGGAGATGGGCTACACTATAAAAACCCTGAAATTACCCAGTGACTCTTGCTTAATGTTCTGTTTTCATAGCTGAGGTGTCACCTCCTGGGTATCAGCTTCCCAAGGCAGTGGAGCAAAAAAGTGCCGTCTCTGCATTGAGTCCTTAAGTCTCCTTCCATCCTCAGCAACAAACACCAGGAGCTTTTAAGCATCATTAGGAGCTTATTTATTGCACGAAAATCTGATCTGTAGCAGAGCCACAAGGTACCAAAGGAGTTGGCTATCCTCATCTTTCAGTGCTTTGACAAACTTCACCTCATCTCTGCATAAAAGGATTCTGTACACATCCAAGTACCTTCTTCCAGACAGCTTTCTCCTCCCTGAGGCAGCCCAAAGCGGGGTTCTAATCTTCCCTTAAGTCTGGACAGACTGGATTGAAGCAGGTAATCCCCCGGATGTCATGCAACCTCCTTACAGATGCTCCAGGACCTTTCTCATCCCAGGAGAGGTTTGTGTCCCTGTGAACCTCCCCAGACCACTGCAAACTGTTATGAGCACAGCCTGGCTGTAAGAGCTGCTGACTGGGGACATTTGTCACTTTCCAACCTGGTTTGCAGAACGCAGGGGTTGCTCAGCTGCACTGCAGAGGATGAGCAAATCAATCTTTTTTTCCCCTCTCCTCTGCCCAACAGAGCCCAACTGAAAAAAATACCATTACAAATAAAATACACAGACTTCAACAAATCCATATTTGC
The DNA here is from genome assembly GCF_037038585.1 of Patagioenas fasciata. Lineage (NCBI taxonomy): Eukaryota > Metazoa > Chordata > Aves > Columbiformes > Columbidae > Patagioenas > Patagioenas fasciata. The sequence continues at coordinate 10,476,845 of NC_092533.1, read as the reverse complement.
ATAAACCTGTGGTTTTGCTAACTACAAAATGTAATATAAATTACTTGAAGACACTTTCCCCTTTTCCTTGCCTTTTAGCAGAGCAAAACATGATTTACATTCTGTTTGCAGGTGAATCAAGTGGAATATTTAATTATAAATAGCACTTGTAAATATAATCCTTTCAGCAGGAATATTTGTATAGGGGAAATGAGAGAGACTTCATAATGATTTCAGTTACAAAACCTAATTAGACCTGTTTCTCATTCTGGTTCAGGCCCTGTGCAATGCTCTGGTGTAAATTTGCACTGACTCGATGAGGCCATGGAACACGCAGGAACAAACCCTCAGTAGGTGCGAGGCATCCAAACTCTACCAGCTGCAGTGATGCTACGAGAACTCTCACTAGCTGAGGATCCGTCCCCAAATAGATACAAGCAGTCCCTAGCAAAAATGAAAATTAGGTCCATTATTTTTATTTCTGGAGAGCTGAAATACACTATTTCTAAAGCCAAGTCTACATTCAACAGATTAAATATTTTTATAACTTGCCACCAAGGTTAGGAAAAGGTGGAGTAGAATGTATATCGACGCTGATAGAATTTTTTCTCCAGATAGGACAGATCATCTTCTACAGTTAACAGCATACGAGATATTATTTTTATGCTTGCTCTAATTGCTCAGTCATTATGAGATGCTACCAAGCTGGAAAGCACTGTGACCAACCAAGCTGCAGCCTCAAGGCCATCAAAACATGCTAGATGACACAAACATGGAAATAGAGATTAAAGATGACATTTAAGAGGCAGTAAGATTCCATGATAAAAAAACTGAAAACATTTCCACCCAGGGAGTTTTTTTACTCTATCTCCTGTGTCAGTGTTTGACTATCCAAGGGAATTTGAGGTGCAAATGACAAGAATCAGGAAAAAAAAAGGTTTTATACAACTAGCTCTTTTTTAAAAATTAACTTTTGAGGTTTGATATGTTTTTGAGAGTTCTACGCAAAGAAGACGAATAAGTCCTCTGCCATCACAATCCTATGTATGATACTGAATGTAATATCATACTCAGAGTTATTCTGACATCATTCTAAGAATAAATAGAAACATGTACAGCCTTAAAAATAAGATGATCTTATTTTTATCAAAAAAAAAAAAAAAGGAATATTCTTTAAAACAAACAAATCTGAGTAAAAACCAAATAACCTTTACAGACCATTATAGGCTCCAGCCATGAGCGGCAGGAGAGCCTGACTGCCTTGACTCACATGTGCAAACAAACTTCACCTGGGCAAGTAACTGCTGTGAGGTCCCACGTGGGTCTTCGAAGTGTGTCATGAAAATTCACAAAAGATAGGTGAATAGAAATCACTATTCATTTATTTATTTATTTTTAAAGCCTGGGAATTCAAACAGGTTCAATGTTCATCTCAGTTTATTTCCAGGGAGGCTCAAGGACTCCTGAAAATCCAGCTAGGCAAGTATCTTCACCAGGTATTTCTGAAGTCCAAACTTGAATTCTTTTCCCTAATAAAAGCATTAGCAATGGAAGGCACACCAAGAAGCAAAGCATCTCAGGCTGTAAGTGGGTAATCCAAGTGGTCTGGGATTACAGAAATGTTTGTATCCTCATGGGCAACAAAGCCTGTCCTAGTCTTACCAAGTCCATGTGTCAGGGAGCAGCAGCTTCCTGAAGGATCCTCTCTATCTCCTCTGAAATGCCAGAGCTGTGCATAGCTTAACCATGAGCAGAAGGGAGAATCCCAGCCCTGACAACTAAACCCCACCATGAATGATGCTTTGGGAACACCATCCTCCATTTTAAGGGGAGATAGTTTAGCTAAAGACTTGAGTTGTACAGATGTTTGTATCATGCTAAAGCTATGCCATGCTAAACAGCATGTGAAAGATTATTAAAGGTTAGCTGATTCAGAGATACCTCATGATTTCACAGGATCTGAGATAACTTAAACCAATGAAGCCAAAACACCACCAACAGAGAAAGAAGTCAGGGCTTGAGAGCCTTGTTGGCTTGGACAGGCTTTAAACACCTCATAAAAGCACCCAGCAGCTTCAGATACACATTTCTGCTTAAAAACAGGAAGCACAGGAGATAATACTGTAAAAATGAAAAAATAGTGTTGTTTCTGTCCATATATTTGTTAAATAACTAGACGAGGACAGTAAAGCTAAACAAACAGAGAGACGTTTTGATGTGCTGATTTGTAAGTTATGGAAATATCTACCATGCAACAATTATACAGCTGCTTAACTTTGGGGAGAAACGTCACCTTTTTATTAAGAAAAAGGAATGCAATTATAACTTTGGCATGAAACAATTTATCCCATACTTGGTATTTCTTTGTCAGTTTAATGCCTCAAAATTATTTATCTCTATGTTTGTTTTTGAAGGACATCTTTTCATGCCTTCGAGCCACTTTACCCATTAGTTCTCTGGAGTTCATGTCCTATTTCATTATGTTTTAATCTTTACAGTTATTAATTTGCATTTCATTTCCTGTTGTAGCAAACAAACTACCAACAAAAAAGTTATCGTAAATATTAATACAAGTCAACTGATAATCATCCAAGGAAATATTTTGCAGCAATAACAATTACCTGCATGTAAGGCAGAAAACAGCAATTTGAGTAGTTGCATAGACCAAAACACTTCAAGCTGAGGGCATGGTACCTTCCCAGAAGCACAGACTGGGCCATCACAAAACAGCACTTAAAATTAACAACAACTTGCCTAAAAGAGAAACTGCCTGGAGAAAGAGCAAAACCTGTTTGGTAAACAGGTGAATAAAACCCATCAGAAGTTGGGCTACTTTATCTTCTCCACAGTATCTGTTTAGTACAACCAACTGCTTAACTAATACCATGGCCACAACACTGACTTACAGAAACTTGTAAAACAGTAAACCGAACAAATAAAAAAAACCGCCAGAAATAACAACAGACAAGGCAGATCAGGCTTCCCCATCCACCCATTGCCTTTGCCACCAGCTCCCAGTACTGCACCACAGGAAGGCCAGTTTGGGAGAGGTTTGCTCAGACTTGGCTTAAACAGAGAAAAACTTTTAAACTTACTCAGAGCTGGACTGTCATCCGCAGGCTTTGAGCTTTGCTTTTGCTGCCTCAGGCTAATTCACCACCAAGCTGCCCTGCAGGGACAAGTCCAAAGAAACCAGCAACAAAACCTCTTCCACATCTCTAGGAGAGTTGCCTTGGCTCAAAAGGATCATGTAATTTTAGAGGTGGATAATCACCCTCACTAGATTAATACAAGGCAGGCTTGTAAAAGCATGTTAGTTTTAATAGAAGAAAGTACTTAGTAACTCAAAATGTGTGAGTAGAAAGCCCCAGCTTTGCCTAGTTCTGTAATTAACCTCCTGCAGACACCCAGTGTGCTGCGGAGGACTTAGAAGGGGAGAGGACTGCAGGAGTTGCTCGTTAAAAAGCCTCCATGAAAGAGAAGAAGGGAGCTTGGGAACTGGCTTTTCAGCTTGGCTGTTTGTAACTCTGCTTGTTGGCCTCAGACAAAGTCCCCATTTTATCCACCATAAACCATATTTCCTGGCTTGGTTATTATTATGTGTCCCCAACGCCCAGTGATGGTTTTTGGGGAGGAAACAGTCACCATGGAACCATGATATTCGGGTTTTGAGCAGAGCCTATAAAAGCCTGGTCCAGACATTCAGCTCCCTGGTGTTTGCAAGAAGATTGTCTCTAATTCCTCACACTTCTTGCACCTTTGTAAAAGTTCCAGCTACTTGTACCAAATGGCCCATCTAAATTTGCTTCCCCAGCAGTTACATCTCCTGTCCATCCATCAGAGCAACCTGCTCTTCCAGACGTGCTGCGTGCAGGTGAAGCAAGACAGCTATATGGGCTTAACACTCACAAAAATATCAATGAGACTCTTTCCTTTATTGTTTTCCTCTCCAGTTCCTCAGGTTTTTCATGTTTCCACACCTTTTTTGACAGGGACCAGCCCTCCACCACCCACCCAGGCTTGGGGGACTCTTTGCAGCTGCTTTTATTTGCAGCAGTCAAACAAAAGAGCTGTCATTGGGACAAAATATCCTAAATGAACTTCTGAGGATCTCACAGGACTGAGCCTTGCAATAAAAAATTAAGAGCTTCAACCTGGAAAATGGAGCCTTCCTTGATGAGAGACCTGAGATAATTTACTTTAATAATTAACTTAGAAAAGCCTTGGAGCTGACCTTTTATATGAGCACTGGCCTCATGGAGTTCCCTCTTGCAGGAACAGGAATCCGTTTCATTGAGTTTTCAACATTAGAGTAATTCCATTAATTTTCCCCATTTTCTGTGAGGAAGAGAGAGGGCAGAGGTGAGCAAGGAAGAAGTCCCGTTGCCCTGCAGACCCATGGAAAGAACAGACCTGTGTTCTGCCAACAGTACAATATCCCAAAGAATTGGAAAAAACAGTGCTGACTCAATAGGGACAAGAGCAACCGCCCATCAGATGAGTACATTATGACTTTAAAGGAGAAACTATTGTCAGCCACACAGGAAAAACTGGGGCTAATGGATTCAAATAACAAAGCACCCAGAAATTAAGTGGAATTTTGCAGCTGCACATTTCCTGCTGAGCAAAGTCGGTTTCATGGCTGCCACCTCCCTACAGATAATATTCTCTTCTCCAAAAAAGAGGACTTATGCCCAGGACATTTTCTAGATGTGCTGGCTTGCCCCGGTGTTTGTTGTTTAGTGCTGCAGCCTGTGCCAGGGGCTGTCACCAGCCCGTTTTCCATCAGCCTTGTCCTGGGGGAGCCCACGTGTGGGAAGAGTCTCAGCAGCTTTAGTGAATATTCACATTGCCTAAAATAAATCCTCTGTTTCTCTGTTTTCCAGAAGAACAGGACAAATTCTGCTCTTGCTAGGTGAAGTCTATAGCAACCTCTTTACAGTCGCTTGAGTTTTGCTGGGTTTTAGAGTGATGTAACTGGAAGCAAGGAGGCTTTAGCTGACAGATAAAACAAAGTTTGGCAGAGCCATCCCAGATTCTGCAGCAGCTTCTCTGATTCACAGGTGAGAAAAACACACAAGAAAAGCTGAATCGAAAAGATGAATGTATCGAGCAAGATGAAGCAAGAACTAAAATAAGAGAAGCACACATCTGAGAGTTAGGCAACAAACAACAGTCTCATCCCTACTTTATGATCTCTAATCCAAGATGAGTTAATTCTTCTTCTCCCTCTTCCCAAGCTCATTCAAGGAAATCTGGCACAAGGGATGATTTTGTAGCATCAGCACTGAGAGGGAAGGCAAGGCCGCTGTCCTGACCAGCTTAAATGTTAAACAAATGCACAATACCCACCTTAATCGCCTTCATTTTTGCTTTCTTCCTGCCTTCCTTTTTTTTTTTTTTTTTTTTGTCTCTGTCCAATCTATTTCCATGGATTCTGAAAACCTTGGAAAGAGCTTAGGTTTTTAAGCTGTTAAAGCTGCTCCCAATCCTCTTACCCCTGTCCTCCCTTTCTTTCTGTTGAACCCACACCCAGCCCTGCCTGGCTGTGGCCTCTTGTTAACTGCGGGCTCTCCAAAGAGGCTTTCCTGAGCTGGTACTGGGCTTAGTGGAGCCCTGGATCGTGACCAGAGCTCCAAAGCACTACAAGAATCTCAACTAGAATAGATTTCTTCAATCCAAATTTTGGTGACAAAAAGCACCTATTTTATAATCGTCATGGAATTCTCCTTTTTAATTCTTTACTGCCATGACACTCTCACAGTGCAGATTTATACCTAATCAGTAGTATTCTCTACTCAGGTTTGAGCTCTAAGTGGTGCAGAAAGATTAATTCCCTTTGAACCATTCTTCCTTTAAGGTGGGGGAACCATGTCCATCATCTTCAGCAGAGGCTGTGGTCACTGAGGTGGTGGGAAGCAGCTGCAGTTCCCCCCCCCCATCAATATTCAAAATTCAAACACATGGGGCGACTTTGGCTCGTGAAACCATCGTTAGTAATGATGCGTCAAAAAGTTTTTTATGAGTGCATGATAAAAGTAAACAGGACACAGTAATAATCAGGTTTTATTTATTGCGAGGTATAACACCACTGTTGTCAATTTCACAAAGTGACTTTGAAGGAACTTTTTAAAAGGGATACTGAGAACATTTCCCCCCTCCCGCTTGCAAACAACCGTAACCATTCTTGATAGCATTTCTAAAATGACAGGTACAAAGAAACAGAGACTGTTGTTTTGTGTCAAAATTGCTTTATGGCACCATATTTTTCCCTTGTTTAAGCCAGCACCACTCATTTACAACATTAAACAATGTGATTTATGTACTTTAGCAGAGCTTACTACATTTAAATGTTTTAGGCATTTCATTTTTACTACATACCTTGTTCCAATATAATCAATGTGCTTTTTTCTTGGGCTGTGATAGGAATGCAGTTGTGTTTTATAGCAAAATCAATATAAGAATTAATGGGTGACGAACAAAGTAAATTGTAAAAAGTACAGAGGGGTTGTGAGATCTTTTTTGCTGTATCGATTCCATTAGCATTAGGTTGCCCAGTTGTGCACAGATTCATATTTGATAAGCAAGCAGCAGACTTCATATTCTGCGGAAGATAAAATGGGCGAAGTTCAGCACTGAAATAACTGTGCCAAAGTCACTGAGGTTAAAGCAAGAATGAAGACGAGCCAAGGTGGACGCTGAAACACAATGCACTTTAGAAGCAGCAGCTGTAAACATCGCATGGTCGTGAATGATGCCACTTCGATTTTTATTAAAGGCTGTGATACTGGAGAGATGACATTCTTGGCTGGTTTATACTGCTTGGTTATATATTTTCTGATTAATTTAAAAAAAAAATTAAAAAAAAAGATGAGAAGAGAACGTTACTCCCAAGTTTTCTTGCTAGGAGATGAAAAGCAACATTTAAAAAAAAATGCATGTAACCTAGATTTCTTAATAAAGACATAAACAGGCAGGAGCTCTAGCAAGCTACAAGCAATGCAATCTAGAAGATGTTTTTTTGTTTCCTTTGCCATCTTTTCTTTTCTGAGTTTTACTCTTACTCTTGACAACAATACAAGTGCTAGGATTCAGAAAGGCCCCCCTCAAAATACTCCTAGAGCCTATTTCTCTCCTGGATACTCCTGACCAAACATCAGGAGACAGAAAACATCATGACATCTTTTATCTGCCGCCATTGTTGTCACCATGACCAGACAGCGAGATGCTTCTTGCCCAGCGCAGGGTCCCAGGCTGAGCCAGCACCCACACACGCAGCACCCGCTGCCCAAGGGACACCCAGCAAGTGATGGGTTCACAGCTCCTAGGCTCCTCTTGGGTCCCCTTCTGGCTTTGCTTTGCTATTAGGAAAAGTGTGACCAGCAGGTCGAGGGAAGTTGTCCTCCACCTCTACTCTGTCCTGGCGAGGCTGCATTTAGAGCACTGTGGCCAGTTCTGGGTTCCCAGCTTAAGAAGGACAAGGAGTTACTGGAGGGAGTCCAGTGGCAGGGCACAAAGATGCTGAGGGATCTGGAGCACCTTTCTTATGAGGAGAGACTGAGAGAGCTGGGTCTGTTCAGCCTGGAGAAGAGAAGGCTGAGAGGGGATCTCATCAATGTTTATAAGTATCTCCAGGGGGGTTGTCAAGAAGTTGGAACAGACTCTTTTCAGTGGTGCCCAATGACAGGATGAGGGGAAACAGGCACAAACTGAAACACAGGAGGTTCCATCTGAATATGAAGGGAAACTTCTTTACTTTGAGGGTGCCAGAGCACAGGAACAGGCTGCCCAGAGAGGTTATGGAGTCTTCTTCTCTGGAGACATTCAAACCCACCTGGATGCATTCCTGTGTGATCTGCTCTGGTGAACCTGCTTTAGCAGGTGGGTTGGACTGGATGATCTCCAGAGGTCCCTTCCAACCCCAACCAGCCTGTGATTCTGTGATTTGGTGAGCATGTTCCTACCACCTCATCCGTGGCTTCCTCGCCTGCAAAATACAAGCTGCTACCCGCAATGCTGATACACTCAGATTTGCGGAAAACTACCAGATTTGGATCAAACATGTTTGCAGACACCTTTCCAAGTGTCCAGTTAATGCTAACTATTGCTTAGCAGTCTGGTTCGTATTTCTGTTTCACAGCCTGTTTCAACAAATTGCAATGATGAACTTCCACACTTAGAAGCATCTATGATCATTCTTATTCTGAATAACAGATTAGATGCATCTGTTCATTTTGCCACATTACTTTTCAAAGCTATGACCCAATAAAGCAATTACTGTTCAAATCAGGCTCTAGATATCTTCCACAGCCAACAGTAAAGTATTCAGTGGTGCTGTAGCATCTGTTACTATTCTCATCTTCTCCCTTTCCTTTGGGAACATCCTTTTCATTTCCATAACCATCAACAGGTTTTAATAGATCCCAGCAAACAGGTTCAAGAATGGTAGTCGTGACACACATTTTTCTGCAAGAATATTATCTTCCAAATGTTCAAAATCATCTCTACATGGAACCTTTTTTGTTCACTCTTTGTTATTTGAAGTCTGAAAGTTTATCGCTCTTCAGGATGTACTTGGAGCAAAAGAATTTAATTATATTCTATTTCAAAACAAATTGTTGATACAGACTTGAAGTGTCAGTAATTAGATACTTTCACAGGGCACATTCCATTATCACTGTCATACTTAATGAACATTTATTTGAACAGTATTGCAGCTACCCCGGAACCAAATACAATAATAGATGATGTGATTGGTAAGATTCACCCATTGCTCTCATATTTAAAGTAACGAGCTCTAGAGAAATTTCTACTCAAATGCAGAGATTTAGATGGCAAGGATTAAAACGCTGGCCTTAATGAAATTGGTAATAAAATACTCATTGACTTCCCAGGGTTTAAATAAAATCAGTTCCTTGCGCGTAAAGATGATTAGTGACATAAACAAAGTATTAAATAAACAATTATTATGGGCTCTAACCTGGCACAGAGTGCCAAAAGGGCTAACATAGAAAGACCCTATTTATTCGATCATGAACCCCCTAACCTGGTTAAAAGCACGTGCTATGTACACCAAATATGCACAACAGCACTCAGCAGAAAGCCTACACACACAACCCCATATTTCTGTGAGTCCTGCCCATTTCAATACATCTGGAGAAGGGGTTGAGGTCCCCCAGCCATCGCTACCGCAGGAAGACAGGGCCTGGGAGCAGATGTCTTCTGCCACGTCCACCACACCCTTCCACCAGCTCCAGCCCTGGCAGGGAAAGGGCAAACCCTGGGCTGACAGCCCACATGAGCTTCTGCTGGGCCCCATTCCCCCTCCTTGCTCCTGAACCTCCCGCCTGCTGCGGTCCTCACATCCCCAGGATTTTGGGTTGTTATGCCATGAACTTCCACCAGGTCATTTCTGGAGCAAAGCACACAAAATTCTGCAGATCTTTCTAATTTAACAGAGGTAGGATTTTTTTTAAAAAAGTACTTTTTGTCTTTTTTTTTTTTTTCAAGAGAGCAACATATGCAAATAACATAATGAATTTTTTATTATTCCATTAAAATACTGCATAATTATCCATCTATATTTTTGTCATTTTGATTCCTTTTTAAGTTGTTGACGACTTTAGATACACAGGGTACTGCTTAAACCATGCACCACCAAGCATAGTGATTGCCAATCTCATAGCACAGGATTTTATGATTCAAGTGTTATTCAATAAGGCATGGACTAAATTTAAGCTTGCTTAGTGAGGCTGCTTTGAGGAAGCACCAGCTGAAGTATCCACCAATATGCAGCGACCTCAGCCCCCAGCAGCTGGAGCATTCAAAGGAAAGTGCAAGCATCATTATGGGCTAGATATTAAAGACAGTGTGCTTTCAACACAGCTCGCTTCACAAAGTCTTGGGTAAATAGAATTTTCTGTTAAGAAAAAAAATACTGCCTTATTGGTGAAGTGATGTGCTACATCTGGAAATTAGAGGGAGCTCCACAAAAAGCTTTCGTTTCAGTCCATTTACTGCAATGGAGGAGGAGCCAAGGTCTTTATACTACATAGACTGATTGAAGGAATGTGTTACTATTTATTAATAATGAGGTGCCTTTCATGATCATCAAGCAAGGAAAACACCCTCTACTTTTTCAGACATAGCTCTTCAAAATACATTAGGAGACATTTTTGCCCAGCATACCAAGAATTATCCTTTTTATTTAATTAGGCATTAATTTGAGCGAAAGATCATATTTGCTTGTATTTCTGGTCAGTGGAAAATATCCCGCTAGGTTGTAGTGACATGGTGGACAAAGGCTCAGCTCCTTAAGAGAGAGGCAACGTGACCTTAGCACCACAACAAGTTCAGAAATGCGCTTGCATTTTCAGTGGCTTTTGGCTTTATTTTGGCTCACTGCATGGTCAAGAACATCTGCTGCAGCCAGTCCATCTTAGATGCCAAATGATAACTCATGCATTATCAGCAAAAACACATAATAATGAAATTTTCCCTTATTTTACCTGAGCAATATCTTTGCTTCACCAGTGATTGGCGCAGCATTTTCAGAGCCTTCATCTTGTGTGTTCCTGCTCTGGCAGGGGGATTGGACTGGATGATCTTTTGAGGTCCCTTCCAATCCCTAACGTTCTGTGATTCTGTGAAAATTCAAGTGAGGCTGGTCAAGGGATTCAAAAGTGGCTGGGCACAAGGTGACGAAGGAAAGCAGAAAGCACAATCTCATTACCCTCATTTCCTTAAAAAATTAGGTCTGCAAGGAAAAAAAATACATATAAAAATACAAAATACATAAAGGAACTCTACAATAACAGCTATCTGAATATGCAGAATGTAACCCACAGGCTCCTTTTCCCTTAAGTAAAGAAACTGTCAGATAATGGCCAAATAAATCAGTCAGTGTTATCAGCCACGGCTGCTGCCCATGCCTGTGAAGTGCAATGTAAGCTCGGCTCCAAGACTTATGAAGCACTCCAAAATTCAGATTGTTCTCCACGAGGCATGCTGAGATCTGGATATCATATTTCACTTTTTAATTAAAATATATTTTTCACTCCCCATCTACAGAAGGAAAAACAACATAAAAGTAATTGAGACTTCACGTTTCACATGTCAAATCATGATAGCTCTTCTTATTCACTGGCATGCCAAATAAGTACTTATAACAAGATTCACCATCAAAAGCAAGCACCCTCCTTTCCAAGGATGACGGAATTAGGCTTAGATAAAATAGGAACCAACTCATGCTCAAAATGAATCCTGGTGTCAGGCTGCTGCACCTTTGCAAAGTCCTTCATCTCTCTAAAACCTGCCATACTTCATTATAGTATATGGTGAAATGCACCAGCCTCTCCAGGCATTTCACAAAAATTACCTACTAAAGCAGACAGTATTCAGAAATTAATGTCTTTAGTACCCATGAGCAGGACTGAGTCATATATTGCAGGCTGTAATTTCAAGGTCTCATTCATCCCTCCCTGGTATGAAGTATTTTGCTGTAGCCTTATTGTGCAGAGCTTTTACTTCTGTGGGCTTCTCTGCCACTAAGACACTGTTAAAAGCATTAAAAGCAAATAAAGAGAAGAAAAGGAAGTTGTTTCCTACATATGGGAGGCACTAAGGGTTGGAAGAGATATGAAATCACAGGACATGTCCCCAGCAATGGAGGGACTGGTCTTGTGGCACAGGAGGGTCGTGGTCCTCATAGGGATGGACTTCATGAGGGCCCAGCTAGAAAACAAGGCTTAAATTTCCCTTTTATACACACACATAAACAACAATAAAAATTAAGCTCCAACACATGTTTTTATTCTTATAGGGATTTTTAACAACCCTTCTGTTGCTGGGGCGGTGGGAACCCATCACCCTGGGATGATATTCTCTTTTAAAACAGCGCAAAACTTACTGCAATTAAAAATATACCTACCTCTGCTATGAAGCCTCGCCAACTACAGCAGTAATTTGGTAGTATGTGCTCTGCAAACTTAGAAAATACAGGACTGAATGATGCAGAAATAATGATTAGTGTAGTAAGATTTGGAGGAAACCTGAGATCACTGTTGAAGAATGCCAAATTTGCCCATTACCTCAGCTTAATGGAGCACTTTCAAGTCTAAACAATTAATTTTCTGGAGATTTCCTACAGCTTCCTGAAGATCAGAGCACAAGCACGAACTCCCAACACCAACTCAATTTCCTCTCCATGATAGCTTTTCCATTAGTCTGGATAGAGTGGGTACAGAAAATACACCAGTTACATCAATCTATGTACCTTCGCAAAACTTTTCAAAAGCAAATAATTGGTCTCGAGGCTGGATAAACAGTAAAGGAATGTTATTGTACTGCATCTAAGACATTAGAAACCTTTTCAATTACTGTCATTTAATTTCATTATTATTTTAATTTGTTAGTTCCACCTCATTTGGGATCCATTCTTTTACATTAAATCTGATTAGTTCAGAGCCATGATCTGATCCTGTCTAATGTCCCCAGATAGCTGGGATATCAGACATGAAAGAAAAGTGATTAGAAACCCCACACTTAGCATACTCTATCTCATATCTTCTGAGCGGTGGTTATAGTAAATGCAAAACCAATGTGGCCTGACACTGGGGAAAGTCAGAAGACTAGGAGACATAAAACGCATGAGTTATTTTTTACATTAGGTAGCAAACTGAGTTCTCCTTTAACCACTTAATTACCTTTGGCTGACAGGAAAAAACATTGCTATGAAAATTAGTATTATCTTTATTATGGATGTGTCCCTGAAGATGCTGATGCACTGACTTATATATCCACCTACAGGGCCTGGAGGCAATGAAATAATTCTACCTTGTGAGCAGATGCAAAGGTTTTGTACTATCTCCAAGGATTTATTATGTAGTTTAACGGCCATTACTTAGCATCATCTGCACTCTTTATATATTCTCTATCACCATACCCATTTTCCTCTTTCAGCCTTATTATCTTATGTATATGAACAAAGAATATAAAAGGGTGACAGGTAGTGGAAATATAAACCAGCTCTAACTGGCCACAGGCAAGTCAAGCTCAGCTCCCCTGAGCTCAGAACAGATTCAACATAAGGAGTTTTGGGTAGATCACACAATTTTAGGGCAGTGCCCGAGGGAAAGACAACCGGATGCTTAAAGCAAAGCAGGACCTGCCTTCCCTTACCTCTTTGGTGGTGCTTTCAGGCACCTACACACTTTTTCCAGCACCTCAGTTCTCTACCCATTTAGCAAGGACAATGTTGCTGCTATTTTGCCAAGACCAAGCTCACGACCTCTGCAAGCTTTTATTAATTATTTTTTTAAATTTGTTTTTAATGAAGCAGAAATTACTTACATTAGTGGCTGCGGTCCAGGCAAAGCATCTGTATTTTCACACACGCTGGTCCTGGTGCATGTCCAGCTTCTCTTGGAGGCTCCTGTACTCCAGAGCTGATGCTGCCAGACATGAGTGTGAGGTGACAAAAAGAAAATCTCATTGCTGCTGAGACTGCAGCAATGCAATCCCTCTGTGCAGAGCTGGGCACAGCAGAGGAACCACAGCGCTGGGATGTCTGCCCTGACCAGGCTGTTTGCTCCAGTACTGGGATAAAGAAATGGTCAGAATTATCTCCGGTAACATCTCCTGCCACTGTACGTAAAATGAACCGTTAATATTTCAGAGGAGCAGGCTAGGTATTGCAGTGTTGTCAGTTTAATCTGCACATACACCAGATTTCCTCTTCCAGTATTCGCTTTTTCAGCATCCCCTCCATCCAAACATTCTGCAGTTAGTTTTAAAAAAAATTGTTGCTCCCTTCCTGTTTCACACTGTATATGGCATTTCTATCACTTTTAGACATGTTAACAGGAACTTTAAATATTCCAGTAACTCAGTTACTATTTCTTTTTAATGTGGCCTTCTAATATTTATCCATAGATCTTCAGAAAATATATCAGAAATGCCTGTTATGAAAATAAGTGAGCAAAAATGACACAAAGGTTTTCAGCTTTGCTGTTGTGGCAGAGAGGGGTGTTCACCACTAAGGAGTTCCTGGAAAACGCAAATACAAGATGACCAGTGAAATGTTTGTCTCTTTGGGGCTGTCTGTCCCTTTTGTTGCATACTCCAAAATTTACCTAGTCTATGATTCATAAAATTCAACAGGAATCATGTAGACATGGTTGTTCCCCTGGTTCTGCCAGGCATCCTTCTCTCCAAAAACTGCAGAAACAGTCGTGGCTGAAGTTCAGCCTGTGACGGCAAGTTCTCACACTGTGACCTGGGTCACTGTTGAGCCTATTGCACTAAAATGGAAATAAAAAGGGAAAAAAACAGAGATTAATCTGAAATGAAAGCATAACTAAATGGTGTGTGAAAACTAAATGGCCATAGCACAGCTTAGTGCCCAGCCCAGATCTGGGTATTATCAGCACTTAGGATACAACAAGCCATTGACTCATCACTGGCGTGACAGTTAACTGCTCTGCTGACAAGCATAAATCTATTCCACCACTATTTTGTATTATTAATTAGGAGAGAGGGGAGCTGCATTTGTAGCACATACAAGTGGCTCATCTACTGCCTAATGTGAAAGGTTTTATTTGGCTTGAAGAATCACCTATTTAAATTGTGCATCAAGGTCATAACACATGGGTAGTTTCATTCACCGTGGCATTTTGATGGTGGCTGTGCAAGTTGTGAGCTTATATGTCATATCATTATTTCCCACACATCAACCAGAGAAGCAAATAAACTTTTGATTCATAATGGGAACACAATGGAAGCAAGCTGAAAGCCTGCCCTGAACAGCTCTAATTAAAGGTGTTAGGAGTTAAGGTACAAGCTTGCAGAGGGATAACAAAATAAATCTACTCAGTCTCTACAGAAATATTTATCACTATCCCCCAGTATTGCTACCTGTGTATGTATTTGATCAATATTCAGTATCGCCTCCACTTTACTTGAAGTCTGTGCAATATGCTAAATTAGCTTTTTCTATTACCGTATCAAAGGTATGTTTGAAATTGAACATCACAGTAATTTAGCTGAAATTACAGGCAGACCAGGCCTGTCTTGATCAGTTTGAAAAACCCTCTACATTAATCATATTAAAGACATTGCAGATGAACAAATCAGCAATGCGGACAGAAAACTGGCTGCCTTGGAGAAAATCCTCACATGGCACTGACTCTGGAGACACAGCGATGTCTACCTGCTGCTGCAGATGGCTGTGGGCCATGCCAGCATCTCGCCCACCATGCCTGTCACCTACCGTGGTCTCCGAAACCATCACCAACAACATTCATCACCGAAGTATCACCGAGACACTGAGCTGGTTGCAATTGGACGCGCACTGAAGTTTTTGGCCTGGTCGGAAACTACCATGACTTCCCCCAGATCATGCAGCAATACATTTTGCACATATCTGCCAACAGTAAAACTGCATGGCATCATGCAGATTGCTTAGGACATGCAGCGGGACTGGCCAGCTCAGCCCCCAGTGCTGGTAGCCCCAACAACATGGACATGGGTGGCTGGAAGAGCTGGCAGCAGGAGCTTCCATGCATCCAGCTGAAATTTGGCAGCACCTTAAGAGGCTGAGGTGGATATACTCATCGCCATTCCCAACCCCAACAGGTGTTTGGCACCTTGTTCTGTTCATTGCTAAGTATGGGAGCTCTTGTCTTTGTCTTCTCCAGCTCTTCCACCCTTTATTGCCCACCAGCCCCTCCTTGTTGGCCTCAGACATTTATTGTTCAGTAGCAATTTCTCTTTTTCTTTCATTGACTTCTTTTTGCTCAGGATCTTTCTTTCTGATTTTGACAATCTTTAAATTACACCCTTAAAATAAACCTCACAATCAGCAATATATAAATTATAATTTCCTTCTCCACATGCTTCAACTATTATCTTAATCAAGCAATCATGTCACTTCACATATAGCCCCTCATTATCCAAGTCGTGCCCTGTTTGTATTATATCATCCTTATCTGATGGCACACCAAACCATCTGGCAAATCCTCAAAGCTAATGTGATCCTAAGTTCTAAAATATTTTCTGCTTCTTTGTCTATGTAGAGCAATGGCCTTTAGATGATTTCCAGCTGATAAGATAGCTTTCTTTTCACGTCCACCGTATTATCTGGCTTTTTAAACAAGACCTAAAAGAAGCACTGCTAAATACTGAGTGACATAGGGTACCATTTTATCTTTCAAAGGAAACTCTCTAGAATAAAAAGGTCTTTTTTGGGGAACACTTGCACAATTGAAGATGGCAACTTTTGGATCGTTGTTGGAGACATTTTAAGAAGTGTGAATTCTCCGTGGGATAGCCTTGCATTTGCCCGGGACACGGTGTTTCAGCTTAGAAATATCCTCAGCAGCAGGCACAGAATACCCGCCTGATGCAATGCAGACTCCTGCTTCTGCAATCAAATCCGACCACTCAGCCAGCAGCAGAGCTGGTGACACTTTTCCACACAACCACTGCCCAGAAGAACATTTCTAACATGGAAACGACCCATTTGTATGCTGGGAGCCAGCCCGCCCGCTCGCCCAGCACCCGGCCTCCCTCCATGTATTATTAATGAGCAACATCAGTCTCCAGGTTTCAGTCAGCTAATTTGTTCCCACAATCATGATTCCAAATATCACATGAATAATTCAGCAAGTTATTTTAACTGTAGTTAGATAAGCCCGTTAGCCATCATAAATTTAAATAAATTATTCTTTTCCTACACGTGAAGGTGCAGAGGCAGAGCACCTTGTCAGGTGAGATATACCTCTCCATATCTTAGGTAACACATACGGTACCTGGTGACTCAGGTCTGCTTGGAAGTGTGTGCTAAAGAGCCCTTCTCTGGTCTGCAGTGGGGAATGGGGGAGCCAGCCCCAGCCACCAGCCCTGCTGCCATGCCAGGAGCCATCTGCATCACCACAAGCACCTCAGACCTGTGCAGCTGTGAGATTTCAGTGTCGCAAATGTCCCGAGCTGAATGATGAACATACGCCAAAGACGAAGTGGCTTGGCCTGGTCCTACCCTTCAGGAACTATTGGGTTTTGCTCAGACACCTTATTTCCTTTACAGAAGCCAAACACTTCTTTTGTCACTCGCTACATTTCCCTGAAAGAGCAATTTTGCAGTAACGCAAGACTTCAGGTGTATATCCTCCCTCAGGCATCTCATCGCTGGATCCCACTCGGTGCTTGGAATTTCTTCCTTCTCCCGCATCTTTGAGAAAAAAAAGATGCGTTGCTGAGAGCGCCCCGGGGCTATGAAAGGAGAGGCATGGCCAGGTGGTTTCTGTTACTGTCACTGCTTGCTTTGATCACAGGGGTTCATCTTGCTCTCAGGAAGAGGAATAGCTCTATGTGACCCCAAATTTCTTCATTCCTATGAGGCTCAGCCTCCCCCAGCAGAAACCAACAGAAGAAGATGAGATACTGCACAAAAAAAAAAAAAAAAAGCACAAACAACCCACACGAAGCAGCTGTGACAAGCACTGATTTTCATACAAGTAACCTCAGTGGTAAGTGACACTCTGCAGATGTAAATCATTTCTGGCTTTCAACACACCGCGTGAGGAACACCCTTGTGCTGACACAGAGAGTCGTGTGGGGGGACGTCACAGCAAGCTAGCAACAGATTTTTGCAAAAAAAGCCACAAAGCTGTTGTCTTTATCACAGCAGGGCAACAATAAACAACTGTAAATAATATATAGGAAATCTAATTTTAGGAGGTAGAGAAAGGAAATTACAATACCAGTCTTGGTTTAAATTGCTGGTAAGCGGTTTCTTCCAAGGATTGCAGCTGAAGGTGCAGACATTTAACTGAACATTGACAAATAGACTGAGGTTTATAATTGACAACAGGAGAAAACACTGTAAAGAACATAAAACCTTGCATTTTCTAGGTCTAAGACATTAGGGATTAGGATCGGATATTGAGAGGCAGAAGGAGATTATCTCAAGTCTGCCTATGATGGGGCTCTTGGAGCATCTGCTATCCACCACCATACGAAACACAGGTATGACTCAACAAGGGCTGGAGTCACTCAAGCAATTTTTAACGTATTTGCCTCTGCACAGATGCCACTAGCTATGGCTGAAAGATGTGTAGCTCCTTAATACCACAGATTTTAAATTAAAAGCGATTTTAAATTAAAGTGGTACAAGTACAGAATGAGCTTACTTTCAAATATTGTTTAGGAATCAAGAAGAATAAAATATATTTTCAATCTAGTTGTCCAATTTCTTTTTTAAAAAAAAAAGCAAGAAAGGATAAGAAATCTCTGTGAAAGTGAGCCAGCCTGTGAGATGGGATTATTCTGATTTCTGAAGCAAACACATAATGTCAACTGCCTCATATCTGTGGGCTACACAGATTCAATAATCTGAAAAATGATGGACTCTTTCCCTTCACATTCATTGCTACATATAATATGTGGCAGATATGCACTCATATCAATCATGGCAGTAATTTTCTTTAGCATATCTTTTCAAGAGAACAGTATAGGGGTCTGCTTCCTCAGCAAGGGCCATCGCCAAGGTCAACAGGGTGCCCTGCCTGGAGCTCCAAGTGCTGAAGCAGGGCAGTCGGCTCCCAGCGCTGGGTGATCTCAGTCAGCTTCAAATGGAAATAAGAGCCAACGCCACACTTAACCTAGCTGGAAAAAAACCATTTATACCTCTGTAAAAATAGGGCATGACTCAGTCACAGCCATCTTACAGACAGAGGGGCACATAGACACTTACAGGTGCTTTCTAAATTACTTCCTGGGTACGCTCATTTTCCCAGCCCGTTATATTTTTCTTCTTTAAATGCCTTTTTCTTGCCATTGTTTCTTGTCACTTTGCAGCTCCTGTCTTTGTCAATCCCTTCTCACTCAGGTCTGTACCTGCCTTAAATTCTGCTGCTTGCTGTTCTGCCCTTTCTCATCTGCAACTTTCTGTCTCCAGATACTTCAGTGCCCTCCATCTGCCTCAGGAGAGCTGAGAACTGGGACATCATTTTTGACCTTGTCCTTCATTTCAGTGCCCATTTTATCCTTCCACTATACCTGCCTCTACTCACAACTGTGTTTGATATCACTGAGCTCCCTCATCTTCACCCCCCTTAGAATCATGGAGTAGTTTGGGTTGAAGGGACCTTCCAAGCTCCCCCAGTGCCACCCCTGCCATGAGCAGGGACATCTTCACCAGCTCAGGTTGCTCAGAGCCCCGTCCAGCCTGGCCTGGGATGTCTCCAGGGATGGGGCATCCACCACCTCTCTGGGCAACCTGTACTTTATCGCTCTCGTTGTAAAAAATTTATTCCTCATGTCTAGCCAAAATCTCCCCTCTTTTAGTTTAAAACCATCACCCCTTGTCCTTTCACAACAGGCACAGGATCCAAAGTTTTCCTTTCATTCCCACAGTGCTGAAGGCAGAGGTACCCCAAAGGTGCAAGAGTTCTGTTAGCAAACCAAAAGCACCCTAGGGATAGCAAGGGGGGTGAGGAGTCCTAGATGGGGTGCCCGTGTCCTCGCACAGTGACCAGTAGGTGGAAGCAGGAGCTGATGTTTTACACCCCAGGAGTTGATGTTTTACCCC
This sequence comes from Patagioenas fasciata, assembly GCF_037038585.1. Taxonomy (NCBI): domain Eukaryota; kingdom Metazoa; phylum Chordata; class Aves; order Columbiformes; family Columbidae; genus Patagioenas; species Patagioenas fasciata. The sequence continues at coordinate 10,457,278 of NC_092533.1, read as the reverse complement.
CACCCTGCCAAGGGCTCACTGCACGGAGCAAGTCCCTTGGACCTGGAATGAATCTCAGACTCTGCTGGACTATTGCAAGGCTCAGTTAATAAATATTAGTGAAACGCAGAGATCCTTGGATGAAAACTGTAGTGGAGGTGTAGACTGCCATGTTTCATTAATTTCTTATTATCTTATAAGGGCTTCACCGGAGCCTAGAGGACTGCATGAATAGTGCATGAATCTGAAGAGCTTGCTGTCAGACTCACCTTCAACTCAAAAATGTGGCTTGTGGGAATCCAGACCTGAAGGACTCCTGAGCTGAGGATGGACAACAGGCCCAGGAGCTGACCCCAACCGTTGGGAGAGGGCTGGGTTCTCACACCCTTTTGGAGTTCAGCACAATGTAAATAAATCACATTTAATTAAGAGGAAAACCCTTCCTGAAGGTGGAATGAGCATGCTGGAGCAATGCAGGAAAGCGATGGACTGTGCAGGCAAATCAGGAACGGTCACGCACAAGGTAGGATGTTGCAAGAGAGAAAGGACCCTGATTTTTAGAGGATACTCCAAAAGGCAGCAAAGCAGCCATTGTGCGCACCTCCAGCCACCCCAGCACCCGTAAAAAATCTCTTCTGTCTTCTCACTGGAAAGAAAGGCTCCCAGCTACCAAAAGGAAAGCACTAGGGTTGGGGTTTTCCTCGTCTAGAAAACTTGCTCTACCTGCAGATGGGATGAGATCTGGTAGGAAACACAACACTGGCACAATTGGTGATGTGTCACTCTCTTTCTGAGCAGTTAAGTGATTTCTGTTAGGGCTTTACAGGGGATTTCCAATTACTCCTCTAATCAGTGCATGGTAACTCTAATTTGTTTGTAAGCACTTCACCCTTTATTGTGTAATTTTAAAGGAAAATTACATCTCTTTTGTTTAGCTCAACAGTTTGAAAGTTCACGTGGCTGAAACATGGGAACATCTCTCACCAGCAGAGCTAGTAGCAACGAAGTTCTGAAAATAACATTTAAAATCATGATTGGCATTTATTTTGAGAGGATTTTAGTATGGTGCCAGCTAATTTGCTAAGAAACCATCCCCGATGGCACTCACCAGCCTGGCTCCAGTGCCAGCACAGCCCTCAAGTCCACCCCAGCGACTTTACATCGACTTTGGCACACATTGGACGAACTTGGCACAGTTTGCTTTCCCAGCCGACATTGAAATAACTTTGCAGCAAGCAACCCACAGACACCCTGTGCTCCATTTACCTCCCCCGAAACAGAAAGACTGTGCAAAGCACTTTTCTCCATCCAAACATATCACGGAGATGCAGTAAGCATCTTTGCTTCCTAATTGAAATCATACATCACTTACTTAAGTGATACTAAATCAGACGCAAACACCACTGGCAATTCAAGCATTAATGAACAGTTCCCCGTTCCAGAGACAACAGGTCCTCTGCCAGTGTGAACCTCAGGGCTTCCCACAAAGCCAGTCTGCCCCTGCCACCCTGCCCCACATCGCCGCCACTGCGCGCATCAGTCCGCAGGCACGTCTTTTGCTTTGGTTGTCATAGGTATTTTAAATTTTATGGCTTTGCATAACAGGGGGGATTGCATTTTTCAGAGATGGCACACACATGGGAGAACAGCCAGCACCAATCCATGTTCTCCCCAACCACATTTTGCCCCGCATCTCCACCTTGGCTGGTGGTGGGCACTGGGAGGTGGCTGCAGCTGAGCTGTTCCTCTGTGGGAGCAGAGCAATGGGACAACGGAACATCTCTGCTTTCTCTTCCCCAGGGCTGAGGATCGAGGCTCTTGGGGACATGGTTTAGTGCTAGTTAGGCTATGGTTGGACTTGATGATCTTGAGGGTCTCTTACAACCAAAATGATGCTATGATTGCCAGGCGTCCTCCCGGCAGCCCCAGGGCAGAGCAGGCCAAGGCCGCCCCCATCGGTCCCCTCATAGGGGCAAACCACAGCCCGCCCCAGAACCTCTCGCGGAGGGGACAGAGCTGTCCCAGCTCTCTGTCCCACACAAACCCCAGCCCCACAAGTCACATCATCACTAAGGCACCCGTGACTTGCAGGAGCTATTCGAGATATTTTTATAATATCTGTGCCAGTGATCTGACCCACAGCACTTAGAAACGACAACCGATTTTGCTTCATTGTTTTGGGTTTTTTTTTAAATGAGACTTCACAATGCAGAGTCAGAAATAAGCTCTAACTCAGCTTCTAATGTGCTGCTTTCATTTATCTCCTGGATCTCTCCTGTAATGATTCTTCCTCACTGCTGCTTTCGACAGATACAAGTTCCTACTCCACACAAAAACTCCGTAGCTTTAAACTTGAAGAAAATACCATCTCAGCCCCATAAGAAGCTTTTGCATTGCTTTCTCCATTGAACTTCTCATACCCCAGCAAAAAAGAGAGCCCTGCACATGGTTATGAATGTAGCTGCGTTAACGTCCAGCAAGCAATTAATTTAATAAACTTTTCTGCTTCAAAGAGGCTTAATCCCCTGCCCAGCCAACTCGGACCTCAGCTGACATTGCAGGAAGATCTGCCAGTGGGAAATGGAGAGTTAACATCACTGAGCTCTCTCCTCTCTCTCCCTATTAATATCTGCTAATAAAGATGCCTATTTAGTTTACCTGTCTTGTGTGGTTCTCCTCTGCTCAAGCCCCATGTCAATATTAATAATAGTTATTACTCATAATATCTGTCAATTAACTAATTTACAAGACTATTCAAATGGTCTTACAAGCTGAAACGTAATTTGCTCATTACTGAACCCACTTGACTGTCCTGCCCCTATGCCAGAGGAAAACCCACTGCCTAACTTCATCTCTGTTTCAGAAACAAGGTGTTTTTTTCCCTTTTATTTTCATTTCCCATTCGGCTAGTAGAAGAAACCCATTCATCAAAGCTATACGTTTTCCCTCTGAAAATCTTCAGCGTTTCAAAGCTTTTGACTGAAATATAACATATTAATGGAAGCCATGATTGCATAGCCCTCTGCTGACCTTCCATAGGCTGAAATTGCTTATTTTGCTAAATTTATTTGCCACCCATTTATCAATCTAAATCTAAGGTGGTTTTAAAGGTCATAAACCAAACAGCCACTGAAACATGATTAAAGAATATGGAAATAAATTACAAACTCATAATGTTATCCCTTCCTGTGACTTTGTGGCAGAAGCTTGGATGAAGTATGTGAACTTGTTTAACATCTTACGTATTTGGGGATTCATCTCCCTCCAGAGGGTTGCTCAAGCTCCGTTAATTCACAATGTGCAGCTTTGTGCCTACTGAAAGGAGGATTATAGGAGGCAAACTCTGGGTCACAGGAAGACCAGGAAAAGGCTTTAACTTTCCTTACGGGGAAAACTCTCTCCTTGGTGACCAGCCTGCATTTATTAATGGGGGTTAACATTGTGCTAAGAAGCTGCTTCCCATGGAATAAGCAGTGTAGTTGTTACTGTGCACAGTTCCCAGACTGCCTCCAAAATAATTAACGGAGCATTAAAGTGCCTTAACACGGTAGGATTAGCACCGAACCAGCTGAAGGTTATAGGAAAACCAAGCAAATCTTTTTATTTTCTGTCCAGAGGACAAAAGTAAAGGTGAATCTTAATACAAAGCTTCGTGGCACATAGAGCAGATTTGGTTATAGTAAAATAGCTGGGTTTGGAAACAATTCAGCAGTGAATGCCAGGGAGGAGGAGTTTGTGCGCATCTAAAAGAACATATTTCAGAAGCATCACCAAACCACCTTGCACGAGCTGCCCGAGGAGTATCAGAGCCCAGACAGTGCTGATCTGGGAGCAATTAGACAAAAGCACAACAGCAGCGGCCACGCTCTTCTCTCCAGCTGCCGCCCAGCTGTTGTCCACCGGGCGCTACGGAACCCAAGGGGCAGCACAGGGATCTGTGCCCAGGTCCTGCCCTGCCATGGGACAGGATTTCTTCAGACCAAGGAGGTCTCCGGGCTCACGCACAGATAAAGGCAACATCTCCCTCTCCAAGATGTACTAAAACTAACTGGCAAATGATGTTGGCTGTAAAAACAAGCTGCCTGCTCAGAATTAGGCATTAATTCCTACATGTCATTGAAACAATTTTGACTTTATTACCAAAAGCTTCAGCAAAATGACTGTGCAGCCACTGGTGAATTTTAATTCTTGATGAACCTGTAATCGCTTTGCCCAGCAGACTCTGGTAAGCACATACGTGAATGTCTGCTTCCCTGCAAAAATCAAACACCAGCTCCAGAAACGTGGTGCCATTCTTGCACAATATCAATCGAGTTCCCAGGGAACATTTTCCCATGTAAGAAAAAAGAATGTATATATATATTAAGCAGATCTACAAAGAAAAGTCTCCAGGAGTTTTGCAGGTAGCGCTAGCAAATGATGCAGCCTGAGGTGCAAAATCTGCACCACACCGTTCCTGAGCTGTGATCACTTCTAGCTGTTGGTTTTGGTGCCTTTTTTCTCTCTAGTCTAAATTGATTAATGAATTATTAATAATAGAGAGACATGCATAGCAGATAGACACTGTTTTACAAAGACCTCTTTAGAGGCAACAGGATGAAGATAAAAATAAGCAAGGCAGTAAAAAGGCAAGATGAAAGCAACCAGCAGCCTTGAGAGTGTCTTATAAGTAACAATAAACTCAACAGATGAACAGGAGGGCAAGGTACTGGCCGACACAGCCTCTGCGAGGGTACTGCATAGATGGATTGTTGAAAATACACGTGTACCCAATACACTATTGCATTCGGAAGTATAACTATGCGCGTCAGAGCAGTAATATTAAAAATGTGCACACAGCCAATCTTTCAGATTGCTTTGTCTCTGGATTTACTCCAAGGTGAAGAATCTAAAGATAAAATAGTGTGAAAGATGTCTCAGAGCAATTAAGAAAAACAACAGGGCTTTTGACTCTGTTAAAAAAATCCATCTTTTTCCCTCCTTTTCATCTGAACACGCCATCCTTCAAGAGCTGCTGTGGCTCCTCCTGGCTTTCAAAAGCCCGAGTTTTGGGGAAGATTTCCACTCACCTGCAGCATCCCTGCCAGGTGATCCCTCTCCTCTGCCGACTCCCTGGTGCTCAGCAAAGAGTTGAGGTAACACTTCAGCCTTTCCCATAGTCTAAAGCTCTGAAAAGGATTTTCTCTACTGTCTGTCTGTTGTTACGAAATTTGTAGGAATATCGTCGCTTCAGAGCCTCTACTGTTGGAACATCGGTTTAAAATATGCTAACAGGTTCAAAAATTACAAGAAGAAAGGATACAGCCTCACACAAGCATGTACACTGACACCAGTGTCATTTTCCTAGGAAACCAAGCTAAAAAATAAATTGCTCCATGATGTGACCCGTATCACTTCAGTCAAATTTTAGCCAGTTTTTAAATTCTGCACTTCCCAGAGCCAAACTATACACAGGCTATCTGGGCTTAAGAAATTGGAAAAGGATCAGACGTCAGGCAACTGGCTGTCCTGACACAGATCCAGACGGATGCTCTGTGGATGAGACGCAACATTCACGAGATATTTCAGCAATTTCCCCAAGTCCAATTAGTAACTGATGTGTAATGCATTGAGAAAGGCTGCAGTTAAAGTGTGTTTGCCTATTAACACTCTTATTACCTGCAGAGCTTGACATGTTGTCAGCTTAAAATGAATTGTAAAAAAAAGATATTTTAAATAAGGGTCAAGAGAATAAATGAATAGGTATAAAAAGCATTTTACAGCTATCCGTAATAGAGTCACAGCAATAAAAAATGAGTGAGTTAGAAAGAATACACAGCCATTCTAAATTATATGATCACAAAATTATGTCTTGATTTACTCTTTGCCTTAATGCTTGCATTGGCTGGCACAGTTGGATCACAGAATTTCCTTTGAATATATTAACATTCATTAAAAAATGATCAGTTTTGAAGTTACGAAATGCCTCTCTAATTTACCACAGTGCAATTTACTGCAGAGGACTCAACCACTTTTCCAGACAGACATCCTGGGAGTTCATTCTGGGATGTGATTTCTTTCAAGAAAATTATTTGTTTGAATTTTAGAATGATGCTGCTGAGGGGTGGCTGGGGGAGATGCAGGAGGTCAGGCAGAAGATCGTAGTAGCTGTAATGACTGCACTGTTTCTTAACCACAGCTCTATAACTAAAAAAAAAAAACTATTCCAGTGTGAAGGTTGCATACAAGAAACCTGAGAGCAACAGTTTTAAGTCATTTTTGAGATGTTATACACAAGCAGTCAGATACTAGGGGCTAATCCTGACCTCACAGACATTTGTGGTGGAGACATCCAACATAAGGACTTTTTATTTCTGCTAAGCAGCTGTAATGCTCATGAGCTGAACTGGCCTCACCTGTGGAGCACGCCATGCCTCCGAGTCCTGTCCAGCTTCTCCAAAATAAAATTAAAAACCCATAAGTCTCCACCTACCAGCCACCTGCACCCTCTCCTACTGCAAGAGGATGAAGAGCCGGACTCCCATCCAAAATGCCATTAGATGAATGATGCATTTCACTAACTATCCCATAATGGTCCAGGAACAATGGTTCCTATCTCCTGTGATACCAATGGGCATAAAATAAGCATCACCACTGTGAGCAGATGGAAGACCCAGCTCTCCCCTCCACCACATGCACTTGGGGCAAGAGTTTCCCTCCAGCACCAGAAGAAACTCTGGTTTGAAGAAGCTGCACCCAAAGCTCAGCCCAAGCCAGGGATGTGCACCAGCACTGCCTAACCTGACTCTTCTCAGCCCAAAGCCTGTGCACAGATGAGCAGATGGTCTGCAGAGAAACAGCCCTCAAAATACGTGTTTGGGGCTCAGCTATAGGAATTATGGCTGTAGGTCAAGATCCACATGGTACGTGTTTCTTTTGATCTGTGCAAGACTGGAATTACAGGAATTCGTGAGGCTGCTGACTAAAGCAGCAGGCAGGGTGTTTATTTGATAACGTGCCTTCTTTCAACTGAAATAATCCCCATATCAATTAAACATACATCTTCAGAAAAGTTTCCAAAACAAAAGATCTTCTGCCTCACTGCTGAGATTGTTCAGGCTGCCAGGACTTTGATTGCCAAGATCTCAGTAGGAATTGAAAAAAATCAATTATTGACGCTGCGATCTGGTGCTTGCAACAAAGCTGTTTGCCTTGCTGGAGATCTGGCAGCAAGGGGAAGTGCTCGAAGGCTCTGTAAAACATTTGGATGGGGAGCTCTGGTCACAGCACCCCATTTCAGCAGCTGCTCCCCAGCCAAGATAGCACAGGAGGGACGGGGCAGGGATCAGGGAGACTCTCCAACCCATATGCTTTCGGTTTAATAACACTGAGCAACTCGCAACACATTTGGCTCCTGTTCGTATCTATCCCAGTTGTCTCGTTAAGCATTTTGTGTAAGTTTGGAGACTCAGCTTTAGTGTATGTTCCTACTAATTGCCTTATCCTCAGCTGTGCAACAACAAACCTCCCCAAAAAATAGTTTTTCATTAGCACCAGACAGGGATTAACTAATTAGTCAAAAAATAAGATTTTCTTGAGATAGTGTTAAATAGATAATTAAAACAAAAACAAAAAAATATATGTCCAAGAAAGACAGCCTTTTTCTTAGCTAGGCTCCAGCTTTTGGCTTGGTTACTCCCCACTCACACATTTTCTTTTCCTCTGAGATGTAGCAAATCATTAAAACTGGACATGTATTCAATTAAGTAACAAGATACTATTTGTTCTTATCCCCAGGGCTCAAAATAAAAAGTTTCCTACTTCACTTACCTATTAACAAAAGACTAACCTGAAACACCAACTAGTTGCCAAGTGCTTGCGCAGATGTAATTCCATTGCTGTAGTCTTTGGTCTAACCAACAAACTCATCGTGTTCAAATGGATGTAAAGCAAAGGAGGGAGGACAGAGTCCTTTACCTGTGAGGGCCCCGTACATTGCCTCATACTTTGCCTAACAATAAGTCTACAGGTCAGTAACTCAGAAAGAGAGGTGAGATGAGAAGTGGAAAACAAAGATTTATTTTTTTTTTAAGTGCAGAAAGTTGGAAAGAAAGTAAAGGAAAAGCAGCAGAAATGTTTGAACTGTCTCTGAAGCTATCATGCTATAATACCAGCTTAAGAACTTTTTATGGGTGTAATAGCATCAGCACAGCTGGAATTTCTATGGCAACACTCGGTACACGCAGTCTGGCAGAGCGAGGTTGTGAAAACATCTGATAAAAACATTGTTGGTACCAGCAAGGCAAAAACTTCTATTAGATGCTGGGATCTAACGAAGCCTCTCGTGGAGCAGAGCTACAGATGGAGGCATTAGAAACAGCAGCAACCATCGCCACTGCCTGCAGCCACGTGACTTTCCCTTCAAACAAGCCTGGAAGTTAAATGCACACTCCTTCCAATGAACTTGGGCTGCAACAACTGAATGTTCTGACTTATTTTTACAAAGCATTAACTAATATAAAGATCTCTGCAACTGCAAGCAGGAACAGAATGAAGTGAGGAGATGAAGAGACTGGTCGTAGCCATTTCCTCCACGCAAGTCATGGAGCCATCCCAACAGGCTCGTGCCATGGAGGAGGCAGCAAGCCTGTGTGGTAAGGCATGAGGACATCCCTCCAAGCACGGGAGTAAAAGGAGCAATTAAAAGCTAGGAGAAAGGAGAGAATGATTGAGCTGGATCACTAATAAACATCAGTGAATCTGTAACTGTCTGACTGCAAAGCCCAAAATCCGTGAGCGACCGTTCTCAGACTCTGAGAGCATTGGGGATTAGGCACAGCCTCTTCATGCATTCACTCACATTGCTGAGCCATGAATCTGATTTCATAGAATGCACTAACTCCTTGAAAGGAACTTTCATATTTTCTTTACACCAGCTTCTGCGCTGATCCATTTGTAACAGGTCTCAATTTTTTTTCCCAGATTCATGAAATTCAGAAATCAGAGCTTGGGAAATATGCTAACCCGATTCAAATGGACCAAGGAATGTCTTTCCAGATAACAGATTAATATATTTTTCTATCATTGAAATTACTAGCACACATCCATGAGATACCAGCACATGTCTACAGAGAGGTCTGAGCATCAGGCCTCCTTCACAGGAATACAATCAAAAAATTTTCCTGGCTCACATCAAACTCACCCCTTTGCTGTATTTGATAATACTTGTTCTTTATGCACAGACAGAAGAAGGGGAAAGAAAGGTATTATCTCATTACCAACACCGATCACAGTTCAGGCACTAAATCCTGCCTAAGAGAACATGCGTCAAAATATTCATAACTTGATTGCATGAGAAGAAACTATTATCAGTCTGCAGCATTGAGGGGCATTGTCCTATGACATTCAGGAGAAGACCAGAGCATGCCTTCAAACTTCATGGCTGACACCAAAAGTTGCCAGCGTTTCATCATGGTCTTATTGATGTTATGAGATCAGGGAGAGTTTGGCAACAGGCAGAACAGAATAATGATGATGATGATGATGATGATGATGATGATGTTGTTGTTGATGTTGTTGGTGATGTTGTTGTTGTTGTTGTTATAATATTTCAGCTATGTACCCATAACAAATCAGATCTATTATGTCACCCAGGGCTTCCTCTTTGGCTTTCCTAATCTCATTGCTGCTATATAACCTCCAGCTGGCTTTAAATCTGACTGCCACGTGCCACATTCCTATTTAAATCTCCTTGCTTTTTATCGGCTTCATTTTTAAGCGTATAATTTACATTTGGTTCCCAGTGGCTATAATAAAATGTCCAAGTGAGTCATTCTCATTGTCTTGCCACAACATGAGGAAATCCCAAATGATGCAATTTCTGCTTTACTCAGCCTTGAATTACAGGAGACAGTAAAAGCCAATTTATCCTGACTCCATCAGAACTTTGGGCACTTGAGACTATTTTGTTTTAAACAGATCAAAGATTGTGGATTATCATGGGTTTGTGTCTATTCAGATTGCGGATATTGAACATTTTTCCACTGGAAGGATGCAGATTTCTAGCCCACCCTCTTGGCTGCTATCCCACAGGGCTGACTTCTTGCCCCAAAGCATGGCCAAACCTTCTGACCTGTCCATGCCTGAACAGCAGCACCAACATCTCCTAATTCCTGGCCATGAGCAAGCAAGTAATCCTTCCTCACTTTCTCTCTGGGTGAAAAAGGAGCAACAACTCTCCTGGTATAAGTCACTGTTGGCAAATTATACCTATTTTCCAGCGACTATGGGATAAGACAGATTCATTCAGTAAGTCCAACCACTTTCTACCCAGATCCTCCCGCTGCTGCTCTTCAGGATTTAATTCTTCATTGCCCAGTGAATCTGTGCAGCCATTTCCATACATGTCAAACACATGTCAGATAGACATGAGGACTTGCTGCTGCGGCTGCAAAGCCCCATGATGAATTCAAACATTTAAAAGTTCCCTTGAGTGCTTGCTGATATTCAAATATCTATCTAACACCCAGGTTTTGCTGAGTTTTCTAGTAGAACGGCTTTCGAAACTCTATTACTATGTGCTGGGGTATGATTAAAGTGTTTGGTTTTCCATGGTAACATTACCCATCTGTAATCTTGTTTCTTAGCAAGATCTGAGCCAACTGTACTGGCAATTTCCTTTAATAATAAGTCTGCAGTAATAACTCTGCCCTTTAAACCCCAAATCTGAGGCAACATGTGATTGACAGATATCACGGCTTTCAGCTAATTAAATATTCTAAATACTCAGCTGTGGGAGAGTTTTTAAAGGAAATAATTGTAGGTGTCAGACTCCCTATGGCTGTTCTGCCATCACCAAAAGGTCCAGTGCAGCCCTGGGGTGACTGCACAGAGGGAGCTCCCCACATCTCACTGGAGGTAAATGGAACTCCACCCTCAATTGCACAAAGCAATTAAGTATGCTGTGTTAATTAGTTATAGCAAGGACGATCTTCTAGACAAGGAATGTGCTATTCCTTGTAAATAATGCTGCTACGGAAGTGTTAATTTCCTTTTAATCATTAGCTGTGTGGGTATAAATCAGATGTGCAAACACCCCAAAATACATATTGCCATGCAAAGATCATAGTCAGATGCAGGGAGAGCGAAGTGCAGCAATATTTTGCACAGATTAGATAACCTTGTAATGCTTGTGAGAAACTCACAGCGATGCACTGTGTTGTATCAGCCTAATTTTTTTTTATAATGGTGTGAGAGCATGTTTGGTACATCACAGCTCTGAGATGGGGTTAGGCCTTTGGGCAGCACTGTAATAAAATTATTTGCAGGAAATTATAGAACAGCAAAGGAAAAACCCATTGCCACTTTGCAAGTGTCATAGAGGATGAGCTCTTCTGCAGTTTGTCACCAGTTCAGCCCCACTGCTGTGACTGCTGCTCTTCAGGAGACAGCAGCCAAGGTCCTGGGCAGCCCACCTCCAGCAGAGAGGATTTGTTATGATAAATCTCAACCAAATCCAGCATTTTGCCAACAGCAGTTGGCAGGTATCCATGCTTTAGTTGCACACACACTCTACATATCCCATTGCTCTCGTTCAGTAATAAATGTATTCATAGCTCATACCAGTTCCCTACCTCAGATTCAGATAGTGTTATAGCCAGGGAAGACACCTGTGTGGACTGGAAAGTACATACCTAATTTAAGAGTCCCTCTCCCCCTCTGTAATACAGAATAAGTCAGGTGTTACACACAATTTTGCTGCAAAGCATCTCATCTGCCCCAGGGCCTCTGAGTCAGCCGTAACCAAGGGTCTCCCAGGACTCTGTAAATCCTTGAGCTGAGCTTTGAACAATGGGCTCCCTGGAAAGAGAAGGGAGCCAAAGGGGAAGAAAAGAAAAGAAAAAAAAAGAAGCCAAAAGCTGCATTCTTGGGGGGAAAAAAAAAGGCACAAGCTTTACAACATTTGCAAAACTAAACCCATTCACTCAGCAATTGAGCCTTGGGAAAGTTTTAGGCACTCTATGCAGAAGGAATTATTTAGATCTTTTAGTCGCAAGATGCAGGTGGTGATATTCTGGAGAAGATTACAAACAGATTGTAGGCATCTTGCAGTTTTATTGCTGTGTTATTGCAAGTAGAACTAGGTACATGACAGCACACTGAGCCCAGATGGCAGTTATTAGGCACAGAAGTCGGAAATAAGCCCCGAAGGCAGCAGCGCTGCCAGATCAGGCTGCGGTCCCAGCCCTCAGACCACACCGGGCTGCGAGGGTTCAGGACCCACAGCGTAACGAGGATGCTCAGATCAGTCGCACAGACAAGGAAAGGTTTGTCTTTCAGTTGGGCGCCAACTAAGATATGTGCTGTGTCTTGCTGCTAATGGATTATAAATTCTGTGAGGTACAGGTTCTCATTTTTCTGTATGACACATGCACATTTCCACATGCAACCACAGTATCTGAGAATTTATAGCAACTACAACAACTTGGAAAACTTTCAGCTCTTGCACTTTATTTCTGGGATCAAAACTCTGCTAGAAGCACCAGGCTTTTGTGTATTTTCAAATAGAGGAAACTATTTTAGGGTTTAGGTTTTTCTTTCTTTTTTTTTTTTTTTTAAGAGATTCAATGGTAATAGGTGATAAATCACATATATCATTTTTGCAGTGAAGACTGCTACCTGACCAGTGATTTCCACAACAAATGGTAAATGCTTGTATAAAAGTCTGTAAATGTCCCTCTCACCAAACAGAAGAAATTGTGACATTCAAATGTTCTCACCCAAAAGCAAAATGAAACAAGCAGATTATACCCTCAGAGAGAGGAGAATACATTTGGAAAAGCTTTTAAGTATCTTGAGAGCAAAGGGTTATTTGAAACCAAACATGTCAGTCAGACATCTTGACATGAACATGCTGGTTCCATCAACACCTCTGTAGTAAATATTTCAAGATAATCTTGTTCTGAAATAGAAAAACTAGCTACTTTATTTGAATGCCTTCATTGCTGTTGGGTTCCTAACAGTGGCCTAAGGCTCAGCATGATCAGGCTGGTCAAGCTGTGTAATCCTGGGGCTGGGGGAGAACCCAGTCGGGTTTAGGAGGGTGGTGTTGGTCTGGGGAAGGTTTGCTCGTTGGGTGCTTCTGCAGGAGCTCCCTGCCCATCTCCTGCCCTGAACGCTGAGGTGGCTCCACCTTCCCAAGAAGGTTTCCCTAATCTGAAGGGGAATTACACCAAGGCCTTCCCTAGGCCAACAGGGCATTTTGCTGCTTTGCAGCAAGCATCACGAATTGAATGGAAAGGATTGTTCCCTTTTAGAGAAGATGTGGCATCTTTTTCCTTCTTTCACAGTCACCCCACAGCAGCTCCCACCGTGTCCCCAACAGGTGTCCCTGCCCTTGGTGAGGTATCAGCAAAGCTGCAGCCATGAGCCTTGGAGAGAGGGGAGGAACCATGTTCTCCCTGCTCTCGAACCAGGGCCAAGCAGCCAAAACACCCTCTGTTTTTTCTGTATTTTCTTTTATTTTCTCACACAGACAGAATGTTTCCCCTTTGCTCCTCGCCCTCAGTGGACCTTCCTGAAAAAAAAACACTGACATTAATCCCAGAAGTGATTCAGAGAGAGGGGGAAAGAGCCCTGCAAACCCAAACAAGAATGAGACCATCTGGCAAAAAGGAAAGCCTGTTAAAAGCCCACTTTGTCCCTCCGGCAGCTCCAGCACAACCTGTCAGTGGCATTTCAATAGGAACAAGTTTCATTTACGGTGCTGCACACAGTGCTCCATTTAATTTAGGCTTTCTTTTTATTCCTCTCCAATATTGTTTGGTTTATTGTACTGAAGCTAGTGGGATTGCTTACACAGTAAGGTATAATCCAGTTTGAGTGTCAGCATCAGAACCTGGATCATCATCTCTAAAGCCTCAGGCCTCAATTTCCCAAGCATCTGTTTGCAATTCAGTGTAGAGAGGGAATTAAACAACACTTAACGCAACAAGAAACTGGACAGAAATGTGTACGCTCATTCAATGTTACTGTGTTCGCAGCCCCAAACCCTTCCTGCAATAGTTACTTCAGGAGGAAGAATGGCACTCCTACATCCATCACTGGATGGAAACCAGAGAGGCCTAAGGGAGCTACAGCACTTTTATTAAACAATATAAATGAATTAAATTAATTCAGTTCAATACAAAACTTCTAAGGCTATTCAGCTTCTGCAGAGCAGATTCAAATATTTAAGACAAGCACTCAGATAATCATGACTCATCATCCAATATCACTCTGGTGGTGCTGCTGCACTTCTTAAACACTGTGTCATCTCCAAGCTATCCTGAAGTCTCACTGACATATTTTTAATCAGAAACCATCTCTGCTGATGATATTTCTACCTTTGTATCCTCCTTTGTGTTCTAGGCTCCGGCACGTTACACAGGAATAAAGTGGGAAGTCAACCAGGAGGCATGGTGGATGCCATGAGGGTCGTTCTCCTTTTCTTTTAGTATTTCTGATTAACCTTTGTTAGGAGATCAATCAATCACCTTTATCTTGCAAAAAGAGGTGTGATAATGACTGCACCAATCTAGTGAGTGTTTTAGGTTTTACATTCAATTTTATTCTTTGCATTAAGCATAAAAAGGAATATTCTCAAGGACTGACATACTTCAGAGGTCCATGAGAGCCCTTCAAACATTAACAGAGCTCAGCTCCACAGGCATTGGCAATTCCTATATGATGACTGCACATGTGTGGAATTGGAAGGAGAAATGGCTAAGCAAGTAACTAGGTAAACAAACTATTTACAGATATAAAATAACCACTTTTCAGACACCAAGTTCAACAAGGAAATGGGTATTAGCAGCATGCATGTAATTAATCTATTGACTAGTGTTTGGGTGACATATTTCTAAATCTATATTTACTCAAGCACATAGTAATCATTTGTATATTGCTCTGTAAAAGGTCAGATCATGTCAGGTAAAATTAATCATATTATAATCCCATAATTAGCAACATTTTTTTCTTTTTATATCTTTCTGTTACCACACAGTAACATTCGGGGAAATTGCTGTCTCTGTTTTCCAGTGTCTTCCTCTTGCACAATAACAGAAAAGTATGCTGGGTTGAGGAAACAGATTGATTTTCCCCAGGGTTAGAGAAGCTCCCTGTGATTCCAAACTTGGAGGTTGTTTCGCTGTGTCTCACAAGTCTAAAGCCTATTTTTATTCTTAGAAACACATTACTATAGCTCAGATGGATTAATATAGAAGAGCTCATGATGTTAGAGACTCATACGTTTCAGGAGAAAACGAAAAAGATAGGTCTGGGGATGTAATGTAAGAACACATCCAAAGGAAAATTTCCCTTTTGTAGGGTGCGGTTTTTTAAATTAAATTAAAAGGAATGGGTAAACACCTTGATGCAGGCACCACGGAGCTACGGGACAGCACCCCAGTTCACCTTGGCCTTAACACCAGCACTTGCCCTGCAGAGCAGAGGAGCTCCCGGGGCCCCTCCAGCCTCATCCCAGCACCGCACCAGCGCGGACCCGGCACCGCGGGTGCAAGCACAGCCCGAGCGGTGCAGGTGCAGCCCCAGCCCTCCTCGGGCCCCAGGCAAGCGGCTGGAAGCGAAGGCGGGTGCCTGCCCGGCCGGGCCGCCTGTCTCCCCGCGGCAGCTTGTGTCTAAAGGGCTCCCAACGCTCCTCTCTGAACGCGCTCAGCGCCTCCCCAGCGTTTTGCTGGCTGGAAGGCTGCGTTGCACGGCGCAGTCACACTCCCCCCTGCTGGCTGCTTCTCCGAAAGAGGGGCAGCGTCAGGAAGAGCAGGGAAAAATTAATTATTTTAATATCTAAACTGGTGATTTCTTTTTTTCTGGGTATTTCTTAGAGAAAAGTTGTCCTCGGTAGTGATGGTTTCACGGCACCAGCAAGGTAAGCTTGGTTGCCAGTTAAAATACCTTCCTCTGCCTCACCACTGAATTCTTTCTGTGATCTGACTTTCATTTAATACTTTGTCTGCTCACCCAGCAGCGCAGTTGCAGGCAGGGAGCAGGGCAAGCGCCATGGATGACAGCAGGACCCTCTTGTTCCCACAGCCACCACCTGGCCCAGCAGCAGAACACAACTCGTTTCTACTGTGATACCCGTAATATTCACATCAAAACGAGAAGTGACAAGTACGGGGCTTTTTCCGAGATGGGGAGATAAATAAACCTCCCAGGTCAGCAAAACTCCCCTAAACCTGTCACACTGACATGCGACTGCAAGGGACACGGGAAGAGGGAGAGTCAGGCAAGCTCATCCAACCTCCTGCAACTTCTTGACCTCTAGAATGAGGAACAAGGCATGGAGCTGGCAAAAGGAGCAAGTCTGGGCCCCTCTGGCATTCCAGAAGATCGTCCTTTCGGCTGTGTCATGGTGCAGAAGAGCCTATGCACAGGCTTCAGCCATGAACAGTTGGAGCATGCAGTATGTAAAGTATATATAACTTCTCCAGGGCTTTCCACCACTTACTCAATGCCAGGATGATATTGGGACTCTCAAATATTTACATCTTACTACTCTCTGGAAGAATCGCCTTAATTTGGTTTCAGGTAGGAGAATGAGCTTTCTGGTCAAAGCTAAACGACTTATCACAAACCACACAGCCACAGGAAAGTTCTTCAGGTGCTGCCACCTCCCTCAGAGTCACCGAACTGCTACGTGTGAGCACGACAGCCACTCCTAGATAAAGTTACACATCTTAAACTAAGCTAAACGTAATAACAAAGAGCCCAAAAGAAGGTTGCCTCTCAGGCCACCCCAATACTGCTAAAACAGCATGCGTCACACAGCCTTTTTGTCATTTTGTGGTACAATCCAGCCCAAAACCTCTGTACTCAGGTAGGATCAAGGACAGTTTATTTTCCTTCTCCAGGGAACAACTATTCAAATGCAGAAAATCTTTCCCATAAATTATACTGAAAATGTGACGTCAGTGCTTGGGAGATGGTGGCTTAGTTTCGGCGTGATGCCATTATGCCCTTTACTTCCACCTTCTTTCCCTCCTCGAACAATGTGGAATATAGTTCTCCTTTTCTGAACATCTGGCATTCCAGCTGTTGGGATTCACAGTCAGCCTGCATTAGGAATTAAAACCTATTCTAGATCAATTGGTAGAATTTGTCAGCTAATACTGCGAGGACAACTTGTAGGCGTGGAAAACACTTTGCACCTTCATAAAGGATAATCACCTGTTCCTTGCCCCACTGAATGCAGCTCAAGAACAGTCACCCTGCAACAATTTGGAAATTTAATAGAACTATTAAGAGTAAGCATGAGTTAACCTTAAAAGATAAATCCTGAAGTAAGTCATCACAGCTTCTTGTAATGCAAAACTATTTCATATAGGTACTTTTGAAAGTTTTATTCTCTGTGCCCCACTTGCTGGGGGGGGCAGGGAGAGGAGAGCAGATCCATTTTCCCCTCTGACAAACAGTAAATAAATGCAGGGATAAAAAGGACCCCCAGCACTCACCATGTGACACTGGCAGATGAAAAGCAGTAAAGTGTTAACAAAAATATACAACATAATTCCACAGCCCTGCAGAGCTAGTGGTAACGAGCATCAGCTTTGCGATCAACAAGTGCAAGAGCCCCTAATTCATGTAATCTCAGTTTGAAGGATTTCAGTGTCCTTGATCCATCTGTGAACCTGAACTGCAGTTCTTAGCCCCCTTCAATAGCTTAATCACATCCATTTCAATGTTGTTTACAGAATAGTAAAAGATGATTAAATCTGGTTTCACTTAATCTTTAATAAAACCTCAATGAGTGCACCTCAACAAGGGTAACAGGACCTTCATATTTTCATTTCAATGAAGACAGGAAATTGTCAAGATTAGTGGTTTTCAGTGTTAATAACTTAACAAGGCAATAGACCTTGTAATTAAAAATAAGTTTTAGGAGACTGCTAAATGATTCTGATAATGATTTAAGGACCAATTACAGAAAAGATGTCATCCTTCCCTTTCTAATTAGATATACTGGAAACAGTGAAGCTGAGAAGTTCTGATATTAACAATTTTTATTACAGTAAGGACATTCATATGCCTCACATCAGAAAAGTTTAACAAAAACCAGTACAGAGACTCCTCCTTAAGGGACACTGATTGTAAAAGAAAAGGTGCAAGAATTATGTTATTAGTTCTGCTGCTTTGGAAAATATGGCCTTGAAGATGACTGCTCTATCAGCCTTACACGAGAATTTAGCACACCCATAAAGCTACTGAGCCTCGCAGGAGCGCAGAATGCAGCTTCAGTCTGGATTTGGGTCAGGAGAAGGAAGCGACACGGCCAGGCAGGTGCTGTGACACAAGGGGACAGTGCACACAGCATCCCTGCAAGGGGAAAGCCTCCCCGCTGGGAACCCTCAGGGCTTACGTTGAAACTGCAATGACCGGTCACTCACCAGGACTCTACAGTGTAAACCACTCTTACTTTATTAACAGTTTGCTGCTACTAAATGGGGAATGTCCCCATGTCTCTTTTAACTGCTTGCCCCAAGCCAGCTCCGGCACTGGTCTGGCTGCATGGTAAACCAGCTCAGTGCCCCAAAAGATTGAAAACCATCCCAAGAACAAAGATTTTAAAAGAAAGAGGAATTGTTTTGCTGGGTTAAGGAACTCGCTTACCTTACAGAGCAGGGGAGCGTGGTGAGGGAAGACAGATCCTCCCCTCCCAGAGTCAGGCCAGCGATGGGCTGGGACCATCCCACCCACAACCTCCACCTTACTGGTCCCAGCTGAGAAGGGAGGGCCAGCTGCAGATCAGCCAGCCCTGGGCAGCAAACCCGCCCCAGCTTTAGGCAGCAAACTGAGGCGGGAGCAGCCAGACTCCTCGCTCAGCACTTCAGCTTTTCACGGGCAATGAAAGCAAATAAAACCTCACCCACTGTGGCTCATCGCAGGCTTCTAAACTGACCGTGACTTGGAAAAAATCCCTGAGAAATGCTTTGTCCACCTTGGCCTGCAACTGAGCTGCTCCCTATTCGGAAACCAAGCAGATTTCCCAAGCCTGAGTTACAGCTGTAACAGCATCCCCCTTCTCCTTCTAATATCAATTGTCTGTGTTAGAGATACAGAAATATCCCTTTGCCCTTTCTGCTATTTCTGTAGCATTTAAATGTAAGAGAGATCACATTTTTCATCTCCACGTTGCAAATTAATTTCCCGTAACTCAAACCACCCTGCTCAGATAAACCTTTCTCTGTTCGCCCTGTACACAGCTGAGCAGCAGCCAAGGACACTTGCCTTAGCTGAATAACATGCACCGGTGCTAAACGAAAATTAAACTATAAATATCTTAAAATACATTTCCTGGATAGTAAAAATGAAATGTATCATTTGTTTAAACTATCCTATTCATTATTTCCTTCCTCATTTCATAAAACTCGAGCACTAACAAGAACCTACATAAATAGAGCTTCAACTTTAAACTTGAGAAGTTTAATCAGAAAGCTCTTCAGGAATATTTTATTCCTTTTATCAGAATATTGATGGAAGTCATAATTCACCTTAATGGGAGAAGGTTTCCTTTC
The DNA here is from genome assembly GCF_037038585.1 of Patagioenas fasciata. NCBI lineage: Eukaryota > Metazoa > Chordata > Aves > Columbiformes > Columbidae > Patagioenas > Patagioenas fasciata. Next base: position 10,437,749 of record NC_092533.1, on the reverse strand, counting down.
TTCAGTAAAGAAATTGATCAAGACATTTCTTGTTGGTAAGATCTGACATAAATCTGCTTGCTTTTTCCTCTATTTGATCTCAGCACTTTATGAATTTTTGATAGCCTGCTCTTAATTTTCCACAAGCAAATTCAATTAAAGAAATTAAAAAACAGTAGTTCAATCCTGATTGCCTCATCAGCAAATGGCTCTTTTATTGCAGAGCGGATGACATATGCTCCACTCTCCCACTGCTGGTGGAGCCCTTATAAAACTGGATCGCGAGAAACTTCTCCCGTTTTATTGGTACTATTAAGAAACAGGTTATCAACTCCCGAAGTCACTTCAGCAAAGCACTTCCCCTCTTCAGGCAAGAGTCCAAGGGCTATTGCAAATGAAAAATATAACCTTGAAAAAAGAAGTGTTGAATTCATCATGGACATTTCAAATCTTTTGTCTGTATGAGGGTGCAGGCCCTTTTTTACACCACCAGGATGACAGTGACACACAAGCGTGACCCAGCTGCACACACTCACCAGCCTGGGCAGAGGTGACAGTTCACTAGTTTCTGACTTTGTTCCTGATATTATCTTGTTACAAGTGAAGGTGAGCAAGTACACACGACATTGCAGGGACTGGATGGCAAAATGCCACTCACTATTTAACATTTGCCTTTTTGGGACACAAATAACAAGTGTTAACTGGTACTGCAGCCTTTGCGTAGCTGGATACGGGAGCAGATCAACAGTGGCCAGGTTTTAAGAATAATAGTATTTCATGAACATCATTATCTGAATTAATTTGCTTAGATGCATCCACAAACTTGCTCGGGTATGACCAAACCTATCTCCTGGGGCAGCCAGCTACAATCACTGTCAACCTCATCGATCAAGATTCGCCCCAAGGACTTAAAATACATTAGCATCTGAGAACTGAATCCGCTTAGACAATTCCCCAAATGAAACCCACTGTTTAAGGAACTTCAAGGATTTCAAATTCACCTTAATTCCCTATGAATTTAAAAACATTCAAATAAGCTGCCCTCAGTACCATTGCTGAAGTGGCTTATTCAAAACAATATTTGTTTAAATATTTAAAAGACATTTTCCTTGCTTGCGAGATAAAAACGATGTGCACAATAGCCAGAGCAAGCAGTGAATAACTGCTGGGAGTGAAGTGAGGCACAGCTGCACCCTGCTACAGAAGGCACACACACCAGCCACCATTTCATGACCTCAGACATCACCTACCTAACTCAGATATTTCAGTCCTGATTACGACCACCAAGAACAAAAGGTTCAAGATCCAATTTTTCTCCTCTAAGGTAACCTCATGCTGGAGCATCTTCAGAGAAGACAGCTCAATGGACACTGCAGAAAAGAATTTACTCACTATGTGTGCAGCCAAAGCCAGTTGCAGTCCATTAGGTCTCTATAATGCTGGGCACACCTAATGAATACTAAATCTGAGGGATAAGTATTGGCGCAGCACAGCTGAACAGCAGAGCATTTGAAAATGCGATGACTGCGAAACAAACCGCAAAGCAGCAGGTTGAGTTGACGTTAAGCCTTCGACAGTTTTTCCCAAAAAATCTCAGGAAAAAAAAGCAATCTTGCTCTTAGCTGTGTTTATTTCTCCTCCAGCAAAAGTTACCGGGTTTTAAGAGTGGGTTTGGTGGAAGGAACATCTCCAATGCTGCAAAGTTAATAAATTGCTCTCAGTCTTTTCACAAGGACAAGGAATTTGAGGGAGGGAGGGCAAGGAAACGCAGATTTTTCCACCAACATATTGACATATAAAGAGGACACTGTTAGTCGGCCAGAAAGCCTGCAAGAAAAACATTTTGGTTGCTCAGCTGAACTGTGCTTCAAAAGCCCTGGAAGGCATCCAAGATGGAGTAAGGTGACACAGCTATGAACTCCAGGAATCAACACAATATGCCTCATTTCTACTAATGTAGGTCAATGTTAATTTTCTACATTTTTTTAAACAATAGCTAGTATTCTAGCCATTATAGTCAGTCAAGTGGCTGAAAAGGTAAAAAATGTGACAATGGACTACCAGCCTGAAAGGAACCACTGTAAATTGCAAATATACTATCACCTCATGTCAAACCTACTACACTTTATGAATGTTATTTAAGGAGACAGCTACTGAACTTTTTGGGTGCAAAAACATCAGCCTACCTCTCTCGGATTCCAACACTTAAACATCCTAAAGGAGCTTTGCAAAGTAACTTTTCCCTTTGGATCCTGCCCACAGCAGTGTTACGCCTTAATGCGGGCACGTTCAGGAAAGAGTTCCCAAGTATCTTCCATGAGAATCATAAATTATACAACTTAGGTCAAAAAATACTTTTTAAGGAAATTATTAACTCCTACAGCTTAAATTATTTCATTTAAGCCTTGCTATCTACCCTACACACTATTTAAGAGATGCATAAAACAAAACTCTGTACCCCCCCTACACAGAGAGGAATTTAGTTAGCAACATAAAAGACGGTTTTGGACTGGTTGCCCAATCCCAAGCAGAAGTAAGCTCTTTATCAGAAGGTACTGTAGACAAGCAGTGAAACAGTTTAAAAAAAACCCACAAGCTTATTATTGTCATTTATTTTAAAAACCCTATTCAAAATACTAAGTGATACAATTCCAAATACCATAAAAATTACTGCAAGAAAAGAGTTTTGGGATATTTTGTTTGTGCTTTACTGCTTGTGGTTATGAAAAGAATGCATTTAACAGTAGGATTTAGAACTTCTAGCACTTCGTTCGTAAGGTAGCGTCATGTCTCCAGACTCCTCATGCCAACAGCAGTAAAACTGATTTTTTCAAAATGTTACATAACTACTTGAATACCAAGTCATTAATTATGGGATTCTGATCCACCATTATTTACATATTTATCGGTCTGAAAACTAAATCACAAACAGAATGTACAGAAAACTAAGATTTTATATTTTACAACTCATAAAAACATAAATAACGAAAGTACAAAGGACAACATTTAAAAAAACCCTACAGTACCAGTAACTTGATTTACATTAATGCATAAATGTTTGTCACAAATCAGAGTGCGCTGACCACAGCCTGGCAGCCCCCCACACCGTCACTTTCATCTGCCTGTTACCTGGGTCAGAATAACAACAAAATAAATTATTCTTACATTCTCAGCCCTCTACCATTTAGAATATAGCAAATCACTTAACTCTTTCCCAAGTGTCTTAAAATTCAACAGAAAGCTTCAATTTATTGAAAGCCTGTCAACTACCTATATTAGTAAGATTATACAAGGCTTATTTTCCATTCATTAATTACAAAGATAATAAAAGAGTCATAAATACAGTTAGAGAAAAAAAATGGTCAATAAGCTGCATACCTTGACAAAGATCTTGACTATTTTAGAGAAACATATGACATATAACTTCTGAAATAAAATGGTTTATACATAATTATTTTTAAATTATTTACAGCACGAACACATCCAGAAATTATGAAGTTGCCATGCTAGCTCTTCTGGCTAAAAGAGGATCGAGATATGGAACAAGAAAACAGAACAAAGAAAAAAGAAAAAAACCAACAAACTCAGCTGAAAGTTTGCAGCCCCAGGATTTAAACACAGAAAAAAGTAATTTTAAGTTTGCAGTATAGTGGGATTTATGAGCCATAAAAGTGATTAGCAACGAGATCATTAATTTGACTTCGTAACGAAAAGTCATTAATTTATTAGACCTAAAATATTTAATGCTTATTTTTGTATTACCACTATTAAGACTGCTCCAGATAGAAGGGATGATGCTTAATGAATGGAAAGAGCACTAATTATTAAACTCTGTATCTTTATAGTTGATATAAAACCTGAACAAAATAGCAAACAGATGTATCATGCCCTTGATCTTGCGCGAGATTTCATCTCAACATCACCCAGGTCAAAGAGAGTAAATCTCATTTCGGTACAAGCAGCATATTTAGAATACCTGAATATCATTACATTACTAGGCAGGCAAAGAGTGATAAGTTCAGCAAACTAAAATCACAGTGCTTTCAAAATACATAGTCGTTTGTTATTTTCAGGGAAGGCATTGCTTCATTAACATTTTGATCCAAACGATGATATTCTACTGTCCTAGAACACAGGCCATCCCTCCATCTTCGACTCTGAACCAATAAGAAGATCTGAAAGAAAAAGCAGCCAACTTACATCGTGATATGCAGAAATATTTTGGTGTTGAGAGACAGCGTAACAGTTTCATTGCTATCACAGTTCTACCCCTGGGCAGTGCCAACGGCGTTACTGTTGCTGTAACACATGGCACCAGGAGTCACCCATTTCCCTACTGTCCTGGTCACCAAGTCATTGGCAGCCTCGGCTGCAGTTTGGCAAAACCACGGCATTCAACCCGTAAGTCTTTCAGTAAAGATAGGTGCGTAGCTTCTGAAGTACTGCACATTACAGGCTATTAAACTCCCCAGATGGTGACATTTGTTCGTTTATTTATCTCACCTACCCTGGCATTTCACTCACTAAAAATAATTGTATTACTGGTGCTGAAACTAAAGGCAACAGAGGCAGCAATGGTGTAATTTGATAAACTTTTTCTGTATTACAGCTCAGTGCCCCCTTCAGCAACATCAGCAGAGCAGTTAAAGAGGTTATATGATAAATCACCCACGTGATCGTATTTCTAAATGTTTATTATCTTCATCCTTGTTTCTTACTGACTTTACTAGACAGGGCAACTACACTCGCAAAAGGCGAAACGGGATGGCATAAGTGGGCAAAGGGTTAAAAAAAAAGGAGAACCTAAACTAATTAGACTGCTGTTTCACAGAAATACGTGCCACTGTCTACGTATTCAAAGTACTGGTGTATTTTCTGCTCTCCAAATTATTTCTAAATGCTAAAAAGTAATATCAACAGATATCTTTTCAATTACTCAAATGACAGTACAAGCATCATCTCACTTATGTAGCAAAGGCATTTTTTATCACTTATTTGAACTTCCCTCAAAGTTAAATTTTCAAATGTAACACAGTCTTCAATACTTTCCTCTATGAACACTTAGCACTGCATATTCCAGATACACCACTGTACTGTAAAGTGTAAGGTTTGCGCTCTTTTTAGCTGTGTTCTTTTCAGAGTCCCCCAAATCCTCCACCAAATCAGTGTTCTCTAAAAGAATAAACACTAAATTTTCCTCATACCTAAACCCATAACCTATTATTTAATTGCAAATTTGTGTATGCATCTGTACAGAGTCTGGCTGTGCTGGAGTTAACTTTCTATGCTAGCAATATGTTTTGAAATAACACTGATCAGGCTACTTCTGAGATATCAAGAATTAGTTTGTACTGAAAAAGCAATCACCTGAAAACACTAACTATGGGTTTCTCTACATCTGGAAAAAGTGTTAAAAATTTCCTAAAACTTCGTAGTTATATCATAGATCTCCTGAGGGCTTAAAGCCCGCCTTAAAGTGAACACTTTTTACGAGGGTTACCACAGTTACAACAAGAACATTCTCATGTCATTTGGGATTAAACCTTCCTTAATTTGCTGCTTAGAATCCTGTGCAGAAACAAAATTAGTTAATCAATCACTTTCACTCCACGTGCCTCAGGTTTCATTGACAGAACTCCTGTTGTACACTGCCAGTGCCCATTACTGAACTGATTGATTACATATGTTATCAATTAATTGATCTTCTAATCGAAAATGTCTGATTCAAGTTTATTTTCATTGAGCAGATAAAATGACAGTAATGATCTGCATACTAGTGTAAAAGGACTAAGTGATCAATGATTTCGTTCTCCAAAAAGCTAAATTCCTCTTTTATAAAAAAGTGTACACACAATGCAAATTCATTTTAAATACTAAAGCTGTTTCTCTCACTCTTCCCCAGCATACCTACCTTCCTCTTATTGTGATAGGTGACATAAACAACAGCTACTAAGAAGGCAACTACAACCAGATGAAAAAAGAAATGGGTGTCTTCTTCTTCCAACCCTGTGACAGATACATCTTTTATCTTCTCATCAAGGGTCTTTATCTCCTCATTGTAATTGCTAATGGTGTCAGAGTCATCATCTTCTGGCAGCTCTAGGTCTGGGTTGTATCTGGCATTTGGTGTCATTTCGTAAGTAGGATAGTCATCTACTCCATCTGACTCCATAGTTTCTTTTATGATGGGTGGTGAACTATTTAGTGTGTCTTTCAGATCTGTTAGAAGATCTTCTTCCTCAATTCTAGTATCTTCAGAAGCATCAACATCCATTTGAGATACAGGATTAGCAGTCACCACATGAGAGGGAACGTTTTGCAGAGAATCACCTCTCGCTGTAGACGGTTTTTCTGTGGTCACAGAACTGATTTCAGCTGTTGTTGGGCTCACATCTTTTTTTGGTGAGGTTATGCTCTGTAAGCCATCTGTCAAATTTTGCGATCTGTTTAGTGTGTCATTCTCACTCTTAGAAGAAATATTTTTCTGAAGCATCTCCACTTTCATAGAATCTGAGAAAAGGATGAAAAACAGTGAATATTAAGGTACCAACCTCTTGCAATACTTCAGTTATAAATGAAAATTATTGCAAGGCACTTACTTTATAGACAAGAAATCATATGATGAACAGGGCATATTTCACACTGCAAACTTTTTATAGTTCACATGCAGAAATACACACTCCTTTACTTCACCAACTTCAAAAGAGAAGTCTTGAGTAGAACAGGACTTAAAGCCTGGAAGCACATGCTTACTACATTAGTATGCCAAAGTGTCCTTGAAAACATTAGCATGCGTATTTTCCAGACACAGAACTTCAGAGATGTGTCCTCCCTCCCTCTGTGGATTTATGATGCCTTGTACAATCATGCATGATTAGTATTTTCTCCATCATCAGACTCCTTCTGCCACAAAATTTGCTGAGGTCTATTGAGGAAGATGTTCTCACTAAAGCCTTTCTTGCAGTTAAAAGTTTTTCAGTCTTTCATCATTGCATATTTTGTCAACAAAAATGAGAATACACTGCACCGTCTCCTTCAGTCAGGTCATCTCTTCCCAGGCACCTACTCTAATTTGTAGAAACAGAAAAATATTTCCAACTTTACATTAACTCGAACAAAACTACTGTACCACAGGTTAAAAAAAAAAAAGGGCAATCTGCCTGCATATGCTCCTGTAGGAAAGCCTTTTGTCAGCAGCAAGTTATTCTAATGAGAAAGTCAGTCAAAGTGCTACATAACAGTGCAGCCTTGGGCAAATTCATTCTCTCTCAAATGCTAGGATGGCTTTTCAGAACTACATAAAAATCAAGGTATTAAAGCCACATGCAGGGCCCATCACCCTCTTCTCTACACAAAGGAAGGTAAAACCAGATCTATAAGGAGCCAATTTTTTTTAACCCTAAAAGAAATAGCAAAGAGCAAACTATTCATGCTTACAGCATGTCACCTCCAGATTAAAATCAGGAGGCACTTTAAAATCAAGAACACATTTTAGACTTTCAGTACACAACATAACTTAAAATAGTGGAACCATGCTTGCCTTGTATCTGGCATGCCCAACTTTTTTTTAATTTTCTGTTTTAAAAAAGTAAGAATACTCCTATTAAGCACTCCCAAGTTCACTGGAAAGTTACAGGTTCTAGAAATGAAGCATTCAATCAGCTGCTTGTGTCAAATTACTTATAAGTAAAATATTATACAGGGGACATTGAATCATGTTATTCATGAAACGTATATTTACAGAGGATCAGTTACAACAGACTTCTCTCTGTTTACATGGTACACATTCCCAGTATGAACTGCCCTTTAATTAACTAAACCAGAAAAGACTCAACTAATCCCATTTGAATCAGACATTACGGTGCCTCTCTGTTAAAGTTTCAAGTAATCTATTTTATGTCTAACACACTCATCATTGTTGAAGAAATTACTAGCCTGAATTATCGTACCAATGTTAACTTGTTCAGCTCTTGTACAGAAGAAGTTTAGGGAATTATTATCTCCCTTCAGCAGTCAGGCCAGCTAATTGCATATGTGGAGATAAACGAGGAAAGGCAGCTGCAAGGTAGTTTCAAATTTATAGCTATTTGGCACATTACAAGGGAATAGACAAAAAGTATTAAAAAGTAATAGTTAAATTGATTGCAATACAAACAAGCATATTTTTTCTATAGAACTACACGGCATGTGTCCTTACACTTCCAATGATTCTTAAACTGATTTTAACATGGAAGGTTTAGAAGGATATATGCCTAAATGCAAAGGACTCCAACCAGCTAATGCTGCAGCTTCAGAGTGAGAAATAATAACTCCCTCTGATTCCTAAAAGAAGTGATTTATTGTTTTAATGGGAGAAGCCAGCTTAGCAACTACACCACAATTGATTTATGATATCCACCCGGAACTATTTGGCATTATAAAGGGTGGTTTCGCTGTTTACAGTTACACAACACTGTGGGATGATGTCAGACGCAGTGCCTGGACTTCAGAGATGCCTCAGCTTCAGAAAGAGATATTAAAGTTCTGTCACAGGGACAGAACTAGCAGCACTGCCCTCTTAGTAAACACTGTAAGTAAAAACATGTAACAGGGTCAAAAATCACTTTCAGAAAAGTTACTTTTTAGAAAGCAAGTTGTTCTGTGATTTCTGAAGTGAAAAACTCTTTGTTTCCCACAGGTTTGTGTCCAACATCCTGAACCTCTTCCTTCATTTCCACCTACCCATGAGAGCAGGTGCAAGGCAACACAAACAGAGCCGGTTCAGATGTTCTGACCGATGAGCAAGAGAGGAACCGCCGGCTTCAGGAATTCCCTTTCTCTCACTGCCCAACCAACGCTCCATCTAAAACAATGTCGAATTCACTGCACTTGAAGTATGTATTTCTGATAGCACTTGGTTACAGTTGGTTGAAGGGAAGTGGGAGAAAGAAAAAGGACTTAACTAGGAGTCTACCCACAAAATAACATAATTTATTTTCGGGGCCGGGGTGGGGGAAAGGGGGGACTAAAAGCAGGCACCCAACTAGAACAATTAAAACGAAATATTAAGTCTGATGAGTGTAGCAGGCCGCTAAACTGATCTTCGCAGCAGCAGAACAAGGTGAACACCCGCCCAGACGCTCTCCCGCACACCCGCCGAGCCGGCAGCACTTTCCGCGGCCGCTCTGCCCTCAGCGCTGCCCCCGGCCGCCCGCTCACACGGCAGCGACAAAACGCGGTCGAGGCCGGTTCCCCAGGCCGGTTCCCAGGCCCTGCGCACAGTCGGGCAGGCGGGCCCCACCGGCCCTTATGCCCAAACGCGCTGCAGTCGGAGTCCGGTGACAGACCGGCGGGGCGGCCGCGCAGCGCCCACAGCCCCCACCCTCACAGCCGCCCGGGCCGGGCCGGCCCACCCCCTCGCCGTGCTCACCGGAGGCCTCCTGCCCGCGGGCCGCCAGGGCCCAACCGCAGAGCAGCAGCAGGCAGAGAGCGCGGCCCGCCGGGACACCCCGTTCGCCGGCGGCCGCCATCTTCCCCGGCAGCCCGCACCGACGTGGCGATGGCTCCGCCCCCGGCGCCGCGCGGGAGGACGGATCCCTCCGCGCCGCCGGACGGATCCCTCCGCGCCGCCGGACGGATCCCTCCGCGCCGCCGGTGAAGTGGCTGCGCATGCGCCTGGGCGGGAAACGGGGAGCGGGGTAGCGTCGCGGATGTCTTGGCGGGCGGCGCAATGCAGGAAATAAGGGTTTTGCTTCTTCTTTCAGAGGTTGACATTAGGGCCTGGGTCCTCCAAGCACCGTCACAGCCCTGGGGTTCATCAGAGCCCGTGTGCGTGACTGGGTTTTGCTCTGTGCAGAGCTCGATAGATGTGTAGCAAAATGCTTTCCTGTTCTCACCTCCTGTGCGGCAGTGCAAGCCCTGAGAGAAGCCTTGAAGCTGATCATGCGAGAACGAATCCCAAAACACAGATGTCCCAAGCGTGAGAGAACCAAGGAGGAGCCCAAAGGCTTAGACAGACACTGAGAAGAGCAGACAGCACGGCATCCAGGAACACATGTTAACTTTGAGCATTTGCCATGTTACTGTGAGCTGGTTGCACGTGGTTTGTTTAAATCGGTGAAGTCTGGAAGTGGACCACATCTCCCATGAGCATTCAGTTAAATATTTGAGATAAAGCATACTAAGAAATACTCAGGAAAGACTCATACTAAGAATGACCGCGGAGGGTGTTTGCACAATTTGCGGGCTGGCACTGGAGCAGATCAACCGTTTCGGAGTGGTGACGCCATTGCCTCACCAGCGCGTCCCCTGTGCCGCTGCCACAACATATGAAAAAACAGAGTTTTAATGAAAAGCCAAAGTTTATCCCAACCAACAACTGTTCATTGTTCATGCCTATTTGTTTACACAAAGGTAATTCAACTTGGTGAACTCTGCAATGAAAGATAAACAAGTCAAACACGTTCATATGCGCAGTTGCCAGAGCTTAGCGACCACTAAGAACATGGCCATGTCTGGAACTTAAATCTACCAAGTATTTGTTGCTTGTGTGGTACAAAATACACACTGAGATGTTGCCAGTCTGCTTCTAGAGCTGAGAATTAATATGAAATTGTTTTCACAATAAAGCCAAAGTAAAAGGTGATGTTTCAATATTTTATTCAAGTTGGGATCGGGTTTTGTATCCATTTTTAGTAGTGTCAAGTACAGCATTTTAGGGCCTAGTTCCACACAAAATGGAAGACTCTCTAAAAATGTACCCATTTAGTTTCTAAAAAAAAGTGGTAATAAAACAAAAGTCCATTTTCACTTTAGTGATGCAACTATGTGATTGCAGTTAGAAAGACTCTTCCCTGATTATGGCCCCATCTTACAGCTTTCCAGTCAGTGCAAGGGAAAGGAACCACAACACAGGACAGGTAGTATTGGCTGAGTCACGACAAACCTCCTCCGCAACCAACTGACACAAGGTGGACAACCTAAAGCATTCTGGAGACAGCTGGAGGTGTAAGGTAACCAAAAAAGACAAACTATCATGAAATGCCTATCTAAAATTAAAAAGAATAATAATAATCCCTTTTCAGACAAGTCTGCACATTCCATGAATTGAAACCTCAAGTGTCAGAACATTTTACTTACAGAATTAGCAGGACAATATAGTGGTCTGTGATTCTTAATGGCTCAGTTTTTATACCACATTATGATAGTTCTTGTGCAGTCAATACATTAGTGAAGGTAATCAATACCTTCCTACTTCCTATCATGTGGCAGCTGACAGATGTGATGGGTAATAACGTTAAAAAAAAAAAAAAAAAGGCTGGAATTAGGATTTTTATGCTTTTGTCTCCACTTCTTTAACAACATCATTTTTAAAGCTTAGCTGTCTTGAAACCGGACTAGCAGGACTGATACTTAGCAATACTCGCATCCCAGACATAAAACACTGAAAGGTACACTATATTCTGAAGGTAGCTATGCTGTATTTTCAAATTAGCGATTGTAGAATCACTCCTCATCCTTGAAATTCCAATCCAAGACCAAGTTTGTGAGCACCTGCATTGACATTCTTGCCATCCAGCAAAGCTGACAAAGTCATTTTGATACCTGTGAAACAGAGAAAATGAGGGAAAAGACAACTGTTAAAACTTGGAATGAGCTTTATGGTCAGGAAGTGCAGTGTCTGTGTTGCTGCTTTGATTTCTTGGGTAGGTTAATGTAACTTGGCGGCGAACCTTGTAAGGACTGGGAATTTTAAAGCACTTTGCAGACATGGAATCCTTCTGAATTATGGAAGTTATAATAAACCATGGTGATAGATTCGGCTTTTTATCACTCCAAGTAATTAAACCTCTTAGCTCACTGCTGCTGGTCTATTGATTAATCTAATTTTAGAGTCCAGTATTATGAAAAATTGGGACCCTGATACATATCTACCTTTCTAAATCACTTTAAAATCCAGGTATGAAGGGGCCAAAGCCCTGTCTACTGTAGTATCTCATGTCAATCACCTTGGTATTCTGGCAGCAGATTTATGAGACTATAGCAGTAAGATTGTCCTCTTCCTGAACCAGGGGACCTTGAGAAACTCACATTTTCAAGCAAAAATAAACTCAGTAATAGGAAGACTCTGAAAGTACTAAAATCATATTTACTTATCTGTGAAACAACTAATTGTAGGTATATTTTGTATCAACACAAAAGAGCATCTGACTGGTCAGTGGATGGTGGTATCTAATAATTCTGCTTCCAACAGACATCCAAAATCAACAGAGCAGTCCCTGGAAAAGTTCATCACTGACTCACCGAGTGGAACAGCAGCGTTACAAAATGGTTCACATTTTCTCACAAAAAAAAACCTCTTTGATATTTCCAGACTAAAATACCACTTATTGATTCTGAATTTCTTCTGCATAGACTTACCTGGCTTTAAAGTCTGAGTGTATCCTAATCCGATCAGACTGGAGTTGTTCACTTTAGCCTTAAAGGGAAAAAAACCCATATGTAAATAATTCAGTATCTTTCTTCCAAGTCCTTCCTGCTTGAAAATTAAGTGACACCTTTTAAGCAGGTAAAGGATTTTATGTTTTTCAATCACAAAAAAAAAATCTAGAGTTAATTTTGCCATAACTTGAACCCAAAATCTCAGTAAATCTACAGTCACTATAGGAAACAATGTTTTTATTACATATTTTTTAATATTTTCAAGACTGACATGAAAAAATTCTCAAAATAGTGCCCAGTAATATGATAGAACATTCTGTGTCACTTTTAGGAAAAACCCAATAGTTGTGCTCTCATGCTGCCAAAACCAGGACAAACAGATACATGTGCCAACTCTATGTCACAAAACCATCGAAACCCAGCTTTGTTGATGTCGTGGTTGAGACGGACAAATGACAGCGTTTCCATTACGAGAACCTATTTTCAAATGCACGTAACCGTCCACACTCACAGAAAAAGAGGCATCTTGGTCAATCTGGTACTTGGCCGCTATTCCAAAGCGGGTGTTGCTGTTCCCAGCTGTCCAAGCAAGATTCACGGCGGTTTCCAGTTTATCATTCACCTTCTGGTAAATGGAGCCGCCAAATTCTGTTCCGTCGTTCCTGGAAGGAATGCATTAGTCTGGTATTAAACTGCACCCCAGAACAATCTTTTTTTTTTTGACAGAAAGATCTGTATTTGTAGAACATTCACTTACACCCATTTAATATCGCTGTAACAACTAAGACAGAGACATTAGGCCAGATGGGTTATGAAGTCATTTTTTAAATGCTTAAATTCATTGATGGTTACTGTATTTCAACAAACAATTTGTGAAACTGAAAAAAAAGCCATGCCAGACTATCAAAAACAGACTAATGACAGCTTCCAATTCTCCCTTCCCTCTCGGTGGGAGTCTTTGTAGTAAAGAGATTAATTCTTCGCTGCGTATCTCTGAAATAATTATTTTCCCAGGCATACGTGTCCCTGGTCCCTGAGCAGCCGTCCCAGCACTGCCTCGGCAGTGAGCTTTTACCAGACACAGATGAACTGTGTCAGAAGTGAAGATGTCAATTTAATGTCCAACTCTATCAGCATTTGCAAACGAATTACCATTTGTAATAGTCCTTATGGTACATCTATACTGTGATATCTCTCTACTAGAAACCAAAACGAAACTGATTTGATTTTGCAGAGAGCACTGGCCAACAGCTGAATGGTGACTGCCTCCTACCAAGGCTACCAAGCAGCACCTATTCCAGTTACTACTGACACCAATGTCACACGGGATAAAGTCTGGTAAATAAAATGCAAAATGTTAGAGCATGCAGACCATAAACACAAGAGCACAAGGCTTTGAAAAGCATTGCACTCCTTGTAAGCCCGTGAGCACCTGGATTTCCATTTTCACTCATTTTCTTAAAAGAGGATACAAACATATTGAAAAAAACAGGCTTTAAACCACAGGAAGACCTCTGCAAATAAAATACTTATGATTATTTCTAAACTATGAAATAATCTTGTTCCAATTATTAGAGCATGCCAAACCTTAAAAATAGGGGTAGATTTAGAATCTCTCCACTTTTACACCTTTGGCCTGATGTTCCTCAGTTCATAAGCTGCACAAACATCAGTGATGTGCCTATTTAAAAGTTCAAACAATAGCAGCAGCCTTTGAAATTCGTAGAGCAATTCTTCCAGAAAAACACTACAATACATACTTCAGATACGACTGAAACTCACATATAACTGAATGTTCTTGGCTTTCAAGAAAAGGAGGGATTAAAAAGGACTGAGGAGCTCTGGTTATACAGGCAGATTTTGTGCAAGGTTCCCACACAGCTCTGTCTTCACCTGCAACATTGGGGGGGTGTGGTCTAAGCTAGGCTTAAAAAATTAGTAAAGCCATATTTAAAACTAGAAATTATCCCGCTCTACCTCTCTTTAGTTACTGTTTATTATTTTAAAAAAATAATTAAAATGAAAAAGTCAAGCCTCTTTAATTCTAACAGTAATAATAGCACTTTTCAGATGCAGATTAAAAACACATTATCATCTCTTGAAAACTAATATATTAAGGCCCCATTAAGGAAAGTAACTTCCTGAAGTCCCCAGCTGGTCTGTGAAACGGCCAGGAACAAAAGGCAATGCCTCAAGCCCCACCTAGTTACATTATCAGCTCTGCCACAGCGTCCCCTGTGAAACGCTGTGCTGCCTGGATACAATGGCTGAGCAGGCGAGTGATGGAGTACCACACACAGCTACTTCTGGGGTTATATAAAAACTCAGACACATTTCAAAGCTGAAACACATCTAATACCTAACTAATCTATTAATATCAATAAATAAGATTTCTATCCATATCACACATTTATGATTTTGCCTGTCAATTGGTAGAGTATGAATATTAAAAAAAACAAACTCTGTGTGCTCCTGAAGATTTATCACCCACATACAATAACAGCAACCTCAGAAACAGACCCTTGGGAATCCAAGAAACAGCACAGTCCAATCTGAGCACCTGCTGCTGTTACAAAGTTATTTTCTGCAGTTGCTTTAATTAAGGGTAATAATAGTAACAGCATTTTATAGCAAAAGCCAATAATACAATGTTTTGAACTACTGCAGTATAACAAAGTTGAAAGTCATTGTGCTTGAAGGAACAACTCTTAACACTGAGTGGAGGGGGACCCCGCATATTGTTTTGATGAAATTTTTCTGCCCACATTTTTGTGCTTTGGCAGTCCTTCAAACAGACTGTCTGGGCTGTGAAGTTTCAATTGTTCTTTGAGCCATGTGAGCTTCCTATAACAGATCTCTGCAAAACAGCATGAAACAGAACAGAAAGTCTTTGAAGAAAGAGCTCCAGGAAAGCAGAGCAGTTGTTCAGCCCGTAAATGCGAACAGCCTGCAATGGCTCGGCTACATGTGAAATATCCAGTTACCCAAGGGAATGGATTAGGCCTAATCTTAAAAATCTGTCTTCTCCAAAGGCGTAAGTGGCTTTTTAAACAGGAACAGGAGACAAATAAAGGTTTTCATGGAATTTGGTCCTGATTTCCCACTGCCCATGCATTCAGGAAGGACAAATGCTTGTGTAAATAGATTATTAGGAGCTACAATACTAAAAGAAACTTTTACACCGTATCTCTTCCCGTACTAAAACAAACCCACTCCATATCTCTTCCATTCATTCCCTTTTGTCTGTTCTCGTTCATCCTCTCATTAACTCTTTCATCTACAGCTCAAACCACCATTTTGCTAAATTTTGATATGTGCAGAAGGAAGGCATTACTGTTATTTCATGAAGAATATTTTTATAAACCCCTTGTTTCATTACTCCACTAATAGACTCTAATAATCGTTATCTGTCAGAAGGATAGACACTGGATGCTTGGGTGCTCAGTGAGTTCCAGCTCCTTCCATCACGCATTCCCTCATATAACTGGAAGAAAAGTTAATGCAGCTAAAAAAAATGCAACTCACCATCTGAAATGAAGAAATAATTTCCAATCCACCATTTCCTCTTTAACCACTGCTGAAACTCCGTCCCTTTCATTGTTCTAATAAGCAGCAAAATCCTTTCAAATTCCTTTTTAATGCCCGTTTGCCAATACTTACACATTGGTATGAAGCTGGAAGTCATCAGTCTTATAGCCAACAGCAAAGTTGCTCTGGGTTATTCTTGACTTCGCTGTCTCAAAATTCATTTGGTAACCTGCCAGCCACCCATCATAGCCAACCACCAGGGCTCCGTGTATTGTAGGACCAGCAATATCAAAATCCATGTCGCAGCCAACATTGATGTGTTCCCTTTTGTATCCTGTCTTAACTTTAGCGCTCTTTTTCCTAAAGAGAGAAGAAATAATCTCATAACTTTGAACGGATACGCTCATAGGTAGCAATTCAATCAAATCAGTTACTTTAATATCAGTGTAATTGTCCTTGAAGACAAAGTATACATATCTGGACAGCCACATGGTATGTCACCTTCTTACCTTTCGCATTTGGAAAAAACCCATTCAGCTACAGTGAATTATTTGCAATCAAGTAATAAAATGTGGTGTGACACCCCAGTGAGCACTTCTGGGCTGTGCTCTGAAAAGCAGCGGCACAATAAGCCAGATTGGAGGTGACAAAAACAAATCCTCATCAACTAATCTGATGGGTTTGGAAGTTTGGTAGAGACAGGGAAGGAATGGAACCTGTAGCAGTTTCAAGTTTGCCAAGGAAAGTGAATAGTAGTTGGCCTGTCCCAAACAAATAATTTTTAGAAAAACCTAGTGAACTGGGTAATTTAATTTACTGTGACAGACATCAAGAAATCACTGCTTTGCCTCCAGCATCCTGAGGGAAAGTCTCTGCTGCTAAGGAAGGAGGCTGCTTCAGCGGCTCTGACACCCCCTTCTCTCCCTAGGATGCTTTATGAAGTTTAATGGTTACGGCCATGAGAAAGGCTGCCAGGTTAACACAGAAATAAACTTTCCTGCGTCACTTGTTTCTTGTTATACTACTGGCCAGGTCAGTGTTCTCCCATCTATCCTCAGGTCCGTTTATATCAAGGGTTCAGATCCTCACAAGGCAAGAGAGTTGCATTTAATATATTCAGCTATTCTTATCTAAGATTTATTTCTTTCTTTTTACCTTACAAGAGTCTTCTGTGTTTGACCAAATCTTTTACTGATATCTTTCTGGAAAAGTCAGGCTAATTTGAAATTTCAAATCAACCTTCCACTTCAGCTAGCAAAAATGGTCTCCAAGAACTATTTCAACGCTGTATCAGATTCACATAGAGATTGCTCTCTTTTTTGTTATTTCAGACTCAGGAATTTCATGTGTTTTGCAAAACCAGAAATAAAAAGCAAGAGTGCCAAAAGCACTAGCTTTAGCTTGTCTGCAACTTCTGTAGAAGTCAGCAGTACCTGTCCCACCAAGGTCAATTGGGACAGAGCCAAGCTAACACGGGGCACTCCTACATATGACTTGCCCTGTTGAAAGACTCGTCACAGCCAGTAAGTAGGAAGGAAGAGGGAGAAGGTGTCTTATATTCAAACACGATGCATCCCTAAACCAGGTCATACCAGGATTGAATCTCACTCAATCTATTCCGATTATAACAGTCCCACAATGCAACTGTTATAACTCAGATACTATAGTGCCTGTGACGTGCCTAAGAAATAGCTGTAGAACTGTAATTTGTCATTCCTGTACAGTTTGTTTTTTACTTTTTTAAGGAACCTACTGATAGTCTCTGTTAAGTTTAATGGAATTTTACAGAAGGACAAAGCGGACCATAAAACAAGATACAAGTCAAAGAAACAAGGAATTGGTTACTTATGAGAGGAAACTGAAGGACAAATCCAGAAATAAAACTTGAAGAATATGTACATAGTAACAAACCATGAAATTTGGCAAAGACTAGTGGTATACTGTGAAATTTTGGTGAGCTACCCTCATTATACACTCATTTTAATGCAAAAACACACCTCCTCATCGAAGGCTACCCGCCTCCAGGAGAAGACCCCTACACTCGCTGAGCACATGTAGATGATTTTACATTTACTGTACCTTTAAACTGAGCTGAGAAAAGTTCAAATCAATAGACTTTTAAGTAGGCGGAAACGTGTAAATATTGGGAGTGGTCATAAAATGAAAATGTACAAGTGTATTATGCAATCATTTCCTGGTATGCCAGCTTCACAAAAGATTGCCTAGCACCCCTTTCTGTGCAGAACTGTGAGTAAAGCAACCCTGTGAGTTGATTGATACCTGCACATCAGGTAACAATGCCACCTTTTTGGGACAACACTACCAGCTAAGAAATAATGACCAACAAACACTAAAGATTATTCAGGTTAACAAATACAAAAAATATTTAGTTGATGTAGAATTGGGAATGGACTGGAGGCAGGTGACAGCAGTGTGCTGCTCTGCGAAGCTAACATGCAGAATATTGTGACTCACTGGCAGCATTGCCTGCAAAAAGATAATCAGGGAAAAAAAAAATAAACCAACATCTAGACCTACAGCTGCTGCTTAATTCCTCTGGCCCACATAAAACGTGGCATCCAATCGCTGTGTCAGAAATACTCATCCACCAAGGCACGCTGTGGCCAGCGGGAATTCAGATGATAAATTCAGCTCAGGAGAAGAGCCCAATTACTGTGTCGACCTATTAGAGCTGTGGCCAACTGGCTCCCGGAGCTTGTTAGGCTTTGCATTACAGCTGACTCGTTTAGCGCTTTTATTCACAGTAGCTCATCCTCTGACATGGCCAGAAATAAGCAACAGGGGTACAAACAAAACCTTTTCTTCTCACCCTAATTCTGAGCATAACTGTCAAGTTACTGTATTTAAAAGTTCGTTTGCTATATCTTAGGATTAAAAAGGGATTGCTAATACTAAGATTTAAATCAGGTGTACATGATTTCATAATGCATAGGCTGATTATTACTGTTGCAATACCTCGGGACAGAAGGAGTAAAGAACTAAAATTAAAAATGCCTTTTTTTGTCACTTGAGCTTGCTCACTTCTTACCCGGTGTTAGGAGAGAAGGAGGAGTCAAAGGTCAGCTTCAGGCCACGTGCAGGCTGAAGAGAAAATAAATTCACTGGTTGGATTCATAATTGGAGATTGTCATACATTAATTTGTAAATTGCATTTTTTGAGCCAAAAACTACCTTATCTTCAAGAGTAATGTCAGTGCCTAGTGTGTTGTCGGTGTTCCACTTTTCTGTGAAGATCAATCCATATTCCACCCATTTGTATTTTGTTTCCAAACTACCATTAACTTTGCTCGTTTCTGAGTTTGCTGAACCTGAGCTTGTAAATTCCTAAAAGGAAAAAATAAATATTATGTATATACACAATATATATCTATTTACATATATATATATATATTTGCAGGTAGGCAAATACTTGTAGAACATATTAGTCATTGTAATTTGTGACATTATTCAATATTGCTAAGTTCTCAGAAGATTTAAGAACACGTTTGCTAGTCACTAATATCAAGACACACTTGCCCCACAAGAAATGTCAATGTTAGGGAGAAAAAGCATTGCCTGCTAAGGGAATGGCTGTGGGACAGGAACATAGATAACTCTTACCAAAATAACACAGAATTAGGTGCTGGTTTGTACAAGCTGCATCGGTGAATTGGCATGCAAGCCTGCAAATGCTTCATAGAGATATTCTGAATATTAGCTCCAATACATAGCTACATTGTAGCTACACTTGTTTAGAGACTGGTAAGAAAAAGAGCCTACAGCACATTTAGAAAGGATACTTTCTGAAATTCTGACCACAGGACACAACTGTGTGCGGGCTCACTTCTAAAACTGATTATCGACAAAACATTATTCTGAAATGCTCATTAAGAGAGCCCCTGAGAGTCTGTGCCCTGTGCGAGCACAAAGCTAAACCAAAACCTTTCCAGGAAGAAACCAACAAGGGAGCACAAGCTCTCAGAACTTGAAACCAATGTATTTCTGCTCATTCAAACCAGTAAAGCAAGAGGAAGGCACTGACGCGTCCTCCGAGCACAGGCCATGGCAATGGCCTCAAGTAGCAACGTCATTTTTTTAATAGTAAGTAATTACCACAGTTGCGAAGGAGCCCTTCATTGTGTCTTCTACTCTAATTTATGCACAGTTTCATGTATTACACAGAAATTATAAATGCAAAGTAACTTGTAAGGTTATAAAATGTTAAGGAGGGAGTAAGGGATTTGACTTTTAGAAAGAAATACCCAGTAAACACAAGAACATTGTGATGTTTTAGATTTCAATGTCTTTCCAAACTCACCAGTCCATTTTCAGATTTTGTTTTCAAATCAAGTTTTACTAAACCAAAACCTACAAGATAAGGAAAAAGTATTAATTACACATATGTTAATTTGAAAAACATTTCCAATGTATTTCTTAAAATTCCCTTTTAAAAATCCTGTGAACTATTAAAAAAATAAACCAAGGGTACAGTTATCAAACCATGTGGTTTTATGAAGCAGATTACGCAGCTCATACTCACTTCAGATAGCACTTGACTGATTAATCCTACTGACCTCAGCAATATAATTGGGACCAAATTAGGTAATAAGGTCTTTGTTCATACTGAGCAGCACTTTATTCATAAGCATAAGCAACCTACTGACATCAATGATACTATTCATGATATAAGGAAATAGTCAAAATAAAACACACAAGGAACAGGAAGAATTTTGTCAAAAGAAGTTAGCCTCCCTTTCCAGACAGCAAGGGCAAGGTGAAGCTACAGTAGAAAAGTCTCTGGATTCTAATGGAAATTATTGGAATATTTATAAGAGAGAAATAATCAAATCCTGGCAGTTTCGGGAATCAGGTACACAGTGAAAGACTAAATTTATTTTGGCTTTATTTACCAAATCCCCTGTTGAAAACATCTCTGGCAGGTTTGCCCAGATCAGCATAACTAGGTGGAACAGCCATTTTCTGGAAGAGAACAGAAAAAAAAAAAAAAAAAAAAGAGGAAATTACAATGTTCATAAACTTCTTTAATTAATTTATACAACAAGAAACCTAATCCCATTTCAGCCAATTTGATTTGATTTTGCTCATTAGCCAGCAGAAGCAATCACCATGCATTTGTCACTGAGGCTGTGAGGCTGATAAACAGGTTGCAGACCAAGTATATACATATATATATAGAGAGAGAGAGAGAGATACACATGTTATCAGTATAACTGCATGAATGAACAACTTATTTTTTTAAAACAATTTATCAGAAACATTTCTCCTGTTTCTTGCAGCAGATCTATGTATTCTTATGCATTAAGGGCCCAAGTCATCGACTTAGGAAATGTAGACAGAAGAGGCATCAAGCATCAGGAGCATTTCTCTCCCCCTAATCCACAACAGCAAATGGATATCACATACGTTAGCAAAATCAATAAATAATCATTCTTCACCTTCTGTTTTCTTTTACTTTGGTACTGCTGCTAATGGGTTAAGATGTCTCCTTAGACATTGACCTCTAAGTGTTGTTCAGTTCATGAACTGAGGAAAAAAAAAAGAGCTTGCTGAGAAATATTAAGACTGAAGGGATAGAATCATAGAATCGTTTGGGTTGGAAAAGACCTTTAAGATCATCGAGTCCAACTGTTAACCCAACACTGTCACTAAACCATGTCCCTAACAACCTCGTGTCCGCATCTTTTAAATCCCTCCAGAGATGGTGACTCCACCACTGCCTTGGGCAGCCTGTTCCAATGCCTGACAACCCCTTCCAGGAAAAAACTGTTCCCAGGACCAACCTCAACCTTCTCTGGTGCAATTTCCTCTCGTCCTGTCACTTGCTACCTGGGAGCAGAGCCCGACCCCGCCTGGCTCCAAGCTCCTTTCAGGCAGTTCAGAGATCAGAAGGTCTCCCCTCCAACTCCTGTTCTCCAGGCTGAACCCCCAGGTCTCTCAGCCGCTCCCATCACACTTGTGCTCCAGCCCCTTCCCCAGCTCCGTTCCCTTCTCTGAACTCGCTCCAGCACCTCAAGGTCTTTCTTGTCGTGAGGGGCTCAAAACTGACCCCAGGATTTGAGGGGCAGCCTCAGCAGTGTCCAGTTCAGGGGGACAATCACTGCCCCACTCCCACTGGCCACACTGGTGCTGATATATGGGGTTGTTGTGATCCAAGTGCAGGACCCAGCACTTGGCCTTGTTGAACCTCATACAGTTGACCTTGGCCCTTCATTCCAGTCTACACTGGATGTTGGGCAGTCAGGAGGGGTGGCCACAACCCTGCTCCAGCCATCAAACGCAGACTAAAGCTCTCTGCAAAGCCCGGGAAGCTCTCTCCATCACATTTTCTTCAGTGGGGATGCCGACATTGCCACATGTGTCCTCACTTTCCCATCTCCTGGCAGACCCTGACCATTCTTAGTTCATTAGCTTCCTGCAAGAAATTCAATGTGTTCCATTTTCTCTGCCACTGAGAAAATTGTTTCATTGTATATGAGAAGAAAGTAGGATCCTGTGAGGCACAAACCAACAAATCTACTTTCTTACCCAAATACAGTAATTTGTTCTAGGGAAGCAAAGTCAATCTGAAATGATGTACACCTTCTGTCTTTATAGACAAGATTTCATAATTTTTAAGAAGCAAAAGAGAGAAATCATACTAACAAAGCTGGTCCTCTCAATACCAGATGTTGCACTAAAATTCCATACTCCCAAACTTTTTGGTTATGCAAAAGTAATCACTAGCTTATTACTTAAGCATGCAAATGCTTAAAAAATTGCCTGCCAATCCTTACTCCAGACTATTCAGTGTTAGCAGAAAACGATTCCTTTAAACCACAAACAAAACAGCTGGCTCTGAAAGTGAGGGATGCTCCAAATCATCCCTCTGGCTGTAGACCCGGGTGCAGGTCTCTGGGTGAGCAAACGGCCCCACGACTGTCACAGAGGGAGTCTCAGCAGTCGCTCAGCGCCTCAAGCACTCCATCCAACAAGTTGCTGCCTGTTAAAGCAGGATATTTCTATGGCATAAATGAAGAATCCCTGTCCTAGAGGGAACAAAACAGATCTGGTGGCTAAATAAAAGCAATTAGTCTTCTTAGAACATAAATAAAGTAGGATACAAGGGCACCACACTATGATGTAGCTTCAGTTGTGGAGATGACCTGGATGCACCAAGAAGTCTTGTGATCTCTTTCCAGGTATAGTTCAGTAATAAGTTGCAACCCCAAATATGTATGCAGCTAAATAGCTAAATTTAAAAAAGACAAAAACACCACACACATATCACACCAAAACCAAGTATTAACACATTTTTTTAAAGTAATTCTTCTGCTCCTTACTAAAGTCCCTGTAAGCAGCAGCAGCCAGTGACCATCTAGGAGATCATACCCTAAAGCCAGAGCTAAGGCAGGACTCAGGAGAGGGATGGGAGGACTCAGAGGGCTCTGTGTGTGTTTGTGTCTAGCATCATCGAAAATTACAAATGTTACGAATTCCTGCATCTGAAAACCAAATTAGCTTTGAAAGATAACGCAGCCAGCTGCACTTTGGAATCTATCAGATAAACTTTATCAAAAGTTCCTTTGAGTCACTTCATAAAATCAAAATATTTTTCAAGAAACTGAATGCTGTATGCTTTTGGTTTGGATTTGGAGCCAAGTTTTGCTCCCACCAACATTTGTGCATCTCCCCTGGATGCGGCCAGGCTCGCTGGAGGGGTGAGCTGTGACAGGCGGCTCCTCTGCTGCAGTCTGGGCTGGGGCTGCAGGACAGTGCGAGACACTGAGAACTCCCCTTAGGCAATTACTATAATTAAGGGACAATATTGAAAGCCAAATCCCTGCTTCTTGTAAGGCAAATCATGTAATGCACACAGAGCAAGGTATTTAAAATTGTCCAGTATAGAAAACACTACGAGCTGGGTAGGTGATGGTGAACTTTG
This sequence comes from Patagioenas fasciata, assembly GCF_037038585.1. Classification (NCBI taxonomy): domain Eukaryota; kingdom Metazoa; phylum Chordata; class Aves; order Columbiformes; family Columbidae; genus Patagioenas; species Patagioenas fasciata. Next base: position 10,413,880 of record NC_092533.1, on the reverse strand, counting down.
CTGTTGTCAGCAACAACAAAAATAATTATTTCTGTTTGCAGTGGCTAATCAGAAGCCTCTTGTTTAACAGATGGAAAACAAAACTGATTACATCCTGTGCGAGTGCGGGTTGTAAGACAAGCATGCTTAACGAGGATTCAAACTCTTAAAGGATCAAGGAATGGCCGTGGCCGAGTGCCCTTGCTTTTCACCAGCGGGATCCCAGCACATTAACTCAGATTAGGTTAGGGCTGAAACAAATTCATGGCTTTTATCCTTGTCCAACTGTGCAAATAGCTCAGTGAGTGTGTACCGCAGCAGGCCAAGCAGCATATACCAAACATGTTCTAACTAGGAGAATATTTTTCTTTTCTTGAGTAGGAAATACTGTACTGTAAGTCATGACTGAAGAAAACCTGCACTGGGGAGTAAGCTGAAAGTGCTGCTGTGAGCACCACAAACACCTGATTTGTATCTGTCACCAGGAGAAAAGCTGACTGTGGGGCTATAGGACCCAGGAGCAGCCCTGGTGAAGATTTCATTAAAGACAAAGCACTTCCAGCAGGCCAAAGTTGAGTATTTGCCAGTGTCACAGATGGCAAAGTTTTCACTCTAAGATGCAGTTCTGGGGAATTAAATCGAAATCAGCCCAACAGGCAGCAAATCCTCAGGGTGCCCTTGGCAAATGTAAGAACTGGCTGCAACCAAAGGAAAACTCTTCTCTGCTTGATAACTCTCTTAGTGTGCTCAAGCTAAAGTTTCCCTGCACAGACTTATCATTTTCATGATACCACATGAGGGGAAGGAGCAATCTAAAAATTTAAGATAAGAATAAAATCCATGATAAAAACAAAATTCCCATGAAGGCAACAGGAGTCTGTCAGATTCAACGCTAAGAAAATAAAAAGGTTGGGTTTAACCTTACTCTAGCCACATTTTTTCCTAATAAATTTGAATTTGTATGTCATTTCTTGATGGTAACAATAGTTCTAGCATTTCAGCTCCCCTTCTCCACAAGCAGTACCCCTGAAAAGACAGTAACTGCAGAGCTGACACATCCCACCGGCATGTGAGCTGGGAGGGACAAACAGCATCAGGTTATGAGAGCAGGTACAGTCTGTCTGCATGGGGAAAAAGCACACAAGGGTCTTTTGCCTCAAGACTTAAAAATAAAATAAAAATTATTTCTCATTTATCTCTTTAATTAAAGGAAAAATTATTCCTTGGTATGAGCCAACTTTTAAGCACCTTTCTGGGCCCACAGCCTGTGCAGTGTCACCTCCCAACCAACACGTGGTACCAATAAATAGACCACGATGGCAGGACAGGGCCCAGCTCTCTCCACATGGCACTGGTGTCCCTGTCCTCGTCCCCCCTCCACGTCCCAGGCTGACAGCTGAGCCAATTGGTCCTCGCTCCACAGTTTGGGTTTTATGGTCAACAAGATTCAAAGCCTAATGCTGCAGAGGTTTAAAATCCCACCTATCCATAAATATGTGAGTAGTCCCACTGAGGTCAAACATCAAGTTTGGCACATTCACAAGTCTTATGAAAAGCCAGTATAAGTACATGATTTGTAAATACTCTGCATCATGGGACACAATACGTAACAGCACTTTTTGCCCCAAGTTGGTACATCATACAATTCATGCACCATTATGACTCAAAATTTAGCATTTTGAGTCCACAGGTTCTTTCATGCGTTCCTACCGCAGCTTTGCTTTTGAACCACAAAGATGATGGAGCATATTTAGATTTTAAAGATTGGTTTATGCACTGTCTCTGTAGCCCAAGAAATGCTGGAGCACAGAGGAGACAAACACCTCAAAAGCATATATAAATATTATTATTTCACCTATACTAATATTTATGGAATTAAAGAAAGACTCTCCTCTTAATTGCACTGGTATAAATTAAGAATGACAACATTATACAGAAACCCCTCATTAAACTATCACATATAAGTATCAATTAAACAAAGTTGGGGGATACTGCAGCCTGCTGTAGCTACTGTACTTACTAAAACTGCAAGGGAAGAAGAAAGACCCACATAGCCTGTCTGTTAATTAAACATTCAGGTTAACTATGTGTTCCTTTCAAATATCTGCAGAGGAGGTGAGCAGGTGCAGGGCTCAAAAGGGACATGTCCCTCACTCCCAATCCCACTGCTGAACACCCAACGCCAGATCAATGGGAGCAAATAATTAAAATGGCATTTTTGTTTTCCAGCACAATTCGCCACCTTGCTCCCCAACACAAAAAAGGAGCATTCACCAACTGGAGCGCAGGCTGGGGAGCTGGTGGATGGGTTTTGCTCTACCTGCAGCAGATGTCAAAGCCAGGAGTGCCCACCCTGTGCTCCTGACTGCACCCAGGGCTGGGGACATCACGCCTGCTGCCATGGCAACCGACAGTGGTGTCCCACACATCATCACAGGCCCCCGCCACCTGAGACGTGGGCAGGGAAATGCAGACTGTGGATCAGTGTAAACCTCCAATGGAGAGTCCGGGGGGGAGGGACTACTCTGAGATGTGCAAAAACCCTTTTTTGAAGGAACTATGCCAAAATTTCATAGCTGAAATACCACGAGACAGGTGATTATTCAACCATCCACTGCACTGACCAAAACAAACTGCAACACGCCTTTGATCCTGTCTAAGAAACGAGATGGGATCTGTTTCAGCTGGCATCACTATAAATATTCCCCAGAGACACAACCCTGCGTCAGTCAGTATAGATGAGTCAGCTCGGCTTTGCTTTCAGAAACATTTGCTACTTTTTTTTTCCTTTCCCTACAAATGCTCAAAGACCGAATGAGTCTTTCACCCTCCAGCAAGAGTTGTTCCCAGGAAGGGCTGGGAGGAGGCAGAATGGAGGCAATGGCACCGCTGCGGCTGGGTCGGGAGGGCAAAACCGAGTCCTCCAGGGTTTTTAAAACCGACATTACTTGTCCCCCCGCCCCGCCAAGTAAAGCACTACATTTTGAGAATAAGCAAAATGAAACAAAAATCAGTCTGGCTGCTTGGGGTGGGGTCTGGGTGCAAGTCAGGATGAATGTGCCCACCTGCAGAAGATCCCAGCGGTGCGGATGAGCGAGGTGGCCAAGATGTTGTCACCAACCCGAGCAGGTGCGGCCACCCGCGACCTTCGCTCCCCGGGCACGCGACAAACGCTCCGCGCTTGCGGAAGCGTTCGCGGAGGACCTGCCCGCGCCCCCGCGCCCGAGCGACCTTTGAATCCCCGTCACGGGGCCCGCGCCCAGGCGGCTCCGGCCTCCCCGGGGTCCCCGCGCGATGCGCCGGGCAGCGCCACCCGCCTTACCGCACGTAACCGCCCGGCCACCCGCCGCGGCCACCGCCACCCGCGCCTCGCCAACAGGCCCTCGTTTCATAATGCCCGTTATGACGTTCGAAAACAGTTATTCCCGTTCTGCCAGGCCGCGGATAGCAAAACCCCTCCCGGTAGCTGCAGATTTCCCCCACTTCCACCCGTCACCTGCCACCGGCTGTCGCAGGTCCCCCCACGCTGCGGCTCGGAGGGGACGATGCCCAGGACCCCCCAGCGCCCGCCTCAGCCCTACCTGCCCCCACCGCGGCGGTAGCTGCCCGCTCCCGCCTTGGCCTCCTCCGGCGGCGGCTGCCCCTGCCCGGCGCCTCCCCGGGTTCTGCGGCGGCGGCTGCGTGACGGCGGGCGGGGCCGGGAGGGGCGGGCCGGGCCGGGCCTGGCCGCCTCAGGGGGCCGGTGCCCACAGGGGGTCCCGCGTTCCCCCGAGCGGCACCGGGACAACGAGCCGCAGCGGGTCCGAGTCCGGCACCGGGAGCCCACCGGCCCCAGGGCACAGCATCCCCGGGATGTGCCGGTTCCAGCCCCGGAGACACCCAGGGCACCTGCAGCACCTGGGTATTCGGGTCCCTAGCTCTGGTGGAAGCTCCTCATTTAGTCAGAATTCATTAAATTAGAATTACCTAGAAAAGAAGGTTGAGGGGAGACCTCATCCCCGTGTGCCAGTATTTGAAGGGTGGTTACGATGAAGGAGAGTCCCTTTTTGTAAGGAGTCCCATGGAAAAGCCGGGCGACAATGGGTACAGGTTACTCCTGGGGAGATTCCAATCAGATACAAGAGGGAGATTTCTCCTGATAAGAACAATCAGCCATTGGAATAATCTCCCCAGGGAAGTGCTGAATTCCCCAACACTGGACACTGGACAGGGTGCTGGGCCAGACTGGGCTTTTGCCAAGAAAGGTTGGACCAGATAATCCTTGTGGTCCCTTCCAACCTGGTATTTGATGATTCTATATGATTCTATGATTCCTGATATTCTTGTTGAGACAAGAGTGGTGAGAGTTTGAGCAGGTGAAGCCCTGCGTGATGGTGAGTTTCTGAAGGAGACGGGGCCAGCTGTGAGCCTGGGCAGGGCTGAGCCGCAGGGTGCAGAGATGCCCCAGTGAACTAGGGAGCTTTACATCTTTCATAACTCCCACTCGGACATGACTCAGCCTTCACGACTTCCGGGGAAGTTGGGGCTGAGTCTGTAATGAAATTCTCCTGGTGACAAGGTCAGGTGGGGAGCACTCTGCTATCGGAGAGGAACAGAGGCTCAAGCTGCGCTGCTCTCAGGATGAGATATAAAAACGGCTCCTTCGCTGTTGGAGACTCCTGGAGAGCTTGGAGCATCACCCACAAGATAAACAGGAGAATCATCCCACCCAGGAAGCTCCTGATGTTCTTGATAGCCACCCTTCTGGCTAAAACAGCCTTTTCATTAGAAAAACAAATAATTGCTAAGAGTTCACATCCCACCCACAAGAACTCGTCGTTGTTTTGGGTTGGTTTTTTTTACCTTGAATTATTTCCTACTCTTTCTCCCTCACACAGTGGGAATGGATGGCGGGAGGCAGTTTCCCTACTCGTGCTCTCACCTGGCTCATGCCTTTGCTTTCCCAGTGGCATCTCTCCAGAAAGGCACCGCTCCCATGGCTGTGGCAGGGCTGCACCGCAGCAGTGATGGGTGCACGGCCCCAGCACAAGCCAGGAGCAGAGCTCAGTGTCACCCTGCTCAGAAGCGTGACTGGAGCACACACACACAGCACTTGTGAACTTCAAATTAGGGTTCAAATTAAATAAATCTTGCAAGGAACTTTATGTTGACCAGTAACATTGAAATGCAGCGGCATGTGGGATTCGGTGAGATCTCAGGAATTTCTTGGCATTCATGATGGGTGGTAGAGGGGAAGGGGTTGCGTGGAGCCACACACAGACTTTGGAAATGCTTCTGTGGCAGCAAAGGCTGAAGTGATTGTGCCTGATACCAACTCCATACGAAAATAAAGTGTACAGTCTGCCACCAGCATAGGAACCAACAGAAACAAGAAGTCTCTTTCAAATTTGGAGAGTTACTTCTAACCACAGTCATTTTGTCAATCCAGCTGCCAAGGCAAGCCTATGAATGCAAGTTTCGTAACCAGAGCACAGGGTTGAAATCAGGGTGAAGTGTCAGCTTTGGCCAACCTCTCGGATCTGCTGCTCACAGCAGCCCCTGCCTTCCATCTTCCCCAGTGCTCTGGGGCTTGTCAGAGCCTGCCCTGGCTGATTTCACTCGCTGGCCCATGAAAAAAACCCAGCCCAGCAAAAACAGCTGGGCAGCTTTCTGCTAGGGTGCATTGAACCCACCACCCAAGAGTCAGAGGAGCGAGGGAAGAGAGAGGGCTGCTAGCACGTAGGCAGGACCCCAGAGGGGAGCAGGGACACAGGACATCCTCTGTCATCCCTTTGGCTCAGCCACAGGCTGCACTTTCATCCCAAGCAGCAATTCCTCAACCTGTGCCCTGCTAAAGTGCAACGCCAGCTCTTCGCCCTCTGCACAGGGCACTTGCACAACAAGGAGTGTGATTCACACAGCGCTGCCTCCCCGTTTTCCTCCCTCCCCTAGCATTGTGCCCGCTGCCACCCTGTCCTCTCAAATATATCCTTTTATTACCTCCAGGCATAAAAAATTATTTTATTACCTGCAGGAATGCAGATATTGCAGCCTGTTCCCTACAGCCTTTCTTTAGCTCAGGAGAACTTTATACCACAAAGGACTTGTGGTGTGGTTGGGGCAGCTGCAGGTGGGCTAAGAACAAGCAGAGGGAGATGTTTAGTATGTGTGCAGAGATCATTTCTCATTACTTTCTGGAACATGTATCTACCAAAAGATGGCAGCAAATCGCCTCATATGGAACTGAGCATCCGTTCGGTTTGCCCTGCTGGGCTTTATTTTTCATACAGGCTATGAGCTGTAGGTTACCCTAGTGAGCACCAGATGAACCAAAGGATTACACTAGCTGTTCTCAAGGGAGAAAAATCTGTGCTTGTGACTTTGGTTTAAATTTTAGAGACTCCTTCAACAGTATAAAAATCACCAAAATGCTCTAAATGTCAGTTACCTCTTATTTTGGCAGGTTTTGGTAATTGATTAATTTATGTTACCAGGTGAAAATGGAATAAAAGGGAATCCATCAGAATAGATTTGACAAATAATAATGCCACAAATAATGCACATAGAAGGTCTATCTCAATGTTCCTTGCCATCACAAGCGTTAGGTCTCGAGCACACAGAGAGCCTTATTCAACACCAGTTTGCTGGGAAATCTGGAACTGCCCCACCCTTCATTACATAAACCTGCGTGTCAACCACAGGATTATGTTTAAGCTCTGTCCTGTATCACTAATGGATATAGCCGTGATCCTGGTTCTGATACTATTTCATACCGATTGAACTGGGAGTAAACCAAAGTCAAGAGGTTCACGGCAAGTACCAAAACCATGAGGTTATGGTGATGGGGCTTCTTCAACCGAGTGCAGCTTTACACTTGTTCTGTACAGCAGGTAGTGGTGAGAAGGTGGGAGAATCAGCCCTTCTCCATTTCAAAGTATGCTGCTGATTCAACTTCTTCATAAAACGGGATCAGTAAATACTATTTTCATTAAGCACATTTATACAGCTAAACTATGCGAAACTGTCATTTTTTTCTCTCTGCTTCATAAAAGAACTTAGCTGCCTAAAATAAAGTTGTGAGAAATAAAATCACCCTGGTTCTCATTTGCAGCTGGTGCATTTTACATTAACAGCTAGGCCTAATTCAACTGCAGCATCATTCATAACACACAAGATGTGTGAACAGCTGAAAAACTCATTAGCCATAGATCCAGAATGTATTTGTTCGGTAGAGTTTGAATTGTCCCTCTTCAATAACAAAAATGTTTTCATCTTGTTAACTTGCAACGAATTCATTCATGATCAGCCAAGAACACGCTGATGGAATGATAAAATAAGCAAGGATGCCTCATTGTTTGTTATCACACTATCTAAACACATCTTCATATCTCTTACACTTAAGAACTCTAATGAGGTTTCGCTGCTCCAAACAAGCCCCTCCTGCCTGCTGGCCCAAAGCAGAGGACACCTTGTTTCCGCTGCAGCAAGCGCTGCATCAGGGATACTTGCACAGCTCCAGTGCCCCATGGGGCATTTGTAAATCATTGTAATTTCTACCTCAACCAGTGTAAATGAATTATTCCTGATCTCCAAGAACAAGAAAAGAGGGAACTGGGGCTATTTAGCTTGTAGAAAAGGAGTCTGAGGGGAGACCTTCTCAGTCTCTACAACTGCCTGAAAGGAGGTTGTAGTGAGGAGGTGTTGGTCTCTTCTCCCAAGTAACAAGATGAGAGGAAATGGCCTCAAGTTGCTCCAGGGGAGGCTTAGATTGGATATTGGGAAATATTTCTTCCTGGAAGGGGTTGTCGGGCATTGGAACAGGCTGCCTTCATCAACATGGCAAGGTGAGCTTCACCAAGGGGAGAAACCCCAGTTCAAAGCGCAGAAGAGGTTTTTTAGCATTTCTACTGAAGTGCAGCCAGGAGGCTGAGCAGAGATGGGCATCCCTGACCTGCGGGCTACCCCAGCGCTGCCCAACACCATCTGCCGTGAGCTTGGGTTTGGCAGGGATGGGGGGCGCAGGGGTGTTACAAGCCCAGAGAGAGCCGTATTGATTCTTAAGGAAGAAAGCCAAAAAGCAGAAAACGAAAGGGGAATGTAATAAAAGCTAAACTCCCCCAGCTCCTTTTGATCTCGGAGAAATAACAGAGATCGACCTCACATTATTACACTCCTTGCTCACTCCCTTTGGGTTGTGTTTTTATTTCCCTTAACCACCAACAATCAAAGCTGAGAGCCTCTCCATCACTGTATGTTTTCCTTTTTTGCTCTGAACAAAAGTCACTAAGGTTTCAACACTGTATCTCACACCTGTCCTGGACCAGTGATCTGCTTCAAACAGAGCTGTTCGCAGGAGCACAAACTCCTGTGGTCTCAGTAACCTCATCTTCACACTGCAGAGCCAAACAAGCAGCTCCCCGGGCAGGGGAGAGGGGAAGGTAATACAGAGTCACAGAATTGTTTTGGTTGGAAAAGACCTTATATGCACCCTCAGCCTTGCGTTCAGCAAAACAGGTGTTGTGGCTTTTACAACTCAAATTGTTTGTGGAGAGCTGGAAGTTTAATATGTTGGGTGAGGCTGTCTGGAGTAGTTGTCTCTTTGGGGACGGAGCGTGGACAATGTCAGTAAGCATGGGGAAGCGGTGAGTGACACAGAGGCATCAAGCATGGCATCGCTGCAAGCAGCTGTGACTGCAGGTATCAAAGACAGCTTTGGAGAATAAAAGCTAAAGTCCTGTCTTCCTAGCATACCTTTTTTTTTCCTACAGATGTCGAAGGATTCAGCAGCCTTCTCAGGAAAAGGGAAAATCAACACCAAAGTTTGTGCTAGTCACAGTATTTTCTAAATATACATGATTATCTTGTCTTGAAAACAATATTATAGAAGCAGTGAAGATACGGTATGTAAGATAAATACGTGATAAATACACACCAAGCAAAACATTGTTTGTAGGCTATTTAAATTCAGGAAGCATTGGTATTAATTTGGCAGATAAGTCTTTCACACGGTGCTTACAGAGCTGCAAACATGATTGTTAGCAATAGTGTATAACTTTTTACTTGTTCAGGACCAGACTCTGCTGAATAGGACTGTAAGAACCCTCTTCATCACATCAAGTAGACACGGTGGGGATGGCAGAAGCTGGCCTTTGGGAGAGAGAGATTTCTGGCCACCGAGTGCAGCTGACACTTCTGTGCCAAGCAAGAACATGGGCAGAAAATGAAGATATCCAATACTGATGGGTATCAATATCCACTGACAAACAGTTCAAGAGAAACCAGCCCTCATGCAAGGGATGAGCCAGATATCAAAAGTGCCATCGTGGGTCATCCTTGGTGCATTTTCCAGGCAGTTGCAGGGATGGACAAGAGATTCGGGGAAGGAAGAAGCTGCCAGGGCTCAGGGCTGACCGCAGCCGTCGGCACAGCAGGAGGCTTCACAGCCATATAAAATGTTTGAGGAAAATTCAACTCAGCAAACAAGAACTGCTGAAGCTAAAAGGATGCTTGTTTTTCTGTCATCTTCACAAATTAAGTTTAAGCACTAGAACACTGCTGGAAGCAAACAGGGATTTGGCAGCAAAATGTTCACATTGGATTAATATGTGCCAAAAAAAGAGAAAAGGCAAGTGGTTCAGCATTATTTAACTGGTTATTTAACCAAGCCATGTTGTGGCTGCCTGACTGAATAATCCTGCAAATACTGACAAAATGTACGACTGCTTAAAAAAAAATAAACCAAAACCACTATGAACATCTGTTCATCAGCTGCAGTGTTTATTCTGTGCAGTTAAACCAAATGCATGAGAACAACTCTAAATGTGGCTGGGCTATGTGTGTGCATCCCCAGTCTTAAATGCAGCTGTATCTTCAGTACCCAAGAAAACAGGACACACAGGTTTAGAATACAGGTTTTTTAATTCCTTCAGATAAAACTGAGTATATAAACAAGAACTCCATCTCTAAGCATTGTGACAAATGGTTTCTGTTGTTGCTGGGTGGATGCAACTGTGATTACCACTGAAGCAGATGGTAGAAACTGCCATCGGACTAGGACAGTAGAATAATTTTTCCTATTTATTGCAATAAATAGCATTTGTTAAATTATTGGTTGTCCTAAGGAAGACAGATACACCCATACAGAAGGGTGTATATTATCTTATATACAGCTTTTCCATTTGAGCTGCTTCTTTCAATGACAGAAAGGGATCATCTCTGGGTCAGGGAAGAACAGCCCATGCCAGAGAGCTGCATTTTTCAGTTTCCTTCCCACACGGGACTGCAGGGAAGCAAAGCATCCATGGAGAGGACCAGGGGCGGCCACTGGGTCCTTCCCACCTCACTGTGGGTTTAGACCTATCCTTGGCATTATACACTATTAACCAGAGCTCTCGTTTCAATGCCACAACACATGGGTTTTCCTCTTCCAAAAACTCAAAACATTAGGACTGCCCAACAACTGACTGGCAAGAATAGTAGGGATGTAATACCAGAAACTCCAGAGGAAGAATTACATGGTCAGGAGCCTGCAAGAGGAAAGACCTTTCACAGCCATTTGAGCAAGTCCTGGCACCAGATTAAAGCCGGGTATCAAGTGCACTCGTAATTCCATCCCTTGCAGGGAGGGGAGGACTGCGTTAGCACGAGACGAATTGCTGTTTGCAATGGAAGCCAGGGGGCTGCTCTGGGAAACAGGTTTGTTTTGTTTGGGGTTTTTTTTGGAAGATGAAAGATGTCTCAGCTGCAAAGGGGGATTCCTCAAAGGACACAGATCCTGCTGCCGGAGGAGCGGGCTGTGCCACACTGCTCAGAATCTGTCCCCACATCTGCTCCAGCCTCCGCAGAAAAGGGCTCTTCAGGGTCGTTGTAATTCACACTTCCCAGTCAAGGATCCTGGGCAAAGTGCTGGCCAGGAGCTCTCCTTTCCAGCCTGCTTTGCACTTATAGAAACATCTGAAAAAAAAGAAAGATTTTCTCCTAAAGAAATGTGGCCTACAGCTGAGGATTAACATTGCTGGTCACCCCACTGAGCCATATGGGGAGGATCAATGGGTGACTCGAGCCAAGAATCCCTTAAACTTCTGGTTTTACATTTATAAAGACAGGTGCAGGGTGAAAATCCTGCAAAATTATGGTGCAAAAGATTTTGCAAATTAAGTCCATGTGGATGAGGTGAGGAGGGATTCCCTTCCATGTTGGAGGGAAGATCAGAGCAAAACATCCACCTGCTTGCTCAGACGCAAGTGAGAAAATAGTTCAGATGTTTCACTGCACTAAGCTGAGTTCGGGGCAGCATTTCCATGGATCCCAGCAGGGTTTGGAGCAGAAATCATTTCCCGAGCACAAGCCAAAGCATTACTCGACGTCTGGCACTTCTGCCAAGGCTGGGAGCAGCCTGGCTCTGGGGGATGCTGGCCTTGAGAGCTCGGCAGAGATTTGTTTTCTGCATCCAGCCTGGATTAAGTCCAGCAAGCAGGACAAGAATAACAGCTTGCAGAGCATCCTGGAAGAACATGGGTTTCCCATTTTGGAAGAAATTCTGCTCTACCTTAAAGAAGGAAAAGGCAATTTTCTTCTCAGCTCTGAGAAATATCAGTCACAGCATGGAAATTCAGTTAAATTATGAAAGAGCAAGGCAGAATTTTACAATAAACACTGACTGCACACACATGCACATACACATCGGCCTCTCTTTCACTGATTACAATTAGTGCTATCCATTTCTACTCTCTTCGGATCAAAGTGTTTTACTTCTGTCTGTTCAAAAGCCTCTTTTGATCTTTGGTGTTAAACTTTGACTGAAAGCTTTAGGGAAGGAAATTCCTCCACGAGTTCAACACTTGGCACACCAAGCTGTGAACAAGGCACCTAATAAACAGAATCATTCCTCCTAGTGAACGTGACAAAGGTCCCATTAAGCAGCAGATGTTAAGACTAGCCCAGGAGCAGTTTAGGAGCACAGTGGACACTTGGTTTCAGCCACTTCAGGCCATCACTTTGATGCATGTCACTCCTGTGGTGGCACCGGGGAGAGGTCCCAGGGAAAGGGCCAGCGGTGGGACAGCCACCACCCTGTCCCCTGCCAGCACAGACCATTAGACCACCCTTACTCTGCATTTTTTGACTTTGATTGCCAATATTTTTGCAGGTAATTATTTGTACAAAGACAGAATTCATAAAATACACTAAAAGACAATCTTTATAATGATAAAGCATTTGTTTTATATATTATATGGTATTTCTTGGGCTTATATTTTGTGCTGGCAAAGTTTGACAAAGTAACAGGTCTATCCTGGTCCATCCCTGGGATGGAAAGTGCAGGAACAGAGGCGGCAGAGCCACACTGGATAGCAGGATGGTTTTTAATGGGACTATAGTGTGGGCTTGGACCTGTTGTATGTACCCTGCTGTCAGAAGCACCCGCAGAACTATAAAAAAAAAATATTGAAAGAGGAAACCTCACTGCCTGCCTTGTGCTCAACTGTCAGACACAAACAGCTCACATGTGCCATCTAGTGATGCTGGTATTTCATAGATCAGGAAGTTTTCCGAGCATGAGCAAAAATACTCTGGCAGGTTTAAGGGCCTGAAGGCACGAGGACGGCCACCGGCGAGGCTGCGCAGGTACACGGTGCTTCCCAGGCACAATCACCCTGTTTGGGTGCCCCTGGCATAAGACAAAAATAAAAATTCAAACAAAGCAAGCACACACCTGAATTTTCCGAACATAGTTACTGGGCTTGTGTTCAAACCCTTACACTCTTACATGCACATAAAATACACCTGGCATAACTAGAAACTGAATAAATGGAAGGCTTGCTCAAATCTGAAGAAAACTCAAGATTAAAAAAAAAATATGTTAATGAAAGATGTTCTGGGACCATTATCCAAGGGAAGAGCATGCATGCAGATCAAAGCCTTGGGATTACACAGGATTTATAAGGGCAAAGTAACAAGGCAGCCAAAGAGCAGACACTGGGATTACCATTTTAATTACTGGAAGTGGATTCGAGGGCACAGACTGCAGGAGGATGTGGGAATAACCATTAAAGAAAAAAATGAAAATATCTTGTGCCAATACACTTACTGCTGCATTTGTCACCCGGGTGTGGAACAAGTTGTACAGTTTCCCGTCAGGCTGGGTAGGAGATGGGCAGCGAGACAGCGCGGAGCCAACAGCCTCTCCTGTGCTGATGGGCTCGAGGCTGTTTTGTGCGGCGAGGGATGGAGAACCCCGGCACTCACTCTAAGTGTTGGCAAAGTGGCGCTTCCTCAAGAGCTTCTTAAAAATCAATGGGGCGAGCAGCAGATCCTCCACTTTCCAACAGCCCTGAATGACTTGTCTCCTGACTGCAGACAAACACATTTCTTCAAAAGACAGATGAGTCTGTTCTAAAAACATTTAACACGAAGATTTTTATGAATTATATAATTAAAAAGCACTTGCTCTCTAAGACTGAGTTATTTCCGCAAATAACTCTTTTAAAAAGGCCAAGAAGAGGCCACGGTGAACACACGCATTAACCATTTGCTCCTGCACAATGAAAACTACTGAAAGGAATTTGATGAGCCCCAGCCTTGCTTGAAGTGTAAATATTCAAATAACCACAGGATTCAGTTGTGTGAAAATTTCTGGTCTGGGAAAGCCAGGTCTGCTACAAAGCAACACAAAAAATGCACTGGGCAGAGCTGGGACAAGGGTATTGAGTCTGACTAGAAAAGCAGAGATTCTCAGGAAGCATTCCAAAGGACATCTGCCCATCCCTCTCCACTGCTGGCCGGTGAGCCACGATGGGCCCCTTCACAACACCACCTGCTCTACACTGGGCCAGGAAGCAGAAGCTCCAAGGTCTTTCAGGTCGCACATCTCACACATCTCGTGCACAGGGAGGTGCAGTGATTTTAAGCCAGCAGATAGTACCTGGTTTTCCAAGAAGGGACAGACTTTGTAAAGGCCTGGAAAACAGCCATTTCAGACTACAATCTGCAACCACTGGATATGGATTTCTGCATTCATGGAGTCCAGCTGAGAGGAGTAACATTCCAAAAGCTTTTTTATACCTCTGAAGAAAGCGTATACGCCAAGAACTACGAGCTATTTTGTCAAGTTTGAGGGTCGAGAAAAAGAAATACATTGGTGCAAATAATGCTGTTTCCCTTGTACTTAGTTCTGACACTGTACCCACAGCAGTGCATACATATTGCCACCCCCCAGATGGAGGCAGGGGGCCCATATAATCTGATAGAAGCCGATCCATGTTCACAAGCTACATGCAGAGTTGGAACTTCAGCACACAGTTCGGAACAGGTCGTGTTTTGTGACTCCAGTTAATCAACTTCATTGTGCTTTTGCATTAACCCTTCACCAGGCAAAGCCTCCTCCACAGAAGATGTAGGGATAAAAGCTCTCCAATGCCCTAAAAATCCCCCAAAGGCATGTAATTGTTTTCCTGCAGCTGGTACAGAAAACTTCTGGACTGTTTGCTGTACCTTAGCTGATATTTCTCAAAGCTGTCCATGCCAAATTATTCCTAAATACAGCACAGTGGCATTAGGACCCCGTGGTTTAGTCAGATTAATTGTCCACGCACTTTCAGAAGTTTGGCAGCTGCTTCAGTTTCTTATTGTGAAACTGTCATAATCAATAGATCATCAGTTTCCCTCAGGGTCTTTGCCAAAGCACCTACATCATCTGTAGTGTTTGTTGCTACTGGGATAATCACAGGTTTTAGTGAGGCAGGCACTCCTCTCAAAAGCCGCATTTCAATACTTCTCTCGACTGCCACCCCGTCTGGATCGTATTCCGTAATCAACACATAAGCCATCTCCGTATGCTGCGCTAAATTAACATCCTCCTTCAGTGTACACCAATTTCCAACGGACATCACCAATTCAACAGGTTCAGCATATGCTGTTAAAAGTGCTGCATACAAGCACCAATATAACGTAGATGCAATAATACATCGCCTGTCAGGACCTCTGACATTTTGCAGCTGAGCATACCCTCATTGTATCTGATTAGCTTTGGTTATAGGGCTTAATAAATCTTTTACATCTATTAAAAAACACAAAAGATGCAGCAGCGCTATGGCAAGTTAGCAAAATCCATGCTGGTATTCCTGTCCCACTCTTCTGCTGAGACATCTCTAAAAATCTCTTTAACTCTTCCAGAGTACAAGGACACGCGATCTGCTCCCCTCCATCTGCTTGTTCTCGCTGCCACATTATTTGTGCGGGGGGTTGTGCTCTCATCACCTCCCTGCCTTTTAAGGCAGGATCCATTTTAAACTCAGTATCAGAGTCTGAGGATTCACTCCAAATACTTCCATCCCATTCTTCAGGAGACACAAATTAGTTTTCTAATCTATAGAATACCAGGTGGATGCAGAGCCCGCAGAAATATAATTTCAATTTTTTCCTCTAACTTCTGTTTCTTCATGTAACTGCTTCTGCAGCTGCTCAGTTTTCAAGGACAGTAACAGTTCAGCAGCTTTCCTACATTGTTTCCTCAGATCTTGTTTTTGTCTATTCAAGCTTTTCCCCTCCTGACAGGCGGCTTCCAGGCAAGTACTTCACATTTTTCAAATAATTCCCTTTGCACAGTCCTTGGCCACCGTTAGCTGTTCTTCCACAGCTTTCCAATCATGCCAATTAACACAAGCCTATTCCTCTTAGAATTTAGGACTTGGAATCACCCCACATCTCGGTAAATAATTAGTGATACCACCTGCCATCCCACTTCTGACAACAATTTGTCACAGAGAAGTGATTCAGGGTTCTGCTTACCACAGAACAATGTTTAGAACACTCAAAGAAAAGTGCGACTTCAGAGAGTTCGGTGGCAGGCTCACTCTATTATTTACTGCACGAAGGAAATGTGCCAAGCCCCATGTTGCTTACCTTCTCTCCGGGGGCCTGATATCTGTTCAAGAAGCAAACTTTCAGGCAACAGAATTCATAAATAATTTAATGGAGTAGAATAGCATAAGGGCTGGCTTGAGCTGGGTACCTGCACAGAGGTCCCACCAAACACAGAAAACCATTGACTTTTGTATCTTTACAGACCATGATTGAGTCCAATAACAATACTTGAGTCTGGGGTCTTCCTGCTTCTCACTGGATCTTTTCCACTGGTCTCAGATGGGCCTTGGTTTTGTTTAGCTATAGACATTGGTTATGGTCCATAGCCTTGCTGGGTCTGTTTAGTCTGAACGAATCCTTTTCTTCTCAGCAAAGTGCAAAACAGGCCCCATTTTGCAGATGTCTCTCATGTCTTTGCATTAGCCTTGAAGTCATTATTTTCTCGCCAGTCAATTCTGTTCTTCCTAAGAAAGTACATATTAGATCTTATCTTACAAATGTTCACTGTAGTCTGTAGCAGTTTTGGTAAATATGAGTAGAACTTTATAGTTCAAGATTTCAGCAAATTCAACTTACTAAGTAACATGAAGCAGAGAGTGTATTAAAAAAAAAATCACACAACCTTGTAATTCTAGGTGATTTATTCTGTTTACTATGCATTTGCTTAAGCTAAACAATTGATACGAAACTTAAACTGCGCTCATCCACTGATCCCTGAGTGGTAAAAACCATCGCCATACAGCCATGCTTACTTTGATTACAATGTGTAACACAAACCTCACGAGGAATGATGCTTTACATAAGAACTATCTGATCACTCACACGGATGATGTGATTGGGGGTCAATAACCCCCCGAGTCTCCCTCTCCTGACCTTCAACAGCACCCACCTGAAGGCATTTCCTACGAGCACCACAGCTCGCAGTGGCTCCCAGCTCCATCCCCAGTGCGGCCCAGGGCCTGAGACACAGAGCAAAGGAGAAGGAACAAAGCCCTGACATCAATTACTGGGAAAAGATTACACCCAACAGCTTGGAGAGCGGCACACATTGGTCCCGTTAGCACCAGGAGCCATCCCAAATGTCGGTTTTAACGGGGGCCACCCAGTTTTGCTCTCTCGGGAAAGGGTACGGCGGGACAGGCCGGTGAGGGAGCGGTGCCCGGCACAGACAGCCGGTCCTGCTGGGTGTGTAAGTGCTCTCGGTGTGGGGCCGCCTGCGGAGAAACACGGCGGGCTGAGGCGGGAGACATGGGCCACGGAACGGGCGATCGCAACCGCCAGGAACCGCAGCCCGGCGGGGCGGGGGACGGCGGCCGCTACCGGATCCTGCCCGCCCCCCGCAGCGGGGCTGCCGGGACGGGAGGGCACCCCCGGCCCCGTCTCACCTCCCCTGAGCCCGGACCGTTTCCTGGTGCCGCCACGGACCCGCCGAGCGGAGAGAGGGGGACGAAGAGGCCCGAGGCAGCGGGGGCGCCACGGCCGAGTCCCCGCCGGCCCAGGCAGCGCAGGGGCGGGCTTCGGCCCCGGTGGGGACAAGGCCCGGGGAAACGGGAACGGCTCACGGGAGGGAGGCGACGGCGGCTCCCCAGGGGTCCCGCCGCTGCATCGCGGGACGGGGCGGGGGTGGCGACAAGGGGAGGTCGGGGGGCGTCCGCGACACTGGCATGGGCAGTCCCGGACCCCCCACCCGGCTCCGCCTGCCAGGTCCTCCCGCTTCCCGGCAGCCCCCACGCCGCCGCTGCTCACGTGAGCCCGCCGGGAGGAAAGGCGGAGGGGGCGTGGCGCGTCACGTGGTGGGGCGCGGGGAGCGCTCCCTCGCTCTGCGCCCCCTGGCGGCGGCGGGCGCGGTGACGGGCGGTCCCCCCGAGCCGCTCAAGAGCGCTGAAGTGGCTTAAAACGCGTCTCCTTCGCAAGCGGTTAAATATCCAAATTTCAGTATCGCGCTGCAGAAGAACCACCCGCCCCTCGGGTGTCAGTCGCCATTTCTGCTGCATGCTGAGGGATTATTTGATAACTTCAAGTGGAATTAAGCTCGGGCAGGACACAAACCCATCACCGATAATTACCTACAAGTCATTCCCGGCACGGGCAGCCTCAGACGTGCAGATGCGGAATTCAATAATTCAATTTTCCTGCACAATTATTTCAGAGTCCCCTCTCCCCAGGCACCCCAGACCCAGGGCACCCCCAGCATCCCCTGGCTGCTGCCGGACGGGGCAGGTTTGGCGCCGAACCTCTCACACTCTGTGCGACTTACTGCTTTGGTACATAATTCAGTTTTCCACCTCAGCCGAGCATCGTGGTGCTGGTTTTTGACCTAAACCAGCAGGTCAGAGCATGGGAGTCAGAGCTCAAATTTCCCCAGTCTCATACAAACTCGAACACCCTTTAACACCTCTGAAATCAGAGAAATCTATCAGAAAATCCCGCTCCTTCACCACACTACAAAGGAAGCAAAAGCAATTTCTCCTTCCAGCCCTTTGCTGGCCTCAACTGTTCATGCTGTTATGAGCAGGAATGGCGGCTGGCCAAGCCAGGCTGTGACAGAGGCGGCTCCTGGGGACGGGGCTGGTGGCAGCAGGTGACAACTCTGACACCTTCCAGACAGGGGTCCCAAACAGGGACACCAAGAAGCTGCACCAAGGTGCCTCCATATTGCACAGCAGCAGAACCACTATGGAGTGTTACTTATTTGCCTCCTTTTTTCCTTTTTTTTTTTTTAATTTTTCCTCTAATAGGAGCAAAATGAGTTCCGTACTACCAGCTGAGGTGCACACAGCTACTTCTGACACTGGTAAAAACCAATCTTGCGGTTCTTTGAACGTTTGCCTGGCATCTTCCTGAAGCACTTGACCTACATCTTCCTCCTACTCTTCCTTTTGCTTCTGTATATTCAAATTAACTACTTAAAGGAGTTATCTGTTTTTCTGTGCTTAACAGTAATACAGTCTCTAATGATATGGGGAAGATCCTTACAGATCAATCATGTTTTCAGTCCGTGACATCTACCATATACCTTATTTATACAGAAAATTCTCCGTTTAAACTACCTCATGAATTGATGAGGCCCTTTTATACCACCTTAGTCAGATTGAAGATTTTAACTGAAACTTAAATACATGGTCTTTGCAGGCTGTAGGACCCAATGAGCAGTTTCTATATGATTTGATCAAGAATGTTTAAGCAGAGCTGGACACAACCTCAGTCTTTGCAGAAGTGTGGCTGTGTATCAGGCTCCAGCTGCTCCAGCTGACTCAAAACACGTGTCTAACAGGAAGATGGCAAGAGCTCCTTTCATCCCCCCATCTCTTGCCGCCCTGCTTCTATATCTTGTGTCAGATTACTCCTGGCTGAAGGTATGTGGGCTTGAACGGAGAGCTCCCAAATCCACTGCAGATGATAGCTGTTATAAGAAAAACTTCCACCAGTTTCATGCTGAGGCTGGCACTGATGGGTCTGTTTGTGGTACTGAGCACATGTTCCCCAGCCAGCACCCAGTCACTGTATTGCCTGCTTTCTGCATCGACAAGATGTATGTCCTGTCACCCTTTTCTGATGTGTCATGTGCTTCATAATAAACGTCAAGGGCTACCAGCTCATAGAGTGACTTCTGGTAAGCCATTTACCTTATTTCTACAGGCAGCACCCACCAGCCAAGAACTTATAAGGGCCAAGTGCATGAATTTCTCAATGTGTGTGACCGGCTGAGGTGGGAAGAGGTGCCAAGCAAAAGACCAGCCACCACTACGAAAGGACTTAGTTTTGATCTTTGCAGCATTCATCAACGGGAGAAGAACCCCATCTCATCAGATCTCTGCCCTGGACAAAACCGGAGCTCCACAGTTCGTGCCCAAGGATGGCACAAAGCGCCAGCGCCACCACCACCTCCTGGGCTGCCTTTTCGCCCCTTGGTCCCAGACGTGTACACAACAGTGGGGAAGAACAGGGCTCTGCAGCTCCCAATAATAGACAGGGGTACCTGACACCCCTCTGAGCAGCAGCAGCCTGGGACGCTGCCTGTTGTGACCACCCAGCACTGCTGCTTTTGTCATCAGTAAAATATGCAGTTGCACCTTTGCAAAACTGACTTCCCACATGCATTGGGCACAGCGAACAGCTTTTACAGTCTCCCAAGTCAGGAGTCTGCTGGTGTTGGCACTGTGGTCTGTCCAATGCTGTTTACTCCGTTACAAGTAAGCAGTTTGCATTAATGGTGTGCATGGCCTTAAATATCGCATGTTGCAGAAGCATTTAGACTAATTAGCAAAATCCACATCAGAAAGTGCACGTTTCTGTTACCCCTCCCATTTCATTACGAATACAAGATCAAGAGGGTAAAGACCAGCCTTTCAAAGGTGACCAACACTTAAGTACCTTGGCAGTCTGGCCTGGAGCAGTGTCCCTGTCAGAGCCAGGATCCTCTCAGGAAAATATCTGTTGCAAATACTGGTTTTGTTCTTACAGACACAAACATCCTATGTCTTTGGTAGCAGCCCTGTTTGCTGATGTGGGGAGAAGTAACCTTAGCAAGGAACAGAACAAAGTCACAGAGCCTAAGAAAATCAATTTGATCTTCTGAATACACCTGAGAAGCACAACCTGCTACCGGAACCCACTGACCCAAAGCTCAGCCAGGGCCAGAGGAGGGTATTTGGAACAAGAAGGGTATGAACTTTTAAAGTGTTTCTATCGAGATAGTTCCACAAGATGGAAACACACGATACCACAAAAGCCATGAAGTGCCCTGATGTACAATGGAAGAACTATTCCCATGAGAAGACCGTAGGCGTGCGCATTGCTTGGCCCAGGCATGTCTTCTAGGTCAAGCAGTGGGTGTCATTCCCTGACCAGTAAACGCATCCTGTAGTCGCGGCCGCCTTTAGCTGTGTACACGGCAATTCTGCCCATCCCATCAACTGACCACCTATGAAGAAAAGTTAAAGCGTTACCGGTAGTACAGAGTGACACGTTTGGACCTGACTCCCCTACACAGAAGTGGCAGAGCAGAATTTGTGCAGTTCTGGTTTTGCTGACAGAAGTAGGAGGCTGGATTTAGCCAAGCAAGCACTTTGCTGCTCCAGGAGCATTCTCATGTGAAGTGGGTCATGTTAGTCTAAACTCAGAGTACCGTGCAACGGATGTGTTATGCCGGCATGGTGATGATCCCCTTCCCAGGCTACTTGGTGTTCAGGATCTTGGAGAGGAGAGCAAAAGCTATCCACTATTTCCTAAAGAAAAACATGTAAAGGGTCATTTTATTTTGACGTTTAAATATTTGGTTTCAAGACAGATGCATTTGGAAATACAGAATTGCTTTTAAACTCTGCATTTTGCCCCGTTTTTGAGAGGACTTTGGATCTGTTGCTCAGCAAGACAGATTAGCTCTCTTCTGGGCATCTCAATTGCCTTGCCAGGGCCTGGGAGCTTCCACTGACACCAGCGTGGAATCAGCATCCCCTGGTGGGTTCTTCCAGGGATCCCAATACTTGTGGTGATGACATGTTCAGTGGCCACAGAGCCAGCTTGACCCTCATCTGCATGTTCATTAAAGCTTGTGAGGGCAGCTGAACACTGGACAAAGCATAGGAGTGGACAGTACTGTCATTTTAAGTAATTTTCCTTATGAAAGATTCTTTCACTGGTATCCTTAAAAATTACATGAAGGTAATTCTCAATAAGACCTCTATAAATGCCCTGACTACTTGCTCTTTGCTGACTTTCTCACTGCCAATAATTACCGTGGTTTGCCCGTCTCCCAGCAGAATCTTTCTTACTTTCCTAATTAAAATTCCTTTGTGGCCATCATCTAAGAACTTGTAATCCAAAAAACTCAGGCCATTGCACAAACCAGATCCAACTCATACCTAACGTAAGCCCATTGCAATGGAGTTGACTGTTACACCCAAAACCAAAGAACCAAAGCCTGTGAAGAGCTCCTGGGCTCCTCCAGCCTGCCTTTCACTGGGATTGCTCCCTAGCAAACCTCCCCAAGATTTATAGCAATGTAGTTTTTGAGGAGCTAACCTGGGCTTTAAATACTTCATTTCCAAGGGCACATCCTGCTATTTCATCTGCATTTTGCTTGTCCCCACCCTTAACTGCTGCTCCACATGATGCACTAATGAATGGTGGCATCCTCAGTGCTAAACCCCTCCGGCATCACAAGCCGTGACCACCTTAAGCCTCGTTTGGCTAAGCTTGCTATATTTTGCTGGTTTAACCTTTCTTCTCCAACACCCCAAATATTTTTTGCCCTTCTCACAACTCTTAATTAGCTAAGGAAAAAACCCCAAACCCCAGTGATGCCCAAACCTGAACACAACCACTAGTGAAGAATATGTAACATCATGTGGTAGTGGGTAATACCATGAAAATGCCCATTTGTCTGGATAACTAATATTCATTCCAAAATCATGCAACTAACACACCACCCTAATGCCAATTATTAGCTTCAAAGGCAGCAGCACAGACTAATGCTGCAGACAGATAATATCAGACATCCCTATATTAAAGCAAACGCAAATTATTTAATTACATTTCAGATTCACCTGGAGAATTCTGGCTCTCCCGTTTATTCTGCTGGTCCCCATGTGTCATGGGAATGGCATCAGCCGCCTTCACCCATCCTGCCTCCATCCCAGATGTCATTGCTGCCTATTTGCCAACCCAGTCTGGTGACACCACGCCTCGGCTGACAGTCAAGTCCACCACTGCAGCATATTCTAACAGCAGCTGCTGGCTATACTCAGGTGAAAATAAGACTCCTGGGGAAGAGTTAATCATTCAATTTGGAGATTTAAAAAAACCAACAACCAAACAGACAAAAAAACACCAACCAAACAGTCTCTCACCCAGGTTACAATGGGGTTCTCATCTGAATGCTATTAATAAAATTAATGTCAAAGATGTTTAAAGCGATTTGGGCTGTAAAGTTGCAAGATATCTTCCGATTCAATCCATTTTTCACAAGGCATTTTATTTTTCAGTTTAGCAGCATTTCAGCAGCTCTCAGGGAGTTTTGTCTAGCTTGTTTCATAGAATAACATGTTGCAACACATGCTGATTGCGTGGGGGTGACTGGCAGTCTGTACTGACTAATCCATGTGGGTCTTGCTGGAGAAACCACTCAGGTCAACGGGAATTGTCCAAACTGAAACCAGCTGCTTGTTCAAGCTTTTCCACCAGCCTGGTTCATTTAAAGGATTAACTGGCATTTGCTTTACCTACTGTCAGAAGATCTGCCCTTCTTACAACTGCTTGTGTTTCTGGATCTTTCTGTTCTATGAAGAAAACCCCTAGGGAACCACCCCCAACCCTATTCCTGGCCGGTGTCCCACGATGAGGAACAGAATGGTGAGAAGCAGACAGACCGTGCTGGAGTCCTGCACCACAGGAATTGTGTGGAAATGCAGAGAATGGGTATAGTGCAGCTAAAAGCAAATATCTGCATAAAGCATATTTACCTTTAATTGCCAAGAATAAATTCTATGAATGTTTTTGTGTGCCTTTTCCAAGGTTTCTGGCTGGAGTTCTTTACGAAGTGACTGTAGGTCTTTCAGCACAATTCTGTGCATCTGGTTTCATTCATTAAAGAGTTTGTTTCCTCATATGATAAAACCAAATCTGGCAGTTGACATCTCCATGCAGGGCATGAGCAGTGCCAAGACGTCGCCAAAGCTACTGCAGTTTGTAGTTGGATCTAGATGAAATATTCCACAAGCTTTTCTCCTCTTTCTTGGGTAGGAATTCATTGCTCTGTGCAACAGCAGATGAACAGCAGTAGTAACTCCATGAACTCATAAACCAGCCATTCAGCTCCTCTCTGCCAAAACACTGTTTGTAAGAAAACCTCGTGCAATGGGGATGAAAGCAATGCAGAGCTATAAAAACATTACAAGGCTTTACATAAAGTGCTGCAAAAACAAAGACTCTTGTTCATAGTCTTAAATGGCACATCCTATAGAATTCTACAGGACTGAATGATGCTTATTCATGTGATGGTTATTAAGCCAGCAGAAACTTTGTAGTCACATTAAATTTTACAATTCCCTCCAATACTTGGATGTCAAAGGAACTCTCAGGGCTTTGAACTGTACATTAGGAGTGGCTGATATATACATGATATAAATCTTTAGCTTAAAGGGCTCTCCTGCAATTCCCTCTGCTCACTTGGAGTGGAATACACTGTCAAACAGAGTCAGCACAAGGTCTGCATTTCACTTAAATCCCCCTTAAATTGTGAAAAGAAAAGGATATTGGGACTTAGGCAAAGCAGCAAATTTCACTCTGAAAAAATACCACCAATAGCTTAGGCATATCCAACACATCACCCAGACCAGCCTGTGGAATAACTGGGGACTGTTTCCCCTCTTCTCCCAAATATTTTGGCTGAAGTTTTTAGAGGACCCTCAAGGAATTACTCAGCCTTACCCCTTGGACTCATTCTAGGAGGAATGCATAAGGAAAATATTTCCGTTGTGGGGAGCATACTCCATTAGGTCTCCATGAAATGCCAAGCCTAAATGTATAAATACACCACTGGGAATAGTCACCGAGACAGTAAATTGTAGTCCTATATTTCTCAATAAGACCAAAATCCACATTTTCAGCTCATCATGCTGAACTTTATAACAGACACTGAAACCTAGGAATACCTGTTCCTGAAGAGGGAGCAGAAGTGTGTCATGCAACATATTCATCCAGTGGGGAATAATGTGGATTTACAGTCCAAAGACACCCATCAGTTGCTTAGAAGCACACAGAAATACATCATGCACAGAACCGATGAGTGGACAGCGCAAAATAAGGAATATCTTGCAGAAAACTGTTAGGACCTGAGTTGGGTTCCTGCCTTCACCTCTTCCCAGAGACAGAGCAGAGCAGGCAGTGGGTCTGCGACCAGGGAGACGCAACTCCTGGCCACAGCACCACCCCATAGGGGACACTGGACCATCCGCTGGACCACACGTGGCTGCAGCACACCTTGCTCCTTCCCTGGAGCAAGAACAACTGGAGGGGTCACCTACCCACTTTCAGACGTGCTTGAGGATGTCCAGCACAGACATGCCCAATCCCTGCCCCAAAACAGGGCCCAGCACCACGATCTGTGCCCAGTCTTGCAGCAGCCCAGGTGATGATCCCATACAGGATTGCTGCCAACCAAGCAGCCCCCTTTCTTTCCTCTCTCCTCTCTTTTTTGATTTCCCAGCAAATTACTGGGAAGTCTTCTTTAAAGGAGATCAAGTCCATGCAGGTTATTTGTAAACAAAAATGTGGCAAAAAGCTGGATTGCAGCTTCATTGACAAGCAGGGATTTGGTTGGCATGAAAATCCTACCTCCAAGCGCTGAGGGACAACGGAGTCATTTTTCCTGTCGCAAGTGCTGTGGCTAGAAAGCTCTCTAAAATATGACAATGAAAAAGTTCCAACTGATTTCCCTTGTTTTTTGAGTTTTCAGAGATCAATGGGAAGAGCGGATTAGGTTTTTCCCTTAATTTTTTTTTTTTTTAATTGGTCCTGACTGATCCACAGGGCATCACTACACACATCAACTTTTCCGTTTGGTTCATGTAAAACGTATTTCTGTCACCCAGTCACCAACAACCAGCCAAAAGCAGGTCATGACAAAATGCATCTCTTAGTGAATCTTTTGACAGAAAGATTACATGAACTCCAAATCACATGAAAATGTTTTGCCTTCACAGATCTCAGCAGCTGCCTTATTTTTGTTTTCACATCATAAAATTCTGCCAATTATTTTTAAAGAGAAAATGAGCCCAATTAGGAGAATGAGAAAGGAAGAATCTAAAGACTGACACATACAAGTTTGACCCACGCTGTCAGAACTTGTACTTAATGGGTTTAGGTCCATTAACCATTTGTACAAGTCCTAACCGAGCCCTTTGTGCTCCAGCTCTCCAGGAGATGCACCACAGCTCTGCGGTAATGTCAACTGAAACCAAGCCAAAGCCCCAAACTTCCTTTCACAAAAGATATAAAAACAGATACTACAGAACACCTGTGTAAAATAGTGTACCCCCTTTGCTTTGCTTTTCTCATGGGGAGCAAAGGCGAAATTTAAGTCGTCGTTTCTCTATAGATGAATTCAAAACAGGCTAGTGAGAAGAATAAGAAACTTGGAAGCAATTATCAGAGTAGGTGTCCAATTCATCTTTTGGACAAAGTCAGCAGAAAAGGTAAGTGGATTTTTCCCCATGCACTAAACATGGTTTATTATGCTGGACGTAAAGGATTCCTGCAGAGATCAAAGCCTGATGCATTATACAGAGACATCCACTGAGGGTTTACCATACCTGCCATGAGATGCAAAACCAAGTTCCTGTGGTCAATGGAGACCTCATGACCTCTCACAAGAGTTGACCACAGCATCCTGGTCTAATACCAATCAGTTAATTACATGTTGGCTTTAAGGATCATCTGCCGTGTGAGCAGACTAAGGGAACCTCTCCTGTCGGGTCCAGGGAGCCCCACCAAC
The DNA here is from genome assembly GCF_037038585.1 of Patagioenas fasciata. Classification (NCBI taxonomy): domain Eukaryota; kingdom Metazoa; phylum Chordata; class Aves; order Columbiformes; family Columbidae; genus Patagioenas; species Patagioenas fasciata. The sequence continues at coordinate 10,387,566 of NC_092533.1, read as the reverse complement.
CCTTATTGGCACTTGGCTTTCAGTGAGGAATGGTACAAGGGATAGGTGTTGGATTTTAGCTGATTAGGAGCTATTTAAGGCAACCTGTAGGTAGATTTGGACCTCACAGGAAAGAAGCTGCATTTGAAAATTAATACTGAGCATGATTTCCCTGTCCATGCACCCACAGCACCAAGAATTGTACCTGTAGATAAACTGACCTCCATTCGCTGCCTCTTAATCAGGCCTGAGCTTTCTAAATGTTGTAATTGGCAATACCCCAAAAGCAGCTTTCCTGAATACAGTCGCTTTCTTTTTGTAAAGTGCGTCACTAAGGAGAAAACGAATGGCAAGTTCTTCCTTTGAAGCCGAGATTCTGAGGTGAATAAATATGAAAGTCCTTTCAATGCTGTTAAGACATACATACCTCCCAAATATCATGGCAACAGAATCAAAAAGACCCTTCTCCGCTTGCAAGGGCCACATGCACTCTCTGCCTAAGTGCAGGTCCTGTCCTGAGCAGCAAAGGGGTCAAGGGGTGAAGGGGGTGACCCTGGTGAAGCCAACAGCTTTACCACCGATTTCCACAGGGCTGTAATTCCACCAAAGTCCCAGTGTTGACAGCACAGTGTAAAATTAGTTAAGGCCAAAAATTTTATTCTATTTGCATATATCCTACTGTGGCTGAAGAGAAGCTCTACATATATTCAGCAGAAAATAACTGCTATTTAGTGGTTTGGGTCATTCTCAAGACAAACTCCTAAATATTTTTGTAACCGTGGCTCCAGGGAGATACCAGTAACACTCCCATATGAAAGATCTTTACAGAATCATTTACGTTCCTTGGTAACAATTTTATTAACTTCTTTCCGCCACCATTAAGAACATGAGCAGAAACATATGGATGCTCCACAGAGAGTTGTATGCTACTATAATCACATTTAATTAATGTTTCAGCTCTCTATCCTATAAGTCATATATACAATAGAGTGTAAAATTCACAATAGCTTTGCTCTTATAGCTTAATTCAAATTTTGACCAGAATTCATACAGTTCTTTCAATAGTTTGTAACAAAATATCATAGAAACAGCTAGTAGGTATCTCAAACATCTATCTGTTTGCAGTTTCATTATGCTTCATTAGCTCCAAGCTATTTTTAAAAATAGAGAAAATAAAAAAGAAAAAGAGTAGTTAGCTTAATTGATCTAAAAGCATTTATTTTCATCTTCTGCTCTTTGTGAGGGTTATGCTCTTGCTTTTTCAGATGTGGTTACCTTCATTTTTCTTAGAATAGCTCCTTGTTTGCTCTCTCTCCCCTGTTCACAGGGCAGTTGCTAAATGGAGAGGCAGATGGCTAGAGGAAGATATAGCTTAAATTTAAAAATAAAACACTGAAAAAACACATGAAGTTTTTATTGTTATGGATGAGACATGAGCAGCGGTGTTATTTGAGGCTGCGAGGCTCTTTAAAGCCAGACCAGAGCAACACTCAGGTCCCTTGATGGCATTTCATGTGGGGATGAGGTTCTCCCCGAGGAGAAGACCTGACCACATCGCTTTTTGCCTTTCTGGAGCTGAGACCTTTCACTCCTTCAGCTGCACAGGCAGACATTGGCAGCAGTAAAAGTTACAGAGTTAAATCCAAGTGCATTTCCATTTCCTGAAGGTCTCTCCTACGCCAAGCCATGCACCCAAGGGTGCACATCCAGGCTGCTGCAGGGATCTCCGCAGGAGCCAAGGCTACCAGATAACACAGGCCAGGTTGGAGAGCCCAGTTTTGCCTTTTTTGTCACTAATTTTATGACTCCTTCCTCTCTTAAGCGAGCAAGAGGGGACCTCGCAAGCAGCTCAGCTCCCTGGGGCTTTGCATGGTGTCTGGGAAAGGCAGAACCAGCTGGATTGACTGGACAAGGCTTTGCTTTCGCAGCATAGCCACTATACTATAGCTACTATAATCACATTTAATTTAAAACAAAAAAGTCACAGATTTCAGCTCTCTGTCCTATGTCATTTATACAATATAGCATAAAATTAATAATAGCTTAGTCCGTTATAACTTAATTCAAATTTTGACTAGAACTCACACAATTCGTTCCGTAGTTTGTAACAAAATATCGTAGAAGGAGCTAGTAGGTATCTCAAGGATCTATCTGTTTGCAGTTTCGTTATGCAACAAATATTCCTTGGTGATGCACATGCTGTGGGCCACAAGTGACTCACAGCCAAAGAAAACTCAAACCAAAGTTGCATATGGGGAAGAGGCGCCTGAAATTTGCGTTATTATGTAAAGCGATTGGGATCTATAGTGCTGGAAATCATTCCTGAGAAACCTGCAATACCAGGCAGAGTGCCACAACCCTCATCCCGCTTATGGTCCCTTCTCAGCACTGGCAAGGGGAAATTACTGCTTGTATTTATAGGTACCTTGCTTGTTCTCCTGTGTGGACATAACCCCTGTGAAATCAAGGCACCATCACACAGTAAGTGGTCTCAACCTCCAGCTCTTGCATAGAAGCAGCCATGGACACATCACCCACAGGACATCACCGAAACACACTGAGAGCTGTGAAGGACACAGAAAGGGGGAAAAAATTGAGGATAAACACACAGCATTGCTCATCTCAAGTTTTTAAGGATTAGACAGGAAAGTGAGAGCTGGGCTTTGATCACAAGAAGTGAATGTTTCGCGCCAGAGGGGATGGCACAGAGACCTGAGCAGTAAGCAGGGGATGTCTTCACTGTACATTTCCTTCATGAACTAAAGCAAACCACTAAATAACATAATCACAGCTGTGTGATTAACACACACACACACCCATCCCCACTGTGTTATTGCGAGAGATTATTTTGCCTGGTCATAGCTCTCTGCATTTCCACTTTGCAATAGCCTGAGTATTCAAGAGCACAAAATTCTCCCACAAGCTTTTCCTCATACATTCAAACACCAAAACCAAAGCTTTAAACACAACCCTCCAGTCTTCCAAAGACATCTTACCGTGAAAACCCTACTCATTCAACCAGAGGGAAAATCTGCCAGATAAAGCTACTGTCACACCTGCAGGCTTTTAGCTGGTGAATTGGCAAAGCCAGTATTGATAAGTGGGAGAAAGGAATGACCATGGGGCAAACCTCACAGGAGGATAATTCAGTAGCTGCCCCTGCAAACCAACAGCGAGATGCCACTAGATGGTGACAGTGCCCACAGAAATTAAACTACCCAGGCGAGAACCTCATCTCCAGTGCAAGGACCCTGAGAACTGGAAACACTAGAAATAAATAGTTAGCACTTCTTGTTTGTAAAAATGAGAATTAATTTAGTCTGCGTTATGGTCAAAAGCACCATGAGGAGGTGGTCTAGTGATAAATAGAAAAGTGAGTGAATCCATCTGCTTGGTGTCAGTGTGAAATGAGCTATTTCTACATGGCCCCCATCAGAAGCAGATAAACTTTACCTTCACATGAAATTTATCTTCATTTCTCTGTGCCTGCTCACCTGCACCCCTGGTACCCGCAGGTTGAGACCAAGCATAATCTGGGCTGTGGGATTCACCCATCATTCCCAAATGGAGCTGATAATTTTCCACGGGGCAAATTCGGCTGCTCTGTCCCTTGTGCCCAGCACAGGATGATCCACATGTGAGAGGTTTTGCTGTTGACCTGCCTGAACGCTGCCCTTGTGCTGCTTTTACAACACATGTTTCTGTTCCAAAGTAGCATCTCAGCAGCGTTTTGGCAACCCGTGAAATAATGCTAAATTTGGTAAAAATGGGTGGTTACAGATAATCCGTGAATTCTACAAGCACCAGCTCCAATGAGCAAGAATTGGATTGTAACTGATGACCTTTGTTTTCTTCGTGTGAAAACACTGGTGTTGAGGGATGGTTTTTAGCTGCTTTCTTGGAGTCAGAGTTGTGTGAGAACGAGCAGGTTCACTTACCTGTTTCATCTACAAGTGTGACACATTATAAGATACTAGATTTGTCTGTCATTTTGTATTAATCACCTAAATGACGCATTTAGAAAATGCAAGTTTTTCAATGAAGGGGTAGCAGAGGAGAAACTTTTTCCTGGCATTTAATAATCTTTGTCGTCTCTGATCAAATAAAATTAAGGGCTCGTTTACACTTGGCTGGTTTTCTTGTTACTGTAGCTCTCTCATCCAAAACACCAGCTAAAACATGAGAAAGAAGGCCAATTTGAAAAAAACCCTACAATACCCAGATTATTTAAAAAACCATACGCATGTTGTGACCTGCTGTTTGTTAGACGTGTGCTAGCGCTCAGCTCGCTGCAGCGCAGCGCTGGGCAAAGCTAAAGTGATCACCATAATTACCACAGAGCAGACAGCAAATCCACTTTTTTCCTTCTGTTAAATAAAGCCGCAGCTGTGATGGAGAGAGGGAAACAGCTGGAAAGGACAGAGAACTTGCAGAAACAGCAACAAGATTTGCAGAAGTATGGGAAACATAATATTATTTCAAAGATGGAAAGATTAAAAAAAAACCTGTGGGTAATTCTGAAAAATAAGACGACTATTAACATGTAATTAGTATCTGACTTTGGGCTTTGTTTATCTCCTCCTAAAACCATCAGAAACAAGCTCCTCTCTCCCAAAGCGGCAGCCCCATCGATCAGAGTGTGCAGACCGGGACAAACGCAAAAAACGTAGGTGAGACATTGTCAATCCTAAATTCAGGGCAAATCAGATCGGTCATACCGCTAATGTAAACCACTAACAGCAGAACGGGATGGTAAGGAAGCATGGCCAGTGTTGCGATTGCGATGGAGTATTTCTGCTGCCCAATTGCACAAAGAAAAAACATTTACAAAAACACAATTTGAGAATACAGAAAGAAAAGGATATATTCTCTGACTTGGCAAGCACATCTGCAGCACCCTTCACCATGCTTTTTGGGTGATGCTGCAAACATCATCACCCAGGTTCAGTTTTCTGTTTTGTCAAGCAGAGTTCTCACATAGGAACACGCACACACGTATGTCACTGCGCAAACCGAGACATTCCCATTGCAAATCCCCTTTGCTTAAAGATAGGACAAATTTTACTAATTTCTAAACAAAACCTCATCTCTTTATTTGAAAACAACTCATTTCTAAATGGAAAAAAAAAAAAAAGGCGCACTAGTGAATTTTTTAACCAACAAAAAAAAAAAATCAGGTTTCGATTTTACAGTGAGTGTGAAATACCCAATTCTGACAGTTTTCACTTTCATTATACATTGCATTTATTTGCACAGCTCTCCTCTTACCCAGGCCAGTAAGTAACTGGAAGGTCAAGGTTTCACCTCTTCCAAAACAATATGAACCCTGAGAGCTGAAGCTGCCAGTGCCCCTGTTTAGCACTGGGGTTCCCTCCCTGGGAGGCCCAGAGCTCTCCCGAGGGGACACGGGAGACAGGTGGGGATGGAGGGTGCTCCAGGGGACCCCCCGAGGGTGGAGAGTGTCCTCAGTTCCCAACGCTTCATCTGGTGGGACAGATATGGAAAAAAATTCTGTGTTAGAAGGTGCAAGTAAAAAATATCCCCTTTTGAAATGATGCTCCAGCTTTTTCCTGACTGTACAAGCATTTGTGTGCAAAGACCAGAAGTCCTCTTGTGTACACAGCCACCCACTCCCACCTTGGAAAAAAAAAAAAAAGGCAGCAAAGAAATTCAGAAAGAAAACAAAATTGCTTTGTGTTCCCACCACAGGGCCCCAGGGGGGGAAGGTGGGTGTTCCTCTGTTGTAATATTTTCTGTGTGTTTCCCTGTTTGGTGCCAGCACAAGGTGGGTGTCAAGGTGGGTGTCAAGCTGGGAGCCGGGCAGCAGGGCAAGAGGCACGGATCGCAAACTGGGGTTTCCTGGGCAGAGTTCGCTATATCCACCCCGTTCTTGCTGCACTTGTGCAGCTCGTAGACCTCGGCAAATTATCTGATTGCTACAGGTAACATCTGACCCTGCCAACTGTCGTGATGAAAATTTGCAGCGGCTTTAAAAACCTGACGGGAAAATATCAGACCAATTTGCAGATGGGTAGTTAGTGCTCATGGTCAACACCTTGTGGTCCTTCTTGGAGAAGCTGGGGGTATAAAGGGGTTGGTGTCCCCAGGGGTAGCAGCCAAGCTTGGGGCCAAGCAGACACCTCATAGAGGCAACCAGAAATTTAGGGAAAATGCCATAATTCTTTCAACATTAAAGGCAGGGTTTCAGGAAGAGCAAGTGGCACTCTCAGCATCTGCAGTTCCTCAGCTCAGCCCCACACCAAGCCTGGCACAAGATGGTTCCTGGCCAGGGCCCCACGGCACATCAGGGTGTCGGATGGGGATGCAGCCCATTACCACTGCAGCGGAATAACCAAAGTGCTTGAAAACAAACTGCCTGTGGTTAGTTAAATGGAAAATACACGAGAACCTTCCCTTCCCCAGCACATGCACACACCAAACCCAGTTCCACAGCCAAGCTGCTCCTGTGCCCCACACTTTCAGCAGGGCAGGAGAGGGCCCAGCGCCTTCCCATCACCCACTCGTGTGCATCTCCCAGGGACATGCATTAACAAAAATTCTTGCTATTTTATTCCAGCTAATAATCCCCATCACTTGCATCGTGGTGGGCTCTGCAATTCCCCTCGGCACAACCTCGATGCTGAGCAGCCGTAGAAGCCTTGTCCTACATCGGTTCAACTGAGTGCAAACCTATGTCTGTTTTGGAGAAAACTGCTTTCCATAGTGGCTCAAGCTCACCCACAACAACAGGAGGGCTTCGTTCGTGTAACCTGTGCCACCAAGATGACAATTTTGTTTCCAGACTTACAAAAAACATTCAAATATTGCATCATATAAACAACCTGATTTTCAAGCGTGGGCTCATTTATTCCATCCTAAAACAGATGTGCAGTGGAAGATGGCAACACAAAGGGACCACCAAACAAATGTTTTCTATGAGCAGAGGATTTATCTAGGTTTCATTGAAATAAGCTGCTGTATCCCAGCAGTGAGTGCTTCAAACTGTCAATGATTTCCATGTTTCCCCAGCTTTCTGGGATGCATATGAAAATATGTTGTCATAAAACATAAGCAAAAATTTCAGACTAATTAAAGGGATTTTGTCTGGTTAGAATCATATCTTGTTTTTAAAAAAAGGTATCTCCTTGCCTGTGTGTTCTAAATAGCATCATAGATTATTAAAACAGAAAGACGTTTTACAAAGCTAATTTACACGACGCCATTTATTGTCTTCTGTTTATTTTTGCATGTCTCCTAGCACAGTCTAGTCCGTCCCACCTTTCTTCACCAGCACTTTCTAATCAATGGCATTTTCAGCCTCTCTCGCCCAAAAGCAGGAGACAGGACGGTTCAGTGGTTAGGGCACCAGACAGAAATACAACTCCCCGCTGCCAGCGGCCCGTGGGATCCCAGGAAAGGTGCTCACCCGCTTTTTGTCTCTGCTCCCTGACTGTAAAACGCCCCATTTTCCCAACTCACAGGGCTATCCTGAAGCACACAACGTTTTATTGCAGCAGGGTAATGAGGCACAGACTTAGCTTGTGTATTCCTCTGTGCATGCCGCCAACGTTTATCAAAAAAAGCTACAAAATGCTTGATGGGAGCTGTATGTTGTAATTGTAGGTAGTAATGAAGCTGTAGGTGAGGCATACGACTTTGAAGAAAACAGACATATGAAAGTGTACAAGGGAGCTTCTGTCCCTGGGGTGGAATGTAAATCCTGACTTTCCAGGCAAACACCCAGGCTCCGAAACTGGAGTAACTTTATTCAGGCATAAATACTCTGCTTTAAATAACACAGCAGTGCCTTATCTTCCTATCTTGGCTATAAAGGAACTCTCTATTTCTCAGCAGACTGCCACTGGCCTGAGTGATGATCTTGGAGCATGTGACTGCTGTGATTGATATTAGCCAAAATAGATGGCGCACAGCATCAAGGGATGCTCAGTGAAACCTTTCACCTTACAGACAGCCTGTCAGGGGGTGCCTGGAGCTGCAGAGATGAACGTGTGGGAGCAGAAGAGGAAGGCAAAACCATCTTCTTCCCCACCACATGCCGTAACAATGTCTTAGGCCAAGGTTATGACCTTGAAGGCATGAAGCAGCCCTGAGCCCTCCCAAAAGTATGTCCCAACACAACCAATCCAGGACGAGGCAGGCTGCTATTTGCCACTTGAATCCCTCTGTCCTGCTGAGCAATGTAAAGCGGGCGATTACCTGTGCATGGCAGAGGTGGGAATCCTTCCCCACACTGCTATGGGTGCATATACTGTGTGCCACTCCAAAATCCAGGGTCTGCCACCTTGTCAAAATGAAAAACTTGAGCAAGTGAGGGAGCAGTTAGTGCAGTAATCGCTACAGAGGAGCTTAAGAGCACTCCCTCCCGAGGGACCTGTCTGCCCCAGCCTGGGTCCCTCTCTGAGCTGCCTTGTGGGGCTCAAAGGTGCCCAGCAAAACACATTTATCACCCTTTGGATTCTGAGAAATCAAGCAAAGGCTTCACCATCACTCTTGAGCAGACTCTGGAGAACACTTGATTTAATTCAAGCAGCTGGTCTCTTATTTCTGTACTGTAAAATGCTGCAGACAGCTGAAGGGAAGGATATTGGTATAGACTTTTCCATAGCAAACAGATAAAACTCAGCTCCTATTTGTAACAGAACACATGAAAAAGCAACAAAATTATCTGTTTTCTCCCAGATATACAGGATAATAGCAATAATCTATCATTCAATTACTAGTAAGCTTTCATAACTATAAAAATACACAGCACTGTATGCAGACTGGTAACAGTAATATCTACAATTACTGAGTAAAGCTCAGTTTGTCCTAAACCAGTAGTTGACTGTAATTACTTATATTAACCTAATTGAAGCTCATCACACCCCTGACTAAGTGGAAATCAGCAGCATTTTCATGAAGATACCTCTGAACACACTGGTGCACACGGAGTAGTTAGTTGCCTTTGGGGAACGTGAGCACCAAGAACTAATCCATTTAACCAGTACCCAGATGACAGCGGCCGGTTCCCAGGGTCAGCCCATCCGTTGTCACCCTGTGTAACATCACCCTGCAGCAACGGAAGCCCGACCGGCCACATCTGCAGAACCTGTGTTTGTGCATCAGCATTCTCAGAGTTGGGCTCAGCACCAGGAGAGTCACAGTCAGTAGGTGAAGGTCCTATGGATAACACGGGGCACCAGCAAAGTGGACACACACCGATATTTCTTCAAAGCAGGAGGCAAATCATTAAGAGCCTGCAAAAGTTTTAAGACTCATTTCTGAAACGAGCTACTGATTTGAACCACATGTACTTATTTATTTAACGGGAGGTTACAGCACATACTTGACTTTAGCCATGTACCCTATATATATATGCTTCTTCTCTGAATCAGGCTTATAAGTAGCCCAGACCTGGAATTATTTTTTTTCACTGAAGCTTCATGGAATATTAAGAGTTAGAAAGAAAATTAGAAAAGAAAATTTTATTAAATGCAAATAATTCCTTTCTTCTTGCCAGCTGTCTACAGACATTTAAGGCAGAGACGGGTTGGGGAAGCAAGAGGTAAAGCTGTTCTCAGATCTGCAGCTGAGCCATGAGAGTGTGTTGAACACCAACACCAAGTGACACAAACAGCACAGCCGTGATAGTTTCTGGGAGCCTTTGTACATGAGATTTTAAATGAAGCACTCAGTTTCTGAAATGGCTCCTGGAAAAAAAATGCTATGGAATTAGAATAACTTCATCGTTTGGGCAGAAACCCTACTAGAAATACAGAAATAAAGAGCAAACAAAGCACGTTACTGGAAGGGCCGGTGTGATTTTGAGGGTGACTCAAATGGCCATTTCACAGCTCAGAGGTACCCACCATCGCACATTCATCTGCCCCACCTCCCGACCAAGAAACTCCCTGACCTTCCTCTGTCTCCCCATCCTATGAGCCTATAACCATCATTTCAGCATGTATCACTCACAGTATTATTACTAGTCATAATATTATCCAGCTGTTTGTTGTTTAGAAAGACAACTATAATATTTAACTGTATTAACGTTTTGCTGTAACAAGACTTTAGCAGATGTTCTGCCCCCTGATTAAGCATGCCACAAAAGCATGTTTTATAATGACAAATACAAAGCAAGATGAAAGTAATGGAAATGCCTGTGTGTTCTTAATGCAGCTGTATTTGAGATGGTTTTTGCATCTGTCAAGCATAAATCAAATGTGGAAAAATGATCCTCAGAACAAGCCCACTCCTTGATAGTCAGTGTTTTCTGGCACAAACAATAGTCCATGTCAAGAATTACTCCTCGTTATAAACTTCCACTTCCCACAGTCACAAGGAGGTTAAGTTAAATGTTACTAAAGCATTCCTAGCCCTGGACTGGAAAGTGCCGAGAGTTTCAAGGTTTGACTACATTTACTGATCAACATTATAAAAGCTAAGTAATGAGCACTGCTTAAGGGGGGCGTGTGTCAGCTGTAATTCCTAATTTCTGTTTCCAGCAGTGCCACAAGATACCTGAGTGACTATAGTCAGATCTCTGACCTGGGCATGAGGCTTTTTTCATGCTTTTTGGGATATCAGTTAATTAAGAGTTGAGATGCTCAGATGAAACTTCCTCATCGGTAAATACAAACATTTATTCTGTTTAAACTTTCCACGTGGCATCACCAGCGCGCTGGCAAGCAGGATATCATAGAAATGACAAACAGGCTGAAGCGATAAAAAGTGTTACAGTATAAGCAAAAAATATAGCCGTACCAGGAGGAAGAGTACCCAGGGTTTTTTTCTGACCTTTCCCAAGCAAAGCACTATCTGTGGCGAGCCCTCCGCTGTGTGTTACCTATATCCTGTATGAATGAAGTCTTTTCTTGTGTGATTGTTCAAAGCCAATATGTCCGTTTCTATAGAAGCACCCACAGGATCACCGAAAACCATATATTCAGCTCTTGTTAATGTCAGCGATGACGTACCAGAGCCAGTACTTGTTTGTCCTGAAGAAATACAGGACTTCCACTGCTCGAGCGCGAGCCGGCTGCCGAACGCCTGTTCAGAAAAAAGAAAAAGAGAAAAAAGTTGTTGACATGAGAGGAAAAACCAGGTTTCCTGTTTGAACTCTGACAGGTACTGGAAGATATGAGTAACATCAAATCTTGGTCTGCTCTAAAGGCAGTCTGTGGTCAGGGGGTTCTCACATTTGTTTGTGTGGAACAGCTTTGAATTGTTTGCAGATACCGCGCAGAAGAAACTCAGAGATCCTTATCGGGGCGCAGGGCCTGTTATGAAATATATGCACTTGTGAACAGGTTACAGGAGATCAAAACTGCTCCAGATGATATGCCTCACATGCTGTAAAATGTGGTAGATGCTCCCGAGATACCTCTGAAAATATCACATGTCGCAGCGTTGTCGAGTACAGGCAGTGGCCACCTTTATTTCCATTTCTCTCTGCATGTCAGGCGAAAGGAGTTTGGGGGATTTTTTTTCCAGATCATTCTTCTTTTTTTGTGTGTGCGTGTGTCTGTTTGACTGTTCAAATTAAAACTTTCCTTCGTTATGATTCTCACTAACAGAACTACCCAAACAATTGAAAAAAATACCAACAACAAACCTAGATGCTGGAGAAAATGGCTTAAAACATCCTGGTTTTGCTCCGGCTGTGTGCCATGCTCTTCCCTTTGAGTGGTATCACAGGGGGACACAGGAGACAATGCCAGTGTTGCCGCCTGCCAGCTCCTCTGAGCTGCAAACCCCAATGAGGAACCTGCAGCAAGGAAAGCCAGGAGGGATTGATTCTGCATGAGCGGCACGGACTGTCCTGCAGGAGAAAGGAAAGCGAATAGGTTTGGGTAGAAACGCTGCAGACAGAGACCTCGTCAGACCCCGATGCCCAGCCCAGCTTAAGAGGTGCTGGCAAGAATTGTACCATTAGTAAGAGACTTCCCAAAGTTCTCTGCCAAAGTGATCAAACAAAATTGCAGCTGAAAGCCTGCCCGCTTCCCTCACACCAGCCAACGGCACGCTGCTGCCTCCTGTCTCACAGGTCAACCCCTACGAACTTCACATACTTTCGGATAAAGTCTAACCAGTGTCCATACATCAAATCGTCCTCAGACCAGCAGCTTGCCCTCCAGCCCAGCTCTCCAGGTGTGAAGTGATGAGCTTGAAGGACCCTGCTCAGTCTCTTCCTTTCCACAAGCAGATCTCCGACTCCGGCATCCCCATCTGCTCTCACATACTTGCGATGCCTTCTCCTTTCTACCACCCCTAATGTCACATCACGGTGCCTTTGTACACACAAAACTAAGCTTCAATTTTCCTTACACTCTAATGCAAAACATCTTTTTCAAAAGCTCTATTAAAAGGCCTCCGAGATCTCTGCTAAACCCAAGTAATCTCAGGGGGTACCCCTAATTTGTAGCTCCATGTTATGATTTGATAAGTAAATAACTTAAAGCTGCTTCAGCTCATTCATTGAGGCAAAACTCTCCTCAAAACTGTGGATCCCAAATTCATATAATCAGTTCTGATAGCCCAAACATGAACACTTTCCATCAAAACCCAATGAAGGGAACATGGTCCTCCAGGAGGAATGCTGTCCTTGGAGAATATCGACACCTTGATCCATTACTGTGAAATCCCCATATCAAGACGCTACAAGGAGAGTATTTGAACTTCTCTCATGGGCTGTGCCCTGTGCAGCGATGGGGTCCCCAGCTGATGTGGGACAGTGCCCAACACCACACAGGGTCAGACCTTCAAACCATCAATTTTAGGGCTACCTGCACATGGCTAACCTCGAAAACACAGCTGAGGAGCTGGTGGCAGCGAGCTCCTCTCAAAAACCTGTTTCACCTCCTTATGGGCCGCAGACCCAAGCGCAGGAATGGGTCACAGCTACAGAGACTCACCAAAGACACTGCTGTATGGATCTGATTCTGCCCCCTCTCATGGATCTGTTATCTTGATTTCTCCAGCTGCCATGAGTGAGCCTCTTCTATGGTTAATGCTCACAGAAAGCAAATTTTCATTTTGCAGGCTGTAATACATGTGAAAATAAAGTGTAAAATTAAAACCATTCTATCAAGGAACAGAACAATTCCCTACAACAGGCCAACCAGTTGCAGCTAAATAACAGCTGGGATTTCAGATCTGGGTTAGTCATGAATTCGCTTAGCTTGCAAACACCTTTTTTTACCTACTAGTAGTAACTAGTAAGTTTAAAGCAGAAAAAAAGCTGCAGGTTCCTTAGACACCCAACGCACAGCTCAACCCCTCAGAGCTCCCAGCTGGATGAACAGTGAAACTCAGCAAATTATTATTCCCTTAAAATACTGGGTATTGTGTTTGCCTTCTTTTCTGAGCTGGAACCCTTTCAGATAAATTGTTTTCTATAATAATTTTTGTAAATTTAGTGAAGTTTTATTTTCCCTCACAAGACGGGATGGATTTTGCCAGCTGGATTTTAACTCATCCTTCTGGTGCAGCTGACAAATGCAAGATAAACAATATGTTCCCAGTGGCCTGATACTGAAATTCCCCTGAAATCTCTGGGACCTAAGAGAGTGATTAACTTAATACCTGTGGCTTAAGAGCTTTCCTGAGTCAGGGCTATAAATCACAGGAGAAAGCTGGAGGAATCCTGCTGTCACTAAAAACATTGCCCAGTCACTTATTTAAGGATATCAGGATTAAGACAATAAAATTTTGTAATAATTCATTCCAATGCCATTAGAAATGGATTTATATAATTAAAAAGTGCATAAGATAAAACCCAGAAGTATCTAGAACAACAAAATCCAGTAGATTCATAACTAGAAATAATATCAAATTAATTCAGTATTACATAACACAGCAGTGAAAAATACAAGAACACCGGTTGTTCATATACAGCACTATAGCATCGAATTTATAGGAGTGAAGGGTTTGTTTTAACTGAGTACTAATCTATGGCTGGTTTTTGAATAATTTTCAAAGTGGAACTGCTTAAACCAACACACTACAGATCTTTGTTCCTCTGAGTATTTAAGTGCTGCTGTGAATTGTTACATGTACGTGCTGTTCCTATTTATTCGGTCTTTCTTTAGCAAATAATGAGGCCAGGTATGCTCATAGTCTTTGTAGATTTTGACTATTAATGGACAATCAGGAAGATAATCAAATTTAAACAAGAGATAAAGCCAGATCAATTCAATTATTAAACGTTATTTCTGTTCATTATGTTAATTTGGTACCATTTTATTACGGAATTTTCCCTTTTTATCGAACTCTTCATGACTAAGTGTTACTACCAAATGTTTTTATTTTTATTTGAATAAAATAATTACAAGGAATAGTCCTCTAAGCAATATTTTTTTTTGCTTTCCAACTTCTCCTTTTAGTCAGGGATTTGAAACAGTTAATAAGATGCAATAGGGCTCTGTGTGCTCTGGGCAGAATCTTCGTTTATTTTATCCAGACTCTCCTGGTAACAAACAGACGATCCAGTCCTGCTCTGTGAATCCAACCACGTCGTTCTTAAATTCCAACCATCAGGTGCCACGCACTGTGTGTGACTCCAGCTCTGAATTCACATTCATCAGCAATATTACCTAATTTTATGTTGTGAAACAGAACACTCACAGGCTGAGAATCAAAATAGTGTGTTAGCTAATTAAGATTAAAAGAAGCATTTTTAATAAAGCAACTAATTTTCGAAGTGTCTAAATATTTGTCTTTTTTCTATTTCTTTTTTTTCAATTCTATACTTTCAGAATATCTAACCACAAGCATTTGAGCAAACTAGAGAAAAGAAACTGTTGGTAATTTTCTGTAGCTTTCAAAAGGCAGCAGGATATACATGCCGTTTTATGTTTCTATCTATAGAGACCTGCAGGCAAACGTACAGTGGAACAAAGATAGACATCTAGATATATTTGTACCTGCTGTTCGTGTGCCTATATGGAGATAGATTCTTAATTAGATAAGTAAACAATGGAAACTTTCAAAATTCGTAGTTCGAGTGTGCTGAACTCTATATTTCTCTCTCATCTTTAATGATATTTTTGTAAAATGCTTTCCGCAGGTTACAGCTGATCACAACAGGTGTGGTACCACAGCCTTGGGCTTCTTGACTTTGACCAAAGCACAGCCCAACATGTAAAAGTGAAATAACTATCTTTATTCAAATGCTTCTGTGGCATTTAGCATGATTTATTTTCTTTTTTAGCAGAACGATAATTTCTGAACTACTGAGTGAGGCAATTACTACATGGAAGATCTTAAGCAGAACTAAAGTAGCAAGGTAAAATTTGAGAAATACAGGTTTATAGTTGTTGTAAAGGTCTGTATGGTCCCCCTGTATGGGACCTTCAGTCACAGATGGAGCTCCCCAAGCAGCCCTGGTCTCTGTTGTCCATTCTCCCCCTCTTGCTGCTACCAGGTGAACATTCAGTGAAGTCAGAATAATTCTCCAATTAATTCTAGACGTGAAGAGTAAAATATTTGCCAAACTGGAGAAAGCAGACACGTACCAGATTACAAAACACACACACCCAGGCTTATTTTGTTGTTCTTTTTTAATTCTCCCTGTTTTTCATCACCACACAGCTGCTGTGATCTGGTCCCAGGCTTGTTGCCAACAACCAGCAATAGCCGTTGCTGCTGCAAGAGGCTTTGATACAGGATTCGGCTTGGACACCCCAAAACCAGCAGCCACAGCAGGTTAGGTGTTATTACCCATCGTTTGGCTGCAGGTTGT
The DNA here is from genome assembly GCF_037038585.1 of Patagioenas fasciata. Lineage (NCBI taxonomy): Eukaryota > Metazoa > Chordata > Aves > Columbiformes > Columbidae > Patagioenas > Patagioenas fasciata. Next base: position 10,371,845 of record NC_092533.1, on the reverse strand, counting down.
CCCCCATAGGCTTCCCGTTTCACCGCTCAGTCCCCACGGCTCTGGGGACTGTGCCCAAGGACAGGTGAGTTTCTATCAAATCCCAGAACTCGGGTAAAGCCTGCAGAGATGATGTTCCTCTGACAGAGCTAATGCCTCAGTTTATAAAAAACTAAGCACCCGTTTTGGAGAAAAAGACAACATCATCAGCTAGTAGGAGTCAGTAAAGCTCTGGTGAGTTCTGTGGGACCTGACAACTCACACAAGGTTCTATTTCAAACCATAGGACCCGAATTCAGAAGCGTATGAGATCCACACACTGATTTCCCAGCACTACTGGAAGAGCCATTCAAATGCCTGCAGAAAGCAATTACTTCTAGAAAACTGGAAAGCAATTTGCTTATTTTTATTAAGCTCTCTTTTCCTCTAGACTGGCTAGGCTTTAAGGAAGCAAAGTTATAAAACAGAAATATTTAAGAGAACATTCATTAATTTGTAATAGCTACAACATTGTGTGTTTCAAAACCTCATCTCTCAGGGAATCATGTTAAATATTCATCCTGATACTTAAGAAATTCCAAAGATATATATTTCTTTGCAACAGAACTTTAAAAATTAACGAAGTTAAATAAATAAATCAAATAAAATCCAAGTGATGACTAACTTTGCTTTCTTAAAGAGATCTGGTGGCTTTGAGAGCCTTCTCCTTCCCACATGGTCAATAGAGTTCAGTTTTAACTACGGCTGGTGGTTTCTCAGTCTTTGTAACAACGAATTAAAAAGCACAACTTTGATAATACAGCTTTGTCTATATAACCAAAATGTGAACCAGACAATAATTAATAACCTGAAGACTTTTTCAAATTTATCACTCCATTTTCTCCAGTAAACTTGCCCCAGGTGCCCAGGTAGAGGAAAGGCTGGATGGCAGTGGGATTGGGGGAAGGGGGGGAAATGTATATATATATATATTCCTGGAGACACCAAAAAAGGGCATGTGGTCTAAAACACTGTGGAATCAGCATCCTACCAGTGGGTCTATATGTATAAAAAATAGGAAAGAAAAAAAATCTAGTCATAAGCCAAGTCCAATGAGAATGCGAAAATGCCAGCCAGGACTCTGATGCAATGAGATTATTCTGGTACAGAGAGTTTATAACCTGTTTAATGAAGTCTTCTTGGAGGTTTGGAGCAGCATTCTGAAATCTCAGTATTTCTTGGACATCTAAAATAGCCTCCGAGCGCAGGACAAAAATCTAACACACAACTAAATACAGAAGTAATGAGGTCAGATCCTTTAATATAACAAATAGCTGTGTTTCGTCTTATGTGAAACACAAATTCTGAGTGTTCACTAGAAGTGAAAGTTGGCACTCAGATGAGGCCAGTTCAGTATCTCCTGTTTATGGCTTTCTTCAAACTTCACAAAAGCTCTAAAAGCTGCACAGCTTTTGTGACAATCCCTTGCTATATTTTATCCCAGGGTAAAGGAGCATTATAAAGCACAAGGAGAAAAATAAAGCAAAAGGGATTTAAAAAAAAAATCCCTAAAAGCAAAAGGTTACTCTTAATTTGCAAATGTGACTTTTCAGTTGATGAATTTCTCGTTCCTAACGAATGTTTCTGCAGTTTTCACTTTCAGGGTCTGTGTTGTCTGAATATTTTATTTCTGGCCACAACAGAGCCTGTTCATAACCCCTTGATGTGTTCCTGGGGCTCCTACTGATGCCATTTCAGGGTTGTCTATAACAATATATTTGTTGTTAACTTTATCACAACCAGTTTTATCCAGCCTACTGTGTGGCTGGTAAACTTGAAAGCACCACATGAAATCCAATGGTAGGAAATCACCATGGGATTTTACCTCCAAACTTCAACACTGACCCCTCAGTAGCTGGAAATCCAGGCTAAAAGCAATAATTCTGTTCCTGCAATACAACAAAAGTGTGTAAGTGGTTGTAAGCACCACTATTTTTAGCCAGTGGAAAGCTTCCACTTCCCAAAACCGAAAAACAAAACAAAACAGCTGGTTTAGCTTTCTGGTGATGATCCAGCTCCCAGCCATACTTCTTTCTGGGGTCATCTGGACTGAACCGAGTGCCCAAACCCAAATCATGCCTTGCCCATAAGCTGCTATCTGCAGTACAGGATTTCTCACATGTGTTGTGCAAATGCATATGCACATTGTGAAAAGAAAAAAAAAAAAAGGAAAAGAAAAAAAAGGGAGAAAAGAAAAAGGAAAAAATAAAAGAAAAAAGAAAATAAAAAAGAAAAAAGAAAAAAAAAAAAGCAATACTACTCTGAATGCAAACTTTCCTAAACCCTTTGATGACAGCAATAGAAAGTGGGACTACAAGTGCTGATGTGATGCTGCTTACTCGCATTTCTCATTATTGTAACAATAGTCTACAGGCTCTAGAAACCAAACAGCACCCAGAGACTAATTCTCCCCCAATTGCTACCCTGCTGCTGATAAAACATCACAGCATAGACAAATTCTGCCCTCTGACTTTAGACAGACATATATACACATGCAGGCCCACAACAGGCACCCACAGCACCACTTTTAACAGCAATTAGCAGGATGACACAGGAGGCAGAAGATTTGAAGAAAATCATAGAGTCATTTTGGTTGGAAGAGACCTTTAAGATCATCAAGTCCAGCCATAACTTAACTCTAACACTAAACCATGCCCCTAAGAAGCTCATACAGATGTCTTCTAAACCCCTTCAGGAATGGTGACTCCACCACTGCCCTGGGCAGCCTGTTCCAGTGCTTCACAACCCTTTCTAGGAAGAAATTTTTCCTAATATCCAATCTGAACCTTCTCTGGTGCAACGTGAGGCCATTTCATCTCATCCTGTCAGTTGCTACTCAGGAGAGGAGACCAACACCCTCCATGCTACACCCAACCATCAACATCACAACACGTTTATTTGAATGGCAGCAAAACGCACAAGTGAAGAGGAAAATGGGAAAGAAGCTGCATGGTTTTGGGTCACACAGAGCTCACAGCTGATGGAGGCCAACAGCTCCCACACCACAGACAGACGGGCAGTTCCGCCCACGGCACTGGTGATGTGCTCACTACTCAGACAGAAGAAAGTAAATTTTCAAAACAAACTCTAAAATATGGGAAGGCTGGCACACAACAACTGGAGTTTCAGAAAGATAAGCAGCTTGACTTTATTTTTCTATAATTTGTTTTTATTTCTGTGTTGTTTTTATTCTCTTCCACCTCCACTCTCTCTCTCTCTCTTTCGAGTCTTGTGTTATCATTATTACTTAACTGGAAAGGGCTTTTTCTAAACATTTCCAAGTAGCCTTTGGTAGGATATCTTTCCACAGCCCTCAAGGTTTCTACAGAACTGTATTTTCCTCTCCTATCTTGACAATCTTTTTGCTTCAAAAGTGTACTTTTTTCTTTCTCTGCTCTTTTTTTTAACGGCCCTCCACATGGCCATGAGCTGCCAGTCAGAGAGTTTCCATTGACCTCGCTGAGCTTTGGGTTGACACTTTACATTCAAAAGTTTTCTGCCCCTTCTCATCTTCATATCCCTTTACCGCAATGCTTCCTACCCACACAGAAGCTAGTTTCTTATGGGCTGGAAATCTGACGAGGCTGTGGCTCTCAGGTTGTTTCCAGTTCCCAAAGAAGGCAATGGTTTTGCCCTCAGGGGCTTTCAGTAGCTCCCATTCTGAACTGGCAACAAACATCATTTTTCAGGCACAAAAGAGCCTCAGATTTGGTCAGATTTAGATAAAGCAGAGGGGGGTACTTGCCCACTTTTAGCTCTATTGACTTCATAAGGTTTGAGTGATTCTTCAGCATGTGTGCCAAAGTGGCCACCCATTCCCAGGTACCTGGGTGTCCAGCCATACCCAGAGGGTGAACAACAGCTCATTAACAAGCTGATTCATCAAATTTCTGCAGGAAACTGTTTCCGATCCAATTGTACTCCATGTTTCCCTAAAATCAGGGATGATAAAATGGAAAGGGCACGTTTAGATTTTCAGGTTATGTTAATGTGGAAGCCATTGCAAACATGTCACAGAACGGAAGCTCAATGTGATCTTTACAATAGAAATAAGAATGGGTGAAGTTCACTATGGACAAGTATCATAAATGGAAGGAGTAAGCACTAATATGTACCTGCAGATGTACCTTCTGAAAGAGTTATAGCAAATACGAGCCGATAATTGTTGGTTATTTCCAAAAGGAGTGAATATGCAGTATCTCCGAAGGATACACAATAAGATGCATCAGCTATGTTCAGTACCAGTGCGGTCTCAGCTGTACTACCAACCCACTTTGGGGCTTCAGCTTCCAGAAAGATATGGAGCAGCTGGAGAGAGTGCAAAAGTCAAAGAAAGGAATGATCAGACAACCTGAAAATATGGCACATAGGAGAGGACTGAGAAAATTGAGATCTCTGAGCCCAGTGCTGAGCTCAGCTCAATGTTGAGCCCCTGCTCACCAGCGAGGGAACATGATCACAGATGTAAAAGGCATCCAAACAAGAAAACAGTTTATTGTGCACAGCCACAGATGAAACAACAAGAAAGACAGACATAGTTTAGACTTGAACAAAACCCTTTAGTGAGAGAGCAGCATTGGAACAAGTTGACTGGAGAAGCTGTAGAGCTCCCATCATGGGAAGTCTTCAAGAACAGATTAAAAAGTTTTTCACTAGAACGACAAAGGTGGTTTTTCCTGTAGTGGTTAAGAGGATGGGTCAGAAAACTTGAGAAATCCTTTCCTTGCTTATTAAACAGCTAGTTATGGTTAGGTTCTCCAGGAAGATCAAAGCAAACACTTAACCAAGCGCGATGCAACTGCAGATTCATGAATGTTGTAATAATACAATTTTCTGGATTTTTAAACCCTCAACAATAGTTAATGGCCAACCTTGCCCAGAAGGTCCAAAGAGATGATGCAATTCCACTCTGCTGACAGAGATGTATGGTGGGAACAGGGAAGAGTCTACCTTGATTGCCTTTTTACTTCAAGACCCACAGAGTTCTCCAGGAACTGGCTTGGCTTGAGCGACAAGGATGGCGCTCCAGTGACAAAGCTCTTCCACAGAAGGATCTCCATGGCATGTTTGGGCTCATATTTTCTTTCTTAGACCTGTCTAAAAACAACAACAAAAATCAGTATTGACAGATTGCTCAGATCTTATGTCATGCTGTTTTCATTCTGATGCTCCATTTGGCTGTTGCTCACCCTCTCCCACCACCTTCAGAGTTCCCCCATCAATGTAACATCTGAGTATCAACAAGAACATTAAGATTTTGTCTGTTATAGAGAGATCATTTCTGAAATCAGCCTGTTACCAAGCACTAAGAGAAAAAGAAAAGACATAAGTAGCAAAAAGATGAGTTACAATAACTGCCAAAGAGGCAGCAGAATTGTGTGTTCTTTGAGCAAAGGAGCTGCTGTCCCAGGAGCTCCTGCCTTCCACCCATATCCTTCGTTTATTCTTCTCAGCATTAGCCAAGGCAAAGGTAAACAACCACCAGAACATCCTGCACTTCAACCAGGAGCAAGACATTGCAATCAAAAACCCTGCGCCAAATCCTCACGTTGTGCCAATGATTTATCCCAAAGGAGGGTCTGGCCACCTGTTCCAGCCACAGTCTGGCTTATTGTTCACACACACTATGTGCATGAGGTTCACTGCAGTTTTGCTCCCTTAATTAGCTTGATATTTACAGACACAATTATTTCATGTAGACTTATTATTCGAGCCTTTTCTCCTGTTCTTGTAAAGATTAACTTTTTAGAAAGACATTCAGCTGGCAAAACATTTTGAAATATAATTCTTTGGTGGTCTGTTTTCAGAAACGAAATACTTGGTGGTCACTCTATTTTGCTTCTAGTACTTAGTGGTTTTAAAAGTTATTTTCTGTTCCACATATTAACATAATATGTTCACTATAAAAAGACTCCTAAACATACATTTCTCCAACATCCCTTGTCCATTACAGATGAAACCTGAATGTTATATGAAAGACACTAAGGACAAGTCAAGGCACAAAATATTCTTACCCAAAACCAATTTCATTTGCAGACTCTAACTGCTTATTTTCCAGAGAAGCTTAAAATCCCTTAAAACAGCAACATGGATACATACGCCACACCCCATCAGAAACGCATCACATTCTGTTATTGTCACAAGAGATACCGTGATAGCGAGAATCCCAGCACGCAGGAGACTGGCACACTGGAAGCACAGACTCTGGGCTTCTGCACTCAGCAGACAACATGGATGGAAAGTAAATTGTGATTTTTAAAAGCAAGTTACATGCCTTAAATCTGTGCCTCAGAGACTGCTCCTGCCTGCAAAAGAGCCAGGTACGCAATGATCTCAGACACTATAGGAGTCTTCAGAAAAGAATTTAAGTGATCAGGACAAACTGTCCTCTTCCCTCACCAGTCATGCTTATGTTTTATTCTGGGTGAATATTTAACTGTAAGTAGTATTTGACATGCCACTCTCCCATTTTCAGAGTATATGATTACACAGTGGGACAGAGTATGTGAAATCTTCCTTAGCTAAGGGAGGGGGATCAGCCAGATCTGTACGCACAACATGACCTCTGTGGGTTGTGTGTCCATACAATAATGCCAGGAGGCAGCAGTTCAGAAATCGTTGTGAAATAGTATTGATAAATGGGAAGTGATTCAGAACAGGGCTAGCAAAGTAATGAAGAGCCTGAGGGAACGGATGGTAGAGTGAAGATTAGAGGAATTGCATATGTATATCTTCGACCAAAGGAAACAGTCCATGGATATCTGACAGGTATCAGCTTCGCAGAGGGGAGGGAAGCATTCAAGATGGGATAGGATGGATAACTGGGAGTGATTATAGGAAAGTGAATAAAAATAAATTTAGGATTAATATAAGGAAAGAAAATTAAAGAAGAAAATTAGAATATTAAATATTTTGTGGGCAAAAGGGCCATTTGCAGAAACTCTTTCACTGGAGAATCTAAAAGTCAGCATGATAAAGCCCTAATAAATATTTGACAAGGAGAATCATACTTTGTGAAGTAGGGAAATAGTCTGCGTGACCCACTAGTGCTTTGCCAGTTCAAAGATCCGATGATGTGTTTATACCTGACCACACCATAGGATACGACTCAGTGAAGTCTAACACACTTTCAGGGGAGCCTTTTCTTGATCTCTCTGCTTCCACATGGCCACTCTTTGAGCTTTGTTGTGCTCCAGGACACTTGACCACTAGTGACAGCAGGACCCAAATATAAGTAGAGCTACTCTGAATAGCACGCAAGAGCAGAGAGAGCTGCCAGACGCTGCCCTCTCCATAGAAGGGTAAAACTCTGGAGCAACGCATGCCACTAGGTTATTCTCCTTTTTTTCTTAGTTTACATCTATGACACAACACAATAGTCTCACTCTGACATTTATTTCAGTAAACACTGGGAGAGCTTCCCAAAGCCTGTTGCAGAGTTATGAAAACTAACTAAGCCACTGAACTATTATATAAATGATCTTTCAGGCCTTCATTATTATTGTTACTATTGGACAAAAACAAGGCTTTCAGGGGCTGCCACAATAGCAAAATCTTGTTTGTGATCCCAGAGGCTTCTGGCTCAGTTTCTTCTATTCAAGCACAGCAGAACTAGTCCAGCTCTGACTGAATTGCAACACCCTGTGGGGTTAAATCCAGGCATTGCATAAAGATTAAATACATCTGTTATGAAAACTTTCTGTGTTTTGCATACATGATTCAATAAAGAATCTTAGCAGGATAATTGTTTTGCCCAAGTTATTAACCAGAAATTTTTTATTATTATTATTCCTCAGAACACTGTTTAAGGTAAACAACTTATAACTGTGCAAGTATTGCGTTAAGTGGAATGTCCTATCCTGAATGTCCATTCCCGGATATTATGTTCTATTACCAAAAGTCATCCTTGCATTAGGAAGTCAATTTTATATTTTAAGAAGCTAAAGCAGACAGTGCATGTATGCAAAAGATTAAAAAAAAATAAACAAAAAACACCAAACAACAGTGGAAACTAAGTCCTGAATAGCGGAGGCTATGTCAAAGTGCAAATTAGATTTGCACAAGACCAGGAGTCATTGAATGCAGAGAGAAACAGGGATTTACGCTTTGCCCCTTGGTCCCTTGAAGCGGGCACAGCTCCTGCACCCCAGGGAGCAGAACTCTCACACAGCCACCCAGGGCATCCCTGACACAGTCTGAACCCTGAACCCTCCCCAGAAGCCATCACACCCCTACCCTAAATACTAAATACTTGTGGGAAACAAGCTGTGAGAAGCGGTAGCATCATTCCCCAAAGGAAATCACCATCACCAGCAATTCTCCAGTGTCCTACAGCATTCTGCATTTGTCACTCACAATATCCAACAGTGCCTCGGCAGCCAAGAGGGCCAACAATGTGCTGGGTGCATCCAGCACAGCGTTGCCAGCCGGCAAGGGAGGTGATTGCCTCTCTCTGCCCTGCGCTGGTGCAGCCTCACCTGCAGCTCTGTGTGCAGATCTGGGCACCACAGTATGAAAAGGAGATAAAGCTACTGGAGAGTGTCCAGAAGAGGCTACAAAGTTGGTGAAGGGTTTGGAGGGGAAGCCGCGTGAGGAGCAGCTGAAGTCACTTGGTTTGTGCAGCCTGGAGAAGACTGAGGGGGAGAGCTCATGGTGGCTATAGCTTCCTCACAAGGGGAGGAGTGGGACAGGCACTGATCTCTTCTCTCTGGCAACCAATGATAGAACCTGAGCGAATGGCAGGAAGATGTGCCAGGGGAGGTTTAGGTTGGACATTAGGAAAAGGTTCTTCACCCAGAGGGTGCTGGACACTGGAATAGGCTCCCCAGGAAGGTGTCACGGCCACAAGCCTGACAGTGTTCAAGAACAGACTGGACATGGTCAGACACATGGTGTGAGCTGTGGGGTTGCCGAGCTGGACTCAATGGTCCTTGCGGGTCCATTCCGACTCAGGACTCTCAACGATCCGCGGCGGGAGAGTCCGGCTGCGTGCTGGAGGCAGCGCCCGCCGCCAGGGGGCACCGCGGTGCCCGCACAGCCGCGCAGCCTCCGCACCCGCGCTGCCCGGCGCGGTGACCGGCGGGACACGGCGCTGCAGCGCCAGCAACACCCACGGGCGGCAGCGGGCGTGGAGCCGCCGAGAAAGCAATTAGCGAGCGAGGCGTGGGCCGTGTCACTCGTGGCGGTGCCAGCCCTCAAACCAGCCCCGGCTTGGTCTGTCACAGCCGCCAGCGTGGCTCACGCTTTAGAGTTTGGGTTCTGTGGTGATGTGGGATCGTATTTAGACCCTTAAATAAGCAGCTGTATTTTGAAATCAAGACACGGGTGGGTTCAGGGTGGGCAGAGCAGAAAGTGTGTTTCAGGACACTCAGACTTGAGCAGTTTTGCTCTCAGGTGATACAGGGAATGTAAAATGCTTGAGAGAGACAGAAGCTTGAAGATTATGGTCAAATAAGGAGCAAGATGCATAAAGTAGGACTAATGTAGACTTTAAAGCTTGACACCTAAAACAGTAATGCTCAAAAGCTGCACCCATCTCCAGGTGACTAAATTAACCCGCAAAGCTCCTCTGTTATTTTTCCTGAAAGGCTGGATCCAGGAGAGCTGGAAAATACTGACCAGATCAGGTACTGGCAGCATTCCTCTCTTTTCCACAGAAAAATTCAGATATTAGGCCATTGGTTTGAATGCCAGGAGTGTATGGCCTCCACAGACAGAATCTCACCTACCAAGCTGCAGGCTGGTCTGATGGGCGGCAGCAGGCTGCATGTAAATCCTGCTTTTGATGTTTTCCCCTTACCTAGTATGGAATATTTCCAGACGGAGCTGGACTGCGGAACTCTGGGATAAGTATCTTATTGGTGTTTATTCATTGGAGCTTTAAAGAAAGAGCATTTCTCCCAAAGGAGAATTGCTGCAAAGTGATTTAACCTCTGACCTGCGGAGCTCCAACACCTTTTCCTGTGTCCAGAGAAAACTGCCATTTTGAAAAGAAAAAAAAAGATTAAACCCCAAATCCATCACAAGGGTTGCTGGAGAAGTCCTACAAGTTTCAGCTCTTCCACACAGACAGGCAGAACTTTGCCTACTCGGCAAATCCTGCCAGGGCAGAGGTGTTAAATAACTACCTTAAACCCCAGTGTCGCAATACTCCCCGTCCTTGCTCAATCATCACCTGACCTTAGAGACTTCTGGTGCCTGCTGATGCCTTTCTGGTCAAATATAGTTTGCCCCAGACGTTGAATGACACAAGAAAGTGTCCTGCAGTGCTCCCAAGACACCCACTTCCAAACCGTGTTTCCTTAAAGGTAATTAGTTAAGTAGCCATAAGGGATGTGATAGATAACTGGAAGTGCCACAGTCGAAGTTGAGAGTGACCACGAGTCAGCATTGCAGTCTTCCGACAGAAAACACATTGTTTTCTGCTATGTGGACAAACAGGTTGGACTAATTACGACGTATAATCATTATTATATATGCTCTACAGAGTTCTGTCTTTAAATGAATTTATAGAGAGGGAAAAAAAAAAAATCACAAAGCTGAATAATCCCCTTTAATTATATGCTTAAAAATCCTGAATGGAAGACATTAGGAGACACAAAGGAACAAACATAAACTAATTATTCCTTGTTTTGCAGCTAACGTATTTCTATGGTAACCACTACGGTCTTCGAAGATATTAAATTATTTTTTAAAATCAGTTAATCAGGAAAGTCACCCACTGAAGCCACAAACCAAAGATATTTCAAGTAAGTCTGGAGATGAAGGAGAAAAGCATGCATTTTCACAGCTGTTGATCATTAGAGCTATGAAACTGCATCTCCATTAAAACCACCAAGTAGATTCTCTCAAGTTCTGTGTGGGAGCTTGGTGGGTATGTCCGTGGACATACAGGCACTCATGCATGTGTCTATGTAGAAGAAGAGAGCTGATTTACTTTGTACACTATGTTTCAATATAGCAAGGTGAACAGACCAAAAGGACGCATGTTTTGCAATAGTTGCGCTTTCTGCTCACACTCCCATTTTTTTGAGATTGAACACTTCCAAGCTAATTCTTTGACAGCCTCGGTTTTGCTGTACCACTTCAAGCAGATTGTTAAGTATTGATTTAAATGTGGAGTGTCCTAGCTCTTTCTCTCTAGTACACAGAGAAGCATGTCAGGTAGGTACAATTTTGGTAGGTCCACACACATGGAAATTGATGTAGTATTCAGTAAAGACCTAGTTTACACTTCTTTTCCCCTTGAAATGTAGTGAATTAATCAAAACCACGCACTTAAAACCTAAACCAGCTTTACATTATTAAACTTTAGCTCAGGGGGTAGATTGCCAGAGGAATAATTCAACCAGAATGGTCCACGAAGCAGGCAGATTCTGGCTCTGTGGGAGGTTCAGTTCTTCAGGCTGTGCAGAGCTCGGTCTCCGAAAAGGCAGTTCATGCAAACACGCCTTGCTCTTTATTTGACCACACCACCAAAACCAATAGTTTCCCCTATCGCATCTGTGGCCATGCTGGCAGCTACAGATAAAGTTAACCGAATCGGCTCCTATTAAGGGATCCTCAGGTTTCAGTTAAGAGGAAAGTCCCCGCAGTTGAAGCTGAGTATCACAGTTCAAGCTTTTTCACAGAATACAGAATTTTTCCCTCCCTTTGGGCTCTGCTTGGCGCTTTTACCATCACACACACAGTGTCTACCTTTCTTCATCACTGCGATCAAAACAGGAACTTTACTGCAGAAAACCATCAGCTGAATGCTGTACATGATCTGTCTCTCTGTGCTGGGAGGAGCTGTCACGAATAGAAGAAATACCCAGAAAATTCAGTGTCAGCAGGGACTAAAAGGCTTCCCAGCTCCCTGCTGTATGGCTTTCTGCATAGCAGCTGTCTTCAGCGTTACCATTTCTCTTGGATGGTTTTTGCCACAGCTTGGTAAGGACAAAGACATGTCACATATCCCAAACACAGGCCAGCAACAGACTCATTCCTGCCTCAGTTAACATGAGATTATTAATATTCTTAATAATAGCAATAACAGCTCCTATTAAGACATCCTGCTGGCTTCAGAGAACAGGTTTCTGTTTTCCTCAGGTTCTAATTTTAGAAGCTTCTGGGGACTATGTAAACATGTGAGCTAGAAACGAAGAAGAGAACTATATAGATTATTTGCTGAAAGCCTGATGTGGGTGATCACATTGAAATACTTTGCTATACTGAAGTCACTGCCCTGGACTTGCAGGGATCTCAAGAACAAAGTGAAGCACAGAAGTATCATGGGCTGCTGCTAAAGAGTTTTCCCACCTACTTTACGGGAAGGCATCAAACTCAGGACAGATAGAGGTGCAGCGAGAGCCACCAACACTGAGCATTAAATACCGTCTGGGTTGCGGAAAGGCAGTGAGGGTCTGGGTTCAGCCTCACCGCAGGAGGAGAAACTTGCTCCCAGTCACTGCGAGGCTCCTCAGCTCCCTGTGCCATGCCATTTGCAGCCTCATTCTGCACCTGCTCTGCCAAATCTTCTTCGCTTATACATTTAGAAAAAAAAAGTGGTGAAATGCTCATTTTGCATTTGTAGTAACAGTTTGCTTCAAAAGATAAAGCAGCTCTTCACACACTGAAATATATCTCTAAAGTCAAGCCTGCTCATATCCCATTTTTCTTTTTCATTAATCCAGCATATGTGTGTGTGCATATATATGTGTATATATAAAACTACACAACAATTTGCATCACACTTCTAATAGACAACAGAGATTAAAAAACTTCATGCGATGTTTTTGGCTCTCAATTCTACAGCGCACTTAAGCAGAAGTTTAATTTACTGCAGGTAAGGAGTATGTGGCTCCAGTGGGACGATGTATCTGATTGAAGGATAAATGTAATTGTCTCGATAGATCAATGCCATGATTTATCCCTCCTTGAGTATCAGATGGATCCTTATAGTCTCTTTGATAAACTCATGCAGTGCAAAACATTAAGTGATCCAACCTATGAAACCACACATGCACTACTGGAAATCTACAACCAGATGCATATAAACATCTTTGAATATTTAATTTCTATTACATTTCCTAGTTAAATGAAATGCTTGCTTTTTTTCAGAACTCAATATAAAGAGCTCATGAAAGCAACGCTTTACCTTTCCCAATGTCTTGACAAATTCCAGACACAAACACACAAAAAACCCCACCACACCAAAAAGAAACAAACAAAAAAAAACCCCACCGAACACCACCACACAACACAAACAGCCAGACTTAATACGTCAGATCCCTTCAACATGGACAAGTTTTCAAGACCCTGGCAAAATAAGGTATTTAGGAGAATACAAGGATATAATAATTTTTTAGACCAGTTTTAGACCAGCTGTAGGGCATAAAAATCAGATATTGAGTTGCATTGAGTTGCTTCTGATAATAGCTGGTGCTTTGGATGCGTGGGTTTTTTTATCTGCACTTCATGGACCTTCATTCACTGGACTCTGAAGGTGCATCCATCAGAGGTGTGATTTAATGGCCTTCACAGCAAACAGTGACCCCACAGGAAGAATAAACGAGTGTGTGTTGTTAGCTGAAGGCGAAGGCATGTTTTGCACACATGATGTCACTCTTGCAACTCAGGAAGAACTAATTGCTCGGCTTGTTGTAAAGTCTCATACTCGTTGGGTTCGCTTGCAAATTACAGTCGTCTGGAGAGCTACAGTATGTCATCAGCACACAACAATGTTGTCTGAAGCGTAATTAATATCTGTCTTTCTTTTCAAGTTCCTTATTTACCCTCTTTCCCCCATGACAAATATGTTAATGACCTCGCCAAAACCCACAAGTTGTCATTTTCAAAGAGCCCCCGTCTTTCTGCCTTGAGCTGAACACTTTAGACTAAATCACGGTGAGCCTGTTCTTGCCCCCATTAAAGTTACCGAGGGTTTTGTCCGTGACTTCAGTGTAAGCAAACTCGGAGGCTGTAGTGGGAGCAGGCCCACAGACCTATTTTGCTTTGTACCTTCAGCCAGAGGAAAAAGAGGGGAGGGAGAGAAAACAAAACAAAAAAAACCCAACCAAAACAAACAATATAATAAAATAATGAAAAACAAAACAAAAACAAGCAAAAAAGAAATTAAAAAAAACACCACACCAAACAAAAAACCCCACAATAGGCAGTGATTATCTTCAATTTTGCAGGATTTTTCGTTGAATCAGGTGCCTGAAGTAACACAAGGATAATCAAACCATCCAGTCTTATGGGTTGCAAAGCTTATGTTGGATTACAGGGTTCTAAAAGGCTACTTGTTTTGCCTTTGGTTTTGATTTTGAGAATGGGTTTTGTATCTTTGAGTTTCTTTTCAGCAGTATTATCTGCTTACCTGGTTCTCTTTTAAGTACTTACCTGTAAAGGGTAAAATACTGCACAGACTTTAATATAATTGCATGTGAAAATAAACATACAGAACATGTATATCAGTGACAGCAGTAACTGTGCTGGTAGCCCAGACCATTACTGGATAACATTTTGATACCAGTTAATGAAATACTGCTCACACTCACACAAAAGATTGGATTATTCTGAATATGTGCCCGTTTTTTTGTGTGTGTGTCTTTACAAATGAGTCAGGTTTACAAATAACAAATGCATTTACACTAAAACCAGAAACAAGATCTCCTATATTTAATTACCCAAATCTGTGTTCTACTTTTCCTTTTTTATTAAAAAAAAAATCCCCCGATTAAATCATCTTCCATGCAGCAGAAATCTCTGTACAACAAAGCAGTACTATTTCCACTACTACATAGCTGTTAGTTTCAGATGTGAATAAAGCATTTCCCTTTCCAAGATTTAAACACATGGCAAGTCCCCATGCTGTATTTATCAAGTTTTCACATGTTTCTTAGCCTTTCACAATTAACAAGGTAAATCTTTTGGAATTCTTACTTACCTGCACTTGCAGGTAAGAAACTACAAGATACATTATAATCCACTTTGTACATAGCATTGTAAAATAGAGGTTCAGACACCCATTTTTTTTCCTAGAACACTTGGCCCTATCCTGATTTCAGCATTAGCTGATATTAAGTGCACTTCAGTGAAAACTATGATAGAGTCTTGGTCCTGCTGACCAGAGGTGGAAGGATGCCCAAGGTCCGCAAGCACTAAGGTACAGAATCCTAGAAGCCATCTGCTGTTTACATTTTTTGAAAGGCTTTTATGTTACATAGGTAGAGGAGCATAAAGAGAGCACAGAATATAAACATTGCTGAATAACAAAAAAATCTGTTCCAGCAGAATTTCTTTTTTTAATGACTTATATTGATTCTCATTCCATCATGGTTTAGATGTTTCTTCAGTATTACATTAAAACCCTCCTACATTCATCATTTAATAAAGATAACCCCTCCACATTTAAAAGCATTGATAAGTTTCTAAGGTCTGTCAGAATTTGTAGCAAGCCCAGCGGATTTTAACAATCTTCTAACAATAAATGGGCAACTTTTAGAATGGGGGCTATGATTCAGGATTCTCAAGTTCTAGTCTTTGTTTTGCAATACCATTGCTGTCGAGCTATTAATACATTTGACACCTCTGTGCCTCAGCTTGCCTAGTTCGTAAATGGGCCCGGCAACACCTCTGTCACATGGTGTTAAAAGGTTTAGTTAATTGCTGCTCATAAATCATATTGAGAGCCTTGAAAAAGAGAAATATATATATATGCAAAGTAGTTTTGATGTTGTAATAGAACCACATTGCTGTCAGAAGCTGTGTTTAAAATTAAATTCTTAGGAGATTCATATTTCTTGTATCACTTTGCTACCCATTAGCATTAAGGTTTACTTCCAGAATATTCAAAACCTAGATACGTTTGTGCAATTCAAGATGTTACTCATGACACTCACGGGAGAACATACTGGAATAGGAACAACTTTATCCATCCACCTCCCATTGAAGTGCAGTGAGTTTTGCATTTATTTGAAGGGCTGCAGAAACCAAATCTATTCACCATTCCTAATCAGCCTTGAAAAGCAACACTGCCACTTTATAAGACAAATCCTATATTTAATAGCTCAGTTACAAACACATGCTTCTCCTCCCTCCTCTTAACTAGCACATTGCGTGGCTGAAGGATTTAAAATTAGACACCTTCACTTTGTGAAGTGTTTTGAGATCTGCCATGTTCAAGTAGAGAGTTAAGATTACAATTTTCACTTTGAATTTTCCACCCCCCATGAATTGCTTGCTATCAATTACAGCTGCTTTGTAGACAAGAAGCAGATAAGCGGGTTAGGAATGAATATTATACCTTTCAGGGTATCAGATACACAAATGTAGTTTGCAGAAATAGGATCAAGCTATGAAGCTTGATTAGATGAGAAATTCCCTATTTAGACTTAATGACTTTCAAAGCTTCCATTTTTCTTATGCCCACTAGAAAGACAAGGGAACATTACAAATTTTCAATCCATGTCCAGAATTCAACAAAATCCAGTAAAGCGGTCTTTACTTGGGCTGTTGGCTCAGTTTTGGCTCTGAGATAGAACTAAAGCAGATTTCTGTGACTCTTCCACATCGCAGTGAAGCGGCGTGAAAAGCAATAAAGATTCGCGGACGGAGGTGCCTATAGCGACATGACTCCATCCCTACACATTTCTCCCACTGCTCCTGCGGGTTGAACACTCCCTGTGCTCCAGGCAGCCAACGCCACCACACGTGGACCTTCGCAGGAGAGAGGACTCGAATCCCTGCTGAGCTGTTCTATCCTGCTACGATTTCTAACCACACAACTACAGCAAAATCCCAGACGATGAGACCTTTACAGACTCATCCTTCATCCCTACCTGGGACACCAGGAAACACAAGCTCCATTCCCAGAGCAGCTTACTCAGCCCATCCTACAACTCATGGCAAACAGGCAGGTGAAAGATTAGTCTTTATTTAACCATTTCAAACTGAACTATTTCTGGTTCTTTCACAGACCGGGTGTGCTTCACCAAGGAAACCTGAGGTTTGCTATGGGGATGTTTTAGTCTCCACTTACCACCATATGAACAAAACAAGCTACAAGAATAGACTGTAATTTATTTCTTGCTTGAAATCACAATGCACTGCAGGTACGTTGGATTGCCCAAATTCTGACCCAAGTTTGAAACAACCAGATTTTACATAGAATGGAGCCATCTATGTGCTAGAGAATGTGAATGGGGGACAGGTAATATAAATAACACATGACTGCAGGATCCAGTCATTTGGGGACAGAATGCTGAACCTATAATTGCTCTTGCAATTAATAACTGATGAATGAAAATAATTAATCATTTTAAATAAAATGTTGTTAGTTCTGCCAGCACAAGTTTACAAAAGTCGTTAGTCAGACGGCACACAAAGAAAAAAAAAAAGATTTTATTAAAAAAGGTTTTAAAAACCCCTGAACTGATAAAGATGTTCAGGCTTTTTTCTCAAAAGTTTTTCTCTGGAGTCATGAAAACTACAATTTTCAGTGGTGATTTTTATTCTGGGTTTTGTTTCTGGGTTTTTTTTCCTGTTTTGGTGGGGGTTTTGTTTGTTTGGATGGGGGGCTGTCTTATTTTTAAGAGATAGAAGGCAAGCCAAGCCTGGAAACTGCAGAAGCAAGGACTTTATAGAATCTCTCAAGACTGGAGGACAGGGCATGGCCTCCCCACACCAGCTGCTGCCGGCCGTGCAGCCCTCCAGACCCAGCTGGATGTGGAAGGAGGTCAATGGAAGCAGCACAGGGGCAAGAGTGAGGGGAAAGGAGGGCTCAGCTCATCCTGCAACAGGATGGATGGGCACGGCTGTCCCCCAGCCTCCTCCTCTGCCAGCCCTGTGGGGACAGGTGGCTCCGCAGCAAGTGCCTACCTCCCAGTGAGCGCCTGCAGTCCTGCTAGCCACACGTGTCAGCGTCAAAACCAACAAGAAACACCTCTCTTATCTGCATTTAACCTTCTCTGGTTTGAAGGTTTGGAGAAAGAGGGCTGTCAGGAGTGTGCATGTTCTCGGTCTTCCTCCTGCCTGGCCATCAAGCATTTTGTCTTCCCGCTCAAGGAGTGGTGGGAGCAAGGCTTGAGGGAAGAGGTGCCATTTTGCTGGCTTCAGACCCAAGCACAGCCCTGCAGGGCACTGACCATCCCAGCTTGCATCCACAAGGCTGCAGGCAGTGTGTCTGGGGCAGGTTAACCACAGCTGCCATTGCTCAGCACCAGTGGGTGCTTGAGCCCCACAAGACCCTCCTGGAGACAGAGTGCTGCTGCCACAGCACGGCTACCACTGGCACAAGGCTCACCCCAAGCCCAGACAGGAGCATCCTACCCCATTAAGACACAAACACTGTCTGCAAGGAGCGAACAGACACTTTCTGCCCGAAACACTCAGTGCTTGAGGAGAAGATGGGTGAGAGTGGGTCAGCAGAGCAGGTAGTACAGGGGAACCAGACAGCCCCAGCTCGGAGCCAGCATGGGTCTTGGCATACCAGCTGTCTCCACATTGCTGAGAGGCTTTCAGCATCAAGAATGAGAATTGGGTGGAAATCATGTTCTTTCCAATACCTTGAATCAGAAGTGTTTGAGACATTTCCCTTTTCCTGGAGACATAAGGTAGCAGCTCCAGGTTTGCCTCACCACTATTCTTGTTATCAAAAGCATGCTCGTGAGCTCATACTGAGCTACAGCATAACACCAGCTGAAAAAGAGCATGTGCTGCTTTTCTTATTACTTCTAAAACAAAAACAACAAAAAACACTAAAAATATACCAATCCAGAAATTCTGAATTGCTGAAGTGCCACAGACAGAAAGATGGGAAACAAAGCACATGGCCAGATTCTGGTGGAGGTTCAAAGGAACCACATCCCAAACACTATCTGGGTACAGGCATGCATCCATTTAACCACAAGGAAGTAAAAATACTTCATAACAGATATTTCTGTTATAATAGACAAAGTGATCCTGAGGTATTCTCTATATGGTCAATTCTGTACATAATTATCACCTATGTTACTCTGGATGCTCCTGTCTCCTTTCTTTTCACCTCTGTATTTAGTATTTGGGAGTCATTGTGCTCATATTATAGTTATGGTTAAACAGAGATCAATAAAGTGAGAAGTTTAATGATCATAAAGAGAAGCCTTTGTTGGAGTTTAAACAAGACTAATTGATAGGTAAATGCAACTAACAGTTCTTTGCTTCAACTAGACCATCTCAGATATCACAACAAATATCTTCTTTAAAGGTGCTTCAGATTGTTCCATCTGTTTTCTAAGTACATACTGCTCAAGAAAATCACTCTATAGGTTGTTCCCCTGGCTGTATTTCCATATGCTTTCTGCTTAGAAGCAGGAAGGAGCCTTTCTGTGATCCTTCTATTTGAGTGAATCCCTCTGAATCTCTCTTGTCTGCTTGGATCTCCAGGCAGTAGCATTGAATCTCCTCAGCAGTGTTTTAATTGGCACTGCAAGAACATGCTGTCATCACTCTCCTTCATTTTCTAGTGTATCTTTCCAAAAATCACAGTGCCTACTTCTCTAATTATTTTATTTGGCAACCTGTAAATTAAGGTAATTGCAGTGTTTGCTATTAGCTTGTAATAAGGACAGAGCATCAGATCATTTGGAGGAAGGAAAAATCAGACCAGTAGGTCCTGGTTACACTCAAAGAGGAATCTCCAGAGGAAATGCGTGGCTGTCCATGAAGAACTGCTGGCAACTTTGAGAGCAATTTTCCTTTAGACCAATACAGAACCAATACTCCAGCATGACAACAGAGGCACAGTAACTCTGGATATACTGTATTCCCAAATGAGACGTTGAACAAGTGTCTTTACCACATGTGTTCATTACAGATTTGATGTCAAGATGAAAGGTGTTAACCTTGGAAACCTGGCCAGACTCCAACATGGGTGATTGCCTTCTGCCTCCCTGAGCAGTTCTCTGCAGAGTTTCAGCTGGACACTTTGGATCTTAAACCATTACATAGCTTTGCTGACAATGGCTGAAGAAAAGGACTCTGCTTGATCACTGTGACAACCCACTGATATTCTGCATCAAAAACTCGTACTGCGGAGGTGCAAACCTTAGAGCAGTAACAAATCACATCGTGGAAACACTATTCCAGTTACTGTGCATTGCTGCAGCACCTTTACATCTGAGTAGTAGTAGGAATTCAGTGAAACCTACTGTGCAGATAACCTTTGAAAGGATTGAAAAAATATATATATATTGTATTTTCATTCACTGTAAGAAACTCACAGGTACAAGATGGGGATGCTGTTTTACTGGATTAATTGTTGAAGTTGTGCATTGTGTCACTGTTTCTCGTCTTAGCAGTCCTGTGAGTTACAGGGAAAATTTTGCGGAGTCTTGTAACACCATTCCTAATGCATGGCATTTATAGACTGGCCACTGGATGCTACCAGCACAACAAGTGCTGCAGCACCAAGACCTGTTCCGCAAGCATAGAATTTCCAGTGCCAGACCCTCTTCTGAGGAAAGTTCCCTAGAAACAGCATGGACTTTGCTGGGCAGATGCTCTGAAATACCCCCTGCAATCTCCATCCCTGGGTACACACCCTCAGCCCACACCATCTCTGTTGCAGGAGGAGATCTGCGTGCACACCCGTCCCCTGTGTGCACTGGTTCCATTGGTAAGGAAGCCAGGGCACAATGGGGGCTGAGCCACAGTCCGTACGATCTGGGGACCAGGGCAGGGGACAGTGACAATCTGCAGCTGCTGATACTGCAGCCTACATTCAGAGGGTAAGCAGAAAGCAGCACTCAGAATATTGTACACAACCTTCCCAAGTGTTGACAAGATTGTTGTTATTACCATCCTCATTATTACCATACACATCTTTTCCTTATGAAAGGGAATCCTATTTTAGCTAAAGCAGATGCAATTCCTGTGAGTCTCACACTGTATAACATTGGCTGAGTGCAAAGCCCCGATGTAGAGATTCACTGAAGTCTGTCACACGACTGATTTAAATGCAAGCGACTTCAAGGACTGCAAACTCAGACTCAGCATAGGAACTTGTGAAATGTGTTGGCCATCTTATGAACATAAGAGTAGAAATAAATCCTTACTGATGTAAAAAATTCTGAGCTTACCTGGTTTTATATTTATTGGCATGCTATCTAACACAAATTAATTTCAGAAGACCTTTAATAACACTGTGCAATAATGAGAGCCAGTGAGGATCTCTTTTCAATGCCAAGTTCCTGACACCACAAAGAACAACGTGCATCATTTTCAGAAATTTTCCCAGTACTCAACATGCAACTTATCAAATTCCCTTCAAGTGTTCATCACACCCATGCAAATAATTTATTCTTCCCGGGAGAAGCTTTGTGTTTGATCACAATGACAACTCACTGCTGCTACTCTGCATCAAATATATTATGGAGCTTTAAACCCCAGAGCAATAGATAAATCATGTCCAGGAAACCGACTGAGGTGAATGTCCATTCCTGTGGTCCTTGCACACAATTACACCTCGTGAACTCAGTGAGATTTAGTTACGTCAGCAAGGTCTGCAGAACCAAGATCGCACTTTTGATAAATGAGCTAATCCTGAAAAGGATTAACAGATTGGAAAATAAGAAAACACCTAGCTCAAGATTATTGTTACAAGAAAGGCACTTTGATTATAAACTACATTTTTATAATTTAGAAGCCACCTGTCCTGCCAATACACATGCACTAATTTGTCTACGAAAGCCCTGGAAAACCACAAACAGGTTTTAGAATCTGCTGATCAGTGTAAGTAGTCTGTCAGAATAGCTTTAGTAAATAAAAGAAATGCAAAATACTGAAACATACCTAGAGGACAGAGTCTCCTGGCTGAGTAGGATTGTAGGCTCAGACCCAAATGGCTGGTAATTTGGGATGGGACAGCTTCTACAAATCAATCAGTACAGAAAGCCAACATCACACAAACTGCGCATTTACCAGGCAGTGTTTGACAGCAAGGAACAAGCTACAGCCTAGAAAATTTCTGTGTATGTTAAGCCTCCATCCCAAACTTACTCCTCATACAATTCATCTGCAGGCTGTAATTTACTAAATCCATCTGTTGTTTCTATGGTTTGCTTTCTGGAAATGCTGCATTTCAAGGGTCTGCTTGTTAGAGAAGGTCAAAGAGTAAAGCCAGCCCTTTCATTTTAAGTGACTTGAAAGAAAAGGAAAGGAAATTTATATTTAGAAATAGCAATGATTAACTAGGAAATATATTAGTGTATTAAAATAAATGACAGAATAGTTCTTACTTCCAATTAGGCTGACTTCAAGAAAAATATTTATATACAAATATAAAAGCTAGGGAATGCTAACCTATACCAAGATGAAAGCATCTCATAACATAATTCATGTTTAGCCATTAAAATGGGTGATCACATTTTTACATACTTTTTTCTTCTTGTCCTTCTAAGTGTCTGCTTCTGTGTTTTTTTCTCTAATCACCAAAACTTTTAGCAACTGCTATTTGCCTCTTACCAAGCTGCCTACAGTAACCGCACACCTTCCACATCTCCACCCCCTTCAGAAACACATCATCTGCTACCACTGCGTCGATGCTGGACCCACATACACTGCAAGCAGACAACTAGCAGGTTGCCCGCAGAATTAAGGACACAAGCCCTCATACACACCAGTCTAAAACTGAGGATCTCAAGAGCTAAAGCCTGGACTAGGGTCCACCAAACCATACCCTGGACTGCCTGACTAAATTCAGCAACTCTGCTATCAGCCCACTTGGTTGGCAAGATAAGGAGCACCAAAACCACGCAAGAAAAACAGAAGAGAGTTGCAGGTAACTCCTGAGCATACTCCATATTTTAAATGAACAGTTTCACATACCAGTAGTGCTGTAGCCATCATCAGAGGAAAAGAAAGAGCTCTGAGGTCCCTGCTTAAATACTGAGCAGCTGTGGTTGCCCAGGTATTGGCTTCTAACTGACTAGTCACAGGTGCATCACAACCAGCTACAGTCGTACTTCAAGACTGTGGTATAGACCATGGCTGTAGCCTGAAAGGGGGCAAGAATTGACACCGTAAAAAACAGAGTGAAAACACAATTAATACAGCTGGACTTTGACCAGGAGACTGGAGTCACCATCTGTATGAGTGCAAAAATCTCTCAGGACACTTACTGGCATAAGTAGTCGGGTTTTCAGCCTAAAAAAACATCCAAAGCTCAAGTGTGCTAACATCACGCAAGAGCGCTGCTTCAGTCCTGAGTCAGAAGAACCCCTGTCACCTACTGAGTCACCAAAACCATCCATTGCAGCATAGATTTCCTCGGAGTCCCCTTCATAAACCCTGCTTAACGTCTGGCCCTGTTTTGCCTATTAGGTTTAACATGATGGGAGTCAAAAGTCATATGATGCAATGAGCTGCTTCGTTTGTTTTCTTAGGGGCTCTCTCTTCCCTTCCTCTGACTGCAACCCTACCAAAAGGCCTTTGTCTAAGGAGTAGAATAAGGAGCATAACAGAGTGTTTGCATTTACTTATGGAAGAGCTACTCTAGGAACTCCTTGCAAGCCTCTGTAGTCAGCTCCAGTACAGTTATTTGGCCTAAGTTCATCTGAACTAAGGGGGCTGACTTGGTTCAAATATATTGCACAACCAAACGATAAAATTGGGAGAGGGGGAAGGGGAATGAGTAGTGATGACACATGTATTTAACACTGCATGTCTCCTCTTTCCAGATTAGGAGGAGCTGGCAAGCTCCAGTCTGTACACATGCCAACAGCGGATGTCGGCACATATACAACACTTTTTCAGAACAACATACTGTTGAAACATGTAGTTCAACTCAAAGGCACCCCTTCTGTTCAGCTAGCCCAAAACAACTGTAAGAATTGTCTTGCTTAAAACGGTAGGATTTGTAGCACGACTTTTAATGCTGCTTTAATCTGGTTTCTTTATAGGCACTCCAGAAGTGCAGAGGTACAAGCAACCATGTTGTACTTTGTACAAGGTTCCCCTCATCCATTTGAACCAGAGGAAGTGATTAAACTGTTGGCAAGAGGGAAATGGCAAGGACGGAGAGGGTGGCATAAATGGTGCAGGAATACCAGCCTCCCTTCTGCTTTTACCTTTCCTCACTTTTCTTTCATTTTTCAGTCTGAAGTGCAGAGAGATACAATGCTGACAAGCTCACCCTGGCTTCTTGACAGTGTGTCTCAAGAAAATCATCAGTAAAGATCTGAAAGAAATAACATCTGCAAAATAAATAAAAATACATTCCAAGTTGTGAATGGAGTGCTCTGCATTCATTAGCGGAAAGCTCTGCCTTGCTGAATTCAGAACTGTAAATATGTTTGGTTCTTTCCTCCTTATCCTTTCAGTAATTTTAGTGTGAACATTTTTAAATTCAGCATTCCTCTCCTAGTCTCATGTTTTTTTCCCTGCTCCATTTTCCCCCTCATCTCTTTGATTATTTTTCTTCTTTCTCAGAGCAGGCAACAATCATAACCAAAAACAATGCAGGAAAAATAAAAAGTGCAAAGAAAGGCACCTTTTGCCATGGGTCTGGAGTTGTGCTGAATGTGTCAGAAGTGATCTATATGCCCCACATGATACGGGTGGCTCTTAGATATTGGAATAATTTTCCTTTGGTTTCTGATCTGGCCACCTTATCCCATCACCATTCTCCTGACAATTTCCTTTTCGTCTCACTTCCTACCAGCTGTTTCCATTTCTTTCTGCATAGCTCCAGCACTGGGAAGGATCAGACCACAGGGACTTGGGGAAGGTTTCCTGCCATAGGACTCAAATACGTGCTCGTGTAAGGCAGGAGACTGCCAAAGCCTCCAGCTCCGCTCTGCAGAAGTTTGATGTGCTAATGCGGGGATCATAGAAAGAGCCGCAGACGAGGTTGTCATAATAATCTGAGACTCTTTTCACTTTTCCCCAGCAGCACCAGTCTCCGCAGGTACCTCTTGGTGAAGCAGCCTCTAGTTTGAGTATCATTCCTTTCACTGCTCTCTTGAGCACCCAGAGACAACAGTTGTCCATTCAGATGTCCCAAGTCACAACAACTAAAACCACTTCACCATCTGCCACTCAGTTCAGCAGCTCATTGGTGCCGTGCAGCCCTGTTGATCCTCATTCAGATCTATCTAACCCAGGTTTTTGGAAATTATTCTTGTTAGTGCCTTTTTAACAACAGGACTGTCTGTTAGAAACGGGCTCATTTGGCCAGGAGCAGGTTGGGAACTGCGTACGTGTGAAATACGCTGCCCCATCTGATGGAGCACAGACACCTTGGGTGGGAGATGTGCGGGAAGGGAAGAAGCAGTTGGAAGCTAGCTCTGGGTAACAACCACTTAACCAGGCTCAGCTGCAGCCTGGATCACATGTCTGAGCAGGGCCTGAGCTAAAAGGACAATATTTGGATTTCTCCTGTACTTTGTTCCATCCAATGTACAAACAGGAATCCCAGGACAAAGTGTACTTTATGTGAATTGTACCAAGTGTACAGCTATCGGCTTGTAAGGGTTTTGTTAAAATATAAAGGACACTGTCAGGAAAAAAAAAAAAGGAACCCAGTCCTTTGGTTTGGTAAAAATAAGGTTTTGTGGACCCAAAAATCAGCATACTTTTCCCCACGGTTTATGGAAAACAGTTATGGAAGCAATGATTCTGCAAATCCATCTTCATGAGTCCTTTTAATTTAGAGGCATGACTCATCGGAGCAGGGACTACTTGGGTGATTGTATGACCACAGGATGCAGCCCTGGAAAAGTGTTTTTGTAAACAAATAAACACGCTCCTTCCTGTTTGAAACTCAGATCTTCCAGCACTGGGCAAGCGCCTGAGAACCCAACAGTGAAAGTAATAAGAAATATTTAACACGATGCTAGTTCCTTGGTTCAGTTCTAAGAGCAAGAGTTGAACGAAACACAGAGAGTGAAAAACAGACAATTGTTTTAAAGTCTTTTAATAATATGAAGTGTTATTTGTATCAGGAACAAAGAAAATACTTGTAAAGTGAAAATTGCTTGAAGAGATGGTCTTGCAACCTGACAAAATCGAAACAAAGGGTATCTTCTAAACAAAGGAAAAACCAAAAAACTGCACTGAAAGATTTCATGATGGCTTGTGCCATGTTGTGCTGTACATGCAAGGAATTGTCCAAAGATCACAGTCTCCAAAATGAATTCCACACAATGGCTTTTGACATCTGATGAAGTCTTTTGAGAGCGATTATCCTCTTTTCCTGGAGAAAGCAGCATGCTGGTCCCAGTCAGGACCTTTGCTGTTTGCCTCCCAAGGGTGGAAAAAGGAGTCTCCAGTCCTAACAGCTCGAGACATTTTCAGAAAAACTTATAGACATTTGAAAGCAACCTAAATATTGCGATGTCAGAAAGTCAATTTTCTGTTGGTATTTTAAAAGCAATCTTTTGGCAGCTGCCAGTGGATCCTTTAAGTATGTTTAGATCAATGCACAAAATCAATTAAAGACTTAAAATCCTGCAAGATTAAGAAGGGCAGAGTGAATCAAATAGGCGAATGTCTGAGCAACTGCTTGGCCCTTTTTTCTGTCACAGACTAACAAAACTGGAGGACGTTCCAAACCAACACAAAATCCTGCTGTACCCAGGCACAAGCGAGCGAAAGAAAGGCCAAGTGGGGGGAAGAAGAAGATGACGCTTTGCGCTTGGCTTAGCTGGGTCAAGATGTTTCAGTTGCAAACGATAGATCTGTTTTAACTATTAGAGCTTGTCTAGACTAAGGAAATGTTCCTGCTATGACTATGCTGAGATAATTATACCGGTGTAAAACCCTTTGGGCAAAACAGAGCTTTCGGTGGCCTGATTTGCTCTGGTCACTTGCCAGGATTAGTTCAGCTGGTACCAGCCTGTCCTCCCCGAGCTCCTGCTCCCAGCTGGAAACCCCGCACGGGAGTTTTCATCCGTCTCATCTGAAACATTTGCACTGCCAATCCATCAGTCAATCCAGTCATCCTTACGGGACAATCATGCAAATATTTTTCCCTCCAGAAGAATAGCAAATATTTAGAAGGTTCGTCTCTTAGTAGAGAATTGAACAATTTGCTACCAAATAAAGCTGAAATAAATCTGTTTTTAAATTAAAATATACTTTGATTTGCGTATGCATATCAGGGAAACATATTTGCTGCAAATATAATGAAATAGGAAGGCAAATATAGGATGTTCAACCTGCCAAGGAAAGATGTGTCGTTTACCCACTTTCAATGAACTTGTATGAGAGGATAAAATGTGTCCAAGGAGAGTAAAACGGGAGCTACTCCAAAATAGTTCTATGAAATGAACAATAAAATGAGAAAACCAAACCAACCAACCAACAAAAACTAAATTAAATAAATCCAAGTGCTTCAGTATGAAGCCCCTTTTAAAGAACAGAAGGTGAAACCCAAGCCTAAGAGAAGTTAGTGGCAACATTTACATCGACCTTAAAGGAGAGGCTTCACTTAATATCATGTGCATGGTGAAGTCCCGTAATGCCACTGTGTGCAGTGCGGTGCAAAAACACATGTGCTGAGTTTCACACGCAGCATTCAGAGAACGTGCTGATAAATGCAGGACGAGGAATGGACGGACTGACAGACAGACTTGGTTGTAATTTAATCTGGTTTACTGTTACCTGCAGGTGTTACAGTTAAAATGTTCTAAAAAGTTATTATATACCTTTAATTCTAAACAGTTACTGGAAGGACAGTTAGAAATTCTAATAGTGAAACAAACATGCTCCTTTAGAAGTTTTCTTATTAAAAGGAAAAAAAAGTATGTCTGAAGCACAAAGATGACATCAGAAAAGTTCCTCAATTCACAGATGGCTGCACCTTTCAAAAAAAATTAAAATAGGAACCCTAGATTGATTTAATCACCCATACAAGCGAAAAAACGTAATGAAGATACTTGGTGCCAAATTGGTTTCTTGGGACCTTTTCCATGTAAATAATACAAATCAAACCTTGAAGTTCAGCGCAGATATGATCTGACAAGTAAGCCAGGCTTTTTGTTTTGCTTTGATCCAGCTCCAGAAATATTTTATCCAAGGTAAAGTTGGTTTTAAGTGTTTTCCATTTCAGTTTTTAATTTTGAATATGCATCATATAGGAAACTTACTTATAGTGCTTAAAACATCAGTCTGGCTGGACTGGCTCACAGTGCCAAACATAAAGATTTCCTTATATTTGCTCCTAAGAGTGAAAGCAGAAAGAGCTCCCGATGTGACACAGGATCAATCTCAACTTGCTCTGTTGTTTTTAATGGTACAGTGGATGTGGACAAATTGAGTTGAGTATTTCCAAACATCGAGTCAAGTCCACCCCAATATTTTTAGCACTTTTCCACTTCTCACGGGTGTGTTTGTGAATAATACTTTTGGAAATAATAACATAGATAGGCCTTTGTTTTCTAAGCGATTCCCCCCATGCTGCCATTCCCTCAGGATGCTGTCTGGGAGCAACAGTGCCTTCTCCTGGAAGAAAATCTCCACATTTGGGGCTTATTCTGATTTTTTAGTATTTTACATTTACACTTCCATTTGTTAAAAATAAATAAATAAATAAATATTAAAAAATATTTTTTTCCCCATTCTAATGCCAGGATGAAGATTCTGCAGCTCAGAAAAATACATATATTAAAACAAAACCAAAACCAAAACCAAACCAAACCAAAAACCCCAAAACCTACTGTTGTTCAAAATTTTCAGCGTTGTGTGTCTAATATGGATTCAGGCACCTTGCTGTAGGCATGCAGTTTTCAAAAATTCAGCTCTTGTGAAGAATGTAAAATCCTCTGGATTCCCCGACTTCCACAAATTGGTATGTAGTATATTTAGAATGAACAGGACCCCTTTCCTCTTTTCACTCAAATATGTGGTGTAAGGTTAATGAAAATAAGATGGATCTTTTATTTTGGGTCTTAAATATAATACTATTAAACGTGCCCACCAGAAATGTAGGATAAAATATTTGTTCTGCTTGAAGATTATGTGATATTTGTATTCTAAGCCTCACCACAGTGGGTTTCTTTAAATAGAAGCTATACTTTACTCCTAAATTGCTTAAGGCAAAGGAAGCAGAGATGATGTTTTTATGAATGTTTAAATGCAAATGGAACTGAGAGTGAATGCTATGCTAGCTAACATCAAAGGCTCACCAAAGTCTCTGCATTAATGAGGCTCTTTGTTTCCTGGATCACAGATTACAACAGGTTTCCAACTCATTGCCAAGGCTTTATCTCCATTTGGGAGGGCTGTAAATCTCAGACTATTTTTTTCACATGCAAACCAAGAGGATGATCTGAAAGAAAAAAAAAAATCTTAAAGTAGCAAATATTTCATTCAAATGATTATTACTCAAAGTGGCTGCAGCTTATTTTATTTTCGTGATGTTTAAAAGAATGGAAATTTGCAGACGGAGTTTCCTATGGGGTAGCCCCGCTCATTCAGCTGGATGGGAGAGCTGAGCTGGAAAAAAGCAAACAGCATCCTTTCCCTCTCCCGTCTCCTTTAGCCCCCCAAATCAGAACAATAATTCTGTGTCATGCAAAATCAGCAATTAGCAGAAAGACGGATTTTGCTTCATTTAAATATATTTAGTACTTTTCAAAGTGGCTCCAAACTAGTTCTTCTCCTCCCCAAAAGGTAATGAGATTATATCCCTAGTAATAATACCCTAATTAACAAGAAAACTAGGGACTGAGATTTTTAGTTTCCTATTCAAGGGCCGAATGTGACAATATGTAGTATATTGGGTCATAAAAAAAAATTTACATGGCGTCATTACAGTCTGTAGAAAAGTCTCCAGGACCTAGGGCTATCTTATGCAATCTTAATTAAGGAAAATAAATATCGGTGTGTTGTTTTAAGCTACCGGAGACATGCATAGGACCTGTCGCATGTGATCAGAAGAGATGGGGAGTTTCCTTTTCCATGGGAACTGCTTAAAAAAATCTCTGACGCCGACACAGAAGTGTCTAGTGTCTTCAGAACTGGCTGCAAGATGGTAATTTCATGTTTCCTGACCCTTGGGGCCAGTCAGGAAAACTAATAATTTTCTGGGATGCGACGTCACGCCTGTGTCCCCAAGAGGCTGGGGACAAGGGGGTGATGGGGGGAGTGGGGAACTGCGGACATCGCCCCGCACCCGGACGTGCTCTGCGGGGCCATCGGCACCCACGGGTGTCAGGTGAGAGGGGGCACCCACGGCTGGGACACCCACTGAGGTGTGGGTGTGCACATGTATATCTGTTGATGTGTCTGTGCGTGCACACCGATATGTGCTGATGTGTGTGTGCGCACACCTATATGTGTTGATGTGCATCTGTGTGCACGCATGTAGGTGGTGCAGTGTGTCTGTGTGGACATGCGTTGAGCATCTGTGTGCACACCTATATGTGCTGATGTGTGTGTCTGTGCACACATATATGTGTTGATGTGTGTCTGTGTCCACGCATGTATGTGGTGAAGTGTGCCCATGTGCACACATACACGCGCTGATGTGAGTCTACAGTTACACGTACAAACCTCTGCCCTCTGTTTTTAGTTGCCAATCTGTGCTTGTAGATTTGTGGGCAAAGGCGAGTGTGCAGATGTTTGTGTGCAGATGTGTGTGTGCAGGTGTGTGTGTTTGCGTGTGCAGAGGTGTGTGTGCTGATGTGTGCGGTTTTGTGCTCACTTGTGCTGATGTGTTTGGGGATGTGAGTGGATCCCACTGGTGTGTGTGTAAGTGTGTGAGTGCTTGTGTGTGTCAGATGTGCAGCTGTGCATGCTGATGTCTGTGTACAGATGTATGTGTGCAGATGTACAGAGACACCTATACAGCCATGTGCATGGCTGCACATATGCACATGTGTGCTGATGCACGTGTACAGACTGTGCACATGCAGATGCGTGAACACACAGAATCGTGTTGATTTGTGTGCAGATGTGTATGTGCAGATATGGGCACACACACCATGTGTTCAAATAAGCACCTATAGATGTGGGTGTGCAGACGTGTGCGCACATGAGCAGGTGCAGAACCGTGGATATGTGTGCAGATGTGTGCATGCAGGTGTGTGTGTGCAGATGTGTATGCAGATAAGCACCTACAGATGTGGACACACGGGTGTATGTGCAGATGAGAGTGTGCAGAAGTGTGTGTGCACAAATGTGTGCACAGGCTTGTGTGTGTGCACGCACACCGATGTGTGTACAGGTGTGCACATGTAAATACGTAGGCACAGATCTGTGTACAGATGTGTGCACAGATGTGTGCACACACATGTCCACACACAGCCGGTGGCTGCATTAAGCCCCCAGTGCCACCCACCACCGGACCACTCCGCACCTCCAAACCCCCGCAAACGCAGCCGTCCCGGGCTGGCACCGAGGGTGCCGGCGGGGTCCCTCCTCGTCCCCGAGAACGGGTTGGGGGGTCACCCCGCTATACCGCGGGCTGGCGGTCCCTTTAAGGCAGGCACGTCGGAGCGCGTGTGTACATATATGTGTGTGTGTGTATGTGTGTGTGTGCCCGCCCCCGGCCCCTCCCCGGAGCTGCCAATCACCCGGCGGCCGCTTTGATGTCGGCAGCCCTTGGCCGCCGCGCCGCCGCGCTCGCACTCAGGCACCGGGCGCTCCGTGCCTCTGGCTGCCGCCGGCGCCCGCTGCTCCCAGGGAAACTTTCCGGGGCTCGGGGGGGGTGGGGGGCGGCACGGGGGTGGGCGCCTGTCGAGCCCGGCATCCCGCGACGCCCGCCCGCCCGCAGAGCCCCCCGTGAGCCGCCGGGGAGGGAGGGAGGGGGGAGAGGAAAAGATTTTTTTTAAGAAGGAAAAAGCAATTATAATTATTTTTTTTTTAAGAAAGGATTTAAAGGGAGTTTGAAAAGGGGGGGACAAAGTTAAAGGGAAAAGTTTATAAGTTCAAAAGGAAAGGAAAAAACTTTCAAAAGAAAAATTTCAAGAGGAAGCAATTTTTTATTTTTTTTTTCCCAAGAGAAAAAAAAAATTGAGGGAGAAAAAAAAAATTAATAATTGCGAAGGGTTTGATCCGGGCGGCGGAGAACAATACTCGCCGGGAAAGTTGCTGCGCGGCTCGGGAGGGAGCGGCGGGAGGAAAATGCCGCAGCTGGGCAGCGGCGGCGGGGACGACCTGGGGGCCACCGACGAGATGCTGGCCTTCAAGGACGAGGGCGAGCAGGAGGAGAAGATCCCCGAGAACGCCTTTACGGAGCGCGACCTGGCCGACCTCAAGTCCTCGCTGGTGAACGAGTCGGAGGGCAGCGGCAGCCCGGCCGCAGCCGCCGCCGACCCCGAGGTGAGCCGGGCCGCCCCCGCCGCCCCCGCCCGGGGCCCGCGCCCCCCGCCCCGCCACCCCCCGCTCTGCCTCTCTCTCTCCTCCCCATGCAGGCCATCAGGCGTGTGCAGGATCCGCAGAGGGTTTATCAGGAGAAGCTCCCGGACCACATGGATGATGGTTAGTGGCACCGATCACCCCGTCTCTGTGTGTGTGTGTCCGTCCCTGGTCCCCGCTGGCATCCCCAGCTCGCCCTGTCCAAGTGCTCAGCATCACCGGGGTGAGTGAGCCCCTTGGTCCCTGAGCTTGTTGCCCTGCAGCCCCCGGGAGTGAGGGATGCTGGCCTGGCCACCACAGCCCCCCTGGGAAAGCTGCAGCTGTCAGCAGTGAGGTTTCCCCGTGCACCCCCAGGGGACCCTGGCACCCCCCCAACACCCTCTCTGAGGAACATGGGGCAAAAAGACTCCCAAAGTCTGCTGTAACCTCTTTGGGAGCTCTCAACAGGCAGGGGAGTCACCTGTCATAAGGCAAATTATCATGGGGATCTTTAATGTTAACAGGTATGAAGCATCAGGACCCAGGGATGTATAAAGGATCTGCGTATTCCGGCTACCCGTTCCTAATGCTTTCAGACCCTTATCTGCCAAATGGATCTATGTCACCTCTGGTGAGTTCATCCTCTCGTTATAGAGAAGTTTTGTAGCCTCTCTCACTGCTGAAGTATGTTGCAGGTATTGTGCAGGCACCTACATGTGCTTTTCTTTCTGACAAATCGCAGCCCTGTTTCTAAAATGCTCAGGCGCTATTCTGTCCAAGCTGAAGGGAGAAGGAGTGGGAATGGGGGAAGATGCTCGGCAAGTGTCAGTTTCACTCCCGGTTTGCTGAAAGAGCTGCTTTTCCAGCTTCCCCATCCTCTAGGTTCACCTTTACTCCTCAAACCCTAATATCAAATGTAAGAATGCCCCTTCCTTTTTCTGGGCCCCGGGCTTTAGAGGCGAGTGGCTTCTGGTGTTTGTGTTCACGGATATATCCCACAGCTTAACTTCAGTTTGACGTTAATCTGCTTGTAAAATAGCTAGGTTTTGGTCTGCTTTGGTTTAGGACTCTGTAGTGGATGATGGCCCAGAAAGTGTATCTAGTGCTTCTAAAATGGCAACAGAGGTTCTTAGGAAAAGATTTAAAATTGCTGGGGGACTATTTTTGTCTTTTTCCTGTAAAGCTTTTCCTTCCCGGGTCAAACTGGCTTCAGTAATTCTGTATATTCTAATGTTTGTGAATTTTGCTATCTGAATAATTAAAGGCTTCTCTACAAAAGCCGTCTTTTCCCATCACCATCTCCATCAGAACTTCAGAAAATCATGTCACGACATTGCAGTAGGCAGTTGTGCTCGTGTCGCTCCTGGGGAGCTGGCATTGCTGCGTTCATTTTGGATGTTACTTTGCATTTGCAGCCGGTAAAGAACAGAACATCACTTAGTTTATTTCAGTTTTAGTTTTTAGCCTGTAGTTTAAAAAAATAAATAACACCCTCCTTAATTTTAACCCTTTGTTCACTGGAGGATTAGGATGTTAAACTGGCTTTATGAAAAAGGGATGGATTGTGGGGGATGAAACTCTAGAGTGTGTTGGAATATTGTTCGCTGGATCAGTGGCCTGGGTGGCAGGAGATGGGTCCCCAGCCTGCCCGTGCTCTTCTCGGGCGCTGATTTCCCTGCTGCAGACGGTCACAGCTTTGCTGAAGTCGGTGTGCAGATATTGAGGATCTGGTAGTAAAGTTCGAAGTTTTCCTTGAGTTTACAGCAAGAAAAGATGTGTGTGCAAGGCAGGGCCAATGTACATTGTTTTAATAAAAATAAGCCTTTCTTCTGTTGCATCCCAGCTCATATCCCTTTGTCCTAGTATGAGGTGTCCCCCTTCCCCTCTAAAATATTAAGTTCCTCTCTCTTCTTGATACATTTTAAGTGACGATATTAAATTTGTCTTAATTAAAAGCACTTACTTTGCTCCATGGTATAGAATCTGAGTAAATCGGAGTTGCATTAGCCCAGCAACTACTTGCTACAGTAGAATATTTCTTTTAATAAACCCATACTTGATGGGCAACAAAGTACCATAGCCTATTTATTAGCAATTAAGCTAAAAAGTAGATTGTGGTTTGTGAATTGCTTCTCCCCTTGATAATGTAATAAGAACCCAAGAGGTTATTGTTGGAGCAACAGACAGGAGTAAATAGGCTGTACAGAACTTGGAGGGGAGAAAACTAAGTAGCAGAGAAGGAATGATCCTGTCCCCTCGAGAGCCACAGAAATCATCCGCTGCCTCAGCCGGCTTTGCCTTTGGCCTGTTCGCATCCTGCAGTGGTTTATGTTGCGTGACTTCAAAAGCCGGTTTGATGTTTTCACCTAAAAATCAGTTATCTAACAGACATGGGAAGATTTCTTCCTCAGATAAAGACTCATCTTTTGGTTATTTGATTTGGTACCATGACTATTCCAATTTATCTTTCTGGGCAATTTTGTCTTGTGTTTGATTTGACTCTGCAAAGGTTATCATCGTAAATTGTGTATTGCTCTTACAGATTTATTGCTTTTGTGTATATTATATAAAGCATAGGCTATAATCTGGTGGCCGTTTCCAGTAATTGAGGAGGTCAGATCTGTGACCAAAGATTGCCTATACTTAACCATTGATAAAAGTTTGTTTAATTTACGCTTTAGCACAAGTAGAGTCAGGGAGGAGGGTTGTGCGAGTGAATGGGATTCTGTATCACAGTCATGCATGCATTTGATAGTAGAGATTGTATTTTGCTTAATGAGGCTTCCTGGAAATGGTTGTTTGCAGTTAGGATTAATTTCAGAATCTTCAAAAATAAAAATTAAAAAAATTAACCCTGGAGTACTTTGGCAAAATGTCAGGGCTTTACACTTAACTAATTGAAAAATACAACACAGCTCTTGAAAGACGAAGAAGGGTGGCCAGCATTGAGGCTGCAGGTTTTATTTTCCGCGGGCTCCTCCGAACCCGGCCGGGTGCTGCGCGCGGTGCTGGACCTGGCCCGGAGCTCCTGCCTGCTGGGTGTGTTGCTGCTGGCGTTACTGGCCTCCTGCTTCCTCCTTTTATTTTCTCAGCAGCATCACTTTTGCTTTGTTTCCCTCAAGGTGGTTGTAGCCCGCTAACTGTTAGACTGCTCACCCCAGCATCCAGCTAGTCTACCCGCATCTCCCCTGTTGGAATTGTCTCTTTTTACCAAAACACACCAACTTGTGTTATTTGCATGCTCTGATGTCGCTCCAGAGTGATGCACTGAATGTGTCCGGCTACCTGACATCAGCAGCAACACTAAGCCCAGCTGATGTCCCCGGGACGTGGCAAGAGCCACCCTGCAGTGGGGAGATCCTGGGCGTTCGGCTGTGTGGGCCACCTCTGCTGCAGGTGGCGAATGCCAGATCAGGGTAATTCGGCCAGAGGGATGCTGGTCTGAGCAGGCACAAGTGGCCTGGACTGGCAGCAGAGCTGTCAAAGAGAGAAAGGAGGCCTTGGGGGTGGCCAGGGTGTGTGAGTGAAGGTGCTCCTGGAGCTGGGGACAGGGCGTCCTGTGTTTTGGGACATTGCTGTGACCCCCCCGTCAGCTGGCCGGGCTGGAGAGGGCATGCTCTCGGTGAAGTGTCGTAAGAGCATCTCAGTGCAGCGTGTGCATGCATCTGAAATCTCAACATTTTGCCAGGCACCAGGAGAACCGCTCCCCACTTGGCTCTCAGGCATCATGTGCATGGTGGTTCGTGGCTCCTTGGAGTCTCCTTTCTCTCGCAAAGTCCAGTTATTCCCAGGGTGGAATATATAGGATTTACTGGTTAAAAATCTGCAAGAAACTTCTGAATAATATTAACAAGTTGAGGAACTGTTTTTTCTAAATGAAATACAAAATCATAAAACTATATCCTTTTTTAAATAGTACAAATGACTTTAAATCAAATTAAGGTACATCCTTAGTAAGAACATCAGCCTTTTAGGTGGTTACAAACATTAGAGGTCAGACATGGTCAAACATGTTAACACTTTGATCAGATTAAAATATTTTTCTTGCTACAGTTGTATAATTTAGTTTAGACCCGAGGGGGTTTTCTGAACATTGTTATATCTTGTACCTTGTGGTAGTTAAGTGGTAGAAGGAGCATTTATAAGTTCCTTTAAGTTCCTTTTGTAAATAGGTTTATAAAATAGGGGAATGAGCTGTGCTGTCCCGTTTGCAGGGCACAGAGCTCTCCTCACTCTGGTCAGTGGGAGAGCTCCCAGGGAAACTCTTTACACCTTCTGTTCACCTCTGTTATGTGTAGGGAGCATGGGAGATGTGTGAAGGCAGCATTAAAATGTTTTATGTGTAAAGCTGAGGCACTGGACTTTCTGTCTTTGTGAAAAAGAGGTCCAAGA
Source organism: Patagioenas fasciata (assembly GCF_037038585.1). Classification (NCBI taxonomy): domain Eukaryota; kingdom Metazoa; phylum Chordata; class Aves; order Columbiformes; family Columbidae; genus Patagioenas; species Patagioenas fasciata. The sequence goes on along the minus strand of NC_092533.1, from coordinate 10,335,131 downwards.
GCCTCTGTTTCTTTGGGAAACAGACACTACGTAATCTTAATTACTAAGTGGTCTAACCAGAGCTCATGTGGGAGCAGAAGGGTGGTGGTACCTTCCCAAGCTCTGCACATCTGAAGTCGCCAGATGAGATGGCAGGCCACGGAAATAACACCGATGCTCAGAGCCAGGTCCCTGTGGTCAGCCAGGCTCCTCGAGCTCGGTGTCTGTTCAGCGGCTTTGAAATGTCCCCTTGGGGCAGGGCAAGATGAAAGCGCAGTTACTGCTGACCCGGGGCCACAGGTCCCAAATGTCTATCACGAGGTCAAAAAGCAAAAAACATGGAGCTGGGAGCCTCCTGCCGCCCTTTGCAGGACAGAAGCTCAGGCAGCAGCCGCTGAGCCCTGGGACGCAGCCACTTCTGCTGTAGCCCCTTCCCCCAAGGATGCTCCATCCCTTTGCGGGAGGCTCTTGCCCCCGCAGCAGTTGGCGGAAGGAAATCTGCAGCTCAGCTGCTTCTCTGGAGAGGTTTGTCTGTCCTAGCTTGCACTGTCAGTTTAGTATTGCTTTTTCCTGTGTCGAGCTCTGATCCTGTTAAAACCAGTGGCAAAACTCCCTGGAGTTGCTGCATGATGCGGATTTGTCACTGTGAAAGGGCTGCTGCGTCCCTCTCCAGATGTTGTCCGGGGAGGGAAGGCAGCTGCAAGCAAATGGGAGCTCCACGTGTTCCCAGCAGTGCCAGCAGCATCCCAACCAGGTTCCCTGGCAGCGACAGGACCTCGCTGGGACAGTGTTCTCTTCCCATAAATTGCTGTATTCCCAGCAGAAAGCGTTAGGAGTGCGGTGGCTGCTGATGCACGTCCTGGCAGACAGACAGATGAGTAATTTGTTCCCTCTTGACCAGACCGAATCCACTTCTTCCAGCTCTTCTACCTAGCTTGAAATAGGATAATGGTGAAAATAATTTTTTATATTAAAGCATAATGTCGAATAGGTGGATGTACCAAGGCACAGACAGGGCTTCCGAGGTCATTTATTGCATGTCTGATTCAGCCTTGGTTCCCCCCAAGGAAAATTCTTGTGTTAATTTTCTGAGTTCATATCACACCCTCAATTTTGAAGCAGAACTTCCCTTTGAAATAAATTAGAGAGTTCTGCTTAAGCAGTGACATGATACAGCACTGCCTGTGTGTGGTCTAATATAACCTTATTTTAAAAATTGTTTGGAATGAAAAAAAGAGAAAGAAAAATGTCACAGGGAAACAAAAGCAAGTTTTATGTAAATCTGAGCATGTGAGTAAGTGCACACGTGATTCAGACAGTTCAACGGTATCTGCTCTCCCCCCGGGATTCCTTCGCAGGCTACCCTGGAACTGGCTTCCCAGGCACGGGATGCTTTCTCGGTGGGGACCTGTTATGAGATTGTGTGGTAAAGGCACTGTTCCTGCAAACTTCCAACTGTTGCTGTTTGTGAAGTGTTAGTAGCTCAACTGGTTGAGAATTTGGAGAGAAAAGCGCAAACGTAGCATCAACCCCAACTCTCAAAGCTCATTCATGTTCATGATAAATATTTTTGAAATTTTAACTGTGAACAGCAGAGTGATTTTGGGGGTTAGCGGGACACGATGTGTCCAAGATGAAAGAATGGATCTGGTCTGGTCTCCAAAGGTTTAACGGAGAGAAGGGGGGAGCGGTGGGAGGGCAGCGAGGAGCTCTGCAGCGCCTTCCCGCGTCACCTCGCCGTTTGCAGTCCCTCTCCTGCCGTAAGTCTACAGGCACCATTAAATTCCTGCGTTCGGGTGGAAACTCTGACAGATCCCTACAGTCGGCTGTGCTGGCATTTGCTGTTCCGAGGTACCTGCCCAACTAACCTTGTGTGTTCTGTGACTAAACAGACATTGCCGGGTCCATAGGGATGACTCTTGTCTCCTCTCGTAGATAATCTGTGAAGGGCTGGATCCTCATCGCAGGCTGAATCCCTCTTTATCTCTAACATGATCTGCAAGTGAAGCAGGTTTTCAGGGTACGGGTGGTGTGAGCTGCACACCAAAGATTGCAATCCAGTCCCGAGATGTGTGTCTCTGTGTACATGACATGATGGTTATTGGTAAAACACAGTCAAGAGAAACATCAACAGTTTTGAGGAAACATTATGGCTTCCCATTAATTTCACACCCCCAGTTCTTTCTCTGCCCTTTGATCATGAGTGATTCAGCAAGACCAAATTTAGTCTTCGTTTCACCGAGATTGGCCTTTGAGCCCCCTCACTAATTCACTGTAGAGAAGGTGAGGGAAGGACCCGTGCATCTGTGAGCGTTGTCTGTGCTCACGGGGAGGCTGCGCTGGGCAGCGGGCTTTGGGTCAAGCACGTGCTGCCGTTCAGTAATTAAACCCTCCTGCGCCATGCATGAGTCACAGATTTCTCATTAAATCCTCAAGGTTTGTCTTCTCCTGTCTGTCGTGTTGATCTGAAGAGGGACTAGCTGCCAGACATCCCCAGCACTGTTTTCCTGGAGAGGGCATTGTCACCCTGGGAGCTTCTCTCCATCCCACCCCTCCGAGGCTTTGGGCTGTGTGCAGCCATCACCTCATGACTCTCATTTGCTGCTGTTTTATCTTGGTTTCCCATGCTTTTGCCACTGCAGTTCACTGCTTTCAATGCCAGAAGATGGCTTACATCAGCATCTCTGCCAGCCTGATGTATATATGCCCTTACCTCATCATTTACCAATGGCGGGTGGAGGGCACAAAAACAGGAGGGTAGATACCAGTTGCTTCCTGAACAATTTGCAAAGCTGCTGGGGAAACTTCTCGGCCTGACCAAATCCCAGCTTGGTGCCAAGCTGGGCCATCGGAGTCCCCCTCACAAGCTCCTTCCAAATCTCCCTTTGAAAACTAGGCTAGAACATGATACTTGCTCATTAGTCCCTGCGTCTGGAGGATGAAATGAAGGTTTGGTAGGAGGACGGGTGACTCAGAGGGTTGGTAACAGGATGCAGAGCTGTTCCTTTCCTAGTTTACAGTTCTAATCCAGCTGAATCAGTAAAGACCAAATGCCTGTTCTGTCTGCTGGCTTGTCCAGCAGTCTGTCCGGGAGGGCATGGCTCTCTCCAGCTCCCAGGCAGGGCGAGCGTTTCGTGGGTGAATGATGAGGCGTCCTGGGAACCTGCAAAGTCTGTACCAAACCCAGTGTCAGCCCAGGTCTTCCTTCTTGCCTTGGGACCTGCCAGTTCAGCACATGCTGCTGGCTCACAACCCTCCGACTTCATTTCCTAAAGGAAGTGATTGCAACATCATGTGCCTCTGAGTCTTGATTGCAGCAGGATTTGCTTCTTGGTCACCTCCTGATGAGCTTGGAGAAAGAGCTCTCACCTCCACCTCCTTACGAAGCGACTTACCACTGCTCTGGCCTGTGGCCCTTTCTCTTATTTTTGTCTTTGGGTCTTTATAATTTATGACGATTCCCAAAGTTACAGAATCATAGAATAGTTTGGGTTGGAAGGACTTTCAAAGTTCATCCACCAAAGTACACCCCCTTGCTCTGAGCAGGGACATCTTCACCCAGATCAGGTTGCTCAGAGCCCTGTCTAGCCTGGCCTGGAAGGACTGTTCAACACTGCTTCTGCGAGGTGGTTTCACAGAGAAAATGGGACATTTCATCAAGGCTGAGGATGAGGAGGGTTAGCAAAACCCAGCAGAACTAGCGGTACCCATCCAGAACATCCCACTGGCTGGAGATGCTGGGCAAGAGGTCACCAAAATGGCTTTAAACCACGACTCCTTGCCCATCCACTGCTTCTGTGCTAAACACAGCCTGGCTGCAACGAAAAGAATCTGGTTCATTGTGTTTCATGGGGTCCCCAAATTAGTATTTTGTTAGACGAAACAATAAACTCAACAATACTGTGGTAAGTTTTCGAAACCAAAGTAAAGCTGGATACTAGAATCTAGAGCACTTTTCCCCTCTGGTTATAACAACTTTACATTTGATTAAATGATAGGGAAAAAAAGGTCTCAACAGTATGTCCTTTGTTCCATTTGAGAATCTGGGACTATAATATACAAAGTACATGTCTGCCTTAAAGAGCTACACAGTAATCATGGACTGACCGAAAAAAAAAAAAGACCTTTTTTGAAGTGATTAAACTTGTATGCTATATGTTGAATTTGTTTTCTGCTGTGGCTTGCTCTGAGGAATAGCACACAGGAGCGTAAACAGAGGTTCTCCTCTGATGGGACTTACACAAAAGCAAAATGTGAAAGCCCAGGATTGTAAAGTATGCTTGGCTCAACACGAGGGGGATGCAATTATAAACACACGGGTGGAAGAAGAGCTGTGGAGATGCTTGTCCCAGCAAAATGCTGAGAAAAGATCAAAAATGTGGAATTTTTATTTTAACACTGAGGAGATGGCACTGTGGGGATTGCTTTCATGTTTAGGAAATAAGCCATCGTAAGATCTACCACATGAAAATTTGTTGTTCTTAGCACGGAGAGGCTGATGAGTTGGTTCTCGTTACGTGCCGCTGCCCTGGAATTACTGGCATGGGAGCAGAGATAGTGAGGAGGAGTCATCGTCTTCTACAAACCTCACTCTGTATGACTTCGCCCTAAAAGAAGAAAGGCCAATTCCAACGTTCCAGTGGGGCAGACAGTGCATGGCCCCTGAGACCAGCATACCCTAGATCAAAATTTGGCCTTTGAGCTTTGCCTTCCTGCTATAACTTGCCCCGTGTGGCATTGCGGGCTTTGAAATCTGACTGTCCAAAGGGATGCACCAATTCAGAAATCCAGGTGACATTTTGCGGGATCGCATCGTGCTGTACCAAGCGTCTCTTTGGGACAGCTGGTGCTGTCACACCGGATAAATTAAAATACGTGGATGAACCCTAAATGCGAAACAGAAGTAATAATACAAAATAAGACCCTTTTTTTTTTTTTTTTTAAACTACCCGAACCTTTTTGTTTAACTTTCTCCGATACGAAGCAATTTCTTCGGGACTGTACACCATATGAAACACATTATAAATGCTCTTGTAAAATCCACATCATTATACCACATGAAAGGCTGGGTCCTAAAAATAGCCATTCAGAGAGGATGCAGGCTAGTAGCAATTTCGGTGATCGTGAAATAGTTGTGTTGACATCTCTGTGCATGCACACCCACAGAAAGCTTTGACTTTTGAATATTCTTAGCAACATTTGTCCTTTATGGAATTTTCCACATTCTGGTCCCATGAATAGTCCCTTACCCAGGGGTGTTCCTTTCTGATCTTATCACTGTGTTCCTAACCCTGATTTTATTGAGAAAATGGGTAAATGATTTTTTTTTCTTATAGTTCAACATGAAACTCTTTCCTTGGTATCAGTTTGACAACAGTTGACAGTATTGGTTGTATTTCCCTGTCTCCTATCAATGAAAATATTTTGCTTTTCCTTCAATAGACGCACACATCCCTGATATTTTGGAGGGCTGGCACTCAGAATGTAAACCCAAAGCATTAGATGATAACATGGGGAGCCACCACATCTTCCCAACTTGTATCTGCCATAATATTCCAAAGATGCAATCTGCAGTAATTACACAGTAATGAATCCACAACAAAAAATTTCTTCCTCATCCCAGCGATCACAACTTGGCTTTTGTTTTGGAATCTGAAAGGATGGAGCCTTCTGGCTGTGGGGTGTTCGCAGCAAAGCCCGGCTGGGATAAACTGCTGTAGCTTTGGGATAGGCAACACCGTCCTGCCAACCGATATCGCTGCAGATCTTTTTGAAGAGCTCATCAGATTTTATTTTATTGCTGTCGTGTTTTTGTTTTAGGTTGTTATTTGTTTGAAATCATTACTATAGGGATAGTTTTCTGGAAAAAAAAAGAAACAAACCACCCGTTTGAATCTTCAGTGCTGATCTCTTGTTTGCCTTTTCGTTTTGTACGTAGAGATGGGGATTCTGGAGACGTACACCATCAAACACGAGGATGTCTGGAGGTTGTGGTTTAAGTCTGTTCAGGGTTTTAAGTGTGTGGCCCTTCTAAAGCCATTTGGAAGCAGTCTGTTTCCTCAAAATAAGTTTGCTTTTGGAATTGGAGCAAAAACTTTGGAGATAGTGAATGAAATAACAGGGTGTTGAAGAAAATGACAGTGCTTCTGAAATAGCTGGCATGAAAATCATTAAGTCTGAAGTTTCATTCAAATCAGATGTAGTTGTGGTTGTAATGGGGCAGGACACAAACTCTTCAAGCAATGCAACTCCGAGTGATTCACTCTGAGACTCACAGTCATTCTCCAGGTTGGTTTAACTTCAGGGCAGCTCTGGTCCCTTGTCCAGCTCCAGAGTCCTTTTCTCATGGAAACGGGCTCTCAAGTTTTCAGATCGATTAGTTGAATTCTTGCAGGCTGTTAGCAACTTTGAATAATCAAATGCTGTAAAATGACATCACAGAAATGTGTTTGCTGTTGCTAATTTAGCTCCCCAAAGCAGCTGGACGGGGAGATGTGGGAGCACCTTGACAAGGCAGTAATTTTATCATGGAGTAAATGCATTAATTTCTAAACGCAGTAATGTGAGGATATATTTCTAAGAAATGCTGGGTCGTGTTAGCGTATGTGCTCTGTATAATGCAACAGATACTGATGTTCAGAAAAAGCCAGAAAGTTTTTAAAACACTTCTGGCTTGAAGTTAACATCATCCTTCAGTCCTTTTGTGTTTTCAATAATGAATTTGATGGCTGAAACCAGGGTTATATTTGGTAATGTCAGTTTTTACTGTTCTGTTGAACTGTGTGCTTTTCCTGCTAGGAGCAGAATTCAGGTAAAATACTAAATGTGTGTTGGCCGGGACTTCTGACAGCACTTGAACACAAGAGTTGTTGTTGTAGAGGAAATTTAATTTCTTCACTCAAGACGACAGAAAATTATCTGATCTATCAGTGCCAGTTGCTTGGTTATTGGCATTGGCTGGGAATGGTATATAACTACATGCATATACTTAAACTTTGCTAAATTAAATGTTTTTGAATGATCATGCACTATTTATACTGATCTAGTACGTGGATCTGCATATACATGGACGATGAGGGATGAGGCAGACAGCAGTGAATCCTTGAAAGGTCAGCTCCTGTATCCAAAAGCGTCACTCTTCATCCACATTTTCTTCCAAAAGCAGTGCCGCGGTACATGTCTGTCTGTTTGCCGTGGGTGGGAGCTGCCTGGGAGTTCGTTTGATATGGAGCCGAGCGATCCTCTTGCCGGAGAGCACCAGGTGCCGTGTCAGACACACGTAAAGAGCCAAATAAACAGGCAGTAGTAACACCAGTTGTTTGTGTGTTAACACAGGATGTTCTCAAAATCAGGTAAGAAGTGAGGCATGTTACCGAGTTTTATAGCAGAGGAACCGGATAGTCTTGTAACTGCCGAGCAGGGCTGCGGCGGAGGAAGCGTGGCTTTATCCCGGCTTCTGCTCCCGGTCCCCCAGCAGCTTGTTTTTCTGTGACTCAGTTTCCCTTAGGAAGGTTTTGGAGCTTTATCATTTCATGGGTAAGTGATGTTTGGAAAGCACTGCAGGGAAAGCCATGTCAATACTGAAAAAAACCCCATACAATCCAACTCAGGGTGCTGTGAAAGGGGATGTTTCAGAAACGATCGGAGAAGGACTAGCCAAAAAAGTAAGCTGTGTTGCTTATTAGACCATTTACTTCAAGATATTATTTGCAATTTCATAATTGCAATAAATTGGAATTTCATAATCTTTTAGCAAGTTGCAGGTGGCCCTAAAACCACAACTCCTTCAAGGCGGTTGGCATCTTTTCGTGCTTTAAAAACAAATAACATTTTCAGCCTAAACAGGAATTTCATAGAGTGGCATTAGTTGGATGGGAATGTTGACTGGATGGTCCAACATGTTTGTCTCAAGTACACATGCCACAGAAATCTGTGCTATTAAACTGAGGACAAAATGTCATTTCTTATTTACCCATTTGTAATATGTTGATGAGAACAAGCTCCAGGATTGCACAGCATAGTTGTTGGACACATGTACCAAACCCCTGGATGCATAATTGAAATTCCTCATAATGAAGAATGAGTCTATTTATCTTGGAACCTTTTTTACTTAAACAGTAATCTCTAGGAAATCATTTGTTAACAGTAGTTAGCTGCCAGTTTGTCAGTTAATGGCTTGAGGCAAAGTCAGAAGCGAATGAAATCTTTTCCAGGGAGATGCTGTTGTCGCATGTGGTGTAGAAAGGTTTATAACAGAAAGCATTAGAGGAGGCGGTCAGATGAGTTCAGTCCAACATTTAGAAACACAAGGAAACTCGGCACGAGGTAGAGACGGCTGTTTTGCTAGCGCATCCATTTGTAAAACATTAAAGCCATCAATCGTGCCCATGTCAACTTCTAAGCTTAAAATTTCCTTACTGGAGGCTCCAGGTGTGAGTGTGCGGAGGCCGAAACCACATGTGTTCACAGTGGCTGGGGCTCTGCCTTGCACCCCAAGCATCTCCACATCCCAGGCATCTCTGCATCCCAGACATCTTGGGCACCTCCCCATCTCTGCATCCTGGGCATCTCCCCATCTCTGCATCCTGAGCACCTTTGTCCCTGGTGCATCTCCACATCTTGGGCATCTTCCCGTCTCTGCATCCCAGGCATCTCTGCATCCCAGGCAGGTGAGCCAGGGCGCAGACCCTCCAGCTCAGCTGGGTGTTGTGGGGTGTTTGCCAGGGCAGCAGAGTCCTCCAGCTCTCAGATTTTATCATTTTTCTATAAAAGCCTAGCAACCAGTTTCAGTTAGGTAATGAGAGTTATCTGATTTCTCTTTAATCTGAGCAGCATCGCTACAGCACGATAACCTTGACTCTCTGTTTATCTCGCACTCGGCACTGCGGGGAGAAAAGTGGCACTGGAAAAGGAGCTGAGAAAAGTTATCCTAGTCCACACCAAATCCCTCTTTCTTGCAGCAGGAGCGGGCGAGAAATAACTGCCCCAAGTAGAAACTCTCTCATGAAGCCTCAAAATCTAGCTGAAGTAAATACCACTTCCCTGCAGCATTATCTCCCACTCGGTGCTGTCTGCCCACAGAGGATGGTAGGGTGTAGGAACTGGCAGGGGATTAATGGCAGCCCAGTTCATAAAAAAGCTCTGCTGCCAGAAGGACGTGGGACCCAGACAGAAGTAAAGAGGGGCTGGTTCTCTCTGCAGATGCCCCCAAGTGCTATTTGTCTGAGAGCAGATTTTCCCACAGATCTTTGGCCTTCATATTATTTGAAGAACCCCCTCTGCAGCTGCAATCCTTCCCTCCCCCGAGGGAAAAACAGGGTGGTAACTTTGTGAACTGAATGGTGTGGAGGTTTAGGAGTAGTGCCATGGGAGGGGAAGATTTGGCTCATTAGTGTGGAACATTGTGTTGCCAGGAACAGAGTTTTGGGGCAGAACTAATAACATGGAAGCAGATGCAGTCAGCTTTTATTAAACTGGTTTGGAGACGACTTTAAATAGGCAACAGTTGTATCTGGAACTCTTCTTGTGAAAGGCAGAATGGCAGACCCCATCAGCAGAGCCTGTCTGAGATGCTGGCTAGCAAGTACAGAGAAACCAACCAAATCTCTGGATGTAAGGAAAAAATTCCCCCAAATGTATTAAAAAAAAAAAAAAAAAAAGACTTTGTGGTTGTGTTACGTTCTTTAAACTCTTACAGTCCACATACCTCATTTGGAGCAAGGAACAGCTATGGAGTCATAGAGTTTATAGTCTGAGGGACCCCACATTGTATCATCTCCTCTATGCCATGGATTCCTGAATTTCACTCAGTTACCCCAATAGCTGGATGTACCATTAACTGCTTGACAGTGCATTACAGGTAAGGATGGATAAATTAATCTCCAAGCCAAGTTTTGAAGCGCTTCTCCCTGGAACCACCCTTTCCGTACAACTAATTAACTCCATAACGCTTATCTACATCAGTGATGGTCGGGTGCCATTTCCTGACACATGGCATTCCACGGCCACCAGTAACGATGAGCTGAACTCGTTCTGTTGATTGCCTTACCCGAGTAGACAGGTTGGAATGACCATCAGCCAAATCCAAACTCAGGTGGCTACCAGAATTGAGCAAGGCTGTTGGTACCTTCAAGAAGTCACTACAAACACCATCCATCCCCCTGCCAGACCCAGCAATGAGTGTTGCTGTGCATCCTTATGATGTCCTTCTGGTTGTTCATCACCTCCACGCAAGTTTGGACTGACTGTCTGGCTTTCATGAGGGTGTCAGGAATGATCAGCCCCCGTCAACACAACCGAGCCTGCAGATCTGTGTAGAGGTGCCAGTTGGATTTCTGACTTCTCCATAGATGTCTATTAGCTGTCACCTCCTTCCACACCAACTCGAGCCACCATTTTGTAGATCAAAGAGCAATGTCCAGAAATCCTGTCTCTGCTCAGCGCATCCAGGAGCAGCCTGACATCTGTACCAGGTCTTCATGTATGTGCTTCTTGCAGCCTCGTCATCCCGGGCTGGCTGAATAAGGCACAAAGAATCCCATTTGAATGCTGTACTCCATCGTACATTTGTTGTGCAATACTTTTTTCTCAGGCAGTTTCTAATCTAGAGATTTTCTGGGATCTGTTCATGGTGTGAAGAGAAACCTTCTCATCACCTCAGGTTCTGTCTTTCAGTACCAAGTGCTTAAGACATAATTTTAGGCGTCCAGGGCTTGCTTTCTCTTTGTGTCTCCTTTGCTGTTGCTTTAATTTACTAACATGTTGAACTTCAAAGTCTATTCTTTTTGCTTCCTAATTTTTATGGAAAAAATGGTCTGAACTCCATTTACATTTCCTCCCTGAGGATACTGGCAATCCTTAATCCTATATATTAAAGAATCTTAGTTTTCCCAGCAGCCTTTTATTCTGGGACTACTCTTCCACTCTGTTTTCTCCTTGAAATTCTCTCCTGTGGCTCAAAATTGCTCTTCATGGTGCCCATGACCACTGTCACTTTCTGTTATGAGCTGTTTGCACAAACGTTTGATCACTTTCAAGTCCTTTTCCCTTCCCATCCTGTCCTTTGCAGCCGATTTTTAAAGGTTTTGTGCCTGTGGCCGCAGAGCCGTGTTTGCCCTTGGTTGCTGCAGCACAGGGCCATGTGCTCGGCAACCCGTCGATCTCCAGCGACCTGCTGGAATTACTGTTTTTAGAGCCAAGAGATAGCAGGTTGCAAGCATTTATGGTGAATAACTGGGTGCTTGTCTATTAGGGCCAATTTAATTTCAGACCAGTGGGTCCATATTCCAGTTGAGGACAAGGTGGTGCCTCCCAGTGACCACTGGTATTTACCTGCCTGGGAGACGAATGCCATCCATCCCCTGCTGCAATGCAGGTGGCACCGGGGGGACCCTGCCTGCCTGTCCCTTGTCCCCCTCCCTGCTTCCACGCAGGGGCCATGGCAATTCCCTCTGCGTTCCCCATCTCATGGGAGCTGTGGGAAGCAGGTAGGGTGCCGGCTGGGCTGATGATGCGGATCCAGGGATTTGGATCGTGCAAACCCAGTGTTCTCTCCTACAAGTCATTCTCAGCTATGTACTCGGGTAATTAGCATGTGCATAAACACTTTATAATCTTGTGATCATGGCTTGCAGATTAGCTCTTTTGTCAGCTTTGCAATTTCTTTGCCAGTTTTAGTTTTAATTGCAAATCCATTACTGCCAGCTCCCTTGCATATTGTAGCAATAGGCAAATTAAAACATTTGGACATAGTTGGGCGGGTTTCAGTTAAGAAATTAATTGTTACTGCCAACCAGTGCTTTTTAATGTGAGGGTGGCATTTGGGCTTGTTTTTGAGGGCATAATCTCTGAGACTTTCTTTTTTCCCTTCTCCTCCCCTCTCCCCAGACTGCGTTGCCCTGTCGAGCAGCTCCACAGATGGCATGAAGCAAATGCTTGCCTCTTTGATCTCCTAGTCAAGAAATTTGGAAGTCGTTCTGAATTTATGAGAATCCTGTCTGAAATAAATCTGTCTGTGCACAGGGCCACACTAAGTCAACCCAGAGCTGCAGGCACGGCTCACCTGAGCCTCCCGGGGAAGCGCAGGGTTACATCCCACAACAGCATCGTGTGATGCTGTAGCGATAAAGAGAAACTTCATGCATATTGTTGAACATGAAAAAGTCTAGACAATCTACAATTTACCAGTTGGGTTAATTCGCTAAAGGCTTAATCCGCCCTGATAATCCAGTAATGGTATTGTTGGCAGGACATCGATGTAGGTATCAGGCAGCAGCGCTGGCACCGTTGTCTCCTGAGATTGTGCCGTTCTCGATTCCCTTTCCGCAGTTGCTAGGCCTGACGGGGAATTTTCAGAGTTCTGCGCACTTCTTGTCTTTGGTGTTTTTCAAAACCTGCCTGTGCTCAGTTAATGTTGTTTTTCAAAATTGAATAGGTAACACTTTTCACCAGATCAGAATTTTCACAAAAACATCAATTAAGAATATATTTTTTTTCTGAAGTACTTTTTTTCCCTGATGTATTTTTTGTGTAGCTCTTCCCAACCTCCTAATGCTGCTGTCACACAGCCTCCCATCGCCCTTCAATACAAATAGCATTTGTTTTTGCAGCAGACCTGTGCCAACACTGTAAGCCACCTGCCATCTTGTGTGTCACCTCCAAAGCTGGTGGCATTCCTTGAGATGTCGGTGGCATCGCTCTGCCCGAGCCCTCATGTACCACCAGTGTGGCTGGGGCTGCAAACACTGGTGGGGCCCTTCTGAGGTCAATGAGTTGAGCAAGGTTTTAAAAATACTCCCCCCTCCCCATTTTGCAGGGGCATTTTTAATGCACATCTATGTGCCCTGTGGGGACAAAAGGGAAGGAGCTGAGGCACAGGGGCTGTAGCAGCAGAATATGCTATGGGGAAGGACAGATGGACAAGTCCCCCCTCCAGATATGGGTCTCCCACTGCTGCAGCATTTCTTCCTATGCTGTTCCTCTTACTTTATTCTCCTTAACTCATTCTCTCCATTTGGTAAAAGGCATTATTTTCAGCTGGTTTCACAGCTGAAGGGCTCTGCTCCTGTAAGCAGCACCGAGCACAAGTGAATCCTGCTGAGAGGTACCGGAGCCTCCAGGACTTAATTTATAATAGAGTCATGTTTCCTGACTGAATAGCTGCTCGCTTTTTCTTGATTGCTGGCTTTGCACCTTTGATCCGGGGACTAAGAGCCAAGGTAGTTTTTTCTTTCTGTGCATCACCACCAAATCATGCCCGGAGTATTGTCTGTACAGCTGCCCTGCGTTCCATGAGGCTGCGGACGTGTAAATGATTGGCAAACAACTCCCCCAGTGACCAAAGCAGAAACACCTTGGGACTGCACTGCCAGCAGAAGTGTTAAAAAAAATATATATAATAATATATATAAACTTATTTTGGTTCTCGAAACCAGCTGAGAAGGCTGTGAATCCGTGGCACCATTTTTAAAGCAGCCTGTAATGACTCTTTTGAACATTGTTTTCTTTTTCTCTGCTCGGAAAACAATGGAAGAAGCACAGTTCCGCTGCAAACAAAACCTGAACATGCTCTAACTTACATGTGAAATATCAAAGAGCTCTTACTCAGTACACATTACCACCCTTCCGTTTTACAGCAAACACCTCGTCACAGCCGAGAGAGACTTTGGGAAAACTATACATAGCGTATTCGGCCAAATGTCACCCTTGTAATTATCCCAGAGCTCTGGCTCCACGATGTTGTGGCTAACAAATCCAAGTTTAATTGTTCGTGATCTCTATCGGAGGAGGCATCGGGTTTGAGTTCAGCTGGTACAGAGTTAGGAGGAATAAACACGAACCTACAGTAAGATCAAAGCAGCAGAGAGGTGCGCATGTGCTAATAATAATAGCTTATGAAAGCTCATATTTTCCTCCAACAACATCCTGTCATTTGTGTATTAGCTTTGAAAGGGGTAAAAAGAAAAAAAAATTCAGTGTAATTTACTTCAGCAAAAAATGAGATAAGGCAGATAGTTGATTGCAGCAGCTCGTGTGTGGTTTGCTGCGAGGATTGTACACACGCCGCGTCCTCCAGCGCCTGTGTGATGGAGTGTGCAGGGCTGAGCTGGCTGTGACCGAAGTACCATTGTTATCTGATTTCCATATACAGTCTGTGACAATGTGATGCAGAAAGGAGGATGAGGTAAACAGTCTCAAAGTCGGTAACCGCATTCACACCTGGTGCACCTCGATAAAATGTCTGTAAACAGTTTGTATAGAGTGAGGTTGTGGCGAGGCTGAGGACGTCTAACGGCTCCGGGCGACCCAGGCAAGTGCAGGGAGAGAAACACCGAGTTTCGGGGATGGCGTTTCTGTCGGGCTGGAATCACTCAGGGGATTAAAATTGGGATTTTGCCCTTCCACAGCTGTATGCTCATAGGTAGCGTGTAGGATGAGCATAGCATGGTCGGGGTGACAGTCCCTGGTGAGGGACTTTGCGATAGTTCAGTGACAGCGGGGCCGGGCAACAGTGATTTCTCCTCCACACAATGTGACCTACTTAGGAAGCGCTGGTCAGCCCTCGCAAGCGGGCACAACGCTGACCATTTCCTCTGTCCTCTTACTTTAAGTGTTCACTATCAGCTTTTTAATCTAGTGCAGCGGCTTAAACCTCTGGCGAGGTTTTACCCTGCCCGGCACTGGGATCGAGACCCGAGAAACCACAGGAGGAGAGCCATGCTGGGTGATGCTGGCCACCGGGAAGGAGATAGCCGGTATTTACCATTTCTCTTTCACGTTGCATGCTGTGGTTGTTGACATTCGGTTGTGCCTGTAGTTGTCTCTGCAAGCAGGAAAGGGTTTGGGGTTTTGGTAAAGGGGAGGAAGGCTGACAATAAAAGGTGACAAAGTGGCCCACTAAGTACTGAAAATGAACTGTCTGAGGAAGGAGAGGGTTGTTTAGAGTGAAAACTGAGGGGAAGAGGATGAACAGGAGCAGATACAGGCAGGGTTGCATCTCCCTGCTGTCTCTCAAGGTGCTTCTGGCTCCCTGGGCACCGTGTGACGATGGCCATGGGGTGATAATCACAGCCAGCAATCACTGCACTGGGAAGGTGTTTTTCAGTGTTACAAGGCTGAGCTGGAGCCTTATCCAAATTCTGCAGCGACTGAAGCGCAGCAAACAGGGACTTGTTAAGAAAGTGGAGCAAATAATAATGATCCGTCTGTTTAATGCAGCTGAAAGGCATACTTCAAAGATAGTGTTATCCTAAAAAAGCCCAAGTATAGAGGGGAATAGACTTGATCACAGCTTCCAAGTTTTGATGGTAGGCATTGTAAGTAGGTCAGCAAACGGTAATATTTAAATTATCTCCTCTTTCTGGCAACTAGATGGGAATGTAGGTCTGGAAATGGGTAGATGTAGATTCTCTTCCCAGCTCTGCCACTCTGACAAGTCACTTCATCTCCTCATGCCTAAGGGAAGAATACACCTTTGGGCTCTGCCCAGTAATCATCAGCCAAATGCTTCCCCACCTATCTAAAGGGTTTTAGAATACGTGATTGAAAAGTGCAAAGTGTTATTAACATTGAATTAATGTCTGCCATTACAATATGTAATAGAGTATTTCTACACACACCCCATTTCCTCCTGCTCGAATGTTTTGTCAAGCAAGTCCAAGTGTTTACCAGCTTTATAGCTGGCCTAAAAAGAGACAGTGAGCTGGTAGCAAGTGCAGCTGCTGGGTTTGTTTGCGATATTTCAGGCACAGGGTCTGGCAGCAGAGCAGAGCCCTGGGTGGCCAGTTGTAGCCCTGGTTTTTGGCAGCGGGGTCGGGGTGACCAGGCCACCCCATTGCCAGCCGCCCCGGAGCTGCTGGGCACGTCTCGTGTGAAGCCTGCACACCCGTGGCAGCGTGCCGGAAGGCAAGGTGCTCTCACCGCGGGTGCACGGTGGGTGCAGATGTGCCACGCTTCCTGCTGGGGGTGGAGAGGACCAGGCTGCTCTGAAAGCAGGGGGGATGCGCTGCTGGAGCACCTCCCTTCCCCTCTGTTTTGGGAGCTGAAAGTCACAGCCGTCCCGCCGCCTGCGCACGGTCAGCAAACAGCAGCATCATGTTCACCCAGGCAGCGCAACAACACCCTGCGCAAATTGCTTTAATTTCTACCTCCTCTAAATATTTTGATTTTCTCTATGCAAATAACAGCTGCATGCTTGTTGACCCACAGATGTATTTAGGAATATAAACCCAAACCTTTTTCAGTTGTCGGCTCATCCCATCAGACAGAAATTCCCTGCTTGTTGCTCTTGCCCATCGGTGTTTGGTTCACACACGAGTTCTTGGCAGCCCTGCCTTGCTCACCGTCTTCTCATTATCGCACCCAGTGCAGACATTTCACTTCTTTTCTGAAATATCTTAACGCATGGTGTGGGTTACTGTCTAGACTGCATCGCTTGAACCAAATGTATTCACTAGTATAATATATTATTAGAGCTCACTAAAAGTAACAAACAAAGTACATTTCTTTGTTCACTCCTTAATTGTTTGTTCATTAGCTTGCTTGCTGATTCATAAAATATGAAAACCTCCAATAGGGTATCTAGTCACTAGTGCAAATTAGCTAGTTCCTAATGCACATAAATAAATTATAACCCTTAGATGTACAATTTGCCTTTAGCACAAGCGCTGTACAGAAGTGCTTTATCTCATCAGGAAAGAATTGGTTCTGGTGCTGTGCACACAAAGTGACAAGTAAAGGCAGAAGCTGGGAGTGCAAAACACAGTAGTGGCAAAAATGATCCCTTTGCTGGCAGGTAATCTGTTTTCTTTAGCTTCGGAGCTGGAAAATGACATCCTTGGATACATACCTTTGTAGCTAGGGCTGGATGTTTGTCTGCAGTGAACTGGCATGGGCTGCGTGCTGTCAGCGGTTGGGAAAGCCCTGAAGCTTTCGTGGTCCCGGGGCTCCGTGTTTTCCCCTGATTTGTGCGATCCAGTTTTGCCCTTTCTCTCTGGCAGCAGCTCTCCCTGCTTTTTGGCTATTCTTGTTGCTTCTGATAGTATTCCCAAAAAGGGCTGTGTCCTCAGATTCCACAGAAACCTACTTCCAGGTAGGTTGTGCCCATGTGAAAGATTCCTGAAGCATCTAAGACCAATTTTTTTATGGTGTTTTTTTTTTTTTTTTTTCCCTAGCCTACAGATTTCTGTGTTGGGGAGTGTAAATCTCTAATACGATTCAGAGATATGATTCTTCACTCCTTCCCATACCATGGTTAACATACTCATCACAAAGGGTATCATTCTCTAAAAATAGTGTAGGTTTTTAGACAAGATTCCAAAGGCGGCTTTTGATGTCTGCGTATTTTATTGGATTAATCCCTTTTCAGTTCTGTAATTTTCTTAAATAATGAATACAGGCTATCTGGGACAAGCTTCTGCTCCAAGTTGTGGCTTACGCTGCACAACATGTCTACAAGTGAGGTTTGCACTAGGGCAGCTTCCCCATCAGTGGGTAAGGCTCCAAGCAGCACAACATACATATTAATTATTAAAAACTCAGATCTTGTCTGATTCCTGTGGACACTAAAGATTTATGGCCATAAGTGCCTCGTGTTGCTAAATTGATGGTTTCTACCTCTTTCATGGGTGACGTTCCCAAAATCTTCACTGTGCATAAGGCTCAGACCTGCAGACACTCATGTAGCTAAATGATTTCACATATATGGGTGGCCTAACAATTTGGGCATAAAGTTATTTGTATGCATTTGTATTCGCAAGTGTTGGATTTACACTTGCACGATCAAGGACATTTAGTTTGTAAACTTTTTCGGTTTGATATATGAACACTTTATTGACTGCATACTCAGAGGTCTCTGCTGCACAAGTCCTGTTGAATTTCAATAGCGACCACTCATACGGCTTTCCTGAGCACACCAAGGTATTCTTAAAATTTTAAAATGTATGATAAACTGAAGGATATTCCAGCAGCTCAGCTCTCTGTAGGATACAACATTTCAAATGATGTGTTGCCAGCAATCTAGACTCAAAAAATTTATATTTTTGGCAGAATAAAGTGTACACTTTTTTCTCAGCCTCTTTCAATGCGTTTGATTGAACAGAGATTAGGATGACATGGGGTTCCTATGTTTGGTTATTTGACCTCAGTTAGTATACTATAACTTTAACTGACTTTACCTCAAAGCTTGTCAAACTTCCTTTTATTTGCTAAATTAGCTCGCGAATTCTCCATCCAGTTAAAGGAAATCAAATTAAAGGAAATCTTGCTTTGGAAAGTCAGGGGCACCTTTTCCCCCAGTTTGACTCTGTCCGCATTTCAAATAGCATTTTTCTTGCTTGATCAGTCACGGATTTCTGTCATTTTGCAGTATTGTACTTCAACAATAAAAGAGAATTAGTTCTAGTTAATTAACCCACAAATCTGTAATCTCTAGTTTGTGAAGGAAAAATACAGACGTGGTAAAATCCCGTGTCCTGCTGTTGCCAACCAGTACGTGATGCTGCGAAGGCCTGCAAAACGACTCCGAATGGCGTCATGCAGAAATTCTCTTTCATCTTCATCTCATTCTGCTTGAATTTCTTCATTTAATTGTTCAAATCATTGGCTGCGCTTGGGTTCTTACATATTTGGGTTCCCATGTGTCTCTTTGCAGCAACTAGATTAGGTGAAAGAAAATGAATTATGCTTATTTCTGTGCTTTAGGTGTTTTTTCATGTGTACTGCCCTATGCAAAACAAGGAATATGATTCTTTAATGTTTTCTTTAGATCCTAACTCTAGTCCAGCTCCACCTCAGCTACGTGTGCACATAACTTTCTTTGCTGTACAATTTTTCTACACTGCTGAAGGTAAAGTTTCTTACTAAAGAGGTAGAAAGCTCTAGATCACCTGTTTTAGGTTGCAAACATGGTTATTTTTTCTCTCTGTTCAGTTCTCTGCCTCCCTCTTGGTGTTAGGAGTAATTGGGGTGCTGAGATTTTCTGAATTTTTGAGACCATCAGAAAGGGTTTTCAAAGACCACCACGTAGCTCCGTGAGGAAAACAGCTTTCATGCACTGCTGGTCCTGTCTGGATTCAGGACGACCACTGTAAGGCAAAATATTTTACTGCAGATACCAAGAGTTTTAAAGTCCTCAAGCAAGCTTGCATTTAAAAGGAAGAGTTGCTAAATTCAACATACATAATTGACATATAATTTGAAATAATAGCTTTACAAGAGTGTCTGCGTAGAATTTGACCTATATATTCCTTAGAATTGGTGACCATGTGGAGGAAGGAGAGAGCTTGACCCAGCTTGACATTCAGATCCCAAAGGAAGGTTGCATGACTAAAATTAATAAAACAACCATTTAATTTCAGTCTTGGAATTGCATCATGAAATCATCAGCTGACAACTGTGGAAACCAGTATAGGCATTTTTTGGAGCCGTTTACTGATGTTCATCCAGCTGAACTGAGAAAAAAATAGATAACTACTCTCTTTTGGAAAGCAACTGTAAATATATTTCCTTTTAACCACTTTGTTAAGAGCACCTCTTCTGCACTTGAAGAGGATTTCAGATGGACCTTCGACTCACGCTATTGCCAGATGGTGGTGATCCTGCTTTTTTAAAATAACCTCTACAGAAAATTATCCCAATCCCACAAACCACTCTATTATTCCATTGATGTTCTGCTGGCAGAGAGGCCTCTGAGGTTTTAAAGACTCAAATGGAGGCAGGTGCTTTTTTTGTCCTCCAGCCTTCCCAAAAAATCTAGTAACACTGTGGCATTTCCCCAGTTCTTGGAGGAACTCCCATCTTGGGGGAAGACACAGGGCAGGATGGCAGTTTGGGTATTTATTTGCATCTTCCTGGGGCAGAGGACCGTGTCTCCAGCGCATCCTTCTCCTGCATCCCAGTGCCACCAGTGCTGAGCCCTTGCTCCCCAGCTGCGTCCCCGGGCCACTCTGTCCTCTCTGTTTTCTCAGCAGGTAGATGACACATGAAGGGAGGAGGTGCAGCAGCACGGTGGTGCTTACAAAAGAGGCAATTAAGCCAGTGACACCAGTATACTGAGTACCACACTCCCAGGTGATCACATGAGGTTGGTGCCTAAGGACAGCAGCATCCTCGAGTACTGAGCTGGGGTTCTGCCATTTCCACAGCCCTGTGCTGTAGTGTTGCAGATTCTCAATTGGCTTGATGCAAAGGACTGTTTTATGTCAACTGTTTCAATTTCATACATGTGGAATGTCCTGACTTCCATACGCAGCAGAAATGGCTGTGGGGTTCGTCACTTGGGTTGTAGGATGTAGTGTGCTATTTAGGGTGATTCACCTGGCTGCATCACTCTGCCCTTTGGTGTGTATGGTTAGGACATAACACGTCCTGTGAGGATCAGATCAGGAGAAAGCAAAAAAAAAAAGAGCAAAATGTTGCTACTCTGATGTATTTTTTAAAACTCTGCTGCTTAAGTGGTGAGCAGAGCATGCTGAGGGCTGCTGGATATTGGTCTCTGCTCTCCTGCTCCCGTAAACAACGTGTTCACAGAGATTTGGATTTTCCCTTCCAAAGCGGATGGGTAAATTGTCTGGAAGGGAGAGGGAGTCAGCTCTGCTGTCTGGTGGAGAGAGCACGGGTGAAGTATTTTCCTCAAGTGCCGAGGCCACCACCAGCTGTGGAGATCCAAGCTACTGCTGGGTTGCCCAAAAACATGCCCGGAGAGAGGGAGGGGAGAAGCTTAAGCTGCTGTAATCACAGGTAGGAGTGGAAATGCCTGGAAATGATCCATCAGCAAAGGGTGGGCCACTCCTTGGAAAATCCAGGAATAACTCCTGTGGCCTCCCGGCGAATGTGTGCTAACGTGGCCTCGCACAGGAGTTTCCTATTCAGTCTAGCTGATAGTCTTCAGCAACACGTTTAGATAGATATTTATATTAAAAAAAAAATCTTTTTATGTTTAATTTCTGAGCTACCACACACAGATTTACCTGTGAGTAATGGATGAGTTGGCAGGGAATGATGCTCATTACTCACAGGGAGCGCACAGGGAGGTGCTTGAAGCCGGGTGGATCCCGAATTTGTCCTGTCCCCGAACGCTGGGCATTGCTGCCTGGAGCTCCCGTGCTGCTGGTGCTGCAGAAGCCAGGATGAGGAATTCAGCTCATTTGTCCCCATTTTTTTAGTTCACTTCTGTCATGGTAAACTGAGGCTCTACCATGTCACAGAGTGCAGGCCAACAAGAAAGTCTGATTTCTGCATCTTCTGCCTTCCACTGCTACTTGTGGAAGGGAGGTAACAAGTGACATTGGATAGCTGCAAACTCTCTTAAACGGGGATTACATTACCTACAAAGAATGTAGGCAAGTCAGACTCAGTGGTGCAACTTTCTGAAGAAAAGACTAGCAGCCAGTGCTAATGAGAGTATCTGGTCATTCACAAGTGGATTAATCTTCTTTTCCCTCAGTTGAATCTTTCTGTTTATAGCACCTGCAAAAAGGGAGCAATATAATGAACTGTCTGGGTGGTAAAAAGTGGTTTTAGAGCCCCGGCTTTGCTTTCCATTCTTTAGTCAATGTATAGAGCAAAGAAAAAGCTCCCATAGCATGGGAAGCCAGAAGCAGAGATGGGGAATTAGGACCTGGGCCCTAAAGCCTGAAATACCCAGCCAGCAATATCTCATGCTGTGGGTTGGGTGGAAAACAAGAACAATAATTGAAGAAGAGAGGGACTAAATTTAGGCAGAGAGCAGAACAAATTAATGTGTGGTCCTGGAGGGCGATTATTCCTGCTCCTGTGCCTGAGAACACCCAGACTCATCTCATATCACAGAGGTGCTCAGGGGAGGGAGGTGAAGGATTAGCTTCTCCTTCTGTTCAGAATACAGTCTAGACCAAGCCTAGCCAGACCAGAAAGACAACATGGCATGGAAATCAAAACACAGCCTTCTATTTCGCTAATGGTACACAGGATACAGTGAGGCCAGTGTGAGGTTTTTTGCTTGTGGTTGAGAATTTAACTTTCTTTTTTTCTGAACGTGCTCTAACGTAAGACACTTTGGGGGTGAGGTTTTCAAATGAAACTGGATTCTGTGCATGCAGAAGTTGCTTGTTTGCAAATACAGTGATGTGAATTTAAACCCCCTGTGGTTTACCGTGGAAAATACAGACATGGTGTTTTTCACCTGAACTTCACTACTCGCAGACTGAAGGCAGAGGGGACCGTGTAGCTCGAGCAATGAAGAATTTCAGACGTGAAACTAAAAGTGACTTCCTTGGTGTGTGGACAGACAAATACAGACAAACACACACACAGGCTGCTGGAGGGTGGTGATTTCCTTGCACTGCTTTTGGTTGCAGAGCGGGTCGGGTGGCAGCCAGCAGCAGCCTGTGGCCACCACAGAGCAGTGGGTGAGCAAAGCTCCGACATCCCCAGCCGCAGAGGGAGGGTTTTGCACGGCAGGAGCTCACTGCAGCGGCATTTGTATGGGGGATACATTAGCTGCATTCTGCACAAACCTGGACAGTCAGCCTCTACAGTCCTTTGTAGCGAAGTTCAGATCTTTGTAAGAGTTTCATTTATAAGTGCTTTCCCAGAAATAAGGCACAAAAATCTTCCTTGCTTTTGCTCATACCAGAGCAACGCATGTCAACATCCCATGTGGATGACAGTATCTTCCCAGCTAGGGGACGACAGGGAAAGGCAGGGAAAGAACCTTCTGCAGAAAGTAAGGAAGCCGGGAAGAGTTACTTGTGCACAGGACACATCTAAACTGCCTCTGCTCTGCTACCAAACATGCTGAGGATCAAAATCCAGAAAGTAAAGCCCAAAAATGCAAGGAGACTCAGAAGTCCTTTCATGTCTTGTCCCTTTGCAGCACGACTACAGCTGCTGACTGGTTTCCAGTGACTTGTACCCATGAAAGGAAGGGCAGGATGCAAGTCTCAGTGGTGATATTATTTGTTTGTTACTCAAAAAGTCAGAAAGAAAAGTGTGGTTGACTAGATCTACAATACATCATCTGAAATGGAAAGTTTCCACTTTGGGACTGGGGAAAGAAAGTAATTTCCCCAGTATAGACTCTGTGCAAAGGACGCTTGGATGTATTTACCATTATGCATTCTTGGGGTGGGTGAAAGAATTGCCTTCCACATTCATAGTTGCTTTTACTTTTGATTCCTCCTGAAGAGTCGAAAGTTTACAGTCTGTAACACAATATCCGTGGGTTTCTCAGGTCAGTGAGCCTGACCTGGTGGAAACACATTTCATGAGTAGTTTCTCATTTACTCCTTGTATTCTTCATTGGTGCTAATAGCCACAATGAGCTGAATGCAGAATGTCGCTGCGACTGGGAAAACCAAGATATGATAATTTTTCACATGGCAACAATTTTGTGAGGATTTGAAAAGGTAAATTCTGGTTTTGAGTTAGAATAAGGCATGTGTTAGGGTTAAGGTTTGGATTGGTAGAAACTGATTAACTAAATGAGCACAAGATACAGCTGGAAGTGAGCCTGGGGACCAGGACAGAGCACTGACCTGCTTGGGGGTTAGGGCTGCTGGGAGACACTGGGTAGGAGGGGAAGATCTTAGGCTTAAGATTTGGCTGAGAAAAGCCATGAGACAGTGTAGCCGCTTCTGAATTCCTATGATATGCTATTTAGTTGGCACTTTCCCTCTGAGCTTTACCTACTACTTTGAACCTTGGTCATCAGAACCTTGCTGGCCATGATTGGCAGTAGGGCCCGAGGCACGCAGCAGTTCTCACATTGCTTCAGTGACCTCCTCAGTGCTGCAGTCTCAATGGTTTCTCCTGGTTCAACCCCTAATCCTACACTCGGTGTCAGCCCAACCCTAGGAATGTCTCCCTGTTCCTAAACTAAATATACTGTGAGGTTAATAATGGCTCCAGATGTGGCAGCACATGCAGAGTCCATTGTATAACCTTCTGAACTCAAACTCTAACCCTGACCTCGACTTCAGCCCTTTCACTGCTCCAATGGTTACCCCAGATTTCAAAGGAGTCATAGATTCTTGCAACATGAGCTTTCAGTTTTGGTGTTGTTTTCCCCATATCTCTTTATTACCCTAGTCCATCAGTTCTTCTGATAAAACTGTAATTCTGATCTTTCCCAAACTCATGCAGCCATCACCCATCCCAGAAGAAAATGGTCTCAGAGAGCTCCATGTCCTCTCCCTTTACTTTGCCCCATTGAACCTTCTCATGACCCGACTTAATCTGTTAATCCTGGGTTATAATCCTAACGCCTACTCCAACCTCAAGACCATTGCTTTCCCCTTGCCAGGACACTAACCATAACCAAAACTCTCACCCGTACCATAAAGATACAAACTATATTCAACCTGCCTTAAAAGAGGGTCCAGGTAGAGCTACTAGAATGCTTTTTTGTTAGAAACTACACTAAGATCTGCAGTCTCAAAAGTTGGAACTGCGGTTGGGTCTGGGGTTAATATCATTATCCAAATTAAGTTTAGGCTTAAGTTTAGGCTCACGTTTCACATGAGCCAGGAAAAAATGGGAGAGTGCTGGTGGTGTGGCACATCTCAGGTCATTGGTGCTGCTGTCCCAAGCAAGTGGGTCGGGGAGTGACCTGTCCCAGATTTCCCTACCCACTGTCACATGGATGAAATAAAAATTGCTACCATAGGTGCGCGCTCTGACAAAAGTCTTCCTTGGAAAAAACAAGCTTCAAGGAAGAGTTTCTGATGTCGTCACCATGAGATGACTGGGCTAGAACAGTTTCCTTAATTACCCTCCTGTAAATAACATACTTTGATGCACTGCAGCTCAGCAGTGGTGCAAAGATCTATTTCTGAGGAAATTCTTCTGAGTTCCAGAAAAGGTAAAGATGCTTCGACTGCGAAGGTGCTGAATCCAATAATAGTTCTGAAGTTTGCAAATAAGTCTTTGATCTTTTGTGTTTCGTGACTCCACATTGCTTTTGAAAGACAGCTGAATCCTCAACCCCACAGAAAAATTCAGCTTTTTAAAAATTTTCTTATCCTGCTGACAACAAACACAGGCAGGTGGCAGGTCCTGGTGGTGCAGTGAGTGTGAGGGAATGACCTTCCCTTCTTTCCTGCCCGGTGATAAATGGTCAAGGGGTGGAATGGGATGGGATGGAATAATTCTGGTTGGAAAAGACCTTTAAGATTATTGAGTACAACTGTTAACCTAAGGCTGTCAAGTCCATAGAATAGAATAGAATAGAATGGAATGGAATGGAATGGAATGGAATGGAATGGAATGGAATGGAGTAGAATGTTCAAGTTGGAAGAAGTATGATAGCCACTCCTGTTTTACATATAAAAAGAGGGTTTGGGATTTAGGTAATCAACAATTTGAAAACTATCAGAAGAAGAGAAGCTCCAAGCTGTTTGCATGCTTTCTCACAACTGAATGCAAAGACACTGGAGGCCAAAGTCCACCCCAAACCGCCTGCCCCAGCATTACAGACCAGCCCCCACCAAAGTGGGGAGAGGATGAGCTGCTCCATTTCCAAACTGGTGCTGAGCACCCGTTGCTGGCGGTACGGGGGAGGTTGCCCATCTGCATGTGTCTCCCGGGAGCTGCACGCAGCCGTGAGCGCATCCTCTGACGCAAGGCTGTACATATGAAAGGAGGAGGTTTGTATTCAAACCCGTCCCCACTGTGCCCGTGGCCGCGGGAGGATAAAGCCGCATACCCAGAAGTCAGTTCAGAGAAGCAGTCACAGGTCTTGCCATTGATTTCCATTCAGACTTCCAGAGGTGCTTTTTCTTTTCTCTGTATTTTGTAAAGCGCTGCATACACCTACTTTCAGCTATAAATAAAAAATAATCATGTGCATTTAACACTTATTAAAATTCTTTTTAAATTTATATGCAAACAAGGAGCAGCCACAGGCTCCTGGCAGGTTGCCTATAAAGCCCTTTGTTCTGCAAAGATTGTACACTGCTGATGAGGCAGATAGATTTGTCTTCAGTGCCATAGTCTTGTCTTTGCTCTGAATCTTTTTTATAACTACTGGAAGGTGTAGGTTGAGAAATGCTGGTTTGATTAGCTGGGCTTGTGGTTGGTCCCTTTTCATGCCAAAATCATTTAAGTGTTCCAGACATGGCATACACCCATGGAATCTACAAATATATCTCTCCCCAGTGCGTCATAATTCCTGGGGTAGTAAGTGATGAATCATCAGGATCTAATGTGAAGATAAGCTAATTAGCATTAATCAGAGCTCCTGCCCGAGGTGGGAAAATGCTAGGTGAGCAGTCTGTTGGCTGCCATCTGAGTTACTTAATTATTTTATTTTCATTTCTTTCGATTTTACAAATCAGACTCTTCAAAGCTCCCAGGCTGGTAGACTGGTAGTCTTCGGTGCCATGCCAAATTTAACAACCCTTTTGTGTCCCTCCGTCTCCATCGTGCCCTGATCTCACCCATCATCTCACTTCTCGGCACAGCCTGAAAGTCCACAGAGCATGTCTGGGTCACGTTGTGGGTGGGATGGCTGCTCGACATAAAAGTTTCTCCCTGCAAGAAATCCTGCCTACAGCCCCCTCCCATTAAAATTGTTACGTGTCTATCTCCAGAATTTAAATCACTCCCAACTTACTGCAATATCACGGCAGAGAGAGGTCTCATCACGTGTAGTAAGCAGTGATGAGTATTTCTCTTATGTAGAGTAGTTGTGCTATCGGGCTACATTCCCTTCTTTCCGCTTTGGGACTTTTTGTAGAAATTTAAAAAATTATATTACAGTTTTTTTCTTCTGGCAGTGTACCTTCTAGCAAAAAATCCTTAGCAAGAGGGATGACTGTAAATACTTCCTTACATGCCGTACCTGTGTGCCAGCTGTCTTACTTACCCTGGCCGGGGCAGGGCTGTTGCAATGCGCGTTCCAGTCTGCGGCGCAGGAGCACGAGGAATTCAGCCTCAGCAAAAAGACGCCGTCAAACACCACCCTGCGTGACTGCTGGCCTATTTGAAGGATTGTTTGTGACAAATGCCTTTATGCATTAGCATCTGCAGAATGCCTCCAGATTTTGAAATACATTGGCTTTAGTGGTGTGTTTCCTCCTCTGCATTCCCTGTGCACCTCGAGTTTGGTAGCGGGAATCACTGGGAGATAGGGCTGTGTGTTAACAAACTCCCAGAGCAAGAAAGATGAAAATATGTTCTAGTCAGTGGGTCAGGAGTCCTACAAAACTGCAGTCCATGTGGTCCTTCGCCGTTGCCCTGTGCCCAGCGTGTGTCCTTGCCACCCAAAGACAGAATTGAGGTTATCTTTCCGTGAAACTGCTGGACATCTGCCACTGGAAATGCGTTTTTTTCTCTAGATTTTGCCACGATCCCATAACTTATAATTACACTGACTCTTCCATTATGCTGAAACCCGCCTGTTCCTTTTATAACCGTGGCACATGTGCTTTTTAGAGAAACCACTGCGAAGTTTCAGAGCCGCATTGTGCTCCATGGACTGCTGGAGTGGGTCAGTGATTTTTGCCTCATGAGGTTGTTCAGATGCAGCATGATTATTAGTTTTCACATAAGTACTGTCCCACAGCTCTGAACTGATCTGGGAAAAAAAACAAAACAAAAACTAACTCCAAACCAAAAGCGCAGGAGCACATAGCTGCTGCTTTTCCAATGGTGAATAAAAATACATGGGCTGGCTGAGAAAGGTTTGTACCCACCAGCAGATGTCATTGCAGCCAGCGCAGCCTGAGAGACGTCGGGCGAGAACAGAGGCACTGCAGGTATTCAGATCATACCCGATGGAAAATGAAAATAAAAAAATAAATCATGCAATCTCTGATTTCCAGGTAGCTCATTCTTAGATCACTGGTAGCTAGTTTGTAGCAGATATAGTAGATACGAAGGAGTAAATTCCACACTACAATTTGTTTTCTGCTGAATAATTAAGATTTATTAGTCCCAAGCACAAATTATGGTAATTTAAAATACTAATAAGTTTTTTTCAAAGGCAACTCACAAGTGGATTGTGTTTAATGGGGATAGTTGGGTCCTGATACCCTAATGAGCCCAAGGATAAACGAGGAGGGCTGGCGGGGGGCTCCCCCTCCGCTTTGCAATTACTTGGATGTAGTGCTCAGGGAGTGATGGGGTGAACATGCCAGTGCCCAGCAGCCTGTTTGGGGGTGCAGGACACCTCCTCCTCCCTCCCTGCTCATGGGATGCTCCCGGATCATGCTCTGTCCTCAACACTTCCATGCTCCCTCCCACGCTGACCCCGCCAAGGCGAGGGGGGATCATGGCCAGCGGCACTCGGAGCCACGCGGTGTTGATTCGAGGAGTGACTCCGTGCCAATATGTGTTATCCGGACTTTCCTCTGTTTTCTCCTTGTGTCTCCAGGACCTGGTAGTTTGTGCACATCTCCATGTTGCGGTTGTGTCACTGTCGGCGCAGCCTCAGTTGTAATTTGGTCTCATGGCCAAATCACCCTCTACCCGTGCCATGCCCAGAGCCTGCCCAAATCTGTGGGCTGTGCCCAGCCCTTTCACCCAAAAATTGCCAGGGCAGTGACGTGCCATCCTTTCCCGTGCCGTGCTGCTGGCCAGGAGCACTGCTGGAAACAGGCAATTGAGAGCTTGTCTTTGTGTCACCTCCTGGCACAGGGTCGGGTTTAGTGTCACACTGGAGTTGTGCTGCCTTGTCTGTGAGTGCCAGGTGGTTTATTGCCATTTTCTCACCGGTGCAAAATGATTCCGTGCTTCCTTGGTTCACGCACCCTGCAGATACCATGTGTGCAGCGGCTCTGGGATGGCTCAGGGCGGGCAGATCCCAGTTGCACTGGCTGCACATCTTCAGTTAGTGTGGAAAACATGGTCCCTGGCTGGTGGTCAGATTGTGATGCTGCGTATGTGAAATATTGGAAACGAGCCCACCGAACAGTTTGGCTGAGCATCTCCGTGGCAGCGTCGTGTCCTCTGCAGCACAGTGTCACAGGGTGTCAGACCTCTCTGCACAAAACCCTGTCTGTAACCTGGAAATGTGCCGCGGCTGCTGCTGGGGCGGAGGATGCTGCGGGGAGTGCGCGGGAGAGCCCTGCCCTGGGTGTCTGTGCATGTGTTTGTGCTCTTTCTAACCAATTTCTAATCCTCATAAATTTTTATGCTGATGGCTCCAGAGTGCTGTCGTAAAGACAAAATAAGGTAAAACGTTCATTAGCCTCTGTTCCTCGGAAATTTCTCCACTCCTCTTCTCTCTCTGGGGTTGAGAGAGAAACACCACTGAGCTGAATCAAAGAGCGTGGTTGGTAACTATTGCATACTATTGTATAAAATGTAGAGAAATATTTTATGTAAAATCGCATGTTATACACAATATTTACTGTTTGCATGGTAAAGATCACAACCAGAAGCGAGTGTGCTGAGCTCGATATTGTTCAGATGCAGGAGATAACAGGTCTCCGCCCTAAAAAAAATACTTTACAGTTAAGAAATGCAATCGCTGTTAAACTCTTGGTCTGAATATAGCCCCGTATGGATACGAAACAGTTGCGCTGAGGCAGATAGATGTGAAGATAAGAGAGATCGACTGAAGGCAACGTTTTACGGGCCGTGTCACCGATCTCCTCGTAACACAACAAACAAGTATTTATCTTGTGGGTGACTGGCAGGGCTCTGGCAGGAACCCTGAGATAACCGGTGATGTGGTGCTGTGGCCTTTGCTCAGCACACAACCTCTCCGAAACCCGTCGCCTTTCATGTGGCGGGGCCGGGAGCCGGGATCGGGCGGTTCTGCCGTGGCGCCGGGACAGCCGCGCGGAGCCCCTGCAGCTGCAGAGCCGGGGCAGGTGCCTCCTCGGACCCAGGAGCGCGGCCAGGAAGGGAAGCGGGTTTCTGAAATGAGTAAATTCGAGTCGAAAGAGAGGTGCTAAAACAACAGACTAAAATTTCCTGCTGTTGTTAAGCTCGTAGTTCGTGATTTTCTTCTCTAGGCACTGTGCTTCTACCGCCCATGGGGTTGAGAGTCTCGGTGTGCCTGACAAGCTGAAAGCACCTTGCATTGTTTATGCACATTTACGAAAAGAAAATGCAGTGGATAAAACACTTAAAATCTCCCAGGCCAGAGAGGAATAGCATTTCTCACTTTTACAGTTTCTCAAAACCTGAATGAACGCCTACCAGCACTGGGATAACAGCGTATCTTTGGCCTTAGGTGAGATAACTCAGTGGAAAAACTTCCACTGGCTTTGGCATGGGTCGAATCTTATTTTCTATCCTATCAATCCAGTATCTCAGCTGTTTGGAGATGCAATGTGGTGTGTCCTTGTGCAGGCTGGGGAGCAGCAGCCTGAGCACAGAGACACTTTATTCTGCCCGTGAGAGGGTCACCCCAAACACTTACTGTAGAATCATAGAACAGTTTAGGTTGGAAGGGACCTTCAAAGGTCACCTAGTGCAACCTCCAACTTCAACTGGGGGATGTAAGGACTTGCCGGTGCTGAGGTAGAGTTGCCCTCTAAATCACATCAGCTGGGTCTTGGCTGTGTTGGGGGATTTATTTCTTGAGGAAGTCCCACACTGCTTTATGTCCTGAAATAGTGGAGAGACAGACCAAAAAATTAAAGGAAAGATTTTATATTAAGCATCTGTTTTAAGAAGAAATTGCTTTCTCTGTGTAGCACCACTGTTTAAAAAGTATAATGCTTTGTAATCTATATGGTTTTACCTTTTACGTTCTGAGGAGCTTAGGTGATGGTCATAAGATAGATGGGTTTATTTTTTAATTGCAAACTTTGCAGGGAAAAATGTGAATCCTAACCCAATGGAAAGAGTGTTTTAATTTGATCTTTTCAGCAAATGTACAATCCACTGGTTATGAAGAGCACTTTTACTTTAAAAAATGAAATACTAGTATAGGATTTGAATGTGTACTAATGTCTTGAAGCAAGGATTTTTTTGCTTGTCGATCATTGTCCTGATAGCAAGAGAAGTTTTTCATCCCCAGACTTTCAGAAAGTAGATGTGGGACACACAGACTTCCAGCTCAGGCCCTAAATAATACCTAAGCTAAAAAATTGCACTGTAGGCATGTAGAGATCGTATGCGTACAGGTGTGGTAGATTTTTGTGTGTGTGTGTAATTAGTGTTCTGTGTAACCTCAGTTTCATCATTCCGCAAATGAAGCTGTCAATTATTGTAGTAGATCAGAGGGCATTACAAGTAAGTTTAAAAAAAGGATTTGTGTTACAAAGTGGCCTACAGTTAAATAGCTGGTCCCTGGTAGTGGGTTAAATCAGTTAATTATCTGGTTAGGAAAAAAATCTATGCCAGAAGCTTGATATACTGATGATACCCTGGATTATCATCTGTTCTTCCTTTCTCTTGAATTCTTTTTCCTCTTCTTTTCATCTAAATGCGTGTAAACGCTGGGGCTGTTATAGTGAATCAGTTTGTATTTCGTGGCAACAGCTGGCACAGAATAGGACCCAAATCAGTGAGTTCAGCAGACACCTCTGTGGAAATCTTGAGGTTTTTCTCCTGTCAAAGAGGGTTGAAGCCCCTCAGGAGGAACTAAGAAACAACCTTCTGTTCCCCAGCAAATCCCCCAAAATGAGCTGCCAAAAGGAAAATAGTCTCCTGCCCTGGGGACACTTCTGGTGGCACCAGTGTCCCATTTGTGGCTCAGCAGCCCTGATCGCTCCCTGCCATGGGACCAGCTGTTTGCACACCCTTCTGTTTGCTCAGTTCTGCTTCATTTAACATTTCTGGAAAACCTTTTCCGTGGAGTCCCGTGTTGCGGCTGACCGCGGGGCAGGGTGAGCTCCCAGCGCGAGCTGTTTCGGAAAACAAGTCTGACCTCAACCAGAAAAGTTGGTGTTTTAACATCGTTCCCCTTCACCTCCTGCATGACATTGTGATATCTCGAGTTTGTGGTGATGGGAATGGACATGAACCTCCAGCCACAGCTCTCGGGCTGCTCTCCCTGGTCGGGGTCGGGCCACCAGGACCTTCTTTGTTGTCGGCTGGCATGGCTCATGTAAAAGAGCACGGTCTAGTGGAAAATTGCTATTGCAGTCTGGTCAGAGCATGAAAATAAAACTAAAGATTCAGGCTGAGCATGGCTTGTATCTGGGTCTTCTGCCTTCCAGGAAGGAGAGTGCAGTGACCAGGAGGTGGCTCAGAACTCTGTCCTGGACCTAAACTTCTCCCAACAGAATGTTGGTGAAGATGCACCCTACAAAGAGTTGTGGTTTCCATGACTTGGGTTTTCTGACAAAAATAAATAATGTTGCTAAAAGTTGCTGACCCCATGCAGTCCTGCAACAGGTGGCAAGCTTCCACAGTAGGAACTAGATGATTAAAACTGTACTAAGATTTCAATCCTTGTGGGTTTTCCTCCATTTCTTCTTGTATTTAGATGAACCCCAAACTCAAAGCAAAACCAAATTGGAAGAGCAAAGATTCATCAGTCATTTTTCTCGTTAAAACCATATGAAATTGTGACTTTCTCATTATTTTCAATGTGAAGCCTTTGATCAGTCCTGCCTTGTGAACTTTTGATCAGTCTGGGTTAAAATGAAATCCAAGACGGGGCACATTTTGTGTGGTCTCCAGTTTCGAAGTGAAAATTTTTCAAGTTTGTGCTAACCATGTTATTCCCAGGCTGTTATTCACAGTCACTCTCATAAAGCCATAGCCAAAACTTACTGGAGATCATGGAATAAATGTTCTGAGAAGCCAAGATTCATTTATTAGCAAGATTCATTTATTATTTAGTTTTTAGCATGAAACATAAAGTTTACTGTGTTTCATTGCAACTCTAAATTATAATCCCCTGTTATGGCACCTCCTTGCACTGTATTTATCTGCATTTGAAAAACAAGAGCTTCAGCCAGGGTCTGAAGTTTGGGAACCAGCTCTCTAAGAGCTGTTTTCCATACAGAGGCCCAAAGATGAAAATAATCTCATGACCATCCACTCCCATAGTAAAATCTTATGCAACTAAATCCATGAATCTCAATACCTGAAAAACAGGATTTGATGACACATGACAAGAGCTGAGTTAAAATATGTATGACTTAATAACAGCACGGTAGGTAATCTTTATCATCACAAGTGTAGAGAAGATGGCATCGAGGCATGGGGTGAAGTTTCGTCATTTATTCCCATCCCTTACCTTGAGTCCCATCCTGAAAACAAGCTGTTGCTAAATATTTAGACAGTACTAAAGAGAATTAAAACATGGTAAAAGATCTGAAGAGATCCCCGTATGGAGTCAGGCATTGCTGTGGTACTTGGTGCGTCCCATCTCTCTTGGTTTGCTGTCTCGTTACGTAGTTTCTAGAGGGGAATTAGGAAATTTAGGCAGCAGAGCTGTGTGTTCCACTTCAGTCTGAATCCAGCTCACGAGCCAGGATCAGACCACTCAGTCCTGGATCTGATGGCTCTCGACCGGGATGGCCATGGCAGCTCCTCACTGTTGTGTGCAGGGATTAGCTGGTGAGCCTTTAAACTGCTCCTTGTTTTACATCTCATTGGAGGTAACATTTAAGGAACAGTCTAGAAGTCAAGTGGCAGGACAAGATTAATTAGGATTCCGCTCTAATCCTAATTACAATGATATTTGCTTCCCACGATAGGAGGCGTTCATTATCATGTGTATAAGTTTGTTTCTTTAGTCTGTCTGCTCCCCCCCCCCCCAATAGAAAAAGGTTAAATAATATTTAATACAGTTTTACAGTCATTAAAAAAACAACTCTTTTTAATCTGGTAAAAACATCAAATGGGCAAAGGAGAAAACCATTCAGTTCCCTATTAATTTCCCTTACTCTCTAATTATATGCAAATCCACCCAGCCCAGGTTTTAATTCAGCCATTCGCATTAAGAGATCAGAGAGAGATTCAAAATAGGAAAGCGGAGTTTGACATATCGTCGGGGGCTCGTCTGAATTTGACTGGAAGATAAATTCCACGTTTTAATTAAAATGTTTATTCCGCTCTGCACAATAATGCTTGCTTGCTTTCAGAGGAAAAAAGGGGTATTAAGCATTAAAGGAACTAATTCCTCCTATCAAGAAAATTAGGATTTCTCCCAGGCAGACACAGGGTATCATCCCGGATTAGCAGCTGTAGCATTCTTTGTAAACATGTCACCCTTGGAAGTGAGCAGCAAGGAACGCTGCTATCGTCTTACAGCTGCAGGGTGGCAATAAAGCATCCCTCTGGCTCTGGAGGGGATTAGCTTCCCCCACGCCCTCCAGAGAGACATTTATTGTGGAAACCGGGAAATAAGTGTGAGCACAGATGAGAATAATGTGGGGGTGGTTCCAGGCTGGCCAGCAAGCCAATCCCCTCTCTCCTGCCTGGGGGTCACCAATGGGTTTTGGGGAGCTTGATGGGAAGGGTTGTCCCCTGCCACAGCCCTCACCCCTTGGGCTTCGTGGCTGGTTGGAAAAATTGATGTGGGAGGAAGCGACATCCCATCCCCATGCCGTCCTGCATCCAGCGATGCTGCCAAAAGGTCTGGGAGAGACCTTGGAGGGGACCTGGAGCAACCGCAGTTCATCCATCCATGGCCATCCATGCTGGGAAGGCACTTGACGTCCATATAGATATAAACGGGCTTCACCATAGCAGGGAAATGTGTACCTGAGAATGAGGAGACTGTTACAGATTGTCATCTCTGATTGTTTCGTCTTCTCTGTTCATTAGCTGGTGGCAAGTGCTTGGGCACAGCCACCTCCAGCATGTTAAAATATCTTCTCTTGGTGTTGTCTGACACACGGCCTCAGCGGTCGTACACCACGGGAGAAAGCTCTCTCTGAACAAGTCAGCAGCATTACAGTATCATTATTATTGTTATTATTATTACTGTTATTACTATTATATTTTCACCACACAGTCACTGAGTTGGGGATTTACTTTCAGAGGGGGTGAGACACTTTTGATTTGTTGTCTTTTTTAAAAAACAGTGACATTCTTGCATGGTGACGTACCCCCCTGAAGCTGAGCTCTGAGACTAGCAGATGGAAAATGAATAGGATGGGATGGGATGGGATGGGATGGGATGGGATGGGATGGGATGGGATGGGATGGAATAGAATAGAATAGAATAGAATAGAATAGAATAGAATAGAATAGAATAGAATAGAATAGAATAGAATAGAATAGAATAGAATAGAATAGAATAGAATAATAAACCAAGGTAAAACAAAACAAAATTAAATAAAATAGGAAGTATAGTGCCTGCCAGGAGCGGCTGGCAGCCGTTCCGTCCCAAGCCTAGAGACAGGTACAAAAATCCTGTAACAGGTCTACTTTCCAAGTCCTGGTGTGACAGTGGTGACACCAGCAGGACAGTGTCACCCATGGTGGCTATGCACCCTGGCACCGCTGCAGCATGAAGGGGCAGGTTTCACCCCCTCTGATGTTTGGAGAATCGAAACATCTCAGATCACATCAGAGGTTTTTTGTGTTTTGTGAACTCCCCTGCATTCTTTCAATTACATGGGCTGGTTTGTTTTTTGTTTGAAATGGAAAGAAAAAAACACCCAAGCAGCCAGGAGGCCTCTTCTGATGCCCACGGGATGTGTAAGCAAACATTGCCTCCAGAAAACTGCACGACACTAACACCTAGAGAGTTCCTCTTGGGTTGATTTGCAGACAAATGCACCCAGAAACCTCACAGGATTTTCCATCTGCTGCTGTAGCGCATCCTCGGCAGGGAGGGATGCAACAACCAGATGCCAAACCCACCTCAGTTCAGATCCAGGACCCAGCTATGGCTGGGGTTTGCAAATGGTTTCTCAAAACCGGTGAAAAGACCCCGAGACACTGGTGTCTGAGCCTGGGACATGGCTCTCACCGTGCAAGCCCCTCACGTTTCACCCTGAGGTTCGGCCGGTCCTGGTGCTGCCCATGAGCCGGCACACGGAGGGTGATGTCTCCGGTCATTTGAGAAGCAGTGTCTTGAGCCTCTCCGAAGGACTGGCCTTGGCTTTGTGTCATAGGTTTATTTTGCTTTCCTCCCTTGCCTTCTTGGACATTTTCCTGGTTAATTCTGGGTAGGAGACCGACTGCTCGTGTTTGAGAAGCAGAGTGAAATAAAGGAGGTCAGATATTATCAACCTCCATGGGTCAAGTAAGTGCCTCCTCATTTGAAGCCTCAAGTGTTATCGGTAACTCCAGGGTTTGAAGCTTTAGATTCAAATTCGCAGAACTGTGTAGCACGACAGGGACAGAATTTTTGGTTTTTCTTTTTTCTTCACAGCCCGGAACCCGAGAGAGGAAATAACCAGGGATGGATGTTGCAGCAATAGCTGGGGGGGGGGTGATGCAGCCCCACTGTTATATTGCCCTGGCATTTGGGAGAAAATAGCTGGGGTTTGGATATATTGTCCCAGCATTTGTTTCTATGAAGCCATATGTCACTGTCAACTTTTGCGGGACTGGGGGGTGTTCAGCATCGCAGCAGCAGTGTTTCCCGAGCAAGGGGGCTTTCTGCAGGGTTGAGGAGCCTTCTGGAGTGCAGTGGTTCTTCTTCTGAGCGTGACTGTAAACACCGGTTGGTGATGCCAAAAGTTCATTTCTCAGGGGTTTCTCCTCTCTGGGATGTACTTGCCTCTGCACTTGCCCACTGTCACCATAAGAGAGCAGCCTCTGGGAGGGACTTTTGATCTTTATTTTTCCATACTTATTTTTCTTTTTTCACAAAGAACCACCTACATCTTTCTCTTAGAAGATAAATACTTGAGAAGTGAAACAGCTCTTCCTGTGCCCGTAAATGGTGAAAAGCTCAGCGATTTCCCCTGCAGAGTTTTAACTTAAAAATAATAACCATCATTGCTTAAAAACAGAAACCATTAGCAGCACAGAAGGTCACTGAGGACTTTTAAAAGGTTTTTTTGACCCCATCTTGTCTGGAGCATGGCCATTTCTCTGAGTGCTGGGGCATGGAAGATGTTAAATACTGGGAAACTTGTCTCCTGATACCCAGGCAGAATCCCCTAGCGCCACTGTGATGTGCATCTGAGTTGCAGGGTCAACATCACAGGAGCTGAGTTTTGTTACTAAGGCGAGTGCATCCCCTTCGATGTGCAAAAAAAAATGAGCAGGGCTGCTTGGGTGTCTCGTTCACATTTTCAAAGCAGAGATGGATTTTAAAGAAGCTGAAGGAAATCAGAGAGAAAGGGAAGAGTTGTTGAAAATGTTGAATGCAGGGATAAAAACATGAGCAAGGACAATATTTGTATAAAAACATGAGCAAGGACAATATTTGTATAAAAACCTGAGCAAGGACAATATTTGCCTGTGTGCGCAATGTATATCTTAAACCCATCAGCTCCTTATTGCAATTCATATGCAGAATTAATGCACAAATTAATAGCTGCAAATTATTACTGTCCTCTTTGTTTGACCGCTGCTCATAAGCACTGCTGGGCCAGACAGAGATGGGGTGCACGGGGCAGAGGTGCTTATCTGGTCATGGGAGATGTGGGCTTCTAGTCTCTGCTGCTAAAATTGGGCTTTTCTGGAGGGGTGCACAGCTGGGCGAGGGCAGCGCCTGAGCGTGGGTGACTTTAACTTTCCCTGTTTCCTTTCTGCTGCGGCAGCGGGCTGGGGCGATGTGAATGCAGCAAAAGTGAGAAAAGAGAAAAGAGCGTGCCGAGATGAGAAATGAGTCTGTGCTGACTTCGCCTGCGGGCTGCCGAGGGCTCTGGCCCCGGCGCTTACAGTCAGCGCCCAAAACGGTCTGCAGTGGCTATTTGGAGTGATCTTTTATCACAGCATCTCCCGGTGTAACACCACA
Source organism: Patagioenas fasciata (assembly GCF_037038585.1). Lineage (NCBI taxonomy): Eukaryota > Metazoa > Chordata > Aves > Columbiformes > Columbidae > Patagioenas > Patagioenas fasciata. The sequence continues at coordinate 10,297,396 of NC_092533.1, read as the reverse complement.
GGGAAGGGAGGGTGAAGGTGTCTGCTGACACAGTCCGGGGCCCTGAGCTGGGAGATGTTATCAGAACTCCAAGGTACCCTTAAACTCTGCAGAGCTGGGTTTGAGTCATGAGCTCCAGGTCCTCAAACAGCCCAAATGACAGCACTGCCCTGCGAGCCCTCCCAGGAGCAGATCTGGTGCTACGGGATGTACCCATTGATGTCCCTAGTGATATGTCCCTAATAATTTACTAATTTGGAGTGACTGTGGGATAAGGAGCAGAAGGCACAGTCCCCCCAGTGGCAGGTACCCTCCCCAGCAGGGCTGCATGCTTGGTGCAGCCTGACCTTATACTTTTCTTTCTGTGGCATGATGACTAATTTTGCAATGAAAAGGAATTAATTCCTCATTGAATCAGCAACAGCCAAACTTGGTAGGTTTTGGTTTTTGTAGCCGGCGTGTTGACTCATCTCACCTTCTCTGAGAAGTGACGTTGAAGCAAACACATTTAGGGCGACTTGGGGCCGGACTGCAGCATGTGTGCTGCACCCAGGGCTTTCATCCAGGGGGCACCCAAGCAGGGCAGGGGGTGAGCTCGGAGCTCACTTCATCCATCTGCCTGCTCTGAGACAGGACCGGCCCCGGGGGCTGCTACCAGGCTGGTGGCACGGGGCTCTCAGGGTGCCGAAACCCCCGTTTGCCTTGGTGGTGACGGCCACCGGCACGGCTCCGAGCTGCCATCCCTTGGCCAGGCCCCACACCAGTCACTGCTGTGCTGGCCCACAGCTTTTTCGTTTCACTATTTTTGGGGCCGGTGATGTGGGAAAATTTGAAAGTGACGTGAGTAATCTCGCCTCACCGCGGCTCGGCTCCCCAGCGAGGCTGGAAACCACAGCTCTCTCCCCGGCCGCTGGCTCGTGTGCCGGGGTGCTCTGTGCCGCCGTACCGTGGGGGACAGATTGTGCACCCCCCTGGGATGCTTCCAGCCTCCCCTGGCCCAGGAGGCTGTTGCCAGGGCCAACACCACCCAGGGTGATGCGTGCATCTGGATCCGGGCGTCCCAGAGGGGCGATGGAGCTTTCCTCTCCCTGCAAACTCCTCTGCACCTGGGGCTGCCAGGATGGATGGCAGCTTCCACAATGCAGGGCTTTCTGGCAGGTTCGTCCCTGCTCTGCTGGCTTTTGGGCTGGGATTTCAGTTGTCTTAGTATCAACTGGTGCTTTTGCGCCGCAGGAATGTGTTTGGTGGGTGGGAGCTGAGGTTCGTGCAAGGCAGCACCGTTGTCCCTCACAGGGAGCGCTGGGCCCCAGCCACGCTGGTGCTGTGCACAGTCCTGACACTGTCCCTGTTCCCTGGCCTGCAGGGTCCCCTCTGTGTATGGGATCCCTTCTGTGCAGCACATCCCCTCTGGCATGGAATCCCCCGTGTTTATGGGACCCTTACGTGTGTAAAGTTCCCTGTTTCTGTGGGTCCCCTATGGCAATGAGTTCCCCCATACATTCAGGGCCCCCTCAACTGGGAACCCCCCACCTCTCTGACACAGATTCTGCAGAAATCGAAGCCCAAATGCTGGAGCCGCCTTCCCACGATGAAGCCCCAGCTGGCTCATCTGCAAACACACAGTCTCTCATTTCAGAGTGTTAAATAAAACATCTTACTAAAAAAATCATACAGAAGTGGTTTAGCAGGATTAAGATGTCCAGAAATCCTGTGGAAGAAACTTGAGTGGAGTTTTCCCCACTCAGAGCATGGGGCTGTGTGATACCCTGTTTTTGCAGGACAGTGATACTAATGTTTGCGTATTCAGAGTTGGCTGACAATGCACCTGCTGGGGACTGACTGCTGTCCAATGAGACCAAATCCTTAGATTTGTTCTCTTATTTCTAACATGTTGGAAATCTGTAAAATACAAGTTTCTATCCTGCAAAACAGCATCATCTTTGTGACTTTGCCTTAAAAACAAACTGTAAAAAGGCCAGTTGTTTTGTTCAGAATCTGGGGAAAATGTAAAAACTCGTGAAATACAGCCATCAAGACCCAGAAGACGTTATTCCTGTGAAGGATTCTTTGTGCCTGTGTGCAGCTGGGCATATCAAGAGCAACCCTGTAAGGTGAGACCGTCTGGTTGGTTGGTGTAATCTGAGTTGTGGCAGAAAAATTTACTCCTTTAACATATTAAACAGCTTGCCATGGTGCAGGTCAGGTTTGCAGCCCCGACTGCCCCATGCGAGGACTTATCCTGGGTGCTTTAAATTTAACAAAACCTTTTCACTAAATTTGGCACCAAGTGTTGGCAGGGGCAGTAGAATTAAGCTGCTTTCTTTTAGTCAGGAGTTGTCTTTTACTAGAAAATTAATCTTAAATCTTCCCATGCGTAGAAGCAGCACTGGTTTGGATACTGGGATCTGCACCAGCCGCCCCTGCAGCTTGGTGTGACCACTGCTGCTCTTAAGAGCTGCTTCCAATTGGCAGCAAGGAATAGTTTTCACAGGTTACAAAATATGCACTTCCTTTTTTTGTTATTTGTTTCTTTTCCTAAACTGATTGAAGCAGAAAAAGATCTTTCAGTTTTTTTCTAGTAACCTGAAGAGTTTTGGTGGCCATGGAAATTGTTTTGTTTGATCATTTCATTAAAATTTTGACTTTTTGTGCTACATTTTGTGAAGATTAGCTTTAAAGTTTAAAGGAAAAATCCTCTGTCAAGCCAGCAAAGTACAACTACTCATTTTTAGTGTGTCGCTAATAGATGAGCCTTAAAAAAATGACTCAAAATACTTACTAACATGAGGTGCTTTCCAGAAAATGTTTGATTACAATCTCTCGCCTTTTCTAATGAAAAACCTACCTTTTGTTGAAAAAACAAAAAGCTCATTTATAGTTCTGAGCAACCAGCTGACCCCGCGGCTGCCCGTGTGGGGTGGGAGCAGGGGTGCAGGATGCTGCGCCCCATCGGGCACCTCGGAGCTGAATTACATTGCGGCTCCGATCATGCGGGTGATCCTCATGCGAAAGAGCTGCTGGGTTTGTGTGTGCTCAGCGAAAGGAGGGTTTTCCAGCTCACCTCCAGCTGCTATCGCAACCTGACACCCATGCATGAGCGGTGAGGTCTCCTAATTTTGCCTTGCCAACAATTAGTCTCTCTTAATAATTAATGCCACGGTGTTTTCTCTTTGCTTATCCAATTACCTCTAGTTATTAAAGTCACATCTTGGCTTCAAAGCAGAAGCTTCTTCCATCATAGTCTTGTTATTACTATTATTATTTTCAGGCAGGCTGGTGAGGACCGATGAACACGGGCAGGGTGATGCTCCGTGGGGTCGGTGTGCGCCCAGTGGCTCCCAGCTCCACCATCTCCACCAAAGCCAGCAGCTGTTCCCTGCTCGCTCTGCCTGAGCAAAATCGTTACCAAAGTCCAGAGACTGTAAATGACTTGTCAAAAGTCATGCAGCAAATCATCTGTAGATGTCCTGGTGGGACACAAAAGAGGTCTGGCTGGCAGTGCCACAAGGGACATGGGGACTGGATCAGGCACTGATCACCGGGGAGGTGGGCACTCAGGAGAGTTGCAATTCATCAGATCTGAGAAGGAAAAAAAAAAGGCCCTCTAGGCTTGCAAAAACCCATCCTGCTCCTCCATCCCCTCTGGAAATACCGTTCTGGTGTTGCTGTAAGTGCGCCTCTTCATTTCTGTAGCGAGGTTGTGGCTGCTCAGCTCATTCCCCGACCTGCCTTCAAAGGGCTGCACTCAGAGATGTGACAAAGATGTGTCCTCAGAGCTCTTTCGTGTCCCATCACAGCTGCCAAAGGCTGGGAGGTGACTGGGGGTGACTTGGGATTGGGGCTGTGGCACTGGGCACCACTGTGTTGTTGTGGATGGGTGGGCAGCCAGCAGCTCCAGCACCGCTGCTCCAAAACACAGCTTTAGGGGGGAGACACAATAAGATGCTTTGCCAAACCTGCCAGGGGACCTGTGAGGGGACATCAAACCAACTGCCCTCACGTTAAATCCATCCACTAGGCAGAAAACATTTACATCAAGTTAGTTTTATGGCATAAGACATTGTCAGCTGCTAAGTTCTGACTTTGAAAGCCTCTTCAAGGTTCATGTGCTTCAGCTGATTTGCGGGAACTAAATCTAAACCTTATAAAAAAGAGGAATTGATACCATTTCTCTGGCATATAGATTTCTATAAAAGAGGTATTATTTCATAGCAAAGATACGTGTGCAGCCACAGGGCATCTGGTGAAGACCAAAGGTGCTGACGAGACCATGGACCGCGACCATTAGCAGCTGCAGCGTTTAAACTGGGGACCAACACTGAAGGTCTATTTTCTGTTTCTCTGGATCTTTGTGCAACATTTCCTTCTTTTTATGACTTCGAAAGAGTAGGAAAAATGTTTTTCAGCAAGGCAAGTACAAATGTAGAAGGGACAGAGGGAAGGCCAGCTCTTCTTACTGGTGTAACATCTTGTTTCACATCTGAACTGTTGGAAAATTTGCGTAACTGAGCTGCAGCTTATTGTACCACCAAGTTATCATGTTCTGCTTTGATGGGAAAGGAGGGACAGCCCGTGCCTTTGCTGTTACCGCACGTGCTCTGTGCTTTTCACTCTTGAGGTGTCCTGTGGATCAGCATCAGGACTGTTCAGCTGCCTTTGTCATGGTCTGTGTCTCTTGTCGTTGCTCCAAAAGCTGTTCACAGGCCATGCTTGGGATCAGGCACGGTGCGAACAGGAAGGAAAGATCCACCCCACTTTGAAGGGCAGAAACGCTTAAGTTGAAATTTTCAAAACAATTCAGCATCGAGCTCGTTCTGCTCAGGACTCATGTTAAAATGTACACGTGGATCTGCACATCCCTAATTTAGGTTTTCTGGCTCTTCAAAAAGCTAAACCATAGCTAATTTTAGAAATATCGCTGAAAAGCTGTTCTTCATCTCATTTCATTGGCAAGAATAGCAAAGGCTCAGAGCTCGAAGCATGTTTAACGAGGCAGGAGCCAGCCCAGCGCTGCCCTCGATGGGAAAACCACACAGCCCATGTCTTCGCTGCAGGATGGAAAAGCCTGTACCACACCAGTTTGTGCTGGGGAGGGGGGTTACATTCCCCGTATTGCACTGTACACAGTAGATCTACACCTGGTAAGCATCAGGAATTAGGGGTTTCATTCATTCTTAAATGCAAACCTGCATGCCTCTTGTTTTTTATTTGCATAAGCAAACCTTTGTGGGAAAGACAGATGTAAAGTGGCATCCCCATCAGTCTGTTTTGTTTTCCACTTCATGGGTTTCCTCCTCAGAGCAGTGATGCAAAACATAGGACTTGCCCAGGGCTCTGGAGTTGCTGTGCAAACATCTCGGAGCAGCAGGGAGAGGTCCGTGGCAGGTCCTCCAGAGCCATCGGCTCCAGCACCACCACCTCCACCAAAGCCAGCGGCTGTTCCCTGCTCGCTCTGCCTGAGCAAAATCATTACCAAAGTCCAGAGATTGTAAATGACTTGTCAAAAGTCATGCAGCAAATCATCTGTAGATGTCCTGGTAGGACAGAAGAGGTCTGGCTGGCAGTACCCAGCTCCTCGCTGCTGGGTAGCTGTATTACCTGGTCCATTCTCATTTTCTTCCCATTTTGGGGTGCTCTTAGTCCTTTTTCTCTTTACGGATTTATCTGGGACAAATCCTAATGTTCCACCACCAAGGTGAAGTCAGTTTGGGTTTAAAGGCAACCATGGGCGAAACCAGGCATGTTGGGAGCAGCATGAGACGCTGGAGGCGAGGAGGCTGGAGACAGCAGCCTGTGTGCGTTTTCCTTGCAGCTCTTTTGAATGGGTTCCCCTCTCTCTGCTCCAACATGCAGAAGTACTCCCCGTTGTGTGCACAAAAAAGCGCCTTTTAGAAAGATGTTGGGCTCTGATGGCCTCGCTGTGCGTGACCAGGAGTAGCTGCAAGAGGAGACTGGATTTTTCTTTTTCAAATTTCCCAGGTTTGTTGCATCCCCAGCACTGCCTCAGCTTCCTCTGGTCCTCCTCCCAGCGCCGGAGCTGGGAGCAAGGGGGATTTCAGCCCAAGGACTCGCTGGTGACCAGGTTGGGGTTTCAAAGGTGTTGCTCTCTGCAGGGCTCTCCCTGCTTGAGCCAACCCAGTTAGGAAAGCCTGAGCGTGGGTCTCAGAGTCAATGTGCAGGATGTGAAAGTCCAGATTTAGACCCCATGGTAGCACAAGGCAGAAAACAAGAGCAATGCATTGGGTAACATGCTTGTAGCATTCATCCTGGAATAAAAGATACTGGAAATAATTGAAAACAAGTTCTGTATTTTGAAAACTTCATGTTGATTTGAGGTTTTTTTCCGCTTGGTCTTCAGCTATTGACACTCTTTGGTTTATGGATTTTTCTTGCAGGATGCTATAGGGTTTATTTAAGAAGGCAAGGGCATTTTCTGCCTTGCCCTTGAGAGACACTGGGGACTTGTAGTAATTGCCAGCCTCACTTGCAATGACAGGACTGTGAAGGGCACCATCCCTCCTTTCTCATGGAGCTCAATGATTTCTGAGCACTCTCCCTCCTTGTGTCTTGCAGTCCAACAAAGTTCCTGTTGTGCAGCCATCCCACGGAGTCCACCCGCTCACCCCGCTCATCCCGTACAGCAACGACCATTTCAGCCACGGCTCCCACTCGCCCCACTTGCCCGCCGACATCAACCAGAAACAAGGTACTGGCATCACTGGGGACCCGCACGGTGGGAGGGGGATGGTGCTGGAGACTGCTGAGATCAAGGCTGTCACCTTCCTGGTCCCAAATCGATGGGAAAAGTCAACAGCTTGGGTCAGCTGGGGCATTGCTTAGCAGTAGGAGTTTATTTATTATATTGGCAATGTGTCATAATCCTGGTTAAGAGTTGTTTGATATCAGAAGTGCCAACCCTGCTGATCAACTGTGCTTAATTTTCTGTGCAAGCTCTCCTGTAGCTTGAGTTGAGACCAGAGCCTGCAAGATGATGCGTAAGAGTCAATCAGAAAATGGAAAGTAATCTTTCCTTTGACTCATACCCAGACTGTTGTCGGGTTGTCATTTTGAGAAAATAAATGCTTGAAACAGGAAATATTTTGACTAGCTAGGGTCAGTGATAGCTAACTGGATTGTTACATGTGCAGGCCCCTAGCACACATTACATGGTTGTCACACAGTTTGGCTCTTTGGGTTCCTGTGTGAGTCCAGGACATGTCAGTTACCTCACGAGGCTACAGAGGAAAGTACAGTAGGTAGAAGTTAAACCCTGAACTGCCAAAATAGGTATGTGCACAGGAATTCACCCCAGCCTGTCATTTTTTGTGGGTTACAGGCAAGCTGAGTGTAAAATCAAACTTTTCTCAACATTACGTTAGTGTGACATAATCTTTCAGCATCTGTTCAGATTACCCAGGCTTTTGCACAAACCTGGCATGGATTTCTTGTGGAAGTGAGCAAACGATGGTTTGATATCAAAGTACATTTGGGAAGAGATTGAGGATTCATCAGAGCCCAGAAATCAGTGCAAAAATGGAGGCACAAACCGAGTTGTTTGATTTGGGCAAAGGCCTCCACCCAAAAGTGGTCCCAACTGTCCCAGAGACACCAGCTTCACTGAGTTAACGTAATTGCTAAAATGATGGGGTATTGAGGATGCTCTTGGCTGGAGGACATGCTGAATTATCCTGGGTCTGAACCCGGAGACCACATTCTGAATTTGTCGGGGATGTTGACGGGCAGGATTTAGGTCTGGTGTAAGGGACAGCCAGACACATCCTGGTGTTCTTCCAGCCAGCACATTGCTTGTCAGCCACCAAAGCATAATAAAATCAGCAGAAAAATATGAAGAGTTAACAAAATAAACCTATTAAAAGCTCAGCTAATGGCAGATTTCTGAATCTGGAGAAGCGTGCAGATTTCTGTGTCTCCTGTAAGGCGACCCACACACCTTCCTTGGCGCTGCCTTGGCAGATGTTGTCTTGCAGAGCACGAAAGCTCCTCACCATGAGCTGCCCCCAGGGACTCACCATTAGCCTGAGCAAAATGGGAGCAGCTCACCCAAGGGATGAGTTGGTTATGCCCCTCCGTGGAGGCTACGATTGGCGCTGGAGTAGTCCCTAAGCATTCATCTCTGCGGTGGGTCAGTCACTCTGCGAAGCTGTCCTCTGGCTGCATACCCACCCATAGGCATGTCCCAGTCTCCCCTTTCCCATTTAGCATGAACTTTTAGGTCGGTGACAGGAGCAGGATATCCATCCCAGAGAACCCCAGGTCCTATTTATGGACCATCATCCTCAGCTGGGACCTGCATCCATGGTGCAACTGTGATGAGCTTTGCATCCCACATCCCTGTGCCGCTGGGGTGAGGGCTTCCTTCCCCATTCATTCTGGATGTGTCCCATCTCTATTTTCATCACTGAAATATCTCCCATTATCACCTGGTGTAAGCGCTTGAGAGTCACCATTGTACTCATTCTCACAGCATCGCTTTAAAGCATTTCACAGTAGCCCAAGGACACACAGACAAGGAAGTACAAGCAGGATCTTCTGAGTCAGTGGCTGGTGCCCCAACCACTGGGCCAGCAAGAATAACTGGTGCTCTGACTTACACAGCTTGTACTGTCAGAGGGCCAAATCTCGGGAAACCCTGGCAGGTGCCTCATGTTGGATGCTGGTTTGGTTTGACCTTCGGTGGGCTGCTGCATCCTGCTTGAGCACAACTGTAGGGAGATCTCATACTAAGTTGTGTATTCCTTTCATTTCAGTTATATATTTATTTTAGCTAACTCCTAGTAAGACCTTTGGAATCTGTTAGTGTCGTTCCTAATTAATAATTTATTATTAATACACTTAGGAGAATAATGCAAACTTCTGAGTTTGCTTGCAACTAATCACCGATTTAGTAAATGTATTTGTTGCCCGGGACAACTGCTGGGCAACCTCTGTGCAGGAGTTTTTGTCTGGGGTTCATTAGCAGTCAGAGGAGAGCTGGTGCTTTGCGTTGCCAAGTCCTGCAGGCTTAGCTGGATGCCGAGGTGGTGCAGCGAGGATCACCTGCTCCCGGGGACCCGGCTCTGCGTTCGCGATGCTGCAGCAGAGCTCAGCCCCAGCTCCCCTCCGGTTTTCCGGTCCAGGGCTCAGCTGGAGGCTGGTTTTGCCAGCAGCACCACATTTGTCTGAGTCCCACCCGCAGCCTCGGGCTCCACAGGCTGTTTTGGAGTCCACATAGAAACGAGGAGATGCTGTGGCTGTCTCCTCTGGCCATACCACCTGTGCCAGCAGCTTTGAAGACCACGCAGGGATTCCCCGTGTGAAGGGTGAATTCCCACCTGGCACCATACCCACCTCTGCCATTATTTGGCACTCACAGAGCCCACAAAATGATTACTTTAAAAAGGGACTCAAATCATTTAAAATTCAGATACAGCATCCTAACTTGCTGCTCATGGAGGGTCCCAGGAATGACTGATAGGATGAGGATGTAGGAACAGCTTTGACCATCGCTTGTGCACCTGAACAGGCTCTCTGGAAAGGGCAGAGGGATGTCCAGAACCCAGCAAATCCTCACCAAAGCAAGTTGCTGCTTGGCCCCAGGGTGACACAGAGCAGGGATGGTGCTTGTGCTGCCTTCCCCATCCCATTACACGAGTGTTAGTGATTCTGCAGCAGTGCGGATGACCCCCCACATCCCCACAGAGAGAACAACAGCAATAAAAAGGGCAATTAAAATATCCTGCCACTTGCAGACAGCTCTTTCACAGACATTCCCACAAGTGCCCATAGATGGAGCAGCCAGGGGGGTTGGGAGCAGTCCAGGTCATCCAGGGAGCACAATGCTGGGTCCAATTCATCTCCTTCTTCCTTCTCCCAGGAGTGCACCGTCCTTCCCAGACCTCAGACATCCCCGGTTTCTACCCGCTCCCTCCCGGTGGAGTCGGACAGATCACGCCGTCGATGGGATGGTGAGTGTGGAAGGCTCAGCCTCGCGCAGCCCCCAGCCCACTGGCTGCTCCGGACGGGGATCGGTTCATTGCACAATCCACCTGCACCCACTCTCCGTAACCTCCACGGTGCTTTCACCTCGGCTTCATCCCTTCTGTGTGCTGTGTGATGGGGAGGAGGATTTAGGGCAATGGAGCTGGTGAGGGGCTGGAGCACAAGTGCGATGGGAGCGGCTGAGGGACCTGGGGGGTTCAGCTGGAGAACAGGAGCTGAGCGGAGACCTTCTGATCTCTGAACTGCCTGAAAGGAGCTTGGAGTGTGGAGGGGGTTGGTCTCTTCTCCCAAGTAGCAAGTGATAGGATGAGAAGAAATGGCCTCAGGTTGCACCAGGGGAGATTAAGGTTGGATCTTGGGAACAATTTCTTCCTGGAAAAGGTTGTTGGGCATTGGAACAGGCTGCCCAGGGCAGTGATGGAGTCACCATCCCCTGGAGGTGTTTAAAAAACATATAGATGAGGTTCTTAGGGATATGGTTCTGTGCCAGAGTTGGGCTAATGGCTGGACTTGATGATCTTGAGGGTGTCTTCCAACCAAAATGATTCTATGTTTCTATGGTTTAGCCCTGTTTTAGAGATGGGGAGTGGATCTGTGGAGAAGCTGAAGGCTTTGTTCAGGCTGGGACATCCCTAGAGTGAGGTTACAACCTGCCCAATTCAAAACCGCCTCCAGCCTTACATCAGGCTGGCTGTGCGGATTAGGAAACCCAGGGAGAGCTTCCCGCTCACCTCTCCTAATCATAGCAAAAGCCTCTCTTTTTGAGTAGGAAGTAACTTTCTCCCTCGCTGGGATTTTCAGCACAAACAGTGCTGCCAGTGTGGTATAATCCAGCGGGATGCTCCTTCTGCCAGGATGCTCCATCCACCTGGCCATGGTGCCTCTCAGGGTCTGACAATCAGGTCAAAAACACACCGTGGCAGAGACCTGCACCAGTGAACGGCTCCAGTACCCGCCGCCAGCACCCAGTGCCTCAGGGGGGATGGGGAAGGAGGGGCCGTGAGCTGGAGCACTCCCAAATATCCCCCCTACATGGGCCAGCCCCAAGGAGCATCCCACAGCATGGAGCCTGTTGGGAAACCTGCCTCAGGGACATGAGTTAAAAATAGGGTGTATGTGCTCCACGGTCATTGCTGCTGGCTTTTGTCACCGTGATTGTGAGCACAGCAAAGGAGCAGGTCTGGCAGGCAGTGCTGTTTGGGCATCGTCACTGCAGATTAATTTTTAATCCCGGTTGGTGATGCGGGGACCTTGCAGAGGCTCCTGGGGAGGCTGGTGGCTGCAGGTCAGGGTGGCCGGGATGGAGGGGAGAGCGTGGGGAGGGCGATTGCAGGGGCAGGCGGCCAGATCCTCCCTGGTGCTGGATGATAAAACCCCAGCAAAGCCCAGTGGAGACCTCCAGGTACAAGAACATATTGCGAAATGGGAGAGGCAAAGCATATGAAAACACAAAGTAAAATGTTAGCATTTGGGTTTGTTTATGAATGTCATGTTCCAGAGATTTAACCACAAGGAAACAGAGGCCAAGGCCTTTGATACAGAGTTTGGCTTCAAAGAGATTACATTTTGCCTTCTGTGCTCAATCTGCTACTCTTGGGTGATGATTTAACTCCTCATATGATGTGATTCATCCTCAGGAAAAACAAGTACTGAGGTGACTGTGCTCTAACATGGAACAAATACTTGGGGATGGGAAAGGAGCCTGTTTGCCAAATGCAAGGTCCACTCTGGCTATTAAGGGCAGCCCAGGACACGTGGAGGAGAAAAAGTCTGATTTGCATGAGGTTTTGTCGTTTGTTTGGTGGCAGAGGGAGTTTGCATTGCTGAGAGCTGCTCTAGCATCTGCAGGGTTTGGCATCCTAAAGCAACCTCGTCAGACATGTTCATTAGTGACTAATAGAACACAGTAAAGCAACAAATGGCCTGACAGAGCACAGAGCAACTCAAAGTGCATGTGTCTAATAGAGACTTTGCTCATCCATTTGCCTGCCCAAAATTTATGGAAAGAGCCCCAAAACCTTGCCCAAAGTGCCCAGTCCTCAGCCGAGGCTCAGCATGTTGGTGTGGGCAGGTGCAGAAAGCGGCAGCATTGGTCTTGTGCAGGAGGCAGCAGGTGCTGTGAGTCGGGGATGCTCGTGCCAGGGATGCTCACCCCAGTGCTGCCGAGCCCATGGGAAGCAGCTTTTCCTCCACGAGCCAGCAGGCAGGAGCTGGGCAGAAATGGGCTTTGTTCTCACCAGTGCTTCAGGAGGAGGAGCTGCAATCACTCTCACTGTCGTTAGCTGGGATGACAGTCAGATAAAAGCCCCTGAGAGTCCAGCCAACTGAGTTTTGGTGGCAGGAGCCTGGCAGCAAACCTCAGCTGGGAGCTGCGAACGGTGTCACTCACCCGCTCCCCAGGCCGGGCAGCGGCCGTGCCATGACAGCCCCTCCACGCCATGACAGCCCCTCCACGGCCATCCCACATCTTTTTCCCCAGCCGCCCTCCCATTGCTGGGTGGTATCGGCTGTAATTGTGTATTCTCACCCATCAGAGATTGTTTTCGCAATTGCATTAATTTGCGCATCAGAATCACTTTGGAGGAAGCCGCAAGTGCCCGGCTCCTTTCCTATCCCGATAGCAACGCATGTCGCTTCTGGATTAGCTCCGAGCGTTTTCTCAGCCCTGGGGCGGCCGCGTTTAACTTCAAAGGTTGTTTCGGTTTCCCAGTGCGTGGTAGCACTTGGCTGTTTGTTGGTGTGTTTATACCCGCCGACATCTAAGGGGTGGGAGAGAGTGTAAACAGCCCCGTGCCTCGCCTGCCTTTCCTACAGACAGATCCTGCAGATTTCGGTCAAGCCGAGACACAGGAGCAGGAACAGAAACCTCCTTCCTCCCCAGCACAGCTCAAGGACCTGACTGCTGTCGCTCTGTCGTTGTTCCTCTTCAGGGCAGAAAAATATCTTTAGTCCTAAAAAATCCCTGGCATCCAGGAGCTCTGTCCTTTGTGGGGCAGTGGGGTGGCACCTCACTTAATGATTAATGGGCTTTTTTGTGTATTAGAGCTGAAAATAGCTGGTACTGGTTTTAAGCACAGCTCTGTGCAGCCTGGCCAGAGGAGCACGACCATCCACACAGGTTTAAGCACCCATCACGTCCTCATCGGGTGTCTCGGTCTCCATGCGCAGTTTTAGGCTGGGAGCATCTATTGACAGGTTTGCAGAACAAGCCAAGGTATTTTGGAGCGATCTCCATATGAAACCGGAGGGAGTTTCCCTTGCTGGGAACAATGAGGAACTTCCTTAATAGTTATTTTACTATCTTAAAAATAATTTCCAGGTCTGGTACATGGCCAGTCCCTATATGAAACGACTTTCAAAAGAAATGTAGGACCGAGCTTTTGGCTTGTTTAAAAATGATGGGCATCCTTTTAGGGATGCATTGGGGAAACCAGAGCATTTCAGAAGTGTGGACAAGGGCAGAGTAGGTGCTTTCTCTCCAGGATGTTCTCATCCTTGGGCATTCACTCAGTGTATCCCGTGACTGCGTGGCCTCTTGTTCACCACACAGAGGGACATTCTGACCAGGCTTTAGTTTTTTTTGGTCAAACTCTGCTCTTTTAAGCAACTTCTTCTGTGCCATAGCAATGCCTCCTGTTTTTTTCTGCACACCTCCGCATTTTGTGCTTTAACAGGGTTAACTTAAAGCCACAGCATTCCTCAACACCAGGGACGGAGGGGGGTCAGAGTTGTATCCAGCCTTCATAGGGAGGTCCATCTTCTCCCAAATTGAAGTCCCGCATTGTCCCTTGAGCCCAGGGGACACCCTGAGCATTCCACCAGGCAGAGCTCCTGCTGCATCGGTGCTGTGAGTCCCCCTTAGCATGCGGGATCTTTAGGAAACACCACGTAGCTGTGGGTACTTTATAGACTCTTTCTTCCCGATCCCAGGCAGAGCCAGTCTGTCTATCCGCTCCCGTCATGTGGATTTAGACAGCCGTATTCGTCAGCGCTTTCTGCTGGGGCTTCTTTCTCCAGGTGAGTATGAGCTGTGTGAGCCAGGGCAGCAGCTCGGCTGGGCTCGCAGCTTGCAGTTCGTGCCGTAGGAGCTTGCAGCAGGCTGCAGCCACCCAGGGACGGCCACGCACCTGCCCTGGGCAGCCAGGGGAAGGGAAGGAGCTTTTAGGCAGTACCTGGTCCAAATGGCGATCGGGGGAATATCAAGCATCCCGGGAGGATGCGCAGCAGTTGGGTTTTAATCAGCCATAAACCCCTGCCTTGAGCTCAGTGTTGGGAAAAGGGAGTGAAATCCATTGCTCAGGATTTTGGTCCTTGTCACTAACCCTAATTCTGAATATATCCCTGCTGCCACCACCACTGAGTTTTGCTCTGTGGAGAGATCCATTTTATTTGGTTTCAGCCTTAAAATCAGGACAGGCAGCAATATGCTGTTTTCCTATTGGCACAACTTAGTCCTCTGAGACCTAAGTACATAACAGGACCCCAGTCCATTCATACTGCAAGTTTGTGGTCACCCAGGACCAAATTTTGCCATCTGTAAATGTACTCAGACCCCAGTGATGTCCCAGTGAGCAAAATACATCCCCTGTGGATGAAAATCACAGAGTCCAGCCCCTCCGTGCATGCTCGTGGGCAAAGCCCCTATGGCTCCAGTGAGGACGGCAGCACCGTGGGGATGCCTGTGCTCATGCACCAGCTTTTGCTTCTGCTTCATGTTGCCCTGAAGAGCTGTTAGCGGAAGATTCCCGCAGGAAAGACATGCAAACCCTGACTCGTGCAAAAGCCTCGATCCATGCAGCCCTCGATCCGTGCAAACGCTGAGCCCCACAGCAGAGGCAGGGGAGCACTGCCAGGCCTCCTTGCTCGCCAGGCATCGCTTTTGCCCAGCCTCGAAGGCGAGAGAGGAGCTAGCGGTTCCCCACAGACCCAGCAGCCTCCCCAGCCCAGTGCAGGAGCTCCAGCTCACAGGATTTTGGGGCAGATTTTGCAGCGCTGCTGCAGCCGAGTAAGTACACCTGGTCAGATAAGGATCAGACTGTGCTGGTGGATTAAATTAAACAGCTTTTCTTTTCGTGCCAGCATATCTAATGAACAGTTCATCTCCCATGGGCAATTCTGCCATCTGAAGCTGCAGTCATAAAGTGGCAGGCTTGGCAAAGCTGACTGCGCTGGCTTTACCCTCTACAACTCGCAGGAGAGCTAATGAAGCTTGAAAGCTAGCGAGACCTCTCGTGATCTCAGTCCCGCGTTGGTGGAGAACGTTGCTTAGGCAAGGTGCACCTCCTAGAGTTGCAGTTTGGTTCATGTTCAGACTTAGGCTCTTTCTGTTAAAAGAAAAGTGCGGGGTGGTCCTAATCTTTCCCATCCAAACCCTGGGTTGAGTTTGTTGTTCCTTTCTGCAGTGCTCATCAGATATTGCAACAGAGATCTGAGTAGCTGAAACCGCTGGTTGAAAGTGCCCTTGATCTCGGGCCGGCTCCTGCTGCAGGCTGGTTTCCTTGCCGCTCTGCGGCACCCGGACCCTTCCCACCCCAGTGCCCGCTGCCGCCACGGCGGGGGTGACGTGGGGGTGATGGGCGCTGCCAGCACCCGTGGGTTTGCTTTCCATGTCCTTCGCTTACCGTCTGCTTTGCCATGTCAACGTGCCATCTTGTGAGACGCGCCGCTCAGAGCCTCCCCGAGCATCCCCAGCGCAGCCCTCCCGGCGCGGCTCATCCGCTCTCTGTTGCAGGTTCCCTCACCCGCTGATGCTGGGCTCCAGCATGCACACCACTGGCATCCCACACCCCGCCATCGTGCCCCACTCCGGAAAGCAAGAGATGGAGCACTATGACCGAAACATGTAAGTTGGAAGCACTGGCAGGGCTCCTCATCTGCACTAACGCCTTAACGCAGCCTCACCTGCAGCTCTGTGTGCAGGTCTGGGCGCCACAGTGTGAAAAGGATATAAAGTTACTGGAGAGTGAACAGAAGAGGCTACAAAGTTGGTGAAGGGTTTGGAGGGGAAGCTGTGTGAGGAGCGGCTTAAGTCACTCGGTTTGTGCAGCCTGGAGAAGACTGAGGGGGAGAGCTCATGGCGGCTACAGCTTCATCACAAGGGGAGGAGCAGGACAGGCACTGATCTCTTCTCTCTGGCAACCAATGATAGAACCCAAGGGAATGGCAGGAATATGTGCCAGGGGAGGTTTAGGTTGGACATTAGGAAAAGGTTCTTCACCCAGAGGGTGCTGGACACTGGAACAAGCTCCCCAGGGAGGTGTCACAGCCCTAGGCCTGACAGTGTTCAAGAACAGACTGGACAATGTCCTCAGACACATGATGTGAACTGTGGGGTGTCCTGTGCAGGGACAGGAGTCGGACTCGATGATCCTTGTGGGTCCCTTCCAACTCAGGACATTCTGTGATTCATTTATCCCTATTCCTGCCTGCGCAGGGCGGGAGGATGGATGAACACCGGGTTCTGCCTGCAGCAGACAATGGTGTACATTCAAGGTGCAGATCTCAGCCCCCACTCATGCCAGCGGGTGGGTTTGGCAATGTCTTCTGCTGAGCTGGGTGCCGGCAGACAGCCAGGCTGGAGGGTGGCTCTGATGCTGACGGCTCCTCTTTTGTTTCCACCAAGGAAACCTCAACCAGAACCAAAGAGAGAGAAGGAAGCCAAGAAGCCCACTATCAAGAAGCCCCTGAATGCTTTCATGTTGTATATGAAAGAAATGCGGGCGAAAGTCATTGCCGAGTGCACCCTGAAGGAGAGCGCTGCCATCAACCAGATCTTGGGAAGGAGGGTAAGAGCACACGGGGCTCAGCACCATCACCCCATGCAGCATCCCCGTCCCTTGCGGCTGCTCCGAACCACCCAACAGGCACCTGCTTTCAAAGCTGTGTGCTTTTATTCCTTAAATACACGGAATCAGATGAGCCCCGGAGCAGGGCAGCCGTGGTGGGATGTGCTGGGAGGGGACGGCAGGGACACATCTCACGGTCACACTTGTCCTTGCAGTGGCACGCGCTGTCCCGGGAGGAGCAGGCCAAGTACTACGAACTGGCTCGCAAGGAACGGCAGCTCCACATGCAGCTCTACCCCGGCTGGTCTGCCAGGGACAACTACGTGAGTGGTGCCGCGGCGTGGGCTCCCTGCCCATGGCATGGCCAGAAGTCACCCCGGGACGGGGGCTGACCACTGGTGTTTGCCGAACATCACACCTGTCCCTGGTATCCTGGCAGCAGGATAGCTATAGAACTTCACTTTTCAGGAGTATTTTGAACATCCTCTTGGCTCATTGCCTACCTGTAGCATGAATGTTATAGCTCCCCAGCTTCCACAACCATTTGGTTGCTTATTGTCCAAGTAAATAGAAGTAGAAAAGCCGTGCTTCCCTGCAGCAGCACAAGCATCTCTGCCTTCTTGAAAGCACAGACCAGGAGCTCAGCATCCGTATGCAGCTTTGCAGGGTCAGTGCTGGATTCTGTCACCCTCCAGAGCCACTCTTAGAGAAACCAGAGCAGAAACCAAAGGTGCTGCCCCGGTTTCTCTAAGAGCAGCTCCAGAGGGCAGCAGCACCTGGAGAGCATCAGCATTTTGAGGGCAGCAGCATTGCTGAGAGCAAGGCACTGTTTTCTTCCAAGCCCAAGTGCATCCTCCATGGAATCTCAATCCCGTAGCATCCTTCATCTTGGCAAGAGCCAGTTCCTTGCTCCAGAGGAGCCTTTCTTCCATTGGCCCTTCCAGCACTGGCAAGCAGCTGCTTCAGGTCTTGTGGTTGTTGTAAGAGATGCTTTTCTCTCCAGAGCTTGAGCGGGGAGGAGGAGGAGGAATGTAGGTCACTTCTGCGACACATGATGCAGATATCGAGCAGGAAATACAGTTGGTCCCACACTGAAGAAAAAGCTTACCGCAGCTGGGAGCTTTCCACCTTCACTCAAACCACAAGAAGTCATATAAAAAGTCACGGGTCAAAGGCAGCGCTGCGAGCTGCCTGCTCCACACAGGCCAGATTTGCTCCTGCATGGCTGTGCCCTCCTTAATAAGCTCATTAAGACATGAGTGGGGGGCTGTTGGACATAGTAAGTCAGAGAGGCAGTCTGGGAATAAATTTGGGTTTTATTGTTAGTGAGGGAAGAAAACAGAATAATGAAGGATGGGTTCAGAGCTATGAAATCTCTGAAATAGAGAGTTAAGTATTATTTAAAACACCTGGGTATTTCCTAAATCGTTCGTTCCCATTTGAAATCAGGGATGCTCTTCCTGGTAACATGTTATGGAGGAATTTCTGTTCAGGCATAAGGTACCACGTCAAAGCGCATATTGGCAATAGGGAAGATGCCAAAGTGGGACAAGTGCTTTTTAGAAACATAAAGAGGGAGAAGGAATAAGAATATAGCAGGAGGATCAGCTGTTGATCAGACTGCCTCCATTGCATGCAGTAAATCTTGTTCAATTCTATTAATCTCGTTAAATATACTAATTAAATTATCAATTAATTAATTAAAGTGATAATGGGTGGGGTTCCCAGGTAAGACACACCAGGGTAGGCTGAGGAGAACAGAGGTGCTGAGCAGCACAGGTTTATTATAGTTGTTTTGCATCCACAAACATGTTATCTTGTGATATTTTTATGCAGGCTGCAGTGTAAGTCAGGGTGCCAGCCCCAAAAACCCAGCACAGGGATTAACGGCCTTTCCTTTGATTTCCCAGGGGAAAAAGAAGAGACGAACACGGGAGAAACAGCAAGATTCCAACTCAGGTAAATGCACTTGGCTCAGTGGCCGTCCCTTCGGTTCTGCTCAGAGGGGATAACCCAAAGCAGCTGTCGTGTTTTACCATGTTTTCTTTTATTCTCCTGAGGTAACTAAAGAAATGTACTTCTTTTTTTTTTTTAAGATGCAGTAAATTAACACTTCTGTGACTTTTTTCATAGACATGTTTGATTTAGAACATGGGTAGTGTTTTAAAACTGAAAAAATTAGATTTTTGGCAAGTGCATAACTTCATGTGAACTATCACTGAGCTTAATCTATTCAGAACATCCAGGGTGAATGTCCCCATCTGCCCTACAGATACTGCTAATTGAAGAAAATCCCTCTCCAGTACATCAATATTGTGTGTGGGACTAAATGCAGTGACAGGACTGAAGGTCACTCATGGCACTACCCCAAATTTGGTTTTCATTTCAAACTAAACTAGAATTCAAGTAAAGTCATACTAAAACCCAGCACCAGCTGCCTCCCTGCACCACACTGTTTATTAAAGAAGGCCCTTTTGACAGATTTCAGCTGGTGACACACACATACCCATCATACAAGGCTATTCCTGTGCTGGTTTCTGAAGTTTTTCTGCCATATCAAGAACAAATAACACCTGCACCACTAAATATTCGTTATAAAACATCAAGAGACTGTCCTTCCCTGCTATGGCATCACGTATACGTGAAGCTGGACAGCCTGCTTTTTCCAGTATGTTCATTTTGTGATCACCTAGAGACTTACAAAGAGCTTCTCCCACTCTCCATCCAACCAGTTCATTAGTGCTTTGTACTGTTGCTTTTGGATGAAATTAAGTCAGCCAGATATTGAGGTGTTGGCTTTCTAAGCAAAACACTACACCTGGGCAGGGTAGTTGTTGGTTAGGACATGGGAGTCCAGCTCTGGTGTTATTGCTGGGGATTATACATCCATGCAACCAGAATCCCACAGCCTGCATTAACTCGCAAAGTTCTGATTTTCCCATTAATTTAATGAATCGCTGCTGGATGACCTCTTTGAATTATCCATAAAAAGCCATCGCATGACTGTGTCCCCATAATATCTTCAGTTTAATTAACACTGTTGATCCCACTTGGTATCTAGACTGATAAGGGGAATACAAGCTTTTAGGCTTATATGTAGAGTGTATAATATAGATTTATATTTCCACATATATGTCTTGTCTGTGTGATAAAATGATGATAATTTCACCTGTTACGGGTTGAAAACCAGCTGCTGGTCATACACAACTGGAGACACTGGTGGTGGCTGAAAGAGGGAGCATGAATCCAGCACAGAAATGTTCTGTTCAGATCCCACTTACAGCACTAGAAAAAAACCGTGACGTGCCTGAAAGCAAGCAGGGCTTCACCCTAATGAGTCCAATAATTATACAGTAAAAGTGCAACCTTTTAGGAAAGGCTGTGGAGAATCACTTTTCTATTAAAACTGGAAGGGGAATGGCAGGGGACAGAGTGGAATAACCCGGGCCTGGGTCTCCTTGTGCTAACTGTGCTTTCAGCTGCTTCTGCAATGTTTCCTCCTCTTCTTTCCCTTGCGCAGTCCGAGCTGGCTGGCAGCCCCGTTCGGTCGCTGCGGGACAGGCAGGGAGCAGGTAAGGATGCAGATGCAGGAGCCCCGCAGCCCCGCTGGGATTTGGCAGCTTTTCCAAACTTAAGAAATGCAAAGAGCTGTGAATCTCCCCATAATTGCTCGTATTTCCCAGAGCTGAGGCCATTTCTCAAACCTCCTTCTTCTCCAGCTGTCAGCAGTGATCACTGATATTTGCCTAACCATCAATTTTATCCAGGAGAGGTGGTGCTGGCACCATTCTATTGCAGAAAGAAAAAAAATCTGATTGTAGTCTGTTAGTTGTGTGTTAAAGTGGCTAAAATGATGTTGCCTCTTTTCTTCCTCCTGCTCCTCCTCCTCTTTGTGCCTCTGCCTTGCCCATTCTCCGCCACGCATGCTTCTGTGTTCAGATCCTGCCTCTCCTAAGAAATGCAGAGCTCGCTTTGGCCTCAACCAACAAACGGACTGGTGCGGCCCGTGCAGGTGTGTATCGGCATCTCCTCGCTGCTCGGGTGCTGCTGGGCGAGCGGGTTCGGCTCCTGCGTCCTGCGGCAGCCGTCCCAGCGCCGGCGAGGGCTGCTCCGGCCAGGCGGGACGGGGTTTTCTCTGGGCATCTTCACTTGTTGTGCGAGCTGCAAGGGTCAGGCTGCACCCTGGGGTTCTTAGCCTCCTCCTGGCAATGCTGGTGTAATGCTGTATGTGTTCCTCAGTTCCCTGGTGTTAAAAGCTGATTTCCAGGGTGAAGACGTCTGTGACGCTGATGCAGGGCTTTTTTCCTCTGTTAGAGATGTCCTATTGCATAAATAGCACCCTGGGGCCAGCAGTGAGTAGTTAATGTGTTTATTTTGCTATTTATACTGAGGCTAAGCATGGATTTTGAAATCCACCTCTTCTTGGCCCTGAAGCAGTACCCACTGTGGGGTGGCAGCGCCTCAAGCAGAGAGGGACGGTTTGCAAGCGCCCTGTGCCTGGGGCTCCTGGGGAATGGGCACAGCCAGGCGATAGCAAAGCTTAGCACATGAACCACGTGCTGCCTGGCTCAGAGCAGGTGCAAATGCAGCCAGGCAGAAGAAACTCCTGCGGGGGTTCTGGTCCTGGGTGCTGAACCACAGAGAGAGGGTCCAGGCTGGACAGAGGTTTTCATAAGCACTTTTTTATACTGCTACATAGAGGACTCCAGCAAAATCTAGAAGTATTGCTTAAAGTGCTTACCGCAGCTTAAAGTGACTCAGATTCTTTAGTCTACCCAAATGTGAACCTGCAGCCCCGGCAGTGTTTGGCCACCAGTCGTGCCAGTAAGCCGAGCCTGGGTCCCCATGGCTGAGCCCAAGGTGAGGTCCCCTCCCTGCAGCCACGTCCTGCACCCCGGGGTGCTGGGCAGCCCCAAGCCTCCCCGCTCAATGGGTCACGTCATCAAACACCATTTTTTAATTAAGAGCTCCCTTAATGTCTCATTAATACTTTACGCTGAGAGGGATTTTTTGCCCCCCGTTGCTCACACAGCGATGCCACCAAGCTGAGAGTCCTGTTCCGCAGCACAGGGCACAACTCTCCAGGCAGTTCCTCCAGCTTCCCTCTGCCTTTGTTTGAACTCTCTTAATTCAGCTTCTCTGCACTGCTTCCCCATTAACACAGGCTGCTGAAGCGCTCGGAGACCTCGGCATGCTTTTATTTTTAAACCTTTGCCTCTGAAACCCTGGTTAGTCGCAGCTGTTCGGAGTTCCCTGTACTAAGGTGCTGGTGCCGGCTCCAGGGCTCCTGTCCTATGCGCTCTGCTCACCTGCAGAGAGCACCTCCCACCAGAGATTTCCACTCTGGAGAGGTTAACTGGTTAAAACTGGGTGTTCCTGCTCCGGAGCTCTCACCCTCCTCCCCATCACCCTGGGCAAACAGCTGCAGGGAGCTGTAGTTCCTAAAGAGAGAGGGATAGATCCCTTTAGCTGTTCAATAGCCATGTCCACTGTAGCCCACTAACAGGTTAATTATCAACAATCAGTAGTATCAGATCTGCTTTTTTCCTCCATTACTTCAAATCAAATCAGTGAATCGATGGGTCAATTTGTATCATCTTGAACAGGTCACTGAAACTCTCCCTCTGTGTGAAGCAGATTCTCCTCGGGCTTGTCTGCTCTGGGAAATCACAGCCCCTGTGAAATAACCTCCGAGTTAAATACTCAGTTCAGCATGGCTGTCGTATTTCATATCACATTAACTGGGTCACCATGGCTAACGATGGCACTGACAGCAGTGATAGCACTTGTCTTGTTCACATCTAGTGCAAAGTCATGTTTAATACTGGATAGTTAATACATATTCTAGCACTGTTTAGTTTTTCATTAGTAAGATCAAAGAAAGGTGTGTGCCCGCATTAATGAGTTCTCCATTACATCTTTTTTCCTTAAATGAGACAGCCAAGCCAGGGAGCTGGGCAGGAAGATGTTCTTTTTAGCTCTTTTAGCCGTGAAGTCATTAATACCATCTCCAGCAGAGGAATTGTTCCCTCGCTACTATTAAGTTGACATTGTGGAGAGCTCTTTTGTTTAAAACGATACAGAGATGCTCGAGAGCCCATAGCAGGTGACATGAGGCATCTGTCACATGAAGAGAAGGAAAACCAGCTCAGCACAGAGCATGTAAAGACAACATGAGACTGACTCTGAATAGCCAAGAGTGGTTAAAGTAATTGAGGTGTACAAGGGGGCAACTCAGGCTAAATATTTCTGGGTTTGACACTGAACAGCAGAATTGTCAAGGGATGTGGAGAAATCAGTTAGATTGTGGTTGGATTCAATGATCTTAAAGGTCAACCAAAATGATGCTATGACATCCGAAGCAGCACCTCAGACAGCCTTGGACCATGTCTTCCTTCAGCTGGTTCCAGAGCATTTTCTGCCTCTTCCTGAATCTCTGCTGAGCACTTAGAGCTCAGCTGCATCATTGTGTCATTGTTAGAGCTGGGAATCAACGTAGAGTATTTGGAGATACAGACATGGCTGAAATCAGAGGCTTTTGCTGCAGAAAGAAGAGCTCAATATTGTGCACAAGTCCAGGAAAGTGCTAGGAAATGGGCTCGTAAGATTTTGGATTGACTTGCATTGCCTGAGAAAAGTCAAAATTGGTGTGAAGGGCAGTGTCCTGGCAGCGCAGGACCTGGCGCTCCTGACCGCAGAGATGCCGTGTGTCCCACACCGTGTCTGAGCAGCACAGCCCCGCACCGGGGCTCTGCCGGACAGTGGCCTCATGCCACACCATGTCAGCCAACCGGCCCCGTCCCGTGTGTGCCCTGAGCTCTGCGGTGGGCGCATGTGGGCATCTGGAACTTGCTGAGATCGCACTTGCCCCACTCAGCCTCCCAGGATTAGAGAAGCCTGAACGGTGGCTGCTGAGAAATGACCTTCTTGGTTTGATTTTTATCATTACTTTCTTCTTATTATTGTTACACTTTTATTATTTATTTATTTTCATTTGTATTGTTTTGACTCTGACCATTTTCATTTTTTATTATTGTTTGAAGTTTTATTATTATAAATAATAATAGGCTATGGTTGGACTTGATGATCTTAAGGGTCGCTTCCAACCAAAATGTTTCTATGATTATTTTGGGGTTTTTTACTGGTTTTATTATTGTCTTTATGTCCCCCCTCTTCTTATTTTGTGGGTGAAGCCTTTCCTTTTAAATCCCGCTCTCAGCGCAGCGCACTTTCCGCGGCAGCAGCCCCGCTGCGCAGCCGCAGGGCCGACGGGCCCCGCTGTTGTGGCGCCGCCTGGCGGCCGCGGACACACGCCGCTCCGAGGCCCCGGCGCTGCCGTAGTCGCCCCGCGGGCGAGGCCGAGCCCCGGGCCGGGAGAAGGCGCTGTTTTAATCTCGCGTATGACTGAACTCACCCTTTATTCACAGATAACTCTCTTGACTGTTCTTAGGAGGAAAAAGAAGTGCATTCGGTACTTACAAGGAGAAGGACGCTGTGCCAGCCCAGTTTCTTCCGATGGAAGTGCTATAGACTCCCCTCCCTCTCCTCTGGACGCACTCCAATGCATCTCCTCTGCTTTTCCTTCAGACAAGCTCGCAGCCCCCGCTGACTCCGCACACAGACAACAGCACGAGCCCTTCCCCGACTCCGCTCCCCTCCAAACCGCCACCGGCTCCTCCAGACTGACAACCAGGTGCTCTTCTGCGCCCGCAGAGTCCCCCACGTACCGCGCGGCCTCCACGGGGACATAGTCCCAGCCGCCCAGCCAGGACACTGGGCACTTCGCTCTCTCCCACCTGGTTTCACTGCCCATCCAGAAGGACCAAGAGGCCCAGCCCAAATTCCACATCTTGCTGTAAAACATGCAGAGTTAGGCAACAGGATGGCTTAAGGATGCTGGAAAACTCATTTGTTGTTTTGGGGGTTGTTTTTCTTTTTTGTTTGTTTTTTTTTTTTTTTTGGGGGGGGAAGGGGTTGTTCAAGATAGAAAAGGGATTTCCAAAAAAAAAAAAAAAAAAAAAGGTAAAAAAGCAAATACTTGCCAAAACGTAAAGTGCTGATGAGTAAACAAGCCTTTTGTCCCTGCCCTGTGCTGCTTTTTTTGTTTGGGATTTTTCTTTTTAGCTGCATTATCTTCAAGCATGGCAGAGAGCAGAGAACTCCCCAGCTTGCTGCAGTAGATGGTAGGTGCTGTCAATCTAACACTGGCTTCCACTCCTGCCCTCCAAGCTGCTTTAGAGCGTAGTCCCACACGCACATCTCTCATAGCCATTATACAACGGAGCTGGAAAAGCTGGAATAGGAGCATTTTAAAAACCCCAATGTCTGAAAATTAAATGTAGCAACGTGAGCTCTCCAATCTGACCAGATGATAGAGAAATCAAATATTCAAACCAACTAGGTGAATTTTTTGAACTTCTTGTCTGGGAACAGGAAGATATTGTGTACAGGTAACAGGTCTCTGTGCAGACATCAGAATCCTTTTCTCATGATTTGGTGTTTATCTTTTTTAAAAACTTATTCTAACTTTTACTAAAAGATCCTCCCTCCAACCCCATGACGAGGCCAAATGTTAATGTATTCTCTCCAGCTTGAGAACATTTACCAGTTTCTGGTATTTTATTTAGATTATGAGCTCGATAAGCAAACAACACTGTAGACAGATTCTGATCTCACCAAACTGATGTAAACCCCAAATTAATCCAAGTTCTTGATTTACATCAAGAACTCTCTCTCACAGAGACCACAATCTAGTCCAGTGCCAGTTTTTTCCTGCTTGAAAGACACAGACGCTAGTGCTGAAGAGAAAAATAACACCACACAGACGGAGGGGGGGATCTATTTTTTCCTACTTTGCAGAATAGGTTTTAGAGAACTGAATACAAATTATGTAGTAATATTATTGTATAACTGCAAGAAATTTAAGATGACCTTTATAATGTACAAAATATTTTTATATTTTTTTCTTAATGCAAGAACACAAACCCTAATTTTTTACATTGGACTAAACATAACTTTTTAGACAAGTTTATGCCTCAAAGATTGAAAATTTTTAAAAAAATATTAATCTGTAGAGTAGCTTTGAGTTTATTTCCTTTATTTAGGTACTTTTGCTTATAGTAGGGTAGATTTTTAATTCCAGTTTTAGTTTTGAAGTTCTAAACCTATCGCTTTATTCCTCTCCTGTGTAAATGTAACTTCAGAAGCACTGAATGAAAGCTATGTGCACAAACCTGAAAAGTTTGAAAAGAGTCATTTGCAAGAATCATTCTAACCCTTAGAGAAGTAGCATTACCTGGACAGACTGCCACCTGTACACTTGGTCATGTACTTCCTGCACTCAGAGGGTTAATTATACAGCATTGTTAAACTGTACATTGTTAAATTATTTTAGCAAGCTTAGACAGCAGCAGGCTCCAGTGCTGAACAGAGCAACTCAGCAGACTCTTCCCAAATCTGACACACATTTTTTTTTTAATAGGTTGATTAAAAAAAACGAAAGTTTAATAAAATAGCTATGTCTCAGGTAACCATGCGACACCGAGACCCTCAGATGTGAGGCGTCAGTGCCACAGATGACACATCAGCCGCAGTGGCCTAGTGTAACTCAATACTCGTGTAAAGCCAGTGTAACTAACACCCGATTGGTACCTTGCTCTGGATGAAACATGTAACTTCACAGCAAAGCAAAGGAGGGTATAAGAGAAAAAACAGATGTGTCTAAGTAACAGTAGAGGAAATTTAGGGAAAAGTCCTGAACAGTGTTAAGCGTGTCCCCTGACTGAGGAGCACACAGCACTGGCGTACACCCGCCAGCCCTCACTCATTTCAGAATTCACCAGGATTTTCATCCATTTTTTCAAGGCTGCTTGGTCCCCTCCATGGTGGACACCTGCCTTGGTCAGGGCACACTGACCAGCAGAAGGCCTGTCTGTATCACAGCGTCCTCTCACCGTTTTTATTCCATCCAATTCCTGCAAAATCTCAGTGGAACCTGCTGCTTCCTCTGCGGGAGCCTCCCCTCATACATCCACAGAACGGACGCCATTCCACAGCCACAGAGCTGGAGCAATTACATCTATTTTCTGACAGAATTCCAACTCCGCACGCTGCTCTATATGTACAGGTTTAGAGCCAGACCTGTGCTTTCAGCTACTGCAGTATAAACTCAGAATATCCACTTGCGATACTCCAACCTGGTCGGTTTATACTGGTTTAACTGAGACAATTTTTTTCCAAAACACACAAGATAAGAGACCTTTAAGCTGCCCATTCCCAAGACAAAACAGTGAGCATGACCAGCTTTTGTTACATGCCTAATAGCTGATAAGTGATACCAAAACAAAGTTACTTTTTTCAAGACCAAAAAAAAAAAAAACCTTTAGAAATGGTATATGAAGTGTTACTATTTTATGTTAATACTTTTTTTTTAATAGAAGGAAAACTTTGCCCTTAAGTTTTTATCGCAACAAAAATTTTTTTTTAGTTCTTCTACAGCAATTTCAACTCTTCCTGAAATACATATTTGGATTCCTGAAATCAGTTTGAATGTAGAAGTCATGGAAGTACCACTTCATTAAACCAAGTAAAACCACTGTATGTATGTAGCAGGGATAAGTGTTTTGCAGCTGTACTTTCATTTGTCCAATGACTATCCATCATTTGTTGTAATTTTTTTTATTTCATTGATTTTGTATTTTTTTGGCTTTTATGTTCAAAATATGTTTATAGCTTTATAAATAAAGTAATTGCCAGACTGGCTATTCAAAATAGGCCACTGGAAGTTGTAATACTATCAAACTCTCAAATAACTATTTCTTAGAATTTAGGAAGATTCCTGCCTTCCCCCCACCCCCCTCCAGCATTTGTATGCACAAATAGTTTTCAGAATAATTGCCAAGTCTTCAATGGGTAAGACTGAAATGGTAAACCAAGACTACGAAAAAATACCTCCTTCTACAATCTCTACCAGCACCTTGCCTCCCTGCTCCTACACTTCATCACTTCAGCCAGGAGCCCTGATCATGTCATTACTTAGCAAAAAAACAAAAAGAGTTGGGGATGGGTTAAGGCAGCACCAGACAAGTTAAACAGCAATATTAACAGTGAGAAATGCAACAGTCTCTCTCCTTTGCAAGAATTTCAAAGCATGCAGCTGAGACAGTACTACAGGGGAATTTCAGTTAGAGAAAGTAAATTGTACAGAACTCTGACTACCAGGACTATAAAGAATATTGAAATCTGCAAAGCTACATAATACTCTAAACACCCAGACCGGCCCTTTCTTCCACATGCTGCTCTGCTACAGCTCCACATGTGCACGATAGCAGGAGCCAACTGCATGACCCTGGAGCTTCAGCAGAACACAAACAGAATTACGTATAGGGTTCCGTATGAGCAACACAGCACTCCAAGGATGAACTAGTGTATTCTGGAGCACACAGATGGATTAAACTTCTTGTAAGAATCCAGGATAAACTGAGTATTAAACTCCAGGAAGAATTTCCCTTGGAGCACTTTTAAGCTGAGGTGTACAGGATGCTGGAAAGGCTTCCTCATGTCCAAGTCCAGCACTGGAGTATTTTATGCCCACTGACACTACAATATCTATAATACGCCCATATAATAAACAGCAGCACAAGGGCAGGCCCATTAATAAGCAGATGTGAGCAGCAGCTGCATTCAAAGCATGGGTCTGAATGCTGCCTTAGAGCAAGCTATGAATGCTTTCATTAATGG
Organism: Patagioenas fasciata; assembly: GCF_037038585.1. Taxonomy (NCBI): domain Eukaryota; kingdom Metazoa; phylum Chordata; class Aves; order Columbiformes; family Columbidae; genus Patagioenas; species Patagioenas fasciata. The sequence continues at coordinate 10,268,894 of NC_092533.1, read as the reverse complement.
TCACATCAAAGATCAAATAAAAGCTGGTAAGCCATCAAAAATATCCATCTGGACTGCTTGCTATTTAATTTCTGACTTCATTTGACAAGTTGTCGATTGTGTCTGACTAGTGGCTTGTGTTAGTCATTAACAAAGCCTTTACATCTGTTTTCATTTCAATTAAGCACTGCCTCAGTGCTATCATTTGTACACTCAGCAATAAGTGACAGTAAGATTGTCTAGTTCAAAATAACTAGAACCATTTGCAAATGAAAGTTTAAAAGCCCTTTATTAATTCAGAAGTGAAACACTGATATTTAAAGTGAGATAAGTATGTTTATTAAGGTTCATTCTACTCTAAGGTTTATACAGAGAATGGAATGCAATACAAGCTAAGAGCACACCTCAAAGATCTACCACACACCCATCTCCTACTCCCTATAAGGGAACTGTAAAAAAAAAAAAAATTAAAAAAAAAAAATCAGAAAACCAGTTACTGTTTAACTAGTTGCAAGTGGCTTTGTCCAAAGAAGTTTAGCTTGATATTGCATTAGCTTCGTATGATATAATTAAGTTTCTACAAGCTGAAGTATCACATATAGAGGTGGTAAGATTTCCCATGGACACACAAAACCATGTTTTAAAGAGCTACATCACAAAGGTTGTTTAAAATCACCTAAAAACAAGCCACTAATGGCATGCACAGGTCAATAATATTAACTTTGGTAATGTCGTTCATTTTTGGTCAAACCTGGATCCACTTGTAACAGGAATATGTATTAAAAAACACCCATCCTGTGCACAAAGCAACACACTTTGCTACCAGCTAGAGGCAGGTCTTCAAGACATGGCTGAAGTATTCAAATTTAAGCGTCAGGGGCTGGCTTAGTTCTAGATCACATCTTTCACTAGTCTGTAAAACAAGACTAACAGGACAAGAAAATGGGCAAAAAGGTCTGTTTTTTTTGTTTAATCTCTCTCTTTTTCTATGCAGGAAAAGAACCATCTCGAAAGTTAGATAGCTTTAAGTAACACTAATTTTCCCCACTATGTGTTTGTAAGAAATCCAGTAACTTTTTTTACTTTACCTAGTCCCCCAAGACACATTCTGGTTTGTTTTTCTTTCTGAAGCTATCAATACCCTGTAAATACAAGTGTTTTGTTTTTCTTGAGGAAGATGTCATAGGTGGTTTTATTTACAATGGAGTCAATGTTTAGCACTGTAACTGGACTTGAACAGCTTAAAAGTGTAATAAAATTACCTTAAGTGCTACTTTCCATAGAGAACCCACACTTAGTTCAGTTTTATTCATTGCAGAGTAAAGTAAAAAGACATCCAATTACACTAGTAAAAACTCAGAAGATTTAAATTTGTACTCAAAAAAAAACACTACACATGCAAAGGGAACAATATCCTGCTAACACAACTTCATTTGCTGCTGCATTTGTCTAATATTAACAATTATGAACAGAGCAGTGCAACTAGTATTTGGAACAATCCTTACAGTGTTCAAGTGTCAGGCACAACACTTCACTTCTCTTCACACCACTGGTTCTCTTTGCGTACCTAAAAAAAAAAATCATTTTAACTATTAATATGTTGCAGTGAACTTCTAAAAGTTAGCTGTAAATTCCCCTAAGCATTCAGGGTTACTTACCATGGAAATGCATAAACCTGGAAGCAGTTTTAATTTTTCATGCAGAGTTTGTAATTAGGAAGTCAGTCTCTCAAACTGACCTTTTTATCAACATAAACCAACAAATTTAGTTCTCATGCTTAGACTTGATCAAAACTGAATTACTTCCACTAAGTAAAGCAAACAGATTAGCTTAAGACTAAATTGTTTGTTTCACGACATGGCACTGAGGACAAACTGAAGTGTACAATTCACAGCCTTCGTATTTAAATGAGGTGTCTTGCTCTGATCTTTCCCAACTCTGCCATTTTACAGCTGGTTTGTTGTTCAAGCTGTAAGATCAATGAGTTCATTACTTAGAGATGAGAATCCAAACATCTTACCTTGCCAGCCACATGCAACAATGCATCTTCAGCATTCTTACTACAGCTCCAAACCAGCAAGCTAAGGCTGCCATAGACAATCCTACATGTTTTCTCAGACACACATTGAGATCAGAAGTCAATAAGCTTTGCCTTGACCTTTTCAGGCAACAGGGTACAAGCACCGTTGGCCTGAAAGGTCTTCCACTAGTAGCAATCTTCCAATTAGGAGTTCATGCATTAGTTTACACTTACTGCTAGCAAGTCAGTTGTATCACACATTAAATTGTGAAGCACCACACAGTAATTCAGCATAACAAAAAGGCGCTAAATTATAATTAAACCCAGATCAAGTACCTGTGCTTCTTCCTCCTCAGTGAAGTCATTCTTAATATTGAATGTCTTGCGAATTTCTTCTGGAGTTTTTCCCTTGATCATGTTTGCCACTGTCTTGCACGTGACATCAAGCAAACCTTTGATGTCCAAGTAATTTGCAGCCTGTAGAAGAGTTTCCAAATTTAAAGCCTCCATATCAATATTCTGCCTGTGTTAATGTACTACCAAAGCTTGCTTACACTGAAACCGGAGAATACTATAACTGCAAACAGATCATCGCCATTTTGAGAAACTTCTAGCTAGAACCTTGGAGTACCTAAAACTTGCTTGCCAAACAGAAGAGACCGTAATTTGTACCAAAGACACACGCCCCCCGTTCCTTCTTCTACAAAGGTCTTTCAGAAGCCTGCAAACATTTGAAGCTGAAGTGCTGCTGACCAGCTAAGACACATAATGTTGGCCCATAGTACCACACAAGGTACAAAATTTAAGTCAAAGCTAGATTTTTATTTGTATGCACATCTCCAGAATTCCTCAACTAAGACTCAAGAGCCACAAGAAAAAAATACAGCTGTAGGGCCTCATATTCAGAAAAGTGTAGTAACGGATAAATGAGCAAGTTTAATGTGCAGCATAAGATTAACAAGCATTCTAACATGCCCAATTTTAGCCAGTAGTTTACCAGAACTACTCACCCTCTCCACATACCTCCCCCCGAGAAGTTTCTGAAGAAGCATAAAGATTTGTCAAATGCACCAATAGTGTGCACTTCACAGGTGTAGCCTTTACACTTCCTGAACAAACTTACCAAGATAAGTTCAAAGAGTGTTCCTTGGTCTACTTTCAGAAATTCTTGATCCCACACAGGGATGTCATCTGTTCTTTTTTCTTTGTTCTCATCATCCTCAGGAGGAGGTGGATCATCCTTGTGATGGGTGCACCACTGAATCACCTAATTATAGTTTTGATATTAAAGTTTTATCGAAATTATTCTCCCATTAGGGACCAACTATAACTTAACATCAGTTTAGAAGAACTGCACCTTCTTCCCTAGATTAATACTAGAATCCTGTATAAACATGCTCCGTTACCCAATACTTTCATCTTGGAACAATTGATTACCAATCGTGGAGTACAATCACCTTCAAGGATCCCATTTAAGACAACTTGCTAATTACTTACCCTCTTACAAGGCAGTTGCTGGTGTTATATTCAACCCTGTGCTAACACACACAGGACTGTATAAAGGAAACCTAAACCTCATTTTTCAGTGTTTAATCTCTTTGCAGAAACACAATATTTATTAGGTAGAATAATACATAAGAGGAAGAGTGTAGAGTGGTAACAGCTGCCAGCAGGACATTTGCCACAGTACAAAGTTCACCTGGTAAAAGTTCACATGTTCCTAAGTCTGTACTTTTTATAAAACAAACAAAAAAACCCAACCAAAACACAACAACAAACAAGAACCTCATCACTTCCTCACCCAGACAACTAAAAGGAACAGGGATGTACTGCAAGTAAAATCCTGTTCCATTCTGCCAGCCCAAGAGTCTTCCCAAGTTGTTTATGTGTATGTTCACTAGGAAATAATTCCTAACCCTGTATTTAGTCCTAAACAGTCCAGTGCTTATTTTGGCACAACACTTTCTACTCCAGAGCAAAAAGCATCTTAGAAGATAGCAGCATGCTTTTTCCGTTTTTCTCACCTGACCCAACAATAACCATGAATTTAACACCAGCAAGTGTGCACAGTGTCTCTTAAGCACCGTGACAGCCACAGGGACACAGCTACTGCAGGTCCTCTCACCACTGCCTGTCCCTTCATCCAGTCTCCTAACATTTGGATCTCATGAACAGCCACTTCAGTTTACAAAATCCAGTTAAAACCAGTGTCTTAATACCATGAAATAGCAGCATGCACAGATGCCCAGCACACTTAGCACCTTAGAAAGCCTGTCTGGCCTCTGGCTGGTGTTCCGGGGGGTCACCCTGTCAGTCTTCTGCCATTATCTGCCCACCAGCCTCACCCCACTTGTCAGACACCCTAGATGTCTGCGTCCATGCACCTCAGACTGGTTAAACTTGTAGCTAGCACATTAGAAGTATTTTTAATACAATAGTTCATAATAGCCAACATGAATTTCATGTTTCATTACTGCCATACGACGCTACCATGTCCAGCATCTTACCTTTTTTAAAATGGCTGCATTCACATTTGGAAGAGGGACTGGGTCATCATCACCTTCATCATCCATTCCCAAATCTAAAAATGGAAAGATGACTAAGCAATCAGCAGGCAAAACCATTTACTCTTCTCTGAACTGGGCTGCTTCACCAGTTCTCCACTATTTCAACAACACTGAGGCTGAATGGACTGGTAGCAAAGGATCTCAGACTGGAGAAGTCAGAGGCTCCTAGAAAGCTTTGATGAGGCTCTGTGAAGCCATGGCTGCATTACAGGTAATAGGTTATATCAAGTTTAGGCTAAGGAGCTAATAAGGCTACTTCAAATGAGAGCAACAGCAAACCATCGGTTAAGCAGTCAGTTGCTCGTTAGAGCAGAACTTGCTAGTTCAGTGTTCTGGGAACAGATATGCTGAAGAATCAGACAAATACTTATGTATTTTTATCACTTTCAACAGTTCAGTCCACAGGTTAAACCAAAGTGTTCCAACTGAGATCTCCTATTCAATTTATTATTTAATAAGAATTCTGATCTGCTGTGGTAAGGAGAGAATTTTTTGTCCCCTATATGAGCAGGAAATACCATAGCCATAGAGATGCTCATTAATTTGCTTCTGAAGCACTTGTACTAATTCTTAACATCTGAAGGAGTTTGCACACTACAACAGCAGCACAAACACTTCAATCCAAATAACATTTAAAAGCATGGCTTCCAATACTTTGTTTTAAAAGCTTGTCAGCATGCTCAAGAGAGATTTGGATAAAGTTTGTCACTTTGTCCCCTGCATATGATTGAGGAATCAAAGTGAAAATTGGAAAAAAAAATTGGACATGATATGCAGAACAAATACCACCTTCGTCATCTTTGATTAGAGAATGGGGTTTTTTATTACACAAAAGCTAACAGTTGGATGACCCTAGCTGTCAAAGATTAACATCTTATAATTAGTTATGTAATTGAGTAACTACACAGACCTTCACTCATATGCACAGATGAGCCAACTCTACATCCCCAAGGAACTTAATTTTTAAGAAGACTGTCACACCATCATCACTGATCAAATTTGTGCACAAAAATAGCATGTACTTCTGGATTAGGCAAGTCAACTATTGTTACTATTAGTGGGATATTAATTAGCACTACTTTTTGTTTGAAATAACTTCATAAATCCAGAAACTAAAATACTGACATTAAAGGGTACTGCATATATCACCAATTACCAGAAACTTCAAATGCACACTTTGAACACAGTGGCAGATACCAGTGTAAGAAGTGACCAGTTCAAAATTAGTGGTATGGGGAAATAATTCAAGCGATATCTCACATTTAGTCAACTCTGCTCAACTTGTTTTCACCACCTTCAAGGCAGCAATTTCATCTGTTATCAAAAAACGATACTTCATTGGTGGTCCCATGATGCTCAACACAACCTGACCTTTCAGCTGCAGCACCCAACACACAAAATGTTTATTAACTGATACTTAACCAGCTGGACTGCAAATTTCACTGCAATTCATTGTGCTCCCTAATGTATCCCAACCAACTGCTGCATTTCCTGCTCATGTTGCCAGTCACATTCAACAGCATCTTATTAACAGAATCGAAGTGTTCAATGCTTGGAGTAATTCAAACTTATTTTTATTATTCTTATATATAAGGTGTCACACCCAAAGATTTATTACCAAGAACAGAATTTTAGCTACATCTAGAGATAGATTTTTTCCCCAATTCATGAATACACCCAAAAACTGGAAAAACACACCAGTAAACAATGAGGATTTGCACTAGAGGGATTAGACACAGTTTGCTCTGTATCCTAGCCATCTGGCAGACTTCCCCTCCCCCGCCATGAGTTCTTTTGTTTCAATTTTATGTGGGCAGGAGATCAGAACTAGGTATTTATTCCAAATAATTTGACTGCATTCATAGTCTCACAATACAGGTTTCATTTTATCTCTGTCTTCATTGCATTTATGATCTCCCACCCCATTTAAAGGATATTTACATTTTAAGACTGGTTTATATGATTAAATAAACTCAGGTTTTAATATTAGTAGATGTTCTGTTTGCTTAACTCTCACAAAACCAAAGTACGCTGTAGGTGAGGCAGTGGGGTGCTTGTATTTTACTAGTCTCCCTCTTAACAAGAGGACTTAAAAGTTAAGCTTTTTGCAAGAGCACATCCACCCAAAACATAGTTTCAGCTACAACAGCCATTGTTCCAGCTGTTCTGACATAAGATGACAAACTGCTCCACAGGCCTAGAAACTCAGTACCAGTTTGTCTCCTTTGGTCACAATTCCTGTTCAAAAAGCTTCCTTGAAGCTTCCTCAGGCTTCACTCTTACCTTCCAGCATGGTCTTTATAGTGACAGACTGTTTCGCAATTTCAACATCAACTTCAAAGATTTCACCATCTGAGCTCTGCAGTTTAATTGAAGGCATCTACAAGAGAAGGACAGTTACTTCCACACAATCTTCAGCAAATGTTACAAGTTTAGCTGACTTAAATATGTACATTACCCTTCCTATTTATACTGGTTCTTACCAACAGCAGACAGCCCAGTGTCACCTAAAGTATGCTCAGATTATTCACTGCTTGGATTGACAGGCCTAAATTCATTAATCCTCCTGCTTAAGAAACAAGGATCAACAAAAAGAAGCGTAACCTCAATGTAAGAGAACTTTTTTCTTCATTTGAAAGCAGAAAATACACAAAACATATTAGTCTGTGCTCATATTTTTTACAGTACAACAGCAAAGCTATGCTTCTCTTGAGCTTACCTTCAAGACTTCCAAACACTACTGTTTTCAAATCCAAACAACTGCTACTCACTTTGACTATTCAAGTCAGATCTCAAAAGCAGTTTTCAAATCATAGCCTCTTGAACAGAATCACAAAATTGAGGCTGGAAGGAACCCCTCTAGGCTAAGTCTAGTCCAGCCTCCCTTCCTCCAAAGCCAAACAGAATAGGTTACTCAGGATCAAGGGGTTTCCTTAAGAAAAGTGTTTGGTTTTCTGAAGCGAATAAAAAGCAATATACCACTGTGAGGAAGGCTACTCTTACAAAATAGGAAGGTGGATCAGCACTTTGTCAGCATTAGGAAAGACCAAGATGACTATGCATTTTAAGAGAGTTTTTCAAACCATGATAAGACATACAATAGAAGCAACAAACTTCAAATATGTCAATAGCGTGAAAATAAACCTTTCAAGAATCTATCTTTCCAGATATTTAACAACTCAAACCCAGAAGAAATGTACTTGATACAGCAGCTCATAGGTTACAACTTCTGTCTGAAACTACACATTAAATCTGTTTGGGTATCCCTGCATTTGTATTAACTGACTTGAAGGACATGATAAACATAATTGCCTGGCCACACAACTTTTATAAGTCAGTTCTCAACAAACTAGTAGGATGTGCTACAAGAAGTTCCTTTACCACTCAAAATGTTTGTTAGCAGCAGACCACTGCAACAGTATCATTTATTTTTCCTCAAGTCACCTGCTTAAAGATCTCAAAAGCCTGTATTTGTAAATACAGCCTGCAAGAGCACTGTAAAGAAAAGCTCTAGAAACAGAGAACCTCAAATTAATTTCATTTAATTTTCAAATGTTCTTCCCCCACCAAACCTAAGAGCCAGCTCCCTATAGTAGTACTTCAGGTACCAAAATCAAATTAGCTGGACCACTTTCAAACTTACATTATCCCTTTCTGAACATCTCCTGTAGCTCATCAGCATGGCTGAGTCTGAAGTACTGCACCAAACCCAGGCCAGTGGAGACCAGCCAAACCATGCTATTAAACAGCTCACACCAGCATGAAGCCCTCGTTGCTTTAATTTCCATTTGGCAGCACAAGCAGATAGTTAATGTTTACACAGTCATGTAACCCTATATGACAGTGCTACTTCTAATTAAGATGGGTGTTCTGGAGAGACAGGATTAAAACTGTTCCAAAGGTAACAAATATATATACACAAAAATAGAATTCTGAGTAAAGCACAGTTCTGAGTTTGTAGTTTCAATAATGCTCTGAAAAAAATTATCTAGGCATGCATTCCAGATTTAATGCATCTGTTCTTGTAGTGATTGTCTGAGAGCGCTCTAGAACAAACCCAGCTTCATTCACCAGCCTCCCCATGCTGGTGCCCAGGTTTACAGAATGCTGTCTTAATGAGTCCAGCCCCTGCAAGAATATTCACATTAAGACCCTTGTATCTCCCAAACCCACTTTTAGCAAGACATTTAGGCTATTGTTAAGAGACTTAATGAGGTAGAATGAAGCTAACCTATTGTCTTATCACTGATAAAAGATCAGTATTTCATCCATTCTTTTTTTAAACCACACAGTAGTGGTCTGGGGAAAAAAAAAAAAGATAAAAAAATCATTTTCAGCAAACTGCCACACAGCTCTGGAAAGAGACAGGCCCAGGACAGCAAGACAACAATCGAGTGACTAAGCAGACCGGTCCTAACAGCTCTATTGGACAACAGCAAAACAGGTTGAGAGCTGTCTCAAAAGCCACACATGAATTACAACAGTAATCTGCACGTATAAGATCGAAAAGCAAAGCTCGGGCACCTCCAGGAGCGCTACCAGGCAACTCCACGTCTCCCAGAGCCGCTCCGGATGGATTCCCGCCCCTTCCCCTCCGTGTCACCGGCTGCAACGCTGCATTTATTTCATCACCTCGCACCTGAGCCGCTCTGTTCGCGGTGCCGCTCCAGAGCCTCCCTCGCCACAACGAACTGCCCGGGAGCCCTGGGGCGGCCCCACAGCCGCTCGGGGGAGGGTCGGGCCCCGCGGGGGCTGAGCGGGGGCAGCGCCTCAGCTTTATTTACCAGGCCTCACAGGCGGCACGTTCCCACACAGCCAACCCCCCACCTCCCCTAAGGGCACCACGAGCGTTTCAGCCCCACGTTGCCCAGGAAGGGCTCAGACCTCGGCTCAGCCGCCCAGCGACCCTCCCCGGCCGCCACCTGGGAGCTCCGCCGTCACAGGCGCCCGCGCCAGGCGCGACCAGGCCAAGCCCACTGCCCCCACCGAGCGGGCCCCGCGGCCCAGCCCGGCCCCTGCCGCCGCCTCCAGCACCTATCCCCGCCCCGCCGGCACCGAGCAACCCCTTAGAGCTCGCAGGCCTCACCGTGAGGCGGCTGCGTCCGACTCCGCGCTGACGGGATCTGGCGGCGGCGGCGCTCGGGGCCCAACTGCGACGGTGGCTTTATACGGCGAGGGCGGGGCGCGGGGGAGGGGGAAGGACCCGCCTCTCCCTGCCTCGCAACCGTCGGACTGCCCGCCGCGAACGCCTGAGCGAAACACCCCTCTCTGTCACCCAAACGGCGCGGAGCGCGACTGAAGATTAAAAAAATGGGCCTCACTGCCCTGTGCAGCGTGTGAACGGGGGAAGTAGAGCGGAAACGAGCGGAGGGGGAAAGCGGTGGCCGTCGGGTCTTTCAGGCACTGGCGCAGTCGCCCCAGGAACCGCAGAATGGGCGGGGGCGCGTCGCGCGGGCCAACGGCTGCGGCGCCCCTGACCTCCCCCGCGCGGCTGAGGGGCCGGGGCGGCCTCGGGCCGCGAGTGCGGGGACGGGAACGGGGACGCGCCCGGGGAGACCCGGGCCGGTGGGGGGAAACGGGGGCGCGCCCGGGGAGACCAGGGGCGAGGTGCGGCCGGGTGCTGCCCGTGAGGGGGAGCGCGGCATTCCACTCGTGGTGGTGTGGCCTGTGGTGCCGGGAGGCCGGCCCGGTGCTCTCCTGGGGAAACAACCGGCCTTGCGCTTAAAAACGGTGACAGGGAGGAACCCGGGCTGGTCAGAAAAAGCCCACGTTGGGTGTTTTCCTTTTAGCGGGGTTTCACAAGGAGAAAGCCCAAGGCCCAGGGGGAACCGACACCTCTGCGAGGGCAGCCTGAGGCGGTGGGGGAGGCCGGTTCGGTGTGTGGTGGCGTCTGGTACGTGAGCGCTGCGAGGTGTGATCTTCAGTGGCTGCTCGGGCAGCAGCAAGCATTTTAACGGGAAAACTACCCTGAAAAAGCAGCCGATTTCAAATGGTTACAACAGCAGGTTGCTCTCCTCGAGTGGCAGTAAAGCACACAGAGCTGGAAACGTATTATAGGTCTAACAATCACTGAACATCTACCCCAAATCTGCCGGGAATTCAGGCAGCTACAGCTCTACCCCTGCCCAGAGCCCATTAAAGCATCTCCAGACACCAGCTGCACAAGGAGCCACCAGGCCAGAAGAGCAGACTGGGAGCTGGGAACCACTGTGATGCAGCCAAAGCTGCGCTGCCTTGGCACAACCCCCCACCTGAGCACGTACCCAAGCGCAGGTCGCATTTCCTGAAAGGTCAAGAGTTGTTCTAGATGGCAACAGGCGTTGAGTTGTCAGAAAACTGGGGAGTTTTCGCCCAGTGATGAAGGCAGACTGGGGTACAAGTCCACCAAAGTAAATGTGAAGTGTCCAGGTGCTGCGTTGTGCTGACACACACCTCACACATTCCATGCTATTGTTGAGCCTGGTTTTGCATCAGCTGCCCATGGCAAAGTGGCTTTTAAGTAGTTATTCACTCAGTGATGACCTACAATTACGATTTGCTTTACTTAGAATCTTAATTAAAAATGTTTTTAGAACCAAAGAATATTTTCACAGCACTCCAATGCAAACATATGTGTGCTACCTGTGAGCAGCCTGGTAGCTGCAACAGCATTGCCCTCCAGAGCACAGTGCAGCGTAAGTCACCATTTTCCCTTCCCTTAGGATCCCAGAGGGTCCCACGCTGTACACCACACACCTTACAGAATGAGTGGCAGTCATAACCGCTAGAAAATACCTTCTAACATAAAGAATTCCCCTGAGATTCAGAAATTCTCATTTCAGATGTTGCAGCCCTGGACAGTAGCCTAGCAGCAGATGTATAAAGTCACCTTTCTTAGTTTTCTACCTGAGTGACATAACCAGCAAGATCACAAGTATTGCAAGTATTTGATGCAGAACAATGAACAGGTTTAGTTTATACTGAAAGCATGCTGACAGTGTTCCTTGCAGTCTGTTGGTTAGGGCTGACACCCCAGAGAGATCAAAGACAGATTGACAGCCAGGAAGAACCTCTTAGAGCTCAGGTGATGGTGAGGCTGTTCCACATTGTGTCATATCTCTTCAAAAGCTTTCTACACAAATTTCAAAGAACTTGGAGGAGACTGCCTGACTTGGTAATCTTCTTTCATGGGCTTTAGGATGCCGAGCAGCTTGTTAGCCACAGGGTCTGAGGAACCTGCTCTGACTTTGAAGATGGATCTAAATGCAGAGTGTGGTCCAGAGGGCCTCAGTGGTCCCTTCCAGCCTGAATTACTGTATGCTCCTGTAACACGCGCTTCTGTGGAACTCTTCGTAACAGCTGAGTGAGCATCCAAAGGTGTCAGATGGTGCTTGCAGAGCAGACTTTGATGCTAACAGGGGTTCCTCAAAGATCCTGGTATTAGAAACCAGATAAGCTCTTTGTTCACCATTTGTTAGGACTTAGTTATCACTTTTTTCAATATATACATAGATCTCACAAATATATATGTGAAGCTTCCAAACTATGCCTAGGGTCACCTTTTGATTGTACCATCATATTTACCTCTTTCCTCCTCTATCAGTCCATCTTGTATTCCAATGCTGAGAACCACATTCACCATACTAAAAATAAGAAACAACACTGCCTTTATTTTCCTTAAACATTCGTTTTTTGTTTGTTTTATTTCTATGAAAACTCCTTGGTTTAGAGGATCAGGTGATGACAAAAGGTGGTCTGTGGAAAACATATCTGCAAATCCTAAATCCTCTTCCTCAACGTTGCCAAAGATGAAGGTTTCTGATTCAGCTTGTGATCAGCCAGCACAGGCTCTCAGACTGCAAATCAGGCGCAGCGGAGGGGGATGGGGTTTGCTCTCTACACAAGACAAAACTAATAAAATCTAGGAGTAGTCAACTAAATTCTATGCTTAATTATGGTCTGTATATGAATTTAATTTGAAGTGATACTATTGATGAGCTTTTTACTTGATACAGCTTTCTAAAGGAGAAAATTCAGTCCACAGTGAACTTTGAATTCAGCTGTTGAATTAGAAGTCTGTGAAAGTTAAAACACCACCACCACCCTACACCCAAAAAGAGCGACAGCCGGCTGTCACTGATAGGCTGTAATCACACGAGGGCCACCTCCCGCTGTGCCCTACATATCGTGCAACGAACCGCCACAGCATGCCCAGATGCTGTTATCTCTCCTGAAAATGCAGCTGCTGCAACGTTGATAGCTGAAGTCCTGCGAGTGAGTCAGTATTAATAACACAAAACATCCATCCTTTGGTAAAGCTGCAAGGCAGAGAACAAGATTTTTCAGGAAAATGGGTGGCCCAATTTTAATTGTTATTCACATCCGTAATCATTGCAATGTGAATAATCCTAAACCAAAGCACTGCCACCCTGAGCCAGAAAGATAATTACACCATGTATCAGCCACAGATAAATTACAATCAAGGGCCTTTTACCGCTAAGAACCCAGATGAGGAAGGGGAAGCTGAACACTAAAGCAAATACCTGAAAAGATTGGAGCAACCAAGATCAGTGCAAGCTTGATTTAACGCCTACCGGATCCAGAAGAGCTCTGACCTACATCCTCGCAGCATGGCTGGGCTGCGGGAAAAGCCGGGGAAGGGGATTGAAACAGCTGAGCATCAGGGCAGCCTCCCAGACACAGCACCGATCTGCCCCACAGTCATGGAGTCCCTTTCTGGCAGTGCCAGCTGAAAATTACCATGCTCCCCACCCCTCCAAACACCTCACACTGCCCACTTTTACCCACAAACTGGATTTTGTGTTTCCTGCTGGTGGTTATTTACAGACTAGAGAGATAACACACTGATTATTTTTCAACATCACAAGCATCTAAGCCTAATGAGAACCAGGCTTGAAAAAGCACAGCTGTGCTCCATGGACAAGTTGGGAAACTTTACAGAACTCAGCCCCAAGCCACACGGATGGGGTGCAACAAGGGCCGAATCAAGGGTCTTGCAAGTGGAGCTGCAGAGGGACAATTTGCTGCAAAGCAGGTGTGACAATCAAACCTGAACAAGAACTTAATCTACATGTAGGGGAAGGTGAGACTGCAAAAATACTCTTTTTTTTTTTTTTCGGGAATACAAAAGATAAGGAACATTTTTTTAAAACAAACAGCCACAGCAACAAGTTAGAAAAAAATTGGAACTGACTGGTTCAGCATAAAACCAGAAAACAGAATTATTCACGACAGAGATGGCAGAAAGACATTGTTGAGCTCGGCAGCCTGTGGCACCATTGTTTAATGCAATCTCGCAACAATGCAGCAGAAGAGAAAAATTCTGTTTCTCAGTACAACTCTGGAAAAAGCTGATTATTGTTTCCACTTCATCAAAACTATAATTACAGGTGCATCCTCAAGAAGGTGCTACTTCACATCCAGGCTGTGCCCCAGCAACACGACACGGTGGGTGGCAGAGCCTCCTGGCTGGGTGAGAATCCGATTAATGCTGACAGACAAAACTCAACAGCCAAATTCTGTCAAGCATCAACTGTTTTTTTTTTTTTCTTTATCAGCTTCTGTTTCTTCCTCTGACAAGACTCAGATTCCCCTTATGTAACTACAGGCACTCATGATAGTTTAGGAGACTAAAGACAGGGAAAAACTAGAAAAAAAGGATTAAAAATAGAAACTCACCTACCTCAAGTGTTTTTGCAGCATCTACCTCATAATTTCATCCTCAGTCCACCTCCACATACTTAAACAGACCAATTTTAAACCCTTTGGAGTACTCAAAAGGAGCCAGGCTTGGGGACCATGAGCAACCCATAGGGCTCATCCACAGAGAGATGTACTCATATTAATTCATGAAAAGAGCAGAGTTGCTTTAAATGGTCTTAAGAACCACTTTAAGTGACAACGTATAAAATTGTGAACATCCCCAATAACCAAGCAGGTGAACCAGGCTGGCTTTAAAGGGTTGTGTGCCACTCAATTTCAACCTTGGAGTTGTTCAAAGTCAAAAAAAACCAGATTATTCTGGGCTGGTTCTTACACCCTGGTCAATAAAGAGCAGTTGCTTTTGAGGTTTCAAAGTCCTTGGGAATAAATAGAGTGTGTTTCAGAAGTCAGACTAATTCAAAGCATTTTTAAAAGAAATTGCAGAGGGAAAGCACGAGTCTAGTGCCATTTTGAGATGGCCGAACTAAAACTAGATGAAGTCATGAGCAGCCACAACGCAGAACCCATCTCCAGCTCAAAAGGAGCAAAGCTGCCTGCAAATTGGGTCAGGCATGGAATGAACATCGCAGGATCCTCTCACATAAGGCTCACCCAGGGACACCCCCTTTCACTGATTAAAAAAAGGAGACAGAGCAGCATTCACTGGCTGCTCTTGCACCAACTGCTAAAAGAAATGGTTTGGACACAAAGTTTTACGATGAGGTGGGGGTGGTGGGTAACTTCTTTGAACTGCCTGAAAACGGAACGCAGGTGGGAGCCAGGCTAAAGCCCTTTAGCCCAATCGATCACGCTCTTACCAGTTCAAACAGTACATTCCTCTTGGACCGTTCAGCACTTGGTTTTCAAATCGTACTCCAGAAGACAGTTTACATATTTAATAAAAATGAGGAGAAAAGAAAGCCCCAACTCCTCCCCAAAGAAGTTCTGTTTGGGGGAAATCTCATGAGGAAGATGTATACAGGAGTCAGCAATAGGATAAAATAGCAAAGATTTAGTCTGATTTGTGCAACTGTATGCAACGATGCAAGTATCTGCAAAATGGACAGTCATCAGAAGCACCAGCCTGCGAGTTTTCAGCCAGTATCCTCCCCCCAAATCGTCCTGCTCCACCTCCAACACCAGCCCCGAGCTGCACAGCCTGGGTGAGGGTCAGAAAAAACAGATAACAGTTTGAAGTTATTGGAAGATCTCCCCGCTCCCTTTATTTCCAGCTGATGTTTTTGCAAACCACAACCAAAGCCTTGTGACAGCTTCACGGCAGCTGATGAACAAGCTAATGGGATAAGCACTGATCCTGAGTCCCGTGTACTGTAACCCAAGATGATGCTTTTTTAAGGACAGAAATGTTGGCATTTTCTGTCCCAGCCCTGAAAACACCCAAAACTAGATATTCTGCAGCCTCACCAGCTAACTCATCTCAGTGCTACAGTGCCCTCCTATTTGAAAACCTATTATGTCCAACCTGGTTTTAGAGGTTTCCCAAATGTTGGTTAATTGCATATAGGTAATATTTACATACTGTTCCAGATTATTGTTTTGTACCCCAGCAGCAATCAGTTTAATCAGCATCCAAAAGCAGTTCCATTCACCACAGAGTAATTACAAGAGATCAGGAGCTACAGTTCAACCCATCGTAAAGAATAAAGCTTTTAAGCCACAGCACAGGTTTTAAAAGGCTAAACCATGCAGTACTACTTAATTTAAAACCAAAAGTGTCGTTTCAGCCTTTTTTTCCTGTATATATGCCAAAGAACTCCAGTCCTTCGCTCAAGAGAGCAGCTTGCCTTTATTTTCATCCAAAAGGAGCACAGCCAAATGAATTAAGAGCACCAAAATAACTTCTTAAAAAACCACGGCAGGCTGACTCATGAACTGCTTACTCTGCAGGGCTTTTTCACTGTATTCACGGGTACTCAAAGATTTCTACAGTCCAGTGCAATTTTTACTTAACGCTTTACTTTCCAACCTTCTCCTGGAACTTGCAGAAATCTAATACTCAGTGTAGTGATCACTGTAGCATATGGAAGGTAGTGTATGCATTCTATAGGAGTTCAAAAATCATTGCTTGCGATATTTTCCTCCAAAATCTAAGCTTGTATAAACCATGCCTAAGGTTGCAAAAATCAAGGAATACTAAAAAGCCATCTCTCTTATGTAAAACTTTGTTTTAACCTAAGCAAACCCTCCTACAATATATCTTGAGTTTCCATGAGTGTTCAACATACAGACAAAACAAGAAGCAATTAAAGAGTAATAAACAACAGCTGCAAAAGTGGTGAAAGTGGAGCCACACCTTCAGTTAATTTGAAGCAGCTTTTAATTTCAAATTCAAAATCATGATTTGATGGCACTTGGCTCTTCCCACAGATCATTTTTCTAGAATGAGCAAGTGCATTTATCCTTCAGCCCCCTCCTGCTTGGGGTCACAGCTCCTCGGCAGCAGGAATTGCGCCACAGTATTAGTAAGGAAACGAGGATGAAGGGATGAGAGCGGAAAAACAGACGATGTTTATTGAACTACAAAAAAAGGCCCCAAATAAACCTAGCACTTGCATAACAGTTCCGTATTGTACATGAGGAAATCTTTCACCTTTAAGATTTCAGGCTGAATTTTTAAATTGCCAAAGCAAAGACTTTGTCCCAGGCTCTTAATGCACAATTACTTCATGAAAATTACTTCCAGTGTTTACTGCTATCACAAGGGGAAAAAAAAAAAGCCCTCAGGTGGAATGGGGGAAGCACAGATCAGCGGGTATCAGTAACTCCGGGAAATCTCTAACATTTCCAGATGGATTTCTGATACTAACCAGACTGAAACCTAGGCAGATGAATTGTCAAAGCTTTCCTCAGCAATACGTACGCTCACCCCCTTTTCCCCAAGGCAGAATTTACTCTGTCATCATCCAGACACGCAGGGAAGAGGGGTGACCAGCTCTGTCTGTCTTCACTCGCCCATGTGTCAAGTATCCTCCCAGGGCACTGTCAGATCTAAAAAGAGGTAACGCTGCCCGAGCCCTTGAAGCGGGGAGACAGAACGTGTGCGCAACTGTCAGCAACTGGAAACAATCTCGTGTGGGCGCAAGCTGAGGAACACACGCAGTGATGTACCTCAGAGAAAACGTCTGTCACACACATTGAGCTCCTTGTCTGTCCCCGAGGGAGCCGTTCCCTGGGGCTCTGCTGGCCGGCAGGTGATGGGCAGAGTCGGACACAGAGGGAACAGGGTGGGAAACAGACAGAAGAAAGGTGTAAAACCACTTGAAGATAAAAAACCCCACACCTGGCAAATCTCTACACTTCAAATCCATCTCATTTTTCTATTCAAAACCAAAGTTACTGAATGTTTTTCTGCGTAAGAGTGAAATTTCATCTTTTTTGAGTTAATGCGCCCTCAGTTCAGAAGGGCAAGGCTCCACAAATGAAGGGTGTTTACTTCAGTCTGATACACAAATACAGCTAAACAGCCAAACGACAGGACATCAGTAAGTGTGATTTAAGTAAAACGCAATGTGGGAAGGCTAACCACGCCGCATCTCTCCAACAATAACAGGATTCTACTGAGTCTATCCAAATTCTGAGAAACAAAAGAAAAATTGAGAAGTTCTTAAGGCTGGTTCACGCAAAAATGCCAAGTTTCATTCACAACTGCCTCCAGACAAGTCAAACCCCAGTGCCAGCACTCCTCACTGACCACTGCTTCTAACTATCCTGCTGAAAAAAAGATCAGCAACAAATCAAAAAACAAAGAAAGCAACACACCCATTGAATTACCACAATATGGGTTTTCAAGCTACTCCTATTTCATGGAATTCATCAGTATTCGTAGTGAAGAAGGCAACAGACACTGGTCGCCAAATCAAGTGCAAATCCTAGTTATGCTCATTTCCCTGCAGCTCGTGTCAGTCTGAAACGAAGGAAGTTTTGCTCAGGTGAACTTTAAACAGCCACCAATAAATCGGTCAGCAATTATTTCTACTTGAAGTTTTCCTTCTTCCTCTTGAATCTTCCAAACATGCTATTAGTTGCTTAGTGCTGCTTGTGGCCAATCTCCATCAGTGACCTTTTTTTTTGCTCACAAGGCAATATTGTCAATGATACTTCAAACAGCCAGTCACAGCACAGTAACAGGGGGAAAGTGCACAAACTGGAGTGACTTTCAACATTTTTTGTTGACTTCTCTTACAACTGCTTGCATCTGTGTACAGAAACTGAAGAAATGAACTGGCTGCCCCCCCCAGAGCATGAGAGGAGTCACAGCAATTAAAGTAACAGGGAAAAGAGAAAATAGGACAAAGTCATTACTCTTGAAGGAACGGTGTCAATTAAGGCACAAAGTTCTATCTACAAAAACATTTACAGAGAAATGCAAGTGAAAGGAATTTGAAGTGAACTACACTCTGCAGCAAAGGATTTAATAGTGATCAAAGCAAAAGTTCCCTATATACTAAAAAAGGATGCTTCAAATGCGCTTATTTTTAGTACACGCTTCTTCCTGCAAGAGTTCGAACTGCAGAAGCTGAGCGCTCTCCAGAAACCACTTGGAACCCACCCTACAGGACACATCAGTCATTGCTGAAGCAAAAAGCAATCACTTGAGTCTTTCAGAAAAGGGCTGAGGTAATGCTTGGTGAAATGCAGCACCTTCTTTGCAAGTTAGAGAATTCAGCAGCCCTGTAGCAGAAAAGCAAGAAGGCCCCCATAAGTGTGTCTGGGACCAGGTCTCCAGGTAAGTTTGACATCTGGAAAATTTCTGAACTTTCCCTTTGAAACAAGCCATGTGAAAAAGAAAATATTGTATGTTGTTGCAGAGTCTACATTGTTCCAAAGGAATTTAAAGTCTCTTAAACAATATGAAGAATTCCCTATTAAAACCACAGCCAGGCACATTTTTTTTAAGATATGCCAAATAAATTTCAAACACAAGCTTTAGGAAGGTATAAAATTTGAATTTGTTTTGAATGAAATTATCAAGTGAAGATGCAAATTATGAAAATTATTAGTCAAAAGATTTTAGCAAAAGTTAACATACACACCACTTTTTAGAATGGGAGGCTAGGCAATACATGTAGTACTAAATTTCAAGTTATTTCCCTTTAGTATTTAGAAAACTGATTTTATTATTAGTTTTTCAGAAAATGACTTTAAGTATTAGCACCTACACTGTAAAGAACTCAGATTTACACTTGAAAACAGCCATGCTAAATCACTTAAGTTATCCTATATTCTTCCATTTTTAAATATTTCAGTAGAGCACCGAGCGGGAACGCACGCAACACATCAGTCATAAGTGAGCCCCGTTCTCAGCTCCTGACATCAATGACCAGGCACCTCCCTGGGACAGAGTTCAACAGGTCAGAGTTTTACAGCAGACTCCAATCACCTCAGTTTTAGTTATTCAAGGTGGGAACTTCTATGCATGTTTATAAAAACCCATCCATCTACATGTTAGTTTATTAAACCGCAGTTGACCTGAGATGCAATTAGGATTTGACATTTTTCCATACTTAGTTCACAAGTTTATTATGAAAAACACTGCAGCTCTGTCCTGCAGTAACATTGTTTTACAGAAAAAAACAGTTCTGTTCAAAGTAATTCACTATCCTTGGACAAATACAAGGGACAATATGGTGGGGCAGAGAGTGGAGGAGGGAACTAAGTGCAGACAAAAAAAAAAAAAAAATCAAGACAATTAAATTAAACGGTATTCCCTGAAAATAAAACAAACAGTTTCAGAACAAATATGAGGCCTTGGTACTTATTTTAAAAATGTTCTTTAAGCTCCAATGATTGTTTGCTGCTACCCTTATCTACAGTCATGCTGAATAAAGCTATAGCTAAATGGAAAGTTAAATGTATTCACGAGGTGTTAATGTCTACATCTTATTATTTGCAGTCTCTCAGAGAAAGCAAAAGTAACTACAAATAGCGCTATGCCAGAAACTGGTTTCTTGACCAACAATGTTGCTTCAGCATGCAATGGACTGGTTCATTCTAAAGTGGTCACAGTTGTTGACGACAAGAGGCTTTGTATTTGAATATGGCACGTCTTTTGGTCCATGTGAAAACAAGTTTGAATGTTAAATATTTTCTGACACTTTGGAGTTACTGTTGCTCTTCCCATTTTCTTTAGGTCAACATATGGTTCATGGCAATACTGTACAGGTCTAAAATCTCTTTACAGGAAGTAGTCTGGGGTGCGACGAGTAACATGCGGTTCACCTCTACGCGGTGCTGGATCAAACTGCAAACTGAAAAGCACAGGTATTAATGAAACCGCAGGAGTTCACTTGACATCCAGGTATGTTTTATATGTGAATTACAGTAGCAGTGGTCTTAACACAGGCTAAGTCTTTTCAAGTTTTTTCAAACAATTAAAGGTCTTCTGGTACAAGCATTCAACTCTTTCTATTAGTATGTATTTATAATCCCCATATTTTAAACTCCTCTTATGATTACTACTATAGACTGGAGAGAAATGAATCTTAGCTCTAAGAGTCATCAATTGGTCAAACGGTGTACAACTAGGAAGTTCAACAGGGGCAGTTTACACAATGCCTTTGCCTTGGTTACTAAGAAAGTTGCTGTTAAGGTAGTTAATGAGAAACCTCATTAAAAAAAAAAAGCTGACATCCTAACATCTGAAAAATTCCAAGATTCCACAAGTCTCTTGGCTTAGATAGGAGGGCATGGCATCAGATGTGACAGAGTACTACTACTCTCAAATCACACACCTCTATAGTATTTCATTTAACTCATTCTATAAAAAAAACTTGAGGAGTCTCACTTTAATCTAACAGAGAAGAGATACCAACAACAACAGTTCCAGATACCTGAGATGCGGTTAACCCAACAATTCCACACTCACTTCACCTCTCAAAAGCGTGTAAGAGAAAACCTAAGAGAAAACCTACACCTAACACAATATTTAAGTGGTATTTTACTACAGCAACTATCTTAAAAACATGGGCAACATAAATCTCATTTTTAAGCATACTTACAAGGAGTATTTTAGAGTATCATCAAGTTCCATAATTGCAGCCTGGTTGCCACAACGGTAGCAATAGTTTGGAGCACTGAAAATTGTTACTACATTCCGATCATGGCACCAGTTGTACCCCTGGAGAAAATAAAATAAAAGTTTATCTTTTGTAACCCATATAACCATCTGACTACTAAGATGAAATTTTAACACACAAAATCCTAGGTGGGATTTGTAGTGTCATTTTAAGTAAGATTAAGGTAGTCTGTTTGTCTTCTCAAAAGAAAACGGGTAAAAAGGAATTTTGGCCTTCATATGTTGCTTCTTACTAGTAAGCATGAACTAAACGTATTAAAACAAGAGTAAGAATTTTCCATGGTATTAACATTAAAAAATTAAGACACCAATTCTGAAGTACACAATGTATTCTGAATCTTTAGCTGTGATCACTAAAACCAGAATCCAGACATACATTTAAAAATCTTAACTGCAAGGGATACCTAGAGACTAAGAACAAAGACACGCATCCAAGGCGAAAAGGACAAACACATCTTTTTTCAAGGCACACATATTTCTGTGCATTTTCTTATCAAGGGACTCAGCACTTATGTTTAAGAACCATTTTATCTACATAGAAATGCAATACCACATCTGCTACTGAAGTCTGGTTTGGGATGTTACTGTAAATTTTCAGAAAAAAGGCCAAAATAAAGGTTACTCCACTGTCAAATTGAGAAACTCCTTTAGTAGTAGCACACAAAGACTGTCAAAGTAAGTTTCTGGGAGACTTTCAGATGGATCATCAATTGTGACAGCAGCACATGCACATCTCTGAGACACAGAGGATGTTATTAATGCACCAACTACCAATCGAGAGTTAAAACACACCAGCTGCCCTACTTACCTCCATTACCAACTGATGAGCTCTTGAAACCAACGTAAGGCCATTAGCATGGTTAAAGGTTTCTGAAATATCCTGTCCGAATGTATAACCTGCACCTCGAGGAGAAATTCCCCAGCCACCACGATCATCTGGATCTGACCATAGCAAGTCACACATTGGACCCTGTAAAAGATTTTGAAGACATTTCAGAAATTGAGTGTAAAAAAAACCCAACATACACATCCTGCACAACTTGTTGCAGCATCTCTTGAAGACCTAAATAAACCCCACAACCAACTACAACAGCTAGTGCAGTTAACATAGGAAATACTATCAAGAACTTAATCTGAATGAAGAATCTTCATAGAAATAGTTCTCACCTCTGAGATCATTAAGTGGTAATACCTGTTGAGATTCTAGGCACACTAAAAATGTTTCTTACTTTAGGCAAGAACATGCCCCTTAATTTTCCTTAAAAAAAACCAAACACCACAAAACAAAAAACAAACACCCACACACCTAGTACAGAAAGAGAGCCGCTTTCGTATTGCTAAGTCACTTTGAATTTCATTTTCAGCCTGCGTACTCAAATACCCAACATATGCTGAATCATGAAACGTGCCCCCATGAGTTTAGAAAACAATTTTTCAAGTACCTCATGGGGAACTTCCTGCAAGCGATCAAGTGCTCTGATGTGATCCAGTGTATCTATCGATGGGGAGAGGCCACCATGTAGACAGAAAATCTGGAAGAGTTAGACATATGAAGCTTACATTAATTGTATCAGTAGAAACAATTATAACTGTTTAGTATAAATTATTAAGAGAAAGTCTGCAAGAGAGTCCTTAAAGGCTGAGAGCTGATAGAATACACAGTGTTAACAGCTCCCTTTACAATTAATAACATTTAACATTGTCAAACGTCAACGTACCTGGCCATCCACCAAGGCAGTTAGAGGAAGGTAATCAAAAAGGTCTGTAAAGTATTTCCAAACATTTGCATTTCCGTATTTTCTTAAACATTCATCATAGAAACCATATACTTGTGTGATTTGCCTGCTTTCATGGTTCCCTCGAAGAATTGTGATACGTTCACGGTAACGGACCTAAACACAACAGTTCATTTTAGAGGCATCAAAGTATACACATTTTCCCAAAAAACCAGAATTAGCCTCCCCCATCATACATCAATAAAGCAATCAAAGCCATATTCCTTTTTAAGGTAAATATTCTGTTCCAATCTTTGAGAAAAGAAGGAATAATTCATTCAAATCTTCAGCTGCCAAATACTTTGAGATAAATTCCAGATTTTATTAACTGTTACTAGTGGATGCCACTACCCCTGTGCATTTAGCTGACGCCTCTAAGCAAATTCTTAAAGATTGCTACTTAGGCAAGTAAAAAAATAAAATAAATATGGCACTCATTTTAGAAAAAGTTATCCAGGCTTGCATCTCGATGTTAACATGTTTTTCAGAAGTATCTCAGAAAACTAAGACAGCCAAAATTTCAGTTTTCATATCTATAAAACCAATGTAGTGCAATAAAGTGCAGTCAGGATAGTAATTATATATGTTTTATACAGAACTGTACAGCTGAGAAGTTACCTTTAGAGCTACAAGCAATGTGACTGTTTCCACTGAATAATAGCCTCTGTCAACATAGTCCCCCATAAACAAATAGTTTGTATCTGGTGATTTGCCTCCAATTCTGAAAAGTTCCATGAGGTCGTGAAATTGTCCATGGACATCTCCACAGACTGTGACGGGACATCGCACTTCTTGTACATTAGATTCTTTTGTCAAAATTTCTTTAGCCTATAAAACAAAACACAAAGAAATGGTGAGTTTGTCTATGAAGAGCCATCTTATTCAAAGTATACTTGACAACTTCCAGCTTCTCCTGCCTGCTCTATCAACTCTTGTCCCTTCCTTGTCTGCAGCACTAGAACAGAACTAACATCCAGTGGTACCAGCAACTGCGCAGCAGGTGGATTATCTGCACAAGCTTTCTAAGCAAGTTTTGTGTTTATGTGTCCACAAGTAACACCGAGTTGTGTTTTTATAAGGCAAAGTAGAGAAACGGATCTTTGCCAGCATCACTTTTTTCCACAAAACTGTTTGTATCAAAGTTGCAAACAAATGCAATTCATATGAAGGAGCACAAGCTAAATACAGCATCAGAAAGGTAATTTTGAAATAATGCAAGAATTCGTTAATCATATCACACTGCCGGTTGTTAAGGTTTGTTATCAGAACAGTCACCAAGCGCATGTCACCATAATTTTTTAAATCAAGAGGGTATTAAAAATATAAATAGTATCAAGTTTACAAGTTACCATGTACAAAGATTTCTACACCTTTCAAATACCAATGTTCCTGTTTAAAAGGGATCACTTTTTTACCTCATTACCAGAAAGACAAGAGAATATATTAAAACTATATTCTATTTTACGACCCAAGATATCTACAAGGCTTGCAGAAACGGCACCAAATACGACCTATGTACACACCTCATGAAATCCAAAATATTCTGAAGCATACACCAAGAAGAGGCAAATGAAAGAGCAAGACCACATTCATTTTAGGGTCACTTTTCTTAACTTTCTCAACCCTAACCTGATACCTAAGGCAGCATACTCATTTGAGGGGTGGGAGGGGCAAGGGTGTTCTGTTAAACAGAAGTGTTTTGAGATACTACAAAAATTTCATCATTTGAAGAGTATTAGACTTTAAAAGATTAGGAAAGAAACATTTAAATTTGCAACCTGAACAATATATTAAATACTGGGTTTTGACATGAGCCAGTCTACTAAGGAAACATGCTGCTGTATCCAATTCTCCACCCTATTCATGAAGCCATTTGCTGGACAGTGACACCTCCACCCCCAAAGTGGTCTCACTGTTCCTGCACACAGCCCAGGCTAACCACCACAGTCACCACTTCAAACAAGGAAAGTGCTAGCAACACTTAGTTTAATGATGAAGATTCACGAAATGCAACATCTCATTCAAGACTGGAAGGAAACACAACACCACAGTCACGGTTAAGCACCCTGCACAACACAGAGTTTTAGATACTACAGAACGAGCAACAGAATTAAATCACTGCAGACATATTTATATCAAAAGTAGATCTCATATGAGTTTCCACTCATTCCATGCCTAGTACTAAAGAGAGGTAGGTCATTGCTGGCTTATGGCAGATGCTAAAAGTGTAGATTTATTTTCAGACAGCCTGACTTAATTTTAATGCAATGACACTCACCGAAAGTTTTTAAGGTGTTTTAGCAGTCTCAGCCTCTTCTAATGTGTTGGCACCTTCAGGAGCATTAGCAATCTTAATTCTCCTTTTGACACAGAATATTACAGATACTAATAGTGCTTCAGTATTTAAAAAGCTACTCTTAAATTAGAATGCTTTCTACTGTCATATTTTCTTAACACACTGGAAGCATAGCACAAAGAATGCAGCATTCATTTTTCATCAAAGGTATGCAATGTTTATGCTGACCGAGATTAAAATGGCATAGTTTTCAACAACACAGTTTTTGCTTCCTCAGTTTTTGAAATATTAAACCACTCAGATATGCATATGACCAAATACGTAGGTAAGTCAGACAGCTCATCTGATGGAAAAAGACTGTTCCAGGTCAACTTGCAAACAGTAATCTCTATTTAAATCCTGCAGTGGAGGGATTTCAGTATTTCCATGTTCTGAAACAAGCTACATGAAATACTGTCTCATGAACTGCTTAGCTCATTTACAGTCTTATCATGTCCCACAGCATTTAACTGTGCCATACACTGAAGTACTTCATCAGTATACTTCCCTCTACAAAAGAGCTTCAGCAGAGCTGAAAGTGGAAAAAAGTAACACCCTGGAGAATAAGCTAACCAACAAGTGGTGCATCACCTATATCCCAAACCTCCACACTGACTTAATTCCTATAAGAGGGTAAAGCAAAAAATGGTTGAATACACCATAACATAACAAAACCACAAGTTGATAAGACAACAGTACGCGTAATATTACAATTTCACAATTCAAATTTCATGGGACTTAAGCTACCACTGATCTAACTGAAGTACGTGTGACCCTGACCTTGTGCTGGACCACACACTGCCCTGCGAAGCCTCCTCTGCTTCCATTCCCTCTTTACTGCC
Source organism: Patagioenas fasciata (assembly GCF_037038585.1). Taxonomy (NCBI): domain Eukaryota; kingdom Metazoa; phylum Chordata; class Aves; order Columbiformes; family Columbidae; genus Patagioenas; species Patagioenas fasciata. The sequence continues at coordinate 10,242,578 of NC_092533.1, read as the reverse complement.
CCTTTCTCCAAGATACACGATGATGCTACTTGCTCAGCCATATCACACAACTCCCTCCCTGTCCATCCCCATCCATCCTCCTCCCAACACACTTCCCAGCTGCATCTCCTGCACGTCCTCCCAGCGAGGAACAGCGGAGGATTTCAGCAGCCTTCGGTGCAAGAACGAGTTTCCCCCGGTCAAACTGCCGATGAGAGAGAACGAGGGAGGAGACACATACCTGACTCCGTGTGCTTCAAAACCCCAGTGACCTATTGCTGAGAAGGATAATAGTGCAATACCTTTGCAGTATTTTGACACTAACGTTTTGAAATACCCAGGTTTCCTTGCCTATCACCAGGATAAACAATTATGCAATCCTGAAAGATTTTTCTTGAACACTTAGTGCTTTTATTTATCAGTCTTTTTCAGTTCTTAACAATTTTTAAGACAGCCATGAACTTCTGTATGTGTTCAAACCTAATAAGTACCCACACCACAGAAATTTTAACTTGTGAAGGTATTCTACAATTTTAAAAAGATGAATAAACTTAAGCAAAAAAATAAACATAAACAGCGTACTACATTGCAATTAAAAGATGCTGCCTCTGAAGCAGCTCAGCTTTTTTTTCAGCCTTACACACTCTCGGATTTCAAAACCACGTGCAAATGGACACAGATTAAGATTGAAAAGAACCCATTATTTCAAACTGACAAATGCTAATTTTACAGCCACATACCAATAAAGTCTAACACAGAAAAAGAAATGTAACCGTACAACATAGTTGCACAAGAAGAGCACAAGTAAAATGCTGTCATAAACAAGAAGTGATGAGGTGGAAAGTCACGTATTTTACTTAGAGCAATCTCAAAGTTCAAACAATAAGCACATATCAAACACACTTCAGCTTAGTCATAGTGACTGCAATTCCTTCCTACTTGATAACTGAAATATTGGCTTACTCATCTGTTTTGCTGGAAAGACGCAACTTGTACAAACCCAAAACATCCACAAGATGACAAGAATAAAAGCAATATTGGTTTAAGCACACAAGAAAATATCTTTTTCACTTTACTGTAAAGCAAGTAGTACTGCATAAAAATACAACCTAGTATTCAAGAATTAAAACATTCCTGGATTGCTGTACATCTAAATGGCCGAACAGGAAAGCACTGTTTTGTTGCTTTTGTTTACAAAGAACATCATCTATGCAAAACACTGTTCTTAAAATACAAATATTAGCTTCATTGTTTTAAGACAATGCAAGATCCAAGTGTAAACTCTGCATTTTAAAATGAACAGTCAGGGATAAGAATTAAAAAAAAACAAAACAAAACAAAACACCAAAACAAAACAGAAACACTGTATGACCATAAAAGTTACTACCATATGATTTTCAGATCTTCACAATTTTATTTAATGAGATGCAAGGGAATAGCCTATTTCCCATGTTCCCTGCATGCACTTTTATCCTACATGCCACAGATTAAGGCTGAGAGTCATGTGCCATAAAGGCTATAATCAATCCACTTTCAACTCGGCCTACACTGAGGAGAAGCGAGTTTCTCTCATGAAGTATATCATCTGTCTTGCCTCAGAAAATTCATTTCAAGCAGTTCAATTCTGAAAAATCATCTGAATTCATCTGTAACCAAATCCATGTGGGTTTCCACAATGTATCAGTTATTTCTCAATTACATCTACACCTTGCTAGATGTCTACATTCTAGCAGGAGCTCTGACAGCTCAGACCAAATATCTACCCTGAAAAACTCTGCGACACATCAGAGGAAAAAAAAAAATGCAGTAGACATTACTGTGGCTTTGTAGAACAATGCTTGTTAGAAGATTACCACTAACTCAAGTAAAGGAAATACAACCATTATTTTAATCAGACAACACAGCTCCCAAGTCATGGCTGCAGTCAGTAATGCGTCATTCTTCGCAGATCAGAATTCACAACTGCAACCCACCATGTTGTCTAGTAAAGTGTGTGCTGAGAAATATCCACTGTAACCAATGTAAAAAAAGGTATTCGTAGTTCATAAAGATATTTTGATGAGATCGAAGACTTCAACCACACCCATAGTTTCCTGTCGTCAAGATGCACAGGATGTGACTAAAGGCACAATGATCAGCTAATTGGGATGAATACCGGTTTTAGCTCGCCAAACATCGTGGCCTGGAAGAGATTCCAGTTCCAAGCAAAGTCATCCATTACAGTCAGCAAATCTTCTGCAGAATGAATGTGTTTGTTTCCTTCAAGAGTTTCTCCCCCCACCCCTTAATTGCAGAGAAAAGACAAAAGATGGACTCCCCCTTTTTAGAGCCAAAGGCATTTTCATTCACTGTCTGACATTTAAAACAAAACTAGAGAAATGAGGCCTCCAATATCACCCTTCTGCGAACTATGACAGCAGTCAGACTACATATGACCCAAATGGGAAACCGATTTTTGCTGAACTTCATAATCCATAAAATTAAAATACAAAGTTCCCATTGACATTTCATTATACTTAGTATTCCAAAGTAAGTAATAACAGGAGTTCCAGCCACACAGAAGCCACCACAGCTCCAAAGTTTTCTTTTCCCTGGACTGAAACACAAGATAATCAATCTGCTTTCTCTTCGGTTTTGTGACTAGCCCCTATACCTCCGTTTCTAACCTTGTTCACTGCCAGCAATACTGGATTTTCAAAACTCAGCAGAGGAACAGAGGGCATGCCTGGTCAAAGAGTCACAGCGCAGCTCCTCAAAACACGTGTCACGCTGTGGTCAACACATTCACAGCCCTTAATTTTCTTGGGATTGGGCAAATAGAACTAACAAATGAACTCAAAAGATTTATTTTAATTTGAAGTGCACAAAATGAAAGTTTAGTAGCTTACGTATCCATTACTATTTGCCAGTGAACAAAGAACAAACAACTAACAAAAAAAAAAAAGCATAAAATACAATCAGCTTTGTATTTCATAACACACAGCAAAGTATCAACAACTGCTCCCTTCCTCTTTCAGCAATGTGTATTTGGTTAGAAGAGAGACCAGTTAAACACAAGGTATTAGCCACCCAGAAGATGAATCCTAATGCCAATCCTGCATACAAGATTAAATGAGACAACCACCTTCCCTTTTTTCTCCTGTAAATTCTAGAAGCTCTACAAGAAATTATGCAGGCGGTAAACTTTTCCCAAATTACCCTCTGTTCCCTTGTACTACAAAAGAATGACTGACACCACTCTTTCAGCCTCAACAGTCCCCTAAACTTCAATTTGGAAAAATCATTAGCAGTCTTACATATTCCATGTAACTGAAAGTGTTCTTTCCCTCAGATTTGAGGGAAAGAAAAGGGAACTACTATTTAAATATCAGTAGTTGACAAGACCGGATGGAAAATGAGGATAGGAAGGGGCTCCTCTAAAAGAACTCAGTGTTATTATTTCACATCATGCAAACATCTTAATGCCTTTAACTTTGAATTAAAAGAAGAAAGTCTAGAATTTTTTTTTTGTTTGTTTTGTTTTTTTTTTTTTTTTTTGTTTAAAAAAGGGAGGCCAAATAGCTCAGGAAGTCCAGACACCTTCCTCTCCACATGGCAGTTGCAAGACACACAGTGACAGTAGCGATGCTTGAAGCTGACCACTTGCACAAAGATAGTCTTCAGCCCCATCTGCAGGTGCAAGCTGAACTCATTTTGTATTACACATGTTGCTAAAAAAATAAATAGGCTAAAGCTATTCCCAAACTAGCTGTGGAAGGTGGACTTGCAAATAAAAAGTTTTCAACTCTTTTGCTGAAACAACTCCAACCACAAGTAGGCACAGTGATGTTAAAGGTCCAGTCAGGACACTGATGGGAGCCTGGGGTACGTGCATGTGTCAAACTCAAGAAATGTACTTCAAAACCGACTAGCCGGTAAGTAACACCTATACTGGAATGTATTTTCAATATACTCAGCAGAAATCCTGAGCAGTTGAACTCCAGTATGCATTTTTTAGCCAGGAATAAAAAGATTTTCCAACTTTACATACTGCCTCAAGAAAAGGAACTGAGGACAACAACTGTGCTACTGCACACAGGTGTAGTGGTTAAGGGTCCCTAAGGGAGGATGGAAATTCAGTCCCTGCTCCTTTTATCCCTTTGCCCATCTTTATGTGCAAGGTCTCCTCAACTACTGCCAGACAGGTCAGGTTATTGCAGCTGCAGAGCAGCATCAGAGCTGAGGAGCCAACAGCCTCACCACAGGGAGCAGGTTTGGAGCAGGACATCAATCTACAGCCTCCTCCATGTCCTGAGCCTTACATTGGGAGAACTCACGTAGGAACTTGCTGTGACTTATGAGCCCTTACTTCTCTTAAACTATGCCCAAAATAACTTCTAAACTAGCCCAAAAATATATTTCACTCCCATTTGATCACAACTAGTGTTGTAATTCAAAACAAATAAACAGGCCAGCACAACTCTATTTTACACTATTTCCTAGAACAAAACAAAACAAAAAAAAGCTGCTGATGCTACAAGAGTTGCCACATAGACTAAATCCTCAGAGGCACATCAAAGTGTTACAAGTATCATAAGGACTAGGTGAGAAGGCTGGCAAGGTTGACACTTCAAATGGCTTTTGTGTAAAGAGACAATTTCCATTTTATTTTACCAAGTATTAAAAAAAAAAAAAAGAAAAATCAACCCACACCACACACAGAACATTGGGAGTAAAAGGATCTTTTCTGTGGAAGTGTTCCAGAATAATCTACAATACAATTATCAGTTCACAGGTTTCCTTGTTAGTGAATCCAGAAGCCAATGCAGTAGCACAGAGGAACCGAAATTCTGTGGTTCAAGACCCACGTTGTTCTTCTGCCAGGGGTAGAGGTGGAAGGACATAGGACTTGCCCAATGAACAGCCCGCTGCATGGAAACTCTCACTAGCTGGGAATTCTGTTGAGGTGAGTTTTTCAGTTGATTTACAGCAAGTTCAGACAGGAACACTGATTTTTACAATCACCTTAGTTTGAAGAATAGTTATATATGATGGTTCCATGTAAAGATATGGGAACACAAAAACTAGCTAATGGAAAAGCCTTCGCAAACACAGCTGGAGACAATTTAAAACATTCTCATCTGGTCAAAAATAATCAGCTAAGAAAGCTAACTCCCCAGCAGCAGAGGAGGTAGAAGGGAACATGTGCCTCTCTCTGAAGAAAGTAGTGGGCAGCAACAGCTTAAAACACAGCAGTGAGATTCACAAAACTTGCCAGTTCTATGCATTAGGGGAACTGAACTTCGATTTGGGGGGGGAGGTTGACCCAAAAGAAAGCTTCATCAGTTACACAGTGCCTGTCCGAATTAAGGCACTTAAGCTGCACCAGTTCAAGCAGCTCACATGGCTGCAGTGGGTACACAGATGTTTGGTCAGTTCTCATCTGCAATCAGTCTCAGAAAATCTGACTTAGAAGATCTGATGTTAAACAAAGGTTGGAAGTTCTACAACAGGAAAAAAATTAGAGAAATACACCATTAACAAGGTACATACCGGAGAACAGTACGGCCCAGAAACATATTTCTACTATGAAAATTAGCACTGGTGACAAAGCAAAAAGCAAATGTAACCAAGATTATTGTTACAGATCAAAAGCTGCTGGAGACAAAGCTTGAGTTAAGGTTTCTTGAATGCCTTTACCAGTATCAGCTCTTCATTTAAAGAATTCTGGATAGCAACACTGTCTATTTGGATGTATTTTACTAGTAATTCAAGTACATTGGAAGAGAACCTTGAACATTCAACAGAGCATATATGACCACATTGTCTTATTTTTCTAAAAACTGTATGCCATGTTCAAACCCACTTAATTATAGACCAGTATTTCCAGGGAAGAGACTCTGATACCTCTCCCTCCACCTGCACTACATATTTTCTGAAATAAGCAACAGAGACTCCATCCACAAATTCAACTCATTCCTTTGTGCATTTTTAGTGTCATCCCACCTTCCTGAGCAATGTACCACACCCCTGTCTCCTCTGATAAAGGGCATTTACACACAACAGCAAGGAGACAAGACCATTTTCCCTTACAGAAAAGAACAGTGCCTCAAACCAGCATCCTTTCATTCAAAATGGCCAGTGTTAAAACCTTCACCTGGCAATAAAGGACTTCCTTTCTCCTCTGTTCACGGACATTAGTCAATAACCAATTCAGTGTTAATAGGACAAATGCTGCTGATACCTAACAGTGACTACATGGTGTACATTTTAACCGCTTCTTCAAAATTTCCACCTATCAGATTCTTAAGCAAAGCACACACAATTGGTCTCTACATCGATGTTAACACAAAATATACAGCACATATTAAGCCTAGAATAATTTAACTGCCACTCAGAGGCTCCTATGTTTTCAAATTATCTGTGAAAGTATTATGTATTATTCATGGTTACAAATTATTCCGAGGCATATAATTCTGCCCAGTTACCACCATCATCACCCAGGTAACCAGGCGCAACATAAGATGCACTAAGAAACTACCTGGGATGCACAAGTGGCCACACTTATGTTTGTAAAGAGCTGTTACATTGTTTAGATATCGATACTGAAATACAAGAGAGCCCTCAGGCTTATTCTTATTAGACAGGCACCAGTCTGCACACATGGAGCCCCAGTAGATCAAGAAATACCAGTCACGAAGATCATTCAATCAAATAGTGTTACGGGGGAAAAGCCTTTGCAAAGATTTTTAATTTTTTTTAACTAGCCCTAGCTACAATTCAGTGTTGTGAAGAATGACAGTTTATACTTAGTAGAGTCTTCATCTGTCCTTTGGAACAGTACCTATATTTGACACCATCCTTAACACATTAAGTTATTTATGGAAAAACACAACCTTTAAGTGCAATTCCATCTACAAAATTACTTAAGACAACCAAAACATCAAGCACAATTCAGTGAAATTTCTCAAAGTCAGTGCTAGAAGTCAGTGCATGGAAACACATGAAAGCAAATACTGTCACTTGGCAGGAGGGCACGGAACCCAACTAATGCCCTGCTTTCATGGACAGGGCTTCCCGCTGGAGGGGACAGAGACAACTTGACGGAAAACTCAGACTTCGGGGGCCTTCCAATTCCTTGCATCAGCAACTATGCAGAAACTTTACTCTCATCAGGAAGTCCCAGTAAATCCACCTGTAGTTATCAGCACCAAATCATCTTTCCTTACCATAAACAGCCACATGGCTGTACCCTGCAAAGTGCTGACCACAAACCAGCCAGAGAGGGAATTTCAGCTCAAACACAGTATCACACTACTGGGAGAAACACCACCTTTGGTCTGGAGCTGGCTTATATCCACCCAACTTGAGGCAAAAAGGTTACTGATAAATCATGTTTTTTTTCAGGTAGACTTCTCTCTCACTTTCTTGTGGTCTCTTGTTTCAAAAACACAGTAGTTAGACACACAACTTTCTGTAACCTTTCCTTTTCTCCACCATTATTTTGGTAACTAGCACTATACATTTATGCAGAGATACAGCTCATTTCCGTTTTTCACCAGGAAAAAAAATGAAAATGTCATCTTGCACAGTGATGACTGGGACTACAGTATCTTCTATAAGGAATTTGCAATGGTATACCTACTGCTAAACTATCAAAACCCCCCAGTAAACCAAAAGCCTTTTGTATATTCCTCATGAATACACCTTACAAAAGACGCCCACTCATGCAGCATTCAGGACCCTGAACCAGCAGCAGTTTATAAACGACGGCAAGTGGATTACTCCCCTCTCCAACAGGGCAATACAAGGAAGAAGCTGCACTGCTGTCATTAGAGACACACATGAAAAATAGCCCGTGACATTGCCACTTGCTTGCAACACGACTTGAAACACCCAAACTGTATCAAATAGTAACAATTTTAAGTTGCTGGAATACTAGTCAACTAAAATCTGTACTAGAGCAAGAATCCATCTAGCCAAAACCACTGTGAGTTCTTTATTAAGTTCACAGACAGTCCTCTGGAAACAATTTGCTTCCAAACCAACATGCTGTAGTATTTGAAGGCAAGATGCCAAATTTAAAATATTCTAATTACTTGTCATAGCAGGTATGTAGGCTTCTTTGGAACCCAGTACACCAATAACTTCCCATGTTCCTTAAATTCTAGTTCCCAAACAGTCCACAAATATTACTTCCTTCAGTCTAGAAATGTAAGAACACATGAAACATTCAGTATCCAAAAAAACCTGCTCAGCTATTAAGTTACATCCAGAACTAGAATCCAATTGGAAAATACCTCTGGATGCTCCTAGAACATTTTTTTCCTTTAATTTCCAAAACGCAATCTATCCTGGGCTGATTTTAAGACCTTTCTAAACTATAAATGCCTCAATCAACACAGTACTCTAACAACCAAGTCCCAACATTTCCAATCTTTCACCATAAAAATAAAGAGCTGTATAGGATCTCAACCATTTAGCCATAGTTTATTTCATGAAACCTAGAATTTTATCCAGAGAAACCAAGTCCCAAAGCTAATCTGCCCTTCAAGTAGTTATAAATGTGTCCGTGCTTACATATATTATGAAAAAAAGAAAAAGCTTTTACATTCAAGCAGCAGCTCTTTACCCCATGTAATTTTCAACCGGTTACCATAAGCTTTTATTTTCCATGTAATAACTTACACTTTGAGGGCTGCTTTAAACATTTACCCGTGTCACGAGCGGATGTCGCGCCGCTGCAGGCAGGACCCCCCGCACCGCACGGCCGGTCACCCCAGCAGCCGCGGGCACGGCCCCCCCGCCCAGCCCGGCCGGCCCGCCCGCGGCCGGTCGCGCTGAGCCTGGCCCGGGGACGGGCAGCGGGGAAGGGCCAGGGCAGCGCCGTCCAGCCAGGCCCCCCAGCCCCTGGGATGGCGGCCGTTCTCGGGGGTCTCTCCTGAGAATCCCGGCAGCGGCGCCATTTTAGGAGACGATGAAAAGGCGGGAGGCGGGGCCAGGCTCCAGCGCAGCGAGAGGGGGCGCGGAGCCGCCTGCGGCTCGCCCGGCTTCCCCTACCCTCGCCGGCGGGTCGGGCGACCGCCAGCCCCGCAGAGCCACCGAGGAGGCTCCGGCCCGTTCGCCCCGGCACCTCTTCCCACGTCCCGCCCGCAGACCCCCCGCCTACCCGGGGCAGAGACGCCTCCTCCGCCCAGCGGCACCTTCCCCGGCTCTCCGGCCGCTTCGCCTTCCCGCCGAAGGGCCGCCCCGCTCCCGCGGGCTCCCCCGCCGGGCACCGCCTCCCACAGCGACCTGGCCCCGGACCTCACCGCCCGCTCGCCAGCCCTCACCTTCTCGCAGAGGCTCTTCACCTGCCCCTCGGAGAGCTGCTTGCACTCGTTGAGCTGCTCCACCCACTGGTCGAGCTCCTTGGTGAACACCTTCTCCTCCATCCCGCTCTCCCCCTCCTCCTCCTCACCGGCTGCTGCCGCACCACCCCGGAAGCCCCTACGATCTCTGCTCCCAACGGCGGCGGCCGCGACACGGCAGAACAGGCGGCGGGCGGAGAATCGGCCCGGAACGCTGCGGGTCGGGCGGCCGGCGCGGCGCTCTCGGCTGCTGCAGCTCTGCCGCCCGCTCCCTCGCACCAGACCGTGTAATGGCCGCCGCTCCTGACGTCACCGCCTCAGCTTCCACTACGGGGAGGGGGAGGGAGACGCCACGGGAGGCGACGGCGCGTGCGCGGTCTCTGGGCGGGGCCGCGCGCGCGCGCCGGGCTGAGGCCGGGCGCGACCAGCCCGACCGGAGGGACGGCGGAGGCGGGACGGGGCTCGGACGCGTCTGCGCCTGCGCGGCACCGCGCGGCACAAAGCGGCGGGGGCGGGAAACGCGATGGCGCTTGCGCGGCCGGCGCATGCGCGCCAGGGCGGTGAGTGGGGTTCGGCGTCCCGGCAGGGACGGATGGCCTTAGGTGGCTTCACCGCCGTCTCTGTTTCCCGGGCCTGTGGTGCGTGAGACCGGCAGTGCTGCTCAGCGCTGAGGGCTGGCTCCCTCCTCAGCGGGGCTCTGTGTGAGGGGGGGCAGCGCAGCCCAGCACCTCTCCCCCCCCCCTCCCCTCCGCCCGCACCCTGAGGCGGTAGCGAGGCCCTTTGCTCTGAGCTGGGGGGGGCCCTGTTCTGAGGGGGCCCTTGTTAGCCGTCTGGCCTGTTGGTATCTGTTTCTCCTGCCCGGGAGAGCCCTGAGGACAGCAAGGTGGCTCCTCAGGGGGCGCAGACTGGACGGGGTGCCTGACCCGCCCAATATCTGTGGGGGAGTCGAAAGAGGGGATGTTGGTCATTGCTTCTTCTGGCTCTGTAGTGTTTGTGCTTTTCCTGTAGTCTTGAGTGCTGTTGTCGTGTCTCTCTGGGATCGAGACAGTGGAGGGCCCTTGCTGTGTTAGGTGCTTAGAAATAAATCTCATCAGCTCAAGCCTGAGTGTTAAATATTGTCTTGCTTATGCTACCATGTAGTGCTTGGATTAAAAGCTCTGTGTTGCATTTCTTTCTTTAAAACAGGAGTTCTTGGAAGACTTGGCTTTATTATGGCCTCATAAGAGAGAAGGAATAAGTCAGACATGGCATATGCTTTCAGTGAAATAGCAGAACACTGGTGATGGATCTCAGCTGCCTTAGTGTACTTGGACTCTTGCTTTCTACCTAAAGGAGGTGATGTCTGTGAGATGGAGACAAATAAGATGCAATAAAAAGGAATGGAACAAATGTGCATCTGTGATCTAGAATGGTTTGTGTATTTTATTGCAATTTGCGTTTTACATTGCTGAGGTATAAGTTAATGCAAGGTTTCCCTTAAATAACTTCCAATGTATGAAAAAATCAGTTTAAAATATTATTTCACTTAAATGAGTCAAAATTTGGACAAAATGGACCCTGTTGAAATTATCAAATCAACAAGGACCTTTCCTAGCTAATAGATGTTGTCTTGGTCAGGGTTTGCCTAATACAGAGTCTAAATTGTTAAATTCTTTGCCTACTATTGAGGCAAATTAACAATTACATGGTGAGCAAGGGGAAAAGAATGTTTGCTTTCATAGGTCAGTCTCGGTTTCTTGGTGTCATACTCTCCTAGCAGACATCAGTTTGTTTGAATGACCTCACACAGCTGTTTTGTTTTTCTTCCAGAATGTTATTGCACTTTTTACATAGATTCGCATCTTCAGATGTTCTTAATTTTGTACTTAAAGTTGTAGAAGGAAAAGTGTTATTCATTGAACAATGATAGGTTTCAAGAATTTACTTTGTAGTGCATCTTCCTTAATATTCCCAAAATACTCTTGAACAAATAAATGCGAAGAACGTGAAGCAATAACATCATCTGTTGTGTAACTTGCCAGGCTAAAGTTTATTTTCTTTAGTAACTTTTGACCTCCTGGCATAATGAAATGTTTTAAAACCACATTTAGCTCTGTATTTTCCATAGAGATAGTGAAATTATTGGTGAGACTGAAGTAGATAATATCCTTGAACTTATGGTGTCAGTCTTATAGTTAATTATGCCTCTGTCTACAAAAAATAGCCAATTACTGTTACTGTTTACTTATTTTGCCCAACATTCAGAAAAATCTGAACATTTCATTTTGCAACTCTGTGCCTTGGTCTCAAGAGAGGAGAGTTCTTCAGCACCCTGTCGGAGTCTGACTGTGATCCAGACCAAGGTATTCTCTGTTCTGGGATTCTGGTCACTTGAGCCTGACAGGGAGAGGGCAGAGGTGCCTATCCCCTCTCAACATTATTCCCTCTCTACCAGCAAAAATTAGCATTTAAAAAACCTTGCTCTACTTGAAAGACGCGTTTCTTTGCTGCATGTGTACCCTCACCCACATCTTCATGTGGGTGTGCAAGTGGTTTGAGCTGGCATGGGAGGGGATGCCCACGCTGGGCATTGATCCGAGTGCTCAAAACGGGATAGGGCTGCATTGCCTGCTGCCAACTGTGTTTCTGGAATAGGAAGGTTACTGTGAGAGGAGAAATAAAACCACGTCAGCAGCAGGAAACTGGGTTATTTGTTTATGAAACTACAATCAAAGTCCTGTGATGTTTTATCTAATAGGTGTGGAGAAGGCACAGCCAGTGTGGATTTGACTGGGCTCCCTACAGATGTCAATAATGATCACTGCTGTCTTTAGAACAAGTGTGGTGGTTCCCAGACCCACTGTTGGTGTCCAGGAGCATCGTGTTGAAGTGCTCCCCTCAGAAAGTTGCCCTTTTTCTATGAAAAGACTCAGTCATGGCTCTTAACTGCCAGGACAGATGCCGCTTTGCAAGGGGCAGGTGATTCAGCACTCCCTGCTTGCAGCTGAAGCTGTGCCATTGCCCAGGAGAGAATTCAGGGTTTGGCTCAGGAAATTCAGGATTCAGTTACCCAGACACTCACAGAGAAGGGAAGAATTCTGGTTTCCAGTTCTAGCCCAAGCAATAGCTCTGTATTTTATTGTCATATTGTTTTGAATAGTCTACATCTGGATCAGAAGTCAGATCTTGTTCCTTCCGCCTACTTAAGAGTAATGATCAATAGTTTAGAGAATCATGGTTGCTTTTGTCTTCTTTTATAGATAGTTATCTGAGCCTTCAAAGGAGAGTGAAATAATGAAAGAATACCTGCTGTGTTGCATAAGCTGGGAGTTTGTCAGTACTTCAGATATACAGCAAGATTAAACCATGAATTGTGAGATGGCAGTAATACTTTGTATTTACTATGTGAATATATGCCAGACACTTGTGTGTGTGGTTTGTAGCTAAGGAGATCGACTGGGTGTGGCAGCCGTGATGAGTAGGGTAGTCCCTGCTGCTGTATGGGAGCCTGGCACTTGAGTCAGTGACGAATGTTTCATATCTATAGCATTCCAGAAAAAGGTTAACTGTTTGGGCTGACTGCACTTCTGTTTACACGCATCAGGCTGGTATGTTATTCAGCTTTTTTGCAAAACCATGGATAACACCAACTAGTAACAGTCTGAAATGAATCTCAAACTCATTGACATGTGTTAGCAATTGCAATAATCTTATCAGTTACTGCAGTGACACCAACCTTTCCATTGTAGTGAAAGGTACACCAGTGTTTAAACTATGCAGATTTATATTGTCAGGCATCGTACAACAATGTGAATGTAGTGTTGATTAAGCATTGTCGAGTAAGGAACACGTAAATAAGTTTTCTTCACACTTATCTCTCTCTGAATATTTTACTGGTTCTAAATTATCTGCTAACGTGTGTCTGAAGCGTTTGTTGCTATGGTGTTTTAATACTACATGCAGAATGAAAAGGCTATACAATATTGTAATAATAAGTTGCCACCCTTTGATGTAGGGCTGCCTTCTTTGATTAAATACATTTTTTTGTAAGCAAAGACTATAGACACTGGTTGGTACTTCAGTGTAGAAACCAACTGCCTTTATGGGGGGAAGGGACTTTTCCTGATCACATGAAGTCAGAAGTATACGTCATGTAATCACGTATTCGGATACCGGTCACTTACTGAGACAACATGTTGCATGTTTTGTGTTTTTATAGTTCCATTAAGTCAGATAGATCTTGTGATCTTTAGGAGAATGATTGCAAAAGATGGGCGAACTAGAAGAGAAGCTATTTACATTAGATATTTGTGTTACATCAGCATGAACAAATATTATTTCTGTATATTTGACTCATTCCAAAGTCCAGATAGTGCGTGACAAAATCGGTGACATCAGTAATACCACTATCAACAGAGGCCTACTCACTTTACACATTCAACTAAGTGGCTTCTGTAAAGGGTGGAATCTCATTATTAATCACCTTATATATCACGAAGCATTACTTAAAATTTGCTTGATCATAGTTCACTCTGGTGTTGTAGAAAAAGCAGGAAGTATACAGTCTTACATACAGTTATTTTGCAATTCTTTCAGTATCTAATTTTCAAATCAATACAGAAAATTCATAGCGAATAATCTTTTAAAAGCCAGGAGTAGAATGCTCATTCACAAACATTAGTTTTTTAATATTTTGCAAATATTCTGTGCCCTGCTCTCTCCCCGTAAGTGTGGCACTGAAGCCCAGCGCTGTCTCCTGACTGGGCAGGAACCCTGTGAGATGGGTACATCCCTGCGCTCCTGAGCACACGGCCACCTTCATCCTCCCTTCTGGAAGTGCTATGTGTCATCTAACAGCTCTAGTCTTTGGAGCACTTTGGAGCACTTGACAAACACTGTCACTGCCAGGACAAATTCTGTCACTATCATGGCTAGATGGAGAATTACATCATTTCAGTAACCCTTGAGGAAACAGTAAAGTTACTAACTTGCCACTAAGTTGCCAAACATGAGGGAAAGCATTTGAAGTCAAGAAAGTAGAGACTCCAGTTCAATAGCTGCTTGGGCACATGCTTAGATTCCTTCCTTTTAAACAACGTAAACATCTGTGCAATGTCCTGCTAAGCTTGCGTGAGGCGAGGAGGCTTTCGGCTTGCTGATTGCTGCTGTGGTGCTCCAGTCAGCGTGGCTCATGATACAAGTACTTTCTTTGGAAAAGCTCTCCTATTGTGCAATCTTTTCCATAAGCTACATTTAAGCACAAAGCAAATTATTAATACATACAAGTAGTTGTCATGGAGATAACATGATCCAAGGTGGTTTGTTTTATTTAATAAATTACACAAACTTGGCACATCTCACATGCTTTGTATGGACAATTCCTACATAATATTTCCTGCGTTAGGGAAGGGATAGATATTTCTTTGCTTTTTGTGCCAGCACACTATGGAGAAACCGCTGTTTCTGGTTTTCAGATGGCTGGGTTTAGGAATTTGAAAAATGTAGGACTTGCATTTTGTTATTTAAAATTGCAGTATCTTAGCAAGGGGCTGCATTGCTCACTTCTGTGAAATCTCAAAACACAATGTGATGGCTGAATTATGGATAAAACCTTTGCAGGATACATTTTGTCTCCTCATCTTGGTGCATAGACTTACAGCAAAATGCAGTAACTAATCCAAAAGAAAGCAGCTGGCTAATGTAGCTGGGGAGGCTTCAGGACTGTAATGAGGATGATTTTCCTTGGAATGAGCCTGCAATCCTATTAAATGCCTTTAAATCCAGGAGGACTAAGTGCTGTACCTGCAGACTTAAGGATATTAAGCCTGATTTCTTCAAAATGTGTTGCCCTTGGTTCTCATAACACTTCTGCTATTTAACTGCCCTTGCAAAGTGCTGAGACTGGAGAAGTGCACAATGCAGTTCAGCCAATAAGTAGGACTCTTATGTTTGTTCTGTGCCTCTTTTCCTTGTCTTGTCCTGGAGATCTTGTCCTATTATGCTTAAGCCAGACAACATCTAACCGATGTAGCCATTCTATAGCTATGTGAGGGAATGAATTAAATTCTCTGCGTATTATAGCCATTGCAATTTTTTTTTTTTCCAGATATTTACTCTTCAGTTAATACTACATCACAGTTGCTGTTGTAATGACCTTCATCTGGGCCAAGCAACTGGAGAGTTAAACTATAGAAAGACTGCAAAAAAGGATTGCAGCAACGAAACATGAGGTATTCCTTTCCCGCCAGTAAATGTTTCCTTCATAGCACTGCCAGTATATTGTAGTGAAGGAAGCATGAACCCTATTGGGGAGTACATGTGACCTCTAGAAGTGTGTTAATGCAATATCTGTGTAATTTTGGAGGTGTCACAGATGTCTTGCATGACAAAACAGGTATGCACCACCTGTTAAATGTGCCTTGTCTAAACTGCTGCCCTGCCATCCAGCTCAGCGTCAGCTCTCCAGCTCAGTTCCAAGCAGTGCTGTGTCCTGCCTGCTGCCTAAACGCTTCCTCTGAATAGACTGGGGAGGGAAAATTTCTTTTGAAATCTATTTATGTATGTGCTAAAGGACAAAGGAGAACTGTGATATATTCACTGCACAGGCACACTTATTCTTAGATCATGATTTAACTTCACTGTGGTTAACAAGTGTATTATTAGTAATAGCTAGTTACAAATAATAACCCGACCTTATTTTTAACCTAATACTGAATCAGATTTCATTGTAATAGGTGGATTAACTGCTGTGCTTTGCTCTTTGAATATTATCATTCAGAATTTCAGTGCCTTCCGTCTTGGGTATTAAAAATAGGTGGCAAGTTGGATAATTATTATTGTTCCAAATCTAGTTTGCAGCTTTACATAAGTGTTCTCACCAAATGCCTTATTTTAAAGGTGGAGTGTAGCAACTTGAAGTTATTTGCGCTGCTGTAGCAGGGTAGCCTACGTAGAACTGTCTCTTTTTTGAGGAAAGTTTGAGAGCCAGATTAATATTCATGAAAATAAATATATTAATGAAAATTAAAATGTGTGGACTGACTCACATTTGGCGTTTTAAAGTCATGTGTTGTCAGCACACCTCAGTCCCAAGCATAAGGATCCTTGTCAATCCTGTATTGCCCAAGCAGAAACTACTAGTCATGCCAATTCAATGACAGTCAAAATATTTGTGAGTAATAATAGTAAATATATACACATACAAAATGAAATAACAGTGGTAAATCACTTGGAAAGAGAATATCCCTAGGTGGATGGAGCTACACTTGATAAACCTGAGCTTCCTCATTAGTAACAGTGTGTTCATAGGTATTATCTCAATTTTTACTAGCTAAGACTATTTACCCTTCCAGCCCTGAGCTGGGTCACCTTTCCCCACCTTTCCTCATCATATCCATCAAACTCCTGTGACTTGGTAAGGATGAAAGACCAGTGGGAAGCATCAGTGGTCAATCCTGAGGACATTAGATACTTCCCTTCAGCTGTAACAAACTCCCCAGCTCTCCTGGTGATCACAGTAACAACAAACCCTCTTCTGTTTGAACAATAAATTTTATTTTTCCATCTCCTATTTCATTGCGCGCTGTGACCTCCACCTTTGATCAACGTCTTTTTTTCTGTCAAAGTTAGCATTGTTCTTCCTGATTGCTGTTATTCTCCTCCATCCTTTTTCTTGTGTAAAGCTTCCTTTCTTTCCCCTTTCAGCCTTCCTGAATTGGATTTAGTCAAGTGATCTGCAACACCTCATAAGCTCTGGAAATATCAATCTAAACTGGGAAGCTTTTCTCCCTGAAGTTGTATATAAGATAAATATAATGAAAATAAAAAATACACTTAAAAATTTGATTAATAAAAGTCTTACATTTGGCAAAAACATGAGAAATGGCCATGAAGGGTGACTTGTTAATCTCACTAGTAGATGGTAATGCCAAAACTCTCAGTATTTCAACTGAAACGCGGGTCGTACTGACAGGGTGTCTAACCTCATTTTTGATGTATATAGCATTAACGACAACCGCTGAGTGCATTCACTGGCCAAATAGTACCTTCCTCATGTTAGCCTCAGAATGCTTGGCCATTATATTGTGTTGCATGTCTGTCATCTAGATGCTACACACACCCAGCTGTTGGAAGCCTGAGCCAACAAATCCTGAAAGTTTGCAGGCCTAAAAGCTGGGCTTGTGCTGGGCTATCCTAGTGCACCCTGAACCTGAGCTGTGTTTGCTGAATAACTAGCTGAATTTCACTCATATGCAGTAAGAGCATCCAAAAGCTGTCAGTCTGTATGTGCTCAAAGACAGGAACCAGTGCTAATGTTGCTTGCTGCCATGGTATTCAGAAATTTGCTCTTGGGAGTGTATATGTAGCACAAGCATAATGTTAATTTGTACACTTCACCAGTGTGGTTTTCCTCCTCAGATTACAAACTGAAAAGGTCAAGGAAATTATGACTGTTGTTTTCATTGGATGAATAATTACTCCATAATTAAATAATGATAGCAAGTGTCTTATCAGAGAGCAGAACTGGTTTCAGAAAACTATCATTAACTTGAGCAATTGAATTTTTTTCAATTCCATAACGAATGTATGTTTATCACAGGACTGAATGAATGGAGAGTATATCACAACAGTGGTTGATCCCTGTTGCACAGAATGAGAGGGGGAAGCTTGCCAGCTTCAGAAGGGAGGCTCTCCATCATGAAATCACTGGCCCTGTGCTTTGGGACACTGCACAGCAAGTTGGATTTTGATTCATGTTTTACTATCAAAAATAATCTTACAAAGCCTGGCTGAACTTCCTCAGAAGAATGTTTATTTCAGAAATGGCACCTAAGCTATGATATAAATTAGTCTCAACAGTGTAAGTATTAAACCTACCATTCTTGTGTTGCAGCTGTTTCTACATGAAGTCCCTCTCTGTACCTTTTTATAAATTTCCCCCTCTGTCCTGACTATAGTTGCACTTCCCTTTAAAAATTGGATCTATTACAGTGGAAAAATCATACATATTCTTTCTTTTAGTAGTCAAGAAAACTGTATTGGTATAGCTAATACTGCTCCAATTTTTTTTTTTTTTACAGTGTCCAGCTGGAGACAGGCAAATGTATCAAAATCTATCAAGAACTACTGGTGTAGATAATAAACCAAGTAAAAGAATTTCCACAATAAAGGTGTGTACGTTACAGTAGCCTGGAGATAGGGCTCTGACTTATTCCAAAACAAGTTCTTCTGGTTTTATGTGACTATTTAATACAGTTCTGTGTTCAAGAAAATAACTCTTGCTCTTACTCTGGACTATGAAACCAGTAGAGCAAGAGGCACCACGGGCTGGTGAGCAGATCAGGAGACTGGAGTTGTCTTGTGTATCTGTTTAAAGATTTCCAAGGCCATTTCAACTCCCACTTCCCCTTCTGTGAAGTGTTACAGCTACTATTAATTTTGCTAGTTATATGAGCAGATATTTTAAAACTGAAACACACTTTCTTCTGAGTGTAAGTTATCTTTAACAGAAAAGTCATAACTATTAGGTGAACAAACTCATTATTGTCTTATGTCTGTGAATGAAAAAGCTTCTCAGCAATGTCAATGTATGCAAATACTTGCATTTTGTTCAACTGTTTTAAATGTAAATGCTTTCTACATATCATCTAGAAGAAGAAAAATATATTCCTTTTAAAGAGGGTAGCCTGTCTCAAAAATACTGACAAAGAGTATAGCATGGCTTTTCATTTACTGTATTTCTGTACCCTCTTTTGCACCAAAAGATTCTGCAGTTTTCAATGGCTTGTGGGCACAAAAGGAATTTCACTTACTCTGAAAGGCAGCTGGATCTAAGAGGAAGACAGAACCACAGCGCTGGACAATAAGATTTCTAGGTGAGTGATCAACTAATTTATCCCCTTGAAACTCTCAACACATATTTTTAAAGTTGGGGTGATACCAACAAAGTACAGCTTACTGTCAAGTGAAACCATGTGTGAAACAGTTGCTGGCAGTCTGAGTATGATACATACCTGTGCATCAAAATCACTTGTAGTCCTTTTTATGATGGGATTGTGAATTGTACTTTTTGTTTCTGTAATTAAAGGGTGGAACAGATGGTGAGAACTTCAAGAGCTGCATCCATTAAATTAACATAGAGAATGTCTCCACATTATAATTTAATATAATGGGATTTTACTTCAGTGAAATAAAACTATACGGTTTAGTGTTTGGGAATGTTTACTATATGAGAAACTTCACTGTTAAAAGATTTCACTGAGTCATGATATGAGTCTCTGCCAAATACCAATCATATGACCAACCCAGTTAGGAAAGGGTGTTTCTTCATGCCAATATATTTCACATGCCACCCTACAGTGAGCCTTTTTTGACTATACACCTGTGGATTTTATGTCACACCAAAGGGAGACAATGTTGTCTGACTGCATATGGTTAAAAAAGAGTAGTTATTAACAAGCGCAAGCTGGCTGGTCCAGTATTAAGAAAGGTGTAGCAAGAGGGGTTGGGTTTGACATGATTTCAGATGTAGAGTTAAGGCAGACAATTCAAACTGAACATCGATACTAGTAAAAATCAATTAATGTTTTGGCAGTTTCAGGAATTAAGATGCTACTCTTTGGATGGCAAGCAATTTCAAAAGTTCAGAGAACAAACTTTCTCGTTTCTGTTGAGACAGGGGTTTGAATTACTATAGTTAAGACAGAAAAGGAAAATCCAAAAGTAGAGGTGTGAATTTTATAAGCAGCAATGGACACTGCTGGGTTTTCCTAAATCTCAGGAAATGTATACTTAACTGTAAATATCTGAGTGAAGCTTGTCTAAGCTTCATTTCGGGCATCCTGCATTTTATTACTGAAATGCTTTTTATTCATGGAAAGTTACAGCACATGTTTTGTACTAGTGATTCTTTACTCCAACAAGCTTCAGCTGTAGATACATCATGCTCACCCCCCCCGCACAGCTCCACAATGGCAATCAATACATTGTCTTCTGCATACAAAGGCTATTCCTCTAATAATCAGACGCTGAGATAAGGATGAAATCATTATGGAAAATAGGACTAGAAAGAACACAAAGACTCACAATGGGCCCAAGTGTTTCTGCTGCAACCCTTATTTCAACTAAAATACACTGCAGATTAACTTGCCACAGTGACTACTGAACAAGAAAGTTAAAGGGACAAGCACATGTACCACAGAAAGTTTAAATTACAGTTCCCTTCAGTGTAATCTGTGAAATCACTGTTACGCAGCGTGGGAATAATTGAGAGGTCACAGAGGATTATGTGGACATTTACGTTTCATTCTGGCTGAAGTATGTTCAGCTCCAGTGATATCAACAAAATTGTTTCCGTCTTCAGTAATGCTGTATTTGTTTCTAGGGCTTAATGAAAGAATAACATGTTTATTAACTGCGTATATTTATCTCTCACTGACATCTCAGGTTTTCAGATTTTCAGCATTCAACTCTTGCGATGTTATTTCAGACATATTGAAATATGGTGTATGGAAATGAAAAATAGGATGGTTGATAGATTCAGAATCTAACACATCTCTCCCAGAACAAAGCAGAACGTTGCTTTAATGGCAGTGGGTTTTGCCAGGAAACCTGATACACAGTGTTTAAGTCTTTGCCAGCCGCTGGATGAGATGTGACATATCATTCCCTTTTCCCTGTTTCCCTTGGTTGGGGAAGGAAAACTTCTGTATGCTCTCAGTGGAGGAATGTCTCCCGTACTGGTTGTTTCTCACTTCTCTACTTCAACTACTAGTTTATCCTTCCTCCACATAAAAAGGTAGGGACTTGTGGTTTGGAGAGACATTCATGCAGCTGAAGTAAAGCCTGTGGTGTTACTGAGCAGTTTCTCCTTTGATACCATATGCTCTTCAAACTGCAGTAAAATGCATTCTATGAGATAATTAGCAGCTGTATTCAAGTGACTCAAGGGAAGATTTGAGTTCTGATTTTTGAGAGGGTGTTTGTATATCTGATGTAATTTTGTCTCATCACAGTCTGCATAAGCTTTCTGTGCAGCAGAACAAAGGAAAGAATTAAGCAATGAGTCTGAAATACTTACACTAGGAAAATAACTATTTTGTTTCAGCAGCTAGTGCTACTTTTTCTCCATTGAAAGAATGCCATTGAACAGAGGTTTAAGAAGTACAGCTTTTACTATCAGTAATGTTCCACAACCAACAAGAAAGAAAATCTGTTTGAAACACTTTGAAATAATGCTTGATATAAGGTACTCTTTATCTAACAGTCTCTGACAATCAGTCTTTTCACTTGGAAAATACACTTCTACAGTTGAGCAACTGACATGTTTCTTAAACACTTATCCATATATACAAGAAAATACTTAACAATGTTAATATTAATTCCTCTGCAGAAAATTATTAAAAACAAATAGAAATTGATGGCAAAGAGCAGAACTCCTAGAGCTGCACGGTTGGTCTGTGGCAGATCCTCTTGCACAGCCCGTGGCTGGTGACGCTGTGATCTGGATGTGCCTTCAGCTGCGTCACTAAGTGCAATAGAGATTTCTGAATTGAGTAGTTATTTCCATGTTACTCACAGAAGCACTATTTCTCCCCTTGCCCCTGATTTTTCTTCCAGCAAGGAGATTCCTGCTTGTGTTATGATTTCCTCTTTCTGGTGTTATGTTTGCTGACTCAGCAGAGTTGGGGGAGGCATACAGCATATAGGCAAATAATTACTTGTTTTGCAGGGGCAAAGCATTTAACAGCAGAGATTAGTTGATTTTCTGGTCTTCTCTGACCACCCTTCTAAAACCTGATAATTGTATCTGAACAAACTGAGCACATTTCTAAAAGAATTCAAATAGCAGTCTTCTATAGGGAAAGCATCATATTTTAATACCAACTCTAGAATAGCATTTTCCATCAGTAGCTCTCTTGCAAAATCAATACCACTTCACAGATGTGGGATCTGACCTGTTCAGCAATGAAATTTGTTAACCCAAACCATCTCTGCCAGTGGCACAGCAAAGAAAGAACGTGATCCAGACATCTAGGCTAGCGTCAGGTCCCGATGGCCACTTTAAATTGAAAGTATTTATTTATTCTTGGAGGATTTCCTAGGTCTGTCTCCCTTTCTCACCATTTTTTTTCTTTGAGCCTCATCCTCTTTCTGGGATCTTCGGGGTACGCTCTTCTGTCCCCTGAGCTGGGATACCGTGAATGAAATTCTGCTTTTCTGAGCACTAACTGGGCCCATAGCCCGTGTAAGCATTTTCTGGATTTGGTGACTTTAAGCCCCCAGATCCCTACTTACCCCGATCCATCAAAATAAATTTTTAGATAGGATTATATGGGAAAACGCATTAGGAGAGGAAGAGATTTTAAAAATAGCCTAGCATCTAAATCTCTGTGTAATCTTGTCTAATTGTCCCAGTATTTGAGCACAGGGCATGGAGCTGTACTAGCCCAGTGTTGGCAAAGATGAGCTATGTGTAGGAGATAGGCTTTACAAATACTTACATATTTTTGAAGCATTCTGAAGTGTTGGTTACACCCGGGTGATGTCATTAAAGGTTTATCTATAGTAAATCTGCTTTCTTCAGAGAGCCAGTGCGGCTTTTTCACACCCACATGTGACAACCCATAAAACAGCTGTTACAGTTAGAATCTGTCAGTCAATGCTTTATTAATCCTGCCATGGCAGGAACATTGCGCCTGCATAAACAGGCTAGCAGCAAATCACAGGCCAGAGAGCAAAATCCAAAGTACTGCACTGTCCTGATGCTTAAGTTATTACTAATAAACAATGCAAATCTAAATAAGAAGGAATTAAGATGTGCCCAGGTTGTCCTAATTTTGGTGGTGTGACTTTTTTTGCCATTAAATGTTATCCAAAACTCTGGTCCTATTTCAATATTTTATATCGTAATTGTTGAACGTAAGTAGTTACCATAAAGCTGTAAAATAAAATAAAAATTTATTTAAAAATTAAATGTAAAAATAGCGTTCTATTTTTTTTTTGACATTCCATTTCTAACATTTTCATAGTTTTCTGCCATGTCCTATTACGTAGCTTAGGGTGTTTGTATTTTTATTTTTGCCTAGCAACATCAGTGACTACCTAGAAAGCGCAACAGAGGAAAGCTTATGAAAAATGTTAAATATGTTACAACAAATAGGAAAAGTTATTGCAGTAAGACATGGAATTTGCTTCCTAATTCCTATGATAAACAAAAGCTTCTAGACTTCATGGCTCGTAAACTCTTCCAGTTTCTTTATTGTAATAGCTTTGCTGCTCAGCAAGATTCTTTAAATACTTTACAGACACCTCATGATACCAGATAATATAATGATTGGGCAGTAATTGCTTCTCCCAAAAAGTACAGGATGGACAGATAGCCCCAGTAACACTTTTCATATATCCTCAAGAACACAGTTTCCATATAACCCAAACTCCTACCAGTTTTAGTTAAACACGTGGAACACCAGTTTAGCTCACCTCCACTAGCTATTCTTCTAGTTCCAGATTTTTTTTACTGCCTCTGCAGGTAATTTATGTTCAGTTCAGACCCAGGGAACACCAACAGTTGTAGACACTGCCTGGCCTTCTGAATCTTGCTGTAGTTATTCTGCTGTTAATGAGTAACTGTTCATCTCCCTGCAGACTGATCGTCAATCAGGGCCAGTAACAGAAACCAGCAAGATAATTATAAAATACCTCTTAATTTTCTGTTAGGTTTTTTTGGTTTTTGTAATTTGTGTTCTCTAAGTAGATTTTCCTCCCAGAAGCACATGTTTGCATGTTTTCCCTAATCTTGTAGTATTATGCAGAATGCTCATATAAACATTTTAGCTACTAATCACTGTAGTATGCCATTAATTCATAGTACACTCAGTTAATTTAGGTATGGATATTGGAGAAACATAATTAAAACACAAATACAGTATCACAGCTATGCAATTACTTTTTTTTTTTTTTCTTTAGATACTGAATGGACCAAGTTATTGTAGGGGGGTTTGGTGTGTAAAGCGGGGGCTGCAGCCCCACTTTTCCCTGTCCCCCCTCATTCTTCTCTTCCCAGGCTACTGTCTCAGTGGTGCCACCACATCTTTGTGAGGCTGTTGTGCAGAAAAGGGATCCAAGTTCAAAGCAACTATCTTGGGTCAGATTATTTTAGTCCACATCAAGCCCTTGACTGGGTTCACTGTGCAAGCCCACATGCAATTGTGCCAGCACCACTTGGGAAAAATGTGGGACTGGAAAAAAACACCACAGCTTTGGGCTGCATAAGGCAGAGCTGCTGCCAAAGGAAACATTAATCAAGCTATACCAAATATTTGTTTTGAAACAATTTTAACATAAAGTTTTAGAACACTCGTAGATGAAATGTGTTTGTTGGGATAAAAAGCTACAGCCAAAGTTAAATCTGACTTCTAATTATACAGAATAAAGAGATACAACATCAGACTCTCTGAAGTCTAAATATGTAATTTCACAGTGAATATTTAAATACTACAAATTTAACAATTAAAAATATTAAATAAATATTTTGAGTCCTTCATGCCTGCCATCCTGCTCGCCAATTGTTTTGTTAAATACAAATGAACCACTGCATTGACATTCAATCTAAAATCAAAAACCAGGACAGCAGATTAAAAATCAACTTTGTTCTATTTCATTTTGGAAATACTTCTTCCTCAAAATCAACATTGTTTTCTACTGCAATGATACTGATTAGATTCAACTCCATTAAGACAGGAATCCATACAGCACTTGTATTTACAGCCAGCCTGGGATTTCTGAGGGTCAAGGCAAACACATAGTGTTACTGTGTCCTTGTTGGAAGCAGGTACAGTGGTGACATCGCTCTGCAGCCTCTGGACTGGTGGAGCAAATCCCATGGATTTCAAAAGGCTCCACAGCCACACCTGCTGGCTGGCGGGCTCAGCACTGCAGAGATAAAGCCAATAGTGATTTTTTTAGAGAAATCACTCCAAAAACATGTTTAATGCTGTATCACGCCGTGATGCCCTCAGTATGTCATTAAGAAAAATGTTAAACAATTTTAAAAGTATTATACAAGGTACTGTAGGGTGGTTCTTGTAAAAAAAATCTTTGTTCAAAAAGTTACAGACTGGAAATCCCATTTCCTAAGCAACCATAACCCGATAGCCTTTGTTTATACATTAAAAGGTGATTGGATGCTATGTGCTGTTTTGATTGTGGAGTTCGCTTTACTCGACCTCTGTCTGGGCAGCAGCAAACTGTTTTTTCCTCACTGTTCAGTGTGTGTCTCCTTGCTCTGCAAAGGGCCAGATCTGGTGCTGTTCCATGTTAAACTTTATGCCTCTTTAGGAGCAGGCTCACCACAGCAAAGATGTGGCCAGTGTCTCTGAATCCACCCTTGTTTATGTAGGAAAACGTTTAAGAAATGTTTTGTGAGAGATCTTATAGAACTTTAGGGAAATACAGGCTTTTGGGGACCTTTTGGGACATATTCAGGCTGTACAAACACACACACACAAACCAAGGGCAGTTTGCAATCTACATGAGTGACTAGTTTACCAGTGTGCACATATTTATGAATTTATATCTGTTCCTATCACTAGATTATTCATAAATTTGTATCATTAGGTTATGAAGAATCTTTTAATCTAGTGCTATTAGGTGTCTGTTCTCAAATTATAATTTTTTTGTCATTGCACCTACTTCAGTAACATCTAGGATGTCGGGATCTTATTCTGTCACTACGTAACCTAGTTCACGGTTTTTGGTTCATCTTTCTGAATTGGTACAGCGGGTGGGTGGAAGGTGAGTTATTATTTTAGCTGCCAGTTCTAGGGTAGGTAAAGGCCCCAGAGTTTTATCTAAATTATACTGGAGAGAATATTCCCTTTAGGAGCACTTTGCTGGCAGAGTACTGTCCCAAAATACTCCTCTGACTCATTAGCTAGGGGTTATGAATGGGGTAGCTGTAGCAACTATGCATCGACTCGAGGCTTTTTCACCTCGCGTGCTGCCCCTTTCTCATTAAAACAAATGATCTGTCCCTGTATCTTTATTTCCAAATGGCATTTACGTGTGCTGCCCTACTCTTTATGTTTCTGTGGGTGTGACTCACATGCACAGAGCGTGCAGTTTTTGAGCATGGAATAGGAAACAAGAGACAGGTACCAAACAACTTCCTGGCCAGCCAGGAAGATGTAACATCTCTGACTACAGGTTCTTCCTCCAACACGTAACATCTTCTCTGAGCATATCAGAAGATACAGTGGGTTTGCAGCCCGGATCAGGTGAATCCAGGCTCGTGCTGGCAGTGTTTCCAGAGCTGATTTTACCTCATCTCACATTCATACCTTCCTCTTCTGCATACCGCAGGGATATTGCCTAACTTTATGACTGCTTGCCTGGAGCTTCATAAATTAAAAGGCCTGGGTGAGAAAGGTAGGATCCCTATCCCAATAAACAGAGATATTCTTCCGTAAGCAGTTTAGAACATCTGATTTAGGAGTTTAATTATTGCCCAATTGAGGTGATGTGAAGCATTTCCAGAGAATCTCTGCTTCTCTTCCATTGGCTGTTTGGATGAAAAACAGATGTTTCTAAAGTAAACAAATAAATCAGATGTCTGAAATAGATGGACTAATACCCCTCTAAATGCGTAGGAAGAAACCGGCTTCCTGTATCATGTCCTTATTCTGAAAGAACATCCTCCATCCCTCCATTGCCATTTGACTTCCGGCTACCACAGCTGGATGATGGTGGCCACTTCCAAAGGGGGTCACTTTACAATGTCCCTTTATGCTGTCTCTGGATGATTCATCTTAAACATGGGAAAGCTAAAAGAAACCCAAATAAACACACTAAGACAAAATAAAATAAAGCTCTCAAAATGTTTGTGGAAGGATTTTGTAGGGTTACAAAGACTTCTGAGGAATCAAAGTAGCCTAATGGATAGAGTGCTTTCCCTTCTCTCATACACTTCAAAGCTCCATTTCATTTTAAGTATTAAACTTAATTGTTATAACACCTTCTGCAAAGCATCTGTAACATAAAGTCAACCCATGATCAACCAAATCAATGACTCTGGAGATTTAAATGCATTTCCCATAACAAGTATCAGAGATTTGCAAGGACGTAACAGAACCAGAGGGGAGGAGTAAACCCTCTGCATCACTGTAACTCAGCTGCAGGAGGAAAGCTTGGCCCCTGGCCTTTCCTTTTCTGCGTCCCCCACAAATGAATGAGATCCTTCATTTCTCTGCAGCAACTGCATTTTCTATTGCCAGAGGAAGAATGAGTCAGAACAGTCTGCTGCTGTTGAAAGCTTCACTGGTCGTTACTCAACACAGTGCTGCATCGTTTTTGTTTTCAGTTTTCCTGGTGTTAACAGGTTATTAGCAATGCCTGGTATCACCACTAGCATTCTGGGATTAGTAAAAGAGCTTTTTGCTTGCCATTTATTTTAAGACTTAATGAACAAGCTCTCTTTGTAGAAGACGACACTTTAGGTTTGGTCTTAAAAATTAAACAGAGCAAGCTAATAAAAAAGAAAATGTATCTCAATTAGATTATTCTTCCTCCATCTGCTCTCTCCGATCTTTTTATGACAGGAAATTGCCTATCAGATTTTTGATTTTGCTTAATGGAAATGGCAAAACCTAAATCCATTCTCATTCCCACTGACATCAGGGGAAACGATTTGATGTCTGAACAGAACACTTTTTTTTTAAAACTCTCAGTGTCTGCAACTGCATCTTAGTGAATATAGTAATTATAAGTGAATTTAAATTAACTACTTATTAAACTGTGGACTGGCATTTACACTCCTGAATCTCCTTGGCATTTCTGAAAATTCTAACTTCTCTAATTAGCAATTTCTGATGTGCCACATTCATCATGTGTGGACATCCCATTTAAACCCACTGAAGTCCTCATACGACTTAGGGAGATGGGCTGTAACTGAATGCCATTTCTAGTAGGAAATAGCATCTCCAGTAAGGCAGTAAGCTGGGCAGACCTTCTCCTTACATTTTTAGGATGCTGGACTTCAGGAAGTACCATGCCTGAAAATCCTGGGTGCTTTATAAAATACTCTTGAAGAAGCAGTGTCCAACTACTTGACAAAAGGAAATTATGGATAATAAATTAGCTGCTTAAAACAGATATAAAATTGTGTACCATATTCTTATTCTTGTGTCCACACAGGGATGGCTAAAATACGTTAAAAATCTCTCCTCAAAAGCCTGCTGTCTTCAAAACTGAAGTGAATCCAACTGCGCCACAGTGCTGTATTCCTCTCTGTGCTTCCCCTCAGAGGAGGAGGATGTGTAAGCGCAGATCCTTCCTGCTGACTCATTCTGCTCCATATTTGAGGTTTGAGAATAAAGGAATTATTGCAGGTTGTTAAAAAGCTATTTACCTCCATGTTTATAGTTCAACACTGCCAGAATAACTTCTGCAGTGCACTGTTATTATTATTACTAATAGTAATAATAATCAATATCTAACAGCATGAATAAGCGCGTACAGGAATTATCATTCCATAATTCCAAACCTCCTGTACAGAATTTCGTAGTAGTAGATGGACAATAACAGAATTTTATAAAATACAGGATATTAGTAGGAATTAATTACACACTTGGAAAAACTTCCATGTTTCCTGTAATGTGCACTGAGGATCCTGGGAAGAGAGCCAACGCAAAGTGATGTCATCCACCGCTGACAATAAAAAGGCCACCTGGGGAAGCTGGGACAGGGAACTGTGAGCTGCACTGCTGGCCTCAGAGGGCAGGAGCAGGAGGAGAAGGCAGGAGGTTCAGCCTTTCGGCCAGTTCTGCTGTCCCTCTCCCGTAGCCTGATGTAGCCGAGGACAGGCAGAGCTCAGGAACAGATGCTCAGCAGCACCGCTCCCAGGCGGGATAGTTAATAAACCAGCAGAACTCACACATATTCCTTCACTCTTTACTTTAAACAGCAATTGCTTTTGTCAACATAATTTCCAAACTTTGTCTCCAAATTTTAAATTTACTTCAGATGCTCGTTTTAATTTGACAGCAAGGCATTGTAGAAACAATTTGTTTTCACACTATTCTGTGCATAAAGCAGCCTACAAGTCACCAGTACCCTGGCAATGATACAGGTCTCATTTTCAAGCTGTTTCCCCCTTGTTATACATGTAAAGCTGCTAACCTGTAGATTCTTTACATCTGTTTTGCTAACAGATTTTTCGAGTTTCCCATACAATATTTTAATGGCCACTGTCTGTCCCATGTCCTTGTGCTTCACTGCTGTTCTTTTACTTCCACTTTGGCAAGGATCTCGTACACCTTCCTCTCTGGTTATTTCTTCATAGAACAAAAGTTTTAACTGATTTGAGGCATATACAGTTCTTTAAACATGTATTTATATACAGTGTTCAGAGGGGAGCAACACTTGAAGAAGGCAGCACTCACAGCATCCCAAACGTTTCTGCAGGTCCTTGAGTTTCACAATCCTTTGGTCCAGCTGATTTTAAACATATATGGGGACGATAAGAACCAGCTTTACACTCATACACACTCACAGAGGCATCTCCAAGCGCCACCTTTAAACGTGTGCCATTAGAATACGGAATGCAAATTTTAAATAAAATAAACATGGTCCCATCTCCTAGAAAACAAAGGTGCGACCAGCATGACTGGGAAGGGCCTGGGTATCTGCCTTATCGCGCTGTTCAAAAAATCGCTAATGGTAGTTTTGAAAACGGGCCCGCCCGCGGCCTGGTTCCGGTGTCGGTGGAGCGGCGGCCCCCCTGCACCAGCTTCTCCGTAAGGCCGGCGCTGCGCTGAGGCCTCGGCCACCACATCTCCGGAAGGCCGGCGGGCGAAACTGGCCGGACCCCGGGACGGCCCCCAGCCCCGCTGGGTTCCCGCCCCGACCGGAGCCGCAAGTCCCTGCTGCCATGGCAACGGGCGGGGCGGTGGCGCGGTGACGTCAGGCGCACGGCGGGGCGGGGCTCTGCCTCGCGCTGCCTCAGAGCGGCGTTTCCCGCCGGGCGGGCGGATGGCTGGCGTCGCCGTCGTGTCTCCTCAGAGGGAGCCCGTCGTTAAATGTGCCTTACTCGGGCAGACGTGGCCGCCTGTGCTTCCGCGGGTCGTGGCGTCAGGTAATGGAGGATGTCGGGCTGGTCAAAGGTGTCACTGCTGCCCCCAGAGGCAGAACCGCCATCTCCCTGCTCCGACCTTCGCAAAAATAAGTGAATGCATGTGTAAAAGTTGAGGGAATTCGTTTGGGATTTTTGAGGAACCCTGATTGCAGGTGGCCGCGTTGAGCCTGTGAAGAAGTGGAGAACAAGTGTTAAATCTCGTCAGCCGGTTTGGTGGAGAGAAGGAGCCGGCTGCGGTGGGTTTGGCTGCACTCATCGTTCTGTAGGCGGTAAATAGGAACACTCTTCACTGAAATACAGCCAAACAACAACCATCAGTAGTTTCCTGTCAAAGAGCATGGGTTGAGTAGGTCCACACAGGGATTTTTTGGGTCTGGTATTTTTCTTGAAAGCTTAGAAAGGGATTGGTGGCCCTAAAAGGCACAGAGGGCTCAGGGGCTCTGGAAGGTGGGCTGGGAATCAGACACATTGGATCAATACACTGGCTGCTTCCAGCTCTGCTGCTGCGTAGATCAAATAACCCCCTGATTCTCCTCTTCACTGTGGCACTGCTTAGTGGCTCCTATATTGGAGCTGAGGATGAGCAAATCTTTTTTTTGCCACATGAAGTATTGTCTCTCCTTGGTGGCCACTGCAATGAATGAGAACAGAAGCAGTTTCTAAATGGGGACTTGGCTTATTCATTTTTCTAATTTTGTAGTCTTGGGCTTGGCTGATGTTAATATAAATAATTCTTCCCAGAGGGACACTGCAGCATGAGAGAGTGACCTGGAAAAAAACAAAACAAAACAAAGAGGTTGCTGGGAGGATGCGTTGTTTTAACAGACAGGAAAACAAGTAGTTTGGTTTCACTGTTACTTCTCAAGCTTCTCATCTCACAAAAGGACAGTTACCTTAGAAATGCATGGGGTTTGCAAAGTGCTACACAAATGTTATGTTTACTCAAGTATTACTACAGAATGACCATGCTGCAAAATGCTACTTCTTTATTTAATGTAATCCCTTACCAAATATCACTTTTCAGAGAAAAAATAGGGATAAAACTGAATGTGAAACAACTTTCTGACCAGAAAGTTATTGTATATATTTCAGTACCATTGAAGAAGTTCGTAGAAGGAAAACATTCATTCATGTTCTAGACCTTGGCAAGGGCAGAGCCTCTTATCACTACAGTTGGGAGCGATTTTTTTAAATTTCGTAGGATATAGTTAACTCCATTTTAAAATCTGCACATGCCATACAATCAACAGAGCAGAAGTTGCAACTAGTTCTTCAAAGGGGAAAAAAAAAAAGTTTTCCATTTATTAATAAAGCTACCAGCCACACCTGTGGAACTGCCAGATAGGATTAAAAGGAAAACCTTCTGTTCAAGAACATCAACGCACTGTTCCCAATGTCACTGCTGAGCTGTTGTTGAAAAAGTTCCGAAGACAGGTAGAAAAGAATAGGATTTGATTTAGTTCTGGTTTGGTGCCTGCTGTTTGGGGTTTCCTTTTTTTCATTCTCAGTGCAGGCCCTGAGCTTGGAGTCTGGGGTCTTGAGAGGCACTTGATGTTCAAAGGGCAGAGCTGCCCCCGCGGTAGGGGGTGCTAGAGCACCTGTTAGTACTGAAATAATGAATGTCCCTAAACTGGTGTTCATTATTTATACAGGTCCAAGCTTGCACTTGTTTTTTACACTCTGCCTTCTCCCATACAAATTAGACGGAGCTAAATATAAACTGTATAAAGCCAGAGGAGCAGCAGTGGAATGTAAGATCCCAATGTCCGTGTGATGGGAGGAGGAAAATCCTGCAGAGAGAATTGTTTGTTGGGAACCATTTCTGACTAGCGTGGGGAATAATGTTTTAGTGGCTGTGGAATGACAGTTTCTTATTACACTCCCTTGCAGTATCACGCTTTACATGGATTCTTGTGCTTGTATCTCACTTTTAGCATCTGAATATTTTCACGCTGGGATAAAAAGTGTTCAAAGCATAAGACCTTGCAGGGTGAAATCCTAGTAAAAGGTAAAAACCGAGCAGCGCTCAGGTCAGCTGTGTCTAAAGTAACCTGTGTCAGTGGAGCTGCTACAGCATGGGCTTGGCATAAACTTGAGCAAAAAGCAGCTAGGAGCTTTGTGCTAAATTAAACCCAGGATCGAAGCTTTTCAAGCACATGGAGAGCTGGAGGCAAAAGAAACAGGCAGAGGATAAAGAATGTTTATTTCTGTCACTTCATTAGGAGTCTGATGATGTTTTGACCTCCTTAAAATCTTCTGAAGGAAAAGCAAGGAGGCACACGCAGTCACACAAATGCAAGTTCTGGGGCTAACATCCAAGGCTCCACGAAAGAATTAGGTCATGACTTCAAAGAGATCTGCTCGAGTCTGTTTGAATAATAGGATTAAAAAACCAAATATTAACATCTCTGCCCTGGTTCCCTATTACTCCCCTTCAGAGCATAAACCAAGTGGGTACAAATACTTTTGTAAAACGATTTTTCACTCCTTGTGCCATTTCAAGTTTGAGGTTGTTCAGCAGCTCCAAGTTAAAAGCAGAAGGTTGCTGTTTCGCCCTTGCTAAAATCTGCTTTCTTTAAGCCCCAAACTGTAATTAAACCAAAACAAAACTCTATCTGCCGCAGGGGTGATGGAGCCGGACTCACGGAGCCGCGTACTGCAGTGTCCGGTCCTGCCGCCTTTCTCCGGCTGGACGTGCGCAGGTACCGCGGGACAGCGCTGCGCGCAGGCGCCTCCCCTCGCGGTGCGGTGCGGTGGGCCGGCCCGGGTTCAGCCGCCCCCCCGGCGCCCGCGACGTCGGCCGGCCCAGCGGCGCGGCCCGCCCCCCGCGGAGGGAGACGCCATTGCGGGTTGTTTGTGCAGGCGGCGGTGGAGGGAGGCGGCGCTGCGGCCGCGGACTCTTTCCCCGCGGCGATCATGTCCACCCCGGCGCGGCGCAGGCTGATGCGCGACTTCAAGAGGTGAGCGGGACCCCGGCATGGCGGGGAGGGGGGGGACCTCCCGGGGGATGGGGCCGGTCTGGCAGCGGGGGAAGCGTCGCCCGGCTGCGGGCCTGACCCGGCCATTTGTGGGGCCGGGGCTCGTCCCTGTCCCGGCCGGGGGAGCCGTCCCCGCGGGCAGCGGCGAGGAGCTGCACGGGGGCGCCGTGTCCCGGGCCGTCCCTCCGGCCCCGCTCCTTTGTGCCCGGGGGGCTGGCACCGAGCCCTTGTTTCCTGGGTCCTCCCTCGCTGGGTGCCGCGGGGCCGGAGCGCTCCGAGCCGGCGGCTTCGCCCATCGCTCTCTCGGGGAGCGGGGCTGGGAGGGGGAGCGGGGGATCCTGCCCTGCAGGGCCGGCTTTGTGCCGCCCGCCTCGCCCGTGCGTCGACGGCTGGGGGCGTCTGAGGATAAAAGTTGAAGCGGAGCCTCCAAAACAAGGGCAGGGCCCGGCCGCCCGCATAGGGAGGGCCCGGGGAGCCCCCCCCGCGGGCGGTAGGGCGGGGGCTGCGGTGGCTGTCGGGTCAGGTGTGAGTGTCCGGGGCTGCCCTTGCCCTGGGGGGCCGGCGGTGCGGGGCCGGGTGTTCGTGCCGTGCCTCCCGTTGCCCCCGCTCCTCGCACAAGCTTTTGGCCCGGTGTTCCGAAGGGACCGGGCTGTGCTGGCGCTTGGGGCTTACTGGGCTGACGGGCCCTGAAAATAAGCGCAGTCCGGGACGGAGATCTGAAAATGAAGAGCAAAGAATTAGCAAACGCTTTATTTGTCTGTATGTAATTAAAAAAGTAAGATGGCCTTTAATGTTTTTGTGCGCATGCTATTCTAAGGTTTTCAATCAAGACTCTCCTGTACAACATACGCAAACTGCTGAAGATGCAGTTATTAGTTGCGCTCTTTTAAATGTTAATGACTGAACCACAAACTCTAGAATAATTTATTTCCAGTCTGACATGTAAACACACTTAGAATAGTGTGGAAAAAGGTGGGGGGGTCTTTTGTAGGCTTTACAATAACGTTGTATGATTTCCCGGGACTGGAGTCGCTCGTAAGTTGTTGGAGGTGAGTCAGCTTTGATAGTGACTCTTTTTTTAGCATAGCTGTGTTAGACCAGTATCTGAAAATACATCAGTAAACAG
Source organism: Patagioenas fasciata (assembly GCF_037038585.1). Lineage (NCBI taxonomy): Eukaryota > Metazoa > Chordata > Aves > Columbiformes > Columbidae > Patagioenas > Patagioenas fasciata. The sequence continues at coordinate 10,208,057 of NC_092533.1, read as the reverse complement.
TTGACGTGTGGTGTAGTTTCTTTACGTGACTGCATGTAAAACAGCAGCTGTAAAAGCCTGATTTGTCAATCTACCAGAAGTTGGAGGGTTTTGAGAGTGGAACCTGTCTCCTCTGTTGTATTTGGGTGGTGGTGTTTGCTGAGCAGGTGTTGCTTGATTCCTGTTCAAATCAAAAGAGGATGCTCAGTCTTTTGTGTTTGGTTACACAGATCACATGAACCGGTGTTTTTTATGGTTTTTTTAGGGTGAGGAACTAAGTAACTTTTCAGGATTGCAATCAGACATGTTTTTTGTGATTATATAATCTTAGAAGGTTTAATAACTGGTTTAATAACTTTGAAATGTAAGGTGGAGAGAAGACTTGATAGCTGTGGAAAATTATAATTAAATAAACACTAAGTAAATCAAATTTATTTGTCAAATGTATGACAACTTTAATACCCCAAAGCTTATGCAACTTTTTTATGTTATTTTTTTTACTTTTCTCCTTTCTACCATAAGTTCTATTTTTGTTTAGCCTTATATTATTTGTATAATACCTAATACTGAAAAAACAGACTGTGTGCTCTGAACTCTGATTCACTTTATTAAATACAAACTTATTTTGCGTATTGTGATTGTCGAGAGCAGTGAAGAGAGAAACAGCTCAACAGATTTTTGTATCTCGTCTAATTTGTTGGACTGAACCAAAAGAAAACCAAGTCAATTAATTTTTAGTTTTTACTGTTGGAAAAGAGGCTCTGAACACATTTTCCCTGGCTGTTAAAGATTTCCAGACCCCGTTTGAATCGGTCTAATTTTCAGTCCTTGCCACAACCTTTCAGTAATTGGAGCCTTTGATAGCAGGGTAGATGGGAGCTTTTTAGCTTGATCTAAAAACCAAATCCATCCTTCAGATACATTAGTCCGGCTGAACGCTTGGACATTATTGCTGGCGTGCAGCCTGGCTGTCACACAGTGAGAAGCCCCATTCCTCCTCTGCCTGCCCAAAATAGTCGGCGGCTTATGCTGTTGATACTAAGCTGGCTGGACTGGGTGTGTTGGGGCAGTGGGGATGTGAACACGGAGATCAGAGGCGACCTGACCAATGTTCTGGCTGCACACCAGTGTCTGCCCTAAACAAATCTGCATTCGCACACCCACCTTAATTAGAATTTGATACTTGGTCTGCAGGGCTTTTGGTGGCGACTTGCTCGTAAGGGTGTACTGTGATGTGGTCAAACCCCGTGTTAACACTAAATAATTGCTTTTGGAGCACGGGCAGTGACTTCATTTTCTTTATTCTTGCAAAATTCAGGAAGCTGAACAAGTAGGGTGGGTGAGAGCTGTCACTGAAGGGGTTTTATTGGGCAAATTGCAGAAGGAGAGTGTCTCAATCCTATTCTTTAGTTGCGATGTGTGTTGTGTATGGTCCAGGTTGATGTGGCTTTCAATAAGTAACGTGCTTTTCCCTAGTCCAAGGATTAAGGAACTAAAAATCTAAAATGCGTCCACAATTACTTTAGATACCAACACGTTTGTTGAAGCGGGAAGAGGGAGCAGTACATGGGTTTCCCCCCCTCTCCCTTTTGAGTCAATCGACTTGCCAGTCAGAATAAGCTCATACCCAATTTAGCCACATTACGCAGGCGGCTCTGGGAGCACAGAAGCTGTGCTGACAGTCCCAGGCGCTGCAGGTCACTGCCTGGGCTCGCCCTTCGTTCCCTTCGGCACAGCCAGCAGCAATCGCTGTCCTGTAGTTCATGGTGTAATACTGCCAGTCCCAGCTGCACCTCTACCTTAAATTACTCTTGGAGTTAATGCTTTGCTCCCTGCACACTCGATCTGACCTGCTGGGCTGTTATAGTGTGGGTGTAATACATAAGAAAATCTTGATGCGCATCATCTTCTAGGTTTGTCTTTTGGAGTATTGATAAATTGCGTGGAATGCGTTGTGTATTCTGTGATTTGGAATGAGAAAATATTTACCAAATGTGGATATTGCTGTTAAATTATACTTGCAAGTGGAAGTATTTCATTGATACAAAGCTTGTCGTTCTATATTTGTAATTCTTAGATTGCAAGAAGACCCTCCTGTGGGTGTCAGTGGTGCACCATCTGAGAATAATATAATGCAATGGAATGCAGTTATATTTGGGTAAGAGTTTTTGATCACTATAAAAAAATCTGTATCAAAGGGCTAAATATAATGAAACCTGGGGTTTATTTTTACAGTTATTCTTTTGTGTACATTAAGTTGGGAAACTTAGAAAAATGACCAAGCTGTTGCAGTAAAAATCTGGTTTTAGGGGTAACACGGAACACATAGGAAAGAAAAAATTAAATATGTTTTTTTTGTTGTTGTTGAATAAAGATTGCATATGGTTTAATAAATAGGTTAGACTGTGTAGGAGTTGGGTTATGAAAAAACAGGCTTTCTCTTTAAAGTACCTAAGAGCCGCATGTTCTCAGCCATTAAATCCAGATGTATTAGCAGTGATTGGATTGATTTCCAGCAGAATTAGGTCCAGGTTCTGTCTAGGAAGTTGCATTACACATCCTACAGACCAGGAACTGCCTCAGTATCCTTCATAAAACTGAAGTATGCTTGCTAGTAATTTGCTCATTAAGTCCCATCTGGTCACGTCATGGCATATATTTTGTTTGCAATGACGATAAAGTAGATATCTGGGCTAGCAGATTGGCTATGGAAATGTGTGTTAGATACAACAGAGCTCTTGGGGATTGCATTTGGATACTTGGGGAGGATGAGAGAGAAGATATACATTTATTGTGCCTGTTTAGAAGTAGGTAATGATCATTTTTAACTGGAGTTTATTTTTAAAACCTTTCAGGCCAGAAGGGACACCTTTTGAAGACGGTAAGCCACTAACTTTTATATCCTCTGTCATTCTTATAAGTATTACCAGTGTTAACATTGTTCTGCTTTGAAAAAATAATAGATGTTATCTGTATATAATTTGAAACAAACTAAGCAAGCAAGTGAAGGAGGAAAGTCTTGTTGGCGGTAAAAATACATATTTGGATGTAAGCAATGCCTTGTTACAGGGGCTGATGGTTAGTTAGAAAGCTGCGAGGAAATGCTTGTATCAAGAGCTGTTTATACAGATATACCAGAGCTCTTAGTGGGGGAGGTTGATCTGATGCTGCCAGATGTGTTTTCACATCTCCATAGCTAAGCACAAGAAGACAGGGTGCTGTTCTGGTTTCTTCTTTGTGGCATGTTTGATTCATCTCTGTTCTGTTAATGAAGAACAGGTGAAAGATCTTGAATTGTTTCAAATATAGAACTCAGTGAGGGGGAGGGAATACCAAATTTGTACATAAACATGAAAGTTGGTGTGTAATGAACCTCCCTTAGGCATATGAGGAATAATGAGTTTAATAATTATACTATTATTGCAGTAATCAGCAGCAGATGGGTTTTTCTCTGTGTTGGGTTGGAGCAGTTACAGTAAATTATTCACTGATCCATAATAAAGGTTTTCAGTGAATCAGTCATGAGCTCCAAAGCCTGAGATTGCTGATTATGAAATTCCGGTGTTTCTTTGCTGGCACCACTGTGCCTTCTTAATGAAACGCCTTAAAGTCACCAAAGTCCCTGGAACTGGCATGTTGGGTCACAGAAAAAGGCAGGGGGAGTTGGAGTTGGGGTGGAATAATTGATGTTGGATCTGGCTGCGTTTGCCTTGTATACTGTGAGGCTCCAAGCTTCCACCAGCTGCTGCTGCTGGGTTTATTATATCGCTAAGTAGTAGTTCTGTAGTTCCATTATCACTTGAAATATATTAAAAGAAAACAGACCCAGTGTTGTTTGTGTATTTAATGGTGAGGAGAAATATTGATCATGGGGCACCTAAATTAACTTACGTTGTGTGTATTCCTGGAGGAGGTGTTTTGTTCTTGGTTACCTGATTGTACTTATGTTTGTTTGGACAGGTACTTTTAAACTAGTAATAGAATTTTCAGAAGAATATCCAAATAAGCCTCCAACTGTTAGGTTTTTATCAAAAATGTTCCATCCAAATGGTGAGTAAAACATTTTTATTTAGCCGTAATACCCATAAATATTACTGTGTGGTCATGTATTCTTCAAAGCTCCAGAATGCCTAACAGCTCTCCATCTCTCTTCATTGCTGTCTCCTAAGGAGATGTCTGGGACAGAAACTGCTTGATGAAAAATTAAGAATTATGATGCTATAAGGAGCAGCTCTCTGTCTCTTTTTAATCAATACACAGCCTCGGTAGCAAAGCCTGCGAGCATTTGCAGCAGCTGCACTTAGCTTGGCCTAGAGAGGTGATTCTGGCTGCAGATTCCTTCCCCCTTCTATTTCACAGCAATTGGGTGTGTGTGGCCACATCCTGCGTTTGAGTGGGGAACTGACTGAGCCAAATGTTATTTATTTGTCAGGCGAGATTTCAGCCAAGTCTATGCCCTCGTTTGGTTCACTGTACCAACCAAGACTAGCTCAGGGCAGAAGGTGAGAACGCACAGTCATAGGGAAGCGCAGTTGATCCAAACCCTGTAACAAGGGCAGCGTTATGAGGACAGTGCCATGGTTCCTGCTCCAGCACTTTCTTGCATGCAGAAAACACAAACCGTGCCTTTTGCTTTTCCCCACGACTCTGTAGCAAAGATGAATATAAACTGGAGGGCTGAAGCGTAAGCCCATTGCTGCATTTCTTGTAGCTTGAGCCCTCTTTGAACAGGGGTAACCTTGGCTTCTGTTTGGTGACTTTCTCAGCAGTGCTGTTTAACCATTCATCTGTCACAGAAAACGCGTGCCAGTGTGCCTCTGACAAGGTGTTTGTGATTTGTTGGGGTATAGGAGTTTGAGTGACGAATCTGATTCATACAGGCTCTTGTATTAAAATGACAAGGCACAATAGTTTTAAACTAAAGGAGGGGAGATTCAGGGTAGACATGAGGAAGAAATTGTGTACACTAAGGGTGGTGAAACACTGGCCCAGGTTGCCCAGAGAGGTGGTGGATGCCCCATCCCTGGAGACATCCCAGGCCAGGCTGGACGGGGCTCTGAGCAACCTGAGCTGGTGAAGATGTCCCTGCTCATGACAGGGGTGGTACTTGGGGAGCTGGGAACGTCCTTTCCAACCCAAACTATTCTATGCTTCTGTGATTGTACTGAGAGGTATCCAGACAGCAGTAGGGTTTCAGGCACACTTTCCAGTATTTTCTATTACCTGCCTTAGCGTCTCTCATAATTAGTGTAGAGTATGTGAGAACAAGGCACGAACTCCCTCTGTTCAGTGTGTGAGTCCCTTCAGACTCCATGATCTGTGGCTGGTGCCGTGGATTCCATTCCTGCAGTAAATGTCTTGCTGGGAGGTCACACCAGAGGAGCAAGAAACCAAGTCTACCAGTTCTGTGCTAATGCCACAATCTTCAGACTTTCCTTCTTTTCCTCTGGAGCGTTCTGTTACTTCCTTCAAAATACAAGTCAGACTACAGGAGATTGTGAGACATAACTGCTGTCCTCTTTCCTAAAATGTTAATTTAAGCACAGACTGGATCAGAACAGTGACTCTGCCTTGAACAGCATGTAATGAACCAACTATAAAATAAATCTGAGTTTCTAAATGATAATCTGTGTTGTATTTACAGTTTATGCGGATGGTAGCATATGTTTAGATATTCTTCAGAATCGTTGGAGTCCAACATACGATGTTTCATCTATTTTAACTTCAATTCAGGTAAGTTTGCATCTATTTTGGCAAATAATTATGTTGTCATTATCTCTATTCCAGAATACACAGCTCAGTGATGTGGCTAGCAGGTATCTGGATCAAGGGGACTTCAAATACTTGTGAGCTAAGCAGTAGCTTTTTACATCAAATAAAGGTCATGGTGCTGACCTATGTAATGACTAATTTTGAGCTACAAAACTGCTATTTTATTTTTTTACGGGAAGACAGTTATGGATTTTGAGTCCTTTTTAACTGTTTTTGTAAAGGTAGGACATCAGATGTAGAAATTTGCCTGGTGTTTGAAACGCTGTAAGCTTTAGCATGAAGCCTTGCCCTAGGAAGTCCTCAAGGAGACAATCCTGCTGAAACTTGCTTTACTTGGAATAAGTAAAAGTGGCCTGGCACGGCAAAAATGCACATTTTTCTTTTCTCCTGCATGGTTGTTTTTCTGCAGTGAAGTTTTATAGGAGGTATCTTAAACCCCTCTTTAGTCCTGAATGACGATAGTACTGTAAATGCTAAATAATCAATTAGCATCGTACTGCTAACTGGCAAAAATGACCATGTATCTGTTAGGTTTGTGAACCTAGAAGTGCACGCAGTGCTAATGCTTATGCAATGTATAATTTGAGGTTCAGCAATGTAATTATGGGTATCTAACCATGAGTTTAACTGGTTTTTTTTCAACTGGGCTCTTGTGAGTCATGTCTGCCTCCTGAAACACATGTAATTTGAAAGCTGTAAGTTGATTTTTCCCTGATTTAAAATGTGTTGGTTTGTCTCACATTTTGTTTTCCCCTGTCTACAGTCTCTACTTGATGAACCTAATCCAAACAGTCCAGCAAACAGTCAGGCGGCACAACTCTACCAGGAGAACAAACGTGAATATGAGAAAAGAGTTTCAGCTATTGTCGAACAAAGTTGGAATGATTCGTAACAGCTGCTCTGTTACTCTCCCTCCTCATAATCATTATGTACGATTTAATTTTCAGTATAAAGGCTACCAGAAATTTCAAGTGCCACAGTTCTAAGAATTTGCATAAAAACTCATTTGCAACCAAAATTAAGCCCTCCAGTTTAGGAAACTTAAAAGCTTGTGTATCCTGATTAACGTACTTTTTATTGCATGGTATGAACTAAGTTATTGCTACATAAATTTGTAATATATCCTGTTTGTATTTTTTTTCCAAGTGTATAATGTTGGTGTGGAGTTTTCATGACAGAATATACACATTTTGTAAATCTGTACTTTTTCAAATATTGAATGCCTTATTTTTGAATTCTTTAGATTTTTAAATTGGAAAAAAGCACTTAACAAAGTTTTTATATATAAATATTTCATGTAAAACTGTTAAATACATAACCTTAGTGCAAGACATTCTGCTTTCGCTCTGTATCTCTTTCAAAGGGCTCATTTTTAGTCGGTTTTGCCTTTTGCTACACACTAGTTACACCATGCACTTTACCAACAGGAAAGTTAATCCAAGATGTCACTGTCTTCACTGGATGTCTCTGCTTCTGCACCAGCACTTGATTCTGTGTCCTCAGTTGTATGAGGAACAGCAATGTTGGCAGCTGCTGACTTACAAATGGGGAAGCAGCTGTAACTGTTTTGTTGGAAGTCCTACTTTAAACCAATGGCAGAGTTGCAAACAGGACCTGGATGACCAGGCTTGATGATTATGTATTCTAATAACTTTTATTTTTCAGGGAGATTGTATTTTACCAAGTTGTAAAATGTTGTCATCTAAATCTATCCTATATTCCCACACTGATACTATAATATAGTTTTTAATATCTTGTTATCTAATATCTAATTATTATCAAATAATTAAAGAGGTGTCCGATTAGTTTCCCTTGAAGTAGGGAAAAAGTTAATCACCAACAGAAGGAAACGTGTCTGCAGATTTAGTGGCGTTATTCCTCGGAACTTGGCTGTGTACCACAGGGTCAGGTCTTGTGTCTCTATCACAGAGGTTCCACATACTCTTAAATTGCCAGTTTTAAAGAAGTTTGGGGTTGTTTTGGGAAATGCTGGTGTGGTAACTTCTTACTGTATTCTGTAAGCCAGGCTGGCTGACCACAGGAAGGAATTAGACCGTTTTTAAATGGTTTTTTCCCTCCCAGCAGCAAAATTGTAGTCCTGCTGTCAAAATTCCAACCAGCATTATGTGTGTACTAAGACCCCCCCAATCCCAGACCAGAAAAATACAGCTCAGTGTGGCCTGACAAGCCATGGAGGTTTATTTCGGCTAGAAAAGAACACATTGTTTATTTGCAATAGTGATTACTAAAAGTCTCCGTTGATGTAGTGAAACAGGAGTATCAATTTACACCTCATACCTGCTCATAAAGTTGGTTTTGACTTATAGGAGCAGCGCTACAGCAATTGGAAATAAAGTCAAACCATTCTGTGTTAGTAGCTGGTGGTGCAAAACTATTCTACCTTAGATAAGAACTGTTAGAAAACTGTAACTGGTGTAGAAAGGCTCAGAAACATCAGTGCTACGTAATACTAAACTGCAATCTTGCTAAGTCAGTTTGCTTTCCTTGAGTCAGTGGATTCGTGTTTAAAAATTCTTCAGTCTTGTCTAATTAATAAGAGAAACCCAAAGGATCCAATTTGCCTTTTGAATACTGTGCGATTACAGTAACACGAGGAAAGTGGTGTTACATGGCATAAAGCAGCATCAGTGCAGAGATTTTTGTTCACAAATATAGTATGAAAAAGCTTCCTAAGAGTTAGTGTGAACTTGGAAGATTTCGGTTTTTAATTTTGCCTCCTGTTTCACTATTTTTGTTCCTTTGACACGTGTGAGATTTGCCGTTCATTACAGTCCACATTCATTTAATTATTCCCGAACAGCCAATTTAGCCTAGTTATAGATTGGTGAAGCTCAGAAGATGTTTTTAGTGTATCTGGGAGGGAGGCAGTGTATGTCTGAGAAACGGAATTGGAGCTGAAGGAGTTTTAATTAGCGATCAGCACTGCTAACGCAGAGGGCCCGGGCAGGGGCCCACAATTATGGGCACGCACATGTTTGAAGGCATCAAGTGGTGTTCTCTGTTGTAGGCAGGGTTTGGAGCCTGCAGCGAGTAAAGCCTGGGTGGAAAACGTTCTGCTGTCCCACAAAGTTATATATTCCTGGTGTGTTGTGGAGTTGGAAGTTCCCTTGTTTGCCCAGATCTCACATGTTAACACTGTTATGGCTGTAGGATCTGGATGAGACCAGCCCGACGGTGAGAATTCAGGTTTTTGATGCTGGGAAAGAGAAACCAGTGTTTCTTGAGGTGGGAGTCCCGAGTGTGCAGGAGAGCACACACCGTCCCCCTAGAGCTGCTGGGGAAAAGGACTCGGCAACTCCCGTGAGCCCTCCTGAAGTACACATTGAAAATGGAGTATAGATTAAAATCAGTTAAAACTTGATAGAGAAACAGTTCAATTGCCAGGCAAAATGAGCCTGTTGATTATGGTGTAAGCACGTAATGACTGCCAAGCCCACCTCCCGCAACAGGCGGTGGCTTCACTCTTTTCCCTGTTGGCTCCCTGGTGTCACCAGCCTGGACTTGGGTTCCTCCTACAGCTGGTGGCAAAACATCACCAGCTGGTTTGTTTGTACTGATGTTTAGGCTGGTGGGATTTCCTCCTTCCTTTGCTTTCCCTGCTCCCCATGTAGAACGATTTTGGCTGTAACAGACCCTCGAGATCATCGAGTCCAATCATAACTCTGGCACTAAACTGTGTCCCCAAGAACCTCATCCCCACATCTTTTGAACCTCTGCTGGGATGGTGACTCCACCACATCCCTGGGCAGCCTGTTCCAGGGCTTTATAACCTTTTCTGGGAAGAAATTTTTCCTAATATCCAATCTGAACCTCCCCTGGTGCAACTTGAGGCCATTTCTTTTTGTCCTCTCACTTGCGGTAGGGACCGGCCCTGCCCCGGCTGGGAGCGCCCTGGAGCAGCCCTGCCTTGCAGGAGCGCTCCTCGGGGATCCGCCGGCGTGTCTACACATTAACCCTTCCGCTGCGGATTTAAACCGCAGCGCAGGTACGTACTGCCAGGCACCCCGAGCCGTCTGCAGCCCGCGGGGCTCCCCGGCGACGCGCCCTTCCCCGGGCAGCCGCGCTGCCAGCCCGGCTCTACCCCGCTTCTTCCCGGCGCCCACCGACCCGCCCGGCCCGGAGCCCGGCTCCGCAAGGCCTCCGCCCGCCCCGCCGCCCTGCCCGGGAGGAGCGGGCGGGGCCGCGCAGGCGCGCCCGGGCTGGAGGAGCTGCGGACCGGGTCGGGGCCTCCGCGCTGCCCCGGGGCCGGTGCTGCGGAGGGCGGGGTGGCCGCGGGTCTGGGCGGCCCTTCGTGCTTCACCCGCGGGCCCGGGCCGGCAGCGGTGGGACGTGTTAAACGGGGCGGAGCGGAGGGGCGGCTGGGGGAGCCCCGAAGCCTCAGGAGGGCCCCGGGGAGGTGGTGTCGGGCGAGCTGCCATAACCGTGCTCGGTGACAGCTCGGTGCCTTCGGGTCTCGGGGAAACCTCGTACGAAGCCTTTGCTTAGAGGTGGGTTGGAGCCACCACGGGCTGGGCTTCATGGAATCGTAGAACCATTTTGGTTGGAAGAGACTCTCAAGATCATCGAGTCCAACCATAACCTAGCTCTGGCACTGAACCATGTCCCTGAGAACCTGGTCTATACACCTTTTAGACCCTTCCAGCGCTCCTGTTGGTCTGTCACCCAGATGTCAGGAATTTGGTGTAATTCAGCCCTCCTTCGGGAGAGAGAGAATCCCCCGAATACGCATGCTGTTAGTGGGTGTCTGAAGAGTTTCTGTTGCCAAAGCACCGGGTGAGGACTGTGGATAAAGGGCAGCATGAACACAGCTACTGCGCTTGCCTCTTCATGCTGCAAAGAGCAGGAGTCCAGTGGAATTAAAGGACAAAAAAATTCAAGTATACCGATTCACAAGAGCACAGCGTAGTCATGATAAACTTTGTGGCATGGTTAATTTCTTAATAGTGTGCTGGGTTGCTTGATTTTTAAAGCAATTAATTAGGCAATGTCGTTCACAAAGCTTGCTGGGACAGTGGGATTAATTAAGGACGTGCTGATGGTTACACAGATTTTGGTTTTATAGCTTCTCCCAGGGCTTTGGTTCATCAATATTACACAGTTCATAATCACTTATTTTCTGTGGGATCCCATGTAAAGATCTAAAATCACTCTGAAGACATTTTAAAATTATTCTTCCCAGCCCTTTTGTGCTATATGTGCACGTCACTCACCTGATTTTACAGGAGAGGTGGAGGCGTCCAGACCTGCAGCACTTTTGGGCAGGTCAAGAGGAAGGACCAGGGGCAGGTCTGAGTAGTTCGTGGTGATTCCTCAGAGTTTCAAGTACGAGAACACCTTCGCCTTCAGGTTTATCCTGCTAACGTTATTCATGAGAAGCTTCAAACACAGCACTGCTGGTGCTGCTCTCTTCAGATCTTGGTTCCCTGAAGATGTCTCATCCAAATATGGTCCCAAGCCAAAACTGTGGGACTCAGATCTTCACAAATGTGATTAACTTCACTAGTGTGAGTCGTCCCATTGGGATTCTTCGCTGTAGCACAGATAAATGTGTGTAATTGCAGAATCGAGGCCTTAGGCTGTGAGAAGTGAAGAAATCACAGCTTGCGGTGGTATATCCATTGTATCTTTGTGGGAGGTTTTGTATTAATAGTCAATTAATTAAATGTGTCAAACAAATAAAGCTTTAAATATTTAGAGATTAGGAGGTCCCTAATAAAAAATTTACAGGAAGAAAAAAAGGAAGATTCCCTGATCACTACAGCGGCATTCAGTTATTCAAAATAAAATAGGCAGGGTAATATAGACAGATAGCAAAGTACTTCGTGTTTAGCCTGTCAGAAGTCCATGAGAATAGCTGTTGATGTAGGTCACAATGCTGAGGAGAGGAACAGCCTCGTCATCTGCCCAGACTCCCCTGCCTTCTATTTTATTTGAGCACTTTACTGTTTGCAGAAGCTGTCCCAGGCAAATGCTATGACTTATTTGTTTAAAGATGTTTTTTTGGAAGAGGAAAGATGTAATGAACAGCCAATCTGCTGTTGCATGTGAGTTGACGAGGCACCGTTCTCCACCTCCGCTCCTTTCGATGGATGAAAGACCGAGAGGCTGGTTGGGCTGTGAGTGGGAAACCAGTGACCAGAGGCTCCAGATGGGTTTGTTTGTGAGCAGCTCCAGCACTCTGGTTGATGTTATTTAAGTTACTAGATAAAAGAATTATCTGGCCTTCCCTCCCTGCTTTCGTCAATTTTTCTAACAAAGAAGTTCAACAGAATACAAAATGCATCTGTCGGCTGCAGCATTGGGGTGTTCTTACAGATCCATTGTGGGGCACCTGTTGTCATTAGAAGGTGTGAACTCAGACCTTGCGCTAGTCGCTGATGTAAACCCTTGCGTGGATCCGGCCCTTGGGCCATACAAACACCATATAGCCAGTGGTGAGTGATTTAGGAGGCATTGTTTCTATTTCACGAAAGGTTTTGGGGTGAAATCAGTCCAAAACTAGGAGAACAAAGAAGAATTCTGCATTGTTGTACATGCGTGGACAGTTTTGTTGAACATGAAATCTGGAAATCTCTTCGTATTGAAAGAATGGTGTAAGAGGTAACGGAAAAAGGAGCTAAATCTAAAAAAAAAATAAAAAAGGAACTAAGAGAATGCATTGAAACCCCTTGTGCTGTTCTGCTGTTGCTGTGCATTCCAAGGATAGAAGGTGTCATTTTGGAAAACAATATACCTTGGATCATGTGTGTGTGTGTGCATAGGAGACTGGAGGGCTTTTTGAATTGGTTATTATAGAAACATTAAATAATTAGGTAGTAACATTGAAAATAAATGGGGTTTAGAGTTTGGGGCTTTTTTTTGTGCTTAGCATTGTTATTGCACCTTGAGTTTGTCTCATACCGCAGCTGCCATGAGCAGAGAACAAAAAATGCGCAGAACTTTTTAGACTCTGATAATGACTGTAATTAGCATCACAGGCTGTGGAAATTGCAATATTCCCTAAAGGTTTCTTGTCATTCTCCCATGTTTCTGCACTGAAAACAAAGATTTTTAAGACAGAGTATCTTCTGTATTTGGTACTGTCCCACTAATGGTAATGTTCCAGCCCCCGTGACTGGGTGAATCCATTCTTAATGCTTGTGTCAGAGTCGCATTTCTGAGCTGGTCTGTGTGAAAGCTGGATCCTGCCAAAAAGTAACCGTGCTACTCTTAAACAGTGTCTGTTGTTCAGCATCCAAAATGAAGCCTTTTTCTTTATGATGTGGTCAAAGCACGCAGCGTGGGATTTTCTGAGCTAGTGAAAACGTTAGTAAGAGAAAGTGCGTTTTGAAAATCCCGGTATGTGAATGTTTTAATGAGGAAATCAGCGATGCCATAAAATATATTTATTTTTGCCTTTAAAAATGTGCCAGGGCCGGGTCGCACTATGGTATAAAGGCAGTACTATGGTATGATGGTGTCGACTGATTTATTAGAGACCTTGGTGCAGAGGCCATTCACAGCGAAGGCGGGGTGACTCCTCCTGCCCAAGCCTCCACCTGTAGCGCGGGGTCATCAGCCCTCAACCCTCAGAACTGAAAAGATCCTGTGTTCCTTTCCTTGTTTTTCATTTCAGGTCACTAACTGCCGTGTCTGATTCATTTCGAAGCTGAATAATTTTTGACAGCTGCCAATTTGGCACACATACCACGGGCTGGGCTGGGGAGCTGCGGAGCTGGGAAAGGACGGCAGCCCGGGCAGCGGCTCCACCTGCACGGCAGCACCTCCGCACCCCATGGGGACCAAATTCCTATTTACTGGGGAATAGGTTGGTCAAAGTGAGGGCATCCCAAGCACCTGAGACCCACGTTTGATTTTATCCTAAATAAACCCTTGCTTACAAATCAGTGGAGGTGTCCATGCTGTTTTCGAAGCTACGAGTTGAACTTTGAACTGCTTGATTTCCATATCATATTATCAGTAACACTGTTGCTTATCATCACAACTCATTCATTATTTGTGTCTCTGTTCATTTTCAAGTTTATTTGGGTGTGAAGAGAAGATTATGGGTTCAGGGTTTTGCCCAGAATTCTGCCACATAAATACAATGTCCAGTAAATGTAAATATTGTTATTTTTACTACTTCATGTTATTGCTATTGTGATGGAAATTGAAGGATTTAGTTCTGAAATACGGTACTTCAAACAGACTGAGAGGCAACTTGTCTTCAGTGCCTGACCCAAACCGGGAAGAAGGCAGAAATGCCATCTCTTTTGAATTAATTATGAACCACACAGCTCTTGCTATTATCTGTTTACACATTGTTGGCCTTGTGATGTGCTGGTGAGAGATTTCCTTTCACTGTCTGGTCCAAATGTACGTTAAGTCCAATTTCATTAAAAAGACGGCTTGCTGTCCTTGTTGAAAGGGTCATTGTGTCAGTTATTACAGTGTTTTCTTTGTGCTCGCTTTCCCTAAATTCCAGTAACTATTTTGTAGAACAGTTTGCAAGTGAACTTTTGATGCCCGTCAAAGCTGCTTCATTGACTTTATTGGCTCAAGAGCCTGAAGCTCTTTATCCACAGACATATTTTAAAAGGACATTAAAAAGTTTCAGCCAAAGCTTATAGAATTTGGTACTTACGGTTAAGTATCATAGACCCAATGCTGTTCCCATGGAGACCTAAAAGAATTTTTCCATTGAATTGGGAGCAAAACATACCCTCTATTAAGTGGGGAAACGAGCAGACTGGAGAACTCAGTTTGTTGTTCCCAGTTCTGTTTGCATGCTTGCTCTTCTGTATACAGAAATAAAGAAGGAGGAATTCTGGCTATTTGTGTTGCGATCCATCTTTTTTGAGTTTGCTGTGTTTGCAGATAAGGCAGGGAGTGTGGTTACGGTGCGATAACCCACGAGGCAAAGGTGGAGCCCTCCTGGTTTCACTCATTGCTGGTGTTTTTTCCTGGAAACTGGGATGTGACCCTCACATCTCCTGCCGGAGAGAGCTCTGGGTGGCTCATCACTGTGATCCAGTGGCTCCTCAGGGCACTCTCTAATGTCAATTTGTTAGAACACTCTAAATCGTAGCAGTGAAAGTCCAACAGTTCTCTAGTATCCTCACGCTTAGAAAGAGTTGTTCCATTCTGGAAGTTTGGGATGTTGCTCAAGGGGTGTTGGAAAGCCCCTGGTGGCCCCAGCTCCAGCCACGGCTACAAGCGGGGGCCGGATCCTGCAGCTCTTGTGTACGAAGATTCTTAGTAATTTACAGAAAAAAAAAAATAAACAAAACCAAAGAGAGGCCTCAAATTGCACGGTGTGGTGCTGAAAATTGTTTTTGGTTGAAGCTGTGTCATGAAATCCTTGGCTACTGAAGTCAGCAGATTTATGACTGATTTAAATTGAGTGAGGATTTTGTCTGTAATGAAGTCCTTTCATTTTGGCTCACTGAGATTTCTCTTGTTCTTTGTTAGTGCCTTATGACACATTCACTCCATCCTTGCCTTAAACAAAGAGAAATTATACTATCATGGTCTTCCTTTAAATATTTTCTGTTTGAGGACTTACTGAAAAGACTCCAGAGGCAAATTCTTGGTTTAGAAGTTGCTATTTATGTCTAGACACATCTGAATGTCATTATACTTTGAATGTTCTGGATTGCTTGCCATTTTCTTTGTAAAGATGTATGAGTCTAGAGAGAGGGTGCATTATTTTAAATTAACTTGAAATAAGCTTTAACCAACCCAGGGTTGTACTTGTTACAACTGGCTCCCTTGATAAAAATACATAACAAACAACAGCAGAAGTAGAATTCTTATTTATTGGTGTTTTAAAGTAGCATGGAAACAAGTTCTCCATCTATGACATTGGATTCTGTTGCCATATTAGTATTTGAATTGTTATGGTGTCTCAGCTGTGTGGTCGTGGCCAGGGGCCTACATTCCATTGGCTTGACACAAACAAAACCAGCGCGTTGTCTTTATTCTAAGGGGCTTTCAGCACAAGCATAAGGCAGGTGATGACAGGGAACATGGTCAGGCACAGAAGGAAAGAAAATACCAAAATGATAATTACTGCTAAGAAAGCTAGCAGTCTCACTATTGCTTATGAACTATCTAACATTGTAATAAATAAATAAGTTGGGCAATTTGTACATTTAATACAAAAATATAATTACGGAGTTATGCACACCTCTAGCAAGAACCCAAATTGTACTCAGTTTCTGCATTTCAGCTCCAAACCCGTGTTACACAGTACGCTATGCACAGGCCAGGTGATCTCCACCTTGATTTTCCTGCAGTTCTGTATTTCTAAAAGGATTCTTCCAAGTATTCTGAAGTACTGCAAGTTAAATTGCCGCTTGTTTTTCTTCTTTCCCAGAAACTATATTTGCTTACCAAGCAGGTAAGAGTTATGGAGGGTCAACCCGAAGAGCAGCCGAGCTCCCCCATGAGCTCTTGAGCTCTGCTGATGCACATCCACCCCAAGAAGGATGGACCTGCAACTCTCACCCTACTGTTCTGTGGGTATTAATGTCACCACATTCTCCTATGCGTTACATTAACAAATACGGAATTTTCCAGTATTTTTATTTTATGAGAAAAAGATCCTCTGGATCAGTCATGAGACTTCTTGTTTGTGAATTCGGTACGGGCAGGGCAGGACTCCCGGCAATGTAAGCTGGTGAAACACTGGGCACGTTCAGGTCCAAATCTTCTAATTTGCCCTGGATCGCAAGGGTGGGACTGCAGGGATGTTGAGTGTGGGGTGTACACCAGCTCAATGTGGCCTCACTATGAGCGCTCACCTTGAATGGAAACTTCAGGCAACATCTTCAGGGACATTTCATCTCTAAACCTGGCAAAATAGAGGTTAGGTGTATGCAGGAGAAGGGCGGCACTCGTTGGTTTTACATCACTTTAAAGAATACAAAACATCATTAAATCTCCATATATCAGTTTATCTAACTTAATTGTCTTACTGCTGGCTGCATGCTCGTTTACATTCTTTTTTAAAGGATGAAAAAAATACTTCAAATGAATGATCAAAAGAATATTTTCCTCTTTTCACTGCCAGAGTACGGAGTCTATGAAACATTTATTCAGGAAATGAAATATTAGGGCCTGACAGATATCTCGAGTGTCACCGAGTAAGCAGGTTATCTGGAGATTTTCTAGTGCAAACAATCCAGTGCTTTGATGAATACATGAGTAAGACCATTATACTAGTTTGCAACCCAGATTAGATTGATGTTGAAGTTACAGTCATTTCAGCAATTATAATATAGTCTGAAATTAGTGGTCTATTACAATGAGAAACATCTTTCTTCATTGGTGTGTTTCTTATGCAAAGAATAACAGAGTGTTTTGGTTTACAGTGTAAATAACAATATTTTTGTTGAGCAGGGAGCTGGATGTAATGGAAAGAGGTTGGTACCCTGTAGCTTGGGTGGTAGGGAATTTTGCAAGAGTATCAGTGAAATGTTGCAGCCCTGCATGGTCATAGCTTTATGTTTGGCATTGGTTTTGCATATGACATTTCTCTGGGATTTTCACACTTCATTTTTGCTCAATGTTGTCATTAAAACCATGCAGACCCTCTGTTACCTTAAGTGGTTTGGAGCTCTGAGACCTTAAATTGTAATTATGTTGCTTGAAATGTCAGGTTCTTCCACAGCGTATCACTTGTGGTGATGGGAACCTAAGCAGCTTAGGTGGTAGAAACCTAAGTAGCTTAATAGCTTCACGATGGCACATCAGGGATGGGGAATCTCCCTGCCCAGAGCATCCGCCGGGGAGATGTGAGTCAGGGTGACAGCTCCAGCAAAGAGGCAGGCGGCGAAGTGAGGGAGCGCGAGATGCTCCCGGGAGGTGAGCTGATGATTTGCTATTTATAGATGTAGGAAGAGGCTCTGAGACAGGAGCTGCGGGCAGGGCCGCTCCTCGCTTCTCTGTGAAAACGATTCCTCTTCAGAGCTGCCAGCGAAACACAATTCGTCGCTGGCAGAGCCTGAGAGTGCCCTGATTGTATGAACACGTGGACATGCCACAGAAGCAGCTTTTGCTGAGAGCCTGAAATGCAGCACATTTTAGCAATACAGACACTGCTGAGTTTTATCTTTCTGTTCCTTGGTGACTGCAGGGATTTTTTTACAGTGAAGGACTGAAATGATGCCCTGTATCCTTTACGGCAAGAACAGTTTCCTCTCATTCTTTTAGGGCATAATTCAGGAATTAATTTGGTCCAGTTTATTTACTGGAAGATTCTCTCTCTTGTCAACCATCTTTGAAAACTAGTTATAGGTCTTACATATGGTAACCTTCTCTTCATAAGAGACATTAATGATTACAGAATCTGGTTGCATCTATCTCATCACCATCGGCTTGAATTAAAAACAAAGAGGTGGTGTTTGTTTCAATTATTTGGCAAAAGGGTGTCATGTTTTAGCTATCTCCTAAAACAAAAGGGGGACTCCAGAGCTCGGAGTGCTGGTTAGAAATCTCACAATCATTCCTCGAAGACCTTTGTGCGATGAAGCCACAGGCTGTTGCTGAAAGATGTATGATAAACCTGCCCACTGCCTCTGGATGGAAACCATAATACAGGGCTCAACAGTGACATTAACAGTTGAAAATGTCCCATATGTACATCCCAGAAGCTGTCTGTGGTGGTCAGTGGTGGGACGATGCTGCTGGGAAGCTGGTGGCTCTTCCAGGGGCTCATCCCCTGCAGTTTGGCTGCAGCTGAGCCAAATTAGAGGACGGTGCCATTGCCTCTGCTTCCCGCTGTTAGTGCCATTTTGGTTGGGATCAACACCTTCCAGGACTGTTCCTGTCCTAGACAGGGCTTAAGGGTTAGTTCAGGCCATTTTCAATAGGGGATTTGGACGTGCTGCTCCGCTCTGCAGAGGGGAAGGCTTTAAAATAAAGAGTGATGGCCCAAGTGCCAGGGAAGGATCCAGCATGTTCAGTTCAGCTGGGGAGATGGACCCTTTAGAAGAATCTACAAACCAACAGACATTATAATCCTACAAGTAGGCTGTGAGTTTTGTCATAAACCATTTTCTCAATAAGATATTTTCTGCCTTATGCTACAAGAAAAAAACCCATTTCTCTCCCTAAGTGACTGAACATAGCTCTGCTACTGCTCTGGCTTAGACCCTTGTGTCCATCCAAGTCAAGGATCAATGTCACGCTTGTTTCATTGATGCTGAATTGAGTGCTCAGGGTTCAGCTCTGCTTTTAAATCCCGATGAGCTCAATGAGCGCGGAAGGAGCTCATCACCTCGGCAGATCAGGCAGACACTGAAGCCAGCGAAGCCTCGCTCAAGCCCACGTCACACACTTGAAAAGGTCAGTCACATATTTACAAAAGCCTGACAGAATTGAATTGCACCCTGATTGAGATTACACTGGAAGCAAGACATGTGATTGTGCTGGTGTTTACATTATTCCCCAAGAAGGTAAAATTCAGGCGTTTCTTTTTGCACGGCACAGAGCTGGCAGCCTGATTTGTATTCAACTGCTGCATATTGAGGCCGGTCATAGGTCTTGTAAATGGTAGATAGGAGGAATTGCTACAGCAGATAAATATTTCTTCTGGTTTAGGACAGATTTTAACCATAGCCCTTCGACTCCTGATAACCGAAGCAAGAGTTATGTGTCTCGCATTCTCTGCCATACACTCCTGGTTATTTATTTTGCGATGTGCAGGAAGGAAGGAGATGGGTGCAATCTCCATTCTTGTTACCAGGAATTGTGCACCTAATTCTCTGTGCATTGTACTGAAAATGAACTAGTGAGATGTGTTCTGCATCAGCAAAAAGGCTCTCTTATTCAGTTGGAATGAGAACATGCATGCTATAACTTCGGAGTAAAGAAAATTGCTGTAAATGATTTCTTTAAACAGAATCTGTTGGATTTTTCCTTAAATTTTTGCTGAGAGTGAAGATTCTGCAGGGTTTTTTTCCTCCTTTTTCCTACCGAATTGCTAACCTTTCAGTTGCATGCGTTTCTGCTGCTTCTAGCACTTTTCATTCTGATGTCAGTTTTTCATCTCTTCACCAGCTTATGGCTAAAACAGTCCTGGTAACAGGAATTTCACTTACTCTCCAGAATAAATTTTTCCATTTGTTCCCACTCTGTTCCCAGGGGAAAGGGCTTCCTCATGTCTCACCTTGATGGATCCATCCTCCCAGTTCCTCTACTTCGGGCAAATGTCGTCTCCATGGGTGTCAACATCAGGTGACAGCACCTTTCTGAGATGTATTAGGACTGAAATTTTCCTGGCTGGCTACTCAATTAATAAAAATGCATCGGCATATGCGTGCATAATTATGGTAATATGTATAATTCTGTGACGTATTCTGTCTGAAAACTTTGCAGAAGGCTTCACAGCGGTGCCATGAAGCACCGAGTACAGCACAGAGACTCAAAACAAGTGCCGGGAATGGAGCGGATTCTTCATTCTCTTACTCAACAAGTCACTAAAATAACCAGGAAAACACATTGAAATTGTGATCTCCTCACCCTCTGTTCTGTGTGTTAGCCACTCCTAGATCCTAGGGTTTTTTCTGCAGCAAAAGGTATAATACAAAATCACAACTCAGGGTTTTTTACTGAAGAAGAATAATTTGTATGCTGTCTGATTTTATAAAAGCCTTGACCTCCTGCTTCTTATGGTACCTTGAGCTTTGAAAATCATTTTTATCTCTGAATCTAAAGGATTCAGAATCTAATAGACATTAATTAGTGAAAAAAATCACTGAAATTAGAGAAAGAGTGGCTACTTCTCTGCTCCATCCAAGTAAGAGCTGGACACCATTCTGTACAATCTTGTTTCCTACCAGTGTCACATCCCATCAGAAGTCAAGGTGAAGCGTATAAAGCGAAGGTGAAACCGTTGCAGTTTTGTGAAGACAGGTGTTAGGGTACGGCATGAACACATTCACACCAACAGCCATATTCCAGAGAGAGCACCAACATATTGAGCACAAGATGAGGTGCTGGGGAATGGCAGAGGATTGCTCTGCAGCCAGAGATGGAGCTCCCTGTGCTGGCGTCTCGCTCGTCACAGATCAGCTCTAGCAGAAAACTGCCTCGCTACAACTGATGTCTAAATTTAAATCAATACAAGTAATATCAATTTTTCCTGGTTTGCTTGGGAACACATTTGACTAACCCATAATAAGCTACTTGATATGGAAATAAGCGTGTGCGCAGTCCTTGCTCCAGTCAGACTGTATTGGTTTATGGATTCGTGTGAAGTTCTGCAGCAATACAACTTTTTCTGCAGCAAAGCCCTTGGAGAATCATCAGCCTCCTGTGTCGTCAAGGTGTGGAAGTATAAAGTGAAGGTTTAGAACGATTCCACTGTGTCAAACTTCTGAATTCTGCCTGAATTCATGAAGCTGTTGTATTATTTAATGCCTCACCATATAAAGACTCAGATGTTTGTTTCAAACTTTATGTTCCCCGCTCCAGGCCTGAGCTTAAAGAGTTGTGAGAGGAGCAACCTAGTGTCATTTATTGTAATAATTTGCTGGAAGGAGGCGAAGATGCTGATCTGGGTGAAAAGCAGAGGAAATCTGGTCTCTGCAAGTGATTGCTGGTGCTGGAAAACCCCCAGCAGAAAGGAGTAAAGGCAAATGCGTGTTTAAGTGCTGTGAAGAGAAGACGCAGCTGGTGATGGGAGGAGTGGTTCAAACACGTTGTGGGCAGGAATCGTAAAACATCCTGTGACCAGGGAGCCCAGAAGACGTATGACAAAATTAAAGTAGAAGCTGAGTGGTGACGTGGATTCTGAAGGGCATGGAATTGCCTGGAGATATTTAACATATCATCTAAATCTGTGTGTACGCTCAGTCTGTGTGTGAGTAAATGCCTTGCGAGCCTTTTAGCCGTTCCTCTGAGAGCCCTGTGCACAGCACACTGGTTCAGGCATTATTCCTCAAGGGTTAAACTATAAAGTGAAGTACCCTCAAGTGTGGAGCTCAAGTGAGGATGGGTTTTGAGTATCCAACAGTCTTCTAGCAGCTGGAATGCAGAGTTTCATTCCTGAGCTGTAACACCAGAGCCCACACACAGAAGTCGTGGTTGGTGTCTGCAGAGACCCATTCAGCTCCTTGGTTTTATTTAGGTCGGAAACCCTCCAGTATGAATTGGAGGGGTTTCAAGGGTACTAACCTGCAAAAAAAAGAAAAGTGGTCTTTAAATACTAAATAGAAAAGGCACTTAGAGTGTCACCACTGCGAGGATTTTCCACTTGCTGGGAGCAGCATCTGAGCACTCACAGAGTGTAGAGGTGCTCGAGGAAAGAACCGTGATGTGATGGGCGGTTCTCGTGTTTCTTCCTGCACATAAGCATACACGAACAAAACACTGACGTCAGTTCAGACCTTCTAAATTCTGCCAAAATCCCTTTGCCTGCGGTTTTGCACTGGCCAGGCATTGCTGGTAATAGGTACAGGGACCAGAGCAGATACAAGAAGTAACTGTGTGAAGCCAGGAGGAAAACGTCCCAAGAGCAGATGCCTCTTTTACCTGTTTCCAGCTGATGAACATCATGTAACACTTTGCGAGGGTCAGCAGGGAGCTGTTGCAATGCACATCTCCTTGTGTGCTCAGCAAGAGCTTATCAGGAGATGCCCCATGAGTGAGGTGTCAGACAACACGTAGATCTTCTGTGGGACATCTTCGCGGGATGCAGGAACCAGGACATGGACCTGTCCCCATCCATCAGGAGCCTTCCCACAGCCTCAGAACTTGCCCTGTCTAGCATGACAAAGGCAGGTGACTGCAGCTCCACAATTTTCAGGTGGTTTTGTGATTGACTTCTTGCCTCCGCGTGATGAAGGACAAGCTGCCTTCTTCTTCTCCCTGGGATTAGTCCCAGACAGGGTTTTTTTTTGGTGCATATTATGAAGGCATTTTATCAGTAGCATTTGGACTCCCATGAAACAGCAAAGTGACCTTGAGTAAATGGGAAATCTCCTGCAGGCATGAATTAAACACCAAATCAACCTTTTCTTCCACATGCAGGGGCCAGGGAAGCAAAGCGCAGCTGTGATGATGCCCAATGTCGGGCCCGTGACACATCAATAAGAGACCAATACAGAGGTATCTGTAAAAGCTGGATTTTGTGTTATATTCAGCAAATGGTTTTCCTTTACCCTCTGGTGTCTACAGAGGGGATTTACACACCTGGGCTGGAGAATGGTGGTTGTGTGACCAGCGCATGCATGCACATGGACCAGTTTTCTTTATTTTTGGCCACCTTACGGGGCTTTTTGTCTTCGGTCTGGTGACTCTGGCCTGTAAAGGAAGTATATTTAGGGAGGTACCTGTATTGCTGCAGTCTTTTCATTATGTTTACTTTCACTTGTACAGGATATTTAACCACTACTGCTGGGATGATTCTACAGTTGCCGCTCATTACTAATTATTAAACATACAATACAAATACAGTACTATTTTCTTTGCAACCCTGGGGGTAAGTTCTAGAGTATTAGATTTAGTTTTTCAAAACCAGTGTAAAGCTAAACTTTCTGTGTTGCCCCCGGGTTTTTATACTGCAGACTTGATCAATCAAGCATGCAAAAATCTGGTGAAATAAACCCTAGAGACCAGGTTTGAAATGTGCCTTTCACCATCCAGAATTCTCTTCTGCTCAAAGTGGTTGCCCAAACTCAGCACACAAGGCTTAATAATAATTAATTACTCTAAGCCAGATAATGAAAAAAGTGGTATGGACAGACTCAGTGTAAGCATACCATTTAAAAGCATTAGATTTATTTTCTTGTGGTGCAAACCATCGGTAATCAAATTTCCATTACCCAGTGATCAGTGTGAACAGACAGGAAAAATACTGAGTCAACAGAATACGAATTAGAGGTCTGCAAGTATCCTGCTTTAAATATAGCAAAGTAAGAGAGATTTTTCCCAAGAGGCTTATAGCATCTATGTTTGTTTTGTGGGTTTTTTTTTTTTTTCTTTGTTTGGTTTTTGGTTTTGGTTGGTTGGTTGGTTGTTTTTCTCCTCTTGAGAAACACCTTCTGCTTCTGGATGTGTCAGGAGATACACGAGAGGAAAAGGATCTGTTCCCAGCCCGTAGCAAGTACATGGCAGGGACAAAAGCAGTGAAGCAAACCTTTCTTGAGTGTCTTCTGAAGAGAGGAGGAAAAGTGGTTTGCTTTGTAAATTAGTCTAGTCAGTCTTGCTCTGGAATTGCTGTAGAAATCATGGAGAAGCTTTAAAGCACAATGGGAATGTCTACCAGACGTTATTCTTCATGCTGGATTTATGGCACAATACTGTTTTTTCTGGTTTGGAGATACCGCTCAAATTTGTGTGGCTGTTGGTACTGGCTGACAGACACTATGAGAAAATCAAATGTATAAGAGACTTTTAAATTCCTTGGGAAACTGGGAGCAGCAGCAGCCATGCAAGCTGCTGAAGGGGAGGCAGGTTTAGGTTTGGTCCCAAAGACTGAGGAATCAGGAGAGAGGATTACTTCTTCTGACTGCATTACAATCTTCATGCCTTTCGCATCTGTGTAAGTTTTCTGGGTTTTACCTTGAAACTGCATGTCTTAGCTACATCACACACCAGTTGTGAGATTTAATTAATATTAATAAAGCCCATTATGTAAAATTAGCCATAGACAGGAGATCCTTTAAAAGGTGAAATCATAATAGTCATGATCAGTGTCTGTGTTGCTTGGAAACAGAGAGTTTGTTCTGGTCTGCTCCTCAATATTTGCCTTTCATTACAGTTATTTCCTCCCCTACTTGTAGGAAAAGAGTTTTAAAAGAGAGAATCTATTGACAGTGATGACCACAAAGAAGAATCTTTTTCTGAGCTTCATTTTTTCTGGCCTTGGGTCTCGAGTCTGGCAGGTGAAGACCACGAGGACATTCGTTAGCAAAGGTGCCTGGCAAGAGCCAGCAGCAGCAGCGGCAGGTGCAGAGCACGATGCTGGCTTGTTTGGGTTTGAAGTAACTTCCCGGAGATCCTCATTACTCATTTTTCCAGTCTACAGAACCTTTGGAACTGGTTCTAAACCATCCCAACCCATCCATTTCCCAGCATAGACTTTAGCCATTAACTGCAAACACAAGCTTCAGCTGTTTCAACAGCTGGATATACACCACTGGCTTTTAGGTACAACCTTCGAATAAAGCTATGACATAGTCTTGAAAAACCTGCAGCAAAAGTACACAAGCTTAAAAATAACCACACGAGTGGTGTATTCAGCTAATCAGGAGTTCCGATTGTCTCGGCATTTCTGCGCACAAATCAGTTGCGTTTAGTAGACTAAAGTAGGTAGTCACCACTGGAGCCTGATTACATATTTTAAAAGTGCTCCCTGTTTAGATTAAACTTGGTGCTGTTTATGGCTGATTTAGAGAAAATGGGAAAAATCAGAGATGGGGTCCAGACACATAGGCTGATCCTGATTTTGAGAGTGAAAAAATCAGGACTTAAACCCAGACCTAGATCCAAGTTTTATACTGAGACACCTGTCAGAGTGGACTGATTAAAAATCCTGCAAGGAAAGGCTCTGAGTTGTTCACATGGAGAAAACTCGTATTTGCTTAGAAATAACTGAATTAATCCTTTAAAACTCTTGAAGGCTTATGTCCTTGGTACTGGGTTCAGTTTAAACAAAGATAAACTGCTAAGCCACCAAGTGGTTTACTTATACACAGAAATATGCATCAGAAGATATTTCATCAGTTCCTATAGTTTGCAACCCAACATCCTTGCAGGTTAGCATGTGTATTCTGTTTCAGGCTTTTGATTAATTACATAGTACCAAAACCATACATATTTATAGCTTGCAGAATTAGATAAATTCTCCAGATGTGGCGTCCTTTTATTTAAGTCAAGATGAATGGAGATCAAAGCCTTTGATCTTTAGCCTGACTGAAACCTGCTGCTGACATAAGCCTCTAGAAAATGATGCAGCGAGAGGAACTGGCCGCTCTCAACCTTGGTACAGAAGCATCTCAAACAAAACCCATGGGAAGAAACTTTGTGCAGGATATATCTATACACACCATTGAAAGCAGAAGGCAGTTTTCAATGAACCTTTTACTCTTAAATAACTTATTTAAATAGATTGATTTTATGTTCCAGCTGAGAAATAATTTAGGACTTTTCAGTGCATGCATATCCTCTGTGATGCACAGAACTGGCAGAAAATGTCATCATGAGCTAGTTTATAGCCTCAATTAAGGCTATTTCCATTGCTCCAGCTGTGTAAAGCAGACTTATAGGTGAGTTCCTGGTATGGTGAAATCCCTGATGCATCCCAGAATCAGCACTGCTAGCTCAAAGATATCTTCTTCATGAGCCTTGGAAGAAATTACAAATGGCCAGGGAGAAGCAAATTCAGACTGAATTCCGGCAGCATCAACACTTGATACAAGTCTTAGCCAGTAAGGCAGATAGCCCTGCCTGGGAACTCTTATCTTGGTTTATCCCACAGGTGATTCTAGCAGGCACAGCTACAGAGCAATGCAAAATGCTGCCTGGCCACTGCTGCCCATCTCTGTGGCTTCATAAGCCCCACAGCACAGCCAGAAACCCACATGGCTCTTTGGGTGATATTACCAAGGCAGTTCTGACTCCCATGGACAAGGTTGGTTCAGGAGCTGTTTTCTGTAAATGAAACTGGTACTGCAAAACAAACAAAACTAAACCAATAACAACAACAACAACAAAAAAAATCCAAAAACTTTCAATTCAGACTTGCCAATGTCAGAAGTAAAAACAAAAATTAATTAAGGACATTACAGTGTAGCTGACCCACAGCAACCTTGAGAAAGGCTGAAAAACTTGGGAGAAAAGTCTTACTAATAATGAAGTGAAGTAACAAGGAGAATGGGCTGCTTGCCCATCAGATACAGTCAACTCTGAGTCTGCTGTGGAGTCAGGAAGGTCAGATGGTTGATGCCTTTTGTTGTGACAGAAGAATCTTCCAAAGATCAATGCAATGGTCAGAGGAGGTTCTTCGTGCTGGATTTACAGCATGATACTGTTTCCTCCATTTCTTCTGGTTTGGAAATAGTGCTCAGCTTTGGGTGGTTGTTGGTGCCAGGTGATGGACAATGCTGTGAGAGACTCCGGAGCCTTAAATGTTCCTTGGGACATCTTCAACCAGATCAGGTTGCTCAGAGCTTCATCCAACCTAACTTTGAATGTCCCCAGGGATCAGGCATCCACCACCTCTCTGGGCAACCTGGGCCAGTGTTTCACCACCCTCATTGTAAAAAAGTTCTTCCACTTACCATCAGTAAATACAAGGAAGGGTGTGAGGAATAGGATGTCTTCCCATTGCAGACTCACGAGGGAAGAGCAGTGTTAAGGTCTCATTTTTCCCATACAACTCAGCCTTGTAGGAATACTGACCCAAACACCTACAGTCAGGGAAGCCTCTCCAAAGATTTCTGCTGCTCCTCGCCTTTGCATCACGGTGGTCTCATCAGCAGCTGGTGGGTGCTGAGTCAGCACATTTTCCTGCCAGGACAACCTTGCCCCATCACCTCTCCCCGGCCTGTTCCTGCCACCTGGATGATCAGACTGTGTTGCAGGTGGCTGCTCATGCTCCATCCTCTCCACGGTGAACTTGCTGGGCACAGTCCTGCCAGCAGGGCTGCAGCAGCACAGTGAATCCTACGCTTTGCATTTAACAAACATTCCTGCGGAGCTCAGCACAATTGTCCCTGCTGAACCACCCTCAGGATCACCACCTTCGTGTTTAACCGTTCGTCTATCTGGGAGAAAGGAGGTAACAGAAAGAAATGAAGATATTGTGTCATATATGTGATAATATTTCATGCTTGTATGCAAATTTTCATCCCATTGTGGTCAGAAAGGAGCACATCACTGAGATGCTGCATCTTCTGCTGTGCAGTTAGTAGACAAGTAGTTTCTGGTCAAAATATGAACATTATTTTACAGTGAAAAAGACTATTTGCTGCTATTCTAGATGGAATAAAAGCTGCAAAGCTGGACACCCATCTACCTCTCTGAGAAGTTTCTTGGTACTGATAGTTTTATTCTGCTGGCTCATCAATGTTTCGTTTGTGATAAGCAACACCTACCCCTTCAAACCTTCCTTTATATTTCCCTTCAGGTTGTGCTACCACTCCATTGAATGCTGCCAGCTCAGGTAAGGGGACACAGCCATTGTTTCTCCTTATTTTTTGGAAGTCCACAGCTATCTAATGGAGTCCACCACCTATCAAATGGAGACCCCTGGCAGGATGGAATGGAAAATGAGTGGGACTGTGGAGAACGAACAAACATCTTATTTTTAAAAAAGGCTTGAGGCGACAGTGTGAGGGAAACAAAGATGGGCACAGTAGCAAAAATCAGAGGTAAGCAAAGAGAGATACGAGCAATACAGGCTTCTAAGTCAAAATATGGCCATCTGGACTTGTGCAGTGACTAATGGCCACTTGCACGAGATACAATGTGTGATCTGAGACCTCTGACCTGCCTGGGCTGCTCAGCTGAACTAAAGCCAAGTGCAAGATCGGTTCATTGTCTTCTGTAGAGTTCAGGTATTACTCCCAGTCAGCTGCTCAGCCAACAACATGCCTCTCAGTGGGGCAAATTTTGCCCTTCAGCCCTTATGTGATGTCCATGAAGCTGCTGTCATGCAACACATAATGGCTCTTCATGATTTTATCACCTTATGTATTCTTAGGGCATCACCCTCTGGCTCCACCCATCTGTTTTCAGACCTCCTGGGCTGCAGCTCTGGAGCACACAACTGCCTCGCCATTACCTTTATGTGCAATGAAAAACGCTTACAGTTTCCAAAAGCCCGAAATCCATATGGTTCAACATCTGATTTGTTTCAAGCCACTTAAGTCACAAGTTGCAAAACCCTCCCTTTCACATATGCTTAGGAGTTGGGGTGTGGATTTCTCCAGAAAAAATCTTCTGCCTGCCTTTGAAGGAAGTGGCTTTGCCTTTGATGTAGCCATTAGCGAGGAGGTGGCCTCATCTCACGATGTGTTTCCTTCCCAGATACCTTAACTGCTGGGCATTATTTCCAGTTCATATAGAAAACTAGAAGCAGAGTCATATAATACATTGCTAATCATGACCAGGCTGGTTTTAGTAAATCTGAAGCATGGTATAGGTACTGTCATATAGATTTTACTGCTAAGGAAAGCAAATCTTTTCACTGCAATAGGCTCCAGTGTCAGGTGAGAGCACTAATAGGCATTAATTTCCCATTAATCATCCACAGCCTCTGCCCAGGAGCCCATTTAGGCTCAAGCCAAGACCATCAGTTCTTTTTTGAGCTGTAACAGGGAGTTGCTGGTCTCCAGCTCAGATACAGCTACGCCCATGCTGGGCATGGACCTTATTGATCAGACTCAGGTCCATGCACTTTCTGTCTTTGTGAGAGTCCCAGTATTATGATGGACCTGCCTGGGTGGTGTCTGACCTGGGTTACCCTCCCTGGATCTCCTGTTGACTGTGTGGCTTGTCCTCAGACCCTCCCGATGATGTGGGCTCTTGGTTGAACCTGGCTGTGATCTGTGGCTCTGCTCACCTTGCTCAGGTACTGAGGGCTTTCCTGGCTGTGTTACTGGGCTGGGTTCTGGCCTCCTTGTCCCCGTAAAGACTTTTAAATCTCAAATCTATTTATTTTAAATTGAATTTGGTAAGATGACTCATGGCAGGGACTGAAGAATTCAGTAAAATGCGACTTTTCCCCAGAACTAGCAGTTTGTGCTGGGGAGGTTATGTTGTCCAGGGCTGCATTCTAACTGATATATGAAATATCTGCTTTTGGGGAGTAGATAGATTAGGTCTATTAATGCAGCGTGAGGTGTGATGCGTGGCTTTTTAGGGTAATGGAGGGTAATGGGGTGTTCAAAGTGAGATGTAGAGTGTTCAGATTAGCCCTCAGACTTCAGCTGATACAGGGCAACCATGTGGCCCCAGAGGTCTGAGCTCTTGAAGCGTTATGAATTATCTAAAAGAAAAAAGGAATCATAATTGTAGGTAATGAAATGGTTAAAAACATAGGCACTGTGTGACCAGGTTATCAATGTGGAAGGTGCTGTCATATCCACTGGCACCCAAATCAAGGCTGAAACCCAGGGCTGTTGGTGTTTCTAGGAAGTGGGATGGAGTTAGTAATGTCAGCAGTCTTCTATGGTCTGATATTTTCTTAAAGAGGGCTATAAGTGTTGGGAGTTAAAAGGCTTTAGTCTGCGATATAATTGTAGGGATGAATCCAAATAACAGAAGGTTTATCACAAATCAAAATTTGAATCTAAATTTCAACAACTATGTACTATTTGCTTTTGTATTTTCAACTGTTTCTTCTGCCTTTGACCCCCGAACAGGCAGCAAAGCCCCCTGCAAGCGTCTGCAGACCTGCACCATTTTCTGGTGATTACACAGCTGTGCATGGCTCCCCATCTTCCCATATCAGGTGCAAATCCAGTATTTTGTCTGGGGTTATCACTAGCTTTAAGTAACGCTTTCTGCACCATAACACTGGCACTGAGCCTTGTCTGTCAGAGGGGGGAAAAACCCTCTTTTTCTGGTTAGTAAATTATCTGTCCAAAGTTGAAGAGCGTGGTGCAGCTGAAATGCTGACAAAAGCACTAAGTGCAGAGCTGCTAACACAAAGCTGTAGCAGCAATTTAGCTTGCTATCGCACAGTAAATAAGAGCTACCTGCTATTCTTTGATCAACCGTTTTTCTATTACGAACTGCATATGTTGACAAACTATGTCACCAAAAAGAACATCAAGTCTTTGATGAAATAAGAGGAAAGATGCACATGCTAGAAGTTTAAAAAAACGCGCTTAAATAGATGGCTGTAGGATTTTGCACAAGTGGGGCCTTACTCAAGGTGCATGAGAAAGGGCTGGTTTGGAGGTGGGGCAGTTTGGGGACAGCATCCTGCTGCTGGCCAGGAGCAGCCATGGTGGCCTCAAAGTCCCCCCTGAGCCCCACAGAGGCTTTGAGAACTGTTTTAACCAGAAAACTGCAGCTATAGCCAGATGTGGGTGATTCTGCACTGGGTTTGTGACAATAAGCTGGTGCAGTTTCTGCAAACAGGTAGAAATGGATGTTTTTTTGGTGCAGAGACACCTTGACAAGAGAACAGTACTGTGTCGTGGTAAGCAACTGGTTAAGGGTAAGGTTTGGGTGAGAACTGGGTGAAATTTTGGTAATAAAATTCTAACAGTGGTGCTTGAAGTGTTCAGTGGAGCTCAGACATGAATCTCGGTCAAATTCCAAGTTTCTGAACCATTGCCCAGAATGTTAGACAGAACTAAAACCAATACGTTTCCATGTCTGCTGCTTGAAAAACGTGACAGCAGTGCCAAGTGAAATGAGATACCACAAACAAGGGTGCAATGTACAGTTGGAAAGCACAGATTTGGACCTGAATTTCCCTGGAGTCTGGAGGCTTTCAGATCCAAACTCTTTGTTTCCTCCATTGCAGAGCTATCCTCTGCATCCTTCCTGCTCTCAGTTCTTCCCAAGTGCAGGATGCAGTAAAGCTGGGACTTGTGCTGAGGTCATTTTCTAGTTCTGATGTAACTAAATATCTCTGCGGTCAAGATCTCTAAAAGCTGGTTCTTTCCTAACTACAGGCATGTGATTGAGATTGGCTTTTGTCAAGTACATGAGGTCTGAAACCACACCACGTTGTGGTCCAGCTGGCTCCCGCACCCTGTGGCCAACTCCAGGCGCTGCAGAAGACTTTTATTTTTCCCCCAAAAAGATCTTATTCTAATACTTGAGGGATTGGCTTAAATCTTGATCTTTGCCCAGGCTGTGGCTCTGAATATACTTATTCACATAGGACTTGCGTCTCTTGACTGTTGCTGATTTATGAGCATCCATGACCTCTTCTAGCAAATCTAACAGCACATTTTTATCAATTTTGAGTTTACCACTTCACCTTAATGAGCACTAATTGACCATCAATTAATCGATTTTACAGTTAAAT
The DNA here is from genome assembly GCF_037038585.1 of Patagioenas fasciata. Lineage (NCBI taxonomy): Eukaryota > Metazoa > Chordata > Aves > Columbiformes > Columbidae > Patagioenas > Patagioenas fasciata. Next base: position 10,176,304 of record NC_092533.1, on the reverse strand, counting down.
GATAATTTATATAGTAATATACTCAAATTAATAAGTATTAAGCCCAGAGGAATGACATAGACATCTTTAAGGTATCTTTCCAATGGCTCCAGCACAAAATGCCTCTGAAAAAATGCAGCATAGGTGTGATGACAGAACCGACGTTACTGCGCACAGGATGGGTCTGTACTGCCCAAATGTCCCTTCTCCTGCGGTCATGAGCTGGGACAGACAGCGAGTGGAAAAGGGCAGAGTGTGTTCCCAGGAGGGCTGAGGCCACAGTCAAATAAGAGGCTTGGAGTATGTGCCAGAGTGGATATTGCTGTGGTTCCAGGTAAACTATCAAGTGTAAAACATTAAAGGTGGGGAACCTGAGTGTCACTTGACTGGCTGAGTCACTTATACAAATCCTACTAGGATGTCTTCAATATCCAAGTACTTTTTTTTTTTTTTTTTTAAAAAAAAGGGTAAATAGTTAATATAAATTACTTTTTTCGAGTGAATACAAACTGTGTAGGCAACACTAGTATTTCTCTTGCCTGTAAATAACTGAAATACAGAAGACAAATCAGATAATTTTAAAATCTAACTAAATAAGCGGGATAGTCAAAGATTAATGCCCCACTTTGTAACACATAAGAACATGCTCCCAACAACCCTGACAGCCTCATTTACAAAGGCTATTGCTAGAGAAGGTAGCTTATTCAGATTCTAATGCATCAGAGACCAGAAATTTTCCTGATCATGTATATGTGAATATATTACTAAAGATAATAATTAAATTCATCCTTTTTTCACTGAAGGCTGAGCGCTGACAATTGTAACTTAGAGGTTTGTCTGGATTTTAGGTGAACTATGGTCTATACTGTTTCCATTCTTTGAGGCACTTGATTTTTCACCAGTCTAAAGCAGCTCTGCCCAGGGCTCCGAGTTCTCAGTCCCTTCAACTGAACATTTCCCGTGCAAATGGGACCAGGGCAGCTTCAAACTGACCTTGTCCAGCGCGTCTTAACCACTATATTGGAGAATATTCACTTTCCCAGCCCCATGGACTGGCACATGCAGAAGCTGGACAGTCGGACAGACTCTGCAGTTAATGGGTAGAGACTTACAATTCATCTTAATCTCTCTCACACATATGGCTCAATAAATACATTTGATGGCAGCTTTGATAAAGCTGCTACAGCTCCAGACGGTTCATGAAATCCTTGTGTTCAGTCAATTTGTAACCTGCAGAATCACCCAGTGAAAGGCGTAGATGCATTTGTTGAGAAAACAGCTGAATTGGAGAAATGAAACATCTCGCCGGGAATAAATATTGTTTGACAAGGTCGGGGGTAGCAAAATACTTTTCATGGTATTTTTCTGCCTGAGGCACCTCCCTTTTGCTGCCAACACAGTATACAGGACAGATGATGGTAACAGCACTGAGATGGGATTATTGACAGTTTTCCCCACTTCTTTATTCCTTGCCTCTCATCACAGCCACCAGCACAGCGTGGGGAAAAAAAGCCCCACACTACACAAAGTTCATTTGCTGCCTTTTTGCTAAATTAACCTACACAGGGATGGTGAGTGCCCTGGGGGAGAAAAGGGATTAGCCCTTCAAAATCCTTTTGATCCTCAGAGATGTATAGGAGTCTTGAGACTCCTCCAGAGAAATGTTTCACTTGTGGTAAGTGGAGAAGGTGTCTGTGGGCTCCTTCCAAGGGTCTGGGAAGAGTACCCAAGGAAAGCAAACCTGCAGCCCCTCGGGGGAAATACTGGGGGTTCCCCAAGCTGGAGAGGCTGAAGACCAAGCGCTCCTCCCGGGAGCAAAGGTACAACCAGGCGGAGCTCTGCTGCTGTCTGACTCTGCTTTGTCCTGCCTTGCTGGCTGCGGGTTGTGCCACAGAGATTCGCCAGCTGCAGCTGCCCACAAAAGCGGCCTCTTTCACCTCAAGAGGGGTTAATGCTTCCAGACAAGCTTTGCTGCACCACCTGTGCAGGACCAGGTCTTTCTCCTCCCCTCTCCTTAAGGTTCATGCATTTATTTTGGCTACATCTGGATCTTGCAGGAGAGTCTCTGTAAGTCCAAGGGACTGGAGGTCACAGCTATGCAGGATTTAAGCACCTTCTTGCTGGAGAAAGAGGGCTGGAGCTGGGACAGGTTTATTCTAAAGCCTTTTTATACCATTTGGGTGATGGGAAGAGGACTTGAAGTAGCCTGACTTTAAGAGAAAGCCAAGAGTGCTAAAATGGTCTGTGGGCTCTCCAAACTTGGCCTAGTTTGAGCTCCAAAGTCCTGCTGCTTACTTTTGAAACTAGCACCTCCTCATTGGGGAAGCAGAGTTCAGCCAATATCTGGCCTGAAGGCCTCTTAGATCCCCATCTCTGTAGAGAATAAATACTGCCTTCCCACCGTATCAACATGCTCCAGTCTGCAGGGGAACACCAATAGCAGTGGATGAAGGTCTGGGAGGTTTTTTTGCAGTTTCCTGTAGTTATCTCAAGCCTTCATCTCCAAAGTGCAAAGGCTTTTATAGCCTTTGTATTCTATTAGTGTAACACCGAATGCCCTTGTTCTTCAGGTATTTATAGCAACTTCTGCTGCTCCCATAATAACTCTTAGTGGCTCAGCACCTCGCAACACAATGTCTTGTTATCCCCATTTCACAGATGTGGAAATAGGGCACACAGAAACTGAGTGATTTCTGCAGGATTTTCTGTAACTCAGTGTGATGCCTTGACTGTAACACCACCTTCACCTAAGTGTGTAGCCCAGGTAGTGTATTGTGGACTTCTGCTATTCTCTTTGTTTAAGGTGATATATTATTAAGAGACATAAATGTTGATTCAGTAATAGTGCCCTGATTTTCAGCAGTTCTGAGGATCCTCAGATGTTTCTGGACTCCATTCAGACTCTCAGGACGTCTGAAAATTAGGCTGTTTTTTAGGTGCTTAAGTAATGGTGTTGTACTTAGAGGCAGAGCAGGGAATTAACAAGAGGTGGAGGGCTTGAATTAATAATGATGGTAATAATTAACTGCCACACCAAAGTGGCATAGAGCTGAACTGTTTTCCAGTAAAACTGTTTCTTGCTCCTGGACTAGATGTGTGCCTGAATGTTACCGTGCTGTTGCTGGATATGAGGCTGATTCCAGCCTGCGTTAAGCAAAACCTGAGGCTCTGTGATGAATATGGTCCTGAGCCCCACAGACCTCAGTAGTGTCATCAGAATCACTAAGTTGTGTTTTCAAACACAAACCTTTTTATCCTGGCTCGATCCTCTTGTTTACCTCCCCAGTAACACCAGTTCATGTTTCAGGCCTTTGGCTATGTGACAGGAGTGGGATATGTTATTTGCTGTAGGGGATGGACTATTTGGATGCTTGATCACTATGTTTTGTGAAGGAGTATGGCGGTGACACATTACGCTGTGATCCGTGGCTTAAGTTTTTTATTACAGCATTATTCCCTAATGATGGAACAGCTCCGGGATACATGGTGTATGCAGGCGCTAAAGGATGACAGTTAGGCAAAGGGCTCCTGTTGACATGGGAATCCTTCCCTAAGCTGCCATAGGTGATGCATATGCTGCTGCTGGAGGATGTTTTTATGTATCCAGAGATATTGCCCTTCTTCTTTCCCTTCTGCTCAGCAGGGCATCACAAAATTTGGGCATTGCCAAAGCACCTGTTTTTTGTGTCATCAGGATCAACTTTATTTGGCTAATGGGAATGGTGCTGGGCTGAGCTAGACCAGTGATATGTTTGGCCCTGGTCCTCATCCTCCATGACAAACATCCAGAGCTGATCCTTCAGCTTTGTTGAGAAGCAGAGCTTGCCTTGTCCTGAACCACACTGCACTTGAGATTGGGTTAGAAACTCCAGGAAAATGGCTTCTGCTGATAAAACAAAAGCAATGGTAATACGGAGACGACGTTTTGTAAGGTTTTCATTAATCTTGCTGTGGGAATGTCTATTACTTCCAGCCACAGTGTCTGGTACTGTTTGGTACTGAACAAATGTGTAACAAACTGTTTCTGCCCCAAAAGGGCTGGCAGTGCAAAGCCATACCTGCTTTGGACACATTTGCTTCAGCACATGGACATCAAAGGTCTGCAGAGCATTCAGTGTGGTGTGTTAAACAGATGGAGTCTTGGAAAATTGGTAGGTACGAACACAGGACGTTTTGAGAAGGATTATGTTTACAATAGCCCTTTATAGCCAGGGCCTTAATGCACTGCAGTTCATAATGGTAATTAGTTGGATTAAGTTGTACCAATATAAACAAAGTAAAAATAAGATGGTTACAGTAAATGGAATGAGCAGCACTCATCCTGTGCCAGCTGCAAAGGTACTGTCAGGAATTTTGGATGGGTTGCACAAAAACCTTGGATGTCCCTGGTCCTGGGGAGGGTGTCCACACACTTACACTGCTGCTTCACAGCCCCCTGTGGTCACCCAGCTTCTGGGGTGGCATTGGCTGCTAAATAGAGCAGGAGGGGAGCAGGAGGAGCACTGCGGATGTCTTGGCAGGCAAATAGGTACCAAAGCCCCAAATGGGCGATTGCGAGCACTTTTAACATGTGAGAGACGAAGGGCTTGGAGGAAAAGGTGAAGCAGTAAGGCAAGAAGTAGAAAATAAGATCAGATTACAGCTTTGCTATGTTTTAATTGCATTGTTTAATTCTAGTTTCTAAAGCTCTAAAACTAGACATCAAATAGAGTGCTAAAATTATTCTAAACCAAGCTACAAGTCTCAACATCAGAATGCCTATTACACTTATCTGTGACCTTCTTAACATTCAAACCACCATATTATTATTATTTTACATCTCCAGATTATTATTAGGCTTCTGAACTCTGCTGCAGCTTGATTTATAGAAACTGCTTAGTCACTGGCAGCAGTGCTGTGCTGGGAGGGAGAGAGATGCTCGCTGGTGTTTCAGCAGAGGCTCCTGCCAAGAAGCAGCCACTGCCCTTGACAGATCATTGAAAGCTGGTGTGCATGTTTCCCTCTCATATCCAACTTCTGGAACTGTTGCAAACCAGTGCAACCTCCTTCCTCATGAAGAGCTGGGGGTGAAAAAATTCCAGGCTCAATTAATGCATCCCTTCCAATCAGTCGGGGCAGATTTATTGTGCTTTGCATGAAAAGTAATCTTTTGGTTTGCTGTGTGCCCTAGATCTTGGGGAGATTGTGCTCGTGTGAAGTTGGGATTCAGGCTTGAGAAGCAGCAGTTTGAAGGGGCAGAAGCAGTCAGCAATGTGGGAAGGAGCCGCTGTGCCGCCAGGTTGGGATGGGAGCCAGGTGGGGACCTAGCATGGTTCAGGCACTGGAGCCCTCTCAAAGTTAAATACAGGGGGACATTAATAATCATTATGGGTTCTGTGACCCCGCTCATAGGAGCAAATGCTCAGAGCAGAAGTTGCAGGACAGGTCCTTACAAGAAGGGTGTTTTTCCCTGCGTTGTACATGCACCAGGGCATAGTAAATGCTAATAATTTACAACTGTCTGAACAAACGCATTACAAACCTGTTTCTTCTGGTTATTTGCTGAGTAACAACTATGCTAAGCTCTTTTTAAAGCACATCCAAAATCACAAACCTCAGCCCTGTGCCATGTATGCCCTGAATGGGTAGGGAGTGATACCTTAGCCGTCATTTCTTCAAACAGCATCATTCCTAGTGCTGCTGCTGCAGGGCTGTGCTCCAGGCAGGCCTGTGTTACTGCATGATGGCAGAACAGAGCCCTTCGAAACCTGCAACATTAAAAGCTTAAAAAAAAAAAAAGTGCCACCAAAACAAACCACCCATCCCCACACAAAAACCAGTATTGAACATTTCTATCCCAATTTCTTTTGCGGGTAAGTTTAAGCATCAGCTAATAAGGTCTGCCTGTTTGCAACGTGCTGGTATCCTGGAGTTTTAAATGGGATAGTTCAAAGAACACACGTTGTTTAAGTAGCTTAGTCATTAATTTTATTCACCATGAAATAAGCCATTGTTGGGTATTTTTGGGGAGCTAACAGAAGAAAAACAATGGCTCTATTTGGCAGAGTCCAGTGGATGAAAAGTATCAAAGGTATAAAGTCCTAAACTGAAGAAAATAGTTAAAAATAATGGATTAGTTCTTCTCTCCTGACTCCACGCCTTTCTTCATTTTTTGCATGATTTTTTTTATTGCCTTTGTTCCTATAACGTGTCATGGTGACTCAGTGTGAAAGGTCTGTGATGATGTTTCATTGCTCTGAATGCACCAGATAATCACTATTCATTCTCCAGCCTAACATGATTACAAATGTTTAGAATAGAGACAGAAGTGGGCTGGCATTGATAGAATAGGGTAAAATAAGAGATGGAAAGAGCATTAAAAAGCGTGTACTGAGGAATCATGCACCCAAAACCCAATGTTTTATGCATCTATTGGAAATCAGAAATGTCATGTGATAATCCAGTGATGTCCAGAGCTATTTTGTGGGATAGTTGATGTCACAGCAGCAGCTTCTGCCCTTATCCTCTTCAAATAATTGCACTTGCTGACAGATCCAATGCTTGAGTCAATATTTTCAGGAACTTTACAACTTGGTGGTGAAGGATCTGGAGCACAAGTGTGACGGGAGCAGCTGAGGGACCTGGGGGGTTCAGCTGGAGAACAGGAGCTGAGGGGAGACCTTCTGATTTCTGAACTGCCTGAAAGGAGCTTGGAGCCAGGGGGTTCGGGATCTGTTCCCAAGGAACAAGCGTCAGGGCGAGAGGAAACGGCCTCAAGTTGCACCGGGGGAGGTTTAGATTGGATACTGGGAAACCTTTCTTCCTGGAAAGGGTTCTTGGGCATTAGAACAGGCTACCCAGGGCAATGGTGGAATCACCATCTCTGGAGGGGTTTAGAAGTCATGGAGATGAAGTTCTCAAGGACATGGTTTAGTGGTAGACCAGGCAGTGTTGGGTTAATGGTTGGACTTGATGACCTTGAGGGTCTCTTCCAACCAAAATGATTCTGTGATTCAACTTGGCCTCAGACCATATCTGAGACTTCTTGCTCTTTAAAATAGCAAAGCTCCATGTGGTCCTGTATGACTGCAGAGCTGTGAGTGTGCTGCAGGAGCAGATCGGGGGATAGGACCCACCACCTGGTTCAGCTTAGGCTTTGATGTTAGAGTGAGTCAGAGGAGGTAGGTGCCACCTCCCTTAAAGCTCCTGTGCCCAGTTCTGAGTTTGCCAGCTTCTTCAGATGACCGAGCGCTGCCTTACAGAGAGAGCAGAGAGTCTGTTCCCAGAGACATGACTGGGTGTCCTCTCTTAGAAGGGACACCTGAGGACCATACTCTAAGCAGAGATATCAAGGCTTGGCCTAATAATAAACCTATTGACTTAAGGCATTTGGGGGCATAAATTCAATATATTTGCATTTTACTGAGCAGAGCATTGGCCAAGTCCCTTTTGCTAAAAGGATATCTCTTCTGAAGCAGCCAGAGTCCTACACACAGTAAACTAGAGAATGTATTAAAAAAAAAAAGTGCTGGCTTGACATTATCACACAGTCCTGTCCCAGTCTGTATCCGGTTCTCAACTATTCTCTGCCTTCAGTCCAATAGTAAAGTGATATTTATTTACTTGGCTCTGCTGCGTTAATGAGAAAGCCACTTAACAAAACAAATAGAAGGAAGGACGTTTGCAACCAATTATGGTATTGCTGATCAGTCAAATTGCGCTGGAAATTACACGTTGAAGTTCAGCCCAGGCAGCTGATCTATTACCTGGTAGCTTGGCACCAGTGCAGACTATCAACTTAATAAATCAATGTAATTTTGGTCGCTATGCCAGAATATATATGTGTATTCAATATGACATCAATATTACATAATGATGGTTAAAACTAATTAGCCAAACACCATGCTTTCTTATCTACTGTGCCACCCCACTGGAGCCCGATGGTGCTCTGGAAGGCAGGATGGAATCTGGCTGGCTATTCTTTAAATATACCCCCGAGCATAATTTGAAATCATATTTTTAAAGCCTTTCTTTTTTTTGCAACCACAAGGGAAGTTAGCACTCCAGCATATAATTCAGGGTTGACCAAATTGCCAGCTATCTGCTTCTCGGGGAAGACTCGCTGTGCGCCGGCTCCTGGCGAGGGCTGCAGAAAACGGGCGCTCGCTCTTCGGTGGCAGATGCACATCTTGGCTGGTTCATACACAGCTTCCTCTTCTTAATTAGCTCTGACATTTTAGCTGTTGTAATATGGGTTAGGTTTAGACAAGAAGGCTGAAAGCACTTTTTTTTTTTTTCTGATGACAAAGTTTGCTTTAAGTAAAGGGAAATCGGGACACTTCTGTCTGAAAGCTTTGTAATGGGCTGGAGCACAGAAATGCGGGAGCTTCTGGAAGTGCCGGTGGTCACTTGCTCCCACATACAAAATCAGCAGTTTCAAAGCTCTCTGCTCTCTTATTTCACTCCTGTCCAATTAGTCTGATCTCTTTGCCCTCCCATTCTGTGCCAGCAACAACTGCAGCTGACTGGTGGTTCCCAGCTCTGCTGTACCTCTGCTCCAGGGAACAGGCTGGTGTGTGTGTGTGTGTGTGTGTGTGTTTGTATTTTGGGACCATGTGCAGGAAATTGAGCCACAGTTCTGTGAGTTGCTTCACAAAAGCAGGAAAAAAAGGCAATCCCTGCCCTGAGGATTCTGCAGGTACTAATAACCATGAGGATGAAGAATACAACTAAAAGTGTGTATACATATATATGTGTGTATATACATATATATATATATATTTATATATATAAGGCAAGGACCATTCTTTGGTAGGGTAATTTGTAATAATGCTCAGCTGAGAGCAGAGGCAGGGAGCAAGGAAAGGAAGAAAGAAAACCTTAGTTCCTCAGTTGCCCAGTCACAGCCAAGGCTGTGTTCAGTAGGTTTTTTTGACAGAGGTGAGTTGTACAGATAGTTTTGAAGGAGGAGAAAGGAGTGGCTGTTGAGATTTTATCAGGAAGGTTTTCCCAGGCTCAGAAGCAAGCTGGGGAGAGCGTGAGTCTGCGCTTAGGGAAGAAGCTGAAAGAGATTATAGAGTCTGGTGAAGCAAAGGTTCTGGGCTGGCTGTACGGCAGGTAGGATATTGGTTCAGTGAGGTAAGAGGAGATGTGGAAAGGTAACAGGAATAAAGAAGAGAAGGCAAGAAGCTTGTAAATTATGTAAACAAAGGACTGGTATGATTGTGAAGTGAATTGATGTGTTCTTGAGGGCAGCTGCTGAAGCTGAATGTTACACTAACTGATGCAAGGGCAGAGAGGCTTGGAGGAAAATTTTTTGGGTTTTTTTCCATAAAAGGGTTTAGAGATGTCAAAAATAAAAAGAACAAGCTTGAGACATGATTCCAAAGAAATCCAGTCTGCATGTGGTGGGTGAGACTGGAAGAATGGTGGTATCACCTGGGCAAGAGGGAGAACAGCAGCAAACTGCACACACCGGGCTGTGGGAGGGGGACAGCAGAGACCTGAGCTGTTCTGTAGAGCTGCCGCAGCCTTTGAGTTATCTGAGTATTTTTCCAATCTACTCTCTGATTAACAGATCTTTATGTGTATGTCATTGGTGATTTGGGTAACTTGCCCAGTGTCACACAGTGCAGGTGATTGCGGGTGGTACCTTGAGGATTCAGTCAGTCTTCATCTGACACCAGCTTCATGCAAACAAGGTTTCTCTTGCTATTTCCAGAAGTTAATAGCAGCAAAATGCTCCAAGAAAATTTTGTCTTGTGGTGGTTTATCCTTTCCTACTTTGGCCATCACTCAAATAAAAGAAAGGCAGTGGTTTGTGGGGGAAAAAAAAAATAAAATAAAAAGTAAGATGCTTATATTTTCCCAAACCACCAGACCAGTTCACCCATTCCTGAAAGAAGATGCAATCAAGTAACATTTCCCTTAATGTCAGAATGCAGAATAATGCCTAGATGAGTCTTTCAAAGAAGATACTTTTATATTTGTCTCATCAAATACAGAAGATAATCAGCTATTTCTTTCTCCTGCCCCAAATATTTACATGTGGAAATGTTAAGTAGTAGATTTATTTTCCTTGCCTTATTTGCTTGGTTGGAAACACATTTCTTTATATGTTGATTTTTTTTGTTTTGTTCATGTTGGAGTACAAAAAAAGGATGCAGAACAGTTGTATATGGGTGGGGGATTTGTACCAGTTAGACTTGAAGAACATAATCTCCAGTATGGTATGACGGAAAGAAGGTGTGAAACCCTGGATCCAGAGACATCAGTACCAATACTTCCTTTAGTTTTCTTTATTAGATATGAGTAATAGAATAATTCATACTCTTCCAAGAGCAAACACTGATTTCTCCAAAATAAATCACTTCTTTGTGATCTTTTTTCAAACTGTAAGCCATGTTACTCTATTTTAGTGCTCAACCACATCAGCAACAATTGCATTTATGTTTTGAGAAACCTTCATCACAGCTTTGGCGCTGAGTTTACTTGGGTTTCCATGAGTTCCAAGGCAGCTGTGCAGCCAGGAGCTCCCAGCGCTCTGGGCATGTCTCTGTGTACACACACCGACGTACTGTGACAGAGTCATTTCTACTCAACAGATCAATCACCATTGTCACCATCCCTGGAGGGGTTTAAAACATGAGGGTCTTAGGGACATGGTTTAGTGCCAGAGTTAGGTTATGGTTGGACTCGATGATCTTTAAGGGTCTCTTCCAACCAAAATGATTCTATGGTGGCTGGAGGTGGAGTGATGATGATGAAGGTACAGTGATGCAGCCTCAGACTCTGGTACCCACCAGCTTCCGATGCTCTACCATGGCAAGTCACCCCTCAGGTCTGCAGGATGACTATCTGCTGAGAAATACAGCTGCCAACGAGCCCCACCTGGTCTTTACTTCGCACTTGGAGATGACACATGTGGATGGACATCTCCAGCAGCCCTTGATGCGAACTCCTCACCCTGCCACCCCAGCGATGATGATGCATTTGCATAAGAAGCAACTGGGTGAGTAATACCTGCCGCTGCAGACATCAAAATGCTGCAAGTATTTTGTGGTAAACCTGTTGCTGCTCAGGGCAGGGAGGGTGCACTTTGCCCTGAAGGATGAAAGCCTTTGTGGCAACGGCTGTGCTTTGAAAGCGACTGAGCCCAATCATCTGCACAAGCAACTGTTTTATTATCAGAATAACTGATCTCCTGAAGCACTTAACACCACTACCTGCACCAAGTGGAGTCAGTGCACGCTGCGGCCTTTTGCTAGTGCTTCTGAGTATCTTAGCCTTGCTCCAGCAGCAATATACTACTGTTAGTTACAATAAAATGGTGCATTTAAGGGATTCACCTGTTTATGTTGCTTGTTCAAGTGGGCTCAGGGCAGTACACAATGCAGATAACCACCAGGTATCTACATGACCTGAAATGGCTAGAAATTCCCTAGTTCCGAAGCTACAGGTGTGCAGTGACGCAGACCTGTGGTTGTCATCACAGAACTGAGTCTAAGAAGAAACTAGATTAGCACCTTGCATATCTGTTTGTAGATAAGATCGCTGTTCGAGATACAGCTGATGGACAGACCGTGAACCTGGGTATTGGGTTGTTGCCGACTTTGGTCTTGGCCACTTAAATCACTGGAGAAAAACTCCCTGTGCTTCTGTTTTCTTATGTGCAGATAAGGACACTGGTCCCTGGGTTAAAAGTGTTATTAAGGAGCCACATTAAGATTATAATTATTGTTTTATAGGCTGGACAGAGTGCAGAAGCTGGCAGCGCTGTCGCTTGGTTTCTTTAAGGAGTGCGTGCATTTGAAAAAGGAAGAAACAACCGTCCGGAAGGTTTTCTCATATATAGGCTGAGGAAACATTATCTGTGAAACAGCCAGCAGTTTTTATTTACTGTGAAAATTTGAATCTTGCTCTCAATTTCCGATCAAGATAAAATGCAGGCATTTGGTTAAAATGGTAACTTAATGCTCCAAAGGTTTAATTACCACCACTCTATAATCAGAATCAACACAGAGCGCAGTTTGCAGCTCCTGACAAAGCAGTCAATGAAAAGCAAATATATCGCATGCACTCTAGAGTTTGTCCTTCCTATAGCTGAACATGCAAATCTGCTACTGCTAACAGTTTTCAAACCTCAGGCTCTCCTTTAGGTATTATCAAGCTATACATCTCCTTATTTACTACATTTAAACTTTATGTATAATTTCTATATAGGTGTGTGTGGTACTGAATTAAGGGAGTTAACAGTGCTGGAAACTACATTTCCAATTTTTTTCTGTATCAGCAGGAAGTACAGGTCTGAACTAGTCATAATAGGGGTGATTATTGAAACTTTGTAAGGGCCTTGGTTGATAAAAGTGTCAAGAAGGCAGATACGTTTTCTGGACCATGGCTGATGTGATCTCTGGCGTGGGTCTCTCCTCCATGGGATGAATGATTGATGCTCCTCTGTTGCAGTTCCTTCTTCTTTTCTTCTATTTTCCTGTTTCTGCAGGAGTTGCAGTAGCAACCACAGATGCTGCTCTCAAAAAAAACCCCTTTGCTACAGTTTCAGTTCTCTCTAAGCAAGGGTTAATTTTTTTCATCATCACCAGCCCCTGTAAAAAGCAGCACATTTTGTATCCTGCCCCTATTGACTTGTGGAAATAAGAGATACCTTATTAACAATCCTTCTCCAAACAAAGTGTTGGCCTGGTTAGTGCCAGCACTTTCCATCCAGCACTAGTATTTGTTTTTCCATGCTCATAATCTTATAAATTGAATCAAGTCTGATAGAAGTGGCTTCCTGAATATTGCGTAACAGTTTGTGTCTGTCCGGATGGAAGACAAATAAACCTGACCTTGAACTTGGAAAGTTTCCTCCCAGCAGGTAGAAGCTTTACAAAGTGTGTGCTGAGCTGGGAAATGCCAGAGGGGGCTCTGGGTCTCCTTGCTGCCCTAGGACAGCAGCAAGGATACCCTGGCAGCCACCCTCTCCCCAAAAAAAAGCTTTGGAAAATGCTCTGGATCCTCCTCTGGGGACCGGAGAATCCCCGGAAAGAGCTGCAGCAGGAAGACAGCAGCACATTCTTGTTCCAAAAAGGAGACAGAGAAGAAATCCTGTCCATATCTGGCATAGTTTAGCCTCCAGGGATTAATTAAAGGCTTTTTCAGTTTTTCTTTTAAACCTCACAATATCCATCTTCGCCTCACTGAATAGGGAAAAGGAAGAGGCATTTTCTCTTGCGGATCACCAGGCTGCTTCAATTTTCAGTTTTACATTACAATAATATTTTTTCCTAAGGGAATACCACAGGAAGGACAAACTTTGGCTTCTCACTATTGCAGCATTACCTTATTAATAAGAGCTGGAAATCTGTGCTGAGGGTGAAATAAATATTCTCTGAACTTATCAGTCCCCCTTTGTCCTTGGTGCTTCTGTCCCCTCCTCCTGACCCACAGGTGAGGCAGCTGAAGGTGTCAGCAGAGATCCAGCATGAGACAGGGGACTGGGAGCCTGTGTGTGGTGATGCTGCAGGAGCTGGGAGGTGTCCTCCACCCTCCGATGGGAATGGAGCTCTGGGGCAGCAAAATCTATTTTTCCATGTCTCAGGCTTGTGGTGATGGGTGCAATGGGAGAGGAGGAGCCACCTGGCTGTCATTGCTCCATGTGAGACATATGGGGTCTTTCATGAAGCTTTCCAAGTGCCAGAAAAGCAAAGAACTTGGGAACCTCTGGTTTTTGGGCAGCATCCTGAAGCAGACCACAGCTCCTGGCTCAGCCTGTCCTGTCCGTGGGGTCCTGCAGACCCTCTGCTGTGTCCTGGCTCTAGCGTTTGTCTTCTGACCCCATTATCTATTCCAGTTTGGATTTCAACTGCTTAGACTTGATTATTTTAAACCCCCTCTATCTGATTATCATCAGCCCAGCCAGGCCAGATATGAAGCTTCCTGGGAGGTGGGGGGGAATCCCCAGTAGCACCACAGAAGGATAATTTGCTTCTCGTTTATGCTTCTGATGGGGGCTGCTCAGCAGAGAGCAGGGGGGAAGAGATATGGGGACAGTACAAGCCTGGGGGACAGCAGCTCCCTGTGTGCTGCAGCCTTGCAAAGCTGAGAAACTTTGCTACATGATTGATGACCTTGCTGCTGCGGGCTGGCAGGTGCCCACCACCCCCAGGAGGTATTGGTGACGGGCACCACGGCACATGCCAACCCACGGTGGCACGGATGGATGCTTCTGGAAGCAGCATGGTGACACGCCGGCATGGCAGGGTGCAGCAGATCGATGCTAAAGCAGGGCAGCCCTCCGCAGCCTTCCCAGAGCTGCCTTGCTCTTCTTTTCTCTCTTTTTTTAAATTTTTTATTGTTATCCTAAAGCTCTGCTCCTCCTCCCAGCAGGATGAAGAAGCCTCCAGCTGGCCTAGGAAGCTTATCAGCTCTGTCTGGCTGGGTGTTAACTGTTTATTTGCATAAGTACCTGTCCCGGTCATATGCCGCTTGCCTTTGTGACTCACTGTATCTGTTTATTTTTCCCTCCAGCATCCAGGCTCCCTGAGCTATGCCAGGGCAGATGCCACCAGCCCCAGGCACCCTGTGATGCCCCAGCCAGGGTGCACAACCTCACACGTTCCTCCTGCCCTGCGGGACCAGCTTGGAAATTCAATGTGTAACTCACGGGGTCCTGCTTTCTCCTGGCTGTCAAGATAAAATTAAATCCAACCCCCCACCACCACCCTTTGACAGCTTGGCAGCTGTCCCTGTGTCCTGGCTGGGGACAGCAAGGTGTTCCCTGGGACCACAGTCCCAGCTCCTGTTGGAGGGACAGGGGATGCATTTGGGTGGATGGCCGCATGATGGTAACGCAGTTGCTGCTCCCTGCTGTTAGGTGGGCATGAGGTGAGATCCTGAAAGCCTTCTCTGAATTCAGATCTCAACTCCAAAGGCAGAGGCTGCCTAGTTTGCCAGACCAACTCTTCTGGGTTTGCTGTGCTAAAGCATCGCTCCAGCTCTGCTCCAAGTGTTGGTCATGACCATGGAGTCACCTCCTCAGGTGGGAGCTCAGCCGTCTTGTTTCTGCTTGTTAGCTCTGAAAGGTTTTTCCATCCATAATAAGAAAGTCATTTATGTTAAACTTCCGCTGCCAGGTATGATTGATTTGAAGATTATAACCACTATAAAGGGGATATGAGTTGCATATACACCATGTTAAAGTCCTGGTGTGTAGGAATCGTTGCTTTGGTGGTTGTCTGTCATCTGTAGAACTCACCAGAAAATGGTTCTGAGGATGTGGGGCTGCTCAGCAGCCGGGCAGTGCTAGTTAAGAGCAGCTTGTTTTCAAAGTGCAAAGGCAAATTCAAATAAATAGCTGGTGCAACCTCTGTGGAGGGGCTGTCACGCTATTCTAGGAGAGGATGGACTTGATGATTTAACAAGTCTCCACCCTTGAAATAAATATTGTGTGAAGTGTCTCAATAAATCCCATCTTTATCTCTTTTCCTCAAAGGTATTAGCAGCTGATTGTCCTTCTGGCCGCTCTTTAGGTCTCTCTGAGCCGTTGTCACCAGTCCCACGTCCCTCCCTCTCTGCTGGTGGCATCCAGGATAAGTTTGCTACTTGGGAGTATTGCTCAGGCGATAGTGTCCATGTCAGCCCCTCTACAGTTAAAACCAACCCTGTAACCCTCCTCATCATTTTATTTATGACTTTTGGATGAGATAATGGTTTTCCGCTTTGAAAAGAGAGCTCTCCATTCCAACATTTATTTTCTATAAATACCTTGGCATTTATATTGCAACAGGAGACTATTCAGTGACATTATCTGATAAATATCGTGTTATACAGCTGCAATTTACAATACATATATTTTTAACGGTGCTTCTAAGCTAAATTAAATGCTTCTAAAATATGGTACTTACGGAAAACAAATGTCTGTTCTAGCAATTTTGTTTTTCAGGGTACACTATTTTTTTAAAACCAGATACCATCTTTATCCTGTCAGGCAGTAAATTATGCACTTGCACTTTCATAAACTCTCCCCTTGGGAACTTAGTCAATGAAATGGAAATGTCTTTTTCACACCCTCCAACTCCACAGAAATACAGGGAAATGGCCAACTCGGTTATAAACTGAATGTCTAGAGGGAATCCATATAAAATGCGGATTAATGCAGTCTTGATGCATGTATTGTTTAGCATATGTACCATTTGTTCAAATGGCGCATTGAATTGTGACTTAGATCTTTAATGTGTGTGTGTGTGTCTGTCCCCCTTTTTTCTTTTTAATAAGAGAGTAACTGCATGTTCTGTGGTGGGATCTGCAGGTGGGAAGACACCTGCTGGCACCTGGCTCTTAACCTCTCTCCCAAGCCAGGGAGGCTGGAGGAGGAGGAAAGCTCTCCTGGCCTCCTCAGCGGGGTAAAACAGGACTGTTTTTACACCTGGATGGATCCTTCCCTGTGGTGCAGGGTGGGAATGGGCAGGACAAGAGCTTGTAATGGCATGTCCTGCCTTTGGGATGGCCCTTCATGGCGGAGAGAAGAGGTATTTAGGTGGTTGAACTAGATGATCCTTGGACGTCCCTTCCAACTAAAATACGCTAAATCTTCTACATCTGGTATTTTTGTTGTCTGTCACCCAGAACTACAGACTTTGCCCATAGCAGTCACGCTGGAACTTGAGCGGTCTGAGGAGATGTGGTATCCCATCACCACATCGCATGTAGAAAGCTCAAAGTGCCAACAAAAAGGGGGCAAAGGAAGAAAAGTGGGGAAGGGCATTGCGGGGGAGTCTGCTGGGATACCCATGGGTCTGCCTAAACCATGAAGAGCTACAACAGGTCTTCTGTGGCAGGAGCAGCACTGAAGCTGCTCAGCTGACCACCAATGGTCCTTTTTTCCCCAAATCTATCCTTGAGGGCCCTTTGAAAGCCCGGGTTCTTCTGGCCTTGGGACCAGATGAAATGTGTGCTGCATTAGATACGTTTTACAATAGAAATGAACTTGCAGAAAACAGAGAAGCCAACAACAGGATAAAATGGGATATTGAAATTTGTCATGGAAAATTCAGTGCACAAAACCCACAAAAATGTGAGCACCTTTGCACAAAACCACTTATGGATGCATTCTGCAAAGGTAATCCCTTCAGACAGAGAGAGGTTGCCATTTCTCTGAAAGATATTAAAGCAGCTGTTGCTAGAACATAGTGATTTTTGAGCTATCCATCAAGGGATGGACATTTGTAATGCTATTTCTGTTTTTTGTTGTTGTTTACGGTTTATTTTGATACCAAATTTCTAGCTACTGAATGTAATTGAGACTGCAAACAACATCTCACTATCCACTGATCTGCCAAATCAATTTTTTTTTCTCCTGTAAGTATAGTATTTTTCCTTAGCTTCAGAGAGAAAAAGAATTATGCAGAATGAATGCGAAAGAAAAGGGATTAGTTTATATAATGACCATAGCTGCCATCTCTCCCTTGATCTTTCTGTAGTAGTTCATTCTCAAAGATGGGAGTGATTATTATTGTAATTTAGAACAGAGCTTGTTCTTTTTCCTTCTAACACATCTGCTTACTACTCTCCAAATGAACGTGTATCTCAACAAAAACGAACTATCCGGATCATAGCTGGGATATTGGATGACCCAGCCTGGGATATGGATGCAGGGAGATTTTACCCATCTTCCTGTTACCCTCTAGAAATGGCTGTGGACTGCTCTGCTCCTCACAGAACTTAAAGTGGCCTCACTAGCTAACATTACTAAATAGCTTGTTTCTAAGGGTCTTCAAAATGACAGTGAATTTTTATTATATTTGGGGAACACCTGTACTCCCTTGAACCTGTTCTATCTGTGTGTCTGGTGCTAATGTACTACAGTAACCAAATTTGATGCCAACAAGGCCACTGGGTTTTCCCCTTTTCCTCTCCTGTGAGCTCTGTCTGCACTGAGATTTTTCACTGATCTCAAGTCCTGTTGAGAAGTTTTATTAAACCAAAGTGTTGAGAGATAAATTATTTTGTATGCTTCTTCTCTGGAAGGTGTTCTCACAGTTTTATTAAATCAAACAGTTTTGTAACTGTAGCTGTACAGTGAACCCATTCACCCCTAAAAATCAAGATATTCACACCTAGTGACACCAGCACTGAGGCACGGACAGCAGTAGCAGCAGCTCCAGGGCACTTTGGGGTCTCATGTTTAGTGATGGGATTCAATTCTGCAGAACTCGCACAAAGCTCACAGAGACTCCGTACTCCACTTAAAACCATCTGTTAATGCTACGTGCATGCTCATCACCGAAAGGTTGCCTATATTTTTCTTTTAGGTATGCAAAAATTAGCACCAGTGAATGAAGATGAAAGGAAAATGTTTCTGGTTTCTTCCCTGGGGATTGTATTTCTTACTTGTTGCATAACTGCTTATTTTAGCATCAATCAGCCGAGCCTTTGTTGTGTAGACAATTCTGTCCTTTTAGAGGATTTGTGCAGTATTATTTCTTCCAAAATGCCTTTTTTTGGTTTTTATTATTAGATTTATATCTTCTTTTAGCAAGTGCCAACTGACAACACCCTGTCAGAGCTCTTCTTAAGTGTTACATAAATGTCATACTATGTAAACTGAGTATCATATATATCATGCAGCTGACCTTTCTGTAGAACCATCCATCAGGTGTTATCTCTGTGTATTTTATATGTATGTGTTACATATGCGCATTTGTATACAAGTTTAGTTTCAGTGTGCATATATGGTACCCAAAAATCTGCTAAGCGTGTGATTGCTACTGCCCAGGAAAGTACTCAAAATGCAGAAATGTCCGATCTCTTGTTGTCAGTGCAACTTAATCTGCATCCTTTTGTTGAAGCAGAACAAGATTTTAATTGCATGTTCAGATACTATTTTTCTTCTGCATCGCCGTGCTGCACAGAGCATGAGATGGTGAGCGAGTGGCTCAGTGATGCTGGCTTGTTCCTATTGTTCCGTACATGATCCTAGGCCTTAGCTCAGCACATTATTCACATGTCTGACCGCTTTTGGATTTCACAGCATCAGAAAATACAGCTCCGGTGTTGCTCTGCGCAGTTTTCAAAGCAGAACAAGGTACTCATCTTCTAAACAGCAAAAATGCATGGATGTTGTGTCTAGGGATGCTGTGGACCTGTCACGCGTAACCCACTGGCATTGAGGAGCTGATCTGCGTATGTGGATTTTGACACGCTGCGACCTCCTCTGGAAGTGTCCAGAAATCTTGGAGAAGTGGCCAGAAGTGTTGTCAGGCTGTAGCGTGGTGTATCAGACCAGAGCAGGGATGTTGGCAGGTTTCTCTGAAGACAGAATTATTAATTTCCTTATGGCTTTTTCTACGGTACTTTCCACTATGCTGCATCAGTGCTTCCACACCTTCATTAATCCTCCCCAAACACCCATTATGAAGATGGGTCAGGGTGACACATGGATGGGTTAAGGTCAGTTTTGACTTATTCGGGGTACTCCACCTGAGAAGCCTAATGTCTGCTTTTTCGGAGCATTTAACATGATACAGCACTTGATACATGCAAGCGCAGCACCCGCTGCTTCCAGCTGTACGAAGATGGATGTCAGCAATTCAGGCTAAAGGTTTCAAGCTACACACCCGGAACGTGGGCAATACAACCATCAGCATCCTAAAGTTTGGTTTAATTACTTTGTTAGCCTACAGAGCCTTTGGCGAGGGAAGGAGAGAATCCTCTTCTTTGGGAGAGTTTTATCCTGTTGTCACTGTCAGACTGTGCCTATGTCCTGCAGCCCTTGCATCACCCCCTGGGCAGTTTTTGGCTCTGTGGATAAAATGGGGACCTGGCCAAAATCTGTTTCCTTTTTGACTTACAGAGCAGGTCCATGGCATGCAGGTGTCATACGGAAAACAGATTGTGACAATGTTGTTAAGAACTGCATTAGAACATGCATGCACAAGAAAGTCTCCATAAATTGGTACAGAATGCCTCACTTTGGACAGTTCTGATGTTCTGACCAGGTAACACAGTGTTCTTCAAAATATCCCTTACTGCAGCTGGTGCGCAGAGATGGGGTGGGATCCGTAGATGAAGCCCTGGCACTGAAAGTCCCTGGAGCAGTGGGGCCAGTGCCCGCCAAGGTACCGGGGTCTGACTAAAAGTGGCCGCGCTCATGTGTCACGCTGCTTTTGTACCACCAGAAAAGGCCTTTTTTAACTGAGGGGTGGAGTTTTCCATTCCCTGGGGGGCTGTTGAGAGAGCCCCAAGAGCAGCATCTTGAGAGATTTTAGCAGCCAGAGTGAAGGATGTTTTTGCCATGTATTGCAAGCTGCTCTTCTTCAAAGACTAATAACATAACTAATTTGGGTGGGTTTACCTAGAAGACCATAAAAGGCTGCCTTATGCCAAATGTCAAGACCCTATTTCCAGAGTTACAATCCAAAATGCCACAGCAAACCCCAAAACAACACGAGCAATACTCCTCCTCTGTTTTCATCCTTGCAAGAGTCAAAGGGAAAAAAGGAAAAACATCCACCGTGGGCTGCTAAGGGTGAAAGTTGCAGCCTAATTCATTGAAGTTTGGCAAATCATAAGGACCTAGAACAGAGATGTACAGGGGAGCATCTGATTACTTTAGTTGTGGTGGTTCTAGCTGTGGTCTCAATGGGTTTTACCAACTGGCAATTCTGTTTCAGAGCTGACCAGCTTAACGAATTTAAGAGATGATAGAAGTTTGCGATTGAAAGACTGTCTTTAACCTGAATTTTAATCTGCAGCAATAGTTTAAAACAGTGAAAGGCAACTTCTGCAATTTGTTTTACTGTAGGGCCTTCGGGAGTTTGGAAAGATGTAGGTTGTATAGACTGCTCCATTTAATTATTATCATTTTAATTTAAGACCCTGTTTCTATCATCTCGACAGCTGTGCTGTTGCTGTTTTTAATCCTGGGGAAACTCCTGGCAATAGGCAGCCCTGAGCCACAGCGAACCCAAACCATCCATTTGGGGAGCACACGGCAGGGTCACCCCGCGAGGGGCGGGGGTGAGGGAGTCACTCCGCACCCCTCCGCGGAAACTCTGCGAAGTTTGGGGGGGATGATTCCCCCTCCCCCCCGCTCCGGCCGGGGCTTTGCTGCTCCAGCCGCATCTCCAGCCCCGTCGCTGCTCGCCCCTCCGCGGGCGCTCAGCACCTCCAGAGTGGCCGCGGAGCAGCGCGGAGGCACCGCGGCCCTTCTCGGCAATTCCCACGCCGCCGGGCCGCCCCGCGGCCGCGGAACTTTACTACGCGGAAAAGCGGGGGGGGTGCAAAGCGGTTCCACGCCGCGGCCCCCGCCCGCTCCGCGCTGGGCAAGAACCGTCTTTTTGACGCAGGAGAAATGGCAAATTTTAAGTACGTCATTAATATGGCGCCAAAAGGTTTTTTTTTTTTTTAAGTATAAGCATATTTTTTTAAGGTTGCAGCAGTGGCCCCGTGTACGCCTGTGCACAGCGCGGCGAGGGGGAGCGGGGGGGTGCTTCGGGGGGTGGTTGGGGGGGGGGGAAGAGGAGGGAAAGAGTGTGAGCGTGTGCGGGGGGTGCGGGGCCGGCCGGACGCCTCCGGGGCGAGCGGGCTCCGGGCGTGCGGCTCTGGGGCTCCGGGCAGCGCCATGGGGCCCCGGCGGCCGGCGGGGGGGTGAGGAGCGGGGCGGGCGGCGGCGGCGGCACGGCCCGGGATGGGACCGGCGCTGGCCGCACCTGGCCCTGCCGCTGCGCCTGGGGAAGGAAGAAGGCGCAGGAGGAAAAGAAATTGAAGATTTGGGGCGGCCGAGAAGCAAGGGGGAAGGGGGGGGTGTGGAAGCGCCGCCACCATTATCCGTCCCCGCTCCGAAAGTCGCTTCCCCGCCTCCCTGCCGGAGCCCGAGCGGCGGCAGGGCGAGGAGAGCCTGAGGAAGTGCGGGGTAAAAAAAAGAAAGAGAAACAGGCGGGCAGGGCTCGCCCGGCCGCCGCGGAGCGGCCATCTCGGCTGGGAGCGGGGCCGCATCCATGGAGTTACCGGGCGGGCGCTCCTAAGGAGGGCCCGGGCGGCGCGGCCCCGGCAATGACACCGGATTGAGCCGGCGAGGGGGCTCTCCCGGCCGGGGACTGCGGGAGCATCCCCCGCCCCCCGCCTGCTCCCCGCCCGTAACCCGAGAGACAGCCTCAACTCTTGGAGGACACTCTCCTGGCAAAGGTAAAGGCTCGGCGGGGCTGGCGTCGGGAATGGGCTTATTTTGCAGCGGATGGTTATTTTGCAGCTCCCCCTGCTTTGCTTGTATTTATTTAATTTTTTATTATTTTTTTCCCTCCGCCCCCCCCCTCCCGGCTGCGAGGCGGGGGATGTGCAGCATTTCCAGGGGTGGATTGCGCATGTTGGTCACTCTTGTTTTAAAGTGTACGAGGGAGGCAGCGGGAATGTAAACAAGAACTTTTAAAGGGTCGATTCGCAGCTTCGCCTTTTTTTTTTTTTAATTTTCCAAATTAATGACTGCGGCAGAAGCTGCCCCGCGCCCTGCCCGCCTGGGGGAGGGGGCTCGCACCGCGGCTTCTCGGGCCGATGTGCTGCACCGGGGGCTGGGGGGGCTCCGCCGCCGGGCAGCTTTACCGCGGGACCGGGGAGCAGCGGGCCCGCGGGCGCGGACTCTGCGCGGGGATGGCGGTGCCCGGGGGCGTGGCGGCTGCCGGCTCCCGCCTGCCCTCCCTCCCGGCCGCAGCTCCTCGGGGCTTTCCCCGCCGTGGGTCCCCGGGCTGGTGATGCAGGGTGGGGAGGGCTCCATCGCCCGGGCCCGAAAACATCCCCCGTGGCCCTACCGGGTGTCCCGTGGGGCGACTTCCCCCCTTCCCCGGGCTCCCTCCGGTGCCCCGCGCCGCCCCCGCAGCCGCCTCAGCCCCTTCCCCACCTGCTGAGCGCGGCGACCGCTTCGCTTTTAGGATGCGGGACTAGGAGCGCATTTACCTGCCGCCCTGACCCTCACATCCCCCCGCTCCGGCTGTTCGGCTTCTGGGGATGGAAGCAGCGACCTGGAAGTTGGGAAGCACAGCAAAGATGGGGGGATGCTGAATTGTCAAGCTCGGATGCAACTGGGCGGGGGGGGGGAATATGTGTATGTCTCCATACCTGTACATCCTGAGCGCTTTTTGAGTGGGAAGGGAAGGATGGCATTCACAGGGAAAATTCCCGGCTTCTCTCAGCACTCAGTGAAAATTGTTTACTTACGGGTTTGAGCCTAGACCCTCCTACTGCTGGGACATATCTAAGAAAGGGATTTGCTTGGGAAAAATCAAGGATCTCAGCCTTTCTCCCAAGGGTAAGGAGCCAAGCTCTTAGGAATAGTGTTTGACCTTTAAGCATTTATTGGCTACTGAGGTTAAAATAAGCTTGAGATAGAAGTAAAAATAGCTTACAGAAAGGTTAAATCAAAGGTTAAGTTTGTTTTTCCTGGGGAAATTGAGGCTGATGTCCAAAAATGAAGGCTTAGAGCAAAGGATGGAAGGGTACAAATTAGGTCTGTGGGCAGGGAGATGCAATTCATTTAAAGTATTGGTGGCTGCTGATAGTGTTTGGCACCAAGTTCTGAAAGTTGGTGGATAGGTGGTCCTCAGAGTGAGGTAATTTTAAATAAGACCCGGTCTTTGCCTTTCTCTGGATATTGGGTACAAAGTTTGGAGTGCCTGTCTCTCCTGTTGATCTTCCTCTGAGTTGTGGATGCTCAGAGACCTGCGGGATGGGACAGTGCCTGTGTCCCTTGCGTGTCCCTGCCCTTGCCCCGTGTCCCTGCCTGCTCCCTCCTGCCCCAAGGCAGGGCTGGCTCCGAGTGCCTGCAGGAACCTTTCTGATTACCTGTGCTCTGCCTGGGCTTGCTGAAGAAAAAAAGGGATAATTAGAGGGTAACAAGTTAGAGGAGGCAAGCGAAGTTATAAATGTGAGTACTAAAGAAAAAAAAATCCCCTTCTAGATGTGGAAAAAGGCAAAGCACAGGAAGTAAAGGAGGGCTTGTTTTGTTTTAAATTTAAATGAGATTAAATATTGCCCCAGGGAGCCAAGACAGCGTGCAGAGTTGATGTGGAGGAGAGGAGGGATGGCTCTGGCTTCACCTGGGCAGTTGAGATTTTGCTGAACACCTTGGAGCTGACAGCAGCCTGCAGAGGGGCAGGCAAGCCCCAGCTGGCCGGGACAGGCTCCCGCCATGCAGAAAATGACTGTTCCTGGGTACCAGGACCGTGGCTTTCTGGATTTACACTTTGCAGGGTTACCACAAAGATTAAGAAAAGGGCAGTGCTGCTTCCTCTGAGACATGGGGGCTGCGCACCAAGATTTGCTGATGGTCTGTTGGCACAGCGCATCCATCGGTCAAAAAGTTTGTTCTTCTGTTATTGTGAAATTTGGGTTGTGCCTGCATCGGGGGATGCTGCTGCTCTCTCAGAGCCTCCTGTTGCAGTGTTTGGCTCCAAAATTGTTAATTGAAAAGGCAGTCCGGCGGGGACAACCCTCCTACAGTGTTACGGCTAGGACCTTCCAGCCCTCCGCCCTTATTATACTTTCGAACAACCTGCTGGTGTTCCTAGACAGAGCAAAGAAGTAGTTAAGGCAGAGGGGAAGCATTGAGAGCAGCCCCTCGACTCCACATCCCCCAGCTGGGCATGGGTGATGGCATTGGGGGTGTGTGGGACCGGGATTCGGTGGAGCGGGGTCCGTGGGATCGGGGCCCCGGGCTGGCCGGAGCAGCGCGGGTGCCGCTGGGGGCACCATTTTCTGTTTGTGTTCCTATTTCTGTGCTGGAAGAACAAACAGGGAAGTGGTTTTCTGCAGTCTCATTGCAGCTCACAAACAGAGCACAGAATTCCGCCGGTGTTGCTCAACTGTCACAGCGTCAGAGGTGACGGCACAGGGGGACCGAGCACGGCGCATCCCTTAAAGTGCGGATGGGCGCTGGGAAGAGGTGATGACCAAATACTTTTTTTGAAATCTACAACTTCTGCAGGTTTCTGTGCCTGTTCCCTGTGTGCACAGGCACGTATGGATTTCTCCAGTTCACTTGCTACAATCCAGAATGGTTCAGTCTTGCACACAGCCCCTGCACATGGTGCTGTGATGCCACCAGGAGCTCCACATCTCACGTGGACTTGATGTTTGCAGGGAGCTGGGAAACGTCAGCGGATTCCCCAGAGCACAGGGATCCTGGAGGGGTTCACAGAGAGCAAGGAGTTCATTGGAAGGAGTTGTTTGCTGGCTGGAAGGTTGCATCAGGCATTTTGGTTTCCTGTGGATGGGAGTGAGGACAGGAGCTCAGGATCTGGGCACACGCATTTCTGGGGGTGCTGAAGAGTGCTGCTGCCTTTGCTGCTCCCAGCTTACATGGGTTGGGCAAAATTGCATTTCCTAAAGCTCTTCTCCAGCCCTCCCCTGCTGCGAGGCAGGACGGGGCAGCCTGAAGCCATCATTTCAATTTTACCGCCAACCCTGTGGCTAATTTGCCCAAAGCCCTGGTGATTTACATTTGTTTAGGCTGATGGAGGGCCATCATCTTCCTTGCTTTAGCATGTATCTGCCTTTCTCAGCTTGAACAAAGGCAATGCTGAACATGTGTTAGTTTGCAAGCAATTCCGTTTTTGAGTTTCCAGGCATTAAGGCAGGACCATGTCTGTGGATTCGAGTTGCAGACACTTCAGGGGGATGTTCATTTGTTTATAAAAGAAACCCACATCTGTTTCTGTTTGAATTTTTAAAGCAAGCATACATAGAAAGCTTTCTCTTGGTTTCTGGCTCTGTAAAAGCTAGATTTTGGGCCAAGTTTGACCTAACAGTGACCTTTCCAAAGTATTACAAATTTTTTTGGTATTTGTTTATGACTTTAATAATGATGCCATGTGGGGAGTGGGTCAGTTAAAGGTGAAATTGGCTTCTAATGTAAACAAACGATTAATTTTGGAGCAGAGACAGTATTTTGTGGGACTTTAATTGCTTACTAGTACACCAACTGAATTGGTCCCAAGAGCTTGCTCTCTGCAAGGCTTGGCCCTGGAGTGCAAGGGATGTGGGCAATGGGTCCCCCCGCACTGGGTGCTGAAGGGGCGTCGGGAGGCAATAACTTGCCCACCCACCATCGGACTTTATAACCCTGTGCTCCAGGTGGGGAAATGGCCCAATTACCCTTCTCCTACAGTAAATTCCTTTGTTAAGTACCATGCAGGTTTACTACTGTTTGCCTGCTCAAAAAGATGAGTCCCTTGGAAAACAGCATCTTCTAAGCACTGCCTGGAAGTTAACCCTTTTCTGCAAGGGGTTGGTTGAATTCTGAGGTTTTTGCCCCAAATTTCACTCCCTTTAGGCCAGCAATACCTCATTGGCCATCGTGTGCCATCCTCTACCCAGGCGGTCGCTGCTTTTCAGAGCTGCTGTGTTCAGAGGTGTCAGTGCTTTGCTCAACCCAGAATTTCATTCAGAGCAATTGAAATGCAATTTGGTTCAGAGGATGCTGTCTTGGATCCTGCCAAACAGTGGCAAAATGAATTACTGAAGTAGGGCCACTGTTTAGCTGTAGTGTGAACCAGTTCTGTATGTGGATATAAATTCATACTGTTATATAGTGAGCACGTAAAAGTGCATTGTGTAGGTAGGAGTAGGACAGGAGCATGGTACAGGGACCAGGTTCGATTAAAGGGATGGTCAGTGGATCTTTTCACATTTAACAGACCTAAAACTAGTCCCAGCATCCCGACACCTGTGCTGTGCATGAATCATATACCTTTTTCCCTCCTTTGGAAGGAGAATGATGTCAGCAACACTGTCTTGCTGTAAAGGCAAAGATGGGAAACACTGGAAATCTCCCGGGCTATGGGTAGCATTCCTTTGCTTCAGCTCAGGTGTTTCTTTTCCCCATTGAATTTGGCTTATTTAATCTCTCTGACTAGGATCTCCAGAATCCATGAAAGCATAGCTTTGTGCTCCAAAGCCTATTTACCACTTCAAACCAGTAGGAACCAGTTCAAAAGGTTCCGGTAGAATTTCCACTAAAAGTAAATAAATTGCAGTTAGAGTTGTCTTGGACATCATATTCCCCAAGCAAATTCTAATGATTACTTGGAACAAAGCTGGTTTAATAACATCTGTTTCCCCTTGAATCATTGGGGGAAAGTGTTGATATTGCTGTATTCTTGAGGAACATTTTTAATCATGTTTTGACAGGGTGATGCCTTACCACAACACTGATAGTTAAAATGTTTATGATACTATGTAATATTATGCCTTATAATGGTGTGATAAAACAGAGAACATATATTATAAAATACAGGAATTGCAAGGAGTTTATATACTTCTGGGGAACTTTTCCTGTTGTTCAGGGGGAAATAGCATGGTCTAGTCTGTGCCCCTAGTACCTGCTGTGAGCGCACCACACAAAACCACTGGTTTATTATAATTCCTACTTAGTGTTTGTGGGAGCAGTGCTGTGTGTGCCGTGTAAACAACCCTGGATTCTTACAAAATATCTCTGAAAGTACTAGGAAGCTTTCCACAAGGTTAACGTTGTTTTCTGCTGCTGTATTTTAGCTCACAACCCGTTGGATGGTTGTCTGGTCCATGGGTAGCACTTTCCATCCAGAACTCCCAAAGCCCTGCACTGGGGACTGACCACACAGGCAGGCTCCTCCCCTTTTTCCTCCCCTTTTTCCTCCCCTTTTTCCTCCCCTTTTTCCTCCCCTTTTTCCTCCCCTTTTTCCTCCCCTTTTTCCTCCCCTTTTTCCTCCCCTTTTTCCTCCCCTTTTTCCTCCCCTTTTTCCTCCCCTTTTTCCTCCCCTTTTTCCTCCCCTTTTTCCTCCCCTTTTTCCTCCCCTTTTTCCTCCCCTTTTTCCTCCCCTTTTTCCTCCCCTTTTTCCTCCCCTTGTCCTGGTACAGGTACTTGACTTTCAGTTCAGAGTGCTTAATTTGTGAGGGGCAAGTTCAGGAGAATGTGCTGATTTCAAGCAGTTCTGTGGCATGTCCAAACTCACAAAGCAAATCAGCAGCCAAGCTTGAAACGGGTCTCCTGTCCTCCTAATCGATGCGGTGGTACCCACTGCTGTGGTTTTGTCTCTGAGAGGATGGAGAAGTCACAGCAGCTGTGCAGAAGCCTCTTGCTCAGCCCCTGTGAGCTGCGGTGCCGGTGAGGGGCTGTATGGCTGTGCCAGAGCGGGCAGAGCAGCTCTGGGTGATGGGAAGCGTGTCTTAAAGTCTTAAAAGAAGGAGAAACCACCTGAGTGGGAAGATGAGTCAGAGGGTAAAACCCTGTCTCGCTGTACACAAGGGTCCTGTTGAGCACCCCAGTGCTCGGACTTCCCCTGCAGACATACTGAGAGTCCGCAGAGTTTCCGTTCTTCCATCTGCGAGCTTCTCAGATTTGCAGCCCAGATGGTTGGTCCTGGCGTTTGTCCCATCCAGCAGTTCCGTGGTCCGTGATGGTGCATTCTCTGCCATGGGGCATCCTCCGACAGAGGGAAGGACATTTGGTTGTGCATCCTGCGCAGGCAAATTGAGTGATCAGAGTGTGCTGACTGTACCTTCTAGGAGCTGGGGAAGCTGGTAGAGAAACACTGACACCCTTCACGTTTTAAAAAAAGTGCTGCGAGGGTTGTTTTCTTCCTTTTTTTAAGCCCCTGTGTAGTTGCCTGTTGTGAGGCAGGTACTGGCTGGTGCTGGGACAACACGGTGTGCAGATATTCAGAGATAACAGTGATTTGGTGCTGAGAGGAGTTCCCTGGGCATTAAGTGTAATGTTCAATTTCTTTCGTTACAGATGGAAGAAAAACGACGCAAGTACTCGATCAGCAGTGATAACTCAGACACCACTGACAGTAAGACCTTTAATTCAAGGCTTTGAACGAGATAACTAAGCTGTTCACCTCCAGCAGGGAAAACGCTTGAATAATTACTTTGCAAAGAGTGGAGGAAGCTGCATTTACTGGGAAGTCTCCTCACAATGAATTGTGCACGGGGCTGGGTTTGTCAGAAGTGCAGCAGCAAGCTGATATCAATTTAAATGCCTGGTTGTGGCTCCTCTTAACTGGTGAGAGCATCTCCCTCGCCTTGTGTGAATGGAGAACTGCTGATTGCAAATCTGCTAAGGAAGCAAACACCCTTTGTAGACAAGTTGTCCTTTCTTGTGAGCTGCAGCCTGAGACCAGTTAACTCTTGACTGAGTTGTAGTGGGGGAAAGAGAAGTTTTTGCCAGAGTCAGGGTAAAACCAGAGCTGCCTTGTTCCCTTCTTGCAAGCTGGAGAGTGATGTGGGAAAGGGGTAAGGCTCAAGCCAGCAAAGCTTGCAAGCCCACGCTTGCTTTTCAACATCTACCTCACTTCATCATTCAGGAAAGCGCAGAAGCATGTGCTCAACAATAAACATGTGCAAATGTGCTGAAATTTGGCTATAAATAGAGCGCTTTCCTCTCCCACTTATTCCTGGGTTTCACCCACTGCAGACATGCCGCAGTGCCTTAGTGTTCGGTACCCTCCAGGCACTAGTCTAATCCCGCGTCTGGGATCTGGAGTTTCCTACTAGTTGCTCTTGATTTCTTACAAATGTCACAGTAATTTCATCTGGGCCGTGCTGGGAATTTACTGTCCACGCTTTACAGGATCTGGCTGCTGGATACCCGAGAACGAGAGGGGCTTTGCTAAAGACACTGAATTTCTGGGCTTTTTCTTAACAGGATGATGGGGAGATTACAAGGGGTTACGGAAAGGCTGATCTTGCTGGGTTTGGCTGCTGTTCCCACAGCTTTAGCCAAAAAAATTGTCAGTGTGAGTGGAGTTTGCACCACTGCTGCCAAGGGGAACCTGCTTTTTGGTGGATGGAGGGGACCCCTGTCCTGCTGGAGCCATGGAGGGGGGTCTGGGCTGTGCCTGTGGAAGGTGTTTCAAGCTCTGTCAACACTGCTTGCTTCTTGTAAAATAAAACATCTCTATCTCAGAAAGGGGTTTGTTTTGGCGGCCATTCTCCAAACTTCCCGTCCCCTCTTGCCCAGATGCTCAGAGGCTTTCCCAAGCTGAGCTGTGCTGCTGGCTGCTCTACCTTTTGGGGTAAGGCATCTTTAATCATGGTGTTAAACACTGTGGCCTTATCTCTGTTGGGCTTGGCTATTTATGCTGCAGGTGATACCTAAGCTGTTGACAAACGCTCTCCTGCAGGATAATTGTAAAATAAGCGATGACCTTTTTTTATGCCTGTACCAGGGAAGGGTGGTGGTGGCGTGTATCTAAGTCTACAGAGTTGCAACACCACGTTGTACGTTGAGAAGAGGGGGCAAGGTGGAAATTAGTGGCTCAGTCTCTCAGTAGAAATGGTGGATCTGCTACTGCAATGGTTTGAGCAGCTCAATGAGTAAAGCAACGTTTCCTGGTGTCTACAGCACAGGGACTTCTACAGTGGGTTTTGCCTATGCGGTCCTGTTATGTACTGAAATAATACAAAAAGCGCATTTACCTGGAGTCTGCTTCGATGACACGGAGCCTGATGCTGCAGTCAGGAAAGCAGCTGTTCTTTGGTAACAGCTCATGCCATCAGGTGTGGTCTTCATTTTATGGAGTACAAGGAAGTGGGTTAATCATGTAAAGAGTGCAAAGTGAACTAGTGCCTCTTCCACTGTAAGCAAAAAAAAGGCATGTGAGATGTATTTGGGATCATGTGGGACGCAACTGCCTGAGCTGGCGGAAGAGGGATGTTTCCCACTGTGCTGGTACTGCACTGGGGACAACCCCAGTCTCTCATGCAAACTCAGTCCCCAGCTCCGAACCCCTTCTGAAGTCCTTCATGTGTGGCTCCATCATGTTTGGCATTTGCTTATGTGCACAGTGTTATTTCCTCCTATTCAGCCATCCAAGGATAAAATCAGTGTTAAATAGGCTTGTCGGTAGTTCATCTGTTGGAGCCCCACATTTTTATATAGTGGAATATGGGGGGATTCTTCTATACAAAAGATCCAGCTGTCAACATTATTGTAAAAGGATTTCAATAATTAATTTATTATATATTATTGTTAAATACATATAGGTTTCATGGTTTTTTAAGTGATAGTAACACCTGTGGGTTGGAAATACAGATTAATAACATAATGGTCACAGCACATTTCAGGCTTCAACTGCGCTTGCCTTGTTCAGGTGGTAGCGGTGCTGATGATCCTGCTGCAGACGGGATGGTGAGAGCCCACTCATAATGCTCCCAGAGTAAAGGGTCCCAAACCCCAAAACAAATACTCTCTTACTACCAAAAAGTGTAACATGCAATCTTTCGATGTGTTCTGGTTCATGGTTGCCACTTGATGCTGAGCTGCACACAGGTGTGGGAGTTATTAGTCCTGACAGTGGCAGAGGAGTTATACCCAGTCCGGTCAGTATTTTTGACCATGGGGGCTGAAGCCCTCAAGCAGTTCAGATACTTGTCTTTAAGCAGCCTTGTTAGAAAATTTTGATCTTATCTCCTTAATTCCTGATTCCAGCAATGGGCCTTGGCTCATTCCCTCCTAGAAGGTGTTCTTCCTCATGATTTTGGGTTTCTCATTTCTGATGTCTGCATTTGAAAACAGTGTTTGTAAATTTCAGCGACCTCTGTATCTATAGCAGCAGGAAAGTGACATTCACCTGTTTTGTTGAGGTACCCTCGGATTTGCACAAATATAAAGGTCTTGTCACCTCTTAACATTGACCCAAAGTGTTGGTTGAGGCTGTAGTAATGGCAGTGGGGCTGGTGACAGATATGGAAAAAGCTTTGTCTCTTTCTCAGGTAACCTGTCTCTGTTACTTTGTTGCAGGTCACACCACCTCTGCTTCCAGATGCTCCAAAATTCCAAACACCAAATCCACCTGGTCACGGCAGAAGGAGAAGAAACCCTCTGAGGTATGTGGGCTTTTGCCAAAGGAGAGTTTTGCCCCGGGGCCATGCCTGCCCAGGCGTGGTGGCAGACAGCGTGCCCACGAATGTGGGTGGTGGGTGCCAGGACAGGGCATCTTCTGGGAAGCCGGAGCCCACAGTGCAGAACCCCAGCTCTGCGGGGGAGCAGCAGGAGGAGGTACCCAGCGGGCATCTGGAACGAAGGGTGAGGGAGGGGGGTCCTTGTGCCCACTGCATCCCTGTTGATGCAAGTGGGAGGAGGTTGAGAGGGAGATTGGACAGTATTGTGATGGCTGTGTGCTGAGGTCCCCTGTTTGGGTGCCCACCTGGGTGCTCTTTCATTAATGGCACAGGTCGTAGCACTGGTGGGTGCTCGGTGGTGTGGAGGCTCGTCAGAGGTGCAAAGAGCTGTGAAATGAAAGACAGTGCAACTGGGTTGGAGATCATGTTGTGTTGGCTTCCTCCGGTCACGGGTCTCGAGGGCATTAAGCCGAGGCTGTTGGGATCTGACCTTGCTGCAGGGTTTTCCCTCACTCCTCGCTGGCCTGGGCAGTGCTGCCCACCCTGAGGACATCACCCAGGTCCCCTTTGTCAGCTCTGCGGTGCAGGGTCTGGGACGGGGTCAGGAGGAGCTGCATTCCCCGAGGACCGTGCCGTGATGATGCTGTGCCCTGTTTTCCCTTGCATGCCTCGGATACATTTCCACTAGACATGGAAACTATACTCGGCATGAGCTGCTGTTGTAGCAACTGCCATGTTTAGCCCTGATCCTCTTCGTTTCAAGAGCAACCTGAGCAAAGCCAGAGGAACATTGTTCTCACATTCCCTTTCCTCTGGACTGGGGTCTGGAGTCAAACAGAGCTAAGTTTAGCAGCAGGTGAAGCTGGCCTGGCTAATGCTGGCTTCAGGCTGTAAATTCCTCCCCAAGCCCTCACGTTACGCCTCTCTGGAGGCCGTGGCCCGATAAGCATGAACCTCTCTAACGTCCTGTTCTGCCTTTGCATCAAGCTGAGTGGAGATTTTGAGGTTTTTGTGTGGTCGCTGCCTGAATTACAACTGCACTTAGTTCTTATTGCTGTGACAGATTTACGTTGATATATCTAATGCGTTGGCAGTGGACAGAGATTTAGAAAGTCCGAGTTGCTTGTGTCTTGGGTAAAGAGCGGGGCTGAAAAGCTGTAATTACCAGCTGAGGTAATTGGAAACACTCCAGAGAGCGAAGAACCAGGGGTACAGATGTCACTGGCTGCTGACAAGGCTGTCGGAAAGTTGCACATTAGCGCTGGTAATGTCATTTTTTGATTATAGATGTGTCTCTTGAAATGCGTGAGGGGCTATATTTTGTGACCTGAGTCCCCTGCTGAAAAGGTGAAGTATTTAGAGCATCTCCTCTTCCTGGGGCACTGTTACCTCCTGGTCCAGAATATCTGCCCATCCCTGTGCCTGTTGAGTCCATAAAGGCACCAGATTAGCTGTGTAGGTGCTGTCAGGAGTGGAGATGCCCAGCGTTAGACCTGGTTACATGTCTGAGGATGTGACTCCTGTCACCAGCAGTGTCACACATGCCACCCTGCTGCTACCTAGTAAAATCCTCCTCCAAAGAGTCTGTGCTGGGAAATCTCTTTCTACATCACTGCTACAGACGCTCATTTGTCTTTAACATTAATTAGCTTTATCAGCCAGCTAGGAGTTTACCTGACTGCTAATGTAAGTCAGAGCCAAGACTCCAAGTGAAAATGCTTCTGCACTTTGTGAAGGATGTGCAGACCCAGATGCAGGTTTTGCTGCTCTACAACAGCTGGAGTGAAAATTGGATGTTAGTCCATGGGACCTGGGAAGATGTCAGATGTGGGACTGTGGAGACCAGGTTCATCCCTTCTGCTTCATGCTCCATTATGCCCAGAGGGTGGTTCTCAGTGCAGTGTAGCTCTGGAACAAATAAAGCAGAGTAAAAGCTTAATAATGCCTGGGTTAGCAACAGTTGGGACAGAAGGTGAACTCTGATGGCATACCCAAACTGAAACTCCCGGGGAATTTGGGGAGGCGATGTGTAAGTACCAAAGTTGGAGTTTGGCCAGGTTGCTCAAGCTGACAAACTGTCTTTTACAAAAGCGTGGTGGGAACCTGAGCAGATGGGACTGGTCCAGATCTCAGCTTTACTCCCCTGATCCCACGGCAGCAGGGGTCCAGGTCTGCTTGAATCCAGGTACAAACGGGTCAGGAGAGTGTGACCTGTCCCTAGGGTTGAACACAGGTCCAAGACCCATAGCAGTGCACGGTAATGGTTTGGAGCTCACTCTGGTGAGTACTAGTTTGTGGATTTCCTCTGTGACAGAATCTTCCAAACTTTTCCATAAGTGACCCAACTTCTGCCCTTACTGGGAGCATGTGTGAACCCGTCTGGGTCCATGTGTGGGATCCGCTGTTTGCCATCTGTGAAATGCTGCAGGGTTTGGGATGTCCCGGGGGATTTCTCGCCGGAGCCGTGGAGGATTTCAGGCGCGGACCAGGATGGACATCGTGTCCCGCTGGAGCAAGTGCTGAGGAGCGTAAAACATAAACCACTCCACTGTCAAACCCATTTCACGTGAAATACCGAAGTACCTTCCTCTTTGCAGTACCTTTCCATCTCATTGAGGATGGAAACCACGGGAGGGTGACATTGAGACTGTGATGGATGTTATTATCAAGGTTTTAACCCCGCCCCGGGCCATCTGCCCCAGACATTTTGGGGCTGAAGAAGCGTTTTCAAACAGTAACTTGCCTTCCAGGTTTACACACTCCTGTAGCTTTGTCAAGAGCAGAGCTGCCATCCAGGTGCAGAGGGTCCGCGCACAGCCTCAGCAGTGGTGATGCTGGGGGAGCAGCAGGGGTGTCTGTGTGCATGGGAAAGCACTGAGCTCTCCTGCTCCTCTCAAAGTCATGTCCACGTTTCCTACCCAGCTGCTGTCTGCATTCCCTCTGACAAGCCGAGCAGGAGATAAAAAAAATCAAAAGCAGTAGTGTTACATAGTTATTAGCCAGGTCAGGGGGTGATGTTTATTATGAAAGACTCTGTGAGAAGGGATTAACTCTACACATTAAAAACCACCCGATACAAGGCATCTGGAAAAACAAGCTTCTTAACTTGGAAAAGTACTGAGCTGTTTGTAAACATCCGTGAAGGGGGCCATTGCTAGGGAGGGTGATTATATTTATCTGTGCCTGTCACGGGGCTCTGCCCGGGCTCTTTCCTGATGTATCCCAGGCACCACAGCTCCGTCCCAGCCGTCTCCCTTGCAGAGGTGACAGTTGTCCTCCCCTACCCCATGCCTGGGCAGCAGAGACCTGGGGGCGATGTCAGCGGTGGTATGGGCACAGCTCTCCTCCCCTTGCCCATAGGATGGACACGGGCAGCTGCCAACAGCTTCTTGTGTGCACAGTGATAGCAGTCCCCCAATCTGGTCATTTTAATTAATCTTGTTAGAGCCCGTTTGTCACTGAACCTGGCCTCAAACAGAGCATGGTGGCCAGTACCCATATCCGAAGCCCTGCGAGGAGATGCTGGTTGTGCTCCATGCCCCTGGAGCTGGAGAGAGGGGGTTGCTTGCTTGGGTGCTCCCTGTACTGGATGCAGAATCTGCAGCGGGGAGTAAGATGTGCCTGAAGTTCGGATTTCTGCTGCTTTTCATGGCACATTAGCGGAATCCTGCCCCTGGCTGTAGGGCTGCTGGGGATGTGAGCAAAAGCCTTGCTGGTTAGACTGCAGTCATCAAGCCCTCTCTTCTGTTTCTGACAGGGAACAGTTGTCAGCGTCTAAGGAGAAAATATAAGAACAAGGCAAGTGTGTAATGATGCCAGTTCTATGCGCCAGCTCCCAGCCATCAGTGGCCTGGGGACTTCCTGAGTCACTGCCTTAGCCCATGTGTTAGTCATGAGCTCCTGAACTATTTAGGATCCAAAGCACTACCTTGCAATGAGTTGCACTGCTAGAATATATTTTTTTGGGGTAAAAGAAAGCCCCTGCTTTTTTGTGCAAACCACCTGCCTGAAAACCCCCAGCTGTCCCATTTCGAAGCTGAAGAGCCCTGCACAGTCTCATCTCTGCTCATCTCCCCAGACATCCTTACCGCCCTTCTCCCTTGGTCCGGACCTTGCGGAGCTGAGGGACCACAGCTGCAGGCAGGGTTCAAGATGAAGGGGAAACCACAACTTTATACAATTTACTTTATTTTCTGCTTGCCTTGTTTAGATGTTACTTCCGTGTTTTGAAAGATGACTTTGTCTCATTACAAGGATTTAACCCTTTTAACAAACATCCTTGTTGCTTCTCTTCTAAAAAGTAATTCTTAGTGCATTGCATCTCATTTTTTTTCCCCTGTGAGAGATATATAATGGCTCAGTGCAATGTGAACGTAGTCCTTGGGCTCTCCATGCTTGAAGAAGGGCTTTTATGAGTATGGCCAAGCAAGACTGGACATGCTTTTACTGGGCTGGATGAGGAGGAAAATCTGTCTCTGTTGAAAGGTTTGACTGCAGCAGCTTTGTCACTTTTCCCAAGCCGGCCTGGGGATAACAGATAATTGCCATTGTCTCCCGAATGCTGAGAAGGGCCAGACAAAAATGCTTCTTGTTCCTATTTTAAATTCTGTTGTTCATTGAATCTTCAACATTCAGCATTTTGAGAGGAAACAAGACTAGATGAAGAGATAGCAGGCTGGCTCCCAAATGAACATGAGAGTAAGTATTTTTTTCCCCACAGGCAGATAATATCGCTACCGACAAGCACGCACCAGGCATTGCCGTGTTTCAGAGCCTTGCTACCGGGTATTGCAGCTCGTCTCATTTTGCAAAGGGCTGGAAAAATGTGATATAATGGCAGGGAAATAGGGCTGAGGGGGGGCAGAGGGAAGTGGGACTGGGCAGCCAAGGGCTGCACCCACAGAGGTGCCGACTCAAGCTGATACGAAGACAGTTTGTACAACCAAAAACTATTCCCATGGCTCCCATTGTTCCCCATTGTTTTCTCTTTCTCTCAAAATCCTTGTGACTCATGAGCTAAAACAAACAATTTTATGCTTGAGAGAGTGAAGGGCTAATAGTGCTGGCTGGAAACGAGGAGGGAGCATCCCCCCAGTCCTGCTGTGGATGGAGAGAGGGGGCTATGGCTGGGGGGTTATGCGGGACACAACTGCCAGGACTGCAGCTGGGGGGAGAAAGAGAATGTTGAACCAAAACCTAAAGAAAAACTGTTATTTTGGTGTCAAGAAGCACTCCCATGTCCTCTGTGAAGTGACCTGCTGCTGCCCGTCCTTCAAAGCAGTGCTCGGAGAGCTCGTCTGTGTGAGGTCCCGCATCGCAGCTGTGGATGCGAGGATGTCAGGGCAGGATTGCGGATTCGTTGGGTTACAGGAGGGAACAGATTCAAATCTGAGTTTTCGGGTGCGGGCTGTGGCTGGTCCCACCTCTCCTGCCTGCCCTCTTCTTAGCAACTATGTTACACTTCAGAGCATGTACTTGGGTTGTGAACGATAGGCTTCATTTCTCTTATCGAACCAGTTGTTTGCATTGTGCAGTGCTTGGAAAGGTTTATTTTTGCTAAAACTTTAAGGATATGAACTTGTATAAACAACATCTGTAATCCATCCCAGTGCTGGGAGCAGGGGTGTCTCGTGTCCCTCTGCCCCAAGAGCCAGATCTGAAAGCCCCAAGGTCACCTGGGTGCAGATGCAGGGGAAGATGTATAACACAATTCCCGCTGGCTCAGAGAACCTTGTGTGCAGGGGGCTGGTTGCATTTGGCTGAGCTGCCTGGTCCCTTCGGAGCCGATTTTCACCCAGGAGGGTTTGCAGCAGGCGGCTGGAGCCAGCACCCCAACCACACACCTGTGTCGGGGGTGCCGAGGCTGTGCTGCCTCGGCAGCCGCGATCCGGATCCTGCACACCAGTCCCCGGGCTGGCTGCGGTTTTAAAAACTAATTAAAACCAGCGCTAGACGAATTTCTTCTCATTTTGATTTGAAGCCCAAAACAGATACCGTATTTTGGCTCTCACCCAGCAGCTGGTTTCATACGAGTGGAAAGTTGTTACCGTGGGATATGAATTCGATGTTTTTGGGTTGGTATTTGGGGCTAAGGGGGTAATTGGCAGGCACAGACCTACAGTGCAGCCACTTGAAAAGCTGAGTCCTTGGCAGAGCATGTAAAGTGGTAGTTGAATGGCGGTGAGATTGCTGGGCCACTTTATTAGAGGAGTTTGTGAGTGAGTCAAAGAACCTGGAAATCGATAAGAGGATTGCACAGAAAGGTGGTGGAGAGGCTTGGAGAGGGGCTGGTTGGCCATGGAGGAGGTGGAGAGGGAGGAGGAATGCTGCTGCAAGGCATCCTTTGCTAACGGTTCCTTACGGGTGCCTATCACAGCAAGGCACAATGTGCCACAGCATCTCCTCCCATGGGGAGCCGTTTCTATCTAAGGTTGCCTGAACATTGATGCTGGTCCATGCAAGAGCTCCTGGGGGTGCCCAGCAGCCATCTCAGGGTGCGAGTCTGGCAGGTGAAGCAGGAGATCCTCTGTGAGGTGGGATGCCCCGTGTACAAGGTGCTTGTGCTTCACAGGGGAGCTGACTCCAAGCCCTGCCTTTTAGGTCCGTTCCATAACCCCAGGAGCATCCTTCCCATGCTGGAGTGGAGTGAAGCCTTAGGATGTGAAAATCAGAAGATGTGTTATGTTTTGTTTGTGGAATTTTAATTTTTTTTTTTTTTTAGAGAGTAAATCTATACAGCCTTTGCTTCACAACAGAAAATTACAGGTAAAAAATATTGATGTATCATTGGGGGATGCAATGGCTTTGGTGTGCCTCCCTCCTGCAGCTCCTGGGGGAGCGCTGGGCACCTCCTTTCTCTTTGCCTTTTCCTCACCCTGCCCTGACATGAAACATTATTTTTTTGCTCACCCGTGTGGCTTCGGGATCAACAGGGACTGAGACACAGCTTTTGTCCTTGTGCCTTTCTTCTGCCCGAGGCTGCATGAGCACGTCGACACTGACTCCTGGTCCCTCTCTCTTGGAAATACAAAGGGAAAAATATCTCAGGATTTTGCAATTTTGTGTCCTCATTCCCCATCTTTAAAGCTGATGCTAGCAAAGGGTGAGGCTGTCCCCTGGGCATCGGTGCAATGCATCTCTGAGCATCGCTGAAACCTGCCTGAGGTTCCCGAGCAAGCAGAGGTAATAAAGTGAACGTCTTCGTTTGGTCTTCTCCATGGCCAGCAGATCGATAGGCAATAAGCTGGATCCCGCTGCCGGGCTGGAAGGGAAGGATGGAGCCAGGCCAGGGCTGCAGGGGGAGCGGGGAGGGATGCAGCCTGGCCTGGGAGACAATTTGTCAGCTCCTGTGGCCCGGGAGAAACAGTAAACACTCCTATTGAGGGAAAATTGCTTGTTTTCTGGTACCCAACTTTCTCTTCACCACCAGGTCCTTGGTTCATCAGTGCCCAATTTATCCTTTATTTGGTTTTCATAAATAATTCAGAAGAGTTTGAGTAGAATAATGAGTCTTTTCCCAACCCTAATCCCAGACAATTCAAAACAAAAAGACATTTAGATTACAATTTGAGCGTATTAGCTGTTGGGAGATATCCAGACAACTGATCTGCTTTCCTTTACAATTTCTGTGCCGTTCTGTCATTTCTAAAGTGTTCTGCTTTGATAGTTAATAATTTGAGCATTTCCAGTTCTTCATGAAAAGACAGAGGCATTGCTGTGATAAAGTGCGGGTGTGCATGCTGCCTTTGGATGGGCAAGCTTATCTGTTTTCCAAGAAGGACTAAATAAATGAAGTAGTGAGATTGCAAATCCAGCCTGCGATGTGCCTTATCATCTTCAGGGAAATAGATACAATCGTGCTTATTTGGCTTAAAATTAAAACTAAGCTCCTATGCCAATGTGAGCTGAAAAGCCAGAAGGGATGAATTTGGGGAAGGCTTAATGCAGAAAAAACACGAGCCTGGGATCCACACCATGCAGAGGGGAGAAATTACACTGAAGGCTGATCCCCTTGCTGCATTTTCCAATGCAGAAGCTGCGAGGTACCTGTGGCAGTTTGCCGGAGGGTTTTCCATCTGCTGAGGATGTTGTGAAGCGTTAGTGAGGCTGGTCCTGCTTGTTCAGAGCAGTGTTGAGCACTGGGGGATGCACGGCCTGTGGGATGCTGGACTGCAGAAGTCACAACCCCAGCAAACAGCAGAAAGCACTAAAGAAATTACCTAAGTAATAGCTGTAAGCAAAGCAAAATGTCTTTAGTGTGTGACACGAGGATCGGATGGAACTGTTTTATTTCCTGCCTGTGGATCGCAGCTCTTGGGGGTACCAGGGCTCCTCAACATCGCTGCTGGCTCCTCCCTGGGCTGGTTGCACAACCAGTGTGGGCTCCTCTGTCTCCCTCTTCATCAGTAGGAGGAAGGTGATGGGCCAGGCATTGACACAAATCTACCCTGGCTGTCGTTGGGAGGCTATTGAGTTGGCAGAGCGGGAGGTGGAGAGCACTTAAATGTCAGCAGGGTCCAGCTTGAGGAGCTTTGAAAACCTGTTGGGTGCCCAACACCTTTAGAAGCCATTCCTATCTGGTTTTGCGCACAAATCCTGAGGGGAAGTGTCTCTAAAACGGTATTGTCTATAACAGTTTTGCAAATGGAGCGGTGTAGAAGGACTGTGACACTCCTGCCTCAGTGCTGGTGACCAAAGCAGGGAGGTGGCACCAGTCCCAGCTGCCACCCATGACCACACGTGGTCCAGGCACCGGGAGCATCGTGTCCAGCAAAGCAGAGCAGTCCGACGTGGGGAGGCCTGCTCGGGTTGGTGTTGTCCTCATGCACCGAAACTGGGTAACGGAGATGCCTTTTGCCTATGTTGTGACCCTGGCAATGCAAGGGTGTCAAGAACAGGATGTATTTGTACACCGTATCTTAGAAAATGAGCTACAGCGAGGTTATTTTTATACACAGACACGCGGTACTGGAAGTACTATGACATCTCACATATCCCTTCTCATGTTCAATTATTATTTATCTTTTCTAAATTTCTCATACTGCCAACACAGTAAAAGGTTACTGTGGCATTCCTAACTGCATTTGTAGCACATGGAGAATTAAAGGAACCTGATCTTTCTCAAACTGAGCCTAAATCTGACTGTAATATGTAGGCTGTTAATTATGTTTATTGAAGAATGTGCTGAGGCTGTGTCTGGCCGACTCAAATCAAGTCTATATAGATGTAGTCAAAAACGTCTCCAAGCAGATGCATTGAGAGGAAGGTACCAGCACAATTCAGAGAGGTCCCAACATGGAAAAGGTTGTTTATGTATTGTATTTAACTCTAATTGGGTTAGCAGCTGAGACTCTGAGGATTAAACAAACTGACCTAAATACTGGTCTCAGTGATCTTAGTTAATGTCTAGTTTCCTGCTTCTCAGCCGATTTGGTTTTCCAGATACTCTCCAAAACATGTTATCTTTGTATCAAAAGTCTAAAACCATATTGTATCATTTATTGTGGTTCTGACAAAGCAATACTCATTTGGAGAGTAAACTCTGCAAACAGATTAATCAGCATCTGAAGAGAACACCTGGTCCATCCCGGTAATGCAGAGGTAATGCAGGAGTATCAGGGATGGAGTGGATAGAGCTCGATGGTGTCCAGGGATGATTGCTGGCACCGTTGGTTATTATTTCGTGTAACAGCAGATGGTAGAGAGGAGAAATCATCCATTTTCATTTACAATTTATTTTTATGCTGCAAGAGGCAGGATTGCTCGAGTCATTGCTGTCAGGCAATCCTC
Organism: Patagioenas fasciata; assembly: GCF_037038585.1. Taxonomy (NCBI): domain Eukaryota; kingdom Metazoa; phylum Chordata; class Aves; order Columbiformes; family Columbidae; genus Patagioenas; species Patagioenas fasciata. The sequence continues at coordinate 10,134,685 of NC_092533.1, read as the reverse complement.
TGGAAGGAAAACCTTACCATGAGGGATTTTTTTTGGAAAGAGTTTTTTATTGTAGTATATTGGAGAAAGACTCTGCGGGGCCAGACATGAGATGGAGAATGAGCCCATCCAGTGTCCGTGGGGCTGGAGGATTTTTATAGAGGAGAGATCAAGTGTCCATCTCAGAGGAGGTTTATTGGGTCAGTAAAAATCTCTGTTATTTGGCTGTGGATGTTTTGGAGGCACCCCTAGATCACCTTTTAGTCAGATATTTTCCAGCTCTGGCATAACCCAGCTAGGCTTTATTTTTCCTTTTGCTCCTTGGTGTGCGATCACTACTGGAGGAGTCGAGGCCCCATGAAGAACCTTTAGCTTTTGGCTGTCCCAGTCAGGGCAGTGAGGTGACACAATGGGGACATGAGGGTGCTTGGGGCAGTGAGGTGGCTCCGAGTTTCGTTCATGGCAGGAATGTCATTTCCCCCAGTAAGGCGGGACATGAAGAAGCCCAGTTGCTGCACATCCCTTGGTGTTTGGGGTTGACATTCATGTGGCTATGTTGAAAACACCGACCCCCTGAGAGAAAGCAGCCTGTTGTTTCTTTAGTTTAATACTAATTTTTGTTTTGGCCAAACTTGCACCCTGCAGCTGGATTCCACATCTGCCTGGGCTGGGGGATCCAGGAGGGGGTGACAGCTGTGGGGCTCGGGCTCTTGGCACTGCCTGGCCTGCAGCACATTGTTCTCCCCAAATCCTGCCCAAACCTCACTCAGGAGGTGACATAAAGTGACACCTCAAAGCCACACCCTTGGGGATGAGAGGACCCACCGCGCAGTCCCTTGGGGACCGATTCCCCAGGACACCCTCCCCATGCACCCAGCCTCTGCCAGACCCATTCACCCTGTTGCATGTTTGTTTTTCCCGGTGCAGGTTTTCCGTACAGATCTGATAACAGCCATGAAGATCCCCGACTCCTTCCAGCTGAGTCCTGACGAATACTACGTCCTGGCTGATCCCTGGAGGCAGGAGTGGGAAAAGGGCGTCCAGGTGCCGGCGAGTGCTGAGGCCATCCCTGAGCCCGTGGTCAGGTAAGCGAGTGAGCTCCCCGCTGTGGGGTCACCTCAGCCTCGGTGGGGTGCAAAGCATCTCCGAGAACATGTAAAAGGGATGCAGGGGATCCTGGGCTTGCATAGGGATGGATGGACGGGACCTCCTGCTGCACCCTGCCATGGGCAGCTTCTTTTTGAAAGTCCCTCATGTACGTGCCCAGCTTTTCTCGAGCAGCAGCAAGGAGCCATGCCAGGCAGGCCAGGGAATTTTTAAAAGAACTGATAAAATCAAAGGGATGGTAAAAAAAAATACCAACAGGAGCCCACCCAGAATGTCAGCCTCTGCCTGGCTGGTTGATGCATCTTCATGTAGAGAGGTGTGGCTGTAGTGCTGGTATTTCACAGCAGGGGAGCGGGAATTGGTTCTTAAAAACTTCCTTCTTTACGATGTGAGCTATTTGTGCGTATTGGAAACGTGATGGGCATGCCGAGATTCAGGGCTTGGGAAAAGGAGCCCAAGGAATAGACAGCGATCTCCTGAACCTTGTAGAGGCGACGTCTATCGGCCCAGATCGGTGTCTCATTAGCTATTTTAAAATAGGGAACTGAGTTTTAAAATAGACACTTAAACAGCTGCTCGGGCAGAAAAATGTGGGGGAGCTGCTACACGTTCGTTGTGCGTGGGGAATTATCCCAGGGCAATGGGGGAAAGGCTGGTGCTGCCAGTGGGGAGAACCAGGGGGGATCAGGAAGGGATCCCAAAGCTTGCAGGGTTGGACCCCAAAACTCTTAGGGTGGGACCTTGAAACTCACAGGATTTGTAGGAATTTTGCAGCTCTCACACTGCTTGATCCGTGGTGTGCAGCCCTGGGTGTGCACCCCATGCTTGAGAAAGCATCATGCTGGTGCGATGCTGGGGCTGCGCCTGGGAGTGGGGCGGCTGCAGGAGGGTGCTGTGTGCTGGGGGATTTGGGCAGGGTGCGGGGGCCAGCGGAGGCTCCGCTTGTCCCACAGCAAGAGCAGCTGCTGCTGCAGCTGCCGACCCCGCTTCTGAAGTAAACTTTTGTGTACGCTCCCCTTCCTCCCCTGGGGAAAGCAGAGAAAGAAATGAAACTTTAATGAGTCTTAACATATCAAAAGGGAAGTTGTAAAGGGGGCTGTTGAGTTGATTTAATCCTTGGGAAAAAAAAAAAAAAGGAAAAAACAAACCCAAAACAAAAAAAAGAAGAGAGGGGAAATAAAAAACTGTGTGTGGAATATCTTTTTTTAGTTGTCTTTGATAGCTGACCGCAGTCTGGACTTGCGAGCGCTCTGCTCCCCAGCTGAGCGCTTCTGCTCCTGCTATTTCCAGCCAAGAAGCGATAGCTGGGCACTGCCTGGGCTGGCGGTGCCCGTGTACCGCTGCTTCCCAGCCGTCCCTTGGGTGGGGGTTTGCATCCCACACCTCTGAGCCAGGGGTGCTGGGGCGCAGGGCAGCTCTCTGCAGACCCCTCTGCTGTTCTCCAAGCCTTTGTTTTTTGGGGGGACCTCGGGGCAGCTCTGCTGGTGCTGCATGTTCTTGTGCAGGGATGCTGCTAAAGCCTGGTGTAGGTCATCCCACCCATGTCCACATCCCACCCTGGTCCCCACTCACAGCCCTGCTCCAACACCAGCCTCTCGCAGTGTCTTTCACGGTGTTCAGGCTGCTGTCTCATGCCTCCTCTGAGTCCTCTCTCCTCTAGATTAAACGGATGCATTCATCTTGAGCTTCCATCAACGGTCATGTTTTCTGGAGTTGTGAACGTTTTTGTTGCCATCTTCCAGGCTTCGCTCACATCGCTGTGGGGATGTGCCTGTGTGCGTGGCAGTGACCTGCGGCCTTTGGGGGAATCATCAGACACGCCACCACAGCCTGGTGCTGCCCACTCACCTTGAGCTTGGAATTCACTCCAACCATCAGATCCTTTCTGAAAAATGTCCTAATTCTTGGGATTATTTTTTCTCTTCTGATTATTCTCAAGCTCAATGCTATTCCATATTCCTTGATGAATTGCCTCTTGTAGTATTTCCAGCTCTTTCTTCAATTCCTCCACACCATTTTGTTTTCAAGCTTTGCTCTCCAAAGAGTTCATGGCTTCCCCTTTATTGGAGTGAAACTCAGCAGATTGAGTGGGTGCACCCATGTCTGTGCGAGGAAGCCTGGTCCCACAGAGGTCTCGGCACAGCCCACAGACACGGGCAAGCATCTCCTGATAGGCAGCATTGAAGCCTTGCCAAGCTGAGATGGGTCCCATCTGCTCCTTTCCTATCCACCCACCGCAGAGGTCCCAACCCATGCCGGGTTGTTTTCCGTGTGCATTCATTTAGATTGCTTATTTATGTGTTTCAGTGGTTTCCCCCAAGTTTCCTTTTTAAAGACAGATAATGTGTATCTTCTTCTGGTCTTCTGCAATCTGACCTGTTCTCCGTGACCTCCCAAAGTTACTTGTTGGTGGCTCCATCACTCTCAGCTAATCCCAGGTGGATTTTTGCAGCCCCTCCTGGTTACGATGTGCCCTGTTCATCCCAGACTGTTCCTCCCGGGCTGCTGCGGGATGGTGCTGCTTACCCACAGCCTGAGCTTCCTCAGAGGTTTTTCCTCTCTTGTTGCTCTGTCTGTCCAGCATTGTGTCTTATCTGCCTGAACCATCTCTCTTTGCTGAGCATGGCCTGAAGGGCTTTGTCCACAGACTGAAGCCTGTTCGGGATGTTTTGCCTCTGCTGGTGCGATCTGAGTGGAATGAAGAGCTCTTCTTACAGCAGTGTTAATGGTTGCACCCGGTTTGTGGCCATGATGCACATCCCAGGGGGACAAGCAGTGACACTGCCAGATTTCTTTTTCAATCAGGACAACATCTCTCCACATGCACACCAGAAGGCACAGCAGAGATGGGTGTGCTCCTCCTGAGCAGTTCTCCCTCCCACAGCATCCGTGCCCTCGATGTTTTCCCATTTGGATCAATGATGGGAGAGCAGGGGATGGAGAGAGCAGCACTCGGGCTGCCAAGGACAGATGGAGACTTCAGTCCCTCTCCGATTTCCAGTGTCAGACAGCTCCCTCTTGCAGCTTGCCCTCCTTTGGAGAGATGTCAAGTATTGTATCGGAAGAGATAGCTATATTTCATCTGCCTAAAGAGTGCAGCCTTAAAAGGCCTGACAGCTCCATTTACCTCCCTAGTTTAACTGCTTTAATTGCCCCTACCTCCATCCCAGCAGCAGTGAGCAGGTTCCTCGCTGGTCCCACCTGAGCCGCTGCTTCCACTGCCCCATGGGCTCTGCACCCCTTTTCCCCTTTCTTTCCAAGCTTTCCTTCTTCCACCACTCAAAAAATTTCATATAAACCCAACAGATCCTCCATGTGTCGGACATGGGCAATCCAAATTCTTTGCTGAAAAAAATCCCAGCACGTATTTTTTCCTAGACTGGGAATTTTCCTAGACTGGGAAAAAGACTCGCTTTTCCTTGCTGCAGCTTTCCCTCGCTGTCAGGGCAGCATTTTGCTTTTCCCCGCTGTCTCAAAGGTGTAATGCAGGGTTGTGACAGTGTCCTGCTGTTAAGGTTGCAGCAGCAGGGAAAGGATGCCCGTGGCAATCCAGTCCTGATGTTGTTACTCCTGACAGCCGTTTCCATGTGAAATTCCTAGAGGGAGAGTGGGAGATGCCACTATATCCCCCGGAGCTGGAGAACAGGCAGGCACTGCCTGCAAAATCATACTCAGCCTGTCATCCTGTGATGCCAGGAGTCTGGTTCCTGGGCTGAGCCCTCGGCAGGGAGCACATTTGCTGCAAAGAGCTGGATCTCGCCCTCCAAAAGGTGCCTTGTACCCAGCCGCTTTTGTCACCTCCTGCCTGGGTGCCTGGAAACTGGCTCTTCCTACCCGCACCCTGCCTCTAGGTTTTGTGCTTCCAAAGCTGAAAATTAGATTTTTTTGAGAGATTTTATTTTTCTGGAGCTCTAAAATGTCAAAAGCTGGGGGTGAGGCAGAAGGATAGAGCTGTATTTTAAGGAATGCTCTCCCCAGAAAGCTGCTGTCTCAAAATGCCTCCACTAAGAGCCACCTTAAACTGGAGAGGGTCCTTTCTAGGCTAGCACAAATTGCAGTGCAGTTGTGAGGAAGGCGGTGGGGGAAGAGGTGAAGCATCTCTTGGCTGGGTGTCCCGGGAAGCAGCGATGCTGCTGCCAGCCACCCGCACACCACGGTCTTCAGGCAGCACAAGAGATCAGCTGTTTCCTCTCCACAATTATTTCTGGCTCATCACTACTGAAAAAGGGTTTTATTGTGGACGGTAACATGCCTGAGAATTGCCCAAGGCTTGAAGGGCTCCAGCATGGCGAGAAAAGCCACTTGCAGCTGGATGAGAGGAGGGGAATGAGGAGTTGAGGTGAGGTTCCTCTGCCTGTGGATCTCCAGGTCACCTGCCCGGGGATGTGGGTGGTGATGTCACTGCATCCCAGTGATGACAGCATGTCCCACCTTTGCTAGAACCCGTAGCTGGAGGATCTCCCCTGACTTTCCAGAACCAGAGATGAACCTTACAAGCCCCGCTGTGAGCTCTGCAGTTATTTTACAAATGGGGAAACTGAGGCACAGAGATTTCCACCATCAGTCAGTGGCAAAGCCAGATACAAAGTCTCGGGCTGGTGTTGATGCACTATTGGGTGCTGAATGCAATGTTGGAGCGTCTGAGCGTGGCTTGAGTTTAAGGATTACGCAAGGTAAAGTAGCAGAAGGAGTAATTGCTACGATCTTGGAGCATCCAGGTTGCGAGTACCACTCCTGTTTTAAATGGGAAAGAGAAGCTTTAGATTAGCTTTGTCTTCCTCAAGTCACACCCTGATACACCCAAGAGGAAAGTGCTGGTTTGCCCTGGATGCTCTTAGGAGTCTGTGAAGCAGGTGTGCAGGGATCAGACCCAGGCTTGTCCCTACCCACTGGTGGCTTTGGCGGTGCCATGCAGGGCATCACATTTAGCTCACTCAGCAGAGCATCACTCCATAAAGCAGCACCTATGCGGGATTTTATGCACCTGTACAGGCTTTAATTCCTCTTTCATGTAATGATTTAACATTTTTGGCATGCGGCTCCTTCCCCAGGCCGACAGGGATGCAGGCAGGATCTAGAGGTGGCTCTTGGATGTTGCATTAAGCCACATTAGTATGTGCTGTAGATTCTGTTTCCTGTGAATTTGCCCACAGCAGGAGGATGAGCAGGAAGGCTGCTTTTTGTTGGCAGACTTCCCAGATATTCTTGGCGTTGCAGATCTATACTTATATCATTGCAGTGGCCCTGTTTTAACAGAAAACAGAAAGTGCTGTGGCTACAGGAAGGCACAACCTCTGCAAGTACCAACCTGGTGATGGCACCAGCGCAGATGCTACAGGGAGAGTGGCTGCCACGTTGGCACGGTGTTTGCATCACTGTCCAGTCCTCCTCCAGGTCCCCTCTCCTCCAACAGCTAAACAGACAGGTAAAGCAGCTGTTGGTGCTCCTGGGCATGTGCCGAGCTGGTGCAGGTGCAGGACTGGCTGTGCCTGGATCATGATGTGGAGCTGCCCTGTGTTCAGCTCCTTCCAGCTGTGTTGCTCTTTAGCAGACTCCAGTCCCATAGGAGTTGCCCCAACATCTCCAGGAGGTCCAGCAGTTCTTTGAGAGGATGCACAGTTGTTGGCAGAAATGTTCATATTGTGGTTTTGTGATGCCAGAATCATTGCAAAAGGGAGCAAGAGGAAAGATGCAGAGCTGGTCTGCTCACAGAAAGCGGTGTTGAAGATGCATGTACTGGGCCAGGGAGGAGAATTAACTCATTGAATGAGAAACACAGGAATACTGGTACACCGAATGAGTGTAGGACTTGGACATGTCCCTGCCCTTCTTCCCTTCTGCTCCCAGTGAGCAGATGCCTTGTCTCATCCTGGCAAGGCTGAATGCTGCATGCAGAACACCCAGCACAGGGAAGGAGCAATTGCAGCCAAGGGAGAAAAAACCCCCGAGAGCCATCTCTGCTGCAGTGTGACGTGTGGTAGCACTGAGGAGCTACGGCCAGGCTGGCCCAGCGATGGGGCGGCACGATGCGAACATCCCAGCAATGCCTGGACTTCGCCTCTGCCGGCAGCGGGAGCCCTGGATGGCAGCCAGGCTGGATCCTCGCAGCTGCCCGGCTCCCAGCCCGGGGAAGGGCTTTCCGAGGCTTCGTTCTCAGCATGTACTGTATGAACCAGCACACTTTGTTCTCAAGTGTTGAGATTGGATTTCCTTTCCTCGGTTGGTGATGCAGGCTGGCTGTTGACTCATCAGCAGCTTCCCTTGGGCTTTGCTGCAGAAGGGGCAGGCAGGATTCTGCAGCAGTTTGTGTATCTTTTGGAGCAGAGGTTTTTTTTAAACATGATCCTTTTTTCTTTTCTTTCTTTCTTTTTTTTTTTGTCCTTCCCTGCAGCTCATCGTGAAAAATGTTTGAGTTTGGGACTTGCGGGTGGCACGCTGGCGATTTTACAAAGGGCTGTTTCTTGGGTCAGTTGTTACCGTTTTGTGCCTGCCTGCTCTTAAATATGCCTGGATTCTAGTATGCTTCAGAAACAAGTGTGTGCTTCCCTTTTGACGTCTGAGACTGTTCTGATCAAAAGAAATAAAAATCCCAGCTGCCCTAGGCCTACATGGTGAGATCACAAGCCATGGGACATAGAAGTGCAGGGAGAGGAAAACTTGCTGCCTGCACATTTCTGTGTGCTCCCAGAGACCCCAGGGTGACACCTGGTCACGGTGAGAATGGGCTGGCCAGTGACAATGATCCAGGGCAGCAAAAAAACCCTATCACTGTGACATCCCTGAGTTCCCTCTGCAACCCTGTACTGGTTCAGAGGATCTGGGCTGTGCGAAAGGTGGTATTGGTGCTGTAGAGGGTTGTTAGATTGTGTCCAGTGCCTGTGAGTGCTTTGCAAAGGAATAAGCCTGATTTACTCTGTCTGTTACTTGTAATTATTTCTGGTTTACAATCTTACTTTCAGCAAGTTCTCACCTTTATTAGTTTGCTACGGGCAAACATGTTAATCCAGGATGTTCTTACCTAGTACCCAGCCACTTGGACTTTTATTTTAAATGTTTGCTAATCCTCCCAGTGGATGCCTGTGGTTTATACTGGATCAAGCACACAGAAAATCAAGTGTGCTTCAGCAGTTAATGTATGTTACGAGCAGGCTTGATTCCTGCTGCCCCGTAACGAGGTTTATGGCTCTTGGGACAGACTCCGGTTTGCTTCAGCCTTGGGAGACTCCACATCTCACTCCATCAGCTCCGCTCTCCATCCAGAACCGTGAATTTAGCGTATAGCCAGGCGAACAGTAGCAGATCTGATTGCTGCTGCTTGCAACCGCAGCAGTAATCAAATCACCTCTTAGTGATTTAGTGCCCCTTGTGTCCCCATTGAACGATACAAGAAACTATTACTCTTAAGTGCTCTTCAGAGTGATGGGAGGACCAGTGCAGCCTGGCAGTGGGAATAGCTGCTCGATTCTTGGTGCTGCTGTGGATAATCCTGTTGAATTTAGGTGAAGGCTGCATTGCTGGAAAGTGAGTTTTAGCGTGTTCCTGGGACCTTGGTGAGGTGAAGAAGAGCTGGTAGTTTTTTCTTTCTCAGTGTGCTTGTAGAAGATCTGGAAAAATGCACCAAAACAAGTGTAGCTGTGTAGCAGTATGGGGATGGTGCAGGAGGCAGACGGATCCCTCCTGGGTTTGTGGGATGGGCTGTGTGCCGCTTTGGGTGACTCAGCGCCAAAACTGTTCTCATGCATTTCAGGGTTCAGCGTTAGTGCAGTGACTCAAAACACATTAAAAAAGGCTGGATGCTGCCTTTTCAAATTCCTCAAAGATTTGCTTTCACTGGGTTGGTTTTGTGTAAGGAGACCTGTGCGATGGCACTGTGCTAATCACAGAAATAGTTGTCTTTGTGCCCTTGCCTGTGTTTGGAGCTTGCTGATGCTCAGCGCCGTTAGCAGTGGGATCGAGGGGGTTTGGCCAATTCCTGATGTGCTGTGGGTTGTGCTCCCATCCCGCTCAGAGCATGGCAGGTGCAGAGCTGCTGCTGTCGCTCGCAGCCTCTGTCTCTGCTCTCTGTTGGTAAGTGGATGCAAGTGGAGCTGTTTGTGTTACTGAAATAATTGTGGAAACACTATCTGGCTGAGATAATTAATTCCAGATGCTTTAATGTTAGTAGTTTGGCTTAAGTTACACAGGGAAGCATCATTTTTCGTCTTTTTATATCTAGAAAACATATGCTCAAGTGTCCCTGGCTTCTCTAGTAGCAATTCCAAGATATATGTTGCTTAAATGGAAATGAGCAGAATAGTAGTGACCTGTTGGCTGGGTTTGGAGAAGGTTGGCATGCAGCACTGGTCCCCAGAGTGCCACCAGGTAGGTTGGTGGTGCTCAGGGATCAGAAGAGCAGCACCCATGGGTGCTGGTGCTGGCTCTGCCCTGCTTGCCCATGGGGAGCAGATGCTACCTGAGCATCTTCTGCAGCTGCCCCGGGATGGGGACTGCCATGTTTTGGTGTATTTTGGGGCCAGAAGAGCCAAGGAGCAGGTTGTGCCTCTTCCCAGCACTGGGTCAGAGCTCCCCCATGGCCTTCAATGCTGCTGTTAAGGCTGAATGGCACAGAGGGGAAAGGGCGCAAGCAATATGAAAAAGATCCTTGCACAGCATCAAAAATTGTGTGTATTTTGCTCCCAGGCCAGATGCTGCTTTTGTCTAGTCAACCAGAAAAACATCTGCGCTTTGTTGTTCCAAGCAGCCCACCAGCAAACCACTGCCTGTTTGTCCCTGCAGCCCTGGTTTTCTTCTGCACAGAAGATGTGCAGATGAGCCCCGCTGTGAAACGGTGCCCGTCCTCTCCTCTTCTTTACCAGGTCCCTTCTCCGGTCTACATCAAAATTATTTTCTGGGCACGAAACCAGAGTTGAGACTTCATTAATTCATTTGTTGAGCTAAATCTTGGTGAGATTTAGGTTGGAATATAAACGTGAGAAAGACAGGGACATCCACACTCTGGGCTTTATCTAGTCTGCTGAGTATCAGGCTTTTTATGTGGTGATAAACAGCTCAGAAATGAAATTGGAAAAGCTGTCTGGGTTTAACAAGATGGCTGTTTAGTGCCTCCTGTTCACTTGTTTTCCTCTTTTTATCACATCAAAGAAGAGTGAATCACTTTCTCCTTAGAGGATCACGTTATTCCAGGGGCCTGGAAGGACCCACTCTGGTTACAGGCTGTTACTGGAGGAGATTCTAGAGGGAGGGGGGAAAACAGGGCATTTTTCCTATTGCACCCATTCATTGCAATTTGGAGCTTCAGCTGCATTTCTGTAAAGCTTCCAAGACCTGCCTATATGAATCTTAAACTGCCAGCACCACGTGAGGAGCCACCCTACCCCATCCTTAACATTTTGCACAGAAATGGGATTGTCAGAAGGGCATTTTCAAACCCAAACAGTGAGACTCTGGACAGTCCTGGACTCAAAAGGAGTTTCCCAGCTGAGATGTGCTCACAGTGCAGCAAGGCTGTGCTGGGGTTCCAGCACCGGTCACTATGCACTCTGATTACTGGAGATGCTTTAAAAGCTGATAATGATTATTTCTCCTATTCATTGGATAGCACTGAGTGGGTTTCAGCTGGGAAAAACAACAGATAAAGGGATGAAGGTTGCAGATGAGCCACACTTGTCCTGGGCTGGTCCCTGCCTGGCAGAGGGTGCCAGGGTCCCTGACGCATCCTGAGGTCCCTGGCACATCTCCAGCGCAGGAGGGATGTGGGGTGCAGGAGTTATATGGGGGGTGCAGGAAGGATGTGGGAGTGCAGGAGGGAGATGGGGGTTGCAAGAGGGAGGGGGGGTGCAAGGGGGATGGCAGTGCAGGAGGGGTGTGAGGGTGCAAGAGGGATATAGGGGGTGCGGGAGTGGGGTGCAAGGGGGCTGAGGGTGCAGGAGAGATATGGCAGGTGCAGGAGGGATGAGCGTGCGGCCGGGATAAGGATGCAGGGGAAATGAGGGTGCAAGAGGGACACAGCAGGTGCAGGAGGGGTGGGGGGTGCAGCCTGCGCAGCCACCCAGCATTACATCACCCGCAGCCACACTCACTGGCTGCTGGTACCCGGAGGGCAGGACACGGCTGCAAGCAGCGTTAACCCCTTCCTGAGCATTCCTGAGCACCGCTCGGGTAGCACAAAGGGACCTTTACAGGACTGAGTGTTGACCACCAGTGTCTGTGCACTCAGGGGCTGCCTTTTGGGCACAAGTGCTCCTTTACTGGAGCTTGGTGAATGCTCCCAGGGACAAATCCAACTGCTTTGTTCTCCGAAAACAGCAGCAAGAAGCTAGACAAGAGTTCAGAGCTGAACCAAGTGTTTACTGCCCATGTAGGATTTTGGGACAAGTGTTTTACTGAAGGTTTAGGTTGTACCTGAGGGTGGTGCCAGCCCAGCCGTTCATCACCCGCATCAGCAGTAGTGGTGACAAACCGTGTGGTTACACGGGGCTGCTTCCACAAGCATGGATGTCTAAGGAAAGGGTTGCTGTTATGTTAACTCTGTCAACTTTTTTGGCTAGAAATGTGCTTGTTACAGCCCCCGACAGGAGCGTAGCCTACGAGTGGCATGAGGCAGGGTGGCAGACAGGGCCACCGGACCAGACAGCCACTGCAGGTTCCCCTTCCAGACCCACCTTTGGCCCCCAGGCTGAGCCGTGCGCCTGCAGTTGCTTTGTTATGTGCAGATGAATTTTTGTGGATTTGCAAAGGCCGTTGCCAAATCTTGAGGGGTTTTGGATCCAACAGCTGATGAGGAAATACTGCAAATTCTTACTTTTCTGGACAAAGTGGTCCCAGCAGTGCCAGCTAAAAGTGGGGCTTTAATTCTGTTGAAGTTCTTGTCTATTTAATCTGTTTTTGAATAAAAGAGTTTGGTGCCAGTGGCCTACCAAGGCACTGTGTCACCACTCTCCTCCCTGGGACCTACAGCCCTTTCTCTGCTCCGTCACTCAGGGACATGTTGGCAGACACTGGGTACCAGTGGTCCCTCCTGCAGGGTCCTTGTCTCTGGTTTCGGGGAGACAGCGGGGTGCATGCAGGGCTGTGAGCTCTCGAGCACGTTGTGCTGGTGACCAGGGTGATCTTGATGTGACCTGGAGCATCTTCAGTCAAGGAGGGAATGGTGAAGTGCACAGGCATCCGTTAGCACTGAGACCTGGATCCTAGAGATGCTTTTAGGTTACTCCTCCAGCCAGTTACTTGCTAGTCTGAACATCAGACTCGTTAATTTAAAACTTAACCTATTTAATACCTTCTTGGCATTCCCTTCTTCTTTGAACCCAGCTCTGGGAGTATAGTTTTTGACTCATGGTTTTACAGACTTTGCTAGAAGCTGTAAAAGTGGAATAAGTAGGTGTAACATGGTCAGTAAATCTGGGCCTGGGTACGCTGAGGGTCCCAAAATCTTGCATGTGGGTTGCAGCTCGTTACTATGACAATCTACCACTCTGCAGCCCCAATCCTTCACCCTTATGCCACTCACCTCTTTTTCTAACATCTTAAATTCTGCTGTACTATCAAGGAGCAATAGCATCTGTAAAATCTGTTAGCTTAAGTTTATAAGAAGATTGGGCATCTGCTCCTCATGGCCTGCTAGATACTATTTTAATAAACAGAAAATGAAAATCATCCCTTTAAACTGCCTTTTTCAAAGTTGTCGAGTGCCGCAGGGGAATTCCCCTGCGAGCAGAGCTGATGGTAAGAACAGTATCAGCATCGGCTGACGGTTGCTGGCGGAGTTATCTTTCCACTGACTTTCCTAAGCTGATTTATTTATGGACGCTGGACAAGACTAATTTAGACTGTAACGTAGGTAAAGAAGAGAAGACTGACTAAAGTCTTCGTTGTAATAAAATTAAGTATTCTCAGAAGAGAAATACCACACAGGATTAATTATTTCTATCTAGTAAATTAAAAGGGAACATATAGAAAAAAATGCCTTTGCCTTTCAGCCAAGTGAAGCATTCAGTTTACAGAGATGATTAACTGTGGGAATTTGCTGAATATATTTTATTACCACGTATAATCTTCTCTAGGGATAGATGTGATCCTCAAGAGTGTTGGGGTCCACTTACTCCTTTTCCTCAAGTGTGCTTGAGACCCACTTTCAGACTAATGGCCTGAGGTTTGTTGTGAGTTATGGGCTGCTCCCAATTTTCAGCTCTTCCTTTAAATAAACCCTTGATAGATACATTTTTTTTTAGATGCAATGTCTCTGGCTGGATGGATAAATTAAGGAATAAATGCTCTTCCAGTGTGATCGAGCTTCTGCAAATCGTTTAACACTTCTTGGAGGCTTTGCCTCTGTAATGCTTTGCTGTGGTGGTGCAGGGAGAGCTGGACCATTGCGGTGGTGGCACATCACCAGCAGACGCCAGTCCTGATAGCTGTGATAGGAAGGCGTGTGGTCCCACCTCCTTGGAAAATGAGTCACGTCAGGCCACGGGTTGGCCTCATCCCGGGTCATTGGGGCGGCAGCGACGTGCTGTGGGTCAGTGAGACGCAGTTTATCTCATGGTTGTGGCTCTGCTGTGCTGGGGTGCTCTGTGATGGTGCTGAGATGCAGGTAAAGCCCTCGTGTCCCCCTGGAGCGGGGCAAGTCTGTCCTGCCCATCACCGCATCCTCTGCCGTAGGGGCTGGAGGGACGAGCAGGGCTTTGGGGGTCACTTCGGGGTGTGGGAGGGATGGCGTTGAAGAGCACTGGCCGGGCCAAGGCACCTTGTGGCTCTCTGAGCTGTTTGGTGGCACTCAGGACCGTGTTTTTTCCCCAAGGACAGTGTCATTCAGGTAATATGGTTCTCACTATGTTCTTCAGTAACACAGTGTGGTTTTTTTTTTTTACTTTCAGTAGAAGTGGGCTGTTTACGTGAGTAAATCTTCACGGTCCAGCAAAGAGATTTCTGCTTGAATTTTTTAAGGAATTTTTGAGATGAAGAAGACGCTTGTGTGGCTGTAATGGGGTAATGATTCTCTGTAATGCACCTATGTTGTACTGATGAACTTTCAGGCCATGCTGTTTGGTCCTTTAATGTTTTCATTTCCTGCTTTGGTGTTATATATCCTCTTGCCACCTGCCCATTCTGGGGCGTTGGAGACATTCCCCATTGGGGTGTGAGCCACCGTGACCTTGCGACCATTTCTGTCCCCAACCCAGGGTCACACACAATACTGTCCCTTCTCTCAGCGCCCCCTGCACATCACAATGCCTCAGAAGCTCACGGTCTTGCCTTACCCACGTGCTTCTTAACACGTTCCTTGCTACCCAAGACTCTTTTGCTCTAGTTTAGGTTGGGAGTGGTGGTTTGGGGCCTTTTGGAGCGTTTTCTTGCTTTTCATGCAGACTCAGTCTGGGTGGATTAGTTGGTCATGCCCTGCACAGGGTCCCTGGCTGCAGGGATGCTTGTGTGTTGCTGTCACCATTTATTTGGAGCATGCCAAAGCTGATACAGCCTGGGGCTGAGCATGTTTCGCCATCGAGTGTAGGAATGAATAACGAAGGCATCAAAACTCAGGCAGAATGGGAAAAACCCTCGAAGACACGTGAAATTCCTCTTGTGCTGTGGCGATGTGCCCGTGCAGGAGATGACCCCACCAGGACAGTGAGTTCTCAACCTCACCAATGCCCCAGCAATTAATTTCCTTTTTGCTGTTTCCTTTTGCTGTTTACCTGACTTCTTCTAAAAAGGAGGAAATTTTCTAAACAAGCCAGCAGAAGCCCTTTAATACAGATAAAGGCAAACGGGAAAACAGGTAATTGAGGTAATTAAGAGCTTGAGTCTTGCTTTCTCTCTGAGAAAGGAAAAATCAATGGAGCATGTCGGTGCTGTCAGCAGGAAGAGGTCTGGGTGCTCTCCCAAGCTGAGGCAGATGCCAGGGCACAGCACGACTGCATCGCTGGCTCTCACCGAGGGCGAAGAATAGATATTTTCACCAGTCTTTAGAAAATCATCTCCCTGAGCAGGCACCTGTGTATTGCCAGACTCCTCCGGGTACATGCTGCCCACCCCGGCAGTGGCAGTGAGCATCCCTGCTTTCCCACGTCCCACAGCCCGGGCGGTATCTGGGCATCCTGAAGCAGGTAGGAAGTCCTGCATCTCCCCCAGCATGCCTGAGGCTGGAATAGAACTAGAAAACAAGACTAGAAATGAGAAGGAATGGTTGATTCCTATGGGATTACTGATGCCTGAACCTGGGGTGTGAAGAATATTAGTACATAATGCAAAATTCACTGCAAATTTGTGTGAGTTGGTGGTGCATGTGCAGACATCATCATCATTCAACCTGTTTTTTTCTTTTTACACTCAGCAACTATGTGGAAATGTGGATGTTTCCAAAGGGATTAAGCCCTGTTCCTGCATGCAAGGAAAGCCCTGATGATGTCCCTGCCAGCCCCAGCTCTCGGACCCCAGCGGAGAAGGGCAGGAGATGCTGGCCAGGATGGCTTTGGTGGTTTCTTCCCTTCTTCTGACTGTGTCCATGCTTCAGTGCGGAGCACAAAGCAACACAAAGCTCACAGCCTTCCAGACTCCAGTTTTCTTGATGTTATTATAGATGAGGAGGGGTGCACAGCATGGTCTGTTCTCTGTATCACTGTAAATCAGGGCATGGGTTTTTCCAAAGGATTGCACTCTTTTATTAAATTGTAGGATCTCTTCCTTCCACTGTTTCTCCTAGCCCAAGGCAACTGTCTCTGCAGTCATTGATCTTTATATCTGTACACCAAGAAGCTCTTTGCAGGTGTGTTAGCATGTGTCAGGGAGGAACAGGCTGTGCTTTAGGAACATGATTTTACCCACCAAAGCAAATCCAGGAATCGCTGGGAGGCTGCATGCCTCCGGACATCATGTCCTGCTTGGGGTGTCCTGTGTGAGCCCCCAGCACCTGGCAGCCTTCTGCACCCCTTGGGGCGGGAGAGATGGCTGTACATGCTCATGCGATTTGCTGGATCGCCTGCAAGCCGTAAGAACGTGATGTTTAACCAAGTGCTGCAGGTGGGTCAGGGGATTTGGTCTGGACCAAGCTTCCAGTGGATCTTTGCATTAAATATAGATATTACTGAATCCTCAAGCCCTGTCCTAGATTATAGTGAGCTCAGTTTAAAATCTGGAGACGGAGAGCTGTCTTTTCATGGGGTGATTTTCAGACCTTGAACTGAAATTTGGAGATGTCCTCAAGGCATTGAGGCACACCTTCATTTTCTTTTTACTTGGGGGGGAAGTAAAGGAAATGTTCTTGATGTTTCCCTCTCTGTTCTTGATGTTTCTCTGAGCAGTGAAGCTGTTGCTTCTTCTCGCACTGGTGGCTCTGGAAGTGCCTCCAGTGGTTGTGACTGCAGAGGACAGCAATTAAAGTACGTGTCTGGGTCTGGAGAAACTCCAGGTTTGTTTTTCCTGCCATGCTATAGATTTCTTTGGGCAAGACAGACAGGGTCCCCTTCCCAAGGGCAGCTGCGCACAAATTTCTTCCCTTGACACTTACAGACCTTGAAGTATCTGGTACCACGATTCAGCTGGTTACGTGATGGACATGATGGCTTTGCCCCAGACACATCATGGAGCACGGGGCACACGATGCTCTGACATTAACTTACGTATCAGGACAGAAGGCAGATAAAAGTCTGACAGGAGCTAGTAGGCTGGTGCAAGAGGAGGGTTGGATCCTCAGCCTTTGCACAGCAGAAAAGCTGCTTGGAAAGGGCCACATGCTGCAGCAGTTGCTGTTTGCTTATTTGTTTCTTTGCAGAGTGTTCTTGTGTTGACATTTGTGCTGGGAGGTGGTATTTCAGGGAGGAAACGTGAGCTGTGCAAATACTGCAGTGAGCTTCAGCTCCCAACTTTGCAGAGATCTGGCAGCTGGCAGCACAGCCTGCTTTTCATTTCCAGCTCATCCTCTGCTTGCATGTCATTACGCGCGACACTGTTGACGTGTGCATGGCAAGTGTCATGCGTGTTGCTGCCGAGTTGCCAAGAAAAGGCAGAAGAGCTAACAGCGAGCGCCTGTTCGCTTTCTGTGCGGGGAGTCTGCAGCAGACCAGGCTGCTCCTCTCCCCACCCCTGGGGTTGTGACTGCAGGGTGCTCAGAACGCATCTCACAGACCACCATGGGACGTTCTCTGTTGCTGAGCTTGCCGAAGGGCTGCCCAGCACAGTGTGGATGTGGCACTGAAGTGCTGAAGGTGTCTGTGGTGGCAGGCAGCATGAAGCCTGCCTGAAACGTGGGGCTCGCTCGCAGGGGCTTGGCTCTGCCTGCAGACAGTGTTCTAGGCTATCAATACCTGCATGGAATGGTGTTGGGCATCTCATCTGCACAGCCCTGGACCAGGATCTGGTCTGCAGTAAATTAGCAGTAATTGCTTGTGAGGAGTCAGTGGCTGGAGGAGTCACTGTTGCTGTCAGTACTTGGACCACTGTAGCAATAAATTAGCAGTAATTGCTTACGAGGAATCAGTGGCTGGAGGAGTCACTGTTGCTGTCAGTTTTAGGACCATCGTAGCCATTGGACCTAATTTTTCTCAGGTAAAGAATTAATTTCCATAGATGAATGGAAAAACTATTGCTGTAGGTAAAGAGAAGTTGCCACGGACCCATGCTGGGGTGGGCTGTCAGTGTGAGCCCACCGATTGACGTTGGTGCTGTGGGGCTGGAGCAGAGAGCCCAGCCAAGGCTGCCACATCACTGGGGAGGGCAGCGAGCAAAGCTGGGTGACTTCTGCTCACCAAACTGTAACTCGTTTTTCCTGCGGTCAGGCCCTGGGCCAGGCAAACGGGGAAGCACTGGCAGAGCTGGGACTTCCTCCAGTCCTTGGGGATCTCTAGAGAGACTCGACAGACGCCTGTGCTCCCGCTGAGCACTATGCGCAGGGCAGAGTGCGGACAAGGCATTCAGCTGCCACTGGCTCGTGTTTCTGAATATAACTAGGGCAGAGCTTTGCACTTAAATTCATCCACTGGGCAGAATCTCATCTTCTTCAGGGCATGGTGTGTGTTGCAGTGCCAGACCTGGCACCCACGTGCCAGCCTCCTGCCTGATGGGTAGAAGGGGCTGGGTGGGAGCATGGCTGAGACAACGGTGGTGAGCAGAAGCCCTTGCTGTAGCCTTATCCTCATATTAATCCCGTGGCTTGGATGCATCCTGCCTCTCTGAGGGTGTGGGATGCTGCTTCACAGCCATGGAGCAAGGATGTGTTGGTCCCACTGCCCCAACAGGACCGTTGGCTCCGGGCAAGAGCATCACTCAGTAACAACCCCAGTCCTGTGCTTGCATGTGCTTTCCACATTGGATTTCCGAGTTTCACAGGCAGGACAGGGTATTATTTCTCCCAAATGGGCTATTTCTGCCCCGATGCGGTATTCCTGCATGAGCCTCTCATGAGGCCCCATGGGGAGAAACAATTCTCTAATGTCAGGAGGAGCAACATGAGGTTGCTGCCAGTAGCTGTAGCCATAGGTCAAGTTATTTGACTCGGGAATTCGAACACATAGGAAGCTGCTGCCGGGAGGAAGAAAAGGAGCCATGCAAAGTGAAAATATGGTGTAATTTCTCATGATTGTGAGGGGGAATTGCAAAGCTCTTGAGCAGGTGTGTTCCCAGAGAGAGCCTGGAGCAGAGCCACCCGCTCAATGCTTCCCCAGGGTTGCTCTGCGGCATGGAGCCCTGTGGGACACAGGCTGGTTCGTACTGTAAAGCATCAGAAGCCAAATTCCTGGTTCTCAGACTGTTCGTTCCTCTCCTGACTGCAGCTGGAGGCGGGTGGGCATGGTGCTGTGCTGGGGTGGGATGCGGGCTGGTCCTCAGCAGTGGGCACAATGCTGAAGCTGCGCTGCTGCTTTTCTGTGGGACGCTGGGAAAAGTACAAACTGCAGGTTTGAGGTCCCAAGACGTGGAGCTGGCAGCTGGAGTGTGCTCAGCTTTTTCTGAAAATCAGCTTGTTTTGGTGCATCCCAGCTCAAACCATCATATAGGGTACCCAGACTAGCAGTCTCTGGGAAAGTACTGGTGTACAAGTCACAGTCCTCAGAACATCAGAAGCACAGGAGACAGCACTGAGTGCATAAAACCCCTTTTATTTTGCTGGACTTGGTTCCTTCTTAGAGTCAGGTTTGTACATGGTGTGGTCATACCTTCCATGGCAAGAAATCAGATGCTTTTGCAAGTTGTAGCTCTTTCTTAACCTCTCTTTTCTTTCAGAATTATACCCCAGCTGGAGAACTCGCCTTCACAGGTTTCACCAAGTAGCCTGCCTGGCTCCGAGATTTCAGAAGCTACAAGGACTTACTTGCAAGGCATGAGCCGCTATGACCTGGATGAGCTTGATGCTTGCTGGTTGGAACTTGTTAATATGGAGCTCAAGGAGATGGGTGAGTATTGTTTTTATCCTTGCCTGGGCATCCCAGCATGGGCATTCGGTCTTTCTAAGTAATCATGTGGAACAGAAGTTCTTGAAGAAGACCTTTCTGTTCAGGCTCTCTGGAAGAGATTACACACTGCAGTGCAGGATCTTGAGTGCATTTCAGTGCCTCTCACTCATGTAGGGGTTTTGGGATGTGGTACAAGAAGAATGGGGCAGACCAGATGATGGTAGGACCAGTGCAGCATGTCCCGTGCAGCAGGGCTCTGGTGTGCAGAAGAACCAATAGATCCAGATTACTCATGACCATGCTCTGATTTCATGACCATCATTATCTCCTGTACACATCCCTGCAGCATCTGTGCTGCCGGAGGAGGTGTTGGTCAGGATGGGTGTGTTGAGCCTGGTTCCTCTTCCTTTGACTGCCCACATCTGAAAGCATTTCTCCAACATTTCTCCAACTGTAGCCAGCTGGGCAGATGGAGTCAGAGGAAAGAGGATTTCCTAGTCAAATGTGTAATTCTCAGAAATCCTGGTCCTGGATTGTCTCTGCTTTCCCAGGTGTCTCTAAATATCACAGCATAACATTGCCTGCATCACTGCTGTTGTATCACTGCACATTCCTAAAATCTATTAGTGCATTTGGTTGAGTGCAAGTACCCGGACTTGGAATTTGACCATTGGCACTAGTGCTTAGCATGGTCTACTGGGCAGATTTGTTGGCACAGGCACGTAGGTGTGTAGTTCTGCCAGACCGGCCAGGGATTTTCCAGTCCTTGTTAGGTCAGGATTGCTGTGGTGTGGTTACTGCTGCACAGGTAAGAATAACAACACAATAAAACATTCACCTTGTGAGGTCGGTGAAAGCTGAAGTGTGCCTACATGAAGCATTACTTCCTGTTGCAAAGGTCTTTCAAGGTTGGGACAAAGTACGTTCTCAAGTGCTGGAGCAGATGGGATCGTGCGCTGCTGAACAGGAGGCTGTGCTGAGTCTCACAGCCGACTGGCTCAGAGTTGCAGGGAGATTCAGTGCGGCTGCGGTAAGATTCAGTTCAGTAAGCTCGCACGGAGCATAAACGAGCTCAGAAGTTGGCTACCACATTGGCTGATCTTGGGTGCAGATCTCTGTTCTTCTGATGTACTCATCATTTACAACTAAATTTTGTTACCACAATCTCCAGGACCTTGAGAAAGTTGTAGAAGCTGCTTTTAGAGTTTGGCTAATTATGTATTATACATATCCTGTATATTGGATTCCCGTAATCTTGGTGTTGTGGAGTCTGTAGTGTCACTAGCAAATCACAGTCAGCTTTGCCCTCGTTAACTCGTCCGGTATTAGCAGCCTCAGCTCTGTTGTTAGCACAGCCAAGTTTTGAGATACTGGCAGCTACAGTCAAGTCCTTGGGCAGAGCAGAGGTGCTCCTGTGCAAAGACGAGTGGTTTGGTTCTGCTTGGGTGCCTTGCAGAGGATCCACCCTTCCTAACACTGACCAGCTGCAGTATTGCATCAGGGAACCAGCTTGTACCACACTGGACATCCTTCTTTTCAGTGCTTTAGCTGTAACTCCTGCTGTGTTTCCCTCACCCTGTCCACAGCTGGGTGGCCATCAGAGCTGTCTCTGGGCTCCAGAGAAGGGTTGTCTGTTTTCACTTCCCCCTTGTACATATTTTGTAGATCTCTCCAAAGGCAGCAGGCAGAGATTTGGCTTATCCAGCTGGGTTTAAAATTGGCTCACTTTATTATATTTATCTTCAAAGTATTACGTTACAAACGCGGTGTCTTAAATGACTTTCAGATGTGGAGCTCCCATGCTGAAGGGTAACTGGAAGGCTGTGATGAGACGGGTGCTGTCGGGGCAGGGATGCTCCTGCCCCAGGCCAGCCAGGACCTGGCTGTCCCCTGTGAGCAGGATGTCACCGTGGGGCTGGCATGTGGCAAACCTGCATGTGTTGAGGGAGAGAGGTGGCTTTGCTAGTGGGGCTGCCTTAGGAGACTGCTGGATTTAGGAGAGGAGCTTGAGCATTGTCACAGCCATATAGCCCTGGTAGCTGGGCTCCTCAGGTTGGCTGGCATTGCCGTGTCCCATGAGCACGCCCTGGCTCTGTGTCAGGGCATGGGCGATGCTTTGCTGCTGACCCTTGTGCAGTTTTGAGCGAGCTGCATTTTTTCTTCCTCCATCTCGTTGTCGTTTATCAGCCAGTGAGTTTGTTCAAGGACGGTCTTTAGGAGGTGTTGGTACAGCACTGGGCTGGGTGGGACCACAGTCTCTGATGGTAATAACGATCCCAGGAGATTAGAGCCGTAGTAATGCGAAGAGCCTCGTTGTCCGTTAGCTGATTCTCCAGCCCATTTCTGTAAGTGTAATTACTGGCTGAGCCTTAAATGCGCTGGGGAGAGAGAAGCTTTGAAAACCAGCATTTGGCATGTGAAATCCACAGTGGATATGGCTCCTGCCCAAAGGATTCTGATAGCTCGCCCCATCCCCTAGCCCTTCCCACTTCTCTAGCAGTATGAGGACTAGTGCATTTTTTTTGGTGGCTTGAAAGGGAAAACACGTGGCATTGATTAATAACCTGTCCCCGGGGCTGTGGGGAGCCAGAGGTCTGTCAGGGAGCAGGGTGGGTACTGGTGTCCCCCGCTGTGGGACCACGGTCACATCACCCCACAGCGGGGGACTTGACCATGGAGGCTGTGGGGCATCGGGGCTGCTTGGGCAGCAGGTTTCTTTGAGGGAATGCATTTTCCTTCTTGTAGAAGTGATGGATTTCAGGTGCACATAGAGGAAAGGTAAATCTATGGCTGCTCACCTGCCGGGCTGTGCTGGAGCAGAGACTTTGCTCCCTCTGCATCCCGTATGGGAGACGCCGTGCAGCTGGGAGTGGTGCAGGGAGGATTTGCATGCCCTTCACCACCCAACCCAGAAGGCTGCCACCTGCCTGGGTTGATCTGAAGGGAGTCCAGAAAAAGCACTTTCTTACAGAAAGCCCTGGACATACTGAGATTTCTAAACCAGTTTTGCTAACCTCCGAGATCATTAACATGACTTAATTGGAGAAGTGCAGCCTCTCCTATTCAGAGAAGTCAGGAGTTATCTCCCAACCTCAAGAGATATGCAGAAGTTTAAATTCCCCCTGCTTGGTTAGCTGAGCTGTTGTCACTGGGCAGTCCAGGGGCACAATGTGTCATTCCCAAAATATTTAATGACAAAGAAGGAGCCTGATCTGTGAGTGGCTCTTGAGGAGCCGCAGGGAGGAGAGCTGGAAAACACCTATGAGATCATCCATCTCGCTTTGCCGTTAGCACGGCGTTGATCCACGTAGCACATAGCACATGCCTTTTCCAGTCCTTTTTAGGTCACCCCAGGGATGGAATTTTATCACCAAGATCAGATAAACCTCCAGATAGCTCCATCACGCTGCACTCTGCTGGCTTCTCTCTCAGTTAGGTGGAACTGCTCTGAAAAACAGAAGTTGTTCACATAAACCGGCTTTAAATAGTTTGAACACTCCCCCCCCCAGTAAGATGCCTCCATAGGTGTTACTGTGCTCAGTAGAAATGTACTGTTTAAGGAACTTCTGCATGCTAGAGATGAGATCAGTGTTTAAGCACACTTAAATGTTTTATTTGTTGCTGCTGCAATATGAGATAGTAAAAAAGTGGGTCCGAAGGAGTCTGAATGAAACCCTGACCCAGATTTATGTACATGCCACTCCAGGCAGCACAGACCTTTCCTTTTAGAGAGGAGCTGTGCCGTAAGTCTTCATTTTTATATTAACATTTTATGCTGTATTTTGATTTCCACTAAATCCAAAGCTATTGTAAGAGCGAGGCTAGAGAGACTTCAAAGACTGAGGCTGCAAGATACGTTTGCGGTGATCGTCACTTCATAAACACACAGAAAATCCTCAAGAAATTGCTAAAAACATTGCCGGAATCAATTTTGCTGAAGGCATAGTCGAAGTTTCTAAGTATTGCCTTGACTTAATCCATATGGTGTATGCTGCTCACATATGCCCACCACAGCTTCTATCTTGGGAGCTGAAGGTGTTCCTGGTATTTTATGGCAGGAACATGCAAAGGTCACATTTATTGCTTTTGAAGCTCCGGGGGGAATTCATCACTGCATACTTGAGCGATGTCTGTGTACTAATGAGATGATCCCTCCCTCGGCAGAGGTGAGGTTGGTCAAGTAGATGTGGAATAAACCGCAGTCGGTGGAGTAACCCCGGGGAAGATGTACTCCATGGAGCAGAGGTTGCCATTAATTGTACGCCTTGGAGAGCAGCTGCCTGCCATGCAGCAGTGCTGGGAGTCCTTGGCCGAGGCTGCCCCCGTTGCACCGCATCCTTTTGGGATTTGGGGGGCCCCTTTCTACCCTGGAAGCAGCACATTGGTGTCCCCAGGCAGAGCCTGTCCCCATGCACCTGGCACCCACCCAGGTTGCCCATCACCGTGGCCTGGCTCCATCCGCTGCGTAGAGCCACCACAGTCTGTTGTATGAAACTTTTCTATTATTTTAATGACTTCAGGCACGATTCCCCGCTGTGCCACAGCAGCAGAGGCACAGCCCCTGCCGGTGCAGCCAGAGAGAGCCCCATGACAGGGATGCTGCCCCCACTGTGGGGGATCCACGGGCTGCCGTGCCCCCATGGGGCTGGTCCCCAGCCCTGGCTGGCAGGTGGATGTGCAGAGCTCTGGCCTTTCTGTGGTGCAATCTGTTTCCTTTAACCACCAGCCTGGCTTCCCCTTTTCAAACCTTGTGCCCAGATAGGGGACCACTCACAGCAATGTCCCTTCCACTCTTTTTCCCCCCTGTGACCCTGCACCTGGGCTCACCCTTCTTTTACCAGTCATCTCTTGAGAAAGCTTATCCCATTAATAATTCAGGCTCTGTTTGTTCAGATTTTTTTTCTTGTTTTGAAGACATCCTGCCAGTTTGGAGTTGTTTTATAACATGTCTGTGCTGCAGCCCACAACAAACATCCGCATGTAGCCTGAAATCTTTGTTCTCTGCCGAGATCATAAGCTCATTGCACAAGTTATCATTTCAGCAGCAGATCGGTTTGGTGCCTGGACAGATGAACCAGCTAATCCTCCACTACTTGGTGGTATATTACAAGCGAGAGATGTATTTAATAGAGGTACCGATGTACAGCATAGAAGTGTCTTGGGAGGGGATTTAGGGCTGGAAGCTGTTCTAAATTATATCACTGTTCATCTGGATTAACACCATTGGTGTCAACGGGAGGAGGACTTGCCTGAGCTGCCTGTAGGCTCACGCTTGCTGCTGGGATGTTGCTCTTAATGTAGAGGTCGATGCTGTTGGAGATCAGTGGGAGATTCTTTAGACATTTTGTCTCCATGTTTTTCAGCACAATCAGTTTTTATGTCAAGTCATCGTTTTGCAATTTCCGTAAATCCCTCGCAGTAGTTTCCAGCGATACTCGGAGTTTTGTGAGAAGGCTTTCATCAGAAGTGCTCCAGGACAGCTCTGTCAGTGCCGAGCGCCGCTGGAGAGAGACAGCAGCTTATAAAGTGCCTTCTAAAACATTTCATCATCATCTTAATTTTGAGCAATAATTGATGTTGGTGGGTGGCAGAAAGGGTGATAATTGGCTCCTGTAAATCTTTTAAGTGCATTAGCAGGCTGTGTTTGTAACAAAATATCTAGAAATTTCACTGGATGCTCAGCTGGCACAGGTTGCCTGTTACTGTTTGCTTTCTTGGTCACACTTCATGATAAGGGTCATCGATAAAAGATTAATGTTCGATTGCTGCATCTCTCAAGCATCGTGTGCCTGACAGAGATGGGTTGGAGGTGGCTGGGGGAGTCCCAGATGGTCTGGTGTGGTGTTGGGCTGCTTGTCCATCATCCCCTGGCCTTTGCAAAGGATGCCTGGGACAGGACCTGCGATACCTAGGACAGCACCCGGGCGGGGGTGGGTGATGTCCCCACGGGTACCTCGAATGTGCAGATCTTCAGCTCCCAGCCTTATTCAGAGGCAAATTGTGCTTCTCCAAAGTGTACTTCTGCACAGCGGAGCCTAAACTCAGTTTGAGCAAATAACTAGTGCTTTTTCCTTCAGATGGCTTTCGTTCTCCTGGCCTCTGAGGTGGGAAGGATCCTCAGCACAACTTTGCAGAGGCAGAAGCTGCAGTGGGCAGGTTTGAAGTGACTTGTCCAGGCTGAGCTGGAGGGACAGCAGGGTGGAAGGACAGTGAGGTGAAGTCAGGAGCCCAGCGTCCCTGTGACACGTACCAGCACCTCTGTCCCATCAGGGAGCTGCTATCCTTTCACTCTCAGTTTTCCAAAGATACTAAGAGACAAACCTACATCATCTCACAAGTGCTTGCTTTTTTTATTTTTTATTTTTCCATTATTTAAAAAAACAGTAATTTTGCTTGTTTATATACATTTTTATTGAAAAGTAGACTCCAAGGTTTATGGCTTGTGAATCAGCAAACGGCACAGCCTGCAGTCCTGATGACTGTTTGTTCATGAGCTGTTTTATCTCCAGGTATCCTCCACAGGGTAAAAGGATTTATTGTTTCAGTAAATTGATTTTAGTGGAGCACAGTTTAGTCAGAAATAGGTCTCTGTTTTGTGAGAGGTGGCTATTTTTTTCCTCCCTGCACAGTGAGTTGGCTCACACCACAATAAGGAGTAGCTGAGAATTCATTTAGCAGAAAAATATTGCTCCTTCATGCCACATAAATTACGATATTACAGAAATAATTGTAACGGAAAGCAGCATTGTATAAAGTAATGTGCTCGGTGGTTCTCCCAGACCCGACGCTGTGGCTTCGGTGCCAACCCAGCAATCCCAGTTCCTTTGGGATAAAATATTAAGTTCTCACTTCTGCCTGTGTCCCTCTGGTTAGAAACTGTGGAGAATTTTGCAGCTACATGGCACTTCTCTGCAGAGACTCAGAAAAGCTTCGTTTTCTCCCCATCTTTCATACAAGACCATGGCTTACCTTAACCAGGTAAAAATACCTTTCTCCTGGTCATCAGGTAGAGTCCACGGTCCAGGTGATGGTGTGACTTGCTCTCTGAATGTTGCTGGATTTATTCATTGTAGCCAAGATTAGTACCTGGGTTTTTGCTTTTCCTTCCTTGGGGTCAATAACAGTGTCACTTGTACACATGGAGTGTTTTGGTGGAGTATTTTTTTGTTTTTGCTGTTTAGCTGGTCACAATCAATACAGATAGCATTTTTGCAGCCAAAGAGATGACAATTTTATGAATGAACTCCTATAGCACAAACTTTGTATGATGCAGAAGGAGATAAATGGAGCACAAATGGAAAAAGCACTTCACCCCGGGCCCCATTGTTTAGTGTTTCATAAACGATTAATCGCTTCATCCCCATCAAGTGCAATTGTCAATTCAATAAGCTCCGAGGTATTCTGAATGGCACTTGGCAAACGAATTCCTAATGTAATTACATCTAAATGGAGAGAGAGAGCACGCGTGTGCGGGCAGGAGAGATCTATATTTTTTGATGTAATGGTATAACAAGTGTATTGCAGGTATATTCCCATGAAATGGGAATGGTGGTGATGCCCGGGCGATCCCAACCCCGCAGGCAGGTCAAGGTTAGGATTCCTGTGGAAACACCCATCCCTTTCCTTCCTGGCGCTGCCTGCAGCTGCCTGCTATCTGCCTGCCCTCTCCCCTGAGCAGCTCCAGAAAGTGTGTGGGGAAAAGCACCAGGAATGCTTTAATGATCAGTTTGCTTTCCAGAAGAGCAGAGGCTGAAATATTGGGAGAAAGGGAGTAACTCAGGCTGATGCTCCAGTGCCTGGGATCATGATCACAGGTGTGGATTTGAAACACAGACCAAGAGCTTGTTTAATCATAGAATTGTTTGGGTTGGAAAAGGCTGTCAAGATCATCAAGTCCAGCCATTAACCCAACATTGTCACTAAACCATGTCCCTAAGGACCTCATCTCCACTTCTTATAAAAACTGCTCCAGGGATGGTGACTCCACCACTGCTCTGGGCAGCCTGTTCCAATGCCCGACAGCCTTTTCTGTGAAGAAATTTTTCCCAAGATCCAATTGGTACAAGTGGAGACCGTTTCCTCTTGTCCTGACGCTTGTTCCTTGGGAGAAGAGACCAATCCCCCCTGGCTCCAAGCTCCTCTCAGGCAGTTCAGAGATCAGAAGGTCTCCCCTCAGCTCCTGTTCTCCAGCTGAACCCCCCAGGTCCCTCAGCCGCTCCCATCACACTTGTGCTCCAGACCCTTCACCAGCTCTGTTCCCTTCTCTGAACTCACTCCAGCACCTCAAGGTTTTTCTTGTCATGAGGGGAACAAATCTGACCCCAGGATTTGAGGTGGGGCCTCAGCAGTGTCCAGTGCAGGGGGGCGATCACTGCCCTGGTCCTGCTGGGCACACTGGTCTTGGTAGAAGCCAGGATGCTGGTGGCCTTTTTGGCCACACAACGCTCACATGAATTCATGGCTTGCAGCTCTCCATCAAGAGTAACACAGGTGGTATGTTTATAAAGGGACACCGTTAAGGCAAAAGTAACGCTCTGGCTTTATCTGTAACCCTCTCCTTGCGCTATTGCATCCGACAAGCACCATGCCAAGAGCAAGCTGCGCCCATTGCCAGGGCTGCTGGGCAATAAAACAGGTATTGTCAGGTTCCTTAACATGTTGCGGCACAGCAGCCCGAGCTCTTGAAAGGGCTGCGATAGGGAACAGTGTTGTCTGTCTTAGATGGTATCTCAGACTTGACACAGAAGTGTAAAATGCCAGGCTAGATGTTTGCAGAGACTTGTCAAGCCAAGGGAATCCATGCCAACACGAAACATTGGGAAAGAGCTTAAAAAGGCAGATCATGGTATGTTTGCTTGTCGAGCTCAACTGCAGGTTGCTTTCGCCATTGACAGAGACTTTTTGGCCAGTCTGTGACTGTCAGGGGAAGGTGCAGCCTCTGGCACCATCATCCAGCTGGAGGGACCAGGAATGCCGGCTGGGACCCCTGTGCCCAGGGGCCTCCCAGGGCCCCAGAGCTTGTCCAGGGCAGGGATGTCACACTGTGGCTTGAGAGATGCCCAGGATAACAAATTTCTCACTGAACATTTAATTAATAACTGCTTCATATTACTACTTCCTTAAGCGTTTTTTCCCCTTCTCTGCTCATAAATGAGATTATTTTCTCCCGTTACCTTGCAACAAAAAGGATGTACAGCAGCGCAGGTCAGGCTCCTCCGCTGTCTGGTGCATTGTGGACCATCCTGGCCATCACCACAGATAATATATACAAACAGAATGCAGAGATGAAGTGATTTTTGTTGCATCCTCCTGTTATCTCCATCTCCGCACCTTCTCTGGGGATGAAATAGTGCTCATGGGGAGACGGGGTGCGGCGGGGGCTTAACTCTGCCTCTCACCCCTCACAGAAAACCTCACTCCTGCTGCTGACAAGTTTTTTCCTTCTTTTTCCCTTACCTGAAGTGACCTCACATTGCATTTGTGGCACCAGGATGTTTGTGTGCGGGTGAGACTCAGCACCTTTGGCAGCAGCACTCAGTGTGGCACCGTTTTGGAGCTGCCGAGCTGCTGGCAGCAGCAGCATCCCCCGTGAAGGTGGCCAGGTATCCCGCTGCAAGGGGTTAATGCTCTGAAAAAGCCTCTTCTGGTGATTTGCCTCATATTCCTGGTCATCACTCTGGATAAATGGCCGGTGAAGCACCTCTGCCGCTTCTTTCCACTGAAGATCCTGGTATGGGGGGATAAAACACAGCACAGCGGTGTCTGACCTTCTGATTCCACTGAACGCAGCCACGGGAAAAAATCCTTACTTGTTCTCAGTTTCAGCCTTTTGCTTCAGTTTTACAGTTCCATTTAATTGGCCCTAAAAGGGTCAATTTTCAGTCTTAACAATTAAAGCATGGACTTTGTTTTGCCAAAGCTTGTCTGAGCCCTCGCTGCAGAAAGCATCTTTGCAAAACTTGTCTCCTTGAACATTTAAACTGTCAGACCTAATTATCCGCATTGCTTCAGCTGAATGGGTCTCTTTCCTCTCAGCCAGCAGCAATATTTTGTTACTGTCTATGAAACATAAACTGCATCCCAAGTTAGAAGCAGCCGCTTCCTGAATCGCCACTTGTACCATCATTGTGGATTTGCCTCTTGAGCTAAGGTTTTAAATGCTCAGCCCTTTGCAAAACGCTCCCCAAAGGCAGATGGGAGCCGCATCAGTGTCCTCCTCTGCCTTCTGCCTTGCAGAAAAGCCCGAGCTGGACGAGATCACCCTGGAGCGAGTGCTGGAGGAGCTGGAGACCATGTGCTATGAGAACATGAACATCGCCATTGAAACGGAGGAAGGTTTGGGCATCGAGTATGACGAGGATGTGGTGTGCGACGTCTGCCGCTCGCCGGAGGGGGAGGATGGCAACGAGATGGTTTTCTGCGACAAGTGCAACGTCTGCGTGCACCAGGTGAGCCCCCACTGCAGGTTTTGGCTGTTGGCACATCACACTCCTGTACCCTCCCCACGGTTCCTCCCATCCCCACCGTCCCTCTCGCCACGAGCGGCTGGAGATCCCTACTCAGCTGTTCTAGTGGATTCCCAGCACGTCTGCAGCAGAGCAGGGGTGGCAAATGGGGTCTTGGGTAGATGGCAGGCAGCAAACTTGCCTTTTTTTGCTTTCTTAGCCCCAACCCTTGATAAGTGCCCACAGAAATGAAGAGCCAGAGGCTGAGAACCACCTCCTGCGAGCTTGCTTTGCCCCCTCCCTCTGTTCCCTGTGATATTTCATTTTATGCCTTTTCTTCCATTAATGTGCTGATTCTTCTTTCTTTACGTTATCTTTCTTTAGCCCATCTTTCTTTATTAAACTGCAGCCATGGGACCTTTAGCACCCAGAGATGACCAGGACCATGTGTAGGACTGTGGGCTGGGAGGGATGCAGGGCTGCAGCCTTGCACTCACTTGCATGGACCTCCCCCCTCCTCCCCAGCATTATACTGAGGGTACTGGGGCCTTCCAACTCCGCTAGTGCAGTCTCCCATTACAGGGTTTCTGTCCCATCTTCCCTGCTATACAAGTATAGGATTACGTGTTTATTTTGCTGCCTGGCGGAAAGTAAATTTATTTTTAGAATTGAGTGCAAACACTTCAAGCCCTTACTGGGGGGGTCTGTGGGCTCCTGCTCTTGGGGAAACCTTGATAAGGAGAAAACAGCCGTGCAAGGGTCTCCCTGGACTCCTCATGGGTTCCGGGAGATTTTGCTGGTCGTGCTTTGAGGGGAAACACAGTGCAGTGCTGGGATGGTGGTGGCAGCTCGTGGGCTTCACCCTCTGTGTGGAGGGATTTTGGCTTTTTTTTTCCCTCTGAAGAGAGCCATTTGCTCATCTTTTGGGCAGCTTTTCCGTCATCACTTCCTGGAGGTGGGAGAGCATTGGAGATATCTATAGTTGCGGGATGTGGGTGTTTTGAATGGTTTCCATCAGTGAATCAGATTCCACAAAATACCAGGACCATTCAGTGTTGGGGTTGATTTTTAATTTTGTTTTTAACAAGCCCAAGTGGCAATGCAGGCCATGAGCTGGCACGGGCCTCAGGGTGGGCAGGTCAGCGTGCACGGGGCTGCTGTGGGGACATACGGACCCTGGCTGTCCCCACCGTGGGCCATGGCACCTGTGGTCTCCGCTTTCGGCATCAACCCCAGTGCTGGGAGCAGAGCGGTGCTGCAGAAGGGGACACAGCGGGCTGGATTTCAAGGCTCTTGAAATAAAAGTTTTTCCATTGTTTTCAGAGAGCAGAGTCCAGCCCAGTGACAGCCCATAAACTGCCCCTGATTTAATCTCTGCCCTGATTTACACAGGTCCAGAGCCACAGCGCAAGGTATTATGTGGCATCATATTCCTTATCTAACCTGCCCCATGCCTTTGCAAGCCCCACATCCAAAACTTGTTGGGGACGATGCTTTCCTGTGGGGAACCAGATGCCGATGCCAGGGATTTAGTGTATTTGGGAAGCAGTGGAGGGGAGCTGGGGTCCCGTGGGGCATGCCCAGACCGGTGCCTCGTCCTCCTGCATCCCAGCGGGAATGGGCAGAGCAGGGTTGTGCCAAGACACACATTGGTGAGTTATGGTGCCAGAGGGGATCGTTGTAATTATCTTATCCGCATAACACAAGCCATGAGGCTTGCTATTAGTTAATTTCTATGAAATGTAGCTTTTAGAAAACACATACAATCTTAATTTCTAAATTTTTGGTGAGGAGGAATCTTCCCCCCACTGCTAAGCCATTGTGGTTCATTGCTCTTGTGGTAACAACGTCGCACATCTCTTTAGCGCAGGAATGATCCATCCAGGTTGCAGCCACGATGCTGAGGTCCTGTCGCTACCAAATCCCTGTTCCCAGGCGTGGGGACACAGCCGAGCTCTCTCTCTGTTACGTGAACCAGGCCAAGCTTTGCCCTGGCTCAGCATCCTCCCCATTTTTTTGGTGTCCCCTTCTCTTTGATGTCGAGCCCATGACAGGCACAGTGATACAAACAGCTGCTCTGCTCCTACTGAGCTGGCTCCGTGTTCCCGGAGCACCTTCGGTCGGACTGGCATAGGACTGGGAGAGTGTGTTTAGCTGATAACCCGCATCATTTCCAGAGCTGCTCCTTCTCCAGGACAGAGGCTCCTAGGAGTAGAATTGCACCTTCAGCTGCTCTAAAGCCTCTAGGAATAAATAACCAAAAGCCAAGGCTCTGCTAGAGATGTACACCTGGTTGTAATTCCTGTTTTCCCTGGGATTTTGAGATCGCTCTGCCAGTTTGTTCTCCTGGTAGTACATACCTAGCTGGTTTTGTCTGGTACTAAATCACATTTTATAAAACTCTGTTACAAACAAGATTTATGTGTCAGATTTTGAGGCACTGTGAAACACACAGTTAAGTCTCCGAACTGTGTAGACTCACAGCAATAATATTACCTCCCTTAATTCCTTATTATCACAATAAGATGTTCATGAAGTGGGTTTTTCCCCTTGGAAGTCACTATCAGAGTCACTTTGTGGTCTGAGGCAGCCTAAAGCCATGTTATTAAGTCTGTTTTGGCCAGTAAAGGCCAAAGATGTACTTTTCCCACGCTCCCGCATCTCTGTGTGCCCTCTCTGCCCCATCCCCACCTGCGGCTCTGGCACTTGCTGTGGCGGTGACTTACAGCACTGGGACGAAAAACTTGCTATTTTTTGGGGTAAACTACAAGAAACAGTGTTGATAAATGCCCGGACTGAGTTTACAGCCAGCAGCGCTGGGGGTGCTTATCGGTGCTGCCCGCTTGCCTTCTGGAGGGATGTCAGAGCAACCAGATCTAGACTTAACTACATCACCTCGCTTAAAGTAGACACAGCCACACATTTAGCGCCCAAGGCAGTTGTCTACCGCTCTTGAAAACCGTTTAAGTGTGACTTATCAGGACCTGCTGGAGAAAAACTGTCTAGTTTTAGCAGTAGTTGTTTTATACAGTCGTAAGTTACAGCCGAAGTGGAAAGTATTTTATCGTCACCATTTCGTGATACGGCTTATCATTTGGCTCTTCCCCAAGTACAGAATCGAAATATTTATGAAGCGCTTTGGCTTTTCTGCATCCTGTGCTATCACAGCAGGTTGGGAGCTCCGTGGGTGACCAGAGTCCTTTAGCTCTGGCTCTCCTGGCCATAGTCTTGTCCTTGCCTCCTTTAGGTTTATCTTCCTTTAGATTTACCATCCTTTTTGGTTCCTCCCTTCTGATTTATATTCATGACTATCGGTTTCCCCTTTTTACCTTTCCGTAGTTCTTTTCGCTTCCCCTTTGGGCTGGGTTGGGTGTGTAACCAATGTGGGCAACTTTCTTAATCATGGGGTTGTGGCTTTTCAGCCCTCAGCTACCTCAGAGGTTTTTTCCACACAGCGTTTCTTACTTCTCTGAGTTGTCGTGGGTCTGGTAGCTGTTCAGGAATGGGCAGGAGATGAGCAGGTAGATGTCTGCATGGCAAAGGTGCCAGTGATGGGGGCTCTAATGGAGCAGCCTGGATGCCCCCAGCACCCTGACACACAGCCGGGTGGATGCTTGGCACGATACACAGCACGTTTGTCTACTTAGCTTTTAATTAAAAACCAGGACATATTGATCCAGGATGAGTCTCCACATGAAAATAGGGAAGGCAGCGAGGAAGGAAGAACTTAACCTCACTGTCTGTGACTGCGGAGCTGCTTTACATCTGCTGTTTATCATTAGGATGCCCAGATGCAGTGGCAACAAGCCAACGGTAGTGAAAAAGGTGCGAGGGAAGGAGGAGACACTGGAGGATGCTCTTCCTGGGCTGCTGGGGCTAATCCTTCTCTCTTGTGTCCCCACAGGCGTGCTACGGCATCCTGAAGGTGCCCATCGGGAGCTGGCTGTGCCGGACCTGCGCCCTCGGGGTTCAGCCAAAGTGTCTCTTGTGCCCCAAGAGAGGGGGAGCCCTGAAGCCTACCCGGAGCGGGACGAAATGGGTCCACGTTAGCTGTGCCTTATGGATACCTGAAGTAAGATGATTTCCAGCCTCCTCTTGACACGTGTGTGGGCACAGACCTGGTTTCCAGATCTCAGCCTACGATGTTCATTTATGGTTTAAATAGCAAGTCCAGTTTGGTTCGTCAAGCCGTGCCCGGGTCAGAGCTGCCATGCCGGTCGGTCATCGGGCTATGTGTTTAATTAGCAGCTGAGCTGCAACTCATTAAGGGAGGACAGAGGTGGGGAGTAAAGGTACAGAGGTGGGGGCATTCACAGGACCTGCCTGGGCAGGGTAAAGCTGATTTTGTGTGCCCATCTGAGATACACAGCGACATCCAGGTGAGGAATTAGTTGAGAGGAAACACTGTCATGAATTTTTACTTCCATTTCATCCAGATTTGCTTCTGGGGTTTTGGGTTTGTTTTTTTTTTCCCACATTACAAATGACACTGAAAAATAACAAATAAATTATCCATCCATAATTCATATTGCTACAGACATCACCTTGTAGGAGATTTGGGATGGTAACCAGCATTTACAACTCGTCTTCTATTTCATTACCAGGTTAGCATTGGATGTCCTGAAAAAATGGAACCCATTACAAAGATCTCACATATCCCAGCAAGCAGATGGGCTTTGTCCTGCAGCCTCTGCAAGGAGTGCACTGGGACCTGTATTCAGGTGTGTATTTTGACACTGAAATACTCAGACCTCTGGGGCTGTGCCTGTAGTAGCCACTGGAGAGTCTCGACTTGTTGGCAGACACGATCTGGCTGAGGCTTGTTCCTGCTCTGAGTAAACCTAACAACAGCGAGCACTAGCACTCGTCAGACATCATCAGGTGCTGTTTGCAATCGTTTAATGTATTGAGTGCTAGGAATCTAGATTAACTGT
This sequence comes from Patagioenas fasciata, assembly GCF_037038585.1. Lineage (NCBI taxonomy): Eukaryota > Metazoa > Chordata > Aves > Columbiformes > Columbidae > Patagioenas > Patagioenas fasciata. The sequence goes on along the minus strand of NC_092533.1, from coordinate 10,099,837 downwards.
CTTTGCATAACACGGGGATGTTGCTGTAGTGACACTAATTACTGGAACTACAAATGACCTTGGTTTGAAATCAGGAATCTCCAGCAGAAATGCTTGGCATAGCTTCTGGAAAAGTGAGATACTCATGAGATATGTAGCCTGAGTATTTCACAAACCAGTGGGGATTGGCTGAGAAGCCTTTCTTTTGGGGGTATATCAGGAAACCCTGGAATTAGATAGTCCTCAGTAGCCTGCTGGCTTGGAAAATAGAGTATTGACTGCATGTTACATTCCACATTTTCTCCACACCTAAGCAAACCACTGCAGGCATCTGATTGCCAGCTCTCCCCCCAGCAGCAGCGTGAGATGTTCTCTTTTCAGACCGAAAGCAGGATGCTTTGGGCTTTCCTGTTACAAAAGTGGGGCAGAGCTTCCAAGACCATGATCTCTCTTCTTGGGGAACAAAGAGCAGAAGCTGCCATCCAAAATGCAGCAGACTTGATGCAGGAGCATTTGGAGAGCCTTCTTGCATCCAGTGATTTCCCTGCGTCCCCCTACTCTGCCAGTGTAAGGGGCTGACAGTCCTTAGGAAGGGGCTGGGGGATCATAGAATCTTGGAACAGTTTGGGTTGGAAGGGACTTTCAAAGCTCATCCAGTGCCACCCCTGCCATGAGCAGGGACATCTTCACCAGCTCAGGTTGCTCAGAGCCCCGTCCAGCCTGGCCTGGGATGTCTCCAGGGATGGGGCATCCACCACCTCTCTGGGCAACCTGCGCCAGGGTTTCACCACCCTTGTTGTAAACAATTTCTTCCTCCTGTCTAACCTGAATCTCCCCTCCTTTAGTTTAAAACCATCACCCCTTGGCCGATTAGATCTGCTGCTCTGCCGTGCTGCTGCCTGTTACTTTCATTGGCAGACCAGGCGTGGAAGCAGTCTTGGTGTGCAGAGAAGGATGGACTAGCTTTGAAAAATTGGGAGAAAGTTTGGAATGTGGCCCAGTTCCAACTGTTGAGCTCCCGTACAGCAATGGGAGCTGTACCTCAGAGGTCGGTGTAGGCAGAGGTGACTGTTGGGGACCAGAATAGCTGACTGGTTGCAGAAGGACGATAGGAATAGTATCTCCGCAGGCTCTGTTACGTTTGTGTGACTGCCTTGGGTTTAATACTTTAAAGGGAGCTATTTAAAAGCAATCCCCTTAGCTTGAAATGAAATATCACAATACTTCTTTAAATCTCTAGCGTTGACTCACTTCTTTTTTGATGGCTCTGGGTGGATCTGCTTATTCACCCTGCCAGATGGAGATACTGTGTCATAACGGCAACTGCTTTCAAAGAACGGAAGGGCAGGGAAGGAGGCAAACAACAGGCTTGGTAGCATCAAAAAGAATTCAGCTTCTCTGAGGCTTCATCCTCTTAGTGCTGGCATGGCACGGGAGCTGTGAGATCCCTGGGACTGAATGGATTTGCATTAAAGGTCACCTGAGATGGAACAGGAGCTTTATTGTCTTCTGTGCCGGCTGCTTACAGTTTCTAAGTCTTCACGAGATTGTCACCGGAGCATTCTCCGAGGCCACCCTAGCACGCCCGAGATGGTTTAGCTTCAAGGAAAAGGGGGAGAAGAAGCAAAAAAAGCAGGCATTGACTTTATTTAAGGATTTATGGGGTAAATCAGCAAATTCACCCATGGATAAATAAACACGCTCCATACTCAGTGGTACAGAGCTCTGTTTTGAAAGCTTATGTTTATGAAGCATTTTTTTGATTAGTGCCTGTTTATACAGGTGTAATCTAACTACCTTTGTCAGCGTTTCAGGTTTATGACCCAGCTCTGAAAGGAGAAGATTGTTTTCTGCTAAAGCACTGAGCTTTTATCCTTGGCAGTGAGAATCGAGTGTTCCAGGTCAGGCAGGTCTGGGGAAGGAGGGGTGTTACTTCCATGAGGGGTTTTTCCAAGTGGCTGGTTAGAACTGGGCTTTGCTGAAATGGGAGGTGATATCCAGAGGTCAAGCTTGGAGGAGCGAAAGACCATCGTCCCAGAGGGGCATGGGGATGCTCAGAAAACACCCACCTCCACCACATTTATGGAGACGAATATGAGGTATTTCTACATAGGCACCTCTGTGCCTTGGGGTATTTTTCCCCATCCAAATTTGGCTGTAAAAATGGAAACGAACCCAAGGAATCCTGAGGAAGGGCTCCCCACTGCTCTCCATGCCTCTGACCACGATGCTTGTCTGTAATTACTTCCGTTGCTTGGCTGGTGCGGAGCTGTGAACCCAGGGTAACTTGGTGTGGCTGTAGCTGAGCCAGAGTTCCTGGATGCTGGGCAGGGATGCAGCCTCCTCATCTCCTGTTAAGGAGAAGTCATGACCTCATGGTGGTTCTTGTGGTCAGACATCAGGAGATGCCAAAGAGAGCTCAGTATCCAGCAGGAATTTTCTCGTTTGCATTGCTAAGATGGAAAAGAGGATGCTAGGAGCTGGTCTCTGGCACAGCCTGAGTCCCAACTGCGCTTGCTTGGGACTCCAGCTCCTTCCTCACTTCTCAGAGCAACTGGAAGAGCTCACCAAGCCCTTGCAACACCGCACAAAATGCCAGGTCTTTATTAGTTGCTGGCAGGCTTCTCCAAAGGGCACCATCTTTTGTTGTCATTATCTTCCAGCTTTCTTTTTGGTGCTGTTTTTTTGGAGAAAAAGCCCTGGGAAGCGTCCTCCACTGCTCATTTATTATCGTTCCTTTGACCACTGCTGCCAGCTCCCCTTGAGCTGCTTGTGCTACTGGTCCCCACCCACTGGGATAACTGGTGTGGCAGTTCCCGGAGCTGTCATCCAATTGTGTCTGTAGCCCTGAAAATGTGCAGTTTGCCCTGGGGGGAAGAGCAGGGTGTTTGCACTGCACAGCCCCCTGCCATCCCCTGCCTCAGCCCCGCATCCTCCCAGGATGTCTCCATGCTGAAATCACCTGTTTTAGCTGAGAAGTGCTACCAGGATCCAGACCATCTGTGGTCACTAAAAATCACATGGTAGTTTTTGTGAGGATGCAGAAGTGTTGTGGCTGATGGCTTGGCTGGAATTCAGCACCGGTAATTAATTTTTCCTTCCTGAGTTCCCCTCGCAGGACTGTTGGAGGAGCTGCTTCCTTCCCCTCTGGCCCCAAACTGCAGCAGAGCATCGCTGTGAGCTGGTAAACTCCTTGGCAAATAAAATCATCCCTCTGTTTCTTCCCAGTAAGAGTGGTTCGAGGACTAATTAACAGCCTGTGTTAATCTCTGGTGCAGTTTTCACCCTCTCTCTCGGAATTCTGTTTGGGGATGGATTTGCCTGGCTAAGCAAAGTGTGCTGAAATCCTTGAATGAAAGGTGCTGTAAGATAACGAAACATGATCAGTAATGAAGCAGGCTTGGGGACTGCACCATTCTTTTGAGCCTGGTTTATTCTGCATGGCAGATCCCTCCTGCCCATGAAGAGCAGCTTCATTCCACCGTTCTGGGATGTATCAATATGTTTTTATTGTCAGTTTATGCAAAGACCTCAGGTAGCCACGGCTGACCAGGTACCTTTCTTTGCTGCCCTGTCAGCTGAGCTGCCTAATTATTTTCTGTTTGCATTTTGGGCACGGTTTCTGACAAGCGCTGCTTGCCATCTGTTAGAGGAGAGATCCAGGGTGGGTGTCACTTGCTTTGCTTTACTCCTAAGGTGGAGCGATGGTCGTTCCTGTGAGCAGGACGTCGTCCTGGCAAAAGCCACAGCAGTGCTGTTAATGCTGTTAGTAGCGCTGGTGGCAGAAACAGGAGGGAGGGGAGATGGCTGCCTGGCTTTCCTTAGCTCACGTACTTCATCGATGGCAGCGAGTTTTTAATCTCCACTTTTTCTACATTTATGTGCGTAACAGCACAAAAAGGATGCTGTAGTTTGAAGCACCTGTGGCTGTTACACCAGAACAACCAAGATGGAGTACGTCAGGAGTGCATGAGGAGTCCATCAGGAGTACGTCAGGAGTATGTTAGGAGTACATCAGGAGTACCACAAGGGCTCTGTAGCTCCATGCAGCACCATTACCATGTTGGCTACCAGAGAAGAAAGCTCGGTCATGGGAACTTTCAGCTGGCAAAGGCAACCTGAAAGTACATCACAAATCCGCCTTATATTAGCGCTCACCCCATGGCTGCAGTAGTGAGCACCTGCACTTTAAAAGCCATCGTATGATGTACTGACAGGCCTGAATAAATCTGGATGCTGCAGAGTTGGGCTGGGCTCCTGCTGTCCCCCGTGCGGTACCAGAAACAAACAGTCCCGTGCAAGCTGATTTTTGCGAGCTATCACCTATTTTCACGAGCAACTTCTGGCTGAAATTAGGAACAAATGGCTGTATTTACACAAGGTAAGCGGGGGGTTGGAGTGCATAATCCACTTGGATTTGGTGTCCGCAGGAGTTAGTGCCCAGCATTGCTGCCCGCAGCCCTGCTGGCACAGCTCAGGGCTCGGCGGGGGCTGCAGCCAGCTTGTCCCACTGGTTTCGGAGGCTTTGGAGCAGGGCCTGGAGAACCCCCTGGAGAACCCTGGGAGGGGAGGACTTGGGCACTGCTTGCCAATGCTTTTCGTGGCCCTGGCAGCTGCACAGGTCTCTTGCTTTCATAAGGACCAGCAGATTCATAAACAAAGTCAGGGGAAATATCTAAAAGCACACTGGGTGACTGAGCAGGAGTTCTGGGCTGATGGGATGAAGATAAAAAGACATAACACTTCTGTTCCTCAGCTACTAACAGAATTATTTTGTTTTTCTTTTTGAGAATAAAAGTGCAGCAAAGCCCAAGTAAAGCTCTACAGCATCCCGAATGGTTTGTCATCAATGTCCAGGAAATTTCCTGTTCCTCTGCCTGGTCCCTCAGGCCACAACTGCATCTTCATCCCCTGCAAGAACTATAAATGCTGAAATATGGTGCCTACAGTAATAGCCCACTTAAAATGTCTCATTATTGCAGTTTAACTGGTCATTAGCAGCTGGAATAGACTGATTTCGTATGGGTTATGGCTGAATTAATTACCTGACACTCTCAGCCATTAAAAAACAGTTAATGAGTAGAGGGGGAGAAGATACTGGCATGGACACGGGCACAGTGCTGGCTGGAGAGGTTCCTCTGTAGGAAACCAGGCTGGAGTTTGCTGCCTGTGGGGTCCAAAGTACTTTAAGCGTGAGATAGGTTAGGAAAATTGTTAAAAAATTAATCTGATAGAAGTTGAACAACATTCCAGCCACTATAATAGTTCTGAAAAGTTAATTTCATGATGTTTTACTCTGTATGTACTGAGTTCCCTTTTTTTTAATCCTTTTTAATGGAGCTCATTAGAGGCTATGTAATTTCCAGAGGAGAAAGACATCATGCTCTGAGTGTTGGCTGCTTCTGAGATACCATGTTCACTCATAATCCTTGACGTGTTCTGTATTGTTTCAGTAAAAATTACGCATTTGCTTTAGATGTGGTAACATAGCGGGGTAGTGTAAGGGTGAAATAGAGAAGAAAATTTCTTTGTCGGGAGAAATCCATTGACAGTCTTTGAGCATCCCATTGGGCCATGCTATTGTCACTGGCTGTTGATGTGTCTTGCTGGAAGAACCATCAGAAGCTCCTGTTGATGGAAGATGAAAGATGAGCAGGGCCTGTCACAGGGGAGGATTCAAGCAGGTGAGGTGGGAAGGTGCCTGCTGATATCTGCTATACCTGGGTTTCTTCTGCTTGTGTTTATGGCGTCCAGCTTGTAGGTGTGCAAGACTTGGGCAATACAGGTGTTCCTCCATAGGGAGAACCTGTGGTTGAGCATCCATCACTTTGTGGTAGGTGTTGTCACTCCCATGGGTGTCACTGGGTTTGTAGTAAGCGCTTGTGGTCCTGTAGTGTTGGTAAGCATCCCCCCACCAATTATGCTTTGCACTGGCTGTAAGCCCTTTCCTTTTCCTTGCAGTGCTCCATGCCCGCCTGCGTCACCGCATTCCACGTCACCTGCGCCTTCGATCACAACCTGGACATGCGGACTATTCTAGCAGACAATGATGAAGTGAAGTTCAAGTCCTTCTGCCTTGAGCACAGCACCGGTGCCACCAAGTTGCCCGAGGAGGCACGGACAGAGCCCGACCAAGCCCAGCTGGACTTGGAGAAGGTCACGCTGCGGAAGCAGAAGCTCCAGCAGCTGGAGGAGGACTTCTATGAACTTGTGAAGCCATCAGAGGTGGCTGAGAACCTTGACTTAAATGAATCGCTGGTGGATTTCGTCTACCAGTACTGGAAGCTGAAGAGGAAAGCAAATTCCAACAAACCGCTGCTGACACCAAAAACGGATGAGGTGGACAACTTGGCCCAGCAAGAACAGGATGTTCTCTACCGACGCTTAAAGCTCTTCATGCACCTCAGGCAAGACCTGGAGAGGGTGAGTACAGCTTTTCCTTTAGTGTTGTACCCGTGTGCTCCATCAGAGCTGCTTTAATGTGGACTGGCAGCTATAGACAGAACTAGCCCTGTTCCCTCTTGACCCCTCACAGTTGTGTCCCTTCATCTAGTGCGTATTCAGATGAGTAGTGGTGCTCAGCATGCATTTGTCATCGCTGCCAAAACACTGACACTGATGAAATAAGTCAGTGGTGGTCTCAGCTGGGGTTTCAAAATCTCTGTGGGGAGGGATGCTTCAGCGAGGCAGGTGATGCTGCAGCTTATATCCACTACATCTGAATAGTCTCAAACCACAAAATTGTCCTGTGCTGCCCCTCAGATGCTTTCCAGCAGCAAGGCATGGCATCACTTCATTACTTCCTCACATTAAACATCAAAGACGGGTGAATGGCAGGAGTGAGCTGCAGGGCCAGTGGGACTGGGCATTCCCTGCCGCAGCCCAAAGTGGGTCGGCTCCTTGGGGAGCTGCCGGCGGAGGCAGAGCTGTGCCAGAGGATGCAGCCGGAGGATGCAGGCATCCCTGTGGCACAGAGCATCCTTGCACAGGGGGAGGGAGCAGCTGCCCTCCACAGCAGCTTTTTGGGGGAGAACAAACGTTGGTTTAGCAGCAGTGCCAGAGCGGTGCCAGAGCCACCCCCGAGGCTGTGCTTGGTGCCGCACTGCGCTGCCAGCCTGCGGGTTTGGCTGTCATGGCTGCTCGGAGGGAAGGAGCAGGGGTGGGCAGAGGGAGGCTGGAGAGGAGGAGGGGTGGCCAAGGCAAGAAGCAGCCAGGGGAAGAAGAACAGAAGAAACACAGCACCTGGAGTGGAGACAGCAGAGAGCAGCCAGGGAGGGGATGGGTGCAGTAGCACCACTGCTAGTTGGGTACAGGGGCACGGCAGTGGGACAGGGACAGGCAGGGCAGGGCTGCTGAGCCTGGCATGCAGGGACTAAGCTCCCTCTCCTGCTCTGCTTAAAACCTGAGCCCTGCCTGGTCCCCCGTCTCCTGCTCCTGCCAGAGGGGTGGACCCATGGCCCCTGCCTGACCACCCTCCAGGGGTGCAAAACCATGGAAGGGCTCAGGGGGTCTCTGGAAGCAGCAAAGAAGGAGGAAGGCAGGAAAACAACATCACTTTGACCCGGTGGTGGAGGTGGTGCCATGGAGACCCTAAGCTGGGGGTGCAGAGAGCGCTGCAGGGGACATGCTGCTCCCTGGGAGGTGAAGATGACGGTGATGCTGCCCCTGCCTGTCCCTGAACTCTCTCTCCAAGCTGCTGTGGGTCTGTGGTGTAATTAAACCCATCGGAGAAAGGTGGTGCAGGTGAGGACTGTGTTCGTGTCCAGGTGGGGTTTTGGCTCTGGACCAGCCTGCCCTGGTCCTTTGCTGCACCCACCTCCTCAGGTGGGTCTCAGAGCCTGAGACCCTTCTCCTGTGTAAAAGCAACTGGATTTCAAGCTATTGATACCTTTTCTGTGGCCCTATTGGCCTTCATCCCTGTGTGTGTTGTTGCCATTGCTCTGCCAGTCTGTCCCTCCTTTGCTCCTGCCTTTACTGCATTATGTTTCCACCTCTATGTTGGGCTGGGCTGGTGCCACCGTTAATGAGTCTCTAGCACCAAGCTGTAGGCAATAGGCTGCAGCTGCCAGATCCAAGGGTGAGGAGTTCAACTCACTTTATTCCCGTCATCTGCTTCTTTATGTTGTAAATGTAAACCAGGCTGCTCCAACTCCCTCTGCTTCCACTTGCTCCCAGCCTGGCTTTCCCAGCTGCGTGGAACCACTGTGCATCTCTGGGTACAGAACTTTGCTCCAGGAGCTGCCTAATTCAAAGACACAGCATGGCAGCTTCTCTTTGATTTCTTTGTGTCAAAACTACAGGTTTTACCAGATTTCTCATTTTGTCGAGTTGCCTCCAGGCTTTGTGGGGTCATTCCCCATTAGTGTTTAGCCTTTGCTTAGCAACTCCTGGACGCGTTTCTCTGCCTGGGCCTGAAAGAGCTGTTTGTTTGCTCTTCTTGCAAGACGGGGGGAACAATAAATATTGGCCAGATCAAAGTTCAGTGCTCAGATGGGTGATAGGGGTTTAAATCCCATCACTGCCAACACACCACAGGTGTCTGATCCTGTTTCACTTGCAATAACGAGGCATCACGTTGTAGAATAGATCATAGAATCATTTTGGCTGCGAGACAACCTCAAGATCATCAAGTCCAACTGTTAAGCCAACACTGGCACAAAACCATGTCCCTAAGAACCTCATCTACATGTCTTTAAACCCTTCCAGGGATGGTGACTCCACCACTTCTGGGGGCAGCCTGTTCCAATGCCTGACAGCCCTTTCCATGAAGAAATTGTTCCCAAGATCCAATCTAAACCTCTCCGGTGCAGCTTGAGACCGTTTCCTCTCATCCCATTACTTTGATATTTCATATCAAATAGGGGTCAGAGAAGAGCAGCCTGGAGGGGTGGCTTTCAGAGGGTGTCCTTGGGATATCACATGCCATTTTAGTGTTTTCAGCAATTAATCCAGCAGAAATGGTTGTGATTTTGGGGCTGATGATGGCATCTGGATCCAAGTGTGGGGGAAGCAGAAGCAGTGGGGCAGATGGTGCAGGGACAGCCAGGGTGATGGTGTTTCCCTTTGCCATCCCTTGACCGCTGTCATTTCTGCACTTCAGTGTCAGCAAATTAAAGCTGTTGCCTGGGAATCCTAATACAGTCCCTCCGTTTTCTTTTGGGGCTTTTTTAACTCTCTTTGTCTTTTTATTTTAAGCTTTTTTCCAGGGACTGGTCGTTTAAATTAAAGCTGTAAAAAACCCTGTAGTTTCCAGGCTTTCATACCAGCATCTAAGTGTCACTTGAGGAAGCAGCGCTGGGTGGGGTTAAGCTGTGCAAGTGTGTGTGAATACCAGCAGTCTCTAAACAGAGCACAAGTCATGTTTTCTTCCAGGAATACCGAATCATAGAGATACCGCCAAACACTTTGAGATGCAGGTTGCCAGAGGCGGTTGTTTTTCTCATAAAGAAATTTTAGTTTGATGTTTTCTCCAATCCCGAACAAAAAAAGAGAATTTAGTAAAATATATAGCTCACTGATTTATGTTTCTAACTAGGTGACTCAACAACAACAAAAAAAGAGCAGCTCTTTCTCCTCTATTCCTCGGTGTTTCCAAATTGTCCTTAGGTAAGAACGATGCTATTAGGGGATGGCCATGGTCATCCTGCTGCTTTCACAGCCTTCGGTGGCAGAGATCAGGTAAGTGTGGGACGAGGTCCCGGCTTACCCTGTCACCATGAGAGGTACAAAGGCTCCTGACCCCGTAGGGGCAGTCCCCCAAGCCTGGAAATAGCCCAACCTTCCTCTGCAGAGAGGGGTTTGAGGACGAGGAGGAATCAGAGACATCAGGGTCATGTGCGAGTGTGGACATACCCATGCACATTAGTGCCTGTTGATTCAGACCGCCTCTTCCTCACCTTATTACAGGCAGTTTTGTTCTTTCACAACATCAGGAAGCTGAGTAAATGCTCTCAAACCCTGTTAGCTGCTATCAGCACTTTCTGTTTTGCACCTAAACCATCCGTTTCCTCCAAAAGCCGTGAAGCCTGCCGCAACCATGGTGACAGAGCCCGTCTCTCCAGCCACCCTTATGCAGGGCTGGCAAAAAGCGTGGCACTGAAATTTGTCCCAGGGCAGATGCCAGCGGGTGTCACAGCATAACCCTGTCATTGGGGGCTGCTGAGGCTGTTTATCGGCAACCCCATGTGACGAGCAGGGTTTAACAGAGCTCACACGAGCATTTGTGTCTCATGCTTTATTGTTTGCATTTATGGCTTCCCGCTTGGGTAATAGTTTCTTGTACTGGGACAAAATGCATCAGTGGTTTGCAGGTAGATGTGGAGTAAGAGTGAGTAATCGTATCGAGGGGCCAGATTTGGGGTAGGAGAGCTGCACCCGCTGCTGACCTGGGCCAGCATCACCTGGATATTTTGCTGTATTTTCTATGCTCTGTCCTGGCATTTGTTTTAGAGCAACAGGCAGTTCTGTAAGGCAGATGTGCAGATGGGTATCCTCATACCTGCAGCTCTGTCCCACCTGTACTCCTTCCCCTTGCTGGCTGCGGGAAGAGGGTCTCTCCCTCTATGCAAAAGGAGCAATTTGTGGATGAGAACTGACGTGTTGACCCAGGGCACTGAAGTACCTCTGAGCATTTGGCATTTCTTTGTGCAGGCTTCTGTGTCGGGTGTGAACAGGGCATGTGAGTGATGCAGCTGCTGGGCTGAGGGTTCAGCTCAATGCTTGGGGCCCTGTGCGTCTGCTGGACCTTTGCATAACTATATTATAGTGCTCCTTTTACAGCATCTTCTCTTCCAAGACTTTCCAGATCCTTTAGAGACATTAACTTCTTCATACAGGTCTGTGAAAATTAGCAGGAGATTAAAACACCCTGTGTGTCCCCACCGTTGCCATACCTGGGTAAGATCACAAAATAATTTACCTGTTTCTCCTAGCTCTGTTCCCATTTTGTGGGTCTTGGTCACTTTGTACACTGATGTGTAGCAACAACAGAGTTAAGGTGTGTGCTGCAACAAGTACTGGAAGTTAATCCCGACTAATCGGAGCAGATTAGCAGCATGCTTGGCCCCGTTTGACTCTGTGCATGTTGTGTTATTCGGGCTGAATTTGTGCCCTCAAAAGAACTGATGCTGAAGGGCAAACCCTGCCTGTGTGTTCAGGCCTTTGATGGGAGAAGTTAAAGGTTAACTTGCTTTACTGATTATGGTCAGAAGAAGCCAGAAAAGAGAGAGACTGTCCTGCATGGGGACGGCTTCAGACTGGGGCTGCCCCTTGGGCAGGACAGTCCCAGCTCGCTACTGCCCCAGGGACTGTCAGCGGTGGTGGCCAATGTCCCTCATGCTGTGAGAGAGGCTCGGGGAGCCGTGTTTGGGGTTCCCAAGGTGGCTGCTCTGGTTTGGAGTGGGTGCCCCAGGCAGACTGGCTGATATCTGCAGGGCTTTGCAGGGAGACTTGCTGCTGCAGGAGAGACTTGCTGTTGGGGTAAGCAAAGCTGCGTCTCTGGAGATATCATGCGTCCTTATGGCTTTCGTGTGCCCAGCACGTGTGCTGGAGAAGCCAGCCAGCCCTCCTTGTCCCCTCCATGGGGTCATGGCCATTGGAGCCAGAACAGACGTGTTTAAGAATCACAGAATCATAGAACAGTATGGGTTGAAGGGACCTTCCAAGCTCACCCAGTGCCACCCCTGCCATGAGCAGGGACATCTTCACCAGCTCAGGTTGCTCAGAGCCCCGTCCAGCCTGGCCTGGGATGTCTCCAGGGATGGGGCATCCACCACCTCTCTGGGCAACCTGGGCCAGTGTCTCACCACCCTCAGTGCAAACAATTTCTTCCCCATGTCTAGCATGTTTAGGTTTTGAATAATTCACTGCATGGTCTTTCCCACATGTATTGCGCAGTTTGGATCAAGACTCCTCATCTGTAGTCCTGGCATATCCAAAGAGCCCTGGTAGAAGTTTTGGTGCAGCGCAGATGATGGAGAGATGAAGAGGACGGAATCACGGGGCACAGGGATTTCCAGCAGCGACACAGCTTGAGAGGACCTTCTTTGAACCCTGTCTAAACCAGACACTGTTTCTTGTGTTTCTGTAGGTTAGAAATCTCTGTTACATGGTGACAAGACGGGAGAAAATGAAACACACCATTTGTAAACTCCAGGAGCAGATCTTCCATCTCCAGATGAAGCTTATTGAGAAAGATCTTTACCCAGGTCAGTACCACTTGCCAGAGCTGGTTCTCACACATGTACGTGCCATCTTCTGCAGCTAAAGACTCGTGCCCGAGTCTCAGTCCCCACCTCAAGGAAACCAGAGCTGCCCCCGCCCCTGCCGTGTTTTTTAAGCACAGTTTGTATTTTGACTCTTTGCACATCTCCAGTTTTGTTCAGAAACAAACAATAAAACCATAACCTGGGTGACCAGGAGTGTTGGAGCCCCTTGTTTTTCACAGATCCCTCTTGAACCTCCTCTCCACAGGAATCAGTCAGAAAGACTAAATGTTTGGTTAGATGGTGATGCTAAGGCAGCGTTTTGGGTGACTTTCGTGGAGATGGAGCTGTTTGGGAGCAGATGACAAATCCTGGGCACCGGGCTGCTGTCATTGGGGCTGATCCACGGCAGCTGGCTCCCTGGCACAGATCAGCAGCCCTCGCTTTGGACTCTTTGGAGATGCCTTTGGCTCTGTCAAGAACCGAAGGTTAAGCTGCTGGTGGGATGTCTATTGCACCTAGAGACCAGCTCCTTTAGCTCTGGTTGGCTGCAGCTCTCTGCTCCATGTACTTACTAGTCAAGAACATGGCACTACTGCATGCAAAACCTCTGGCACCTTTTATTAAGGAACTGAAATAAAGTTTATTTCCTTCTGCCCCATTTTTTTTTCCTTTTGCACAAGTAGTGCCAGAGCCCACAGCTCCTGCTCCCCCCTCCTTTCCCTTCGGTGGCAGCGCAGACCAAAACCCATGGCTGCAGAACGGTTTTTCCAGCAGCAGCATCTGGTGCTTTGGCAGACTGTGCCGACGGTTGTTGTGTTTGTGGCTTTGGAGTTGCGTTTGAAGCCATCACATGGCTGGGGTTTCTTCAGGAACCGTCTGGGCTGAGCTTTCTTTGACAAAAGTTTCCTTTGACTGAAGCTTTGGAGGCTGAGAAGTGTGTATGTTGAGAGGTTTGTGACTTGGAGTCTGTGCTATTTCCTCTCAATGGCCAGAGGCAGGCAGCTGTGCAGGGCAGGGGTGACCAGGACCTGAGGAGATGTGGGTCTCAGTCCCCAGGACTCTCCATACATCCTCACTGAACCAGCGATATGGGTCACCAGCTTGGACACACACAAAATGGTGTTCCTGGTGTTCCCACCAAGGGCAGACCCTGTGCTGCACATCCCCAAAGCCGTTCCCTGGCACCCACAACATCTGTGCTGGGTGCTGCTCCCAGCAGTGATGCTGTTGGCCTGGGCGGCGAGGCGGGAGGTCCAGCTTGGCAGTAATGGGTGGATTGAAGACAAGACCAACAACCTCAGATCCTGAAGGCAGATGCCATGTGCTGTTGCTGCCTGGCTCTGGGGGTTTTGAGGGAATTGCAAAGGACCTTGTGATGCTCTTCAGTTCAGCTGGTTGAACTCAGTTTATCATTTGCAGTTCTTGGGAGGAGACAGGTGCTGGGTAGGTTGCCAGGAAGGCTTTTTGAGCTCACCTCCCTTGCAAATGGAGCGAGGCATTAGATGGCTGGAAATTCCCCCTGGGGACATACATTCCCCAAAATGCCTTGGAGAGTCCAACCTCCAGTGCATGGCCAACCCTCTCCAGCACAGTGATGTGGGGAGAGTTGGTAGCTCCTCCAGGGAGGGCTTTGGGGTGAGCTGGAACCTTGCCCCATGGGGTAGGGATGCCAGACAGCGAGCAGGAGCAGTGTCAGGACTCTGCCGGCTGCATTTTGGGGCTGTCTGCAGCACTTGGTGTTTGTTCTGCTTAAAGGTGAGCGATCAGAGACAAACCCGCAGTGTGCGGGTGGCTCGGGTGGTGATTGATATGCAGGTTAGGGGATTGTTTCATATGTTGTGATGTGAATGTTCTTCTCTCCTACTCTAAATGGTTGGTGTTTGCCAGTTTGTTTTGTGATCTCAACCACCTGATACAAGCTGCTCATCTCTCCCAGATGGGCTTTTTGGTGGAGCCTGAGCAGGGGCTGCTGCCTCCGGGAGCCAGCTGCCGCAAGTCTCTGCTGCTGGGGAAAGGCTCGGCTGCTGGAATTTGGTCCTGGGATTTCCAGGTGGTTTTGTGCACCTGGGTCCTTCCCATGTCAGGGGGACATTAGGGACGTGAGTGCCTTTTCGCGTTGGTGCGTATGTTCTCCTGAGCTCAGGAGGAATTCCTTACCAGGAGGCAGCATCAGGCCGTAAGTTGCAATCCCGAATGTAGGAAGAGAGGATGACCTGGTTAGTTGTGACAGTCACAGTCCAGGTAGGAGCACAGCATCGGTCCGTACCTCCTCCACGGTGTAGCACACGACCCTCAGGGTGACCCCCAGCTCCTCCGGGGCCATCAGCATCACAGCACAGAGGGACAGTCTGCTCGATACCAGTTGACGATACTTAGAGCTAAAGATACTCATCCCCCAGTGGGACCAAAGCTCTGGATAACTCACTGCTGCGTTTTGCATCATTACGAAGCAGTAACTGGTTTGAAAGTGGGGGGAATGGATCCTGTAGCATCCCTTCCACATAACTCCTGACTGGGCAGCTCTACGTACTTGGGGTTTCGTGGAGAAAAGAAAAAGTTTGCATTATTTTGCCTGGATGAGGCCAATTTTTAACTGCTGTTACAGTAGTCATCAACTGAAATCTGTTTGGGTTATTCCAAAGATGGTTTTGGCACAAAGGTTTTTTTGGAGTGGCTCCCATGTAAATCTGAAAACTGGAGGGGTTTTATTTTTCACGCTGACAAATGGTCATTTAAGCAGGAGATTTTTAATAAAATTAGCGAGAACTGCCCATGTAAAGTGAACCCACCTCCCTCACCTATGTTTTTCATGGAGTGGAAAGTAAACACTGTTTAGCTTTGAAATACGGCTACTATTTTGACAGATTCCTCTTCAAAAAGTACTGCTTGGGTTTCTCTTTAGCCCTATTATGCTGTCTAAACAAAGTTAGATCTTTATTTTGTAAGCGAAGTGAAAAATATGTCTGCATTTCTCCAGTTATTTGGCAGGAACGTAGCACATACTCGTTTTGCTTCTACTTTTCTTTCTTTCAGTGAGTCCTTTGGGCAGGAGGGGTTCCTGGCTTGGCAACCCCAGGACTGTACATGCTCTGTTAATCCAGACTCAGGCAGGTGCAATGCGAATTCTCTCCCCTGCTCGCCCAGTACATTTCCACTGCAGCACATTAAGAGAGGTTATTCCTTCTGACCCAACCAGCTTTTAAAATTGTTGCTTTAATAGCTGCACAACTTCTCTGGGTTCAACCTATGGGCCAGACTCTGAAAAACCTGCATGTCTCACCTCCTCATCCGTCAGCCACTCACATTGTGGTTTAAGGGCAATATCCTTCCTGCCTCCGAAAATTAATAGAAGTTTTAGCATGTGTTTCTTTGGGAAAATGATCTAATGGGGTAGGTAAAGACTGTTGGAGTATTTCGCTTGGCAATACAAGTCATACTTTTATAGGGTATTTGTCCTGTTTACCCAAGAGGAATAAATGCAATAGAAGTTCAAAGCCATTTAGGAAACATTGATTTTTAGCTGAGCGTCTACATAGCTAAGAGTTATATCCCTGGCTTTCCATAGGCAATGCTGGTAGTCTTTCCTATTCTATTTATGTATGTTCAATATACTGCTTAATTTTTATATCTTTGGGGTTTTTCACCCCCTCACAGTGTGATTGCAAGCAGTTAGTATCACCGAAAGGTCAAATCAAATCAAAAGTCTGCTTTAAAACGCTCCCGGTACTGTTGCTGTCAAACTTGCAGGTGAATCCTTCCAGGACATGCTGTAGTTGGTGACAGGTGACACACTCGAGGTCCCCATGGCTCCTGGAAGGTGTTTGAGCAGGGCTTGGGGTTCAAGGCCCAAATTTCTTTTTATATAACCTATCAGATACAGATTTTCTTAACCTATAGAAACTTTAGCCTACAGTTAGCCAAAAAGCAGCCGCTGTTCTCCCTTCAGCTTGGAGTTGTTTGCAGGTCTGGTCCAGGTCTCCACCGCAGGGTTGTGCCCATGGGGAACTTGCTCACCGCAGCATCCCTGATGCCTCGTCTCACATGGAGTTTTCCTTTTTTTCTGAAAAATGCCAGAACAAACTGGGAAGAAGACAAAGGGTAAGAAAAGTGACCCAAGAAGGAAAGGAAGAGATGGTAGAAAAAGTAGTCCTGAGAAGACAGAGAAAAGGAAATCTGTCAACGAAACTGTATTGGGACAACTGGGTAAGTCTGATTTTATGGGTGCAGAGTTGACCCGTGCCACTGGCAGCTCCTTGTTTTGGGGAGCAGGGTTATGAGTCCCAGAGCCCCTGATCCCTCCTGCACGTCGGTGGAGATACTCCTGAGGCCAGGGAGCCTCCCTCGCAGGCATCAGCCTGAACGATCCATTACGGTGGCTCTATGGGAGGGAGACATCCCCATCCCTGGTAGGGCAGAGGGTGTAAAATCCCCCCCCACCCCGCAGCCTCAGGCTTGCGTCCAGACTGGGAGAATGTGTTACAAACCCAGTCATGTGCTGCTGAAGCATGATTTCACTTTCAGGTGATAAAATCAGACTTACCCACCCCGCAGTAGGGCTGATCCCCTGTATCCACTGTGCTGTGCACCGATGGTGGGTACAGCACGTGGGCTGTGCTTTTTCATGGCATATACTGTCCAGGACTGTGTGCTTGTGCTGGTCGTGCTGGCGGTCCGGGAGCATCCAGGAGGGAGGCACAAAGCGTGGCTGGTCTCCTGAATTTGCTCGAGGGGCCAGGAGATACAGGCTGCCTCTGCGGATGCTTCACCCACCTCCAGCTCTTCCCCATCAGCTATAACCTACCACCGCTTGGCAGCCGATAGGTCTGGGGGAACTAAAAGAACAGAACAGAAAGGTCTTTTTTGTCAAGATCCTTGACAACTGCCTATGGTTTTCACATTGAATTGGGGTTTTGTTCAGCTTCCTCTGGCACTGTCACCTCCTCCAGCACACAGGGCAGGAGGTGATGAGTTCACACATGCTCAGCTGCTCCGTGGGTGCACAGAGGTTGCACTGGTGCCATGGGGCACTTGGACAGTCCAGGGGTGCTATAAATCCTGCCGGGGGGTACAGAGAGTTTCTGAGGGAGGTCTGGGGATCTGGACCACCCTGCCTTGCCCTGCTTTGCCCGTTGCTCGCCCTGACTCTGCTGCGTTCTGTTCAGCTTAAAGCTGTTGGGTTTTAGGCAGGAAGCCCTTTGGAAACAGGGCTTTTGTGCTCATCCTGTCGCTGCACTGTTCTCAGTGGAGAAAGTTTCGATTTTCTGGGGCAAATTTTGTCAAATGATGGAGGGCTGGGGCATCTTTGAGAAAAGCTGCACTTTGTGAGCCAGGGAAACTAGGCAGCTGACCCAAACCTACACTGGGGTCTTTGTAACCTCCTGGATTTAAATTTTAAGCGTTTGAGGCATCACTTGAGGCAACAGTCATCAGGGCAAGGCTGAGGGAAGGCAACCTTGACAGTGCTCTTGCCAGCAAGACCTCAGGCTGTTCCATTCCTGGGTACCAGGCAATGCCTGAGCTCATCCCTGTTCCTGCATCCCCTTCCCTGGATTGGGCTGCCGGGGCAGGTGGCTCACTTCTCCAAAAGGACCATGGGGACCTGCCAGGGGATGTGGGACAGACACCTGGACAGTGTTGTCTCCCAGGAGGGCTCTGACGTGACCCACCACCCCAGTGCTGCCCTTGAACAGCCCTGGCGTCACACAGGGTTGTTTGTGTATCCCCGGGATCATTGCTGCTCACAGGGGAGCATGATGCAAATTTATCATCAAGATGGGCAAACACTGCAGGTGTGAGTCGCCCTGCCCATGCTGCTTCTCTTTCCCTCACCTGTTGCTAAATGAACTGCTTTAAAAGGAAAGCTCTCACCTGAAATAAAAAATCAAATCTAATCCATAAAACCAGCTCTGGTGTGGAACCCAGGGGTTTTTGTTAAGGGGATTAAAACTGGGCTTGCTGGTGTAGGTGTGTGCCTTTCCGGTTGCTAATTAGACCCACCCTACAGTGCTCCCCTTGCTCTCAAAGATAATCATTAGGAAGTTTTTTAGCTTTTCCCATTCCAACCTGTCATCTCTGCTCCTCCTCTTCAGTTTTCACACCTCTTGAGTATTTGGAGATGTTCTCAGACCTGTCTCCCTCCCTCCTTGCCTTTGCACACAGATTTAGCACTGGTCCCATCACTCTGCTGCTGCCCGGGGTTTTGACAGCACATTGGTAGCCCAGCAGCAGCTGGTCCCTGGGGAACCCCACACCCCTTTCCTGGGCACACGTCCCACTCTGGTAGCAGTCACCAAATTTTCAGGCTTACGCTCAGATTGTTTGTCTGCTGCCTTTGTACGGGGATGTGTTTTCCACCCATGCTGGGGTGGGTTGGGGCTTGGCATGTTTGGGGCAGAAAGATGCTCCGCTTAGATGTGGGGAGGTTCACGGAGTGTTGGGTGGGGGACTGTGCGGGTTGTTGTGTTGTGACCTCAGTGGAGCCTAAATTCAGCATTAGTGCTGGAGTAAACTCTTCTGTGCCCTGGTACATTATGGGTGACTTTTTGAGTGATTCTCTGGTGCCAGGGAGGCTCAGTGAAGTTGGTGGTGGTGTCAAAGGGCAGTGTGGCCATTTCTGGCTCCTGAGTCAATCTTACCCTTTTGTTTTTTCCAGGCTTGTCAACCTCCTTCCCCATCGACGGGACCTTTTTCAACAGCTGGTTGGCTCAGTCAGTCCAGATCACCGCCGAGAACATGGCGATGAGCGAGTGGTCCCTCAACAATGCCCACCACGAGGACAGCACCCCCGGCCTCTCTGAGGAGCTCCTCCAGGACGAGGAGACCTTGCTGAGCTTCATGATGGACCATTCCCTCAGGTCCCCGTTCAAGCAGAGCGAGGCCACAAAGAAAGTGAAAAGTAAAACGAGAACGAACACTAAGAAAAAGCTGCCCAGGAGCAGCCCCCCCGCCGTGGGTGGGAGCCACCCAGAGAGCTCGGAGCCCTGGACTAATAATGCCAGTGACTTGTCGGATGATGCCACCAAACCCTTCGCTCCCGAATCCAGAGCAAGCAAATCGGAGAAAGGGGTGGTGAAGCTTCCCTCCGACCGCAAAGGGACGGGCGAGGTGAAAAAGGCCACCAACAAGGGCTCTCTCCCAAAAGCTGGTGAGCCTCACCCCCCAGCCGGGGCAAGGGGCTGCGTCAGCAAGGAGGAGGAGGAGGAGGAGGAGGAGGAGGAAGAAGAAGAGGAAGAGGAGACGCCAAGCTGCACTCAGCCAGAGCCCAGCCCCACGGCCAAAGTGCCTGACTCCGTAGGTAGCCCCAAAACCGTTGTGCGGTTCAAATTACCAAAGGAGAGCCGAGGGACTCGGAGGTCGCAGCCCCCCAAGCCCGACGGTGCCGGCGGAGCTCCCTTGCATCGTTTTGATGCCGAGACAGACGGCTACTTCTCCGACGCAGAGATGAGCGACTCGGACGGGGAGTCCCGCAGCGGCAGGGCACAGCGGGGACAGCTGGATGCTGCCGGCGAGGACATCGTCAGGATGAGCATCCTGGCATCCTAATTCCTCCCGATCACACCGGCTCGACGAGTCCTCAACCCAGTTACAACTGCCATGTCCAATTTCTGCCTGGTATCATAGCACGGGGGATTTTTAATATGTGTATATAGTTGGAAATTCGGCACTGTTGTCTTTTTTTCTTCTCTATACGCCTGTGATACAGCTTCAGCTTCACTGACATCGATGAGCGTGACAGTCGTGGTCCCTCCCTGGATCCCCGCTGGACCCCACTTCCCGGGAGCGCAAGCTGGCGCCCGGTGGGACCGATGCCGAGGGTGCCGGTACCCGTGCTTTCTGCAGGGACGACAGTTTAATTAATGGGCATTATTTAACGAGGGGCAGATTCCTGCCCAGGACGGTTGCCCCCGAAGCAGGGAGCGAGCGGAGGGTACGGTAGCAGAGCTGCAGGAGGGGAAATCCCTGCCTGCCTGTGCGTATGCGAGGAAGCAAAATAAGTGATACTAAAATTAAAAAAAAAAATGATTAAAGCACAAAAAGCTTGTTGGAGGGTAGTGCTTGGGGTGGAAGAGAGCAATGTTATGTTTCTATTTTCAGAAAAAAAACCCCTCGGTCGTTATTTTTCCCCTCACCTTTCCATCTGGTCAGGATCCGTCCAGGGGCCAGGATGCAAAACTTCTCCCTATCCCTGCTTTGCGGGTCGACCCTGTTGAGGTCGTCAGAAAAACCGAAGTGATTTACTCAGGTGAACTCATCAGCTCTTAGCAAGCTGGAAAAATGGAAAGGCGAGGCAGGATGGAGGAAAACAGCATCCTTTAAAATCACCGTGGGGAGTCAGGGTTGGTTTAATCTGGGAGGTTGAGCAAAGTTTTTCTGCCCGCGCTTCTCTCCAGTGCTGCTGTGGTCCCACCATGCCGGGGCAGCACATCTGAAATCCCCTTTCCACAAGGAAAAGCTTGGCCCCGAGGGTAAATGTACTGTCACTGAGGGGAAATGGAAATGCTTGCCTTCACCATTTTGTGTTCCCCACTAAACGCTACAATGGAAATGGTGAATTTATTCCTCCCCATCTTTTTTTAATTTTTTGTTTTAATTATTATTCCTTAAGTCTTGGTTACAAGCTGTTGACTCGTTGTGGGAGGGTGATTCACAGAAGCTGACATTATAAATACTACAATAATTTAATGCATAAAATGTCCCAAATAAGCCTTAAATGTTGTTTAAAAGCCCTTGTTACCTACAAGTCAGGCGAATTTCCATGTTTGCACTTAATTGCACCATTACTTCGGTTTTGGCTTCAAAGGTCACAGTTGAGTCGTGCTACGTGTTTTATTGGAGTGACCCCAGTGTGAGCTCAGGGAACAAAAAAAAAGGAATTCACTGAAACTTTTGTTGTTGTTGTTTTTTAAAAATAAAAAATGTCTAAAAAAAATAATAAAAAAACTTAAAAAAATAAACCAAACCTGGGACACTTCTGCAACCGGTTAAACCCATCACTAAACAAAAAAACCTTGCAATCTTCAAACCAATCCGTCAAATAATGTTGTGGATGCCAAAGAATATTTTGACAGTCAAGCAGCACAGCCAGAAACCAGAAACTTGTCATTACGAAAAAGAATTGGAAGTTGTTTAACAACAAAGGACTAAAGACACACTCATAACACACTGCTGTGGCGTTAGGTTCCGAGCTTGCTCCGAGGGATGCTGCTGCTCCCAGACCGCATCCTGCCGTTTTGATTTCCGATGCTTTGTGCTCATTTCACTGTGAGCTTTCTTTTGAAACTCTGAGACTCCTTCAGTTGATGTTTTAGAGTAGATCATCTTTATCAGCCTTCCAAAGTCCTTATTCTTGATGAAATTGCAGCAAAGATAAGCGATGACAGCCGAGCTCATCCCAGGCATGGCGAGCGGCGGGGGCTTCGGGTGGGACGCACCCAGCCCTGGCTAAGCCCCACACTGACCATGCCTGGGGGGAAATCTGCCTCAGATGGGATAAATGCGACACAAGTTATTAGCAGGAAGAAAAAAAACAAACAAACAAAAAAAATCAACAAAATGGAAACCACCTTTGCTATAAATTAGCAAAATCCATTGAGGTTGGAAATGAAAATCTGCTCATTAATTAAGGCTCAGTGTGTTCAGATAATGTTAAATACAGTAAATAGGACTTAGTTTATCTTATCAGGCTTGCTAGCTTTAGCTACAGTATCCTAGTATAAGAGTCATAACAATAATCAATATGCTGCCTTTTAATGAATCTTGCTTCCGTGTGCTTCACTCAATTATGGTTAAAAAAAAAAAGCAATCCACAAATTTCACTGTACACAGCTCCATTCATCAGCTTCTGCACTACTTGTCTTCTCAGTACAGGAAAGCAAAAAGAGGGAGACTTGAAAGAACAACCAACCCGGCGCCACCAGCACCAGGCAATGAACCAGTTTGAAATGCTCCCCAAAACGTTGTGTTTTGGCATTGGGAGACAGTGTTTAGGTGGGGAAAACTAAAGGGGGTTGTGGGGCCTGTCAGACCCGGGGAGAAGAATGGGGTGGGTGAAATAAGAGAAAAGGGGTATCCATGGAGGGAAGGGGCTCTTTGAGGGCTGTGGAATCCCTGCCTGGCGCATTCTTGCCATCCCCTCACCTTGGATCAGGGGAGCCTGGCATTCAGGAGAGAAAATGCACAAGGCAAATATTTTTGATGTCACTGTAAATGTATTTTGGAATTAATAGAAAGGAATTAAAAGCAAAAATACGAGGGTTTATTTTAGTAGAGAAATGTTGTGTTTTAAAGATGTATAAACTGCAGGAATCGCCATTTGCACTGAGCAGCCGTTTCCTTGAAGAAGCAGCAGCTGTTGTGGTTGAGATGAGGATGCGAACAGCATCATGCGCTGAGCACGGAGCACAGCCCCAGCACCGACCCCAGCCCCGAGAACAGCTCCGATTCCACACACCCCTTCTCCACATCCTCATTTTTTAAACTTTCTTTTGCTTGCACCTGTTTGACGGGGTCTGGGTGCCTGCTCTCCGACAGAGCGCACCCCAAGGCGGGGTGCAGAACGGAGCCAGGAGGTGCAAGCGGGATGCGGGAGCAGCTGCCGAGCGGGAAGATGCTGGTGCAGGGCAGGTTTGGTTGTTCTTTAAGGAAATCCCCCGCAGTTTGCGCCATTTCATATACAAAACAGACCCACTTCACATCAGTTACAGGAAATGATATGAATGTCACAGGAGGAGAAACCCTTCTGTTTTCTTTGTTTCAAAGAACGTGATGTGCCATTTGTTAATATAAAAGAGAAATATTGAAATATATTGAAAAGAGCAATTTTAAATTATTTTTGGCTTATGTTGCAATATTTATTTTCTTGTATTAGAAATTCCTTTGTAGAGAAAAAAATGTATTTTTCATTAATGCAAAAACCTATTTCTCCTTTTTGTACATTTTCCATGTTAGTTAATCCTTAAAGCAATATAATGTTATCAAACTCGTTCTGTGTGAGACTGTATTATGCATGCTATTTGTGTTGCCTTGGAATAGCTGTCTGCCATTATTTTCATCCTGTTTAGGTACAGTGTATGCTTTAATACACATTGGGACCATGGCCCATTGCTTATGAAAAGAAAACCCTTTGCATTCCTCAGTGTACTGGCAAATGCAGTCAATAAAGCAGTGTTTTCTGTGTACCTCGGTGTCTGTGTGCTGAGCAAGGTCACATGGAGCAAAGTTACCTGGGGACCATTTAAGCCATTATTTTGTGAACGAAATGTCTTCCCAGGAAGGTTTGTTGGGCACTGGAAGAGGCTGCCCAGGGCAGTGGTGGAATCACCATCCCTGGAGGGGTTGAGCAGATGCAGAGATGAGGTTCTTAGGGACATGGTTTTGTGCCAGAGTTAAATTACGGTTGGACTCAATGATCTTGAGGGTCTCTTCTAACCAAAATGACTCTGTAATCCCAGGGATGCAGCTCTGTGCATGGGGATGAGGAGGTGGTCCAGCCCTGCTGGTGCAGCCACCGCCTGCCCGCAAACAGTGAATTCCAAATTTCCGTTGTGTTTGCATTTACATTCGTGCAGCCAACAGTTGCTCTGTATGTCTCCTCTTCCCAGAGAGCCCGTTTCACAGGAGAGACAGTAACCAACATGACAACAAAACCAATCCACCAAGAATAGCTCAGCTCCTTAGTCCTGGAGTCCTTCTGGTTGAGCAAACAACTCCCAAATCAGCAGCTGGTTCTTGCAGGAGCAAGGAACAGGACCCAACTCCTGGGTCCCCACACCCGGGCAGTACCCCAGTGCCCATCACCAGGTGAGAGCCACCAGCCCAGGTCCCCGAACCACTGCTGAGGGTCACCGCTGTTCTTCCAGGCGCCCAACAGAGCAGGGACATCATCCCCAGCCACCCCTGGGACACCAGGGTTCCACCAGCAGCAACACATTATCCTTCTCCTACAGCCCAGCCTGAAAAATACTTTCGCAATAAAGTTACAAAAAGCCATTCTTATTTAAAAAAAAAATACAGGCATTAATAGCACATAGGGTTTCCCTGTGTTGCTTGCTTGGGGTTTGCCTATAGTACCCTCCTCACAGATGGTGCTGAATGCCTTGATCGGAAGTGAGCAGGCAAAGAATCATTTCAGTTTAATTACAAAATAAATGTTAGGCTATCCCCAGTATGTTTTGCATAAGGACTGCAAGTGCCACCATAAATACTAATGGGACAAAAGTGCCTCAGTGTCAGTAAATCGTCAGCAATGGGTGTGAAAATGAATTAATTTCCCTTCAACTTATCCTGAAAGAACTGCAGTCAGATCTCGTTTTATTGTGTTTGATTAAGTGCTAGTGGCATAACATAATTTCCCCTAACCATTAAAAACGCTGGTGCTGTACTTCTGCATAAATGCTCCTAATGCAACGAGAGTGTATTTAATATTTACTCTTCCAAAGTTAATACATTTAGAGAAGACATTTTGTGTGCTAAAAATAGTTTGTTAGACTTGTATTTCCATGTAGGGCTGTGAAATGATGTGTCTGCTGTGATTGCAACAGATGAATAAGAAAAAAAATCTAAAAAAATAAACAAACCTATGACTAACCCACACAACAAGGGGAAAAAAACCTCCCACTGCAGCCAACACTGACCCTGGCTGAACCAGCTGGATTTTGCCAGCGCTGCCTCTGCCTTGATGTCTCACCCATCCCAAATTCCACTTGACAAACTCGTTCCTTGTCCATTTAATGCACAAGTTAAATATAGACTTGTGCATGTGACATGCAGGGTTTAACCGGCACCATTTTTCACAGGGAAGTCAGAGTGATGAGAAGGGGCTGTTTTTGTTCACGGGCAGCTCTTTCTGCTCCTGGGATACACCAGAGACCATCCACGGATTCACGGTGGGCAGGTGCTCAA
This sequence comes from Patagioenas fasciata, assembly GCF_037038585.1. Classification (NCBI taxonomy): domain Eukaryota; kingdom Metazoa; phylum Chordata; class Aves; order Columbiformes; family Columbidae; genus Patagioenas; species Patagioenas fasciata. The sequence continues at coordinate 10,074,752 of NC_092533.1, read as the reverse complement.
CCCCCAGCCAAGCGGTTTTGGGGGCAGAGGGTGAGCTCACAGCTTTGTCTGAGCGGGTGCTGTGGGCACTGATCCTGAATCCTGCAACCAATTTATAGGGGAATTAGAAGGAGGTGGGAGGAATACAGTGCCTTCCAAAGGCAGGAGTTGGGTGCTGGGGGTGTTGTTCATGCTGTGGCTGCCCTGAGAAATGAATCCTGGGGGTGTCCATGAGCTCGGCTTATGTGTGCCGTGGTGGGATGGAGCTTCCCAAAGTGGTTGGATGCCATTTCCCAGCCAAACCCACTATGCTGAGTATCAGACGCAGTGTTTTTGCTCGGGAGAAGCTGTTGTACATTCCAATGTAATAAAGATTAAAATAATTGACTGCCTGTGCTTATATTTGGAGTGGTACTTTATAACACTGACACTAAACACTAGGAGAAAATGCAGAGGTTAAAATTACGGTTATGGCTTGGCTATTGGCAGCCCTGCAATGAGCTTGAAATGGTCTGATCAATGAAATGGAGTTTTCCCTGGGAGGCAGGCAGGTCAAAAAGCAAAATAACACATCTGCAGCCATAACTCTGGGAAAACTATTCCAAGGAGCAAGACGCTGTGTTTGTTTAGGATGCTGCTGCCACGAGAGAGGGACACCGGCCATCCGCACCGGTCTGGACCTGCCTCCGTCCGAGCATCCCCCTGTGCAGGCTGGAGTACCACCAGCAGCTCCAGGCACCCTGCAAGAGAGAATTCCCTGTGGAAAACAAGGTACAGAAACCCCTTCCAAGAATGCTCAGCTAAAAATAGGTGTTTGTTGTATGAGATGTATGAGATACCACAAATAACACCCAGGCTGCGCAGAGGGACTGGCAGGCGGGGGATAAATTCCTGCCCTTAATTAGCAAGCAGGATCAATAAAGCATTTCTAAAAGAGGGAAATCAGCAATTTTTGTAGCTCTGGCTTAAAAATGACTAAGTTTGGGGGATAAAACATAGCGGCAAGGATGCCAGTTCTTGTGCTGCGCATTCCCAAAGACACCAGCCCAGGGGACAGAGGAGTCCCCAGCTCCCAGAGAGATCCTACACAGACCCAGGGTGATCCTCTCCCCACAAAGGGTTGCTTCTGGAGACACGTGGGGAATGCCCTGGTCTGAACCTGCATTTTAAATCCACCATACAGACAGACAGCAGCCTCTGTAGTAGCACAGAGCCAAGCAGCATCGCTGGGTGGCCAGAGGCAGGATGGGGACACGCATCCCCCGTGCCCTGAGCATAGCCTCCTCAGCACCGTCTCTACTCCAGCAGCAAAAGGTGCCCATGGCTGATTTTTTAGGCTTTCTGAGGCACGAGACTGCCAAGGCACAGTCAGGCACAGGGCAGCAGTGCCACCGTTAATCAGCACCGCAAGAGCCAGATATGTGCTGAGCCGTGAGAACTTTGGTCACTCCTCTGATTTGAAGCCTGCGAGCATCTCCCCAGTTCTCTACTTGTGCTAGACAACAGCTATGAAACTGGCTCACATAAATACACCAGGATGAAGAAACACTATAAATAGCTGAGCTCTGGGAGCCATGCCTTCCCCCACCAACAGCCGCATCCCACCAGCAACGCGTGTGCAATGTTTTCCATCCCAAGCGTTAGAAAATAGTGGGTGAGGATGAAGTAACTGTCCCACCTGATAGCGAGGGAGATGTCACTGCTGCCTACGGCTCACAGCTCTCTTCTATGGCTGGAAAACATAACCTGTGCTTTGAAAGTCAGAAAACCTGGTCCCCTTGGCCCAAGCAGGGGGAGCAGCACTGGTGGGCATTACCCTACAGAGGTGTTTCCATCCAGGTCACTCCCATCCAGCAAAGGCAAAGCTGGATGGAAGGGAGCAGCAATGCAGCTGGTTTGGGAGCAACCAGCCACCTGCACTTACTACAGTGGTAACTGGATATAATTATCATTTGAAGACACCCTCAAGCTGAGAAAAGACTTAACATCCCCTGCAAAGCCCAGCTACGTTGCAAACCTGACCCACCATGTGGTCTCTCAGTGGGGATTGTAAATGTCTGACAGTAACTTTCCTATAAAGTCATTTATTCAGCGTGTCCTTTGCAAATCTCCTCTGCTGAACTGCTCATTGAATGCTGCTGGGAGCAAAGCAAGGAGCAGAGATCACCTTTAAACTTCAGAGGAACGATCTCCTCTCCAAGCCTGGTCAAGCTCTACATACTTTCTAGCACTTTAAAAGAGAGTTAAATTAGTTTATCTATACCAGGCCATTCAAAGTTTCCCAGGTTGAGTGGGGATGTGAACCCTTCACACTGTGTTGTTCTCACTCTTGCAGATTCTGATGTCTTTTACCGAATATTCAGATGTTGAGCGATTCTTTATTTAATCACACCATCTTATCTGTGTGATACAAATCTGCAGCTGTGACATTTCAGGGTTATTGCCTTTGCAGCATCTGTAATAACAGAAGGATGAAAAATGTCAGTATGTGCATGGGACAAGGCAAATATGCACTGAGTGTTTGGGGTTGTTCTACATGAAGAGAAAAGAGAATGGGTTGTTTCCCATGTGACAAGTATAGCAGTTGCAAAGGGGAAAACAAAACAAAACAAAAGATTGACATTGAGTATATTTTTATTGCTCTAGTCCTCCCTGCCCTCCTCTCCTCTGGGTTTCAGTAGTATATCAGCAAGAAAGCTGGAAAAGAGCCAGTTAAATGCAGGACAGAATACACTAAACCATCAGGAAACCCAGCAAAGTCTATGTGAAAATGTCCCTTTTGCAGCTCTGCCTGTGAGGTTGCATTTGGGTTTGGCGGTAAATAACAAGAGCGCCGTGGTAAACAGCTCAGCTTTCATGGGGGTTTTCTCTGAACTTCTTCAAAGCGAAGGCAAATTTTGGCTAAGATGCCTTAAGAGCAAAATTAAATGTAGTTTTGAAGGCTGTAGTCTTCACCAAGAGGATGTTTTGGGGCTGGAAGAGGGTGTGCAGCAGGAGGGAGGCTCAGGGGTAGGATGGATGCAGAAATGCGTAATGTCCTGATAAACAAAACTCACACTCTGGAGATGCTGAAAAATGTTTGTTCCTTCATTTCAAGGGAAATGGCCTGGATAAATCAATAGATATTTTTTTCCCGTTCTTCCCTCTCTGTTTTTTGTTCAGCACTGATGATGCCGGTTTCTATCAGCTGCTCTGCTTTCCCTCTGGGTGTGGAAGGGAGAAGCCAACGCTCCCGACAGGAGAACGTGTCACCTTTGGGGTGGTTCATCCCCAACGAATCCACAGCCAAGGCCAGCTCCTCCGGGACTGGGCACAAGCCAGGATGGAGAGGAGCAGCACTGGTACCTGTTGTATTAACAGGGAGAGCGGTTTTTTCCAAACTCCTGGCAGCCGGTGACTGCTGATCTGCGGGGAGTACCTCGGACTGCTTTTATGCACTGCGTAGGGTAAGCAGATTTATTTCCCAAATGAAATATTAACCTCTATGTAACTCCCTGCTTTCTAATGGGGGCACATAGGATGCCATTTATTGGCTTACGAGACTGCTTGATGGCTATTTTTAATACTTTCATAAAAATCTTTGGCATAGCTAAGGATCCCCATCTCCTTACAATTAAGTGGACACCACCATTCGCTTGAGCAAACAGAATTACCTTGTATTAACGAATGCATGGCCGAGTGAGGCCAAGGGCAGTGCTGTCTGCTAATAAGAAGGAAATGCGCTTGTACCCTCATAAAAATCACATTTTGGCCATTTTCCCAGTCTGAAGTTGGCGTTTGCTGGCTGCTGAAGAAGAGATGGGATGCTGGGGGCTGGCATGATGGATTTACAGGCTCCTTTTGCATTTTTGGTTTCTGTATCAGTGAAAAGGATCCCTTGGAAATGAGGGGATCAAGATGCAGGGAAAGGTTTGCTGACTGAAGCTTGAGTGGATCTGGAGGGCTGTACCACTGGGGTGAATAAATCAGGAATTAGCTCATTGCTGAATGACAAGACAGAACCAGGAGCCAGTTCCCAGCAGCAACTGAAACATCTCCCAGCCTCAACCATTGACTAAACCCAGCTCAAATGAGCTTTTGTAGCTTTCTGAAGATAAGCAGCAGGAACTGAGGTCTTGTTGGTAAAACATCTCCATTTCCTTCACTTTGTGCCCCTTTGCCTTTCCCAGGAAGGCATATGGGGCCAGGGCTGTGTGCCATCTCTGGGACATGACCCTCAGTGCTGTCCCACCCTCAAAAAATGCTCCCTCCAGCTGGTCCAAGGAGAAACCCGACTGCAGGCAGCAGTTTCATCAACATTTTGTTCTGAGATTTTGACTCATTCCAACCTGAAAGTCAGAACGAAACTCACAGCGAGGAGGTGGGGCGATCTGAAACACTGAAGTCGGGCTGGGACCAGTAACCAACTGGGAGCCCCAAACGTTGGTCCCCTCTGCTCTCCCATCTAGCATCCTGCTGGTGCTGCACCCCTTTTAGGATGCTCTGGGACCTGATCCCAGCAGGGGGACTGACAGGCTCAGCTCCCCTGTGGCAGAGTTTGTTTTTTCCATCCTGTGACGCTGTCAAACGTACGCCTAAAGGAAAAACCCAGACTGGTTGATGCAGCCCTAACTCTGTCCTCCAACAACTGGCCCAAATCCCCCAGCCTGGACACAGCCTTTGCCCCACATGAGTTGAGTCCTGCTGCAGCTCAGCGCAGCTCGGCAGCACAGGGGGATGCCTGATCCCTACTCCAGCATGTGCAATCAAGACCCAAAATTATCAAGGCAGGGAAGAGAACATCTCCTTCCTAACTGAGATGAGGAGCCTGCAGTGCTGCCTGTCCCAACCAGGGCTCAGCCCCTGCCTCTCAGCTCCCCAGGGCCATTGTCTGCCCTCAGTGCAGTTTTGGCATCTTCACCTGGGAGAAGAGGAAGGAGGTGAAGGCATTGCTCAGTGACACCGAGAGCATCATCCTCCCCACGAAACACGCGTCACCTCCACAGCGCCCAGCCGGTGTCAGCTGAGACACAGGATTGAGCACTCTGCCCACACACTGCAGAACACAGCCAGCCAAAACGGGGTGTTGGGCTTCCCAGCAGCACCCAGCCCCCTCCTTCCTTCCTCCACCCGCCGCTTTTGACAGCCACTGGCTCTGCTCAAAAGGATGCTGAGGGTTTTTTTTGCGGTTCATCTGGGCCAGATGGCTTTAGAAAGAGAAACTGGGGCTTATCTCTGCTCTCCCTGAGTTACATGCAGCTCTCCAAGCAGTTTGTGTCAGGGTTGATGCGGTGGAGAGGGGTTTTGCTTGAAGAGAACTTCCCCTCACCACTGCACACATGCTCTGTGCTGGCAGCACAGCCCTGCCAAGCATCTTCCCACCCCTGCCAGTGGGGACAGGGACAAGCACAGGGCAGGGGACAAAGACAGGGACCCCTGAGGCACACCATGATGCTCAGCCCACCAGCTTCCCCATGCTCTGTGCATGCAGCGCTCTTTACTTACTGATGAAAACAGCTTGAAGATGTTACTGCAATTATTTTATGACTGTTCGAGTCTAATTTGACAGCAAACTGGTGCTCCGACCCCACAGGCAGGCGTCTGTGCCACAGAGCATGCCAGAGACATCACTGCTCCTCCAAATGACACGGGGTTGTCCTCATGTGTCCACCCTGGTGGCTCACCACCCAGCAAGCCGGTGGGTGAGAGCAAGGCTGAACCTGGCAAAATAAATCCATAAATAAATAAAACCACATTAACCACTATTTCAGCAAACAATACAGTAAACCGCAGGGGAAGGGTGGGGATACACTGAAATTTGCAGGCTCTTGTTACATACAGCCACTGTTCAGCTGCGTGGCAGTTACTTACTCATGTTGTTTATGCAGAGATATCGTGCAAATAAATGTAAAGCAGCGCTTGCTATAGAGACTGAGCATAACCCTCCTGATGGGAGAAAGAGCATCCCGCTTTGGCCGCCCGGCAGCTGCCGCATCCCCAGCTCTGCATCATGCAGCTCAAAAAGTACTTCTGAGATCTTTTTCGGATGAAGTTATGGACAGATCAAGCCAGGGGAAATGGGCACTTCTGAACAGAGGCTGAATTTCTTCTGGAAGTAATTGCAGGCACTCAGCGCGTTGGAGCAGCAGGCAGAGATGGAGCCTGGGAATAATACAGTAATAGCCCAAGCCTGAGCAGAAGGGGTTTCTATTAAGTGCAATGCTTAACCTGTAAATTTCCCACAACAACCTGCAACACCTTTCTTTGGCTTTCCTAACACAGATGTGAACCACGATGTGAAATGCCTTTAAAACATAAACATGGCCTAATGCCTGCTGTAATGTTTCTTATGCCACTTTTGCTTCAGAGAGAAACAAGAGAATTAGGCTGAATGGCATCAACCATCACCAAAAAGCAAAACTGGTGAAGCTGCGGGATTAAAGATCATCTAACACAGCTCCCACCTGCAGGCACAGCAGCTTTTCAGGCGTTACAGCTGAGCATCCCACTAGTGCCAGCACCCGCATTTACCTGAAAGGGTTTTTTAACCTTATAGGCACAACTATATTTAATATCTTATAGGAAAAACTGCATTAATAGAATTTAAGGTTGAAAAACCCAATTCTGTGTGAGAAGAGAGAGGCCTTGACTCATGTCCTTCCCAGTCATGACACATGGCGTCACCCATCGCCAAGGCTCAGCCCTGGGACACTCAAAGCATGGTGGGGTCCCTGCATCCCTGTGGCTCATCCTCCAGTCCAGACTGAGGGACAGGGACCATCTTCTGAACTCTGCTTCCAAGGACACATGATTTTGGAGGACTACCAAGAAGCTGGGGTATACATCAGTGGTTTGGATAGTGGCTTTTTACAACTATTTTTAGTTTTTTGCTGATGTACTTGAGTGCTGGGAACCCTCCTGCTGGGTGCTTGGAACCAGTGGAGGCGATGAAGGCTGCGGGTTTCCCCGCTTTTCCACCTCAGGCAAGGCAGGACCGCAGCGATCCCGGCCCCAAGGACAGCCACCACCTGCACAGTGAGGCCCCTGCGTCCTGCACAAATCTGCATTTGATGCTACAACAAATGAAGAACCACTGTTCTCACAACTGTCTGACATAAAAATCATTCCTTAGGAATCTCCTGGAGTGGAGAAGAGAAAAAGCCACCCAAATCTGGGCAGAACACTGCAGAAACCCAGTCTCTGGCTCAGACTTCATCACCCAGACTTCTACCCCCTCTACGTCCCCTTTATCCCCCAGGATGCCAATCCCCACTCACATCCCACACGCAAGCGGTTTCTAATCGAAGGCCACTGCAAACCAGACTGAGATCACGAGCCCATTTTGTGTCAGACACTAACCAGACACAAGATGATCGCTTCAACATAATTATATAATAATCAGGCCCTCATATTCCTGTCATCTGCAACAGTCAACGGCAGCCTGAGCAGAGCTGCTGCTCCTCTGGAAGAGCCATCACTCATGACCGCTAGCTTCTGAGGTGTCAAAATAGCGGTAATTTTCCCTGCGATGTCAGGTGATGGCTGTAAAACAACCCATGGTGCTTCAGCTCAGAGCACCATCAGGGAGCAGCTCCTGGGGCTGTGGGGATGGAGAGGTGGGATAACGTCCCAGCGGTGGCATCGGTGTTGCACCTCCATCAAGTGAAACCTCCTCCTCGCCTTGTGTGAGCAAGTTGTGTAAGGCATAAGTATTTAAGTGTGTTATTAGGGAAAGTTAAATACAAATGGGTACGTACTTTTCCCCACAGGATCAGAAAATAAAGTCTGAGGAAGGAAATGTGGCTTAATCTACCATTCAAACAGAAGAAGATCCAGTTCCTTGAGGTCCAGCTGAGCACAGCATCCCTCCGGCACGTGCAGGGAGCTGGATGTGCTCCCTCTCTGTCGGAGGAGACCACGGCCTCTCCCAGCTCCTCTGCTCACCAGGACGGATCCTGCTCCCTCCCTGCATCTTCCACAGCTGAACAAAATGTGCAGGATTGTCCTGTTTCGCCTGGGAGAGCCAACAGCCCCAGGAGATTGATGCATAAACCCTTTGGCTTTCTCCTTCCCCTTTGGCTGCCTTTTCTCCTGACCAAGTCACAGAGCTCCCCATGCATACACACTTTACTATAACTAGAATGTTTATTATTATTTAACTTTCACAGGCACCGTGTACAGCGTGCAAGCAATCCAGGATTGCTCTGCTGCCTGTCAAAAACCCTGCCACCTTCCTAGTTTCCCAGCGAGTCACTACCATTGCTCCAGCAACACCTCATCAGCCAACAGGCAGGTGGAAAAGAATATCTCATGCAATTAAAGCCATGATTAATCTTACAGGAGAAGAGTAATGACTTACATGGCAGGTTTCCCTCACCCTTGGCCAGTGCTGCTCCCATGCAGCGGAGCTTTTCTGTCTCACCCCTGGCCCAGCCACACTTCAACAAATTCCTGATTGGTGGCCCTGGGAGCAGCCGTGACTCATTGCCTCCTCCAAACAAGCACCTTCCTCGCCCTGAGCCCGCTGACCTCTCAGCCCTGCCTGCAGCCAACACAGGTTTTGGTAGCTCGGGTTATCAACACCATGGAGCAAATTGTACCCACACAAGCAGCTGATCCTGCCCTGAGTTGTCCTGTGTCCCCACTGTGTTTGGTGACACCCCCCGGGCCTGACCCAGACTGCAGCCAGACGCACACAGAAAATGCAAAAGCAAATTTGAGCAAAGTGGCTTAAATCTGCATCACAAACATGACTTTTTGCATCCACGTGCTTTTGCAAGGGAAAGCTGTTAACCATGGTATTTTTCCTAAGTAACTTACCAGATAACATTTCTGCTCTTTGCAAGGGTATGTTGGCCCAAAATAGATGCTCGGCTGCTCCTTCTTACCTCCGAGTTTGACTTTCTCTTTGCTTTCATAGAGCAATTAAGTGAACAACTGGAAAGGATGTTTTATTCTTTGAAAAGAATTCATTGCTCTTATACCAGCTCCTTGCAGCAAAGTTCTGGAGATCGCTGCAGAGCTCGCTGAGCTCCTAAAAACCAAAGATTTTAAAGCCTGCTGCCACCTATGGACGGAAACCAGTGAGAGCAGGAAACCTCCCGGGGGGGGCGAACGGCTGAAACTTCAGCTCCGAATCAAAGCCACAGGTAGTGGGGAGCTGCCAGCAGCCCTGGGCCTTCTCCTTCCTCAGACAAACTTAACAAGGTTCAGGACACAGAGGACTAAGGGAAGGTATTGGGAAACTTGCTTCCCATCCTGTGATTACATCCTGTGATTTCTTGCCTTCCTACTCTTCTTTGCCAGTCCTTCCTTGATTTACCTTTACAAGGCTAATAAGAAAACCATTTGAAATTAATCTCTAGCCAATATTTCTACAAGAAAAACCAAACCAAACAAAAAAAACCCACCGAACCAACCAACCGAAAAAAACCCCACAGAACCCACACACAAAATCCCACACCATTTTTTGGCTTGCTGGATTAATCTGATTACAGTGGTTTTAATTTTTTATTGACAAACTATAGCTTGCCTTGCCCTTTACCTAATTGTTCCGACTTAAAAAATGGTACAAATTTGTGTTCAGATTGCTAAGGTGATAATTTCTGCAGTAGAACTCTACAGAATACCTAAAATGGACATTTGTGGGGCCATGCAAACTACAGAGCAGTGTGTTCTATCCTCGCTGGAGGGAATGGGGTTGTCTATAACAGCAAGTGCACATTACTGGTACAGCATCATACTTGGCAGAGCTTTTAGTCCATGGTCGAGGCTGTTTGGTGGCTGCTGGGGGACATCTCCCACCTGCCAGCCAGACCTCATGGGGAGCTGCGGTCCTCTTTGCCCCACAGGACCAACCTGTTACCTTAAATTGGACCAAAAAAAATGAGGCAGTAGTGAGCATGATGCATGCAAATGACCACAATTCAATGTTCTATAAGATACTGTTGTGTACACCGTATTTAGCACTTATACTCACAGTATTCAGCTGTGTTCCTCTGGTTGTCTGCATGCACGGTCTGGAAGTGCAAAGCTGACTGCAAGGTTAGCGGTCTAATCCGCGGGTCTCAGACATCCACCAAAACCACTGCCTTGCTCTTTAGGAAAAGATTTAGTCCTTTCAACACAGGGTTAAAGATGTTCTATTATTTTATTCCTTTTTGCAATTTCTTCTGCTTCAGCTTCTTGAAAAACCTGTTTTTCTTTTATCTTGAGTCATTTGCATGGAGAAACTATTGTTCTAAACTGTGACTCATCAGTTTGCATCACCACTTTCCAAACCCCTCAGGGGCACGCGGGCTACAAAGCAGGCAATGGCATGGCAGCCAGCCTTTATTTACCAATAAATAGGCATTTCATCGCTGCATTGACTCATTGCTCTGCAAGACTAATTTTTTTCGTACTTCCCAACTGTGAGCCCGGAGTGATCGTTCTGTTTGCTTTTGTAATCATCTTCTATGAAGAGCATTCACATGAACTGTGTCTTGCTGACAGTCTGATGTTTAAATACAAAAACTTGCAAGGAGACACAAGTATCTAAATGCTAGCTCTGATATACCTGGAAATATCAAGTTTCCGGAAACCAGCCTTTCATGAGGGAGAGAACACTTCTCTTTGTTGCCGAGACATACCTCATCTACTAGAATTCATAGGGGAGAAGAGGCCACCATCCAAATTATTCACTGCATTGAAGCTCTTACACAGATCGTAACTGTATATTTTTGAAATCCAAGTGAAGAGGAGATGTTCTAGAGGTAGTCTCCCCTCTGCCTCCCAGACGTATGCCATCCAGCAAATGTAATGCCAGCAGCAGCATGCAAGGGATGAGTGAATTTTGTGTGAGCAAAACAAAGTCTTCAGAGGTCAAAGGTGCAAAATAAAAGGCTTGATCCTGTTTTTCTTATGCACCTAGATCTTAGTAATTTTCCTTGTGCACTTCTGCTACTGAATGTGTCAATAAAATGAAAAAACCTGAGGAGTCTGATTGCATTATTTCTTCTAAATCACACAATTGTCAAGACTGATACTCAGCACCTCGCCCTAAATGTGTGACGCAGCGCTTGGGCTGAGATTCATCTCAAGGGCAGGAGGCACAAGGCACAGAGCAGCCTTAACACCAAGAGTCCTGCTTGAGGTGAGAAAAGTGCGAGAACATCACTTGAAAATGAGTGGGAAGAATCAAACAAACATCCAGACCTAAGACTATCATGATTTCTGTTAAGTGGCCCAGAAGTGGGTTTTACACCATGAGCTTAACACAGGGCATAAATTCCCTGTTTGCTCTAACAGCAAATAGCCTATTCATGAAATTGTGCATAGTTTAGTTTTTCTTGCCTTCCTACTCTTCTTGGCCAGTCCTTCCTTGATTTACCTTTACAAGGCTAATAAGAAAACCATTTGAAATTAATCTCTAGCCAATATTTCTACAGCAGTCACCACCCTTCACCGCTGGCAGAGTTGCCCAACCACACCTTATGAGGCATGGCTGTATTTTTGTGGGGGAATGAGCTGAATTTTGGGCTTGAGGGTTTTCTTTGGCTCTTGAGCAGCATTAACACACGAGCCTGGGATCCTGACAGAATCCTCCTCATCTGGCACAGCTTTCCACTGAGGACCCCTCCTGTACTGTAGAAGGCTTGTGGCAGGGAAGCTGCTCCTTCCACTTCACCTAATGTTTTAGTTTTAGTACAAAAACCCTTCAACCTTCCTAACGACTAGAACTGGGAGCAGATTAATCCCTAGGGAGATACAGATTAGAGGGAGCAGGTGCAGGGTGGCAAACACATGCCCTGTACGCTACATTCCACACAAGAAATGAAGGCACATGCTGCTCCAGGAGGTTTGGGGATGTGTCTGTGACTGGAGGGCCACCACCTGTGTTTGAAAGGACTGTCTGCTGAGTTGATTGCTGCAATAAGGCTGGAGTTCCATAGAACCGTAGAGCAGTTTGGGTTGAAGGGACCTTCCCAGCTCACCCAGTGCCACCCCTGCCATGAGCAGGGACATCTTCACGAGCTCAGGTTGCTCAGAGCCCCGTCCAGCCTGGTCTGGGATGTCTCCAGGGATGGGGCATCCACCACCTCTCTGGGCAACCTGGGCCAGTGTTTCACCGTTCTCCTTTGACTGTAACTTCTGCGAAATGAGAAAAACAGGAACGAAGTAAATGCAGGATCCTACTAGTCTTTTTTCCTCCATGTTTTCGCTCTCCCTCCTTGCCTGACTTTTTACCCCCAGTCCCCAGGATAGGCTCTGGTTTTCCTCTCACCTGCCCACACAGGCAGGCTGCTGCTTGTCCCAACAAGCTCCTGCCTGGTGCACCCCAGCACACAGCCCACTCCCTGCCCACTCATCCTCTGGCAACAGGCTCTGGATCCCCAGGAGGCTGCCCGAGCCTCTAGACAGCAGTGAGCTACACCAGCTGTGGTGCTGTATGAGAAGATGCTGTGTTAGGGCAGCGCTGGCCATGTGTGCTTGCAGCCCAGAAGGACAATCATGTCTCGGGCTGCATCAGAAGGACCGTGGCCAGCAGGTTGAGAGAGGTGATTCTGCCTCTCTGCTCTGGTGAGACCCCCCTGTGGTGCTGCGTCCAGCTCTGGGGTGTCAGCACAGGACAGACATGGACCTGTCGCAGAGGGGCCACAGAAATGATCCGAGACTGGACAGCTCTGCTGTGAGGTCAGGCTGAGAGTTGGGGTTGTCTGGCCTGGAGAAGAGAAGGCTCCAGGGAGACCTCATTGCAGCCTTTCTGTACTTAAAAGGGGTCAATAAGAAAGATGGGGACAGAGCGTTCAGAACGGCGTGTTACAACAAGACAAGGGGTGATGGTTTTAAACTAAAGAAGGGGAAATTCAGGGTAGACATGAGGAAGAAATTTTTTACAAGGAGGGTGGTGAAACACCAGCCCAGGTTGCCCAGAGAGGTGGTGGATGCCCCATCCCTGGAGACATCCCAGGCCAGGCTGGACATGGCTCTGACGAACTTGAGCTGGTGAAGATGTCCCTGCTCATGGCAGGCGTGGCACTGGGTGAGCTTGGAAGGTCCCTTTAACCCAAACTACTTCATGATTCTGTGATCTACGGCCGTCCTTGAGTACCAGGGAGGAACGAAGCATCTGAGGTAGGGACCATCACCGACCTTTGCACCAGGGATACAGGCTCAGCACTGGAGCTGATGCAGAGGTGTCAGGGATGGTCCCAGTGACTGCAGGTGGTGCCACATCTCTGGGAGGAGCAGCAGGATGGGAGGGCATGGCTGAGGGAGGTGCCAGCACAAGACTTGGGGCAGCACCAGCCCCTTCCCCACCACAGCCTTGTACCATGCAGGTCACCATCGGTACCAGCTGATGAGCACAACAGCAAAGTATACCATGTCATCTTTTCTGTCTTGTGCAGTCTTGAGACATTTTTTCTTAATTTTCGCAGGAAGATCCAAGTCTCAGCTGTGCATCTGTTTTAACAGAAATTTATTTCAAATCTGCACTGTACAAAAGAAAATATGGGGGGGCTTTGGCTTTTTTTTCTCTAGGTGATATATTGTGAAGTGCTCTTGTATCCAACAAGGTGTATGAGAGAGTATTACAGGAATTCACAGAACTTTCCTCTTACCTGGTAACACACTGGGTGGTTTCTTTGCTTTATTGCTTAACCTATTCCCCTTTCAATGATCATCTTCCAGCAGCACGATGTTCTGCAGTGAGTTCAAATTCACTTTGTACTCCCAGAGAGGTGCAAGTTCAGTGCCACATGACCAGGTCAGACAAGGACTCCACCAGCACCATCTCATGGTGTGTATTTCATAATTTCATGTTTACAGAGACATAAATAGACTCCATCCCACAGTCACATGCGTGGGGATCTGTTACACATTCTTCGCTGCAGACAGGCTTGCGGCAGCTCTGTGAACTTCAGTTAACCACGGTGATTGTAACTTCTTTGGTTTTCCTCATTTCTCCTAAAATAATAACAGCAAACCCCACATACAAATCTTTTACTGATTCTCTCTTGTCTTCTGCCTGACAACGGCTCTGAAAATACAAGCAGATTTATCTTCTTTTTGATAGAGGGCCTCCTTACAAATTTCTTCCCCAGGACTTTGAACATCCAGCTGTTGAAGTAAAGCTCTCCCCAAAACAGCCAGGGAAAAGAGTCATATTTTTTAAATTTAGGAGGTAATTCAAGTTACAGATTAGGAAACAAAATGGTATTACTGAAGAAAAGCAGTCAGGACTGACACAAAACAAAACAAAACTACTATAAATCAAAAGTTCTCTTTACAGACCATTTTTCAGGTACAAACATCAAATCAAGGTACCCCCTTTAGGAGATGCTCAGGTGAGCTCTCCAGAACCAGCTGCCACCGACAGCAACGCGCAGGACACGCTTTCTAAAAACTGCTGAAGGAAACATCTCGTTTTGCAGGAACACCCAAACTATTTTACGCCGATGCTAAAAGTGTCTCAGATGCCAGTAAGAAAGCAAAAAAGGCAAACCATATTATTAGTTCTGTCTCCTGTTCTGCCTAAATGCTGCTTCCCCAGGCGGCGCCCAGGACTCCAGCTGCTTTCCCTACTGTAGCTGCAATATGAACTTCCCCCCCAGCATCTCCTGTAATTATTTATTCACCAGCAAAGCAAAAGCTTTTAATTTTCTCTATTTCAAACTCATCCTGACTTTTTTAGCCTTTAAAACCTGCTATGAACACAGACTTTCACTAAATGTCCTCTGCAATTTCATGCTAATGCATCTCAGTAACAATATTTTGAGCAGATTTATTTTAAACCTCTTGTGTGTGTAAATAAGCACACATATGTATTTATATATTACGTATATATTACATGCATATATGCACACACACATCACGGAATACAAAAGTTAAGTGGCACATACAGGAGCCTTCCTTTTACAGTTCCAATTTATTTGAACATAAACTAAACTCCTGCTCTAACAAAGCAGTAGAGAAAATGGCATTTGGGCACTGGGGCTGGAACCAATCATTTAGGCTGAACTCAAAATCCAGCTCTGAGTGCCAACAGGCATGAGAGAGTTTGAAATATGGATTTAAGTTTTGCAGGTGGTGCTTATCTCTGGTCAGAAGTCAAGTGCATTAAACAAGCGACCTCAGCTTTGTCCTTGGGGAAGTCAACCAGGGATCAACAGTTTTCAGTGACTTAGCAAAACCCAGCTTAATTGTAGGATACTGGATTTCAAAATAACCTGACAAACACTGGCATTAATTACATAGCGTGCACAGACTGATTGAAATACAGCTCCTATCTCTAGTTGATTTTTCTCCCCACACTTTGCTTTCACAAGCATCAGCATTTCCAAACACCAGCCCCAGGGTCAGCCCAAAACAAGCCGTGGCAGAGCCACATTAGGAGCCCTGTTCATAATTGTTCTCCCTCTTACCTCACTGGCAAGAGGACATTTTTCAACCCATTTGATTTTTCCCTTCCTCCTTTGCACAGCCAGGAACCTGGTCAAGTATTTCCCTGAGACTGTCGCACAAGCTGCAGGTCAGGACCCGGGCTGCGCTGCCCAGCCCTGACCCCCTCCTCCAGTTTGCACAGAGCCCAATTTCCTACAAGCACAGGTTTTTGGTTTCAACAAACCTCTACCAAAGATTTTAACAAACTCAAACTCAAAACAAGTTCCAACCTTCCTCTCAAGAGCCACGTTCTCACTGAAAAGCAGGTTCCTTCACTTGGAAACCCCGTGTGCTACAAAACCCAAACCGCCTCAGATCCTGTTGCGGGGTCAGATCAGGTTCCCCGTCTGCCAGCCCTGTCCCCTCCCAGAGCAGCCGCTTGTCACAGGACACCCCTTGTCAACAAACCAGCCAGATATGCTCCTGTTTGGGTGCTCAAATATCACTGACATGACTAAGATCAGGTCTCCAACAGCTCGTCTCTGCCCCAAGCTACTGCCAGGGGTTTGCTCCAACTCGTGCTGCTCCTGGGAGTTAATCAAACGGCTCTGACAGTAAAGTACCACCTCTGCCAGGGCAAAAATCTAACCAAACAATATAAATTCTTATTTGCCTGTGCCAAACCCAGGCATTTGGATGCAAATACTGAAAGTATGCCTTTAAATTCTCTTTTTGCAAAGACAGCATTTATTTACATCACACATTTAGGAAAGAGAATCATAAATTGCAAGTAGATCCAAGGTTTGCACCCACTCCACACATAACAAGTTAAAAGAACAACACAAAAACTTGAAATCTACTAAATATTGTCATAGTTGGGTGCAACACATTTGTCAGTGAACAGTACATGCTTAGACCAGCTTTTTTGCTATGAACGCAGAGGCGGCGACACAAAATGCCACTGATTTACACATGGTTTGCACAGTATCTTCAGTAGCTTGCATGTGATGAAGGCTTCCATCATCCCTCTAGGACATGAGCAAATGGTGCCCAGGTGAAGAGAGGAATCATTTCATGCGACGCTGCCCATGGTCACTGTGAGAGCTGCTCTTGCTCAGGCTGTGACAAAGTACAACTAATCCCTCCGGATCTCACTTTCTTTGTAGCTTAAGCAAGGGTATCAAAACACTGTGGTTCACAAGGATGTTGAGGCAGCATTAGCAGGTGGAAAGCTTCAAGATCCTGGAATAAAAGGCATCAAAGACTCCAGAATATTATTAGAAATTTCTAACTGTGATGGGACACACGCCATAAGAAAAACAAGTTTACCATAACTGTTCACCACCAAACTTCTAGTTCTAAAGCAGTCAAGTACAAAATTATTTTAAGACTACAAAATAATTTGAAGACTACAAACTAAGGAGAACATCTCTTTAGGGCTGGAAATTAGTTCTCTGTGACTGTAGGTTAACACGCTTTCCCGTGGGCTGTGCCAAACAGGGCTGAGTGGGCTCAATTTGATGAGCATCTCAACTCGGTGGCAACCCCCACCAGCCCAGTCCCACCAACCGCGCAAATCCCAGAGGCAGCTGGACCAAAGGCAGCGTCACTTGCCTCTAAGATTGGATCCTTCCATCTCATTTTAAAATTGCAACAAAGGAACCTTCGTTTTTTCCACGTTCAAAGAGTTTTCCAAGCAGAGGATTTGCTTCCGTGCACACGTGAACAGACACCCCAGCAAAGAAGAGACTGAATTATCATTACACCCAACTGGATTAACCCAAACTCACAACTAAACCAAATACTAAGCACACTTTTTCCCCGGTTTTGATAATTTGACAAGAACTACCTCTCTAAAATTTCTTTTTTTTTTTTTTGTTCAAATTCCAAGCCAGAATTCTATTTTCTGTTCCTGATACTTAAATTTCAAGTATGGGATGGGATAACATAAGAACTTGAAGAACATGTTTAAAAACACTTTCATAATTAGCTTTTCTTCTGAAGTTTATTATATAAATTACGCTTTTAAACATTTAGAGCACTCACATTTCAAAACAGAAAACGATCAGTTCCACACTGAGATTATTAATAGTAAAAAAGTGGTTTATCTAAGTGCAAGTAAGTTATATGTCCCCACTGCCAGCTCGTGGATCAGGCTGTTTTTAATATCACTCCTACATCTGTAACCAACAATGTTATACACACTACATCTGAGCACGTTGTAGTCAATAGAAATCCTGGACTCTGGCTGGTAACAAATACTTGACAGTACAGACAAGAGAAGAACAATTCCACTTCCAGCAGACCCGTGAATTCATTGGGATTGGAGACCACCACTATCATTTTTCTGACCTGACTTCAGTTATAAATAAGCGATGCCAAGTGTTCTATTTGACATTCAATTCTAATCATGAAAACTCAAATGCGTGCAGGCGTTGTATTCCAGTGAATGCCACAGCTCATCTTTGGCACATCACAGACAGTACCTGAACAGTGAATCCAGAATTATTCGGGAAACAATCTTGATCTGGCAAAAGGATAAATGAGAAAGCTCAAAGATCCTTCCCATCTCCAATGCCAATAACTGTTGCTGAAAAAGTTATTAAACCAAGACTGAAATCTAATAATGCCTCTCAGTTACAAAATACATACTAAACCCAAAGCTTAATTAAATCCAAACAAAATACATCTTATTCAACTCATAAATACAGAGTATGTGGTCACTGCAGTGAAATACAGGCCATTTTGTCCGTAGTTACTGGTATCGTGGGAATCTGCATTCATTTATCTTAAAGAACTGTTGTGATATAAAAACAAGATCTGAAACACTTCATAAATAACATCTTTATTAATGAGTTCTTCACATTCTTTAAAGTGATGTTGAATTGAAACTGCATAGTCAAGAGTGAAGAAAAAAAAAGAAATATCATAGAAGTCGGACCCAAATGTGAACTTTGCTTCTAAGTAGGACTGGTCACAATCATGGGAATAAGCAACCCCCAGAAATAAGTGACTGGGGAGATGTGGAGAGGGTGAGGATGAAAACCACCAGAGAAACTCTCCTCAGTATGTTTTTCTATTAATAAAGTCTTCACACAAAGACACACAACACCCATTCATGTCCATGTGCACCACAGAATACAAACTACAGAAGATACTTCCTCTACCGAATGGAGCAAAACAGAGCAAGATTATTTGTGTATTTAACCGAGTGTTGATCAGCTGTTCCCACAACAGGAACCTTTACAATACCCAGGTGGATAAACACAAGGTCCAGATTTCTTCATGCCCTTATTACAACCACATTTAAATTAGTGCCCTACAGACAGAAACGTGAAATCTGAGTATTTCCATAATACTAAGAATTACCCATATCACACACATAAAGCAGTATCACCTCCTTTTTGAATTCTTAATGCTACCACCCCTTTCCTGACTGCTGGTGTTATTCACAGTTGGATGGCCAGGAGAGGAGCTCTCGGTGCCCAGGTCATGGCTCAGCCCGTGGAAATGTTCTGCACCAGAACATCTCCAGCTTCATTTCCACATGCTCGGGCACCACGGTCCCCAGTCTCACACATCAACACCACAATGTGACTCCACTAGTAGTATTTTTAATACTTACACCATCTACCGAGCTAACTGCTTTTCTCTGCATTCTAACCATCACCAGAAAAAACTAGAGAGAAGAGGCATGTCCCCAAATGTAATAGGTGTAGGCAGCAAAGACTCAAATATTGTCCACATGCTGGTGCAAGGCCATTTCTTACCTCCGGTTTTGATTTATGCAGAGACACTGCTCTACAGCTGAGCACTAGTTTAAATGTAGAATTCTCCTATGTTGGTCATTTGGAAAAGCTATCCGATACCGCGCCTCTGAACTTCACTAGGCTTAACGCTTTGCATGTGACCATGCAGTAACAAACTTCAGTCACAATTTATATTACTTAGGTTCCAAATTATTCATCTTATTCAGGTGCACGATCTAGGACTACAGGGAGCTGATCATCAATATTCAATCATGCAAGTTCAGATCTGGGCAATGAATAAGTCTCATTTATTTGTTATGAGCCTACAGGCTTTAAATCTGAGATTCAAGCCCAGTAGGTCAAGAGCAAAAGTTATTTATGAAATCAACGCAGTCAGAAATACATTTGCTGCCATGGATCTTGGAAACATAAGGCCTAAAAAGTATTTTGAAGACTTACAGCAGTGAGTAAGTGAGATTCAGCAAAAACCTCTGTAGTAGTTCATACTCTTACAAGGGGGAAACAAACTACATGGCAAAACTCAAACCCAGCAGAGTGAAATGGTGACTCCAGGGCTGAAACCCTCCCTGTGCTCCACGGATCAGAATAGGACACCCTCAGCACAGGGAGGCACCAACCACAGCTCTTCAAAAACAACCTCGGGGAACTGATGCACTCAAAGGGGAAAAAAACCCACAGTCAGAAGTCTGGAAAGGAGGGCTGCAGATAACCAAATCTTACCCCTAATAATGCACTTGGGTAGCCAGCAGCTGCTACACCGACTATGTTCCAGGGTGAAACCCACAGAAAAGAATCCATCTTGTCCCAGTTCAAACCAGCAAAAATAAAACGGGCCTATTGGGTGTGGGTAGATACATTTTCACAAGAAACAATGGCAACTTTTTTCATGGCAATTTCATTGTCAAGTCTTCTGGTAGAGTCTAAATCTAATTAAATTAGGAACAGGATATTTGGTGCAGTGGTATTCTTAATTTCTTCAGAAAAAAAACCTGTATTTCTTGTGTTGCTTCAGCGGTTTAGTTCATGAGACCAGTAGAGTAAGACCACTTTTGACATTGGTTCAAGATTTACATTGACACAGCCGATTTACATTAGTTGTACGTTTTAAAGGTGGTGGTTATAAGGGTATCGGATTAGATTTTTCTTTCACTAGTGCAAAATCCTACAATAAATGCAATTTGGTAGTCTGAAAAAAAAGCAACACACCTTACTCTTTAACATACAAACTACTTCGTGGCCTTCTGCGTTTCAGGAAAATACCCCACATATTCAGATGATCAGGCAGTCTCGCTAGTTAAAACACATTAAAATGAAACATTTTCCATTAAAGTTGCCAAAAACTGGATTTAAATTTATTGCATGACGTTGCATAAGAAAGTATATTATTGAAAACTGTAAGGCATCATGCAATTATTCATCAGCTAATTATTTATTATTCCTTGATAGATGGTTATATACTCTAAAGTTATAAAACCAGTTTCAAAAAAGTACATAAAAAATTTAACATAAGCATTAAATATTTTTCACATGTTCGTAGTTCTTAGCTGTTAAAAAGTGCATTCAAACAGACCGTACTGGAAAGTTGCTCTGACTAAAAATGGTGCCAGAGACTTGTTAAATTAAAAGCTGCAAAAGAATGTTGCATGGGTTTAGAAAGCTCACAGGTTGTGGTAAACTTACACACTTGTTTGAAATAATTCTTCAATCCTCACACTTACAATTTAGCATACGTGATATAATTAGCTAAAAATGTATATTTTTATAACTAAACAGTCAGATGAATTCAAGTTACGTACACTGAGTGATCAAATAAGGAGCAGACTTCATATTGAGACAGGGGACAGAATGTACTGATGGGATTTTGGCATTAATCGATGTACTGTGCCATCCAACGGAAGCCTTCGCCGTAGCCTTGTCTCTTCAGCACGCTGCACATAAACACTTCTAGCGGCCTTGCGTTCAGCTCTTTCAGTGGTATACTGCCCTGCGGAGAGACAAGTGCTCCAAGTGACCGTGTTGTCATAAAGAGACAGTTTGTGTCTACGGAATGCCATTATTTAACTTGTGTTAGATACTGGAATGCTATAAAATGAATTAATCTAAAACCTGTACGTGTTACTAAGACCAGGGTCACTTGAGATACGTACTGACAATGTTTTTGTGTGAATACACATTTGGAGAGGGTGAAGTACATGAAACTAGAGTGCAAGAGCAAGCACATGCACAGAGAATTTGAGAGCTTATATTTAATTTTCAGTCGCAGTTCCCTGCTTCGTTTCTAGTAACTCTCCAATCAGATAAAAAAGCATTTGCTACCAATTGCAGGACTAACCATAGTAAGAGTGCAAGTTGCATGCTTGCCAAATTCAGCACAGTGTGATAAAGCTGTTGCTCAACTGGAGATTCACAACAGTATTCATATTCATACTTCAGACTGTGTGCAGTGTTGCAAAAACCATGGCAAGGTTTAAAAAAATAATAAAAGTCACTAGTAACTGCTTACAGCCCATTACACCCACTCTAAAACTAACCTGTGCAATTCTCTGCCACATGGAAAACAAGAAGGTAAAGATTTGTCCCATAAACTCTGACTGGCACTGAACTTTAAGGGAAGCATCTAAGAAAAAACATTCTTAGAGAAAAAGAGTACAAACTCAGACTTCTGCAACAGTGGAAATCTATTTCTAAGCTTCAGGTAAACATGTTAAGTAACAAATTGTACTAAATCTGCACTTCAAAGGAGAAAAGCCACTTACTGGAAGACTTGATCCATTTTTCTCTTATAGGTCTCACTAGAACTACAGCCACTGAAAATTTGTTCATCCTTTTAAAGTCCTAAAAATTATCCTAAGTGCAATTAGAGTTCTTTGAAAATATGTGGCAGTAAATATGACATTAAAAAGTTGTAACAGAGATGCATCTAACACACACACACAAACTCCATAATTCATCCATACGCAGTTAGTACATAACTAAGTACATTTTAAATCATTCCTCTTGTGTAGCTGGAGTTAACTGGAGTCAACACACAAATAAGGTAAACTTCCCAACAAAACAAAACAAATAAAATGGAGCATTACCTTTCCTGTTGTCTGGCCATACAGACCAAACATCTCTCGTAACCTCTCTTCACTAATGGCTTCAGGTCTGTCAATCTTGTTACCAAGAATTAGGATAGGCACATTAGCAATAGTTTCATCTGTCATTAGTGACTAAAATGGAAGGAAAAGAGATTAATTTAGACTATAGAAGGTCAAATCCCTACTATTCATGTCCAGGTAGCAGCAGAGCTCTGCTGGATACTGGGAATTTGAGCTTATTTCTTAGAAGTGAAAGTTAAAACTTTCAAAAACTTATTTAAACTTACATCAAGTTCTTCTTTTGATTCAAGCAATCTTTCTTGATCTGCACAGTCCACCAAGAACACAATGCCATTGATTGCAGGCAGATAGTTTTTCCACACTCTGCGAGCTACAAGGAAGAAGTGAATTAAAAGCAAAACAAAATTATCCCGAAATTACTGATCTGTGTCACTCTGAATTAAGAAGCAACAGTTTTTTTGGAAGTCTTAGCTTATGTTGCCAGCCTTCAGGATGCAGTTTTGTGTTTTACAAAGCTTGAAATAATGGAGCAGACACATCATCCCCTTCACTCTGTCTATTCCATGAACACTGACCTACTGAAACTTTGTGTTTCCCCAAGAATTATGTCAACTAAGGTAAGTTTGAAGCAGAAAGCTTAAAGGTAAATATAAGTGATCCAAAGTACAGAATTCTCTTCAAAATACAGATATCCATCAAAAATTTCTGCTCTGCTTCAACTCTTGGCAAACTTTTTGGGATTTGTGATAAATGGTGGAAATGGACAACAGAGCAGTGAATGTTTTTATACTGTCAGAGTGCAGAAGTCAATCTCTGCAGCAGAGTTGTATTTCTGATCCGAAACAACTCAGTGCAGTACGTCACCACATCCTCTTACCTTGAGCGTGTCCACCCAGATCAAACGTAGTGAAAGTCATGCCAGCAATTGTCAGCTCTTCTGAAGCTGGAAATACACAGAATTACGTTCTCTGTGAAATTACGCAGTGTGTTGCAACAGTCTAACCTTCTAGCATGCAGATTTTACTTTACCTCTTGGGATTTTTCAGTATTTTGTTATTCAAGAAACAAATCAGAGCAATACATTTTTTTCTCATTTTTGTTTAACAACGACGCTATTAACCATTAAAACACATATGAAATACCTATAAAGCTAAGAATAGCAGAGAATATTCATACATTAATTGACTGTACACATGATACAAACAACAGTTGGCTCTGGCATCTGGTTTGCCACGAAGATGGCATTTCACGTACAATACTGTTTGTTGTTTCTCTTCTTCACGTACTTTCCTGATTTCTTGCCTCCTTACTGGATGTCAGCAATCTACATTTTAAACCTGTGTTGAACTTTTTCTCCTGCGAGGCTACCAGGATAACGATTACACAGCAACCTCTGAGCCAAAAAAATTAAAACAGTATACATAACTGCTAGTTTTCCAGCTACACAGAGAAGCTACTCCCAAAAACTGCAAGCCCAAATGTCCAGAGCTTCTGTTATCTACACTCTCAGCTTCATCGCTCTGCTTGTTTTTATCCCATTTTACATATACCACACTGAACTATGCTACACTGTTATTTTTTTAGCATTACTTGAACTATCTACAGATTACAATCCCAGAAATTTGTTTCTCCCCAGTTACACTGTTTGCCTATACAGGTCATCAGATCCTGCTTTTCCTGCAACATTTTAAATACTTTCTAGCTATGGAACCAGCAATTCTAACTTACTGGGGTGTAACGTGGGGACGTGTTGTCCCAGTCTGTCATCTTTGAGCATGTGCAGCAGCGTAGTTTTTCCAGCATTGTCCAGTCCAAGAAATACTAGTTTTCCAGATTTCTTGTACAGTCCTAGAACAAAGAAGGACCTAGTGAATAATCAGTTAAATGAGTGGGAGTTCATTTCTAGCACTAGATATGATTTTACTCCCAGGAACAAAGTACAGTCGTGTACAAAATACGCGCCAGCCAAACTCCACCACGCACTTTATCAATGCCCTTTATCCGCGTTCTGCTCGTACAAACTGCGCTCACACTTGCTCATGTACCCGCTGCACTACATGTACCATGTGCAGCCTACAGGATGTGCAGTGGGGGAGAGACACACAACCGGTGTGAAAGCATCACTCCTATAAATGCGTTTATGTTATCTTAGGAAAACCACAACAAAACAAGACTAAAGTTTGCCAGTGTGTCTTCCTCTGCCCCAGCAATAGACCAGTTTTGCTTGCAGGCGGTGGAGAGTTGGGTGTGCAGGTACAGTGCTGACAAGCTCTAAAATACAGACCATCCTGGACCCAAACAGAGGGTGTTTTGTTCAGCTACCTCCAATTCAGACAAAAAACTTGTTCAAGGCAAGAAGGAAGTTCAGACCTCAATAGGTATATTATGGAGAAACTAGTTTCAATGGCAATAGTCATAATTAGTGTATGTACAAAGTATTTTATGTTGGTTCATCTATTGTTTTGACAAAAAGTAACATTCACCCATACCCCCAGCTAAATTGTATGGATATATCCTGAATGGCATCGTCACAGCAATTCTGACACGCTTGCTGTCATGCGATAATGCCTTCCTAACAGGAATAAGGAATGTTATTTTCACTGATTGTCATCTTTATAAAAATGCCTTTTTTCCTCTACTTGTAACCCCAGAAAATGCAACAGTTGCTGTGAAGGAGAGGAAGGATGGGTAAGACACGAACACCATATTGTCTGAAGTTTGAGGTTATCAAGGGCTGATTCTCTTAAATTCGCCAACACTACATCCTATGACAGGATTATTTTTCACTGCTTCAAAGTGACGGACATTCAAAGTAAAACATTTCTAAGAAAAAATTGCATTTAAAAAAATCACGTTCTGTACTGAAAAACTACTGATGTAAGAGACTTCTAGCTTTGCCTGTTTTTAAAATGAAGAAAATCTTCCCTTATTCCCTCCTAAAGAGCTGTGTCTGGACACTACACACTGCACATCTCTTTAGGAACCACCACTGACCCCACAGCCTCCACAAGTGCTGAAGAGGACAGAACACTTACAACAGAGGGTGGGAAAATAAATATTCATGTATATGCTGAAATTACATTTTCTTAAAAGCAAAACTGGGCTGTGTCACTAGCAGAATTCTCTCTTCTTTCTGCAAAAGAACTACAAAATACAGCCAAATATTGTAATGTGTGAGTTTTTAAGTCACCAAGATCATCTGCTATACAATGTCACAGTGTTATGGTTCTTTGCAATACGCTGAAAAAAGTTTATTTTACTGCCACGGCGATGATCCAGAAACATTTTGTGAAGAACACAATCAGCTTTTATAATTAAAGCTCCACTGTCCCCTCGCTGGAATCCCTACCTGAAACTGCACCTTCTCCTGCAAGCACAACCAACACTCCCCACCTGCAAATCCCACCGCGCCATCCTGCGCGGCGCTCAAGCGGCTGGTGGCCACTCAAAGGACACACAGACAGCTGCCCCGGCTCTCCCTGCACAAGCCACTAACATCCATTTCCAGAGCCCTCATTATTTTCTTCTTATCTAACGTGCTATCCTCATACGCATTTTATTTGGTGGGATTTTCGGTGATGTTGTTGCACGGGTGGATGCTCAGACGGCCCCGACGCCGCAGTGTTACAGGGACACACGTGTCTCTGCCCGGCCGACCTTTACACCGCTGCTGTTTGCTCCCCTCAGCCTTTGAGCTGATCTCTGGGATCGCGTTCCAGCATGACGTGGTTTGGAACTTGCGGGAATATTCTTTCATATTCCTCAGCTTTTCATTAATTATCTTTATTATTACGGGTACGGTAGAGTGTCTTCACAGTTCTTTCAAATACAACAACTCTTACTTCCCAAACTCACCTTCTCACATGCCCAAACATGTATTAACTATTAAACTCCACAGCAGAGGAGAAAGTATTAAAGTTTACAGAGAAAGAAGGAGTGGATAAACATTTTCATATATTAACTTATGCCACAGGAGAAACTCCAGTTGACACTTACCTTATGAGTTAAGCAAAACCCTACTAAACCACAGTAAAACAATATTTTTTGCCACTCTCAGCCTGGAAATCCAGGAGCTTTTGCTCATAAATCAGGTGTTGCTGCTTTCACTGAAACAGTTCATGCTGCCCAAGTGTCTTTCATAGAAACACAAGACAAACAAGCAGCAAAACTTCAGCTATTAGCTATGTTAAGACCACAGTTTATATATATATATATATATATATATATATATATATTCTTTGTGCATTCTAAAGGTATATGTGTGCAAAGCTGTACTTCATAAAGCGATCTTATCAGCCTGCCGACAGGACAGCACAGGGAGCTGTGGGGAGTTTCCCAAATGTTATAATCAATCTTCAACTGTAAATGTAACTGAGAAAGAAAAGACAAAATGTTTCTTCTAGAATAAGAGGGACCTATTGAAATTAATTCTCCTTCCTACTCCCAGCTTCAGTATCTTTCACCAGATGAATGTGTGCATGGGAACGGAAAAGCAGGCTGGCGTGCAGTAATCACTGCTTGGCTAAGTAAGAGGAGATAAGAAAGATTAGTCAACTTAGTTAAAATTTCACTGGCTAATATTTTGATAGTAGGCCAAGGGTATAAAATTCAGCAAAAAAGTTTAAACTTTCAGCTGATAAAAGGCAGGTGGCACAGTTTGCCATGATTCATTAATCTCAAATGCTCTTTATCCGGGTCAATAAAATCCTTGGAACTTGTAAATTGTGCCTTTTACCTGTGTCATCTGCGGCTTCTGTTCCTCTTTTTAGTATCTAACATTCCTTTTCTTCCTGTTGTGTTCCTCCCCCTGTTTTCCACAAGCTAATATTTCACCTTAGATTGATACGAATTGTAAACTCCCTTGGCCTTTCCTGAGGCTCTTCAGCAGATGCCAATGAAGCTTCACACCAATTTCAGTGACATCAGTCACAAAATAATGTACTGCTGAACATTAACAAGGGCTTCGATACCTGGCACTAACGTTTTATAGACATTCCCTCATATTTGGATTCTCAAGTGATATCCCCACATGCAAAAGAACTGAACTAAATAACCGAGTTCACTTCTTTACCACAGAGAAAAGTCAGGAGAAACTCCATAAAAGTAAACTGAATTACATCAGCTTAAATGTAGTATGATTAGAAAAGTCAAACCTATTATGCTCATAAAAGAAAACTAACTTTTTTCAGGAGGTTAAAGGATTAACATGGGGATAAGTGCAGAGCATGCACTGAAAATATTCAGTATTGATATTATTTAATCAGCAGCTATGTTTGAAGATGACAGAGGTGAACAGACACTTTATATAAGAATA
This sequence comes from Patagioenas fasciata, assembly GCF_037038585.1. NCBI lineage: Eukaryota > Metazoa > Chordata > Aves > Columbiformes > Columbidae > Patagioenas > Patagioenas fasciata. The sequence continues at coordinate 10,047,243 of NC_092533.1, read as the reverse complement.
GCAGAAAGGAAAAAGCCCAAACAATACAAACTTACCTAAAAACTGTAATACGCTACTGAAACCACTGTAAATCCAATCAAATATGAAGGACATATCTAAATCTTATAGTCTGAAATAAACAGAAAATATAATGTGGTTAGTATCTGTCAGAACAGCATATTAAACATTGCAAGATATTTCTACGAAACAAAAGTAATTCAAAGTCCTGGGTGAAAAGCAAAAAAATTTAGCTTCAATGAACTGTATCATTGATCAATTAAGTGACTCCGAAACACATTAAAAAATTAGTGTAGAAATGGAAAACAGAATCCAGACCTTGTGATTCAACAGCAGAGACCTTTTCCTCCCCCGAGAAAACGCTACACAGATGAAGTCTTTGCAAGAAGTGAAAATAATTCTGTCTTAAGTACTGTTTAGTGGAGGTGTACGATGTTCCACTGAAGATTTCAAGTGGGATCATCATGTAGACTTTTCAATTGGGAAAAGCAGCATTTTTGAGAGGGCAATAGAGGGATGTCAGTGCAGAGTCAGTGCTCCAGCCACCCTTGGGAGCTGCTGGGGTTTGAAGCAGAGGCAGTAAGAGCTGAACAAGTTCTGTGAAGTTGAATCCAGAGGAGTTTGGTACCAAATAAATCCCTATTCTCGGTGCACAAGCCATCTGTTTGGCTTGTAACGAGAAACAACTACTTAGCGCAAAGCACCGGAACTGCTATTCAAAGACCACGACCTCCTGCACTGTCCTGTGCAGGCTGCCACAATTTAAACATTAAATGCAAACCTTATTTTTATAAACGGGGTCTAGAACACCGTGTTTCCCACCAAATTCCTTCAGCTTAGATTCAAGCCCAGCAGGATGAGCTGTGTGCAGCAAGGATGACTATAACCAACACTCTGGTTGTGCTGTGCAACCAGCAGCCAGGAAACCCCTTGCCACCAGAATGAAGCTCTGCTACTCCACGAGTACCCCTTCTCTGTGGTGTGGTTAAAAAAAATTGAGGCTGTTACACTCATCCCAGAGAAAGAAGCAACTGGCCACAATGGACTGCACAGACTGATGAATTTGGTTGTTCTTGCTCCAGAAAAGCAGCACATCTCGAGCACCTGGGTAGCGCAGAGGAGGAACTGCTGTTCCCGCCAAAGCGACGCTTTGGGACACAAGAATAGAGCCATCACTAGGCTCACTGCGCAACCGCGAGCAAGTAATTTCTTAGTTTTCATCTTAATTTCCTCATTATGTAAAGTGAGGATAATCACACTGAATGCAGTAGTTGGACACAGTGAATTAGTACCTAGTGTGAAAACATTTTGAAAGACTAAATGGCAACACCCTTAGAAGCCTTTAGCCAGCTAATTTGTACTGGAACGCATAACCCTGTCTGACCACCCTCGAGAAACCAGGCTGTACTGGTGAGTGCAGGGACACCCACGGCACCAGAGGCTGAACGGTTGCTCCTGTTAGTGCTGCGGTCCTGCCTTGAGGGTCATGCAACGATTTTAGGGCAGCTCGGACCCCAGAGCACAGCACTCAAAACACAGGTAAGAAGCAAACCAAAATCCAGGCATCCGTCAGAGCAATCACACGCGTGGCAACAGAGTTTCTCCACTGCACAACAACAGGTATATCACAGAAAGATAAGATGGGAAGAAGAGTAAACAGTATTTTAATTATGTTTGCTCACACTGGAACAAAATCTGTTCTCCTGGAAATGTCACCCACATCCTACATGACTCCAAACAACCCACCAACTGCAACAGGCACAAATTTTAAGAATACAAATCAAATACATTTGTCAATGCATAAACACCCAGTTACACAATGTCACAACTGAAACTGTCCCTTGCATAGCTAAAAAGCAAAGGTCAAGAATAAGCAAACATGGCAGAACATACACGTCAGCAGATTTATTTATTGCTTGAGCAAAATACCAATCGAGAAAAGCCTCTATGGAGCTTAGAAAAACGATCAACTCAAATAACCTGCAAATCAGGGCAAACGACATGATGTAAGAGAAGCGCTCAGATTACTGACGTGAGAATAACTTCACTCGTTTTGTTGTATTAACCTTTTCCACCTATTAAACTTCTGAAAAAAAGAAAAAATCTTTATGCATTGCAGAAAAGACTTTAAGAATCAAGATACAAATGATTAAAGTGAGAACAAGATTACTCTACAAACACAGCTGAAGTGGCATTAATATAGGTTAAATTTCCATTACCACAAGAAAAGTGGTTTTGGAATCAGAGCTATCCAAATATTCCCATAACATTCTCTGAATCAGCTGGCAGCACTTAAAGGAAAATACTTTTATAAATGGGGAAAAAACCAGACAGCTAATTGTAAAAGCACACTGGTAGTATTTGAATATAGATATATTAAATCTACTCTTATCATACAGGAAAAGCAACCACATAATTCATAGGGGTGTCAAATCGCAGCATTAAAAAGCCATAGTGGCTCTGCACTGTTATCAAGAGCTGTGACGCTGCAGGGATGCCCAGCCCAGGGAGCTACACTGAACCACGGCGATGCTGAAGCCGTTCAACACACACAGACACAAACCCTCAGCCCACATTAAAAATACTGTAAAAGCAGAACAATGAAAAGTCTGGCAATGATTGTTCACAAGCAAGACAAAAACACTATTTTAAGTTTACTTTAAGGGTTCCCTGAAAAATAACCAGTTGCAAACACATATGAGCTTTTAATGAAAAATTGTGCTGGACTCAAGACAATCTTTTTGATGCCAAATATTTTTTGCAGATATCATCAACTTACTCGTGCCTCCTTATTGAAAATATGAAAGTTAGTTTTCTAGCATCAGATCAACAACAGATAGCTTTCACAAAACGTCTCCAACAACTCTGGGTACTGTTACTTGATCAGCAAAGTATCATTCGGTAACTCCCATGGAGCCCCGTAAGCCACCCCACCGCCCAAGGAGATGGGTTTGCTTACTGGAAAGCACTTCTGACCGTGGGGATGCGGAATTCCCACCAGTGGCTTTGGTAACACTTTGAGCCAGCCTCCCGTATGGAACATCACCAATGGCAACGACTAGCAAGCAAACTCACACTAATTTATTTTACATAGTGAAAACCAGGGAATTTTTCCCAACTCTGGATCTCCATTTTTCTAGCTAAAAATCCATTCTTTCACTTCTGAACCAGTTAGTGCTCACTTCCAAAGCCTGTGAAACTTAAGTTAAGAGAGAATATCAGGCTTTTAAAGAAAGCTCAAAATTCCCTTTACGGAATAATTACGAAATAGAAACCAGTGACACTCAAGCAGAACAGCTCTTGCAGTAACTGGTAACACACTGTGCTCCACCTGGGTGGGTACTGTGAGCAACAGCTACAGAGAAACCTCTGCCCAGCCAACCTGCACCAGCCCTGCGCCCCGGCCACAGCTTAGGCTGAGAACACGACTTGCCAACAAGAGCTTAACTCCTACTGTTAAGTGTGTATTTGCAGCTTTTCAAGTAGGATCTAAACACGGTCACTTAAGAATGATAATTTCACACACAATCATTTCAACATTGTAAAAACGCTACCATGGACAACAAAAATTAAAATCTCTAAGAAACTCTGTGGATAAACTGGTATCTGCCTTCTACAGTCCCGTTTATTCTATGATATGAAAATGTGCTTTGGCATAGTACTTTAAAAGTTAAGGAAAAGATAGAGTTTGGAAACAAGGTAATGGCATAGGTTTGCTTTTTTAACCATTTTTTTGATAGTAAGTCATCTTTGAGATTTCAGAAAGAATAATCACCATACCAGTCCATGACTAACGAGGCTGAAAAACCAGGAAGATAATAATGTATTGCACAGCAGATTACTTAAATTTAGTTGTATTACATCTTTTACTCTGGGATGCCCTATTTGCATTCAACATGGAAGTTCAGCACACCTGAAGCAGCAAAGCAAACCGTTTGTGTGGTTCCTCAGGACACCTGATGCAGTTCAGCCGCAGCCCAGTTCACAAAACACAGTTTTCAGAGCACAATATCAAAGTGGGGCCTGTTGGAGCAATTTTCCTACTTACAAAGAAACAAAACAGCTGCATTGGAGCACAAGTATAAAATTATTCCTAACCTTGGAAGTCACGATTTCTTAAGAAATAAGAATCCTGGCAGACCAGTACAAAGGGGCAGAGAGCTGCACAGCACCTGCAGGCTGTGGGTCACAGTGACAAAGCACTCTCGGGCCACAGACCCACCGAGGGATGAGCCCGGACTACAGCAGCGCTGCCGGACCCCGGGAGGCTCCGGTACCGGACGGGGGCACACGGGCCGCTGTCCCTAGGCCCGCCGAGCCAGGAGAGCTCTCTTCGGGGCGAGCGAGAAGAGTGAGCGGGAGGGGAGCGGAGCCCCCAAGAGCCGCACAGGCCGCGGCCTCCCCGGGAGCGCAGGGACCCCCGATCGGGCCCAACCACAGGGGGAGGCGACGGCGGCCCAGCGCCCTGCGGGACTCGCCCGGGCCCTCCGCCGGCCACCGAGGGCGAGGCCACAGCCCCCGGCGGGCAGCGCCCCTCACCGCCCCACCATACACTCACCTACTGCCACCGAGCCTGAGGTGCGGGCGCTCCGCTCCGTCGGTACCGACACGCAACCCCGCGGCTGCACCCCGCTCCGCCCCCGCGCGGCTCCTTCCGGGCCTGGCGGCCGCGTCGCACCACTCACGTCTGGCCCCGGCTCTGCGCTGAGCTCGGCCCGCGGGGTTCCCCCAGCACCACCCCTTCCCCGCGGGCCCACCCGCAGCCCGGCGGTCCCTGCCCCCTTAAGGATCAGGCTCCGCCCACTGCCGCAGCGCGCTGCTCCCGGAAGTGCCACGTGTACGCGGTGCGCCTGCGCGCGCCGCCCGGTAGTTCCGGTGCGGGGCCGTCCTTCCCCTCCTCCCCTGTGCTGGGCCGGGCGCCGCCAGACGGGCGGCACCGCCGAGCCGAGACCAGCCCGCGCCATGGCCCAGCCCGCCAGGCCCCCCGCCGCCTACCCCAGCCAGAACGGCGGCGGTCAGCAGCCCTACAGCAACGGTGAGTGCGGCGCTGGGCCGCCCCGCTGGCGGTAGGGGGCTGTGTGGCCTGAGCCGCGAGGAGGGAGCCTGGCCTGGCCGGGGGCCTGGCCGGGAAGGCTCCTGCCCTGTGGCGCTTCCCCCGGCCCCAGCCCGCTCTGCGCCTGTTCTTCCCGGTGCTGCGGGGGGCAGCGGCGCGGGGGAGGGGGCCGGTGGCCGTGGGCAGAGCGGCGGGGAGCAGGTGTTGGGGTGCTGGGAGTGGGGCCGCCGGCGGCCGCGGGGGCTCCCGGTGGATTGACTGCTCGGCTCGCTGAGTTTACAGCCCGTAGGAGCGGGCAGAGTCCGCGGCGGCCCCGGGGACAGGTCTATATCCGGCTTCAGCGGTGTCCTCACCGTATCGCGGACACCTTGTTTCTCGAGGGGAAGTGCAGCTGGATTAGGAAACAAAAAATAAGAAAAAAAAGTAGGTAATGGTGACTGACCTCTGCTGTGAGCCCCCGCACCCCGGTAGCGTCACCCGGTCTGCTCGAGGGCACAGGGGCAGGTGGGAGCCGTGGCTGCAGTGGTTCCCTGGTTGGGAAGCCCCGGGGGCTGCTGGACGTGGGGGTCGCAGTGAAGCTGCTGGCGGGGCCTGTCCTGCCCGAAGCGTTACCGAGAGACAGGCAGAGCTGTTTACCAGGCACGATAAATCCTCATTCCTATCTCTTCTCATGACAAAAGTGTCCCTGCGTTTTTTTTTTTTTTGTGTCTCAGCCTATGAATAGGTAAAAGTGCCTTTCAGAACACCCGTGTTTGCACTAACGAGGTGAAATGTGTGGCAGGAGCGGCACTGGGCGGTGTTTCAGCCTGTACCCTAGCCGGGGACACAGCTGAGGCAGCAGCCGGAGCCTCTGACCCTTTGGAACAGAGTTGTACATGTGGCACCCGCTTATTGCTGGTGGGGGCGGGGGGGAAACCTGACTGGGCGCAGGCTGCAGTGACTGGATTTTATCTTGTCATTCATGTAAAACCGATATTATCTCATTCTGCATCCTACAATCTGGGAAAGTCTTGGTTAATTTCTTCCTCTCAAAATATATTTTTTTTTATAGCAGGATATTGAGGGTAAAACTGGATAACTTACTGGCCAGCCTTCTAAGCTAGGAAGAAACACAGAGCGAGCCTTGTCTCTGTATCTATTTTCTTTGTAAGCATGGAAATCTCTGCTGTTGGAAGTATTTAATGATTTCACATGTACAGACAGCATCCTCTGTACCTGGTTCCTTATATACTTCTGTGTTTCAGTACTTGTGCTACATCATAAGCAATTCATTTATAATAAAATATTTTGATTTTTCTGCTTTCTGTATGAGTAATTAAATGGTTTGACTTGTCTTCTTCCTCCTCCTTCACAGCATGCTTATTACTTTTCCTCAAAGTCATCTGCAAAATGACATTTTACAAACAACTGTATAGTTGCTTATAGGGTCAAGAAAGTGGGAAGCGTCTGAGTACAGCCTGAGGAAAGCCTCTGTTCTGGAGAGCTCACGGGCTAAGCAGAGAATGTACAAAGAGAACGTTTGCTAATGGAGTCACTGAGTGGGATGATGTACAGACTGGCATCACTTTACATTTCCTGATTTCCCTGTAGCTGGATTAAGCTCATAATGGAAGTTCTGGGGAGGAGGAATTTCAGGCTACCTCGCTGTCAGGTGTACGAAAAATAAAGAACTGAAATTTCAAGTTATGCAAATGCAGGGTGATAAACAGTTGTTATGGTATGGTAGAGATAAGGTTTGGGTTCCAGACCTTTTGAATAAATTAGATTATTCAAGCGTGGACTGTTCATAGCATCATTTAAAATCTGTGTTGAGAAGGCGCTATAATCCTTGACCTTTACAATAAAAATAAAGCTTTTCAAAACAGTCTAGAGTCTACTGAGAGTGCTCTTGTGGTACTTGCAGTGATCTATGAGGAAAGAAATGATGAATTGTTAGATAGTTGTCAGCTCTTCTCTCAACTTGTTGCTTGCTTTATTTGTTTGCAGGTAACTCCCCACACTTACGTGTCCAGTGAAGGCAGTAAATTGTCCAGGAAATTGTTTAGCATGGAGTATCGGGTTGCTTAGCAACAACCTTCCTCTACTTCATTTATTTTTTTAATAGGATCAGTATTTTGTGTTATTTTAACTGCAGATTACTGATTTGCTTTCCAGTTAATAGGCTTTAAATGCAGATGAGAAGGAGAAACAATTATTTTAGGGTGTTTTGTTCTCCCTATGTGATGTCTTAGAGTGGCACTTTGAGGTCCTGAGAAGCTTTGGCAGTTGTTGATTTTGGTCAGCTGTCCATGAGCCTGGGGACCAGTGGGTCAGACTCAGCTGGAGAGGGCACTGGTGGGCACTGATGGTTTGTTTGGGATGCAGCTTTCCAGTGTGTTTATCCTTGCATCTCCCGGGAGCTTGGAGAGGTGGCACCTGCTGAAAGTAATGTGCTAAATAACTGCCTGGGAGTAGGTGACAGTGAAATTCTGTTTGGAAGAGAAGGTCACTTGAGTCCTAGCCTCTCGTACTAGTATTTGGACCCCTCATTTTATAGAACCATCAGGCAACCTTCATATATATATTCTGGTGCCATTCCTGGTCTCAGGAACGTTAAATGACCTGGTGTTGCTGTAGAGGTGTCTTTTGCTGTTAAGTATGTGGCCTTTCTTGTGTTACTGACTCATCTCCGTGATCTCCGAGTGTTGGAGGTTTGGGTGCCATGCAGGTGGTCCAGCTCTTCATTCTGTGTTCAATTCTTTGTTGGCTCCTTGCTTCATGGAACAGCACAAAAAAACGCAGCACTATTATAGGTAAAGCTGCAGAACCTATGTGCTCTCTGACAAGCCTCGGTAAAGAGGTCAGGTAAGGATGAATACCTGGCAGCACCAAACCAGCAAGTTCTGAAAAGTTTTTATGAACTCTGAGGCCCTTTAGAAAGCGTTTGCACCCCTCAGTGGTGTTGCTTTAGTTTTGTTGGCAGCATTATGCAGGCTTGTCTTGAAAACATGAACTGCCTGTAGGCAATCGAGACTTCTAGTTGTGTTTCTGACTTTAAAAATCAAAACTAAAATCTGGAACATTGTGCTGTGGTGAATTCAATTTTTAAAGCAAAGTGCTATAGGAAATATTAATATCAGGTCAGTCAGTTTTGGGTTTTACCTTGCTTCCATTACTTTATCCTCAAACTTATCGCTCAAGCAGGGAAAACAGTGTGTAAGAGAGAACTTTCTGTACTATGACTCCTGCCTGTGCTAGACAGTTATGCCTGAAGGCAAACAATCAGGTTATGAAATTAATTTATGTTTGTTCTGTGTTTTTCATATGGCTTATAGTAATGTTGTTATATCAGTGTATGTGGTGATACCATCAGGACACTGGGCATCACATAAGAAATCATTGTTTTTAAGAGTGAGGAAGTTTGATTTACAATGGGTTTTGTAAATCAGTTGTTGAAAACCCATCTGACACACCGCAAGGTAATTTTTGAAGGTGAGTCATTTGTTAGCATTTTCGTGTTTGCAGGCTTTTTCTTCAGACATCATTGGGTTTAGAGAATTATTACTAAGCTTTATGAGCAGCATTTTAGGGACAGTGGGTTATAACTGGACTTCCTAACTGAAAGGCAAGCAGCATATTGAGATTAATAGGTGGAGAATAATATGGTATGTACTTTTTATGCACACACAACAGAGGCAGTGAGGATGAGGTCACTAACACTGTAGTACTGCCTTGCCTGTGTATTATCCTGGATATGTATGATGTTCAATGAATTTACAGCTGTCTGTGAACCACAGCCTAAGGCTTTCTAGGGAAGGAGGGGCTGAATGACCAGTGCAGTGTTTGTCCTAAGAGCTTCAATGTATTCAGTGTTTAGCTTAGTTTATTGTCAAAAAGGCCTGAGTTCAAAGTTGTTTCAACTTGGAAATGCAAACTTCCTCACCTTTTGAAATTTAACTAGAATGTCTTAAAACAAAGACAGCAGGTTTCCTATTAATGTTAAATGAAATCCTGCGATTCCATTCTGATGCCAGCTGTTTGTAATACTTGTACGGTAAATATATCAGTTCTGGCATGTTTTTGAAAACTAAAGTGGTGAATCTTGCAGAATTTTCTGGTCTGGAAAATTAAGTGCTTTTGTTTATCTAGGTTCCAAAAAATTGTCCAAGTCTTAACTAATTCTGGAAATCTGGAAAATAATACAGGATTGCAAAGAAAAGAATCTTAACTCTAAACCATGAAGAGGATCTTCTCTGCTTTGAGATGTTTAACCATTTATGTGAAATATCTTCACTATTCAAACTGTGGATGGGGGGGAACCACAATACCACTGGATTAAATAAACTATATACCACTGGAAAGTGGTTTAGTGATTTATATATTTTTTTTAAGGAGTCATGGCTGGCTGTAGGATACATAATCTAGTGTATTCTGCTCAGAAGGATTTAGCTCAAATTTATAGTCTCCCTTCAGAATGTCTGTTTTGTGGCAATGAACAACCTGCAGCAGTAGCTTTCCTGACAGAGCGTTTACCATGCTGGAAATCTCACAGTATCCTGTCTCTTTGTGTTCTTGTGTAAAGCAGAAATCTGATGATGCTCTTACCAGCATTGTTTGCTGTTTGAAGAATTATTAGCCTTTTTTCAATTTATTTTCTTCAAAAGATTAAAACTCAGTGCAGCTATGCCAGCCAAAAAAATACATAAAAAGCACCATTAACCTGTCATGTTTTATTTTCCTGATTGATTAATTGCTCTATGAGAAAACTACTGGTCATTCCATCTTTGTGACCAGTTGGCTGCTCACATGAGCGATATGTGTATGAATAGTTCCCTTACTAAAATTAACTGCAGAAACTTTCATAGATTAACTCTGTCACTTGAGAAACAGCATAGTGACCTATGTTGAAACTGGTCGTTGGTGTCCTTGCCATAAGCTGAAGTTTAAGTTGATGTCAATCCTGAAGTGAAACTGAGTTATTAGCAAATGGGTGCTTCCACTTTCAGTCTGCTCACGTGTCCTACTGCCAGCTGTGTGGGTGAGCACTCCGCTTTGGTCGGCTCCTTTTTGGGTATTTCTGAAGGCAGAAACAGTGTCGTGTGTGTATTTCAGTCCAGGAGGATGGATTGTGCTCAGGCACCAGAATGCTTGATGTTTGGGAGGCTACTGTAAAACAGAACAAATATCTAAGTGCCGGCAGCAAAATTCTTGGCTTGAAGACTAATAAAATCCTAAGGAAAGTGATTCCCAGGAACATCTCTTATTTTCAGCAGTGATACACAACACTGACTTTCTAAAAGGTTTGTTTATTTTTCTTCCAGGTCCCGTTCAGAATCAGCTGATGCATTCACCAGATGGCCAGGGATATAGCCCTTTGGTTCCAGGATTGTATTCACATCAGACACCGGCAAAGGCTCCTCCCCATCAGCCTTCTGGACAGTACAACTACAGTGGCTCTCAGAATGTTTCTCAATTAAACAATTATCAAGGACCTGGGCAGACTCTCAACAGACCACCAGTGGCACCTTTCTCTGGGTCACCAGCACAACAAGCAGGTCCTGTTCCACAAGTGCTACCACCTGCATTGCAAAACTCAGCTGCTATATCATCTGCCGGTAGCTTTCCTACTGGAGCGAGCCCGCCAGTGCTTTCAAACTGGCAGTACAGCCAGAGCCCTGGGAGTCAGCCCGCTGGGTCACCATCAAGCCATTTGGCTCACATGACTGGGACAGCATCAGTTCAGCCACCGTCATCCTTATCAGGAAATACAAATCCTCCAGGAAATTATCAATATGCTGCTTCTCCAGGAGGTCCTCCACTTCAGAACAGCTATATGAAGCCAGGTAACCATACATTTTTGGTATTTTGCCAATGCCCATTTCTCAGTGTTTCTTAAAAAAAAAGTGTTTTGCTTGTGGAATGAAGTTGTCAAAACAGATACTTGGAGAAAATGCATATTGTAAATACTGGGGAGATTTCCTTGGATTATAAGTGGAAGTTCTGTGTGCAAGTCAGGCATTTCAGTTTGCTTGGATGGCTGAAGCAGGTAACCCCTGAATGGTGTCTTGTTGTTTTGGGAAGCTGTTTGTGGGAAATGCTGTTTCCTTGGGGTGGCTGTTGGAGCATTGGCTTCAGTCAAGTGAGAACTGTGGGACTTCAGGGTTGAAAACTGTACCCATCTTTAGTGACTGTGGTCTTAGGCAGTTTAAACCTTGCTAGCCTTTCCGTTCATCGCTTGATTCAGGTCCTTCTCTGAAATGCTGCATTCAGATTTATGCAAACAACTTGAGCACAGTCTGGAAAGAAAGCTGGAAAGTGCTCTGTATCATGAAATAGAGGCCAGTTGAATGGAAAGCTTCCTTCCTCTAAACTTGTAATTTGCACTCCCTAATAGTAATCGTCAGTCTTTAGAAAGCGTTTGGAAAGCTGGAGATGCAAAGAATTACCACTACTGCAGCCTGCATTCTGTTTCTGCCGCTCGTGTGTTGGTATATGCAGTGGCGAAAACCTTTTCTAACAGTAAATAGCTCTATTATGCAAGTGATTATTATGGAAATAAAGTTAATCCTTAAGTTTCCCTTTGCCAAACTGCCGTTTGTTGTTATAGAGGTTTTTCTAACTGAGCATGCAAATAGGAGTTACATACAGAAATATTTAAAATGTTAAAGCAAATATTTTTTTTCTTGTGAAGTACTTTTAGCCTCAGTAGAGATTTTTCTTGATGGTAGCTTTTTGTTAGATGTTGACTGATTTTGTTATGATGTTCGAACTGACTTAAGCTCACAGAATTTATGAAACTATTTCTGGCAGTTTATGGGAATAAAAAATTAGTACTTTGGAGTTAGTGAGGAAAGTGCTGAGAGATTTTGGGAAGTGGTATACGAAATGAGAGCGAGTGTCTGGTATAAGAGAATGCTTATATCCATTCAATGGTGAATCCTCCTGAGCAATTTCCCTGGTAGCTTTTGTGGAACAGTGATCACTATTAAAATGAATGTAGCTTGTTCTTAGCACAAAGGTCTGACAGCTCCCTGCCTGTGTGGCCAACTTTGGGCAACCTCTTAGACACAGAATCCCTTCCACATTCTGTTATAGTGTAGCCTGTATATAGCAATTATTAATTAGCTTTGCAGTATCAAACACTAAGTGAACAAACAGATAACTTCACTGGATGTGACTTTTTTTTTTTCCTTTTTTTTTTTTTCTTTCCCTCCTCCCTTACTTGCAGACTTTTAAAGTTGCATATTTTGTGTGGTGGGGAATTCGTTAGTGAACTGTCCTGTATGGCTTACAGGCTTCTATGCTGGGTTGAGACCTGTGATGCTGGACAATTTGGACTTATCTTTTGAAAGGCTGATTTTTATATTAAAATACATTGGTATCTTCCTAAAGTTAAAGGACAGTTATACTGGCCTCTGGAATAATATGGAACAAAGAGATGGAAGTGCTTTTAGGATTTGGCATTATTTGATGGGAATAAAAGCAATTGGGTTTCTAACTGTCTGGGCTTGAAAAAGTCCTAGAATTTTAAAACAGAAGCAATTGAAAGACTTCAGAGCAAAACACCTCACACTTGCACAGCAAGTTTATCCAAACTGCACATTGCTGATGGTTTTCCAAGAGAAATCTTTCTTCCCAAATAATTTTAGTAGCTATGGAATCTGTACATTGCTGTTTTGCATCAGATTGAAGGTGAGCATCGTGTCAAAAGGGATCTGTTTAGACTCTTAGTAGTTCATTATTCTCTGTCTAACATGGGGCTGTACTGTAACTTCATAAAGTCCAGACTTAGTAATTGAAGTTGAGATTCTTTCTGTACCTCTTGAAATTCTTACCAACAAGAGCACCAGAAAGAAAGAGATCATGGATAACAGCTACAAGAACCCACTATGAGAAGGGCATGACAGAAAGAACCTGAAGTTGTGAAACTTTCTACATGCATATTAGTATTTATGTATATCATGCTGTTTAATGTTTGAATAAGAGAAAAAATTAGATTTCAATCTGTGTGGTTTTGTAACAAAACTTTTGTGACCTTTTCATCTCAGTTAAACTCCTTCTAAAAATGAATCTCTTACAGGATCTGCACCTCCACCAGTGACCCAGCCTTTAGCTCCACTCCACCCTCCTCCAAGGCCACCTTTGGGCCCCCCGCCAGTCGGTGGTCCGCCATTGATTAGGCCGTCAACACTGATAGCAGGACCACCTACTACACAGTCTCTGCTAAATTCAGCTCCAAATCGAGAAGGTAAGAAATAATTTGTTCTTTTTGTTGAATTTGAGTGTTGCACCTTGCTCTAATGTGTAATGTTTCAAGTCAACTGTGCTCTTTGCAAGTACACTGTTAGACTCAAATAGTAAAATTTATACTAATATAGCATAATTTTATCTGAATGGAGCAGGTAAGGACCTGGAAGGAAGTAAAATATTTCTTGTTGACAGTTGTTAATAAAGTAACAATAAAGACTTAAAAATAGTTTTCTAAGTGCTATTTAACATGTCCCTGTCTCCCATAGTTGCCATCTCTTTTTTTGTTTTGTTTTTAGCTTTCTAAAATGGTATTGAAATTCTGATTTCTCTGCATCCCTGACTGCTGTGGAGGACCTAATCGGTGTATATATCATTTTATTCTGCAGGGACACCTAAAATGAAAACCCTGCAATTCCTTACCTGTTTACATAGCTGTACCTTATTCTTCCTTTCTGTTTAAAATCACCGAAATGTATCTTGGATTTGTTCATTTTCTGCAGGTAGTTAGTAGAGATTGTTAAGTGTCAGCTGTTAAAGACATATGACTTTCTCTGCCTCTTGTGGGCCCTGCACAAATATGCTGTTGTTTAAGAACTCATCAGGGCTCTGTATCAAACAGAGCTGGAGCTGTATTGTATTTACTGCCCCTGCTAGATGGGGCCATGTGGTAGTCAGCAGTTTTATTTTCACATATATAGTTTGTTCTGTCACAGCTGTTGGTTCGTTGCAGGTTCAGATTGACAGTTTCTGTATGGTAGCTCTGTGAGTACAAGAATAGTATATTCAGATATAGCTTAGTTTTGAGCATGCAAAATGCATTAGAAACTGCTTTTGCTTAGAAAGTCTTTTCTTCATAATGAAGAGAAATGTTTCCAGGGCCCTGGAGAGATAAAAATGTTTAGTCTGTGAGGTAGGGTGACTGCTGCTTACTAGCAAGATTCAGGATAATAATGTAAATTCCTTTCATTGGGTCATCTTTGAACATTTTAATGAAAATAAAAAGTAAATTGCGTACTGACTCCTCCTTAGCAATAGATAATCGGGTTTGTAATTTAAACATAGTGTACAAAAAGCTGTCCTTTGGGAGCACTCTCACACTTTCAAGGTTTTTCTTATCTCAGCTGGAGTTTATATCTTGGCTAGTATGTGACTGTATCAGAACTGTTGGTATTTGGTGAGCAGTACTGGACTAAGTGAATGTAATTTGATGTTTCCTTGAATTATTAGTGGAAAAGGTTCTTCAGGGAACTCAGTACCTATATTCCAGGGTATTCTAAAAACTGTGGCCTAGACATTTCCTCTGATGAGGAAGATGCGTCCCCTGACACTTTACTACATGTCAGCTTGGAAGTTATGGTGAATATCTGATGTAATCTTAAAACATCATTCAACCCAAAGAGTAGAGACTTTTGTTTTCCTTGAAAAAAGATCACAGGGCTTTGTGAATGTCCTTTGTTGAGGTCACGTCAGCAGGGGAAGTGTGTGAGAAAAGAGGACAAGATGTATATTCAATACAGTTTCATCCTGGGACAGGAACAAAGTAGATCCAAACTATGGTAATTTTAATATTTCTAGGGTTTCTTCACAGTTACCTCATTACAACTTCTTGTAACTTGTGAAAATTTTTACTGGGATTGTCTTTCTTAATAGGCGATGCCACATCTGTTGCCAGTGATGGGTCTGCGGTGCAAAACAGCTATGATGCAATAGAAGGTGGTGGCCTCATGGGTAAGGCTTGGGGATGAAAAATGTTTACTATTATGTGACTTTTTTTAAGATTTGGGAAAGATCGAAGTTTAGGCATTTATGTACAAACATATATACTTGATTCGATGTCTGTCTTGAAGCTAAGTGTGAAATTTGAAGCACTGACAGCATGTCTTTGCCTGTAAGTATGGTAAAGCAGTTAAGAGCATTTTAGAAAATTCTCTACAATTGTCAGTTTTTTGCACTTGGAAACTGAACTACAAAACATCTTACTGCTGTAGTAATGCATTGAGCAAGCTGCACTTCTTCAGCAGTTAATTTAAAGTATTTGTCTTCTCTGCTTCTAGCAACTCCACATCCTTCTCCTGCAGCACCGAATCTTAACATGAATAGAAATGTTGGCTATTCTTACCCTGCCTTACCTCCAGGCTACCAAAATGCTTCCCCACCTGGAGCACCGGGAATGCAAGCAACTGCTTTGCAGTATCCAGATGGAGCAAAACATTTCCATCAGGTAGAGATTGTTTGGTTTTGATCTCATTTACTACCTGTGGTATGTGTGGGTGAAAAGAAGTGCTGACTAGTGTGTGTTGTGCATCTCTGGGGTCCTGCTTCTCCGGTTCACTGCTTGGTGCAGCATTTGTTCAAGATGATGGACGTAGCCTGAAATTAATGCTTTTGCTGACACCTTGTACCAGTTTGGAAAAGCCGTGTGCCAGCTCTTTCTGAAGTGTTCTATCCTTGTATCTGTATTTATCTTAAAACCTTCAGCTGCTTTTGGCGTGTTTTTCTTCCCTTGAGTTGCTGTTGTTAGCTGAAGTATTTGTTTTTTCCCTGAACTTTCAAAGCGAACTGAGCAATGCTTCTGCCAGCTGAGCCTCTGTATTTTAAGAGCTTTGTACCAGATACATGCTCATTTTTGCCTCTATTGTGTTGCATGCCTAAATTTAAGTAACAACTAGTATTTCTAAATATATCACTGTAATACAATGGCAGTTAATACACAAATAAAACAAAAAAAATGAAAGGGAAATGTGTTTGCTTTTTAAATGAATGGCAGGTTTTATCCAAATAATTGGTGTTAATTTCTGAAATTTTATTTGATTCTAGCCTGCCCTGGGCACTAATCACTTAACTGCATCTATGGGTGGCCTGAGTCTACAGCAAGGATTAAGACCTGTGAATCTTCTTCAAGAAAGAAATATTCTTCCTACGAGCCTCTTGAAAGCTCCTGTCCCGAACTTGCATGAAGACATCCAGAAGCTCAACTGTAATCCTGAGTAAGATTATCCATTTGCTGTAATCCATCAAAATAAAAGGAAGTATACATTTCTGCTTGTAAACGTAACTCTTCATGAAATATTTCCTTAATTTTGTGAGTAGAAAACATTGAAAACAGGCTTCACTTTGTGTTAAGATAAAGGTGGTAAGTGGTTTAAACTTTGGAGTGAGGAAAATTACCTGTGTAGAAAATATGAACAAAAATACATTGCTTGCAAGGCAGCTATAGACAGGTATAAGACCTTTACAATACAGTGGGCAATGAGCATGATTGAGAAAAGATAAAATAGGAGTTAACTCACTTCAGTGAGGTATACCAAAAAGATTGTGAATGCAGAAACATGAGTGACCTCTGTATTGAACGTAACCATTTAAAACAAGGGAGTAGATGGAACATCAGACAAGCAGCTGGCACTTGGTTATTCAAGTAATCTCTGAGGAGACCAACCAAACTGTGAATAAGCAGGTACTCTTGCTCTGCAAGCCTTTTGTGATCAATAAAGGAAATAACAGCATCTTTGGGAAGTTGTTCATGTAAACAAGCTGGGCTGGGTTTGCAGAAATACTGTGCACTTCTGCGCTTCAGGAACTACCGAGTTCTCAAGTCTTTAGAAATTACTGTGGGCTTGTTTATATTTCTATATAGTTTTAAGACAGCTTTTTAAACTTCGTTGGTTCAGATTTGTTTATAAGACCACCTCAAAATAGCAGTCCAAAATAACACATAAAATATGAAGATTTGGTGCAACTTTGAACATTGTTAGGCTTTAGTTACTTTGACTTGAGTGACTAAAATGATGCTCAGTTCTGTGTAAAAAGCATCTGTATAAAATAAAGTAAGCACTCCAAGTATGTACTCTGAGTCAAGCTCAGACTAAACCAGAACAATTTGAGAGAGTTGGAGAAGATCCTTTATCTGGAAATGGAAATTTGCCGTTACCAGCTGTAGGAAAGTATAAAGGATACTCTTTACTATTGAAATCATATTTTTTTTAATGTGAAAGCCTCTGAAAATAACCCTTTGTCTTCCATGTAGGTTGTTCCGCTGTACCCTGACTAACATTCCTCAAACTCAGGCCTTATTGAATAAAGCCAAACTTCCTTTGGGGCTCCTGCTTCATCCTTTCAAAGACTTATCGGTATGACAAATATTCAAAACTTTAAATGCTGAAATATCAACAATGCCTTTATTAAATCCAGAGCTGGACAACGAATTATAAAAGAAGGTCAAATATGTTAGTTAATCTTGGCCCAGAAAAATTACCTTGGTGGCTGACACTTCCCTGTTCCATAGAGATCATTGCCATTTTTCTGATTTCTTTTTTTTTTTCTTCCAACTGTTTTTAAGTTTTCAAGGCTCACTTCTTAATCAAGAAAACCTCCCAGACCTCAAAAAACCCAGAAGCTTATGTACTGCACAGCACTTGGACTGTGACAGAGGGTGACACGTATAAATTCCAGTATCGCTTATACAGATTTATCTTGTCACGTATCTAGTTGTAGTTATTGATTTCCTATACCAAACCTAGTACTAATTCTAAACTTAGATTAAGAAAGATAAAGAGGATGTCCTTAGATAGCTGGGAGACTTTGAATTTAACAGGGCCTTTTTCTTTTAAACATTATTTTTCACAATTTAAGTAATTTTTCAAAGATGTGCACTTTTTTTTCTGATTTTTGATGTGTACTGTGTGTAGGAGTTGGCCTTAAACCACCAGTGTAAAATTCAAGACTTCAGAGGCTTGAAAAGTGAACCTACACAGTCAAATAGCTTAGAGCTCAGTTCTGGCCAGTCATCTTTTTAAGGAATTGTATCAGTGCTGTGAGGATGCAGAAATACGTTTTCCTTTGGGAAGTGAGCTTTGAGTAGCTTACCAAGCAGTACAGTGTAGGTAATGCTGTTACCGTAGATGAATAGCTGTAGTGTGGTGATGCTTTAAAACACGAAACTTTTCTTTTCCAGCAATTGCCAGTGGTCACTTCAAGTACTATCGTGAGGTGCCGTTCCTGCCGGACGTACATTAATCCTTTTGTCAGCTTCCTAGACCAAAGGAGATGGAAATGCAATTTGTGCTATAGAGTGAATGATGGTAGGTTTTAAACGTGCTTGTTGCATTAAACTCTTAAGGTTAGTGTTTTCCACCTTGGCCTTTGAGCCTCTAACATTATTGGCCATATCAGCACTAGGGATCGTCGTCAGTCGTGCCGGGGCTGTGAGACACAAGAAGTGTTTCCCTGCCTAGGGTCGTTCTCCAAGAAGCGTTGCCCAGCAGGCACAAAAGAATCAATGTATTTATTTTAAAATGCAGCATAGCTAATACTAGTGTGAAATAATAATATATGTAAACTTATCTGCATAGTTCCTGAAGAATTCATGTATAATCCTGTGACAAGAGTTTATGGAGAACCTCACAAAAGACCTGAAGTCCAGAATGCTACTATCGAATTTATGGCTCCATCTGAATACATGGTAAGTCTTTATTTACTCTTAGTTATTCTCTCCCTTTGTTTTATTTCTAGAGGAAAGTCAGAAAAAGCCTTGTTATGGAGGATGTTTCCCAGTTTAGAACAGTTGCTGCCTCGAGTATATCTGAGAACTCCTGGGAAGAACCTCAGATAGTTCTCCATTTCTAAACATTTAGGGTGTCAGAGGAGTTTTGTATTTAGAATATTTAGATGTTTGTAGATCTTCTGGAAGAAAACGGTAATTATAGAATTAGCCAAGACAAGACAAATGCATTTAGAAGTTTTAGCTATTATCTGTGTCGTGTTTTAATAGAGTTTAAGCTTGCCATGGAGTTACATAAGCCAAATCTAATAAATGTCACTTTAAAAATTAAAGGTAGTCTTTTCTTTGCTCAGCTACGTCCACCTCAACCACCTGTGTACCTCTTTGTGTTTGATGTCTCTCATAATGCAATAGAGACAGGATACTTGAATACAGTCTGCCAGACCTTGTTAGACAATCTTGACTCGTAAGTACCTTTTCCTTACAATCTCCTATTTTCTTTACTCTTCTGAGACTTGTGATAGACTTCAACATGCCACTGCTTCCTGTTAAGAGAAGAAATTTCCAAGGGCTGGCTCGCAATGGCCAATGTTGTATTAAAATATAGTGTAAAGCTGTAGTCTTTTTTTCCATCACAGTATGAAAGGTAATTTTGAGGCATATTTTTCGATCTGGCTCTTTTCTGTCAGTTTCACCAATCCCAAAAATGAATGAACATCATGGTTATGATGTCTTTTGAACTGTGTTTTTCAAAAGCTGAAGTTCAGATATGTATTTACTGAAAAGAATGCATATATCTAATGAGCTTTTCTTAAAATACATGCTGTATGAACTTACATAAATCCCACTTGGTATTTTGCAGCTCGTGTCTTACTTTTCTTACATTTCTTAAAGATTTCCTGAGTGTCTCGTAGATGATTCTACTGTACCTTTTTTTGGTTTGTTTGGATTTGTTGGGTGTTGGGGTTTTTTTTGTGTGTGTGTGTTTGTTTTTTTCACCAAAATGACTTAGTCAAGCTGTTGCACTAGAGCTGTTTAGCTAACTACTGAGTAACAACCTTGGGCAGGTGCAGTGGATTTTTTTTTTTTTTAAGAAAAAAAAGCATGCAGAAATGAAATTTCATCTTGCCAAACACCATATGTCTCCTTTTTAGGCTTCCTGGGAACACTAGAACAAAAATAGGCTTCATAACATTTGATAGCACAATCCATTTCTACAGCCTTCAGGAAGGTCTCGCTCAGCCACAGATGCTTATCGTTTCAGATATTGAAGGTATGCAGAAATAACTTCTGTCATTAGTGTCTACTAATGACTGTTGGGTTTGGCAGCCTTTTTAAAAAATATATCTGTGGGAGTTCTAGATACATCATTAGTCTCTCCAGTAATAGCTTTAGAAGTAGCATATGTCTCTGTTCGTTTGTGAAGCCTCTGATGTCTGGGCAATGCTTTGGCTGTTCATGACTTCAGACATCAAGACAACCTTCCCAACTTGTAGTTTAATTTGTAAAATTATCTAGATTTCTCTTATGATCCCAAATATTGTTGCTTGGTAAATTGCCGTAGATTCTGTGGTGACTGATGCTTAGTGCTTGTTCTTCTGCCTTTAATTTCAAGTCACTTTTCACTGTATGTTATGGGGTAGGGTAGAATGAACACTAGAAAGTCTTTCTTAGGCATTTTTACTTAATAGTCTTGATTATCCTTCAACCCTGTCAGTTGCTACTCTGACATGGCATTCAAGGCATGGGTAGGCTTATGAGAAAAAATAAAACCACAGAATTATGTTTGAATGGATTTACACGCTGATACTGTATGCTTTTCACAATGGGTATAGTGATTGGCAAATGCAACTGGTGGAAGCTTGACGTGTTTTTGAAAAATAAATTAAAACCTTTTTTTTTCTTTCAGATGTATTTATACCAATGCCAGAAAACTTATTAGTAAATTTAAATGAAAATAAAGAGGTAAGAACTACCTTACCGTACATAATTAGTGACATTCACACAGTTTCAGATATGCTTGATAATTTTTGGATTAGTCAATGCCCTTTAACACCTACAGTTTAAATGCAAGTTTGAGGTGGAAAAAAGAGATCTCTTAATTTATCGATGTGACTCTGAACATTTGCCAACCTGAAAGAAGACAACGCTTTTGCTACGTTTTTTTCTTTGCTCCCTTAATGTTAAAAGTGTTCATACATGTTCAGCAGTCAGCTATATAAAAGAAGAAAACTCCTCGGACTCTTGATCTTAATATTTTTGTTTTCTCCATTGTAGCTAATTCAAGATCTGTTGAGGACCTTGCCACAGATGTTTACCAAGTCCCTGGAAACCCAGAGTGCTCTGGGGCCTGCCTTACAGGCTGCCTTTAAACTCATGTCCCCCACTGGAGGTAGAATCTCTGTCTTCCAGACACAGCTTCCATCTGTGGGAATGGGAGCACTGAAGTCACGAGAAGAGCCAAACCACAGAGCAACTGCAAAGGTTTGAAAAGCAAAAGGTTGAGAGAACTGTCTACCCTGTTCTGTATATGTAGGTGGTTCTGGAATTGCCCATTCTGGGTTACTTTTGTGGTTTGCTTGTTGAGCTAACCTTCCCTTGTTAAAGCAGTAGAAAGAACAGCAACAACAAAAACTAGGCAGTATAAACACAGATTTATGATCTGATTTTTTTTTTAAGCTATCACTGTAATTAGTGATGGAGAGTCAATTGTTAGTGCCCCTGTAAACAGGCAATAAATGTGTTAATCTGTTTTAATTTCCTTTGTATTTTGTAATACTCCGTTGTATTAACAGGACATACATTTGACACCGTCAACTGATTTTTACAAGAAATTAGCCTTGGACTGCTCGGGGCAACAGGTTGCAGTGGATTTATTTCTTCTTAGTGGACAATATTCTGACTTGGCTTCTCTAGGTAAGGCATATTAAGCTGGTTTGGGGTGTGTAACTCTTGTACTTTTGGCAAATACATAGAATCTACATTAACTTTTAGTATATGAACCCGATTTGAATGAATCTAGTGTGTCAAGTTGCAAATTCATCCTTGATGAGCAGTGACAGTGAATAGATTGTAATCTTGCAGTCTTTCCTGATTTAACCTAGTCGTTCTCATATTTTCCCTTGTGATCCTGGTATAAGTGGCTGAAATACTTCCCTTGTATGCCTTTTAACAACCAGTGTAAACATCTTTAGAGGAAGCTTCATTAGCATTTAAATTTTTTTCTCCCTTTAACCAAACTTTCAAGTGACAAAGTACCTGTCATTTCAGGCCAATGGAAAACACCTGAAACTACATACATACTTGAACATGTAGTTGTTACATCTATGTCTCTGTATGCAGGTCTATAAGTGTGTACCCGAGCTATTTGCAGGTGTGAACAGTTTAATAATTGAAGGGAATATTACATTCAACTGATATATTGAAAGACCACAGCAGCAGCTGTCTGCACTCTGCCAATGTCTGTTGTTTTGGTTTCAGGTTGCATATCAAGGTATTCTGCAGGTAGTGTCTATTACTACCAGTCTTACCATCACAAACACAACCCTGTCCAGGTGGAGAAATTGCAAAAGGAACTGAAACGATATTTAACTAGAAAGATTGGGTTTGAGGCTGTCATGAGGATAAGATGCACCAAAGGTTTGGACACAGGTTTTTTTGGCCCTTGGGAGTGTGGAGGGGAAGTGGGTGTTTGCTGTTACTAGGGAAAGCTTTAGTTGGTATTTTGGCTGTCGTTTAAACTTAAATGGTTAAAAGACAAAGATTAGAAAAGTAAAGTTCAGTACCAGGAATCAGACCATTAATTAAAAACTGTATTTACAGTATCTTTACTGGCATCCAAGTTCCATTTTACAATGGTTAAAACTGGAAATTTTGTTGGACTGCTATTTTCCACAAGGGACTGTTTTTATAGTCTGGAGACTTGCTGCTGTGGTGCATTGATTTGACTTCCAAATTTGTGCTTTCTGCCAGCCTTTGTGGATTCTGTGGATTAGCTGTCTGTTTGGGATGTTCACCTTTCTTGAACATACTTGTTTTCATTGTGAAGGATCTTAACATCCCGATACAGAGCCATCTAACAGTGATGGCAGATGTGTAAATGGTGTCTGTACTTCATGACTACAAAAATAAAATGGATTCAATTCAGTGCTGATCTTCTAGGTCTTTCCATTCATACCTTCCATGGGAACTTCTTCGTACGATCTACAGACTTGTTGTCGTTACCCAACGTAAACCCAGATGCAGGATATGCTGTGCAGATGTCAGTAGAAGAGAGTCTTACTGATATGCAAGTTGTTTCTTTTCAGTCAGCTCTCCTGTACACATCCAGCAAAGGTAAGATATACAGGCAGTTCAGCTGCATTAACAGTACAGTGTTCAGATGAGTATTTTTATGTCCATTTATCAGCTGCAATTCAGTTGCAGTAACTTACACAAACTGTTTTACATAACATCAAGATCACAGCTGTGATGGGTTACTGCATGTTGTTGATGTTATTGTGTCTTCTAGACCAAGAAGTTTTTCTTGGGAAACTTAGTTCTGATCTGAAAATATGTAGACTTCACCCAGAAACTGAGAACTAAGAGTTTTTAAAAGCTGCTGGAGATGGCCTGATTCACCTCTTGTATGACAAATTAGATTAAATCTTGGTTTGCTTTTTGCTGTTGAGTAAACAGTGGCGTTTCTTGTATTGTTTCATAAAACAGAAGTTATGTTTGGAGACTAAAGTTTTCTTTCCTTACAGGTGAAAGACGAATTCGTGTCCACACTATGTGCTTACCTGTTGTAACAACACTGAGTGATGTCTACCTGGGGGCAGATGTACAAGCGATCACTGGGCTGTTGGCCAATATGGGTAGGCATGATAAGAGCCTTGAGCCGTAATCCTCTGGGAAATAACATTAGAAGAAAAGATTCTCTCTTTCTAAGAGTGCTTTCTAAGTTGCAAACAGAACAGGATTTTTTTAAATGCTCGTCTTGGGCAAAGTGTCAGTGTAGTTGTATGTAGTCACCTGGATTTAGTCTGTTGCATCGTCATGAGCCTCTGGATTTTTTTCTGAATCACTTATCTTGACTTCCTCTATTGTGTAGTAAAAGCTTATTAAGATGCATGGAAGTATATGTTAAAATGAGAAAAGTTAGTATATGTGCTTGTATTTCTACCAAGGGAGGAAAAGCCTCTTATTTGAGCTTTGTACTCTTTCTAGCTGTGGACAGATCAGTTTCTGCTACCTTGAGTGATGCTCGGGATGCCTTGGTCAACGCAGTGATAGATACTTTATCTGCTTATCGTTCATCAGTCCTAAGTATTCAACAACCTGGTCTCATGGCCCCCTTCTCACTACGGCTCTTTCCACTTTATGTACTGGCACTCTTAAAACAGGTAAGAGTTAAATGGAAGCTGTGCAAGAACATGATTATCTGTTTGGCATGTCAGCCTGCAGTAAAGAGACATTTATTTAGCATATAAAATAGCATTTATCTTCTCTTTCAGTATTTTTGTAGGATGCAAAACTGAAAAGTTGCTTGATTTAGAGTGTTTAATAAAATGAGCCTTCCTGCAATTTGCCATTGGGGTTCTGAGATATTTTACAGATTTGAGAATGGTCCTTCTTACACAGATAAAGTTATCTCAAGATAACTGCACCCCAGAATTTGATGACTTGAAAGGTCAATGTAGAACAAAGCCTATTCAATTGTTTCTTGAACCTGGGTAGATAACATGTAATTTTACAGGTGGTGAATGTATGTTTGTATTTTGGAGTCTGATATGTTATAAAAAATGAAAGGATTTGGAGAATTTTATGGAGCAAATGTATAAGGATAGTAATGGACAGGCCTTCTGCTCTTGCCTGCAGAGGAGAGCAAGGGGATAGAGATGTTCGAAGAGTATAACTTACAGGAGCGAACTAGTTGAGAAGTTTACAAGTGTGTACAAAAACAAGTATAAGTTATATAACCAAGGGAATAGGAAAATATTAGAGACACTGACTAGTCTAGAGAATGTGGAAGAGTACTGGTAGAGTGTTTTTTCAAGAACCTAATTTCTGTGCATTTCTGGAAATGTAGATCCACATAGCAGCTCAGTGTGGATTAAGAGAGCTGGATGGCTGGCAGAGAGGTAGTTGGCTGCCTGCTCTCACAAAAGGTTTAAAGTGTTTCATAATATTTGCTCAATAAAAGTGGTTTTTGATTGGATTTCCCTGAAGTTGTTTTAAGTGTTGGACAAGCTGCCTTTCTGTTCTAGAGAGAGTTTTCTGATTTATAGATCTTGATAAGGAAGTAACCAGCATGTTGCTACTAGCGTGTTCGTAAGGACACTTGAGCTTTTTCGTGTAGAAGACTGTGTTTGACTCAGTCAAGTGGGAGGAGTGAGCCCTTGTTCCAGTTACAGCTGGGCTTTTTTTTTTTTGTCCCCAGAAGCCAGGACTGTCTGTATCTTAAGATTACTTAATTACTTAAGATTCTGTACATCGAAGCCAATTTTAAACTGCTCCAATATTTATTAAGTTCCATCAAGTAGCATTTTTGAGGTGTATGTTAGAAGGGAGATATTTCAAGATGCTTTTATCTCAGCTGTAGTACTCACTGGAAAGGATTGATGGTGCAAGGTCATCTAAGTTCTAGAACCCAGAAATGGCAATGAGGAGGATTGTATAATTTGTATGTGAAACACTGAAGAGAACTATGGAGAAGTCAAATAGCAGTGGTAAAGTACCATATTTTGAGAAAATACTTATGGCTCAACTCTAGGACTTCAAAGTAAGAAATAAACAATAGATGGTGTGCTAAATTCAGCTTATCACACCTTGCTTTCATGGTCAAATTAAATGCCTGATTTTTTGCAGAAAGCATTTCAAACTGGGACGAATGCTCGTTTAGATGAACGCATTTTTAACATGTGTCAAGTGAAAAACCAGCCCCTTGTTTACCTCATGCTTATGACACATCCCAGTCTGTACAGAGTTGATAATCTTACAGATGAGGTGAGTGTTTGCATTGCTACAACGTCTTTGTCTCGTCCAAAAAAGATTTGTACGATGTGAAAATAAATTTGTGTTAAAGATCTCACAGGTTTTTCACATTAACACAGCATAGCTAAAATTTGCTGTTTCATATTTTCCCATTTGTTGCATTTGTTGTTTGGGAATTCTGGAGAGGAGCTGTACTCTGGCTATGGATGCACAGGGAAGGTTTTTCCTAACCTTTTTCCCTTGTCATTATCTTGCACTATAAATCACATGTATGTAATGACAGTATAACATCTGTTTT
Organism: Patagioenas fasciata; assembly: GCF_037038585.1. NCBI lineage: Eukaryota > Metazoa > Chordata > Aves > Columbiformes > Columbidae > Patagioenas > Patagioenas fasciata. The sequence goes on along the minus strand of NC_092533.1, from coordinate 10,021,194 downwards.
AGCTTTTTGTCCCTCTGTAGCTTCCTTTATTTTAAAATGTCAAAGTAGTTTTGTGAACAGTGAGAGAATGTTTATGAAGGAGCCTGGATAATTTTAGAAATGACATCTTTTGTATGTAACAAACCTGATACTCCAGTTCTAGAACTAATTAACTAAGTAGAAATATGCAGTCTTTAAATAAACCATTGAGATTTATTAATAAATCAGGCACTTTAAGTGTGACTTGCATTAAACTGAGGAAAATGGTCCAGCTTCAGTATACAGTATAATACATCCTATTCCTATTTAACCTTTTGTTCTTGTGCCTGTTTCAATGCATCAAGATGTGAACCTCTGTTTTTCTGTTTGCTTTTTTCCTTTAGGGAGCTCTTAACATAAATGATAGAACTATACCTCAGCCACCCATTCTCCAGCTGTCAGTGGAGAAGTTGAGTAGGGATGGCGCTTACCTTATGGACGCTGGCTCTGTAAGTTGTGTGGTGGTGGTTATTTAAATATTATCTACATTTACTTGAGGGGTTCTTTCTGAGAACTCAAAATGTGCAGGAGACTGGTGAGGTGTAATTTTGCATTGAATTATTTTTGTTATTGCTGGGTATCTTTCAGGTAATGTTTCTGTGGATTGGGAAGAACTGTGGGCAGAGCTTTATCAGCCAAGTCCTTGGAGTTCCAAATTATGGCTCAATACCACAGAATATGGTATGTGCTTGCTTTGCTGTACACCAGTCATACAGTGCTGCCAGAAATATGACCTTCATGAGAACTAAGACACCACTGTTCAAATATTAGCCCTCTAGTTATCATTCACTATAAATCCAGATTCAGGGCAAGAAGGAATTTCCAATACCTCTCTTGGTGTTTCTCCAGGTTAAAACTTTGTAGATCTCCCATGAAAGCAGAGTAAGAAGAGGCTGGTAATGATGAAGTCTCATAGAACTGTGGGAGCAGACTGAGAATACTTGGGAATATTAAGGATAGTGGTTTAGTGGGAGATCCTTTGGTTTCTGTAATAAAAGAGGTAATCGATCACAGCTCAGTCATCACTGTGCTGACAGGCAATTGCTGATACCAGCATAGTGGATTTGACCGTTTCAAGCCCTTTTGAAGGTGACTAGACTAAAACTATCCATCACAAATCGTATCTGCCCGAGTGTCCTTTATACCTGATTAGGACAGTGTTTGGGCTATTTTAAGCGTTCCTTTTACTGTTTTTCTGAATACTATCATGTGTGTATTAATATTATCCTTTGTCTCTTAGACACACCTCCCAGAACTTGAAACTGCAGAATCCATCAGAACAATAGCTTTCATTTCTTGGCTGAGAGAACAGAGACCTTTCTTTCCTATACTATATATAATAAAGTAAGTTTTTTAACAGTCTTTGTGCTTCTTTGGGGACCCCTTAACAATACATATTTAGGTATCATATACTGAGCTTTCTTAATGGAAGTTTTAACAATGGTGCATGCTGTGCCTAACAGATTTGACAACAGATATGAATTATGAGTTGTCTCCAACTATTTTCCATAAATTAAAAAAGACTAAATATCACAGAATAATCTTTAGCTAACAGCAGATAAGTAAATGCTGATAAGTGCACTTGTTGGGGTTAATCACAAGGGCTGTTGGAGAGCCTCTTTTCATATTTCCTTAAGTTCTTGAAATATTTTGCCGCTTGACCTCTAGCTTTTTGAATGTGTTGCACTGTAGATCTTGGCAAATGTTTATCTCACTCAAAGCCTTATATTTTCATTTTTAAGGGATGACAGCCCATTGAAACCAAGTTTTCTGCAGAATATGGTTGAAGACAGAACAGAATCAGCCTTATCATACTATGAATTCCTCCTTCATATACAGCAGCAAGTGAATAAATGAAACACTAGCCTTTGGCTGACTTCTTTAAGGAAAGATTTTTGCAGTAAAGAACAATTGTGCTTGTAATATCTTCATTAAATCTGTGGCCTGAGGCAGTTGATGAGAAGTTCTCACTGTGATTTCAACGAACTAAAGCAAATAAAGGACCACATCTGAGAATCAAATGTGCAACTACATAATATTGTACCTTAAAAATCAAACTATTGGAACTGGTTGAGCACCTTTAATTTGCTGCAAATCATGTTTTTACTGTAAGTAGTTGCAGCATGAAGTACATTTACAAAGGCAATACCGAAAAGGTGAAATACATTTTGTAAAATAAAGAGCTCTTTGTTGTTCAAAATGTATATTTCTGTAACTCTTTGCCTTTTTTTTTTTTTGCTGCTAGATATAAAACCTCACAATATTGATCATGATTTGCAGGGAAATTCTTGTTAAGTGCATCCAGTGATTACAGACAGAGCATCTCAATGTTCTGCTTGATACTTAAAGTAGCAATGAAACAACTGTTCATTGTGAAATGAACAAATACTTTATGAAGTGTAGAATCCAGTGCTTGGATTGGATTGTGGTTAATAGGACTAAAGGTAAGCTTAACCCGGACAAGGTGGCTGAATTTGTGAAAGCGTTTCATAAATCAGTATTCAAATTAAAAAATAGAGTGGGGAGAAGCGGGCCGTATATGAGACATTTTAAGAAGTCTGTGCCTGAGTCAGCAGTATATTAGGTAGATGACAAGCTTTTTTTTTTCTTCAGTAAAAAGAATAGTTTTAATTTCAGTTTGTGAGTGGTGTGGGAGGGGAAGGGCAAGGGAAGTTATCTCAGATTTATTTAATTAACATTTAGAGTACTTTTGGCTCTTGTTTACATTAACTGAATGTTAGGCCCCTAAAATGTAGTGTGTCTTTGAAGTCAGTTTGTATGACAGGACTTCAAACCTAATGTTTTGAGACAACATTTAATATTGTGATGTTAAAATTGGAAATGAAATCATTTTTCCAAAGACAAAAATATTATATTGTGTTTGAAGTTTTGTCCATGGTTTCAGACACACTTGAAGATTTTAAACATTTTTTTTTACTGCAGCTGTGTCTAGGTCCAAAGCCAGTGTGCACCAAATAAAAGCTTTAAATATACTCTTACATCCCTGGCAGAGCTACAGATGGAGGTTGACATTGACCCTGAAGTGAAAATTTATGCACAAAAATCATTTTATAAAAGTGTATTTGTAATTGTTCTCTTTTGGAGATTAAGCTATCATTGATGCCTAGCAATGTAAAGAGTATTTAAGTTACTGTATCCCTATGCCCTTGGAAGTCTTTCATATGGAAAAAATCTTGGTTTGTTTTTTTTTTTTGGTAAATAGTGGTAAACTGAAAGGTCTTGCAAAACCTACTTCCTGGGGCAAGTAACTTGAACAGGTGAAACACTTTGAAGTGGTCAAACATGTACTGTGATGAGGCTAGTTAACTTACATTTTGTGATACAAGTGTCAAAGGACATCATAGGGTAATAACTTGCTACCATTTCAGGCAGTAGCTTCACGTGATTGTCAGGAGTTGCCTTATTTCAGGGGAGGAGTTTATTTGGGGAAATTGTTGTCACTTGAGCATGAGAAGCTGAAGTTCAGAACAACGTCTGAAATAGCATGAAAAGACTATAATGGAACCAATTTAAGCTTCCCTGTCTGCTGGCTCCATAGCACACAGGAGTATATTTACTTGAACAGCTTTTCAGAGAATTGCACATTTTCTAGTCATAGCAAAGAGGTTTTTTTAAGTTTTGACAGTCTGATTTTTTTTTTTTTTCTGGGGGAAAGGGGTCTCTTCATTTACATCATAAATGTAAGTTATGTGGTTGCATAGGCTATGGCTTAAAACTTGTGTTTTGGGTGTATTATCACTCAGATGTTGAAAATCATCCTTATATCTAACAGCCCACCCAAAGTCTGTTTCTTACTATGACTGTATTTTGCTACTATTATATATCCCATAGTTTTTAAAACAAACATAAATGTTGGAGTTGGCTTCACTGCTTTATGTACACCTGACTACTGGCTAAAGATGTCGGTCTTTGTGGCAGTTAACAACTTTGAATTAGGATCCCTAAGTTTTACAGAGTAAAACATTATAAACAAGACTCAGATGAACCCTCTTTGGGAGTTCTCTTCACCTTGGAAGAAACTCTGTATTTACCTTCGTTAGTTTATTCGCTTGCAGTGGGAAAGTCCTGCTGGTTCACCTTGGATTGCCATAAGGGCAATACAGGGCAGATGAACACACAAACTACCTGATTTTGTACCTACAATTGAAAAATGAGGACACTGAAGATGATCTGCAAAAACAGGCAAGAGAGGCTCTGGTACTTAGATCTCAGCACGACAACTCTACCACTGCAGATGTACTCTGTTTTTCTAGTTGAAGACTTTTTTTTGGTTCAAACTCTTGCTGTATTTGACACCTTAGTGTTCAGCCAACATTGTTACCATCCATTTTACTTTGCTTTCATTATCGTTTTTAATTTAATATATTTGAGTCTAAGTCTGCATAGACTGTGTTGCAATAACTAGAAGGATTCACTTTTATTTAGAATTAATTTCTTAACAGAAACTAATCAAAGATGCAGAATGGCTGTTAGATAAGGGACCATTAAATGTGATTTTAAGGTTCTGTTTACTATTATGGATGTAATCCTTATAGTAAATTTAATTTTGTAAAGTAGTGTATAATATTGTAATATTAAATCTTTGCTTTATGAACTCAAACTTTTGATCTTCAGTATGAAGCTATAAATCTTCCCCCTTCTGAATTTGAGACAGGATTTACTTGTCCTCCTTTTTACAGTTTGTAATTTTCACTGTTTTATTCCTGTAAAAAGTCATTTGTAACACATGCAAATGCTTATTTTATCTGTGCTAATTTATCAGATTTGGCTACGCAATAAAATTAATTGAAAGAACTCATGCAAGTCCATCAGTCCTTTCTTATAAATAGAATAATACATTTCATCAGTCTAAATACCATGTACCAACAAATGATAAATTCTACTTTTAGCTAAAATGTAGTGTTCAGGTGAGATAAACTGAGGGGGAATTTGAGAAAATTAGTTGCAGCTGATCCAAACTTCCCTTCTGCCCCTGGTATTTTTTCTCCCTCCAGAGCATGTCTTGTCAGTCAGCACTGTTAATTCCATCCTACCTTGGGGTTTGTTCTCCCAGTACCCCCACAGCAGGGCTGTTCCCCGCTGAGTGGTCCTCGCCAGCTGACATCGGTGGTTGGAATTTAGCCTTCAGCAGTGTTCCCAAGGTGATGATCAATTTTATTGTAGGTAATCCTAGATCTTCATTTAACAGCCTATTATTTCAACACCTTTTTATAAAAGTCATTCCATCTTCCGCTTGCCAGGTTTTTTTATGAGCTGTCATCACTGCTGCTTCTGGTTCATCATATATAAGTTAATGCACAAGCTTGGTACTTTCATCTCAGTTTTTGAATACAGGATGGTATCATTCTCTAAATCACTTAGTATCACTAATTGGACTTGTCAACACAAAGGTTTTCCCCAATACGTGTAACAATCTCTGTCCTGCTGCTGCTGAATTTCATTCGTGGCTCCACGTTCCGTCCTGGCAGCAGCCTGTGGAAGTTCAAGAACAGGATCCTTAAGCAGAGTCTTGCTTCTAATGGAAGTGCCTGTGCTGCAGTCTGGGAGTTATGGAGTGCAAGTTGTTAAGGTAATTAATTTGAAGTATTGATCCATGTCACTGTCTTCATTTGGTTTGGCTTTCAGGTGCTTTCACTATGTGTGTTAGCCATGGAATGTTCAGTTAAGTAAAGAATACTGTGGCCTGGTTTTATCACTTTTTCTCATGCAATTAGAGGTGTAATGCACTTTTTGTTGTACATAAATATGAATATTACACCAACCATATCTTGGTAGAAATAACTGGAGATGTTTCTTGGTTTATAGTGTTATGGTAATTCTGGAATCCTTGAGTGGTCCTTGTTCCCGTGTTTTTTTCCCTCACTATCCACAGTCAATCCCTTCATTTGCTTAATGTATTAACAGCTGTGCAGTGACACCATATGCGGAACAGCCTTTGGGAAGCAGCCCCGCGCTGCCCAGCAGCTCCCTGAAGGCATTTTCCTACGTTACGATCCCTTTCACGTACACATGAAAACGTCTGTTTGCTCACACTCCAATAAGCAGCATATTCTCTTCCCTCATTTGGAGTGTGCCCAGAGACGACTCATTTCCTAAATTCGGCTGTACAGCAGCACTCGCAGCTTTTCCAACAGCAAATCTCCACCCCCGGGCGTGCTCCTCCATGCACTGCTCTGAACATCGTGTGCTGGAAACAACTCTGGCAGTCTGTCCTTCCGAACCCCTCTGACATATTGCTGCTTCCGCACGGTCACAATTTTGTACAGTGTTAGATAAATACAACTTTGGCTAGAAACATGAACCTTCGCTTATTCAAATACTCTAAGTTTCTATACAGAACACTGCTCTCATCTCTTTGTATGAGAATGAAAATGTTACTATCCTGCCTTACTTTTTATACTGCCTTGTTAAGCAGATTCTCCTCACTGAACACAAGGTGGATTTGCCAGGTTTACTGAAACCAGAATTCAAGCCAATTAAAGAAGGAGCTGGCCCCCGCTCGCCCTCAGAGCACGGCGTCACGTCACTGCTGGTTTGCTTTTCCGATAGCCACGCAAAACCCCTCGCCTTGACTGCATCTGTCAGTCAGGTTTTTGTCAGCACCGAGTCTTCCCCGCCACCGCCTCAGCTCTCGCCACTCCCGCCCCCTCACTGCGCAGACGCCATCTCCTTTCGCGCCGTAATGTCACTTCCGAGGCCGGAGCGGCCATCTTTAATGCGGGCGCCGTACCGTCAGAGAGCACGGCCAGTGAAAGGTACTCCCTGCGTCGCCCATTGTTCTCTTGCCCTTACGCAAGATGGCGGCGCCTGCTTCAGCGGCTGGAGGGTGCTAGCGGCTAGAGGGAGCTAGCGCCTGCGCGCTGAAGCGGGGCGGCCCCATTGTGCGGCGCTGAGGTAACGCCGCGGCCTTTTCCGTTGGGGATGGAGGACGGTGGCGGGACGGGAGCGGCGTCTGCGCCCCCGGGAGCCCCTGCTGGCCTCTCGGCCTCGCAGCGCCGAGCCGAGCTGCGGCGGAGGAAGCTGCTGATGAACTCGGAGGAGCGGATCAACCGCATCATGGGCTTCCACCGGCCCGCGGCGGGCAAGGGTGAGCCCTGTGACGGGCGGCGGCGTGAGGGCTCCCGGCCGTGGGGCTGGCGGTAACAGCCGGCGGCGGCCTCCTCCTGCCGGAACCGCTCCCCGTGGGACGGCAGCGGCTGCTGTTTGGCCCCTCAGCGCGACCTTTCGTTTCAGCGATGCTTTAAGTGAAGCCTGAGTTTCTCTGGTTCTCGAGAAACCCACGGGTAAAACCCACATGTCACCAGAAATGTGCTGAGATCAGGTCACGGGCCTGTTACTGTGCACACACAGCGAGTGGACAGGCTGTCACTTCAAGTGGTTTTTCTTAGCTGAAGAAATGATGAGCCTCCCCCATGTTTTCATTCAGTTTTTGCTTCCATAGTTGTGTTTGATATCAAAGTTTTCTTGCATTTGGATAATTATCAGTCATTGTTTATTTGCAGTTGGCATGCAGAATTTTCTTGCAGATTTATAAGTAGGTTATTTGTATTTCTGTACATACTTGGAGGAGGCTGACTGTCTTGTCAGATTTCAGTTTACAAGGATGCCCAGAAGCCATGAATTATTCTGCTTTAATGCTGAAAAGTGTTGATTCCCTTCTCTGGTAGGAACAGACCTGTTTCGTATGCCCCTCCATTTGGTTTGTGTTCTCTGGCATCACTTTCTTCGCTGTAATATGGGGCCTTCAGGTTTAATACAGTGCAAGTTAACGCTGCTTTGTCTATGACAACGGAGAACAAGCCAAAGTATGCTTCCTTTATTGCTTGCTCATTTCTCACTCTAATGTTCCTTCTATGTAACTTACTTTCTTTGAATATTTGTCTTTTTTTTACATTGCTCCCTGTATTTGGAACATCTTGCCTCTTGTGCACGCAGTGTTGCTGCTTGAGGAAGTCCAGTGTTTTCATTTCTCCTTTGCTGACTGACAGCTTCAGCTTCCAACTTGCCTTGCACAGCTTGCTGTCTCGTGTCTGCCATTTCTGAAGAGTGGTATGTGCAGGGTTCTTTGTAGGCTGGCAGAAGGGAGACAGGAGTGTGCTGAGCCTAGTTGTATACAAGCATAATCTTGGTGAAGCTGATGAACATTTAAGTCTGGTCCACACTGTGCTCTTCCCTTTTCATTATCATCATCTGTGGGGTGTGTGTGTAAACATTTCCTTCGATACACAAACAGGCTGTGTATCAGCTGAGCCCATTTCTTTTTACAATAGGATTAATTGTATTCAGGTATGTCAAATAGCTTTGCGACTAATAATTAGCACTTTTATTAATAATAAATCTGTGCTTTCACTTTGGAAGTGGAGTCGTCAACCAAGGACCTCAGTCCAGTATGACTAAAGTGTTGTTCCTTGTAGCTGGTGTGCATAACTCTGTATTTTTATTTCTCTTCTTTAGATGATGAAAGTCACACAGAATCAAAACTTCAGCACGAACAAGATATATCAAACTCCCTTCCCATTCCTTCAGTTTCCAAGCGAATAGTGCTTGGTGATTCTGTCTGCAATGTGGTGGGTGCAGCTGACCATGGAGGCAGCGTGGTAGATCTCAAAGGGGATAAGGACTTCTTCAGTAAAACTCCAGAGCTTGTCAGTGAGGGTACAAGTGAGCTCCGTCACCGTCACAGAGCGGAGCTGCCATCTGAATCTGCACCGCGGCCACCTAGACGTGGATTAGACCAGTACTTATCCAGATTTGATGAAGCTCTGAAGCTGAGGAACCAGCTGATGAATGAGAAGCCAAGCCAAGAGAACGGAAATGCAGTGGAGGAGTTTGACTCTTTCCGCATTTTCAGATTGGTGGGATGTGCTCTGCTTGCCATCACAGTCAGGGCTTTTGTGTGCAAGTACTTGGTGAGTTCAAGGAAAAAAAATCCTATTTTGTTTTGCTAGTTAACTACAAACTTACTGTGAAATACTCTTTATCTAGGGGTGAAATCTGTTAGCAATGACCGGGAACTTCAGCCACTCTTCACATTTCCAACAACTGTATAAAACTGTTTGATAGGTAGAAGCATTGTAAGAGTTATTGCAGCTTAAGTCTCCTGCGAGTTTATTCCTGTGTGTGTGAGCACAAGTCAACTGCTCTTCTAGTTTGGAGTCTATGAAAGAAGAATAGAGTAAGAACAATAGTTGTCCCACGATAATCAGATCGTACTCAATTATCGGTCTTCTGAGAAAAGTAGTTCCTCAGTATTTGGGGTGTCTGCCAGTACATCATGCAGAGGTGTGTGGCTGGTACAGCCTTCTGCCTCCTGGATCACTGGGCTCATTTTTACACACTGTTGTATGCTTCTGCAGTTTCAGGTTTTTAGGTTCAAATAAAATAAGGCAGAAGGTTATTTTTGACATGTGACTTGTCTACTTAGGTTTGTAGTATTCAAGAATACTGTTGCTTTTGTCCACAAATTATTTTTTACCTGCTTAATTTTCTTTTATGACTCAGGAAGCATTAAATTTGTGTGTTTTCTTTGCTATTACTTCTGACCAAGTTAATTTTTGTGTATTCTTTTCTGTTCCTTCAGTCAATATTTGCACCATTTCTTACTCTACAACTTGCGTACATGGGACTGTCCAAGTACTTTCCAAAGGTAAGGTATTTTTTCAGAATTAGATTTAAAATGTTTTACATTAAACTTGTGCTTAGATTGTCTTGCTAAAGAACCAATGCATGTGAAGTATTCTTCGTTTTAAACTGTAGAACTGGGAGTTACCAAATGCTGATAGTCTATATTAGTTTTTAATCAACACAGATTTAGTCCAAATCTTTTTTAAAGTTGCTGTGAAAATGTATACTGGCAATTTATTTAGCTGTAGCCTAATTAAAAGCACATGACCAGGAAAGCAAATTAGTTCATTCATGCATTTGGGAAACTTCTTTTTTTGTCTTGTAGGTCACACTTTTCTGTAGTTACTGCTTGCTGTGTCAATAGCTGTTTTGCATGTGATACATGGATGAAATTTGGGAGGGTGTTTGTTAAAAAATGAGACAGTCCTTTGGTTTTAAGGGCTCTGCATTCCATTGCTAGCAGCAGTTTGAGTGACAACTTGAAATAAGACATTTCTTTGTGTGTGAACCTTGCTGCTTATTAGCAAGATTTGCTATATCACCTGCTTTTTATGTTTACACCAGTTAATTGTGCTGAAGTATTTATTTGGTTAATGACTTTGTCAGGTCTGCAGAGCAAAGGGGGTTTGAATGATGCTCAATCCATACTTGAAAGCAAACATTAGCATTTAAAAAGGAAAAATAGATTAGCTGTAGCATGTCAGATCAGTGGTTCTTGTGTAGTTAAGTATCTAATTCAAAACTAAACTTCATATTAGGCATTCCAAGCTGATGTGTCAAAATACGAAACATTAGAATTAGCCTTAGACTTGTAGTAGCTCATCTTGATCTTGTTTCTACTGTTTTAAAAATCGGCTCTTCAGTTTCAGCATTTAAAGAGTTGGTTCCTTTCCACAACTTGCTTTTACTGCACTTAGATGAGCTCTGTCAGCTTCTTATCCTTAATTTTTCTCCTATGAAACCTAGAAAGATTTTTGAAAGCTTTAGATTGGATTAAATCAAGATATCCAGCAAGTATCATCAAATTACCCAAATTTTCAGCCACTATCGTTTTTTTCCTGCCTGTCAGACTTCCCATCCTTGGGATTTGTCATCGTAAGGACAGAAGAACAGCTTTCAAAAGGATTTGAGGGCATTTCTGAGTTCAGAGGATAAAACTGCCAAATAGAGTCTTACTAAAATAGAAAGGAACAAGTTGGCTTTCAGTTCTAAATAATTTTTCCGTGTTAGAAAAGTAACAGTATCCTTCGCCAAGCAGTGTGGAGAGATTAATCGTGTTCTGCCCATGCAGATGCCTGACTTGCCTTCTTACACCCAAGTTGCTCTTGTCTGGGACTCTTCCCACTCATGTAGAAGCTGCTGCGCTTTACATCCTGCTTGGAGTGCCAGCATGAAGTAGACATAATATCTGTGGTAAATTTTATTCGCTGTTAACCGGGCTCTCATTTGTCTCTGCCGGATCCATCACAGCATCGGTGTGTAGCTGGGCTAAGTGCTGTGAATCCAGGAGCCTGTCTGGAGAGAATCAGGCCACGTGATGAATCTTGAATGTGCCTGGCTAGGTCTGAAATGGGCACAACACCTGCATAAAGCAGATTTGAATTATAACAGAGGAACTAACTTCACACTGTTGTGTTTTGTTTATTTTTTTCTTTTAGTGTGAGAAGAAGGTGAAAACGACAGTACTAACTGCTGCCCTTTTACTGTCTGGAATCCCTGCAGAAGTCATTAGTCGTTTCATGGACACCTACAGCAAAATGGGAGATGTTTTCACAGACCTTTGTGTCTATTTCTTTACTTTTATCTTTTGCCATGAACTTACTTTGGTTTTTGGTTCTGAAGTACCATGATGGCTGTAGAATTCAACACGATAGTTACATTAAAGCTTTCTGGACCGTATTCCTTTAATGTCTGACTGTGCAGACAGGTTTAAACCTTCATTAAAATTCTTACCTGTTCAAAGGAGCCATTTTGGGAAAGGAAGAGCAGGTTTCCAGACTGTCAGTTGCATTGGTTCAGTTTATTTAAATACTGTGACTGCCTGTTATAAATGTGAAGAATAGGATGCAAGTGTCAATGGATTATTTATTTGGTTTAGTTAATGCTGCTCTTCTCAGCCTCCTTCATAAACATTTACAAAGCTGCCTTTGTTCTTTTCAGTGAGAACAAAGAGAATTCCTTTCAGCAGAGCTATATATATATATATTTCTCCAGTATCACTATAGCTAATAAGAACTGCTCATTTTGTGGTGTTCCCATTTTTTAAGAAAGCTCTCAATAAAAGAAATTCCTGTATCCTGTTGTTCAAATTCAGACTGTTGAACCAAGTAGCTGCTTCTGGAGAATGTTGGTGAAACAGGCCACTTGGTTGTCCTAATCCTTGCCTTGCTATACATCATTTGTTGTGATTGTGATTAATTTCATTTTATGATTATAATGCAAAACCAACAACAAAGTCCTGTTGCTTACAAATGTCATTAGTCAACAAGCAGGAAGAAACAAAATTGTTAATCTCACCTGTTTGTGAGTTTCCAGCAGCCTAGTACTAGTAGCTCACACGTATGTTTTCAGCCTGATGTCTTTATTTTAACAGTTCATCTCATGAGGAGAAACTTGTATATGTTGGCAACCAACCTGCAGCATCAGATGGTTGCTCTAGTAGACATAAAACTGCCAAGGGAAGTATTTTGGTTTTTTTGTAGCTCCTTCCCAGATTGCACAAGACAACTTTTAATATGACACTAATTTCTGCAGGTTGTTTATTACCAGACATTTGCATGTAAACAGGATCTTAATTGTGGAGGAGTTCTGCTTCTGCTGTGTAATGCTACAAACCAACAGCACACAGCCTTTGATTCAGCAGAGCTATTTATCTTAAATTTTTTGGTGTATTTTGGAAATTGGCCCAGCAAAATCATAGTAGCCATTCCTCTTTAAATCCTGAATACTTCAAAAGACAGTGCAATAAAAAACAGTGCTTTGAGTTGACTCCCGCATGAAAATCTATGTATGAAGGGACAATAGTGCTTTGTATTTTGTTCTGTGGATACCCAGCCACACAGGTGAAATAATGACAAATACAGATGGATCCTGTCACTGGACACAGTAATAAAGTAGCAACTGCTCTAGTTTTCAATCTCATGAATTTTGCACACCAAGAGGGAGTGTCATTCCAAGTAGTTTAAACAATAATCTGTGAAGATTTCTATTGAAGCTAAATTTGCTATTATTTTCAACTTGCAGCTTTCTGTTTAGAATCTGGATTTCAGATAATCTAGGCCAATGCTTTTTTTAACATAGAGAAATACCTATTTCTGTTGGTATTTGCAGACATTTTTTAGGCAGCAGAAACGTTTAATTATGCCTCTTTAAAGTAAACAGCCCTGCTTTCTGCTTAATCTTCTCTGTTAAAGCTTCCTGATTTAATTTTAGCACTGCATTTCTAACCCCTAAGTTAAATATATGTTTGTTTGTTGCATGAAAACAAAAAGCCTGTGTTTTGATTTGACAGTTTTCTTTTTTACTGAATATTTTCAGTATGCATCATGTTACAGTTGTCCAGGGCTGGGCTGCAGAAGATTCTGACTTAGGTCTATTAGCACAAATATTTATTCGGAAGCTTTAAATTTGTATTAGGAACTGAATTGAAATAGCTGCCATTTAAATTAAGGTTGAGATATGTAAATGAGTTTGCTCAAATGTTAGACTTGTTCTGACTCTATTTATATGCCCAAACGTAATACAAATAAATTGCAAAAATACTGGCTACTAACATCTGCAAAGGCAATGTTTTTTTAATCCTCAGTGTGAAGATTTTAATCCCAATGAGCAGAATGCTGAGAACAGAGCTGTCCCAGCTGCTGTGTGTTCACTCAGCCCTGCAAGGAAAGCTGAAGTGGGTTTTCTTCTCAAGCAGTGACAGAAATATTGCCGTGAGACCTGACCTGGAACTTTTCGGCCCATAAACACTTACTTTTGTCTGACGAACTCAGGGTGAGCTGGAGGAAACCTTGCTGGAACCGGCAGGGCGCGAGGAGGGGCAGGTTCTTCCTCACCGTTGGTCAAGGAATTTGTCCCTTTTATTCCGTTTTTAACTTATTCTGTTCATGTACGTAATTATATTTTAACGTTTCTCGCCAAACTGATTGTTTTCTATTAAAAGTATATTTGTTACCCCCTTCCTTGGCGGTTTGTCCTGGCTGGGGAGGGGGTTGTATGCGCCACAGACGCTCCGCACCGGGAATCCCGCCGGGGCAGCCCCAGGCGGTTGCGATGGGCGGGACTGCGCGAGATGCCCGTTCCTACCCGGTTTTTGCTGCCCCCGCCCCGGCTCTGCGTCCTCCAGCCGCCAGGGGGCGCGGCAGGCGGGCGGCGGGCCGGAAGCGGGGGGGCGGCAGCTTCCCGCCGCGCCTCTCATCGTCCCGGGCGCTGAGGCGCGGAATGGCCGCCACCGTCTAGCGCAGGGCCCGCGCCGCCGCCGCCATGGGCCGGGAGTCCAGGTGAGGGCAATGGGATCGCTGTCGCCGACTTGGCCCGCGCCGGGGCTGGCGTCTCCCTCGGGCCAGTACGGGTGGCTGCGTGGGGGGAACAAAGGGCGGCGGCGGGCACGCTGAGGGCGGCGGTGGGGCCAACGCGGCAGGGCCCGGGTCTGGCGCGGGGGCGAGGAGCTCACTCTGAGGTGGATCGGGACTCCGGGCCGGGCTTCACGGCCCGTTCCAGCCGCCCGGCCGTGGCACTGTGAGGGGCTTTGCGTTGCCCCGGGCTCTGCCCGTTCCGGCCGCCGCTCGAAGGAGCCGCTGCGGGCCTGGAGCCGCTCGGGCTTTGCGCGGGGGGACGCGGGGATCAAGCGCCTGGTTGCAGTGCGGGGCATTGGCCCCCCGCCCCGAGCCTCTCCAGGCACACCTGGACTTTGCTTCCTTTTTAGAATGAATAGCAATGGCATCATTAGTTGGGTAGCGTTTCTGACCTGGATTAGACGGTTTTGCTGGTTCTTTTGAAGTTTTTGCAGGATCACGTGTCTCTTGTTCTCTCGTAGCTTGTACAAACACCTGATGAGGTGCTGTGATTAACTCAGCAGTAACGGGATCGTGCACTTTTGTGTGTTTCGGGTCAAACCCATGCTGCCAGATGATTTGGAGCTGCTCACACCTATTAGGCTTTAAATCAACTCCGTAAATTACAAGTGCTGTTGTGGCATATGTCTCTATTTCCTAATTTAACTATCAGATTTTAACACTGCAGCTGTGACAGAATAGTCCCCGCTTGCAGTTGTCCCCACACTGTAACAGCCTCCTTAGATCCCTAACTGAGATTTATACTGAGAGGGGCGGATGAGCTGAAAGTTTAATAACCGCCTTAGGTTCAACTTAATAATTCGATGAAGAGCTGGGCCTCCCCATAGGTATGTCTAAATTAGTTTTGAACTAGCTAGCGAATTAATTGTTACCAACAGGACACTGCTAGAGACTCAGGCTGCAAAATCTCCTGGGAACTGAATGCCAAAGTGCTGGCACTCAAGTGAGCAGGACTCCCATGTTTATCACAGTTCAGCCGCTCTTCTGATGAATACAAGGTTTTTTTCTGTTTGGGCTAAAAATAATGTGAGAAGTGGGTTTCAACTTGTGTTAATTTTCTATTTGAATACCTACAAAAAGTTTTAAAAGCGAAGAAATAGGAAGGTGAGAATGAATTGTGGGTGGAGATGAATTGGGTGGGCTGCATGTGCTGGAGTTGGAAATATGCATCAGACTAGAGCTTTTGAAATCTGAAATCATACGCTCAGTTTTATTGCACGCTGTAGAAGAAAATGTAAAAAAAAAATAGTTTAGGAAAGGGGGGAGTATGGAGCAGATCTCACAACATTTTGTGACAGAGATGCGAAAGAAATTAGAGATACTAACACTGACAGATGTGTTTTGCATTCAGTTATACTGCTGATAGGCAGTATATGGATATCGTGCTGCTACTGTAATGATTCCAAATGTACATGATACCTAAATATACCAACTTGCTGAAATAAACTGTATTATTTTTAGTGCCGATAGTGGTGTAATACAACCCTGGGTGGCAATGGCGGAAGGAAAAGAAGGAGGTGGGGTGCCTGAGGTCTTGCCCTTGGTGCTTCTTCCTGCTTGCTAAGCCTGCCGGGAGAAAGGGCCTGCGAGTCCTGGGCTATGGGAGGGTGAACAAGGGAATTATTCTGACGTGGTGACTGAAAATCAGGAATTGGAGGAAGAGGAGAAGGTCGTAGTAAAGGTCCCTCTGTGACTTGTATGCTTGTCACTTAGGCTCAGGGTTTTATGTTTCCATGTATGATGTTTTGGCAGCTTCCCCATTGAGCAGAGGTATAATTTACCTAGTTTAGCTGGGTAAAAATTATATATTGCATAAAAAGCGATAAAGAACAGTTTTATTTCTGTGACAAATTTTGAGATAACTTCAAAGGGTCTTAGTCTTTCTGTGTGTATAATGGAAATCTCTGGATTTCTATACAGGAAATTGTTCTTGGTGTTCTAGTTTTCTCATTATGTGCTTATGGTAGTACTCTAAAACCAAAACAAAAATGACCAAGTAATCGCTCCAATTTCAGCATCGTTAAGAATATATATATATCTATCAGTTTGGCAAGATGATTACAAATGTTTAGAAATTTAAATGGTCCAAGGAATCAGGATAAATAATTCTTTTTAGCCTGTCCACCTAAATATGACAAATGTCCTTCAACTGCAAATTGTTCTTATGCTCATGTTCATCTTTACTGTCAATATGCAGGCATTATCGGAAGCGCTCTGCATCACGTGGACGCTCTGGTAGCCGTTCTAGAAGTCGTTCTCCATCTGACAAAAGAAAACGCGGAGAAGACAGACGGTCTAGAAGTCGAGATCGAGAACGTAGACGTGAGAGGTCACGCAGCAGGGACAAGAGACGGTCTCGATCGCGTGACAGAAAGCGTCAAAGGTATGAGTTCTCAGTTCTAATCAAAGTAGATAAAAATGCCCGTCATCTGAATATTGATGTTCTTACACTATAATTAGTGACTTTGGTGTTGTTCATGACAGATTTTACGATGCTCAGTGTTTTTAGTTATTAAACAGTTTCTAGCTGCTGGTGCTGGAATTTGTAAGTTCTTAGTAGTCTTGATGATCATTGGATTCCTTTTACAACCTCTTCCTTAGTAGCAGCCTAAAATTATACTGTGATCATGTGCTAAATAAATGCAATTTTGTTCTGTGGCAGACGTTCAAGAAGTAGAGAAAGGGAACGGAGCCGGGAGAGAAGAAGATCCCGGAGCAGAGAGAGGAGGCGCTCTAGAAGCAGAAGCAGAGGTAGACGATCTCGATCCTCCAGTCCAAGCAAGAACAGGAAAACAGAAAACAGGTATTTGTGTTCTCTAACGACAGTCAATGTCGTAGTAACAAAATTAACACTGAATTTCATTCTGAAAGTTTTGTAGTGCTTCTTTGTTATCTCAGATTCCGGTATCAATAAGTAATGTTTTGTGTTCTGGCATGTATACCCAAATTAATAAAGTACAGGTGCTCTCTAGCACAGACATTACAATGAAGTGTAACTTTCTTTAAACTTGTGAATTGCTGGAGAATAGTAAGTTTTAGTTACCAGATTTGCTGAAGTTCAGTGTTCTCAGTGATGCACTGTATCATTTTCTTTCTCAGATAAAGCATTTTATTTCTTTGGAAACATACTGGGCTTTTGAAAATGTGGGCAAGGTAGCAATACGAGATCTGTAAACAGCATTGTGGTGACATCTGTAACAGAAATTTCTAAACTGCTGAATGTGCCAGTGTTTGCACCTGAGCTCAGTGTTTCATCCATTCTTTGCAGAAAAAGTGTTCTAAAGAATGTAAGCCAATAAAGTTTGGAATCTGCCTTTTCAAATTATATTTGTGCAGAAAAATCAAGTATGTAGTGGTAGCACTTCAGAGAAGCTCAAGAAGTCTGCTTCGGTAAAGCCACCACCTGTTTCTCTGCGGTTTGTTGAATTCTGTAGGTGTGCTTATAGCTGCAACAGTTTGGATTTGACAAGTGCCAGTCTTAGGTGCTTACAATTGAATAGATGTCTAGTAAATAGGCTTACTAAAGAGCTTGAACTCCTTTAGATGGTGACTTCAGAAACATGTAAAAACTGAATATGAGTCATGTTCTTTTCAATATATTTTAATGGAATCTTCAGATATAATTAAAACCAGCATATAATAATGCTATATTCTCAAATGAGTGGGAAGTCCCTAAGTTGTAACAGCAGTACAGAGAATAAGCAGGTTGATGACAATCTAGAAATTGTAATAAGCTGGAATCATAAAGTCCTTTGAAACAGGCATATGGTTTGTATTAGAATAGCCCAATGAAAAAGGCTTAATGAGATTTAATCGGCTTGGTTTGGATACTTTTTTTAAAAAATTGAAAACAAGTCAGAATGATTGTTTTAAATGCAAGTCTGCATCTTACATTGAGTTACATGAGTAGCTTTTCCCAGGGAGAGGTGTTTCAAGTCTTTCAGCCAGTATTGTACACTCAGAGTGATGTTCAAACTTCTATGGCAAGGGGCTACATCACTTTACCTTTCTCTAGACGTTCCACAAACAGGAGTTTTTTTAGTATCTCTTTTCTAACCGCTGTCTTCAAGAAGGTGTAAAATAAACTGCAGAACCACTGGAGTATCAATCGTGTGTTCTGGAAATAAGTTCTGCAACTTCCCCCGTAAAGAAATGAGGAAAACAGAATCAAAGCATGTAAATCCATGGCTTGCAATAGATACTACATTTCTGGTAGTAAAAGGGAATATTTCCATGAGATGGAAAGGTCTCTGGGAGGCAGTGAGCTTTGTAAGGTATTCGAAAGCATAAACCTGTACAGGATGTTCATAGTTCTGTTTCTATCCAGGACGTGTATCCTTCTCCTGAGAAAAGCTGTAATGGTCTCAGAAATCTTTGATCTTACTTTTTAGATCAAGATCTAAAGAGAGGACAGATGGTGTAGAAGTTTCCAAAGAAAAGAAAAAAGACAAAGATGACAAAGAAGAAGAGAAAGATAAAGATGCTACCACGAATACCGTGGCCACTGAGGTAGATGCTTTTAACACTGATAAATATAAAAGAGAGAATTTAAACCAGGAATTAAGTTAGTTGTAGATAACTCCATTGACAAAAGAAAACCTGTTCTTAGAGCTGCACAAATTCCCCCCCTGAGAGAGTATTCTCTTTAGTAATGAAGAATAAATCTATCTTGAAAATGTTATATTTGATGTTAGTATTTTTCACTTCTTCTGTGATAAGTTTCTGGATGTCCAGTCTTACACAGCATGCTCACACTAGAGTTCTATTTGGCTAAAGCCAGTGGCCATTAATTTGCAGTATTTGATTGGTTTTTATCATAGAATTTTGATCAGAACAAACTAGAAGAAGAAATGAGAAAACGGAAAGAAAGAGTGGAAAAATGGAGGGAAGAACAACGCAAGAAGGCTATGGAAAACATAGGAGAACTGAAAAAAGAGATTGAAGAGATGAAGCAGGGGAAAAAATGGAGTTTAGAAGATGATGATGGTATTTAACTTTTTATATCTAACAGTTAAAATACTTTTCTTCCTAATGAGGTTTTTATTACCCTATCTTTAAAGCATTTAATTACTTTTCAGAATGTGAACTATAAAATAACAAAGCCTAAATCTGGTCGTGGCTTCAAATGAGATACAGTTGAGATTAACAGACTGGAGAGATTTGTATGAGGAAAGATGTTACAATAATGAAACTGGACTGTAATTTAACACACATGAGCACTTTTCTCTTTCCCTGTCTGTTTTATTCCCATCTTTCTTGCTTGTATTAGATGATGAAGAGGAAACTGCAGAAGGAGAAAAAGAAGGCAATGAGGTTGAAGATGAAGAGTTAGATCCTTTGGATGCTTATATGGAAGAAGTAAAAGAAGAGGTCAAGAAGTTCAATATAAAAAGTGTGAAAGGTGGAGAAAAGGTAAAATAACTTACTAAGATGTCTTATCTTTGTCGTTTAAAAATAACTTTATGTTTTAATATCAAAATGGCTTTAAAAAAAAGGCAAAAAAGCAAGAAATAAGTTAGATGCACTTAATGCCTGTTTGCCTTAACTTTAATTTCCTGATGTTTTTATCAAGCATTATTCTGATAAAATTTCACTGAATTAAGTGAAAGGAAAAAGAACGAAACAAATCAAACCCACAAACAAACAACAACCCCCCACCCCAAACAAACCAACCAAAGAGCATAATTCATTCAGAAGTACAAATATTCTATATATTTTATACAGTTTGTTTGTTTTATTTTGTTTTGTTTTTTAATATGGTGATGCTATAATGTTTCTTAACTGGTTTTGTAGAAATCTGGACCAACTGTTACCAAAGTAGTAACTGTGGTGACAACCAAAAAGGCAGCTGCAGAGTCAAAGAAGAAAGGGGAGCTCATGGAGAATGACCAAGATGCAATGGAGGTAATGAAAGGATCTTGTATTTCTAATATGAAAAAGCGATATGCTTCTTACAGCAGGCAGGAGGATGCGGGTAGTCCTGGGATTTTTCCATCTCCTAAGAGATAAACATTTAAGGATTCAATTTGCAGAACTGTGGTCACAAGATTTTTGATCTTACACAGTTTCTTGTTACTTGTACTGTTTTTTTCAGAAATTACCGTCACAGCTTTGCTGTTCAGAGGTGGGCTTAGACACATGAGAACTGAATGGGTGCATCAGGTTGTCTGGCTTTGGAATCTTTCTTAATACGACTGGGCTGGTGTATGTCACACGTGTGTGTTCAGGTCACCTTACTGAAAGTGGGCAGGCAGTCCTGGTGACCCCGTGTGTTAACGTGCCATGAGGTAGTATAGACTGCTTATGTTTGCAGCTGTATGTTCAGTTGCATATATCTAATCTGAAAAAAAACGAGGTCTTTGTGTTACATTTCTGCTGAATTTCCTTTTAGGTTTAAATATTTTAATTTCTGTAACACCTGTAAGTTACAGATCTCACAACACTTCATAAATCAAAATGAGACATCTCTTTTAACACAGTAGAAAGGAATTTGATTCCGCCTAGAGCTACAAAATGGTATTCTAAGTCATGTGTTCTAGTAGACAACACCCTAAACCAAATTTACAAGTATTTTCTTTTACACTGACTGTAAATAAAAAAGAAATAGATGAAAAAACAATGGAGACTCTTTAGTGGGTTTTCAGTATCTTGTCTAATAGGGTGAGGGGTAACTGTTGCTTCTGAGTAAAGTTCCTCTATAAATGAAAAAACAGAGCCTCTCAGAATGCCATTCATGCTAATTTACACAAAAATTATAATCCACACAGTATTCCTCAGAAGAGGAGGAGGTTGATCTTCAGACTGCGCTGACTGGCTATCAGACCAAGCAGAGAAAGCTGCTGGAACCAGTGGATCATGGAAAGATAGAATATGAACCTTTCAGGAAAAACTTCTATGTTGAAGTACCAGAACTAGCTAAAATGACTCAAGAAGGTAAGGACAAATAGAACCAGAACACCTTGGGTACCACTGAAGAGTGATGGATTTTGATGTGCAAAGAAACAGCAAATTATTTTGCAATTTAAAGAGCATTTGGAGCAGCTTGTTGTAGAAAAACACTGAATCAGCTGGATCGCTGTTATTGATAACTGCATATAATTATTTGTGAGGCTTTGACTGAAAAATTTACTCAAGTCCTTTCTACCTACTTCCTGCATTTACGTGTAGCAAGCTAAAAGCTGTTTTTCTGGTGGTGATCAAAATAGTATTTCATGTTCAGGGACAGATCAAGATTATTTTGATCAAGGTACTAGAGAAATGTCAAGCTTGACTCTGTTGTAATGCAAACTCTGTTTCAGAGGTGAATGTATACAGGCTGGAGATGGAGGGAATTACAGTCAAGGGAAAAGGCTGCCCCAAACCAATAAAAACCTGGGTACAGTGTGGTATTTCCATGAAGATTCTCACTGCCCTCAAAAAGTAAGCAAGCACATTATGAACTATTTCACATTTGATTTAGCTCACTGTGTTCTATCATATGTTTACAAGGAAAACCTTTTTCTTTGTTGCATATTAAAACGTGCCCATGTTTGTAGATGTTATATATAGTCATCAGAGTGCTTATCACTCAGTATTGAACTGTTATGAACTATTCCTTCTGCCATTTGTAGCTGATTTTGCTGCTCATTTTTAAACTGTATTTTTTTAATGGCACTGATATGTGTATCTAAGTATGAATATGGAATTTTTTTCAGCATGGCTTTGTGATTCAGGTCTGTCAAACCCTATTTGTTGTTAAAATATCTTTTTTTCATCTCTTTAAGACACGGCTATGAAAAGCCCACTCCCATTCAAGCCCAGGCTATCCCAGCCATTATGAATGGACGTGACTTGATTGGCATTGCTAAAACAGGAAGCGGAAAAACTATTGCGTTTCTGTTGCCCATGTTCAGACACATTATGGATCAGAGAGCGTTAGAAGAAGGAGAAGGTCCCATAGGTACAAAGCTTTTATTTTCAAAATTGCTATGTAAATTAATAAAAGCTCACACACTTAAGAAGGATCTTCAGTTCTTCTCTTTGTTACAGGGAGGAACGTTTACTTATTAATGTCCATTAATGAGTGGCTAGTTCTAATTTAGTTAATGACCACCATGCTGTTCAGTGTTGTTTGTGGTGACAGTGCTGTCTGATGTTGTTTCAAGAGCACTTGCTTGTCCATATATCTAGGAGACCTTACTCTTTTGACTTTGAAACTTCGACCAGAGTTCCACCCTATTCTCATGCTGTCTTCAGTCTCTTTTTCTTAAAATTACAGTTTTAGAAGTACATATAAGTTAATTGCTTTAAACATAATTACAAATGATCAGTTTTTATTGGATGAATAACAACATATCTTCCCTTACAATGCGTGATGAAAATGTTGTGCTTTTCAGCTGTCATTATGACACCTACTCGTGAGTTGGCTTTGCAGATTACCAAGGAGTGTAAGAAATTCTCAAAGACACTTGGGCTTCGAGTTGTCTGTGTTTATGGAGGAACAGGAATCAGTGAACAGGTAAGCAGAAGACATACCTTACTTGTCAGATAACTCTTGAACTTCATTGGTTAATGTTACTTTTGCAGTGAATTTAGTTCCTTTCTCTTTCCCATAAATTCAGTACGTATGCAACCTTCATTATGGATTTTCTCTGTATGAATGGTAGTAATGCAGAAGCCTAAGTGTTGGCACATAATTTAGTCTTAAACATACTGATCTCCTTGAAAATTCTCAAGTATGGTCCTTAAAAGTTTGTCTGTTTCTTTTTACATATGTACTGAACATGACAGCAGTTAAACTACTAGTGGGATGTGATCCTTTGAAAGTTGTCAAACTGTATTTTTATGAGTTCCCCTCAAGATGACGAAAGCCAGAAAATGTTCACTTTGGTTTATTACATTATCAAATATTGCATGTTAGACTAATTTTGAGATTAATTTCAAGGTTCATCCTGCCCCCTCTCATTTATGGATTTCTGTGTCCATCTGTGACGGAACATGATCTATTTAGTGTCAGTTGTCCCTGATACAATGTGACATTTTTTATAGGCCCTTAAGCGTATAGAAGTCATATCCCCATTATAACTGCTTCAGCTGGTAGTAACTTTGGTTGTCAGAGGTTACTCTTTTGGAAAGTAAGGTTTTCCAAAAACTTAAGGTAGTTGCCAAGTGAAAGCTTTATATAAACAATTCATGTTGGTAGTACAGCTGTATTACAGTGTATGTTTTCTTTTTTGCAAAGTGATATATGTTTAAAAAGAAACAAAGCAAAAAAACCCACTCTAATAGTTCGATTGCTATGTTTTAAAATCAGATAGCTGAACTCAAAAGAGGTGCTGAAATTATTGTTTGCACACCTGGACGTATGATTGACATGTTAGCAGCTAACAATGGTGAGTAGAAAACCTTTTCCTATGGAGAATTTTTTTTATTTGTTGTGTAATTCTAACAAATTCAAAAGATCATGTATTTTGATAAATGGTCTTATGAAATTTTCTTATATCTCTTCAGGCTGCACTATCTAGCTATTGAGAATATATAACACTAATAATAGGTTTAATCATATATTGGTTTGACTTTTTTGGGGAGGACAGGAAATACTACATACTTGAAGAGTTTCTGTGAATATTTATCACTGTTAAACTTATAATGTGCTGGCCCAAATCCTTTCACTTCAGGTCATTTAGATAAAGGTTATTTAACAGTTGCTTATTTTGTCTGCCCATTGATCCTTTATTGTTAGTGTAGCTCAGCAGTTACCCACTTTTACATAAGAGCGTCTGACTCTGCCTTCATCTGTTGGTTTTAAAAACCAGACAGACAAAGAAGCCCTCCCTAAATAACTGTTCAAAAGTAAAAGAACTGACCTTACATCAAATACTTAGATTGATTACACTGAGCCACTGCAGCTTTAAGAGGTTTTGTCCTAGTGTAACCATTGCATGCTTATTAGATAAAGTTTTATTATTAAATTATTCCACATCAAAACCTCTACTAAACTGTTGACATTATTTAACTTCTGTGGAAAAAGTACCTTCAAGACATATAGAACTGGGCTTCCAAGACTTAAATCGTCAAAGGTAGGTACATTAATGCTGTTCCCAAGTAATTTTACAAAGTTATTATTTGGGGATGAAAGTGTTAAGATGTTAAATAGATATGTAGATTTTAAGAAATATTTATTTTGTTCCTTAAGTATGAACTCCGTATCTTAAAAAAATGCAGCGCTGAATCTCTGAAAAATGATTTGAGTATTCAGGTACAATTTGCTGAGGCTGAAAGGACCCAATTCTACTGTAGTTTGATAGGCACAGGTCTGAGTGATAGTTGTACAAAATATGAAAAACCTGTTCCCTTCTGGGAGCATTGACAGTGTCACTCCAGAATTGTTTGGAACTGAATGTGTTCACATTTCTATCATTTGAGAATATGTTTCTTAAATCCTTGAGTTAGATCCTTCTCATGAAAGAGAATCTCTTAGCTATTTGTTTGGGAAGGCTAATTATCTAATTATCCTAATTAGCTAATTATCCTGTCCATCATAATTTCAAAATGTTCACAGATATACAACTTGCTTATTTTGTTTCCAGCTGTCCCAGAATTTGGGGTGGTTCTCAGTGTTAAGCTTAGTCGTGTTAGTGGGTAGGTTTTAATCTTTATTTATTCATTTTGAAAAGACTGCTTACTCTGTTTTATGCATATTATTAGCAGCTAACTAGAATTAGTATGATTATTTTCAAGTAGCTATTTCTAACTCCAAGGAAGCGTTACAGATTATATGTATGAAAGGAATTTTTCTGAGGCTGCAGCAGTTAGCACTGGACTTTGCCTTCCACACATGCGCTGTAATCTCTAATATGTTTTTTTCTAGGTGGCGCTGTCAGATAATGGCTGATGTGGCTCCTTGCTTCATCTCAGTCTTAGTTTTATGATGTGTTTTGGCGAGGGCAGTTTTCTGAATTTTACAGGTTCTTCTGGCCCTATGATGGTATGCAAGAGAAGAGTTTAACAAAATAAAGGGCCTTGTGCATACTTACACGTTTCCCAGAATGTATATGTGATTAAAATGAGAACATTAAAATTCACATTTAGTGAATTTTTTTTAAATTAATTAATGTATTTGTTAGAAGATAGTGAGACTATATAACATTAAAAAAAATTATTCCTGAGGGAAGCTAGATTTCCATTTGATTTTGTTTCCCATGTGTTTTTTCCTCTCCTTTCACAGGTCGCGTGACAAATCTCCGTAGAGTCACGTATGTTGTGCTTGATGAAGCAGACAGAATGTTTGACATGGGTTTTGAGCCTCAGGTAATTAATTACATGAGTGATAGTACCACAAGACGTTATTTTCCACTGGAAGGATTTCGCAATGCTACGTTATTATTACACTGGCAATGAGTGTTCAAAAAGATGTGCTACATATGGACAGCAGTTTAAACTGACTCTTTAATTTTTCTGTTGTCCTCATGTGCTTTGGTTTTGATAAATTCTTAGATTTTTTATTTTTCTCCGAAATACTTTATTATTATTATTATTGTTGTGTTTTGTTTTGTTTTGTTTTGTTTTACATACTTGTTTTGGATACTTGTGACCATATTGTAGCCCTATGTAATCCCTTGATGCAGGTGTCATGGTAGTAGTTGTATTCTGCTTGTAAAGTCTTCAGTATATCCTGGCAATGTTGTGCAGGAGACAGGAATGAAATGTTGGTGACAAATTACTTGCTGGCTTTGGACATCTAGGACTTGTTCAGTTGTCATCAGGCTATGTTGTCCCCCCAAACTAGGAATATTCCTGTATTTTGTCTCTTGAGCTGTAGGGTTTCTGCTGCATGTCTTAAGATTTCTGCTGGGCTGTTGTTGGGTTGCATATTCCCACTCATTTTCCTTTCAAATCCAGCAAGTCTTCCAGTGCCAGGACCTGCATCCCAAGAGGAAATTTGTAAACAAATGCTTTGTGGTCTGTGTCGTGCAGATCCTGCTGAGCTTTAAAGACAGCTCTGGGTGTGTATGAAGTTCAACTACAGCACTTGAGTATTAACTAGGAATGTTCTCTTCACCCAGGTTATGCGCATTGTAGACAACGTCAGGCCTGATCGTCAGACTGTCATGTTCTCTGCTACTTTTCCCAGAGCTATGGAGGCGTTAGCTCGGAGGATCCTGAGTAAACCTATAGAAGTGCAGGTGGGAGGCAGAAGTGTTGTCTGTTCTGATGTGGAGCAACACGTTGTGAGTATCACATGTCTGCCTCGCTTACCTTCTCATTTGCTTGCAAAAGATTATTTCCAGCAATATTGAATGTAAACCAGTATACCCACAGACACTTCAGTTTAGTGACCATATTAGACATAAACTCAAAATAAACTAACACCCTAATCTGCAGATGCAATCACCTTTTTTTAAAAAAAACCCCTTGGTTTTATACCATTAAACTGAACAGCAGTTTGCCACTAGCTGTGGAAACAACCTGAAAAAGTCATCTCGTGTTCCTGATTTTTATTTTTATACACCCTGAACATGTTTAATGACTTGAGATACATTTCTTGCTTTATCTACTTTGCTTTTTTCTGTCTTTTTCCAGGTTATCTTAGAAGAGGAGCAGAAGTTTTTGAAGTTGCTGGAGCTACTGGGACACTATCAGGAGAAAGGATCAGTTATCATATTTGTAGATAAACAAGAACATGCAGATGGGTTGTTGAAAGATTTAATGAGAGCCTCTTATCCTTGCCTGTCTCTTCATGGAGGTAATCTGCAATCTTAAGGATTCACGTTAACGATTTCAAATTAGAATATTTGTATTCGGTAGTCACAAAGAGAGGTTACTTAGTTCCTCTGTAGTATCAATTAATATTTCTTCCTAAGCAGGTTTTGCTTTATAATTGGGAAAAATATTTGTCTCTTAATTTGAAATAGACATGATAGTTTTTCGTCATTACTCTTTATTGTTCCCTGTGAAATGTCATCAGATGCCAGATCCTGTCTGTGCAACAGGATTGTGACTGAGAGTTAACATCTCTCAGGGAATATTGCTGCCTACATTATGGTAGTGACTGCCATTGGGGGAGTATTATATCATATTTTAATTTGAGATTCTGCAATAATTGCAGCTGTTGTTTCACTTTTCTGCCATCAAGTAATAATATAACAGAAATAGTTTAATAGCAAGAGAAGGAAATCTCTTTAAAATATTGTCCCAGGTATTTTAAAACTTTCTATATGTGATGCTCCTAAAAATACTGTAACCAATAAGTGCAAAACCACTGTTCATTTAGTGCAGCAATGGAAGAGAGAAAAATAGTCTGATTTTCCTGAGATTTCTGTTGCCTTTAGACAACAGACAAAGCCTCCAGATGGGGTCTCAATTGAATAGAAGAAGTCAAATAGAAAATTATAATAAATAAGTTTTTGAGGATCTTGGTATGGGAAAACAACTTGCTGTAGTGGAAAATTAAAAAAAAAATATTTTGTTATTCTGAATAATAGACTAAGAGATTTATTATTCTGGCTAATGTATTTTGCCTGTAGAAGTCTGAATGTATTGAAACTTTATTAGCTTAGGCTTTCAGTTGTATGGAGAGTGTTTGAACTGTGTACAGGTTCTGTTGCCTCAAAGAGCAAAACTTTATAAGTAACTTTTCTCTGGTTTCTTGCAGGTATTGATCAGTACGACAGGGACAGCATAATTAATGATTTTAAGAATGGAATTTGCAAACTTCTAGTGGCCACATCTGTAGCAGCAAGGGGCTTGGATGTAAAACAACTGGTGCTGGTGGTCAATTATAGCTGTCCCAACCATTACGAAGATTATGTGCATCGAGCAGGCCGAACTGGACGAGCTGGCAATAAAGTATGTATAGCCAGGTGCCTCTTTCAGTTATTACTGAATTTTTTTCCTTATCTATTGCTTGGTCAAGGTATTCCCCAGGGATAGCTACAGAGGGACTAACTTACATTATTGGTGGGAACAGGATTTTCCTTTTGAGTGCATCTAAGGTTTCTGAGTGGTGATGTGTGAAATATATTCTCATTTTTAGCGCTATGAAAGTTGGAACTTGCATCATCTTCTGATGTATGAATGTTCTTTTAAATCCCATTTCTGGCTGAAAGTCTGGGTGTTTTTTCACTGGTGCAAATATGCCCAACTAAATTTATAAGACACTGTTTTCCAAGCTTTTAACAATGACAAGATCGAAAGGAAAGACTTCAGCTTCTACTGTCTGTGGTTGATGACCTCGGTATCTGCTTCTTGGGAAACCACATTATTCATTCTACATTCTTGCTAAACAAAGTTTATTCATGAGTATCATAGGTACTTTTATTGACCAGAAGAGCAACATCTGTGTTAGGGTGCTTCAAAAAATTTAGAGATAAAGTATCTTTAAAGATTTTTCTTTATTATCTTTTAAATTAATTTTGACCAGGGCTTTGCATACACATTTATTACTGAGGATCAGGCACGGTATGCTGGTGATATCATTAAGGCTTTGGAATTGTCTGGGAATCCAATTCCTGCTGATTTGGAGAAGCTCTGGGCTGACTTCAAAGACCAACAGAAGGCTGTAAGTAATTCTTCCTTCTGTAGTGGGTTTTGGTCTGGGTTTAATGCGTATGCACGTTGGGTCCAGTTGTACAGAATATACACGAGTCATCTCACTGACTTCATTGAGAACACACACGAGTGCTTAGGTAAGTGTGCAGGTGTTTTCAGGATTGGGATCTTCAATCGTTTACAGGGTTTTTCTTGAGAATTTAATTCTTGTCAACTGGTATGTGACAGAGGAGCACCTGCTGTATAAAAGGTACTTTGGCTTTTATCAAAACTCACATAAAATAATACAAATTCTGTGAAAGAACTTTATTATTTCTGGAGCTCTCTCCATCAGAGGATCTTGCTCATGCTGAGAAGAGTGACTTTGGAGTTTTTTCTGGAGAGTTTTATTTCCTTACTTTGAAAAGCGTTTAAAATGCATATTTACAGAAAATCCCAATAATGTATTGTTTCTATCTGCTGAATTGACATAGCTTTCTATTACACTTCATTGCAAAATACAGTTTTTAAAATTTGAAGAGCTCTCTAAATGTGCTAGGATTTACTTTTTAAAATAAATAACCTCAAAATTATTTGTATAATTTTACAGTTGTTTTATGGCTTGGAATCAGGGTTTTAAACTTCTAAGTATGAAAATACATGATTTTGTTTTCAGGAGGGAAAGTTGATTAAAAAAAGCAGTGGATTCTCCGGCAAAGGTTTTAAATTTGATGAAACGGAACAGGCGTTGGCTAATGAAAGAAAGAAACTACAAAAAGCAGCTCTTGGCTTGCAAGATTCAGATGACGAAGATACAGCTGTTGATGTAAGTACCTGAAAATCAGATTTAAGTTGTTTAAGGATTTCCAGTATATTTGTTTTTTCCCCAGTAGGTTACATAACATGTTGTGGAATGCATGCATTTTTGTTACTCCATGTCCTGCACTTCTGACTTAGTTAACTTCCATGAGTAAGATCTGTATGTATTCTTGATATAAAAGATATATAGCTATGAAGGTCAAGATCTATGGGAATCTTGAAGGTCTCTGACCTACTGGTATTTTATACTTAAAATATGTAGCTATGTAAATATCAGATAAATTATTTTCTTTGTACTATTAATCTTGGATAAATGAAATAGAATTATTACCCTCAATTACAAACATGTTTTTACTTGCAGTGTTTTAAAGAAATTCATGCTAGCCTCTTCTATTTATAAATCCCTATTAGAATCCTTTCTTAATGTTTTTTAGACTCCTGATCGTGACATTGAAAGTAAACACTATGTTCAGACTTTTTCCTGATTATTAGATCATCTGTTCCCTTTGTTAGTTGTAGTTCTGTGTAGTCTTCTACCATCTATACAAGATTTATGTCTTTAAAAGCATGTAAACTAAATGCACCTTAGTGTTTTCTTTCTTTGGGATGATAAGATTATGTAATAGTCAATGCAGTGATCTTATAACTGTTATTTTCTTCAGATTGATGAGCAAATTGAAAGCATGTTCAATTCAAAGAAAAGAGTGAAAGATATGGGAACGCCAGGAACCTCAAATGCTCCTACACCATCAGCTGGGAATGCAGAAAAACTAGAAATTGCCAAGAGGTTGGCTTTGAGAATCAATGCCCAGAAGAATCTTGGGGCAGAGGCACAAGTCTTGGTTCCCTTCCACTTTAAGGTCAGGCTCTTTGCAGAGCAATTTCTTTATTTTCTTTTAATAAATCTTGTTCAGTTACTTGTTCGGCAGTTGCCATTTTATTTAGTGTTTCTGCACACTAATACTACATCATTTAGCTAATTTGTGCTGGGCTAACTCAGTTACAAGTTGTAGGATTTGTAATTGAGCTAATATGATAATAAGATTTAATAGAGAACTGGAAATTCTTTGTCTGCCCTGGCAAAGATTTAATTCATTATTTATAAAATCACACAACTGGGTTTTGTCAGCTTTAGCAGAGTTGCAGAACATCTTTCTCTGCTGAAGTATGTAACACACAATCCATTTAGATTTAGGTTAATGTGGTCTGGAATGTCCAAAGGTATTTTGAGATGAAGATACGAAAGACCAGTAAGATCTTTTCTATGCAAGTGTGAGAGGAGTAACTGAGAGGGAGGAAGGAAAGAACAGAGAGCAGTTTGGAGAATGTATTTGTTTTGTGGACAATTACATTACGTAGAAAGCTTTAATGAAAGCTTTGGTTTATATTGGACTTCTTTTGGCTACCTTGTTTTCAACATGGACCTACTTTTTTCCAGGATGTGATGCAGCAGGCTACAAATGCCATCCTGAGAGGAGGCACAATTCAAGCTCCTACTGTGTCTGCCAAGACTATTGCAGAGCAACTGGCTGAAAAAATCAATGCTAAGCTCAATTACGTACCCATAGAGAAGCAGGAGGAAGAGAAGCAGGATGGAGGACAAAACGAGTCCTTCAAGAGATACGAAGAAGAATTAGAGATCAATGACTTCCCACAGGCAAGTAACTATTCTGCTCTAATCAAGTGTAAATGACTGTTATTTAACAAAGGCTATCTTCGTAGCTTAGGTTACACCAATAAAATGTTTTGTCTCTATTTCTTATACCTAATTGAAATTACCACATTATCTGTGATTGCTTCTCAGCTTAGACACACAATGCTTTGGACATATTCCAGAGAATATCAGAAAAACAAGCATTCCTTATCATACAAAATTTTTTTTCACCCTCAGCCACTGACTTCTCTCTTATCCAAATCTTTGACACCGTCTGGCCTTTTATTTCAAAGGCCATACTGCTGTGACTGATACGGCTTTTTTTATTACCTCAGTATTTTTGCCATTCAGAATATTGCTGCTCTAGTTTACCTCATCTATTATTTTGAGGATTTATATTCCACTGTATCAAGCACAAAGTCTTTGTATTTATCTTTGAGGTTCTGTCCACGTTTGCCCTATTTTATCAAGTTACTATTAGTTTATTACTCTTCCCTCTCCAAAATCCTCCTAATTCTTATGCTAAGCAGTTTCTCATCCATAGAACTTGTTCTAGATTTTATAATTTTGCTAAGGATCCTTCTAACCCTTTAAGGATAAGCTTGCTGGGTGCAAAACATTACCTACTCCTAAAAGCTGGTCAGATAACTCTTCCATTTTCTGCATATGTGTGCCTGCAAATAAATTGTTATTTCATTGTCTGATGGGATGCACTTATTTAAAAATGAAATGTTTTTGAGGATATTGTAGAGATTTGGGACATTTTTTTCTGAAAAGCACCTGGCAGCGTTTATTCCTTCAGCTTTATTTATGGAGATGTTAAGGTTGACTTGTTTTTGTCTTTAACCAATGAACTGTTTAGAAATAAGCAGCATTTATTTTGTTAAAGGGAAATACTTGCAGCCATTAACATTGTACATTTGCTCTTGAAGTCTATTCCTGTACAAAAAGTGCTAAATAAATTACTTGAATGCTGCTGCAGAAAATGGTAAGAAAAAGTCACAAGTTTTAAACTTCCAGTGTCACAAAACGGAGGGGTTTTAGAGTAGCAGTACTATGCATCCATTCTCTTTTCTCCTTTTTCCGTAGCTTTATCTTGCTGACACAAGAGGCAGATATTTTTAAATATACTTGCATTAAAATAAGTAGCTAAAATTTCAACCTACTTTTTTTAAAGTAGAATGCTGTGACCGATTTTCACAGTGCAGTGTCCTTGTTGTCTCAAATGTCACCTAACCTTTGGCTTGCCGCTGTGTGTGATCCGTTTCTCTTGCTGATCCTCCCACATCCTTTTCCTTGCAGACTGCCAGATGGAAAGTTACCTCCAAAGAAGCGCTACAGAGAATCAGTGAATATTCTGAAGCTGCTATTACAATCAGAGGAACTTATTTCCCTCCAGGCAAAGAACCCAAGGAAGGAGAACGAAAGATTTATTTGGCTATAGAAAGTACGTATTTTTATAAATGTCTCAAATAAAGATACAACCCGACTTTTATAGTGAGACATGGAATCTCTATAGTCAGAGTGTCTGGATGCTCAGTTACAGACCCACTGTAGTTACTTTGCAAATTAATATAATTAGTAAAGACACAATTGTTTATCTTAATATGCTTTGCCATATGACCCATGGGGGTCACAGAGATGCCTCTTCTGAGAAGACTGATTCACCACAGCAAATCTGTATGGAATCAGTTTGGAGGAGATGGAAAGGAGGAAAAAAAGTCATAATAAGCACAAAGATGTCTGTGCCAGTGCGAAATAAGGAAGAAAATGGAATTGTGTAGGATTTGACTGGTATAAGAAATTGCATCAACTACTAGAACAGAGACTTTGCATATCTCATGATGGTTGAGTAGAGGTTTTTCTCAAAGGTTTTCTCCTAGGTGTTTCTGAATAGTGTCATTTATGACTGTTTTATGTATCTTCCTTGTAAGAGGAGACAGTCTGGCTGTGGCAGTCTATACAGTACTAGAGTGTTCTTTGGCAAATAGTTGAGGATATTCAGCAAGTTTATAGCGTTTCTGAAAATAGCTTCACAGACAAAAAGTGCTTATTCTGTAGGCTTCGCATACAGAAAGTGTTAAAGACAGTAATACTTGTTTTGTCTTTAGGTGCCAATGAACTGGCTGTACAGAAAGCAAAGGCAGAAATCACACGACTTATAAAAGAGGAGCTCATCAGATTGGTGAGTGATATATCCAGAATGCAGAGGGGAAGGTGGCTTAATTGATGCTTTAGGAGATCAATTTCTGCAAATGTTGACATTTTTATTAATATTGGGGACTGGGACCTATAGATCTCAAAACCATTGTGTCATCAAACAGCCTAGAAAGTAGGTTGCTGTGTTTGATCAGCCAGACATGGGGCTGTTATCAGCCAGCAGGTGGAGGTAACACATTAACAGAACTTTTTGACTGGAGACCCCTTCAAGAGTTACCTCCCAGCACATTTCCTGATTTCAGCACCATCAGGCCAGGGGGAGGAGAATTATTCCCCTCATTTTAGTACTTTAATATTTTATATGTGCTGAGAGATTTGTTTTGCCATAACTTTTCCCAGCTAATAATGTGCTGTGTTCAACATATTCTTTTTGCAAATAAGATATTGTCTTGAGAAATAGTATTTTGAGTTCCCTAGTAGAAGAAACTTCAGCTTTTGCTAGAATAACCTTCAGTGATGCTGCATTAGACTGGACATTGTCTTTGGCTTTTTCTCATGAGCAGCCAATTCCAGTGGTCCAGTTGAACCATTATTGATAGTTTTCTTTCTTTTTCAAAATTGATGACCTCTCCATACAAATGTTTTCCAAAGGAAGTTGCCAAGGAGCTGCTTATTTACATGGAATATAGAATTATTGTTAGTGGAATTTTATTGCAATTGATTTATCCATTTTCACTTGTAACTGTGATTATTCTCTCCTTTATTTGCAGCAAAATTCATACCAACCAACCAACAAAGGAAGATACAAAGTTCTATGAGTATTTGGAGTTTTCTGTCTGCCAGTGGCTGGTGCGTGAAACTTTGTGGCTTCTGTTGTTTTTGCTGTTTACACTGCTTATTGTAAATTAAGATTTTATTTTTTTTTTTTTTGTCTTGCGGACATTTTTTAACAGAAAATTGATACTTGCTGAAACGTCTTCATTCTCTCCACTAAAGTTATCAGTCTTAAAGCAGACCAGTTTTGGCAGAACATGATTTAATTTAAAAGTGCAGTTTATATACTTTACACCATAAGGAATATAAAATAAAACAGATTTTACTTTTCCTGACAGACTATACTGTTAAGTAAATTAAACAATGTTGGGATTTGTGTTGGAAATTCTTAGAATGTACCTGGTTGGTTCATGCCATATCAGTTTCTACTGGAAAAATGATAAACCGCCAAAATAAAGGCAGGATTTTCCCCTGATCCATAGCATCTCTCTGGCTGGTTCCACACACACTCGTGCCCTGTACAAATGTCCCGCTAAGGTCAGAGTCTTGCAGTGATCAGAGAATTTTATCCAGAAATACTTGAGGTCTAGTTTTAAGATCATATTATCCTTTTCACATCCCATTCTGTCTTTATCATCCAGGTAATAGATTAACTCTTTGGGGTTTTTGTAAAGTGAAATGTTTTGTAGTACGAAAATAGTTTTCCTGTTTTTTTCTAAGCATCTGAATTTTAGGATTTGATTTTCTTTCCTCATTCTCTGCCATAAGAATGAAAGCCTGTTTAGTTTAAAAAGAAATTATCAGGAAAAAAAAAAAGGAAAAAAAAAAGAGAAACCTCTTTTGTAATAAAATACGACCTGGTCACTTTTTTATAGTGTTCTTATATATACATTTAATGTGATTTTTTTTTTCCCCCAGGGTTGTTGTCTTTATTATTGCTAGGACATGGCTTTAAGTAAAAATGAATAATGATATTTATGAGTGAGTTCCACAAATATTGATTATCATTGCATTCAATAAGCTACTGGGACAGGCAAGACCTTTCTTTTTGAGGTCTTATCCCCATAACCATTAGTATTTACAATGGACATGTAACTACTCTTAAGCATTTAACTTTCGTGTCTACTTATCTGGAGCCTGGGCGGTAGCAATTTGAATCGTCTCGTTCTAGCAGCTGCAAGACTTTCAAGATGAGGACTTTCAAAAGGACTTTTGTAGAAAGCTTTTCTTACCTGACACATTCAAAGGAAATGTGTTGTTTTAAAACAGCCGTGTATATACTGCTTTAACCCTCGTTAGGACAAATCATACAATCTGCATCATGGCTGTATAAATTCACAGCTTCTGTTTCCCAACTTCAGGTAATTTAAATGATTATTTCTGTTTGCATACAACTGTCTGTTACTCTCATGTCAGTGTACTTTGTTTGCCATACAGGAAAGTAATGGTCATACCAAGTTAACAGTATATATTTAGGATAAGAACACCCAATACTTGCCAATATTAATACATTGAGAAGAAGCAAGCACACAATAGCACTTCTCAAAATTTAAAGCAGAAATCTCAAGCCCCATGGTTCCCTTTAAATACGCTGGGTTTTCTTCTGTTAAGAACAGGGTTTTGATCTGTTCCACACAGCTTGTTTGTTGAATTGTCTGACTTTCTGACAGCGTCCCCCCAGAAGAGTAACAGATTTTGGTGTATTTAATGAAGAGCACTTTCAAGTTTGGACAGTCTGACGCTTCTTTAAAACTCTTGTTTCAAAATGTTCATATATATATTGGTATCTCCTAAAAAAGGCATGATGGAGACATTTTTGTGATTTCCAGCTTTGCACTGTTGGATTTCAGAAATGCAACAATGTATAATCTTTAACTTCCTGGGGTTTTTAAATGCAATGTCAATATTCCTATGTTTTTTAAATTCCAGCAAAAATAAAAATAATTTCAATGTATATTTTTCAGAAAATGTCTTTCTGAATAGCTCATCTGTTTTCTGCACTTCCATTGCTTCTGCATTTTTTTCCTATGACAGTTAACCTCGTACTTTTTGGAGTAGGGTGATGTGTACAGTAACCAGTGCTTGTGTTTTTCTGCTGGAAATGTAATGAGATGCAGCTCAGGCTCAGTTAAGAAAGTTGCAGTGAAGGTGTTTGGATACACAAAACCAGGAGCAAAGTCCACATAAGCCAGAGGAGAAAAATCTCTCAAATTAACAAACACACCAGTGCTTTGTTAAAGTGGAAACAAGATAATAAAAGTAGGGAGAAGACACAATAATGAAAGATGTTATGTTGGATGCTTTCCAAGTGTGTCCATGGCTATAGACAAGATCTTTATAAACATCACACTTTGGTTGCTTTCCAGGGAATCTTGCCCTGCATGGATTCCTGTCACCAGTTGTTGGAAGAGCACAGGGATGCTGGTTTTGTTTGTATGTTTGGTTGGTTTTTATTTAATACGTATAAGCAGTGTTTGTTCTGTTACCTGCCTACGGTGATAGATGCACTGCCAGCTTTCTAGGTTGCCTTATGCTTTCAGCGCTTGGGCAAAGAGTGGTATTTTGGGTGGATAAGTATTTGATTCTGGATTATGAACGAGTTTTTGTTTGTGTTGCAGTAACGCAGTGCTGACATCATGCTGTGACAGTGGTGAGGGGGGATACTCTTGTGGTGTTGCTGTTCTTGGGGAACAGGTCACTGGCACTTGTAGGCGGCAGAGAACGGTGTACGTGAAGGTCTGTGCATCTGGAGGAGATGATGAACACTGGGAGTGGCTTCCTGGTTCTCGCTGCAAAGTGGCACAGCAAAGATTCAGCACAGCAATGTTCCTCCCCACGTTGTGAGGGGTTAATAGACAACCTGGCTGTTGCTGTGGTGGCTGTCGGTGTGCGAGAGCTGATGTAGCATGTCAGGGTACTCTCTGTGTGCCCAAGTGGGCAAATGAGCAGAGGTTTTGCACTGTGTCCTAGCCAGGAAAACAGGAGGTGAGGACTAAATCCAGTCTTCTAGATGGGGGAAAAAAATTCACACCAAGATGAAAAATGCGTGCAATCACAGTTCAGAATTTTACACTACCCTAACTATATTGCACATCATTGCCACCCTTTGTTTTGTTAACTAAGCAGCTTAAGGCCTACTTTACATTGTTGTGAAAGTTGTAACCAAAGTATGAGTGTAGATCACAGTGTGGTGCATTCTGTAGCTGTTCCCTGTCCTGGCTGCTTGAGATTTTACTTGTACAATTGAAGCAGTGCAGTCTAGGTAATGTGCATACAGCTGCTAATTGAATAAAAGATCCAGAGGCTCCAAGTGTCATCTGTAGGAGCTTTTCTCACTCAAGTCTTCCAAGTGGAAGACAAAAAATAAAGATTTTTAAGCAAAGCTTTGCTAAAATTCTGCAATTGTAATAGGTGAATATAAAGCAAACATCAAAGGCTGGATTTGGTATGTTGCTAAAATAATATGTAAAACAATACCAGAGTGTAAGGGAGAGCAAGTGCACTGTGGTATTTCAGTCCTTCAGATGTGTTTACATTTATAAGAAATGGTGGTTAATTCAGTGAAACTAGAGACAGGGTTACAGTGACAGGTACATGTATCTCTGAGCAGGGAGCCTGCGTAGCTTCCCAGAATTAGTTTTTAATGTTCTGCCATGGACACGTGCCATTGATGGCACATTGCTGAACACCTCTAGTAAGAAAATGTTTTCTAAATTTGCCTAAGTGTCCTCAAATAGGCTGATGAGGTTCTTCTCAGTGTGAACGTTGGTGTAAAACCAGCCCTTGCCATGAGTCTGCTCGCAGGGAGTCACTTGTGAAGGTTGCGCGCAGCCCCTTCGCTTTATCCCAGCATGAGCGCTGGGCTGTGTCTGCGCGTTCTGGCCTCCTCACGTGATGCTCCAGGAATGCACTTTCCTTTGATTATTTTTCTTAACCCAGATCTCTTCCAAATATGGTCTCAGCTTAAACAAGTTTGTGTACTTAGAGCTCAGGCATTTGCAGAAGAAATTCTGGCTTTCAGCTAACTGTGGCTGAAGCAGAGGGGAGTGGAGGCAGAGAGCAACCTAAAAATGTAAAGATAAAAGGCACACAGCTGGACTCAAATTTGTCCCAAAATGTACATTTTGTAAAATGTTTATACAATGCTAGGCAGGAAGATTTGTTTTCATAATTTTAGCTACAAGGGAAACAACTGTTTTTAAATAAATGACCATTAGTCTGAGTGATTGCCACCCAAACATTGCTTCTCTGAGACTTCTCATCTGAAACAGATTTAAATATTTTTCTTTAGTCAAAATGAGAGACACAAAATTTTCAAGCTGACCAGCATAAGCAGAGGTAAGTTAATTAGTATCTCAAAACTAAGTAGTTCTAGTGCGCTAAGAAATTATTAATAACCTACAGTGGAGCGAGCTTGTGATTCTGAAGTAATTTTATACTTCGGCCATTTTAAGTACAAAGTTCATCTTCACAAGCACGTTGCTCAGAACAATAAATGCTACTGGGCAACTGTTCTGAAACTAACTGCTGAGGAAAGAAAACGTTATGCTTCACGAAAATCCTTAATCTTAACAAAAACCTCCATTTCCTCTGCTTGTACATGTTAACAAGCAAGTGACTTTGTAAAAATTATCAATGCTGATAATTCACAGTGAAAGAGGAGGTTGTGGCAGTTACGGTGCTGAATTCTGGCTTGCTCAGCCAGCTGTACAGCTGAGGGACAGTGAGAGGCTCCCTTGTTGGCAGAAGGAGAAACTTGTGCTTTTAGGCCCTTCCTCTCCTTGAAAATTTGGATCCACCCATGAGAACTCCAGTGAGGAAGAAGGAGAAGAGGACTTTGTGATCCAGATGCAGGAAGGGGCAACATTTCATTGTATCTTCTACCTTATGGGTACTGCTAGTGAGAGCCGCCCTTCAGAGAAGGGGGAAGCAGATTCACAGTCCGAGTAACGGCTGTGCTGCAGGCCCTGGGGACACGCCGCAGACCAATTTGTCTTTTGTTTGTTCCTGTTTTGATTAGCACGGCGTGCAGATGAGGAAACCGGACCCCGTTGCTACCAGATGAATACT
Organism: Patagioenas fasciata; assembly: GCF_037038585.1. Lineage (NCBI taxonomy): Eukaryota > Metazoa > Chordata > Aves > Columbiformes > Columbidae > Patagioenas > Patagioenas fasciata. Next base: position 9,981,972 of record NC_092533.1, on the reverse strand, counting down.
TGAGCATAGTGGGCACTGGAGTTGGCTCAGCTGGAGCACGATCCAGGGCAGTCACGCAAACCCGGCACCCTCACCGAGGCTTGTCCAGCTCCAAGGTCAAGCGTTTAGGTCTTGCTTTGCCACCCATAGTCCCCAAACAAACCCGATTCAGGTTTCACAGCTTCTGGGGATGGAACCTGCTGCTGCTTCAAATTACAAGATCACTTCTCTCTATTACCTGACCACTTCTGCATTTTGTTCAGATCATGATTTCTAGCTAAATCAGGAGCCTAAGCCCAGCCTAACTCACATCACCTCAAGACTAAGATACTAAAAGGAAAATAAGATATCAAAGAGGTATCAAACTCTACTGCTTTTGATTGGCAGCAGCTTTCCAACAAGAGCTAAAAAGCAGCAGAAATATGAGGTTTGTAAATAAACTGAATAATTTGATAAATTAAGCTAAATAAACACTGGTTTTCCTGCTGATTTCTTATAATGCAAGTGAAGATTCCTGCATGCATTAGGAAGCACTGGCAAAAAATGAGCCATCGTCTTGGCAGGATGTTTCACAGCAATTTTTGGCCTGAAGAGCTCCAAGTATTATAGAAATGGAATATCACAGGGCTGGAGTACAGCAGCCAGCTCCCCAAACAACAGCAGGAGAGGAAAATATTTAGAAAAAACAGAATTAGCTGTTTTTTTAAAAGCTGCAGGGGTTTTTTTTTGCCTGATCTTTCTTGCTTTTTAAGACCTCATCTGAATAATGCAGAAGAACTTTTTCAGATGTCAATCATGTAGGGACTTATATGTTCATTTAAACCCTGTAAATCGAAGGTGTATATGCTACTGTTTATCAGTAGATCAAGAGTAGTAACAGAGTAACTAAACTCTAGAATGTAGATGGATGAAGTAGGGCAAAATCTTCAGTCATCAACAGTACTTCACTGGAGCAGCTGCTGTAAGACACAAGTGGCTAACGGTGCATGGACTCAGCTCTGAGTTACATTGGAAGTGGCTGCTGTCGTCATTGCCGAGAACTAATCTAATACATCATTTTAATACAGTCCTAAAGCTTGGCTATTCTATAATGGATTGCAATATGTGTACGTTTGAGATGCAGGGTATCATTCTTCTCCATCCAAATTATAGTAGTGGGAACATCCTGAGTTTTCATGAGCATCCCTAAATCCTTTATGGTATTTCAAATATAGAGAACATATTCTACGATGTATTTTACTGTACAAGAAATCAGCGATTTATCCTTCAGAGCCAAATGCAAAGGCAAATGTGGATAATACTCTTCATGAGGTAGAGAAGAACAGGAATGATGGACCAGAGCTGGTCCTGCTGCTCAGCAACTCCTCTGCTCCTGGGCCCTGTCACAGACCTCTGGGACTACGGGGATCGTTTGCCTGTGCTCGAAGCTGCTGCACGCCTGCCTGGCGGCCCTGCCTCATCCTGTGCAGGAAAGCGAGGAGCCGGCCCCACCGCGGCCCTCACCGCGCTGTGTGCGCCTCGCACCTCAGCCCAGACCCGGCCCGGCGCCTTCCCGCCCGCAGGACAAAATGGCGGCGGGTCCCCGGCACTGAGCGCCTGAGAAGCGGGAGGAGCCGCCCGCCGGCCCGGCCCCGCCCCGCGCACGCTCGCCGCGCGTCCCCGCGGCGCGTCCCCGCGGCGCGTCCCCGCTCGGGAGCGCGCCCCCGCCCTCCCGCCCGCGCCCGCCGCAGCGCCGCTCCCTGCAGCCGCCCGGCGGGGTGTGGGGGAGGCGGCCGCTCGCTCCCACCCACCGCCCGCTCTCCCGCCGCCCTGCAAGTCGCCCCGATCTCTTCAGGTAGGTGCAGGCCCGGGGCTGCATCCCCCGGCCCCTTCTCCGCTCGGTGGGAGGCGGCGGGCGGGCAAGATGGAGACGCGGCCGACGGGGGAGGGGAGCAAGCTCCGCTCCCCTCCCCCGCGGGCCGCGTCCTGCCCCGCCGCTGATGGGGGTCCCCGGTCTCCTCACGGGGGGCTCCGCCTGCGAGCCCTTCTGGGGTGCGGGAGCCGGGCCCCGCAGGCGGGGAGCTGCGCCATCGCCACCCCCGTCCCGCTGTGCCCCCCGAGCCGGGCTGTGCCCTGGGCCGGGGGGAGACGGCCGCAGCCTGGGCCGAGCGGGGCTTTGGGCCGGGCACTACTCCGTGCCAGCCGCAGGAGACAGGTGACACACGAGGCCAGCACCCCGCGGTGGACGCTGAGGCGGCAGGACGGGGCTGCGCCGCCCCTTTGTCCCCTCCGCTGGCCCGGGGCCGCTCCAGGTGGAGCTGGGCCCTCCCAGCCCGGCCTGTGCGCGGTGCGCAGGGATCGGGAACTCCCTTCAGCACCCGCCGCTCTGGTGCGTGGGGATAGCGGGTACGCAGGGCTTTTTACTTGGGACATATTTGTATTAGTGTGGGGGGTCTTAATGCCTGCATACAGTCCATGGATGTATTTCCTCGGCGCACCTACGTAATGCCTTCATTCACCTGCATGTCAGGGTACCTGGAGAGCCTCTGCTGTGTTCCTTCTGTGCCTCTTTGCGTTCTGGCATAGTGCATGTGAATGGTGTATATTCTTGTGGATAATTACAGATAGTTTAGTACATACTTTTTTTGTGCATAGCCCTTCTGGAGTAATTAATTAGTGGGTGGTTGCACCTTTAATTTGTATGCATTTCTCTCGGGATATCGCTCTAACAAAAGTAACAGCTATTTTGATCCATATGGTTTTTATTTTTGTAAAATGAAAGAGAAGAACACTCAGTTAATATATTTCTTAAATGATGGATTATTTCTATTTCAATCTTCAGATGCCACAGTTTCTCTTACAACTTCTTTTTTTTTTTTTTTTTCTGTGTGCATATCCTTCAGGTTCTAGATACAACCTTAAACGAAAAAAGTCCTGCATGTTTGTCCATTGACCATTGTTGAATAGATTCAACAAGTGGACTTTGCCTTTCTGTAGTCTAGCACGAGTATGCTGCAGTGGTTGCGTTTGGTGTGTTGACAGATGTCTGGAGCTGTTCGCACTAGTCCTGTGGCAGAGAAACGCACTGTGAAAGTGCACATCAGGAAGGAGATGTTTGATCCATCTCTTAAGCTTCCAAATCATTTTTTTGGAGGATGGTAGGGAAAGAGGAGAGGGGAGTGAGAACACCCACTGAGATGAATGAGCACCTCTCACCTCTCTGAGCTATTGTTCTAGACTACAGCGAGGTCTGTTCCCTGGGGAGAAGAGCAAGTGGGTGAGAACACCCACAGAGATGAATAAGCACCTCCAGCACCTCAAAGCTGATGTTCTAGGCTATGGCAAGGTCTGCTTCTGTTTACCTGGGAATAGCTCCTTGAGGTGAATGGGCAATTTCACGAACACTAATAATCCTTTCTTTATAAAGATCTACCTCTACCTGCTCTGTCATTCATGCACGTATTTGGATTGCCTTGAACTCTGGTAATTACAGAACCACAGAATAATCAGGGTGCAGTTTCACAACCTCGTTGTTCTAAGCCAGTCTGTCTGGCCTGATGACTGCCTTGATTCTGCATTCCCCCATTCCCAGCTATAGGGTTTTTTCCCCAACCTTCATTGCCGTTGCTGTGTTTGGGACTTGTCATACTCTTCATTCAACTCTTCTAAGTCCATTAAGATGTCAAAAATCATTTTTTTTGAGACCTGCTTAGGCTTTTAAGTAACAGGGACCAGGGGGGAGTGAGTCAGTGGCAGCCGTGAGTAATGTGGCTTAGGCAGACCTGGGACCTCAGTCTGTCTCTTTGCTTCTAATGGAAATGTGTGTTTCTGTTCTTCTCTTGTCTCAATGCCAGACAACTGTTACTTTTTCTTTCTTGTTGGATTAGTTTTCACCTGGGTAGGGTCCCTGGTGTTAGTTTGTCCTGCTCTTGCACAACAGTTATTGTTGGCACAAGGAGCAGGAATGCAAGAGGAAAGGGCAAGATTGTCCTGTGTGGAAAAAAATGCAGATTAAGAGTGATTTCTCTTGATTCTGAAAACAAACTGTCAATTGTGTCAGTGTAAGTAGAGGTACATAGTTAATTAAGTTATTGACGTGATCATCCTTAATTTTTGTGAAGCTGTCCTAACCCTTTCAAATGTACCATCATTACATGGTTATATGATCTTAATTTTGAGGTGGGAAGAAGTCAGCTGACGTTCTTGCTGATGGTAGCATCTAGTGAAACTCCACCCTTAGATAGGACTTTTTTGTCTTTTAAGGCTAGAGAGCCTAACAATTAGTTGTTTGTCTGGTTTTGCAATCAAATCATGAATGATCCATGAAAGTCCCCAGTTTACTTGATGCCCTAGCTAGTGCCTGATGATACCTAATCTTTGTGAGAGCAGAGCTGATCTCAGTCTTTAATACAAAGCTGGTGATTGGGCTTTGGAGAGCACTGTTTCTCCAAGAGTGTCTGAGCCAAAAGACTTGAACTCCTGGAGGCACAAGGATGTTGCCAGGTTTCAGTGCTCTGGTGAGGAGCAGTAGTTGCAGCCCCATTGCGAGGGGAGGCTCCCCCTCCGCCTGGCACATCTGGGGAAGAGGAATTTGAAGGGGGTGGGTATATCTGCTCTAAATATCTGTTCCCTTCTGTCATTTAAGAAAATTACCCTGGGTCACCAGGGGAGGGACCGTACTTGTAGGTTGTTATATTGCTTGTGGAAGTCTTAATTTCTTAGTCTTTTTGCACTAGGAATAATTGAGAAAGAAACTGTTTTCAAAATCATAGAATAATTTTGGTTGGACAAGACTCTCAAGATCGAGTCCAACCATTAACCCAACACTGGCACTAAACAATGTCCCTGAGAACCTCATCTAAACACCTTCTAAACATCTCAAGGGATGGTGACTCTGCCACTGGACGGGGTGGCATAAGATAGTGTTCTATCTTCAATTTGCAGTCTCATGTTGTTATGTAGGATCTCTAGTGAGTCACCGCTGTAAAGAAATTGTTGCTCGTATTTTGGCTGGTTTTAATGTATTTTACCTAGTGTCAAATGATGAGGAAAAAATGTATTATGCAATCAGCTGTGGAATGTGCTTTGTAAGCACACTTTGAAGAAAGTGGTTATCCAGCTTAGTAGATCAGATTTCAAGTGCAGGTTCCAGGTGTTACGGTGCATGTTGTGCCACTGACAGGTTTTCGTACTTAGTATTTATTGTGAAAAAAACAGTTTTAAGTTTTAAAAAATTGGGTAAGGCCCTACTTTAGCAAGAACTAATGTGTAGAAAAAGAGCTGGCAATAAAAGGGACACTTGAAAAACATTTAAATTGATATTCATTCTTTTCACCAAGTGACGAAAGTATTTCTCACACCCACTGTCCTAAGAGGGAAAAGCAGAACCAATACCATATCTCCGTTGCAATCTTGAAAGGCAAAATATATGTGCTGGTTAAACTCCCCTTACAAAGCAAATGAGCCCTTTGGTATTCCCTGGGGCCTACAGCCCCTGTGCTGTTGTACGTGGCATAGAGCGTTCTTTATGCAGAGATCTCAAACAGAGCTGGTCCTGTGCTCTACTTCAGCAGTTTTAATTGGTAGAAGTGACGTTCAGAGTACTAGTGCAAGGTACAAGAAATAATGCCTGTAGCTGCTTGTGATTTTAAGGAATATGTCATACAGTTTGTATGTGTTGGATGATTGTGAAAATATACTGCTACAGCCTCCTGCTGCTCCATCAATACTGTCGAAGCTATTGCAAGCTCAGTGATGGAAAACTTCAGAAAAATCAGTGGGTTTTATATATTAACCCTCATTAAAAGCAAAGTAGTCCCTGTTGGTGATAGGAGGTTACCTTTTCTGGTGTTGATAATTTGAAAAGCTGTGATACAGATGTACTTTCAGTTTTGCTCTGATTCAAGTGTGTTTTACCAGAAGTTGAAAGCGCTTGCTGGGTCAGGTCTGTTTTGGTGCTGACCAGGCATAGTTACAGAAAGCAAGCCGGAGGGGTGAGGCCAGAGCAGTTGCCACCTTCTTATGTTGGAACTGATTATTCTGCTTAATGCACAGGTCCGGTACTCAGTATAAAATATTTAATGACCAAGTGTCTGTTCCGACGGGCTTGCGTACTTTCTCTGCTCATCAGAGGTCTTATCTTTTGTACACTGGCAGCTAAATTCTGCCCGTGAAGAAGGCAAAGGGCATGATGTTTGAAATCTAAAGACATGTCACAACCCAAAAAGGTGTTTTTATGTGATGTCATTTGAGTAGTTTGGATCCTAAAATTTTGTGTAGTGAACAGGACATGAATGGGGATATTCTGTGTACTTCAAGCCTAGAGAGAGATGGGTCATACCAGTGACAGCAGCCTTAGCAGTTGCAAGCTAGAACTCTGCAGTGTGCTAACCTGTATTTAGGGACACGAGGATGCACTCTCTCTGTCCAAAACCTGTAATACCACTGGAATTAAACAAGATTTCTTAAGTGTTTTGCTGCATCCGTATTGCCTAAGTAGGGTTTCTGTTTCATCTCCCAGCAGAAGAAAGCAAGCAATACCATGCTTGACTGGGAAATACCAAAATTCGTAATGGCAGCCTCATACATTATGTATTGACTGGTCAGCCTGGCTGCCATCTGAGCAACCCAAAACTTCACACTCACGTGGCCAGCACCAAGGGAGGTTAACTTTGGCGGGTGCTCGGAAGAGTGGCAGTGCAGCTGTGCTTTAAAAGAAGGGGTCCTCACCACGTCCAGAAATCCACAGCAGCAAAGCTCTGCAGGTCCTGGATTGATGATCCTGTTTCTTTCTTTTTTTCTAGCAGTGATGGAGATTCTGCACTGCATTGTGTTGGAAGCTCTAATGCTGCATCTCTTTTTTCCAAACCTAGCTTATCCAGTCATCTCCCTTCCACAGCATTGTAGAAAAATAAATTACCAGATAGGAAAGGATCCATACAGAAAATCCTCTACACCCACTTTCCAGTAAAAGATATTTTTGAGATATTAACTAAATTTCATTACTACAGTGCCTCATCTTGACTACTTTTTTACACAGACACTCAGCCAATCAGTTGAATCAGTTTAAAAACTGGTTTAAGTAAACTGTTGCAAATATCTTTTAGGTATCTATTGACAGGTTTAAAACAAGGAAGTTCTATTTCTCTGGAAACTTTTCTGGCTGGGTTTATTTGAGAGTGCTAGCACACAAAGTTGTGTGTGTTTGGCTATACAATTAGCTAGAGTATGATTTTTAAGTTGGCATAGGTTTGCATTTTATACTGATTCTCATTTATACTGTATCTCCCTGCCAAGAAACCTGCTTCCTCTCTACAGATAGACTCACTGCATTCTTTTATTCCCTGCTGTAATGTGAAGTAAAATTACATTGGAGATGTCCATGGTAGGGTAATTAAGCTCAATTGCAGATTTCCTTTTTTAAATTTTTCACAAAAAGTCTTAAATCAAAAAACACAGAATACAAACTTTGGCTCCTACTTGCAGTTTTCATGGCTTGATGAAAAACGGTGCAGGGAGGAAAAAAACATCCCATTGGCATTCTTCCATCAAGATTGTGGGTTTTTTTAAGCTTCCTTCTCTTGTAAGAAATTTTAAACGGTTCCTGATTTGTATGTTTTTCTTCTTTCATCAGTTCCAGTGCGGTTGCCAGATGGAAGGTAAACTGGCATCAGCCAGGTTTTGTATGTAAAGTTTGTGTTTGTCAGGAGCTCTCAGGGATATTACAGGAGACAAAACACAGGCATATGATGCTGAAGGTCCAACGTTTGCCAGTTACAGCAGGATACAGTCACTGTCTGGGAGTACCTGTGATGGTTCTCCCCATGAAAGATGAATGGTGTCTGTAGGAATAATTCCCCTGACAATAATGAGGAGAAATAGCAGAGAATTAGAATATAACATAGAGAGGAACGAGTCTGGGCGGTCGTTGGTCTCCTGAGAAATCCCAGAGGCCTCCACTGCATTCAGTGCCTTCTCCCTGCTCTGGTGTGTTCCTCAGACACTGAGCAGCTGAACTGATCCTTCTTTGTTGAGCTCAGAGTGGCTTTTTGGGGCCGAAGCCAGTACTCCTGCATTTAAAGTGAGCACTGAGACAAGAATGCTGCTAACCACTCCAAGTGTCCTCTAGTGTATCCACAAACAGTTGAACAGCCTTTCAGAGCCACTGGGCTTTCTCTCTTGGCAGCAAAAGTACATTAGCAGAACCCTTATGTTTGCAATTATATATCATAAAAAATCTCAGGTATTTTTGTGATATTGTGAACCCTATTCTAGTGGGGTTAAAGAAAGGTAACTTTTTTTACTGCTAATAAGCTTAAGCTTCCTTTTTATTGCTGCACAGGAAAGTCTGGCTGGTCTCTTGACCTGTAGCTTACTGCCTTTGTTTTTTTGCAAAGAGCAGGCTTGCTAATTATTCTTAGTTGTTTCATTTATTAATCAAAACCCACAATAACAGTGGTTTCACATTTGTTCCACTATAGCCCATTCCACACACCAGAACTGTAGTACTCAGATAATCTCTGCTAGAACCATGTCATATTTAAACTATATTACTGTAATAATTTCACTATTTGACATAAAACCATATTCATGTATTTGCACAAGAGTAATGCCTACACTGTGATGTGCATTTGACAAGCCAAAGTAAATTTGGTATACAAGAGGAAACGTATCCATTGTAATGAGAAGAAAAGGGCACAGGGATTTACTCCTGGGTAAACAGACTCTCTGCTCTGTGTTTTCTCTCTGTCTGGGAGGAGACATTCATAACTGCCAAATAAATTAAAAAATCAATGGCAGAATTTATATTTGGTTGCTCTAGGTGATATTCCAGAGCTACTGCAGGGAAAATACAATACATCTTCCAGGCCTATGTGCTAGAGCAATTTGCCACAGGAAGAAATAGTTGTTGTCCTAAGCATGACTGCAGGATGCAGAAGTACTTTGATGTGCCAAATATTGATGGGCTTAATCTTGTCTTCAGCATGGCTAAATATTATCTTAAACTGAGTATTTGCATCTCATTGAAGTTGTAGAACCAATATAGTTGATGGGTGAAAATATCATTGTGTTGCTCCTAGAGTGGCTTGCTGGGTTCTTGTAGTATTGCTACATTGTACTATGAAGAAATCTGAGGCAGTATCTGTGCAGTTGGTGTTTAGAAGCATTAATACTAAAAAAGTTTTAGAATACCAGTAGAATTCTTAATTGTTATGATTCCGTGCCAGTACATATGTAGCAGGGATTTGATATATGGATATAAGCATAACCTGTTTACTCAGAAGTAGTTGCTTGTAATCATGACGGTGACCATATGTGGTTTCTAGCAGCTGGATGACAGTTTGTCCATTATTGGAAGCAGGTTCGCCTGCAGTAACATGCAGGTGAGAGTCACCCTGCTGCTGTCCTGAAGATGGGGCTTTGATTCTTGTTTAAAGAAATAAACCTCTGTAAACAGAGCACAGCTCAACTTGGTTTTGTCTAATGAAAAGAGCAGGCTATATAAAACAGCTGTTGACATCAATGTGCCATGTTTGTTTTCCAGAATATTTGGAGATGTGTGATAACATGCATGTCTGTAATGGGAGTTATGGTGTTTTTCACAAAGTTCTTATCTTAGAGTTGGCATTGCCAGCAATTGGTACCTGCTTTTCTGACTAGGACAGCAGTGGCATTTCTGCAGTCTAGCTTCTTGCACTTTGCAATAGACTCATTTTGTACCTCTGCTTTCCCAACTATGGCACCATCATCTTTACTGAATGCCTTACCTGATTCTTTCTTTCACATTAATTGTGACAAGAAATGACAAAACTGACTAGTGTCTTATTAATTTGCTGCAGTTAAGCAAAAAAGAAAAGAAAAAGAAATAAGAAATCTTTAGGAGCCTATATCTGCTAAATTAAGAGAGTGATACCATGTTTTTCCTTGGCTCACAGGTGATAGGCTAATCTTGCAGCTAGAACAGCTAGAATTTAGATGAGATTCTGTTAGAAGGGTTTTGAAATGGTGGTGGGTGAGTGGATACTGATTATCTTGGTTGCTGTAATCTAATCTTCCTTAATTATACCTATCTGAATAATACATAGTTAAAATTGTCATTTTTAAATATGTGTAAAGGTTACTGTGTTTTACAAAAGATAGACAAAGTAGTTTCAACTAATTTTGAGAAACAGAGGTAGCTTTTATCACTTGTGGATTGTTGTAGTATTCTTATATATTGATACATATTTGTCTCTCTTATTTTTGATAGAAAATGATGCACCCAGTTGCCAGCAGCAATCCAGCTTTCTGTGGGACTGGCAAGAGTTCTTGCCTTAACGAAGATAACGTGAGAGCTGCCGATCAGTTTGACTTGTACGCCACACAGCAAAGCAAATACAGCCACGCGGTCAGCCACAAACCGATTGCATGCCAGAGACAAGATGCGTTGAACGAATCGCACTTGCAGACCACAAGTGGCAGAAATATAGAGACAAAAGATGAACTAAAGAAAAAGAAAAACCTCAACCGATCTGGTAAACGTGGAAGGCCATCAGGGACCACCAAATCAGCAGGGTACCGAACCAGCACAGGTCGACCCCTGGGGACCACCAAAGCAGCTGGATTTAAGACAAGTCCAGGCAGACCCTTGGGTACAACTAAAGCAGCAGGATACAAAGTCAGCCCAGGCAGACCTCCAGGTAGCATTAAAGCTCTATCACGGCTTGCAAATCTCAATTATACTTGTGACGGTGCAGCTTTTCCCTATCCTATGGTGCATAACAGAGGAGTACATGCTGCTGGTGAAACTAGTAGCAAAATGAAGCAGCCTAATGAATGAAAGGAGCGAATTAGTAACTCCTTACTAATCCACTTTACTCTGAATTTTGGCATGTTTCTTGCATTTTGTTGTAGTGTTTGCCTAAGTCTGAATTTCTAGATTTTCTTTTTATTCAAATAATGCCATAGCCTACAGGTGCAATTCGGTAACTTTTAAAGCAATGTTGAGGAGGCACTGGTTTAAAGGGGGTTTTCTTGGCTTTAAATCGTAATTTATAAGGAAGTCTGAAGTGATGCGTGTACCTTGGTGTTGATACTTAAATAATGTCCATGTCCCTAGTTTTACATGCAATTTCTGGTAAATCTAGTTGTGTGGTCATGCATTATATAATTAAAGAGGACAGAATTAGCTGGCTATTGGTTCATGATGTGGCCTTTCCCACAGTAAGGAACGTAGCCAGATGAGTTCTTATTTGATAAGAAAAATTGATGAAGCAGCAAGTTACATTTTCCACTTCTGCAAGAGCTCCTACGGACCTCAAGTAGATACTTAAAAAACAAAGAGAGAAACTCAAGCTTTTTTTTTTAAGTGCTGATTTCAGGTGGCTTTTGTTTCTGGAGTTGTAGCAGTAAGACAATTTCAACTAGTGCTCCAAAAATATTTTTGAAAATATTAAAGAAAACTGAGCATTTGTACAACACATTACAGCTTCACAGCACCTTATTAATACAAGCTAATTTGCCTTTAGGTGATAGCTGTTCTTTTAGTTCTGCTGTTACAGGATTCTGCTGTGTAATTTTGAAATGCCTAATAGTACCTATACCAAACCACAAGTAATTCTTTGAAATTTGAAATATTTTATAAGAAATTAAGAACTGGTCATTGTAGTTATGCACTTGGTTAATATTAAACAGTATGTTCTTAAATCTGTAAATAGGTATTTACACTCTTTTTTGCCTTTAAAATCTGTGTTTAGGTGGCGACAGTTTAATAGCTTTTAAAGTATTAATCTATAATGTTTACAAATTAAACTTTTTAAATAGATGCTGTTGCCAAGTTTTCAGACTTAGTTTTGCCAGATATTCCTGGAAATAGAGTTATTTCGTTGTTTGACACTTATACTATATTTAAGTTATGGAAGCTTATATATCTACCAAAGGACACCATTTTCATGATTAATAAAAGCAAACTGTATAGCTGGTGCAAACAGGATGCAGTTTACTGCACTGCCAGACCCCAGATACAAAGTAATTCATCTATGCACACAAGCTGAAAAAAAATGTAGTTGGTTAACTATAAATACCTTTCCTGACTCAAACGAAAACCTTTCCTCCTTCTAAAAGAAATGTTCAATTTTTCAGCTATGTTTAGTGGGGTTTTTTTAAGTGTGAGAGAGTGTGTGTGTGTGTGCAAAATACTTTCCTCTAGACTTCAAAAAATTAGTCCTCAATGTTGCATATTGTTTGTTCTAAATTTGTTTTACTGGAATTAAAGCTTTTTTTTTTTTTGCATCTGAAAGTAAGTTTACATTTAAGTTGTTTCACTTATAACATGGTGTTACGATAAGTCTGTAGCTTCAAATATCTGGTTGGGGGGATATATAGAGTTTGCAGATTTGGGGAAGCAGAAAAATTTGGGTTAATTGAGCTTGCGCTGAATGAGTAATGATGCTGATAATTTTTGTTAACATAAATGCTATTCTGGCCTGCTGTCATTTTGATGAGAACTCTTGATTTCAGTGATGACAACTTAAGAAACAGATGTTTCATACCTTTTTTATCAGGAAAAAAGCAGCAAGCCTTCAGGTGTTCCAGTGATGCCTAACACATATTGAGCTGGACTTTATGCTGTACTTTACAATAGGTGTGTTGAATTGTTTTGGGGGAACTGTGTATGCACTGGCAACTAAGACAATGAACCTCAACGGCTCCTTAGTCGATAGATGAACTAACGGCAGCTAAACTGCTACTAAAAATAGTTTCTTCATGCTGAAGCTATGACATCCAGTTATATGTTCTGTTCCTCAACAAACTTGCAAGTCTGAAATTTAGCAATCTTTCTCAGAACGATGTAACTTCCGACACATGCAAAATGCTAACGTGAGTTAATTCACCCTCAGGATCTGTGTTGTATTGGCTGTTTTTAATCAAATGATTTTTCAAAAAAAGACTGCTTTAAGTTCTTTCCTGAACTCAGCTGGGAAAGCCGTCCTCTTCAGCTGAATGTAGTAACTGCACCTCGCTGCAAGGAACAACACGTGTTGCATGTCACCGCTGTACCTTGGAGAAACTCCACATCTTACCTCCTCCTTGATCCTCTTTGCTCCTGTTTTGTTTCTCACTTTTGCATCTACTCGATGGTGCTGTGCTGTGTATCAGGAGATAATGCAGATGTATTGCCGTTCTGCTAGTATAATGAATTTTGTATTCGAGTATGCTGATGAACTAATGAGATCATCTAAGCAGTTTCTGTTCATTATTGTGTTTATTGATTAGATCAGATGGAATATAATCCCAGAAAACAAACAAACAAACAAAACACAAACAATTAGCGTTGTCAATTGTGAAATGATGAACATAAAGTAGAAAAGTGTTCTGAGAGTCTGTAACGGGCTGCTTGGCACTCTAGTTTTAGTTAGGAGACCAGAAATGCACTGCTGAGCATTTCCTAACTCTGGCTTATTTGATATCTGACTATAGCTTCCTGGTGCCGTGCAGTGAGGGGAAGAAAAAAGAAGTTAAGAGATTCAAAATGAACTAGAAATGGAATTTTCAAATACTTCTGCTTTTCCTATGTATAATCTGCAGAATACATTGTACTTTTTTTCAACACTTTTCTTTCCATGAGAAACACTGAAACAGCATGTTAATGCCTAAACTTTATTAGTACCAATGGGAAAACTGGTCTTTTCCCCCCATAGTATGAAAACATTACTTGCAAGGTAAATTGCTTATTTTATGTATCATAATTCAGCTGTTCATAAACTAGGGTCACTGTTGTGTGTTAACACTGTTTGAAAGATCTACATGTCAGGTTTGTTTTTTAATAATTTCTTTTAATTATCAAGTTTCTAACATCTTATTTATACATAAGTAAAATGTATTAGCTTGCTATTATTCCTTAATGATGCTATACAGTTCACTGTTTAATATACATATAATAACTGCTATTCAGTTTCTGATTAAATTTACTTAAACTTTAAAACCAAATAATTTTTCTATTATAAAGTCTTGCACTGGACGTATTTAAGATGCTAGCACCCTATTTTGGCAGAAAAAAAAAATCAGATACCATCAGAAGTGGCTGACTTTGATATGAAAGGTAGTATTTTTAAAATCAGCAGCTAGCTTTGTCGCTAAAGCAATGTTTTTTATATCTTGGATTTAGTATCAAGAGCCATTAAAGATCTCTGTTCTGAATGAATATATTTTATTTTGTCTGAAAGATCTTAAGAGTTCAGTCAGGACAAAACCAAGCCTTGTCAGTGAAAAGTGATGTGTCTGTGAAAAGAATGACTTGGAACTACAATACACAGAGTACACGGATACAATACAATACACAGATGAGATTTTAACTCCCTCCCCCATTTTTGAAGAGCTTTAAAAGGCAGAGCAATGTGAAGTCATTTGTCCGATGGTTTCATTAGCTGTGACTCTGCTATTCTTTGTTATATGTGTAATAATGTTTCACGCTATCCTTAGAGTTGACAATTAAAACAGTTGATAACAATCATAAATACTTTGAACTGCAGACTTCATTTCTGACCACAGAAGTTTATTCTTCTCTATTTGAATGCATATATTTTAACACTGCTTAAATATATTTATGAATTTAGTAGAGAATAGCCCTTTCTCCTTGTGATTTTTTTTCCAGATAGATAAATCTGTATTCTGAAATTTGAACCACTTTCTGATACTTTAATCTTTCATCATTGGCTTTTCCACAGTTTTACTTTGCAGGAAACAGTAATCTATTAATAAATAACTAGTATCGGCACCCCGTCCTCTGCTGTAAAAAGCCTGATTAGATACTGTGTATGTTTTTATGTCCATGAACTTGAGCTACTCGTGTGCAATTATGTGTATGGGAATGGAGTAGTGTTCATGATCTGTATTTACATCATCATATGGATGTATATTTATTAATAAAGTTAATACTTTAAAACCTATTTTTTTCTGTTGTCTTTTTTTTAAATATCTTTTAAATTCTGGCTAAAGATGCCTATTGACAGCGTTACCAAACCAATAACCTTAGTCCTTCTTTCTTGTGCATGAAAATGCTGTTTGTTCTCCTGATGTCTCAGTCATACTTAAGTGACTCCAACGGGCACTGAAATATTTTGGTTCACCTTGTACAAGTTTCACTTGACTTGTGTTTGTCCCTTTCCTCCCTGATGTGTAATTGAATCTGACTACAATAGACTGAATGTGTTCATGCCTGTGTAGACTTCAAAATGCACACAGGATTTGTGAGAGCCAGGAGGCCACTGTATTGTGAGATTTTAAAATTAAATAAGCACACCCTTTCAGTATACTTTGCTTTCTAAATTTCAATGTGAGATGTGAATTGCTTGTTATAGGCAAGTCTCATATGTTTGAATTAAGGCAAAAAGCCTGTATGAATTGCAAGGTGTTTGAAAATAGAGGAATGTTGCTTATTTTTTAATGATTGAAAATGCTGCTACAGTGACTTAATTGTTTTTATCATTTCACTCAAATATGAGAAGAGAGGAGGAAATGAGTTATAGCTGTATACATACAAATAGTAAGCTGCTGGTTTTTTTCTGTGTTGCACATGGAAATCGGTTTCAAATTACTCAAACTAAACTTTTTAATGGAATAGTCATCATTATTCATTTTTGTGATGAGTAAGAGGTATTTATCCATGTATTCTAACAATATTCCAATTTATGTGTGTTAGTAAGATGTGCTCTGCACACCACCCAACTTATTTCCCCACCCCACTGAGGTTTTTCGATAACTCCGGGGGAAAACAGGCCGTTCTACCTACCGGAACCTGCACCCAGGACTCCTGGGTCTGCATCCTCCCCTTGCTCTCCAACACCCTGTGTTTTCTCTTTCACATACTTTCAAAGGCCCTGAATATATCTAGGGCTGAAGTGTTTTAAATGTCAGTTGCAGTTATTTTGCAGACTGTAAGTTGCTTTTACCCGAAAAAGACATCTGATGCCTTTTGTTGTTGTTGGCCATTCTGGTCATTGTAAATATTTGGCTTTCAAGTTGACTGGATATGTTCAGAACAGAGTTTGACTACAGTCTACTACATCCTGATCTAAAAATCAGTTCCTGGATGCGATTCCTTGAGCAAAATGGATTATTTTCTTGGTTGTAGTAAAAATGTGAGTATACATAAGTCGGTCATAAATGACATCGTACAAGAACACGGAATTTTCAACTGTGGTGGAAGTTGCTTGGCTGCTGCCATGGCTGCTGTGTTCTCTGCCGTGTAATAACCTGATCAATGACGTTGCCCCGTGGTCTGTTCCCTCGACACACGGTGTGTCGGTGCAGATTCTGATGATGGGACCAGTTCATGATTTCTTCATGCTGATAGACTCGGTGCTGGGTGTCAGCTGTGGGAGCTGGACATCTTGAAGGAGTCTTTAAGATGGTAATGCATTTTAATAATTTCATTTATATGTATGATGAGACACCAGGGCTTGACTGGGACCTGGACTGGTATTTTTATGGTTTTATACCTCTTTGGTGCAACCTCTTAAAGCAGCACAAATAGAACAGCGTGAATTAGTGATCTCGCACCTATTAAATGTGCCAGCTCAACAGAGGGTGTTTTTGGACCAAGACAAAGACTGTTCTTGACAGTTCAGCATTTAAAGCTGTAATGCCTAAGAGTAAAGGGCTGACTTGCCACCTTGTGTTGTGTGCTGGTTTTATTCAGATTCTACCTGTGGCTCTGTGTTTAAGATTTAAAGAAAATAATTGGCAGCCCAAAAGCCACCGTCTTCTGGAGCTGTCTCTTGCACAGGTTCCCTGCACAGCCTAGGGACAGTAAGCTCTCCTTTTCCCTATTGGTAAAAACGTGGTGAAAGTATCTGCTTATCTTGCAGGGTTGCTGGAAGGAATCATTGGTTAACAACTTCTAACTACTTTGAAGCTGAAAAATGTTGTGGAATTCTGAAGTGTTGTTTAAATGATCTGAGGCAAATACATCTTGCCTTTCGTATTTTTTTAATACCACAAAAGCTTGTTCTAATTAGTGCAAAATATCACAGTAACAATTAGTGCAAGTTTGATTACTTAGAGTATTACTTTGAGATATGCATAATACTAAAATGTGTATTTACTGCTTCAAGAGGCCATATTTTAAAATAATCAACTGCAGCCACATTGAGAAAACAAAGGTTACAAAGTCACACATCCCAAATTTAGGTGTAGGTGTAAGTTCCCTGTGTGACCTCAGCCTGTGCTTCTGACTTCAGTGCCCGTCATGTTTTCTCCTACCTCGTCTTTTCGCTGTTGAACGTCGCAGCTGTGAGGACGTCAGGATGATACATGAGTGGAAACCTTGGTCTTCGTGAAGGTCCTGGCATTGTTTCTTTGTCCCAGTCTGTGTCCTCTTTGGGTCCTTCCCTCACCACGTTGCCCATTAAGGGGTTTGCTCAGAGTGACTGAAATCTGGAGGATTTCAGCTGCAGAAATCTGAGATGCACAAATGAGTTTGGGTGTTTATTCATGGGTGCAACAAAATACTCATGTTTTGCCAAATCCTCCTCTTTGCTAAATTCTGGCTCCTTTGTTAACAGAGAAAGCTATTCTAATGTGCCCAAGTTTTTGTAATAGATGGAAAACAATGTATTTTTTTAGTAGACCTTTTCCTGAAAACAGACATCTTTAAAAATCAGAAAAATGTAAGCCACGGAAAAGTTTTGCAAGAAAACTGGCAGGTATTGTAAGCAATGTGCCTTCTCTGTAGTCAGTAAGCACTGGGACAGCGCATTTGCTGTGAGTTGGGTACAACAAAGCCTGACTACCTGCAATTCCTGGGAATTCGTTTGTGTTCCATTAGTAGATTACTTAGTAGTGCCATGAAAAAGATTTTGCACAAGACTTTTGCTGTTACAGTAGGAAGAATATTATGTTAGGACTAAGCCCACAGATGCCTGGGATGGAGGCACGCTGCCAGAAAGCTGTCTGTTATTTTAAAGGTTTGGAATATCATCACCTGTCCTTGAGGTCTGGACTCATCCAGGGGAAACATGGGACCCTGATGGTGGCACAGAGCCATGAGCTGGGAACCACGTGCCCAGAGATCGTTTTCAAGTTGAAAACGTTGCTTATATCAAACTAAAAGATAAGGACAATTAGGAATGGGGCAGTTTTTTCC
Organism: Patagioenas fasciata; assembly: GCF_037038585.1. Lineage (NCBI taxonomy): Eukaryota > Metazoa > Chordata > Aves > Columbiformes > Columbidae > Patagioenas > Patagioenas fasciata. The sequence continues at coordinate 9,963,890 of NC_092533.1, read as the reverse complement.
TGGCTAGTCCACACCAGCTGGGATTCCTTCATGTGCTTTTTGCTTTCAAGCTTGGTCTGTATCAGCTGCTTAAATCCAACGTTTTCCTTCTTGGTGCAAACCTCATGTTTTGTATTTTTTGACTTCTCTGCCCTCAATATTAATGCTTATGCAAATTGGACTTTGAAGGGAAAAAATTTCCAGGCAACAAGAAGGACAGACTTGGAGAAGCATCCCCTAGTAAAAACAAAAATCCCATTTTTGTATTAAAGCTGACACCCGTTTTTATTTCTGTGCATGTAAAGTGTTTTCCATGTTTTGTTTTGTTTTTTTCCCCTATGCATGTGTATGGGTCATACTCTCATGGTTCATAACTCTCACTTTTGGACAGATGCAGGATTTCGGTGAAATACCATTGTGCACTGCTGACAGTTTTAATGAACACAGTAAAAAAGGAGGTGTGAGCAGTTGAGTATTACATTCCTTTCCAAAATACCACAAATAGTCCTGAAGCTTCACTATTAAACTGAAAACTAAGAATTCTGCGTCAGGGCGAGTATTATTTCCTAAAGGAATAAATGCCGGAATATTTATCTTGCCTTTCAGCTTGGGAGCTTTGGGCAATAAACGGATCGGGAAGAGCTCGTCTTTTACCCTTACCCCAGCCTGGCTGTAGGTTAAAGTTTATTTTTCAATTGAAAACGTGACAACACATCCTCTCCGTGCAGGAAAATCCTTCGGCGGGCACCCGTGGCTGTAGGTACTTGGTTAAAAAAACCAAAACAAACTCCTATTTGTATGTAATACTGGCAGGTAGTGGTAGCTGAGCTGATTCCTGCCTATTGTTCTGTACCGCCCAGAGCCCCGGCAGCCTCCTGCCCCCTCACGGCGGGGTCTCTGGAGCCCGCGGCTGTGCCGATCGTGTCCCCGCTGCATCCGAGCCCCCCCCGCGCAGAAATACAAACGGGCGGGCGGGGGAGGAGTTGCGGCGGACGGCCGCTGCTCGGCCTCACGCCAGCGAACGCCCGAGCCGGTCGTTGGCGGCCCCGCTGCCCTCGCCCCCGGCAGCGCAGCCGCGGCCCTGAGTACAGACAACATGGCGGCACTGCGCCCTCACGGCGTTACGCACGCACGGCGGTGGCGTGGCGGAAGCGGAAGTGAGTGAGGGCACCGGCGGAAGTGGCCGTTGTCCGGGGAGACGCCGTGGGGGTGAGGTGGCGCCGGGGATGTGGCGGCTGCTGCTGTTGCTGGTCTGGCTCGGCACGCCCCTTCCTCCTGGTGAGCACGGCGGGTCCCGGGGCTCGGCGGCGTGTGCGAGGCTGGCGGGGCGCGGGGAGGCCGGGGCTCGGCCGCAGCGCGGAGCTGACTGGTCCCCTGTCCCTCCCGACGCAGGGGCGGTGACGGAGCGCAACGCCGGCGGGCAGCCCCGCTTCCCCGGGGCCGACTCCGTGCAGGGCGGCGGCGAGCCGGTGCGGTACCGGACTGCGGAGATGGCGGACGCGATGCTGGGCAGCGGGCTCCCCGCGCAGGAGGACCCGGGGCTCCCGGTGCTGCCGGGGGAGGCGACGGACGGCGTGGTGTCCGACCTCGCCACGGAGGCTTGCGATGCGGCGGCTGGGGGTGATGCTTGCGGCGCGGGGGGCAGCCCCACGGCTCCCCCGGGGCAGGCGAACGCCCGGGACCGGGACCAGGCCGTGCCGGAGCCGGTGCCGCCCGCGCCCACCGAGGAGTCGAACGGCACCGACAGCGCCAAAGCTCCCAAAGTGAACTGCGAGGAGAGAAACGTCACCGGCATCGAGCGCTTTACGCTGCAGATCCTGAACGTGTCTCAGGTGAGCGGGTCGCCTGGTGTCGCTTTGAGCGCATGGGGCTGGTGCGAGATGCCCCGTCAGCACCGCGAGTGTGTTTATTTCAGTGTTTGACTCGGTGAATTGCCTTGTATAACATCCTGTGCGCTGTTGAAAAGATGAAATGTCTGGGCAAAGAGGCTTTTTGTGTCATTCGGATTAGGAAAAAAATAAGGGGGTACAGCTCTGTCCACATGCCTGTGTCTCTTATCTGTGCACCTGCAGTGAGCTGTCACTGTTCATGCTGCATGGATTAGTGTCTCTCTCTGAAATTGTCAATGGTGCTTACTGCCACTGCCCATTTCTAGTTTGTTTCTTGTAATGGATATGTATATAGATCCATACATAAGTAATAAACTTCTAAAGCTACCTTTAACAAAGTTTAAATACACTTCTTCTGTTTTAAAAAGGTTAAACAAATGGGCAAGTACTTGATAAATATTGTCAGGTATCGAATCAGTTTCTGAATGATGGATTCCTCTGCAGAACAACTCTATTAATTATTTAATTGTCCTTGTCTGCTTCTATTCGGCTTTCTCAAAGGACCTGATGGAGTTCTTAAACCCAAACAGCAGTGACTGTACGTTAGTCTTGTTCTATACACCATGGTGCCGCTTTTCTGCCAGTCTGGCACCTCATTTTAATTCTTTACCTCGAGCATTTCCAACTCTTCGCTTCCTGGCACTGGATGCATCTCAACACAGCAGGTAATTGGCACTTCCTCTGCTTTAGCATCAGTTTATTTCCATTAGCAAGTTGTGTTTTAAAAACAGAAATGCTTTTTTTATTATTATTATGAAATGACAATGTAATTTAGTAAAACTGACACTTCTTGTATCGTGACTATATTTGATCCTTCCTCCAGTGGATTTCTTTTCATTCATACCTTGTATTTGTTTTATGTCCACAGTTTATCAACTAGATTCGGAACGGTGGCTGTACCAAATATCCTCCTTTTCCAAGGTGCTAAACCTATGGCTAGATTTAATCACACAGACAGAACGCTGGAAACACTGAAAGACTTCATTTTTAATCAAACAGGTACGTAAATCAGCCCTTATGTGTCAGCAGGAATAGCAGGTCAGGTCTTAGCTCTGAACTGGGCTTTCTTCTCCCTGCTCTTTGTTCTTTAAAATGAATTTCATGAAGATCCTGGGAGGACCCAGTGGAAGTTTATATAATCAGCTGCTGTAGTGAGCTGGATTTTGGGGTGTACTGAGGGCAGAAGCTCAGCTTCCAGGGCTGCTGTCACAGACTGGGGGGAAACAGCAGGGTTTAGCTAGGGAGGGTGCTGGAGGATCGAGCACATCTTCCCACCCAGATATTTAATTTGAGAGCAGTGGCAGGTGAACCTCAGCATCTTTGCCAGAGCCATGTAAGGCTGGCAGCAGCTGAGGGACAAGGGGTTTTCAGACCTTGTGTTGGAGGTGACAAAAAGATTCCCGTTTCTGTGATCTGGCTGTTCACGTTGTGAGCTTCATGCCAGCCAGCTCGTGGTCCTCCTGTGCCCTGTGAAATAAAGTAAGACCACACACGTAAAGGCCTATCAGGGCCTTCATTAGAGATAAGAAATTGATATATTTGCTAATACAGCAGAAACACTCAACACAAACAAAAAAACCTCCACAGAAAAACAAACCAACCAACCAAACCAAAACACAACCCACAAACTTTCCCAAGGCTGTGCTGTGGAAGGGCAGAACAAGCCTTCTGTTAGAAAAATATACATAAATACTATTATGTTTTTACATAAGTAAACTGTATGCTAGACATATGTTAACATACAAGGACTGTCTCACCAAAATTTGATGTCTAACTGTACATGCGCGTTTGTCTGAGAATTGGAACAGAGCTCCAAATGCGACCAGCTTATCTGTATTTAATGATTATTACCAGTGTTGATCGAGTGCTTTCTTTTGCAGGTATAGAAGCTAAAAGCGACGTGGCTGTGACAAAGGAAGACTGGGAAGGGCCCCTGCCCAGTGTCCTGACAAAAGGCATCGACTGGCTGCTTCTGTTTTCTGTGCTCTTCCTGGCGAGCTTTGTCATGTACGCGACTGTTCGGACAGAGAGCATTCGGTGGCTGATCCCAGGGCAAGAGCACGAACATCAGGAGTGATCTCAGATGCTGGATTTCCTGCTCATTGGTAAAGTGGGACTTCGTACGGAGTAGTAGTACGTGAGAACGAACTGTTGAATTTGTTCATTGCAATTTATATTCTTGACTAAAAGTCTGCTTTATTTATCAACTACTGAATCTGTAAAAAGCAAAGTTGTGGCGATTAATGTGGTAAGTAAAGAAATATGAAAAAATATTAACTAAAAAGGTATTCAGTTGCTCTGGTTTATTTTTCATGGACTTTAATGTAAATAGGTGATACAGTTCTATTTTGCTCTCCTGAAGAAGTCCCTGAGCTTTGTCAATCACAGAAGATTTTTACAGCATGTGTGCAGCACTGCTTGGCATGGGAGTGGAGTTGCTTCTGTGCAATCTGGAGATCTTCCTCATACATCCTACAGACGTACGGACTAAGGCTTCTACACAGACAATGTGGTAAATGCTACGGCACTGGGATATGTTACCCCACAGGGATAATGTTCATATGTTCTGAAATAATAATGTTTTAAAGGGATACACCAGTGAATGGTGATGTCACTGCATTAATTGTCAGTAAAATGACCTATGAAGAATATTTTTTTTTAATAGTGGACTTTTAATTATCCCACTGTTGAAAAGATTTTAATATTACCAGTGTGTATTCCTGCAATAGCAACAATTCCAAAGTGTGTTATACAACCCTTGGCAGGGTGACTGTTTTCCACTTTTGGTGCTGGGTTCCTTGTTCACTGTGCCTCTGAGTTTTGACTTAGTGGTGGTTCTTTATAAGATTTAGAGTAACTTCCCAAGCTCACCTCGTTATTTTTGTGTGTGTATGCACAACTTATTTACCATATTCCTCTAGAACTAAATTGCATTCATTGTCCTTACTCATTTAAAATAAATCAGGTTTTTACTGTAACCTTTTAAGTCACTTTCTCACAGGACTAACAGCATGCAACATCTGAAGTAGGGTCACCTACCTAAATTAGCAAGACCAGTCCTGAGACTTACTTAAATTTCTACAAGCATGTTTGGTGGTTGCACAGTCTACAGCAGAGGCTACATAAAGAATTAACATGGGTTTTAGTTATAATTAGCATGGAAGACTTTGAATTAGGTATGGACTGGTATGTTATGTGGTTTTCAGATTATTTGATTGCACAGCACTTATCCATGGTGGAGGTTTACCACAGTACCCTGATAGGAAGCTTCAGAGCGTGAATTAAGCAAAGAAGAAACAAAGACAGCTGTAATATTTATTGTTCAACAAAGAGCTCATATCCCTGGAATATAATTCTTCAGGTATTTTTCTGACAGCCAGATCTTTACAGTTTGGAAAGCTGAGGTCCTGTATATCTGTGTGTTAAAAGGAAAATGCACTGATAAAACTTTGGTATTACTGCAGATAAAACTAGGCAATGTTTTACTAATAAAGATTCAAGATTTTGAACAAGTAGTTGGAGTGTTCTTCCCTCTACCATCTGCCCAGGCTGGATTGTCCCCAGGAACTATCTCCATACCTCTGAAGAAAGTGATGTCCTGAAAAACGCGGTGCCTCCTGCTCTGAAAAGTGCCTCTTGCAGTGCAGCCCCGTGGAAAGGACAATGAAACGTCGCTCGGGGTTAAACACGGACCCTCTCGGGAGCGCCGGGACTGCAGCCCGAGGCGGCTCCGCTATCCCGTTCTCCTCCGCGCTCGGTGTCGTTCCTGGCCGGTGGCTCCGTTACCGGTACCGCTGCTGTTGCGGGGCCGGGGTGAAGCAGCTCGCTCCATGTCTCCCCGCTCGGTTCCGTTTTGCAGCCGCGGTTCCCGTCGGGGAATCCGGGCGGCGGCTCCTCCCGCTGCCGGAGCGGCGGAGGCGGGGCCGGGGCCGAGCGCGGCGATGCCGGGTGGCGGGGCCGGGCTGCGGCGGGCGCTGCTGGGAGCGCGGCGGGCGGCGGGCGCGGCGGCCCGGGGAGCCGCCATGGTGAGGGGCCCGGCGGGGCAGGGGGGCGGCCGGGGCCCTATCGGGGCGGGCGGTGGCGGAGCCGGGTCCTGCGGGCCCGGCCGGAGCGGAGCGGAGGGGCCGCCCACGGCCACGCGTACTCGGCGCGCAGCCTCCGGCCCCGCTCCCCGCCCGGTGGCTGGTGGGAGTGTGTGCATGGAGCTGATCGCTAATGGCCCTCACCCGTCAAACCGGCAATATTTAACACTAATTTCTTAATGTCCTTTTTCCCCCCTGAACTTCTTCTAAATGAAGGTTATCGATGACCGAGGTTAAGCTCCACGATGGTTACATGTCACCCGTGTGTTGTGGGTCAGGTCATATTCTGTGCTAGGTCAATATTGGTATGTCGGTGCCCACACTGCACGTTTCTGCTTTTCTGGGGGGCCCCGTGTTCTGGTACTGTGGGTGCGTGACTGTGAACATGCAAGTGGCATCTCCCACCTCGCTGTTTACAAGCAAGTTCGTGCTGCTTTCTGCTGCATTTCTGAATATATTGTGAATGCGTTGGAGGGACTAACGCGGGTAACTTATTCCTAATCAAAATGCTGTAATTGGCGCACTCTGGGGCTTGCATCAAACTCACTCTCTGTATTTCTATTAAAAACTACTCAGTTTAACTTGAAGGCACAGCACTGCCTGTGTGTCTCGGGAAGGTGACTGTAACGTCCCTAAAACCAACAGAGATCATCTCTGCTGCCGGCTGGGGACTGAACTTGGTGCTGCCTCCTGGTTGCAGTCCTGGAGGACTTTGCTATCTCAAAAAAAGAACGCCTGCATGATCTTTTGTAAATTAGCCTACTCATTTAATCTCTTGCCAGATAAAAATAAATTTTAGGACAGCCATTAGCTTTGGCATTTTTTGTATGTGCTTGGAAAAAGAATAGTGTAAGAAATTCATGCCTGCAACTGCACTTATAGCAACAACAAATGTGATATTTGTATTCTCACAAGTCAAAAGCTGTGTTTGAAGCGTAAAGAGCCTAAATTAGTTCATTTTGCGATCTTTAATCCCATCTCTTGGGCCAGGTGTATACTGCTGAACCCAAGCGGTGGCAGTGATGCCGTCACATGGATTTACGCTGTTTCGGGGTTTTTGTCCCTCGTTGTTGGTGAAAATGTTGCTCCTCGGCTGTCTGCACCTCCAAGCCTTGCTGAGGTCGCACTAATTGCGTTAATTCCTGCTCTGCTCGGGCTCGCAGCCCCATCTGGTGGCACTGGGGCTCCGGCCGGTCTCTGCAGCGGAGCTCCGGCGCTGCCAAAGTCAAAGTCAGCCCCTGAGCTGCCGTGGTGCGCACAGACCCCCGCGCCCCAGGGGCGCTCTGGGGCAAAATCGCTCAGCCCTTTTCTGGAGGTTCTCACAAACCTGTGCTGGCTGCTGATTTAACGGCTACAGCAGCTTCAGTTCTGTTCTGCTGGGGACAGAAGTTCATCCCGTTTAAAGCATGGCGTTCATAATGCGAATTTGAGACCCACCTGTTAGAATGTATCGTCCAAGTAATCTCTCATGCCCTTAGTCTCTGCTCTTTTTTTCTTTCTTTTTTTTTTTTTTATATCCAAGCCCCTCTGAACACCCCACAGAACTTTCCTCTGTCTCTGGCCTCATGTGCAGTTCAGACAGGGATTCAGATATTTAGGCAGATGGTGTAATTTGTCACGTCTGTGTTCCCGGTGGCTTAAGAAGGGCTAATTTGCTTAAAACAGGACATATTTAAAGATAGGTGCTTTGCAGAATCTAGTGCTTGTAGAAGTAATTTGTAGCGTATCGTAGTTGTGTCTTTATTGTATTTTTTTTTCTTTTCTTTGTGAGTTAAAAAGCTCTTTATTGCTTGCAGAACTCCACAGTGTGTGCTATCTTTAAATCCGCTCCAGCTCCCTTAGGAATAGCAACATGCAAGTTGTGGAGAATACAATTTCCTATTTTGCTTCTGTCTTTTTAGATATTCCCCTGATATCCCTTTTAACCTTGTAATTGTATATTTAGCATATAATGTAAATAATCCTTTATTTATATGACAGAATGGAATATTTGAAAATTAATTCAGTTGTTACAGCATTTGGATGATTGAGGTGAACGAGGGTACAGGTGCGCTGGTGTCCATGTTCATTCCCATGAAGGAGCTTGATGCTCTTTGTTGGCTTTGTACAAAAGCATTTACTGGACTTAATTGACCAAACAGAAATGGTCTTTCTTGGCTGCTTTGAGTTAAGCTGGTGTGTGAAATTATAGACAGTAAGAAACGGTGCAGTGAATTTTCTACAATACATAACCACAATTTCATCGTGTGGTTTTCTTATTGTTGGACAAAAGAGAACCTCAGCCTCACTCCTGTCATGTTGTTGTTTTTCCCTCAATAGTCTTCGCAGTCTCACTGGTTGACAGCAGAGGAGAGGAACCAAGTTTTACTTGATCTCAAAGCTTCTGGCTGGTCTGAGTTAGGTGAAAGAGACGCCATCTACAAAGAGTTCAATTTCAAAAATTTTAATCAGGTAATTATTTTTATATACCACTTTGAATATAAAGGAAATGTAATTGCTTTGATTTCCATATGATCGTGGTGGGAAAGTATTTATATTCAGAAATTTGAGAGCATCCTTGTGGGGCCAAACTATCTTGGGTTTGCCGTGACAGATCGCTCTCCGATTCTGATCTCATTAGGTGGAGTAAATTAATTCTGTTTTGTAGTTGTTAAGTAGATTTTTTTCTAATATTACAATTTCTTGATTATAATATTAGGGTCAGTACTATGGGATTAGACAAATATTATTTGATCCTGGTATTTTTTTCATTACTAGCACTCATAAATCAATGCTAGAAATATGTAACTGATGGAGAGTGGTGTTCATTTTTGACTGGAAAAACTTGAGAAAAAATGGGTTAAGAACAGAAAGTTTTGGGAAATAAGGTGGAGAAAATATGATACATTTTGCCTTCTCAGCAGGAAGGCAGAACTCTAGTATATTGCGGAACGAATCATAGTAGCTGATCTCGCAGTGTCTTCAGCACGGCAGGCTGGAGTTAGACCACGTTGGCTTTTCATTTGAAGTCAGAATCCTGAGCCGTGTCCCAAACTCACAGTAACACGTCTTGGACATCAGTGACAAACTTACCTTAGAAATCCCGAGTTTATCCTGAGATTTGCGGTCGGCTACATTCCCCTCAAAAATCGCCTCCTGAGGAGTCATGACACTGCTTAGAAAAAAGTCACGTTCCAAGAGCAGGCGTTTCCCTTCTGTTCTATTTCTGAAGGGGGTGAGCGCTGTCTGGGTAGGAGGGGAAACCCCAGGTTCTGTTCGGGCGATGGCTCCTGCTGAGCTGTTTTTTCCCGCTGTGAGGGGGACGGGGTGAGCTCCACAAGCTTTGTTGGTGTGCAGGGGGACCTGGAGCTTTGCTCTTCTCATTTACATGGCTGTGCCTCAACCCTGATCAAGATTTTTTTTTTGAAATCACAGTGAGCTAAATAAACAGTAACTTGTAAGGCTGGCTCTTTATTTTTCCCCCATTTCATGCAGTAGCTATTATGGCAAGGAAAACCTGGGCAGTAGAGAGAAGGTGGGTGAGGTGCTGGCCCCTCTGAGCTGGGGGAAAGCAGAAGAGAAAACTTCAGACAACTCCAGCTCATGAGCAGGATGGTGCTGGCCCAGGGAGCACATCCAGAGCCCCGAGTACCTCTTTTCCTGGATTGCCCTTCAAACCTGAACGTTAATACAGAACAAATCAAACCATATCAGATAATTCAGAGGGGAAGGAAGGAGGGAAGCCCGTGAGAGGGAGCTCACATGAAACCTTGGTGAGATGTGCAGACAGCTCTGAGCTGGAGCAACCAGGAGAGACCGGCACATTTGACACCGATGAGGTGGAAGTAACCCTTGGAAGAGTTGAGATTTTCAGCCTTTGTTCTTTGAATACTCATGAAACTGCATCTCTGCGGGGGCATGGTCAGAGTCTCTGTTGCTTCAGCACAACTAGAAATGACTTTTTGTCCCAAAGTTAATAAAAAGTGGTTTTGTACACTGTAGATAAATCAATTTCATCAGAGGGACTTCTGTGTGCCAACAGGCAGGTCAAGAGACAAACCAGTGTGCCCCATCAGCAGATATTTAGAAAACCCATTGCTATCGCAAAAAAATTACGAAGTTGTGGGGTTTTGACTGTGCGTGTTTGTCTTACAACACAGGTAGATATCCATATGTCTTCTTCATTTGAAGATCAATGAAGCACATACCAGTATAGGAAACTGAGTATGTTTAATATGTCCATTAGTAAATGATGTAGTATACATTTATACTTCTGGTACATGGCATCTTAGACAGGGTACTCAAAAAAATTGCCATTTGAATTGTTTGGGAGATATTGGTACAGGCTCTTTCATTCTAGCCTGCCCTTCATGGATGTCGGGGAAGGCAGAAACGAGAGCAGAGGCTGGAAATTGGCTTCAAAACTGAACATTCTGTGCCCAGCCAGGAGAACGAGCTGGGCAGGTGGGTCCCCTGTTTGGATCAAGGTTTATGTGCAAATATCTGAAGGCAGAATTTCACCTGCTGATTTGTAGGAGCTGCTGCAGTGTCCCCATTTTGCAGAGGACAGAACCTGTTCCTGTTATCAGAGTCCCGGGAAAGGGCTCAGTGTGCAGATCCAGAGGGGATGCTCAGAGCTGGTATTAGGGAGCAAGTATTTGCCTTTCAATAAGTTGATGCTGAAAGTAAATTGGAATTATGGATGTATGCTTATTGATGCATATGTTTATAATAACTACTAATAAATATTGTGCTTATTACCACCTGGGGAACAAATGACAAAAGCGGAACTATATCTGCATGGCACTTCAGGAGAATTTACTCCTGCAATGAAAAAAATCAAACTCGCAGATACAACTTATTTCATTTCACTCAATAAATACTCTGTTTTCTTTATTTAAAGTGTGCGTATTTAGTGAAAGTCACGGGACTGAGAATTATAACTTCCTCACTGATCTTCCTGCTGCCCTTTTACAGATGGTGTAAAATCAGGTGTGTATAAAATAGAAAAAAAAAGGAAAGAGTAGTTGAGCTGACATGAAAGGTATTTCAGATTTATGTTTTGCAGATGATATTGGTATGATTAATGTATTCATTGCTTTTTTTTTATTGCTTCTCGCAGATAATGTTCATGATGCATGGAAAATTCTGTGGCTTTAAAATCTCTGCCAGGTTTACAAAGTCTGTGTATGTCAACAGATGTTAAGAATATAAACACAACTTTTATTATAAAGTCCTGCAAATGTGTAGACATGAGTTTGGTTTATGTATATTATTTTCAGCATGAGAATGAAATGAAACTTCTGTGAAACAAGAATTATTTAGATTCCTGAAGCTTTCAGGCCGAGCTTAGCTCGGGTAAAAGCCATCAGTGACGGGCTGCCTCGGTTAAGGCTGACGAGCTAATGACACCGCTGGCTTAGGGAATTAGTTTGGAACCCAGAACTTGAAAACACTGGTGCTGTTGGTTAGTCAGAAGATACATTTTCATGCAAATGGGCTTTTTGGGTACAATTCTCTAAAAGAAGCTGGAAACCAGCCTGGGGCCCAGCTGGAAGCCCTTTTGTTGTGGTGAGTGCCCACCACACACTGGTCCTGGACTGGGTGCTGGTCTACGTTCCTGTTGCCTTCAGCGTGAGATGGGTGGCGGGTGTTCTGAGCCTTGTATGAAATATAAATACATAGAGAGTGAGAGGAAAAATGCAAATGTAACTTAACTGTGGAGGAGAGCACTTTGGAAGAGCTGCGCTGATCGCACTGAGGCATCCATTCCTCCTTACGCCTTGCAGTTGCTGCGGGTTATTGCCACTGTTGAACAGCAGGTGGGCAGCAAGGAGTTAAAATCAGAGTCTTTTACCTCCAGGACCATGGCTCTGGTGCACTGACTCAAGGACCCACATGATGCACATGCTTGGCAGAAAGCTCTGACCACGAGCAAGGTCTTGGCGAGCACGTGTGCTCAGAGCAGCCATGGCAAGTCGCGAGCCCTGCCACACATCCAGGGGCTGGTGAGTCTCTGTGAACCTCACAGCCACGTCAGGGAGCTTATTCAGGGCCTTTTTCCCTGGCTTCAGGGAAGAGAAGAGCAGCTAGTGATGCTTTTGCACCACTGTGTAGCACCAAGAAGACACGCTCTAGTCCATTCGTGTCTTTGTGCTGCTAAAAACGTTTCTCTTCCAGCTGTGGAGCAAGCCCTCTGCTTCCAGTCTGCCCAAGCAAAGTTCAGAATCCCGATAGAAAGTTAATTTATGCTTTCAGACCATGCTGGTAACTTCTCCCAATTATTGTTCTGCACACTCAGAAAAGAAACTGCAGAAACGTTGGGAATGATGTTAAAATCTGGTCATCGAGGGAGGGAAGGGTTGTTGAGGACCTTGATATTCTCAACTGTATCTCAGGAATTTCCTGGGATTTTCTCAGCAGTTCAGTACATCTTGAGAGGACTGATCCTGCAAAGACCTGCCTTAAAAATCAGGGTTTCCCTGGGTTCATCCTGAGCCCAATCCCCGCGGGGCAGGCGGCTGCCAAGGGCTCCAGGGGATGGTGCTGAGCACTCAGTTTGGGTCCTTTGCCCAGCTGCTCGTTTTTGCCAAATTTGCAGGAACATCTTAACTCCGAGACTTCAATGTCTCTTGTCAGAGTTGGTTGGATTTGATCAGAGGGTTTAAGGGGCAACTGCCTGTGTGATTGCATTTCCTTCAGTAATCACGCCAAGGCAGAAAATGCAGTTAGGAAATTACAAAGGTGGGCACATTTGCTGATGGTCAGGTTCAACGTTTACAGCTGCTTTCTTTTATAGGGTAAGTTTTTAATTAAGGTTGGTTTCTTAAAAAAAAAAACCAAAGAAACAAAGTCATGTAGGAAGTCTCCATAAGACCTCTAACGTCATTTTGTAAAATGACAGGAAATCAAATGCTCTAAGAGATTTAAAATAGCTTTTAAAAATATCTTCTGTTTTGGGGCTACGGGACCAGGCACAAGATGAGCCTGAGTGGAGGGGACAGTAAGGAGATGCCTTGGAGGACGGCACTTCATGAGAGCAGAAGCACATGTGTTTTGTTGGAATTGTTGCTTTTTGAGAACTTATTTAAAGATATGGAAAAAATCTGGAACTGTTAAATAAATTATTATTCTCACTTTGCATTTCCTTTCTAGATTTTCTAGCTCCGTTGCTTGAAATACAGAAAAACAAAACAGAACAAAACAAAACAAAACAAAAACCCAGACAGAGCATGTTACAGTAGACGCCTTTTTTTCCCCGTCCTCATGGAAATGCCAATTATTTTCCCTCAGATGTAGGGAGACATACTCAGGTTTGTCCCTTTAAATTGATAATCCTTATTGTAATATCACAATTACACATCTGAAGGAATTTTGTAGAATAGGCAATGAATACTCTTTACTTATTTTGATACTGGTACTTGGGGCCAGTCCCTGTAACGTCCTCTGTGTCAACGCTCCCTTTTCCTACTCCCAGCATGTTGCTTTGTCTTCTGGATTGATCAAAGATTGGAAAATTTGTTTTTATGTACATAGGCAATGTATTTCATTGCTGCTTTATGTACTTAATTTTTTGGCTGTTTGGCTGAAATCTGTCCACGCCTTTTGCGTATTGAAAACATAATATCCTTTAACCTACAGTCTGCAGAGTTAAAATGAATTTCATGTTAAATATTCGGTTGTGGATCACATCTCCAGCTTTTTATATGCCACAGTGGTCTTGTGGGTTTTTTCTTCTCCATTGTCTGATAGTGAGGTCATTTTCAGTCCTCTGAGAAATTTTATTCCCAGCCAGATGCAGGCCATATATTAAAAGTAGCACCTGTGGCTAATATCACAGCAGCTTACCATAAATTTACATGGTAACTAGGATTATATCTGTCAAGACTGTTAAAAAATGTCTAGATTTAATTTGATTTCCAGTATTGAAGGAGCTCTCCAACATTTTGCTTCATAACTATATTTTAAAAGTTAAAATCACTCCATTGTTAAGTTTTATAGCACTCCCAGTGCCCATTAAGTTGATTTGTTAAATGGGGGTCAGAATAAAGCAAGTTGGCTACAGGAGGATCGGAAACCAACCCATTTGTGACAAATTTAGTCCTCACGTGTGAATCTTCTCAGAGCCGGGGACTGATTGGATTCAGGTGCAGCTTATGTCGGTTGTGTTTAACCTCAAAGCCTGAGCAGCTTCAGCCCCTGACTGTCACTTGTGCTAATCAAAAGACAAACCTGTTTTCATTTGTTTGGGGAGGAATGGCTATTTTTATTGTAGCATTTTAAATTTGGGTATTTTTAATTTTTGCTGGTTTGAATGTAGTATCAGTGTGCTTGCTCCCTCTGCTAGTGTTTTTGTTAGATTGCCTGTTGAATGAAATGTTGGGTTTTTTGTCTGCCCAGGTAGGTGCTGGTTTTCATATAGTTTTTCCTAAACTGCTTCATTTTCTGTTATCCTTTGAATCCTCTCCCATATGCTGTGATTTGTGCACCTGCAAAGTTATGAAAGTATTTCTTTTGGTAGTTATGTTGTTCACTAACTTCCCTGAGTTTATGAATACAATAACCGATTTCCAATAAATCAGAATTATTTATGGGTGGATTTGCAGAGTTGAGAAAAATCTTTGTATCTGAAAATAATGAATTTCTGGCGTATCTTCCTGTTGACGTTTTCCTTTATTAGAAACTGATAGTGAAGTTTTTGGGACTGGCAGAGGTTAACCTGCTGGCTGAAACGAAGCCAATGAACTGACTCAAGTGTGCACAGTAAAATACATATGATTCCTGGATGGTCCAGCCTTCTTGTGATTCAGTAAATAACGCTCTCGCCTCGGACTCGGCAGGTTGAGGTGCAGCTGTGGGACATGGACATGGTCCCCCTGCCCGTGCCACTGCCTGGCCTGCCCATGGAAGGCAGGGAGCTCCAGGCTGGTGGAACACGAGCGGGTGTTCTGGGGAAATGGTTTGTTTGAAAGCTTCAGAGTCTCCTTCCCAGGCCTTAGAGAAGATGCTGCTGGTGGGACATGGTGTGTCCAGTGATGCTCCCAGTTACCTGTCAGTGAGCGGTTAGCTACAAGTGGGAAGTTCTACAGAGCTTGGAAGTCTGTACTGCTGGAAATAAGGAACTGGGTTGCATCTAGGCAGAAATTAAATCCTTGGTGCTGGGAAATACTGGATTTATTTTCTTCTCATGATCAGCATGGGTACAAAACCACATGTAAAGTCAGCCAGTGCTCCAGAGTATTTTCAGACCAATGTTTTGCACTTGGCAATGTTTCTGTTTCAGATAGCCTTAGTGCATCAGCAGCTTCTTGTGTCTTTTAAAGTCCTTCACAATTAGTCTTTCCTTATATATCTGGGAACTCTTGTTTTGTCCTTCAGTCCCTTCATTAAAACTTCAGAGTTTAATGCATATGAGAAATTAATGTCTGATAAAAGTCAGGCAGGTGATGAGTGGTGATTGCTCCTCTTCTCCTTGTCGGATATCTCATCTCCTCTTTGGCCAGGGTCTGTGTGTACGGGTCGCACTGCCCTTGTGTCACATCTGCTTGGGGCAAGTTACAGTACTAGTGTCACCGTTATAACGTCATCCTGGCAGTACCACCAGTATCAGGCTGCCAGGATTGTATAAAATGTCATTATATTAGTCATATTTAAATAAAATTAATCATGTTGAAGTTAAAGATTCAGAGTAGGAATGTCCTTCATCTCTTTCATCATGCAGGGTGGCCCATCATAGGTGTTGGAGGAGTTGCATCCATTTAATTTTTCTTGTGACTTAGCTGTCATTAGGGATGCTCATTTTCTTGATGAGCTAAGTCATATTTCACCCTAGAATAAACCATTACTTTATTGGTTAAAGTCATTTGGGGCAGTGGCATTCCTAGTGACTGAGTTTGCCCCACTGAGGAGACCTGCTGTATCTCCATTTAAACAGGCCACTGCTTAAATCTGCCCAGCTGACCTTTGGGCTGCTCTCCGGTTGGCTCTAATACAAATGCTTTCCTTAAAAGATGGATTTATTATCACTCATGTAAAAATTATTACAGCATTTGCCTTGTGCTTGTCTCATACATTGATCTGAAAGTGCAAAAGAAATTATTTGTCAAAATTCCTTTCGGATTTCACAAGCTGTCTTGTACATTTGGAGTGGAAGAAATGTTTCTCCTTTTTTTTTTCAGCTGCACAGATTGATTGCCCGCTCTGTTTGAATTGAATAGAACAAACGCTATATCAGCCATGTGTGCAGGGCTGCGGTACATTTGTACCAAAGAACTGCAAATGTGAGCAGGTCAACTTGATTTTAAAGTTCAGACTCTTTCCTTGTTAAACCACCTTTGGAAAATGTCACAATTTTGAATGCAGTTGGACGCCTTCATTTGGGAAAATGCAAGTGTGACTGATGCTGCCTTTGCTGAAGAAGATGGTCACTCAGAATGCTTTTTTACTTTTTCAGTTAAGGAAACCTGGTGTCTTGCTACTCCCTATGCATTAGAATTTATTTTTATGGGAATGCTGGAAAGATACTGATGAAATGCAAACAGCACATCTCTCTGTCCTGGTTGTTTAACCTTTTGCATCCTCTTGCTTTTGGAATAACGCCTGACTGTGTTTTCAAACCATTAATTGCCTTTTACGCCAGCAGCTCTCACTTTCTCCTACTCCCATGAAGGAGGGAGAAGCTTTGGAATATTATCCTCTGCAATTGTAATTAAAAATGGACGCTGGTTGGCAGAATCAACTAAAATAAATCTGCAACGCCCCTATTTAAAAATTAACCATTACTCACCAAAAAAGCACATCAAACCCGCTTAGCGGACATCCGTTAATCCCGCGGTGAGCCGTTTCGGGCTTTAATGCACACTGTTTTACACGTTAAGGGGTTTGAAGTCGCGGGCCGGCACTGACCTTTCACATCTGCTCCTCTCGCAGTCGGAATCTCCGCTCGCCGCTCCCCGTCAGGCCGGATTAGCGTGATGAAGTGCAGCGCTTCTGCTGGCTGCAATTTCGGGGTTTTGATCAGAATTATTTCTTTCACAAACAATCACGGTTGGCTAAAACGTTACATCTGCTCTGAAAAGCCACTGGCAGGCCCGCAGTTTATTGAGGTGACGTGAGTGTAATTTTTTTTTTTTCTTTTATTCCTCTTTATTCCCACAAACCTGCTTTGTATGGGGAGCACTTCCCATCTTCCTCTTCCCCTTCTCTTCTTTTAATTTTGTTGGACTGAGATAACAAGTTGCTTTGGACAAACATAAAGCCGACTGTGATACCTTGGAGGGATTTGGCGGGGACCTCCGTGCTGAGTCAGCGCCTCACTGCTGGGCTTACCTAGTGCTAAGGGTGCTGTGTAGGAAAAGGTGGTTTTATTCCTAAGATCAAACAGGAATGTCCTGATTTCATGATTTAGTATGATTTTCTTCATGCTGTGATAACAGTAGGCAGTTAAAGTTATGTCTGTGTACGACCAAGGTGTCCATGGTTGGGAGAATCTTTATTCCATGAGACAGTAGGTGGGTGGTTGTAGCAAGCAAAACCACTGTTGGCTGGACAAGCCCAGGATGTTGTGTTTCTGCATCATCTTGTAATGCCCAATCTAATGAAAAAACAGAGGTGTACAAAGAGTTTCCGTTCATGGTGTGCTTCTATGAACTTGGAAAAGAATTTGGTGTTTGCTAGAGGACTGAGAATTAGTATTTGTCTCCCCTTATGAGCCCATCTCTCTGTTCCCAGGTGTACCGATGTACTAATGGTGTGGATTACCCAGAGGAACCCTTGTATCTTAGTGAAAAAAATCAACCAGCCAAAAAAACTAATGGGACCTCTCGATATATTATACATTGAATGTACTCTACCACCTTGGGCATGTACGTGGAGCACATGGAGGGGTCTGAAGACAGCTGAAAATGTCAAATATAGCTTGTCTATCTAAATTGTTGGCACTGAAATGAGCCTGGTTCTTAATAATGTGACTTAAGGCAGTTGCATTCCTCCATTTCTACATGACCTGCTCCACTCATTCTTCCAGATACCAGGGACAGGAGATGAAGCACAGGTCTGGGTGGCCTACAGGTCACGGAGGGGAGCAGTGGGCATGGCAAACCAGGCAAGGTACCAAACCGCTCTGAGACCAAAGGATGCTGCAAAGAGGAAGATGCTTGCTTTCTCCTGCTCTTTCTTCAAAGGATCTGTCACTTTTAGAGTTGAAATGTCTGTCTGCAAAATAATGTTTGAATTTTATAGTGCAATATAAATGAAAAGCCAAACATGAAGACCCATTCTGACAATACAGCAGGATGCTTTCAGCATCCCTGGCTGGATCTGCAGTAAATGTTCCTCAGTTTGCTTTGTTTCATAGCATTAGGTCTTTTTTAGCTTCTGGCTTGGCCAAGAGGGTGATCAGAAGACCTCTTGAGAATTCCTCACACCTCCATCGTGATTTCTTTGTCACATATTGGAAATCTTGACCCTGTCTTAAAAAAAAAAAAAAAAAACAAAAAACCAAAAGCAAACCAAAACAAAAAAGCTGACAGTGTGACAGTGTAGTGGGTAATGGGGATAGTGGAAGATGGAATGGTCAAGGGACCAGGAACTTCTTAATCCATCAGAAAGCAGTGCCTTTCTTATCACTCTTTGATGTTTTCCTAGGATCATAAATGGCAGAGATTTAGAGGGTTGTCAAAGGCAGGATATGATTCCCCTTGGATACTCAGCAGAGAAAATTTTGGATATTAAACTGGTAGTACATGTAATCTTGGCCAGAAGACCAAGGAGAATTTTGTCTGAGCATTCCCTATGTTATCTACAGCATGCATGGCATGTGAACGTCATATTCACGTCTACAGAATGAAACAATTCCTTCATGTGTGTTTAAAAAGAAACAGAGGTAAACCAGTAATATTTTGTCCTGATTTCACCAGATCTGTTCCATCCAAAACATGGTACAATGGGATAATGAATGTCTCTGTTCTTCTGCACCGTACCTGAGCTCTTTAACAAAGTCAGAGGATTTGAGCACCTTTTTTGAAGTGGGGCAATCACATAAATGAATTTTTATTTAGGCCATTTTGTCATGGCTAAGGCTGGCTCATTGCCCGAGTGGCAGCATCCTTGTGCAGCACAAAGGACGTCGGAGGGCAGCGCCCTGGCAGAGGGTGCCTGAACTCACAGGGCTGGAGCTGGAGACCATCCGCACCTTGTTATGGGTTTATTTGTGTGGTGGTTTGTGTGATGGCTTTATTACAGTACAGCCAGGGCTTTCATCTGCCGGGCCAAACATTTGCTTTAACAAGTGAAGTTATCGTTGTTCTTTCAGTTGTGCAGCCAAGAGAGTTTATTATTTAAAGTGACTGATTGCTTTAGCAGGTGCTTGGTTAATGGGAGCTTCGCTGTATTATTTAACGTTTTTAGGTAGAGTGCAAAAAACTCATTTTAAAAAGTAATGTTTCTTGAAATAGCCATTTTATTTGGTGTAAACCTCCTAAGTGCAACCTTTATATTCCATTTTTGAGCACAAAGCATACAAAATTGGCTTGGGAGGTGGAGAGTCACATTTAGCTGACTATGTGGCTGGAGGACTTATTCTGTGTTCTAGTTCAGTCCTGAAACCAGGGATTATTTTCCTTCTTTCTCTCTAAATTCTAATTTAGAGTTCTGTATTTTTGAATAAATAATATTTATGAGGCTGTGTTTACCTAGAGTGCTAAGGAACTGGAACTGGGGGGAAAAATGGCATTTATTTTGAATATTTCTGTGAAGTGATATATCACAGATGTAATGGGACCTTGTTCCAGGTTTGGTTGGGATTTAGGATGTCTACTGATTTTGCAATAGTCTTTATGGGCAACTGTAATTATTTATATCTACCTATAAGCAAATGAATGTGTTTTGTAATATGGTTGTATTGAGCCAGCAGAGTCCAGGCTTGAAACTTTTATCACTCACAGAAAAAGGTTTTTATGCCGTTTTACGACATCTCCATGTTATCTCACTTCTACTCCATGAAGTCTGTAAATCTTTTTGGTGCAATAGGTGATTAATTTTGGCGTGAAGTCTGTTCATTGAATCACCGAGAATATTATCTGCCTTCTGTTCATGAAATCCAGGTGCAATCACTTATTGTAATAAAAAAGAGAATAGGAAAAAGGATCCTCAGCAGTGAGGCTGCTGGGAAAGTCAGGATGTGATGAGGAAGATGGTAACAGATGTAACATTTTGTGTTATCAGCAGTAAGAGAAAAATATATCTAAAGTCAGCAGTTATGAAAATCCTGATATTAACAGACTGAGAAAAGCTAAAGTTGAGGTTTGTTGTGCAGATCGTGTGTATGTCACACACTTGGTGAGGAGCACGAGGGGAAGAGGAAAGGCGAGCGAGGAGAAGGCTGTAAGAGCAGGTCCCTGCTCTCTGCCTTCCTTGGTCCCTTTGCTGGTGTTGATCCCATGTCCCTCAGCCTCAAATGAAAATTTGTATTTGTTTTTCTAGACCAGTTGAGTCTCAGATGGGGCAAATGACTCTTGCACCTGCTTTGTGACAAACTGATGTCATCACTTAGGTCACTGCTGAGCTTGGGAGATGAAGCCCTTGACTCAAACCTCTTTTGGAGAAGCTGTGTCTCGAGCAGCATCAGGACGGTGTCGTGTCTAGTGCTGCGCCTGGTCTGGATCCTGCCCAGCGAGTGTAAAATTCCAAGTGGTTTGGGCTTTTCCTGGGACAGAATTCCTGAAATTGCCTTCTGTCATCTCCTGCAGCTCTTGACATTGTACCGGTACCTGTGTGAGAAACGTCCCCGTTGAGGAAAGGCTGTGCCTCCCAGCCCTGCTCCTCTTTGCCTCCATTTATTCTTCATGTTCTTCAAATTGGTAAATCATATGACAATAAACAGAAATACCCTCAATGAAGAGAGAAGGGGAAACTGTTGTTTATCTGGTCAGGTGGTTTAGATTAGCGGTGATGCTGGTCTGTATTATGTTACTTTAAATCATAGTGTCCCAACAGGACATAAATTATGAAGATTGTTACAGTATGTTTCATCCAATGTAAGATCAACAAATTGGAATAATTTTTTTTTATAGGAAAATCAGTGCTTTGGCAAGGTTATTGTTGAAGAATTTAATTTAACTTGAGCTTTACTTGCATTATTTCTTAATATATAAAAACTATTTGCATAATGTATGAAGTATAAACATTTTTAGAATCAAAGGCAAGAATGCCTTTTCCAAGATTACATAGAGTGGCAAACTACTTAGAATAGATCAGTGTTTGTGCTTTTGCTGTCAAAAATGTTTGATATAGAGCTGGCGAGCTAGTTTCTTCACCGACATAATTGTAAACAAGTCTTGGGAGACAGAAACAGCGTTCTTTGCAGAACATGGTGTAAAGGTCTTCACAGATCTAACATGGAGGGCAGTGTTTACAGCTGTAGTATGAATATAAAAAGGTAACTTTTTTAGAGAGCAAAGCAGCATTTCAGTACTGTATAAATGATGTGTGCAGATAAGTATGGGGGATGTGAGTAGTTGGTGCTGGATGTTAAAAGGATATTGTAAACACAGAAAAGCATAGGCAATTACATTTGAAATTGTAGTTGTGGGGGAATTTTCTAGTTTCACGTTTTGTTATGTAGACAGAAATGGCAGTATGTCTGCAGTATTCCTCTCCCATCCCTTCCCTTTATTGGTGTTGTTCAGAATTGGGAGTATGGCTTTCCCCAGTCCTGAGCGATGCCTGGGGAGTGGGGAGGTTGGCTTGGGCTATTACAATATCTGCCTGTGATGTGTGGGATGTTGCTCACCTTCAGAGCCTTCTGGCTGCTCGTGTCTGGGTGGGGAGGGAGGAGGGAAACGTGGGCACAATGCCAGAGCTGGCGTGGCCATCGCTTCCACTCTCACCGGAGAGATGGGGACGAGAATAATCTGAATGTAGCTCTATTTTGGGACATGATTTAGTTGCATTCTCAAGGACTGTCCGGCTGTTCTTGGAATGGTATTAAAAAGGCGAAGACCAGTGGGAAGGTGTTCCCCTGGTTTATGTCATGGTTGAATACAGACAGGGCCCAGGAAAAAGAAGAAAAAATGAAAATATCTAATGCCACATGGATGTGGCATCCCTGGGGATGGTTCAGGCAGGCAGATGAGCCCATCAGGGAAGAATCCCACAATGGGCATGTGGTTTTGAGAATGAATACCTGTCCTCCCATGCTGCCATGACTTTCCTAAGTACCAGTTGGATTCCTCTTTTTTTTGTGTGTTTTAACCATCTTGTTATTTTCAGATGTAGAGTGTAGCCTTGTGGGATAATTTTTGCATATTTGTAAGGTAAAAGTCTTTCTTAATGAAGTAAAGAGAGTTAAAATAAAAGAAACCCTGCATTTTTCTTGAGAGCACAACAGAAAATGTCATGAGATTCAGTCAAACTCTTGTGACTAGCTAAACATGACTTAAAACCTCATTAATGTCAAGCTATTTTTCCTTTTATCTGCTGACCCATAGCTCACTGTTAGGTAGTAATGTCAGCTGGATATGTGAAAGCTTCTGCAGTTTGGAAGTGAACCTTAAGGATTTGAGTTCATTGTTGTTACACGTGTCGAACTCCTCCAGAGAACACGTGCTGTATACTGGGTAGTTTTCACTGGGGCGAATGGAAAGCAAATGTGTGAGGTGTCGTCATCATTGCCTTGTATGATAATGTCGCTATAACTTGTTTTATTTATTCATTTCCCACTGATAAATGATACAGATGCAGGCTGGGTGGGTGGGGAAGGGAAGACAGGTAGCCCTCACATGCCAGAAGGTCGAGGTTAATGCTACCTCCAGTGTAATAATGACAGATGGGAGGCAGAAACCTTAATGTACTTGTGATTAGCATATGGTTTCCTTGGCTGAGCGTCCGAAGGATTTAAGAAGCCTGGGTATGCTCTTCCTAGCGTACGCATTTTAGAACAAATAAATAAAAAGTGTGTATTGTTATATTGTTGAGCCTTTCAGCTGTTTTTCTTGAATATCTCCACTTTCGAGTCAAGTACTGTCAGCTGCTTTGTTCTGGAGATGCTCTGGGATAATCCATCACTGGGGACTTGCGGGCGGTGATATATTAGCACGACATATCGACCTGTGTTGCTTTGATGTGTAACTCATCAAGATAATGTTGGCAAGCGTTGTACAAAAGCAGCATGTTTTAAAAGTATTAAGATGAATTGATTCCTTGCTTAAGAAGTGTGAAAGGAAGAATAATAGCAGATTAGCTCCGGGATGCCGTGGTTCTCCCAGAGCTGTGCAGCCGCGTGCGGCGCAGAGGGACAGATGGAATTTCATCTTTTCCTCCCACTTCTGACAGCAAAGTGTCTGGCCCTGGTTTTCCCATTCTCAGGCAACAGAAGTCACATTAAGTTTTATTTTGTGATGGCATATTTTGTCACTTTCAAAAGAAGTTGGGCCAGTCCCAAAACACTATGCAATAGCTGAATATTTTAAAGTGTGTGGGGTTGTGTTTGATTGGGTTTTTTTGTTTGTTTTGGGTTTGTTTGTTTGTGGTTTTTTGTTTTTGTTTTTTTTACTTCATTAGGTTAACTTGTTCTTCCAATTGTAGCTCCAATTTGTATCTCATAGAGGCATACTATGGCTGGTGGTATTAAAATAACATTTTAGAAGTAATGTTATTACTGAAACACCAGGTTTTAGTTCCTTTAGGTCCTTCTTTCATGATCTTAAAAGACATGAAGGGAAGAGACATACTGGTACACCCAAGGCATCTCATCTGTGCAGGATTCCTTCACTTGCTGCTATTTCTAATGATGTTTGTGGCTTATTGAACGGGCTCTCTGTCTGCTCTCACTTGGGAGACATGATGAACTTATTTAGAGAAATCTGTGTGTCTGGATGTTATTTTAGCCCAAAATGTCCTAAAAGGGTTAAACTGAAAGTGTCTGCCTAATGTGCCTGTTACTGAAATGTCAGAATACTTGATAATATTTAATACACCAGAGTCTCTTAAAACACTTCTTTATGCCTTCTAGAAAATGCACAAATCCTTTCTTCCTCTTCTCTTTTATTTTTTTCAGGGAAAAATCTGAATAAGTTCGTGGTAGCGGCTGAGGGCTGCAGATCTCTGTTACTAATATAACAAAAGTCAAGATTGTATTGGGTCTCGCTGTGGGGAATGAAGTACTTGCCCCACTTTCATCAAGAAATGTGTGATGGTCTGATAAACTCTGCCCACCAATGCAGTCTTGACAATGATCTTGCACTGCAGACTGCTTAATAATTTTCATTATTTTTAATTAAAGTTGAAGAAGTGCAGACTCCTGCTCAAATTAAGGTTGGTTGTGTTGCCGGAATGTGGTAATTACTTTAATTGATCACAAGATAGTTTCCTTGATCACCAATTAGACCAAATTACCGATCAAGTTTCAAGACGTGAAGAAATGTCCAAACTGATTTTATGTAATAGTGTTTTCATATCTAATCAAACCTAAATATATTTTCCTTCCAGAGCCAATTGTATTTTCCCAAAGAAAGGTTATGGCTCTACAAATATAAAGGTGATTCATAAACAATAGCATTCCAATTCGTTTAATTAGCAAAGGAAGTATTTAAGACCTTAATGGAGATTGTACAATGTGTAATATAACCTGCATATATATGTAAGTGGGTGAGTTCCTCAGATGGGCAGACAGACACTGGTAGAGTGCACATGAACTTGGTAGGGATTTCACAGATTCAATCTGTTTTTCCCCTGCTGTCTGGTTGCACAGAGGCAATGTAGTTGCAGATGCAAGTTTTAAACTTTTGGGGACATTTCTATGTAGACTGCTGTGTTGGAAATACATTCCTATTAAGCCCGTGAACACTCTAAAAACATTGAGTATCGTTCAGCACTATTAATGCAGAAGTTTTGCAAATCATTGCTAACATCTAATGCACAACTTGGAGCTTTCTGCTTCAAACATGCTGCTGAAACATTTGCAAATTTTTAAAATTAATTGTTCACTTGAAGTAAAACTAAACCAAGTGAGACCTTCAAGGGAAGTTAGGTTTTCCCGAATTTCGGAATGCTCCTGGGTCAAAGAAAAAAGCTTTTTAATTGCTGACAGTTTGGTGATTTCCAAATGACAAACCTCATTGGAATGATTTCCCCTGATTATAACGTTTGCATTCATTTGACTGGCAAAGCAACTAACAAAGTCATACTTCATCCAGGCACTGATTCTTTTTTTTTTCTTAAAGTTTTTTGTAATTTGTGAGAGGAAAAAAGACTGAAACTATTATCAACCATTATATGTTATTCATTGACCACATGTTTGTTTGAAACTGCCATCACTTGCTGGAATGCAGGCTATATACATTCTCTTCCATAAATTAGCACTAAAAAAAATACCTAAATCAGGTAGGGTTTTGTTGAGGTTGTTGTATTATAATATGAACCAGACTATAATGTGGATGTTACTTTTGCTTTGCATGTTAATTTGGGTCCTGAACCCCAACGGATGGTGTTCAGTATGAACAAAACCCGCTGACTTAGGAGCGTCCTGCTCACACACTGAGGCCCTTTGGGCCCCGCTGCGTAATTGTGTTCTTGATTTACATGGACATTCTAATTTGCTTTATAATGTAGTGATTTGCTTCTAAATATTTTGGCAAGGTCCTGCTATTATTTTCTTCTTGAGCTTGTGATAAAACCTGCATCTTGAGGGAGCATGCTGTGCATAATACAGGAATGGAGGATTGGAAAACCAATTTTAACTCATTTTAAGGGAAAATATTTTCTCATAAATCAGAGGGGCAAACTCCCCTGCCACCTTTCTTACTGCAGTAAAAAAAAATAGCAAAATAGCTACGTGAAAGGATGCGTTTCTGGAAGTGGTATCAGTAATGCTGTGACTTGATGCTTAATTGGAAGTGGCACATTTTGAAGATGCAGTAAGGGACGAGGGGTTTGGATGTTTAAAAATCACTGTTGGATACCAAAGGTAA
Source organism: Patagioenas fasciata (assembly GCF_037038585.1). NCBI lineage: Eukaryota > Metazoa > Chordata > Aves > Columbiformes > Columbidae > Patagioenas > Patagioenas fasciata. The sequence goes on along the minus strand of NC_092533.1, from coordinate 9,937,994 downwards.
AATCATTGCTCTCATGCTCTGAATCCTGGAGTAAGTAACATCGAGCAGAGTGATTTACTGGGGTCTGAAGGGGACGATTTCAGCAGCCTCAGGAAATGCATCGGTATCATGAGAAGGTGAAATGCTCCTTGAACGTGCACAAGGCTGGGGTGCAGCAACCTGGAGCATCTCCAGGAGTTTTTTAGATTTTTGGGGTGAATCATGCAGGTCCGCTGCCAGTCCTGGCAGGTGGAGGAGTATTTTCCTCTTTGCTCTTTCTCTCCTTAGGCTTTTGGATTTATGACACGTGTTGCTCTACAAGCAGAGAAGATGAATCACCACCCGGAATGGTTTAATGTCTACAGCAAGGTAAGGTGTTCACCAGCCCTAGTTACAGGCATAGCAAGTTAAGGAGATGAAACCACTGGCTTTTTTTTTTTTTTTTTTATTAGTTTATATGCAAGGAGGAGGTAGGGGAATGGTAAGAGGTTGTGTGTCTTTGTAAAGATATATCTCAATATGTCTTTAAAATCCCAAATTTGTAGTGGTGATATGTATGGCCTCAGAAATCAAACTCTTGGGACCTGTCTTTTACCACTCTGGCTGAGATCTAAAAGTAAAGTAGAAACCTTTAAACTCTTATTTAGGCAACCTGGATAAATTACTGTTTTGAAACTACCCACCAACCCTCATTCCTTTCTGTGCAACAGGTCAGGAGCCCAGCGGTGCAGGGTAGCAGACTGTCGATGTATAGGTACCTAAATGGGAGCCTGGCAGTCTCAATTTAAGGTTGACTTTTTAAAAATTGTAGTCTTCTATGTCTCAACATAGCAGCTTATAAAATTTCTTTATAATATTACCTGATGGTGGTCTCGTATTTACAAGGCTTATAAGGTATACTGCAACCCTCGAATGAAAGTGCTGTGTGAAGGGGGAAATGATTGCTCTCCCTTTATTTTTATTTTCTAATACTTCTCATTGCATTGTAGCGAGTTGTTTCTTTTAGAATTTAGCAAATATGTGGCAATCTCACGAAAAATATACCAAAAGGACATGTGGATAAGCAGCCTGTGGCTGGGAACCACCACCCCCAGAGCAGAACATTCCCCCTAACAGAGGCATCCCAGCACAGGTTACTCCTCATCAGCCCTACAGGTCACCCTCTTTAAGGGGACATTAAATGATCAGCAGACAAAGTCCTTATCACCTACTCTTTATTATTTTCTTGGCTTTCCAGCATATTCAGAATTATTATTACCCCTCTCTCCCCAAAATCTCAGTCAAAAGCGAAACAGAGTAACACCCAACATGTCATCTGGCTTAGTCTAAACAAACCCGCGCAGGCAGCTGCGTCATAGCAAAATGCACCAGTCCGTTTGTTTTTCTTTTTGAAATTAATCTGCAACAAGCTCAGCGATTTTTTTTTATTTTTTTTTTTCCACCTTCAGGGTGCTGGTTTTTAACAAAACACATGGGCCCCTGACTTGGCTGTTGGCAGCTTGTTCACTGGCCCAGGTTCTTCATGAAACCAATCCGTGGAATTTAAATGTAAAGACTGAGTTATTTAATCAGACACCTCTTCTTGGATGAAGCCCAGGAATGCAAAGGCTGTTTTATTCTGCGAAGGGACTCACTTTGGTCAGACTTCAGGCTCTGTTAAGCCTCCTCACCTCCAATGTCTCCTGGTTTACGTGAGCAGTGAACATCACGTAAAACCAGTTCACTACAGAGACACACAGCATTCCCAATGAACTGCTGCTCAGCCTGCATGGCAGAGATCAAAATGGCTTTGTAACCCCTTTCCTTTCCTTTGTAACAGGTTCAGATCACGCTGATTTCCCATGACTGCGGTGGACTGACCAAGAGAGATGTGAAGCTGGCTCAGTTTATTGACAAAGCTGCTGCCTCAGTGTAGCTGAGATGTAAAATGCTTTAATACAGTGTCCACCAGTATTTTTTATTTAAATGGTGTCCTTTATACCTTGTAACCTTTATTTCACAAAACCCATGATACAAGATATTTTGTAGAAAGAGTATCTTAGCCTTTTAGTCTGAGACCCCTCTGAATGCTTGTCCTCTGCCATTACTGACTCTGCCTAAAATATTTAGCAGCTAAACCAGTAACAAATCAATTTCAAACATTCCTTTTCTAGAAAGCAAAATAAGCTGGACTGGAAGGAGTAGCCCACCCGCATGTGTCGGTGTTCCCCAAGCCCACAGCAGCTGAGGCTGGTGGCAGCTGTCACGTGAGCCTGCCCTGCGCCCTGCCATGTCCCTCCTATAGATCTGTATGTCTTATCGCTGCAGACAGCACCAGAGCAGCCAGACCGGGTCAGTCCCCTCTGGCGTGGTCCCTCCATCTCTACCAGTGACCAGTGGCAAGTGCAAGGCATGCTGGTAAGAGCAGCACAAGCAGCTGATGATCACCGAATCACAGAATGGTTTGGGTTGGAAGGGACCTTCAAAGCTCATCCAGTCCCATGCCTGCCATGAGCAGGGACATCTTCACCAGCTCAGGTTGCTCAGAGCCCCGTCCAGCCTGGCCTGGGATGTCTCCAGGGATGGTTCATCCACCACCTCTCTGGGCAACCTGGGCCAGGCTCTCACCACCCTCAGTAAACAATTTCTTAAGTCGTGTTTCCTCGGAGTTTGCAGCTCAACCAGCAGTTACAGCTCTTCATTTTGGTGTTTCTCTTGTGCTTGTCCAACAGCTCCTGCACTTCAGATGGGGAACAGCCATATCCAGCAAAAGTCTTGCCATGTGCTTGAGAATCATTCCCCGTCTGAGGTGCTGGACTGGATCCTGCAGTTCCTGCAAACTTCAGCTCTAGTCCAGCAAATCCGAAAGAATCCCAGTGAGCTCCTGACGCTCACATCATTAAATGAAGCATCCGCTTAAGGGCTTGGCTGGGTCAGGTCAGTGCTCAGCACCTTGCAGGATTATTTGTGTTGTAACGCTCCCCTATCTGCCAGATTGTTGGGGAGCAGCTTGGCTGAGCGCCTGGAGCACTGATGGGAGCTGCCGACAGTGGAGGAAGTGGCATTCGCAGGATTCTTGCTAAGCTGGGCTCAACTGAAGCTATGCTCACCCCCCCTTTTTTTTTTTTTTCAGTAGCTACAATTAGTCATTGCAAGCATTGTTCCAAGAGCTGCAGATCCCACTGATGAGGTTAAAAACAATTTCTTTGGTGGTTTCAAGGTCTTTGTTTTTATGCTGTGATCCTCACCGAGACAGATTTCCACTGCCGGCATGGAGACTGCATCCTGCTTAAGGCTTGCAATCCCACTGCCGAGTGTCCCCAGCGTGCACCATCATGCCCTGCAAGCAGCTCTGGGTGCGGAGCTCCCAGGAGATTGACACCTCTGAAATGCCTGAGTGCATTGCTCGAATGACACCGCGGCGGCACAGCTACTGAGAAGGGAGATACACGAGTGCCAAAATCTGTATCGGGTGTATATGCGAGGTGTGTGGTCTCTCAGATATTTGGTATACAAAATGCCACTAGCTGCCATGCAAGGATTCATGTGGATAAAATAGGAAAGGTATTTTTTGTTAATCCTTAGCAAGTGCGCTGTCATGTGCTAATTGATCACGGGAAGCAAGGTGTAAGATGTTGCGGTTTATTGTCAGCAACCCTACTTGGGATATCAAGTTAATGCCTAAAAAGACCCAAACTCAGACTACGTGCGCAAATGTTCTTTGCTCACAAGTGCCTTTCCCCAGCAAAGCGGCAGATTTCCCCGATATGGCTTGAAAATGGTCACTGTTGTGAGGAATGAATAAAACTAAAACAAACAAGCAGGCTGTGATGTCTCCTGTTACTGGTGGGGAAATGAAATGAGCCTCACCCAGAGTTTTGACAGCATCTCTGATGAACTGTGAAAACTGTGTTAGAAATTGATATATAATGCAATCACTTTTAATAAAACCAATAAAATCAAATTCCTCCTTTGTAATTTGTTTCTTTGTTATTATACATATGTGACAAAGCTGTTTAGTTTTAAGATAAATTTAAGATAAATAATATTTAGTTACTGGGAGGTCTTTGGTTTAGAGTATTGATATTTATTTACATACTCTGAGGAAAAAAAAATCCCCACAGACTAATGTAGCTCAGAGAGCTGCACTGTCCAGCTATGGCATGGAGCTGTGCAGCCGTGGTACTTTGAGGATCCTGAATGGCAAAGAGGCAAAAATAAGGGGAATAAAGGGGAAGGTGGCTTGGAAACACTCACGGTTTCTAGGTCAGTGCTTGTTTAGCCATAATTTCTTGTTAACTTTTGGGTCATCCCCCAGACCTGGGAGTGTTTTGTGAGCGTTGCTGTGCATAATAAAACTAGTGAATAAACAGCTTCTGCTTTCTTTTCCAGTGAGTGCTGACTGCAGAGCAGCCTGAGACATGGAATCCTGGCTGTGCGATGATGTGAAGAGCTCTGCCATTGCCACTCACAACGCAGCTTCCCTCAGGGCTCCCAGGCGATGCCTTTCCCTCCAGCTCCGCGGGGTTTTGTTGGGGCTGCAGGGTTGGTAACTGTGCTGCTCACCTCGGGAGGCGGTGGCACGCTCCTGGGCTTTGCTTCGCCTTGCAGGCACTAGGAATTTTTTCGTTATAAAGGCACCTTTTATTTTGATTTTTTTTTTTTTGGACAGGATTTCCAGCATTTCTGAAACTCATCCCGAACCTGCGATGAACCCTTACTGAACTCTACCTCCCACCCCATCTCAGCACCATTCGCAACTTGCTGGTCCCTGCAGAGCCAGGCAGGGGAACCTTGTGATGCTGAGGAGCCCTGCACCCCCTTCACAAAGCTCCCGAAATGCACAGCAGCTAGCTCACACTTGCTTCATGCTCCCACATCTCCCCAGTTCCTCTCCATTTGCACATAACTGCTGGTGTGGCGAGTGCAGGATGCCGAGGGGCACAGAGAGGGGATGCACAGTGTCCCTGCCTGAGCTGGAACTTCATGGGAAATTTATAACAGCAAAGATTTAATGATAGGCACTGGACTTGGGATAGTAGACTCAGCCTAAGGCAGCTTCTGTTGTGAAGAGCATTGTCAGCTTTGCTCTGAACACAAGGAGCCAGAACACAGGGTTTGAGTCTTCTGCAGGTGATGGCATTGCTGGAGCTGTGCTGCTCCAGGATGATACAGTTTGAGCAGCTGCCCAAAATACGGCTTCCTTGGCTGTGCCAGCGTGTCCTCAGGGTTGGGTTGGTTCCTGCTCCCCATGTGGGTCACAGCCAGATGTGGGATGAGGCCACTCCTGCAAACTGATCACATTTCCCTGTCACTGCAAGGTTCAGCTGGCTGGCAGATACCAACTTAAATAGTCCCCTGGAGCCTTTGTGGTTTTGGTTGGGGTTTTTTTGTTTGTTTGTTGTTGGTTTTGGGGTTTTTTTTTTGCACTAAGGCTGATTGTGGCTTGAAATATTTGGATAATGCATCATGGAACAACCTTCTCCTTGCAGGTAGCTTCCTTGCATTTTGATTTAGTGTGGTGTGTCCCCCCACCAACCCAATCCATGGTGTGTGGGAAATGCCATCCCTGGGGAACCCTTCGATGTTACTATGTGGCCACAGGAAATTAAAAAGCAAAAACTTGAGGCTGAGAGAGCAGAGTAGGAAAGATGCCTGCGGCATACTGTGTGGTTGGCATGGCTGCTCAGGTCCTGCAAGGCTGGAGATCACACCTTCATGGGACTGTCTCTGAAACAGAGCCAGCGAATAATCCCTTCCTCAACATGGGAGCTCAGGTCCAGTAAACTGCAAAAATCACACTGGGAGGGCAGCGTCAGTGTTGGATGTGCTCTGGAGCTCTGGGGATGGGGTCCCGCAGGCAGCTCTGCAGGAAGGTGTTAGAAAATAAACTTCTCTGTCTTGGTTTGTGAGTTATGGCCCTGTCTGACCATGCTGGGATTCCTCCTGCCCTTCCTCCTCCTCCCGACTGCACAGACTTGTGGTGGAGTGGTTGAAGAAGAGGTGGGTTTTCTGTTAATTAACCTCTCTCATCAGGGGCTGTTTGGACGTTAGAAGGCTAATGAGGATGTGTCCTCACCCAGCTGCTTCACCAGGCTGGAAGGAGTGAAGGACGTGGTTTATTTTTCAGAGGCTTCCCTGTTGGCTGTGACATGTCCCCAGTTCTGGGGTGGGACTGGAGGGGTCACAACATCCCCTGGGACATGTCTGGGCTGTGGTGCTGGTGGCCACTTGCTCAGCATCGTCCCTTCCTGGAGCCGTGGCGGTTCAGCAGAGCAAAACCACAGACTGGAGTTTTCTGTTGGGTTGTGTCCCCCAGATGGCTTGGGCCTGGGTCAGAGATGCTTGCAGTGTCCCCAGTTAGCAGTGATGAGCATGATTTTTGGGTTTGCCCAGTTCCCTGCTCCAGCACTGCTTTCTTGCTCAGCCTCGCACCCTGCCACGTCCCCAGCCCCGCTCTGCCTTTTCCTCATCTGCAAATGCTTTTCAATCACTCAAAACACAGTTTTGAAAGCCTTGAGCTTTTTGTAGCTTCTGATAGATGTGTGCATCTCTGGCCTTTTCACCCCCAGATTAATGAAGGGATTTGCCAATTAACTGAAGCTCGTGAGTTCTTCTGCATGAGCTAGTTTCAGTTTTTCACAATTGTTTGTTCCAAGAAACAAATATTTGTGGCTTGCTCAAAACAGCACCTCAGGATTAGCCAAACGTGTGTGTGTCCTGGAACAAGTGCTTGCAAAGCATCCAGACGAGCAAGGACAGAGATGCTGACTAATTTAAATAAATTGGCAATTGTTAATACTCCTTCTCTTAAAGAACAAAGGCAAAGAGAAAACATGGATGTGAGTTATCCCACTGACATCAAAGGCTGTGTTTACGTAAGTGCTGCTCGCACTGAAGATCTGTTGCAGAGTTGGACTCTTTGGTGAGGGACTGACAACTTGTTTGCAAATGAACTTTGGAAGGAGCCCAGACACGGCTGCCAGCAGTCCTGTGGTTAGAGCCAAGCCAGCATATGCAGCCTCCGGGGATGCTGGAGCCCTGGGAAGGGTCCCCGGGAAGACCAGAGGTCTGTGCTTGGGCTTCTGCATCATTTCCAGACCAGTGGTGGGTACACGGAGGAGGATTATCCCCCTAAAGCTCGAATGCCCACCTCATTGTAGAAGCCCTCATCATTATTTTTTTTTGGTGTTAGATGCTAGTCCCAGACTGACACGATGGTGTGATGCTCCTCTGCGGGTCTGGCAGCGTTTGACCACTGACTGCTTCCACCTCAGCCCAACATGGCGGGGACAGAATTTTTATCTGGGCCTGTTGTAACAGTACAAGGAGTGATGGTTTTAAACCGGAAGAGGAGAGATGCAGGCTAGACCTGAGGAAGAAATTGTTTACACTGAGGGTGTTGAGACACTGGCCCGGGTTGCCCAGAGAGGTGGTGGATGCCCCATCCCTGGAGACATCCCAGGCCAGGCTGGACGGGGCTCTGAGCAACCTGAGCTGGTGAAGATGTCCCTACTCATGGCAGGGGTGGCACTGGGTGAACTGTGAAGGTCCCTTCCAACCCAAACTGTTCTATGATTCTATGCCAAGAGGGATGGGGCCTGCTGCCATGTAGCATCATCCCAGCTCATGGCTCATCTCCTCCAGGTAGGAGGGGGTTTGTGCCTAAACCACTCAGCAATGCAAACACAATAATATCTGCTGGTTATACTGCTAATGCCGAAATTTTGTTTATCCAGGACTTGGCCTCAGCACTTGCTAATGTGGTTTCTTCTTCTGGAAGTGACCTTGTAAAGTGGTGATGTCAAACAGCAAGTTCTACCCTCCCACCCATGCTGAGTGTTGCTTGAGGAAGCTAAGGAACACCTGACTGTTTCATGGAGCCATCAGGGAAGCTGCACATGGAGTATCCAAACCATTCCCAGAATGGACAAGTCACCTCCAATTTTCTTATTAGATCCTTCCAGCAACTGTTGGAGGCTGTTACAAGTCATGCTCCCCTCTGCCAGCTCAGGTACATACAGAGCAAAGCCCTTTCAGTGCAGAGCTCCCCCCAGGTGATGCCAATGCTGCAGGACCTGCTGATTTGGGTCTGGTTCAGCTGGGGTGAAGGGAGGACTCAGACAGGGGCAGGACCTCCAGCTGGGTCATGCAAAAAACAACAAAAAAAGACATCAAACTGTAAGAGCTCCCCCCAGCTCTGCTGTTTTTTTGGACAGCAGAAAGGACGCCAAGTTTTGTGCCTCCCTGCACAGGCTGCTGGCCAGGTGCAAGTTCACGATGCTCGTGACCTGCATCATCTCCATCAACGCCATCTCCCTAGCCGTGGAGACCAGCTGCCGGTGGTATTGGGTACCTTTTTCAAGGTGAAACATGGTGTCCTCCCATGTGCCATGACCAGGAGGAGAGAGATGGACTGTGGCCACTTGAGGTGGCTGCCAGCCTGTTGTCCTCCACCAGCACAGGGCCTGGCTGTATTTCAGCTTCGGATCCCTTCATTTATTTTATAATTATGGTTCTTAAAATGCAAATGTTCAGTCCTTTCCATGGCAGCCCTTTGTGGTTTTTTAGCACAGCTATTTTTAAGCACACTTTTAATACTCAATTTTCACATTGAAAAAATCCTTCTTGGTCACGCTCCTTGATTTCCTTGTCTTACACAGGCCAGCTACTGTATGCAAACCTCTGAGCCTTAATTATATACCCCAGTAATATATAGCCAGGCCTGGCTAATGTCAAGAAACCCAGTCGCGAGTGTGGGAGGTTTCCAAGAGCTCTGGCTGCAGGACCAGGCTCCATGTGGGAAGCGAGCGGCACATGCCCAGTGGGGTACACGGTGCATTGATATGTGGCCAGGACCTGCCTGTGCTGAGCAGTGACCAGTGGTGAAAACTGCGGTGGGGTGAGCTTGGATAATGTTTGAAATGGTCACTGTGGGCAGAGGGATATTGCTGGGGACATTTCACATGAGAGCGAGGGAAGCACCAGCTCAGTGCTTGGGTTCTGGCAGCTGCAGGCAGCTGTCTGGGCTTGCTTACGCCTCTCTCCAGGTCGCAGGCACCTTCTTCATCATTGTTTACACCACTGAGCTTTTGCTGAAGCTCTACACAGGCCACATTGCCTACTACAACATCCTAGACACTGCCATCGTCCTCATTGCCTTCCTCCCGCACCTCTTGCCCATGGGTGCTGTTACCTGCACCCACCCAGAGGGGACAACCAAAGGTTTTCAGACCCTCTGCACACTAGAGCTCAAGTCCAGCAGCAGGATGAGGGTAAAGCTCTGCTCCTTAGTTAAGTCACAACAGAGACCGGGTGTCCCAAGCCCAGGAGCAGGGGGAGGTTTTGCTGTACCCAGGTTTCAGGGGCTGCGTGGCCCAAGAGGCACTGATTCTTGCAGCACCTCATGAACAAAGACAAAAACTAATAATTCCTGATTTTTTAAGAAACCTATGGCTCGACCCTTAATTCTTTCCTCTGGTTATCCTTCTTACAAGGAGACAAGAGATTTTTGGTTTTACCATAGCAGAGTAGATGCAAAAGAAAAAAATAAACCTATAAAATGTAGGTCATGTCCTATTCTTGGTCTGTGTGTATTTTTCTCTCCAGCACACCATCTTCTACTTAGTTTTCTTGTGACGACTCTGGAGGTTTGTTTTTCAGTAAGGAGCTTATGTGGGCAATGAATGCTCAGCCAGCATTTCTGCGTGTAATTAATTGGCTGGGTAGCCCACCAGAAGTGGGACATTTATGGGCACAGGGCTCTTATAATGTTAACTTCTGAGCCTTCGTTCCTCTGGTTTGGATCGTAAACTTCACTTATCACCAGACTTTTATATGTTAATTATTCTGTGTCTTTGGGAGAAGGGACAACATGTAGAAGTGGGTGAAATAATGAATGGTTTAGACGTGATGGATCAGATGCTCCTCTTTGGTCTGTTTGGTTTTATGGGAACAAATTGATGCATGGCAAAATGGGGAGACATTTAAATGAGTTTAAGTTTGTGTTGGTTGTAGCCTCACACTATGCGACTGTGGAACTCACTACCAGGAGATGCCTTGTCTAGGGACCACAAAGAAGAAAACCTGTAGGATGAGATTTGACACTGTTCTCCCCTGAGACACTTAAAATATTGAGGTGCTTTGAAAAAAAAATCCTGCTTGGCACAAGTTCTCAAATTTAAGAGCCTAAATGCCTTTGAAAATCTGAGCTGTGCAACACTGGCTTTTGATGGAAGTCGGATGGACTTAACACCAAGGGACTGAGGCCACTGGAAAATTGCATCCTGGCTTTGGGTGAGAATGCCTAGAATGGCATTACTGGGGGGAAAAAAATACCAGAGGAAAATTCTTTAGGCTGTCATGGTCCCTTCCTGTTCCAGGGATGCTATAAATACCCTGCAAAACCCTGCTGCACCGCTGCTTTTCAGCTCCAGGGGTGTCTGGTAGTTGCCTTTGTGTCCTGACCTGAAGCGACAAGTGACCTGAGGCACTTGGCATCTCAAGAGACACTGCCTCTTTGCTTGAAGTTAATTTTAAAATGTGATAGGGCTGCCTAAATTAATTTTGCTGAAGGTGTGGGAGGCTGTTTGTGCCTCTGTGTGTATCGTAATTTATTAATTGAAGCCTAAATTAGCCCTCAACAGGTTAGCAGTATTTAATGCAGAGAACTCAAACATGCAACACATTCTTGGCACATTTCCCTTTATTAATTAAAAACCTCTTTAAAACACTCTGCCTTCCACCTTGGAGCAATAAATTTACACCTTGAGGAAATAATTTCCTTGTTGTATTCCATACAGAGACGTTCTGTTAGCTGCAATCCCAGTTTCAGTGTAGGCCCCATTCATCCTTATTTCGATTTCAAAATAAACTTTGAAAATGCCAGGTTGTTCTGAAAAAAAAAGAGATACTTTTCTTTTTTTTTTTTTTTAAAAAAAGGATTAATTCTGATGTAGTTTACTACCTGTGCAGACTCGAACTGCAAAGCTCTTTCTTAATAAAAGCTCATAGGACTCCACAGTGATTCCTGAAGCAGCTGGAGAAGCATTGGCAATCGAAAATGAGATGATGGTTCTGCACGGGAGCCACTCACCAGTCTACAGGTACTGGGAGCATTTTACAGCCCTCCTGCCACCCCCAGCTCTGGGTGGCTGGTTTTCTTTATGACCACATGTCACAACCCAAACCTGCCCAATGCCATGACATAATGTGGCAAAAATGTCACCTGATTTTGGGGCTTGAATGGCTTTTGTTCCCCTGCTAGTCCTGGGCTGCGCCTGCCGAGAGAGCTACATGTGCAGGGAGGTGGGAAAACCCTTCGCTGGTTCCTCTGGGAATTTCTACTAAACTCAGTGGGTTTGGTGCTCCTTCTAATGGTCTCATAGCTCATTGATGCAATATATCCAAAATATTACTGCGGGCTTGAAACTCATGCTGCAGTGTCTGTAGGAGAGCCATGCGCTACTTGATAAAGGGCTTTTGCAAAGCTGACTTGAAATAAATGTAGTAAAACTGTCACTGAAATGTAAATGATTAGAGCAACGTGACTCGATGTTTTCCCCAACTCTTCTGCTTATTCTTGCTTTTAGTAAATATAATTTTAAAATAATCAGTTCAGGGTGGCTTGGTTGAGAGTATTCTTGTGTTTGGGCCAGAAAACCATTGGTTCAAATATTAGACTGAGTGACCGATTTGGGTCAGTGGTTTGGGTCCCACCCCAAGGGCAGGGGTGGGGGTCCCAGTGTAGGTCCCTGCAGAACCCGGATGGGTGCTGGGGAGACCCTGGGGCCTCCCATGGGACAGGCATCGCCATCCCCTCAGCGCCCGGGAGCTCTGGCACCACGTGGCACCTCTGGCTGCTCCAAAAGTGCCTTGGGACGGGGTCACAGCCCTGTTTCCAGCCCGCAGCCAGTGCAGAGCCCATGGAGGGGTCTGCCAGGTGACAGTCCCAAGTGTCACCTCCTTCTTGCTAACAGCATTTTCTTCCTGGGCCTGTTCTTTTTGCCAGTGCAAAATCGCTCAAGGTGAAGATTTCAGTGACCAGCTGAATGACATCAAAAAGACTTTGCACCACTCTGATATCATCATTATGGAGGGTTTTTGTTTCACCATTCCATTTATTGATCTGTATTTGCTGTTCCTGGACCTCCAGGATGACACACAGAACAGGTCAGTGGAGCAGATGACTACAAGAGAGACTCCAAGTTACAAAACCAGATGCTGTTTTGGTGTACTGAGTTATTTTCTTGGAACGAATGGATATTTTGAGGCTGTACTCCTTAGGGAAAATGCTGTTGGTCTCTGCATGAGCAGTGCTGAGGGTGTAGGAACCTACCAACACACAGCACGTGCTAGAAATGGGACTGGTTTTCTCCCCGTCATGCAATGTCAGTGTGAGATCGATGTCCATCACTAATGTACTCAATTTCCTCCTGGAAAATTCACTGTTCTTCACTGTTCTTCCTTGCACCCCAGCTTGACAACATAGAATCAGAGAATGGTTTGGATTGGAAAGGACCTTCAAAGCACATCCAGTGCCACCCCTGCCATGGGCAGGGACATCTTCACCAGCTCAGGTTGCTCAGAGCCCCGTCCAGCCTGGCCTGGGATGTCTCCAGGGATGGGGCATCCACCACCTCTCTGGGCAACCTGGGCCGGTGTTTCACCACCCTCAGTGTAAACAATTTCTTCCTTGTGTCCAGCCTGTATCTCTCCTCTTTTAGTTTAAAACCATCACCTCTTGTCCAGGGGTTCACAGATTCCCGGGTGTCCCCTGGGTGCACAGCCCCAACTGAGGCTCCATCCTCCTGCTCTGGATCCCATGTTCACCCCTCAGCACACCTGGGCGAGGCGAGCACACGTCCCCGATTTCTGGGGACAGCGGGGTGGGAGGACGTGCTTGCACCCGAGTTTGGGAGTTGAGGACTTATCTTCTTACAGAAGCAGTCCAGGCTGACCTGTGCTTTGCCTCAGCAATGGCCTTGTCTGGATCTTGTTTGGGGAATGACCAACCCCAGGCAGTGAGTCTAAACCACGTAACCAGAAAAACTTCCCACAAATCCCCCAAATAGTGACTGCTGAGTTTTACGTGTTTTAGGTTAACCTTAATGTGATGCAAGCCTGTGATCACAGCTTAGTACCTATTGTTTAAAAAACCCGCAGTCTGGATCAAACATTCCCTTTTGCCCCATTCCATAGATGACTGTAGTTACTGTCAGGACTCTGTATTATTTTCCCCCGTACTTTGAAGACACTGACTGGGACTAGTGCTTCTGAAAATCTTTTACTGCACACCTGGCACACACTGCTGAGCCAGTCTTGGGATGTATTTCTGCCGTTCTCCTCTGATCTTTTGGGAGAAAAATATTTACAAGGATGTTAAGGAAAATCTGCAGACCCAGAGGGCTCAATGTCATGCAAAATACTTGGGATCTTTCCATTGCTTCTTGCCCTGTGGGGCGAATGGAAAGGTGTTTGCAGAGAGTGCAGTTCTCCATGTACCTTAGATATGGTGCTTCCCATCTTGCATGGTACTTGTGGATCTTTTTACCATGCTCTTCTCTCACTGCAGGTTGCAACATCACTGTTACAAACATAGTAGCATATTGAGAAAGACTGTGGAAATCATGAAAGAAAAAAATAATTTTCAACTCATGCAATTAAAAGCTCTTTCGGGGGAACATGGTCCTTGGTGGCTGTCAGAGCTCTGCCTACAATGTCCTCTTCAAACTTTCATTTAAATAAGCCAGAAACATTTATAATTAAAAATAATTCAGAAAATATCTGTTCTCCTTTCTTCTTGCAGGCTGGGTGGAAGTGCAGCCACTGGCCCCGTGCTGCAGGCAGCACGTTGTCATTCAGAGCTGGAGAAACTGTGGGCTGGGAAAGGATCAGAGCCCAGGTCCTTTTCCTGGAAACCTTGTGGCAAAACTGGGACTAGAGCCCAGGCTTCTGTTGCTCTCCCTGCCAGCTCCCTCTTTCTAAGACCGAGCATAGCTTGGGGGCTGCTCTGAGTCAGAGCAAACTGACCTGCACTAAGGAAACGATCATGATGTCTCTAAACAAAGAAGCTCTCGTTTCTGTGCTCTGATGCTAATGAGCATCTTGAAATAACCTGCTTGGGTTGCCTGGCAGTTTTAAAGCAAACACACCTATGTAGCTTTGGGTAACTGGAGAAGGTAAGAGGAGACCTGCAGAGCCTTCGCACGGCACGGGGTGTACTGGTACAGAGATATGAATCCAAAGCTCAGGTGTGGTGGCCGTGACATCAACGGTCAATCTGCCCGAGATGATGAGGAATGAGCCACCCTGACACCTTCCTGGTTGTGCAGGCAACAGGGATTAGCAGAGTGGGGCTGGCTGCTCAGCTCTGCTTTGTCCCCAACATGGTCCCCTGTGGGCACAGTACAGCAGGAACCGAGCCATGAGAGCTGGGGATGATGAAAGGGAGGAAAACGCCTGGGGGATTCTGGGTTTGGAGGTTTGGCTCTTGGGCTGGATGATCTTTCTGATATAGGGAGAGGAGTGCTTCATGCTGGGGACACAGGGAGTTCATGGTGACTACCCTGCAGCAAGCAGACAGGATCGAGCCTCTGACAGCCTGAACATGAGGCTGCTACATGTTTTGCCTCTGATGGCACTGCTGGTGTAACATCAAGTGTTGAGTTTTTCTCAGTCTTGATAGTTTTTATATGATCATTTCTTCTGGTTCTTCACTGCTACACTATGGCTTCCAGTAGCAAAATAAATGGAAGCCAGACACGAACAGTATCGAAGACAGAATTTTTGATGCATCCCTATGGAGAGGGATGGGTTGATTTTGCAGAGCTCTCTCCACCGCTGCCATGGCCCCGCCTGCCTCTCACCAAACCCACAGAGCTCATCTCTGGGATTCTTTAAAATGTGGCTTGGTACCAGCCCTGGGGCTGCCGGTTACAGTGGGTTTGTGCCCCAAAGCCTTTGCCTGAGCTGGCCAGCCGGAGCTGGTAACAAGAGCTCCTTATAAAAGGGCTGGGGAGAAAACAATGACACGAGCTCCTGCTCAATTTGTTTTTCATGTTCTCATTTGTAATAATTTTGTGATTTATGAGGGATGCTCCCTAAAACTTCCCCAACATGATGGAAACACATGTGGTGCTATAATGCATGATATTACATGAATACATAATACATGAAGGCAGTCTATTATCTAACATGACCCTTTTGGTGGAGAAACGAGATTAAAACCTGTTTTTCTCTGACAGCTAGGCCATATCGGTCCAGTGAGACAGAGAATCAGCGGTGCATGGGGTATCTGACCTGCCCCCAGCCATGGCCACATGGTTCACCCCTCCAAAAGTACTGCCTGCATACCTGTGCATGCACAATCTCCAGGTAGATTTTCTTGTTAATACATTGCTTAAAATCTTTGTCTTTTTTTTCCTTTTTCTTTTAGGGATAACCTGGCTCTGTGGCTATGCATGTCCCTGTGTCACCCCCGAGGTGACATGGAAAGCATTGCTTAGGATTTTAGCTGAAGTGCAAATTCACTCCTGTGTTCACTTCAGGGACAGAGCCAAACCAAGGAAAGCAAACACCAACCCTAGAAATGGTTTCTGCATGCCTCAAAGCTAATAATGCCAAGGTCAGAGGACCTTCACTTATTTGAATTAGCAAATCCCTCTGCAAAGGTTATGACTGAGGTATCAGCGTCACTGGCTGTATTTGAGCCACACCACAGTAAGTGTCACTGAACTGGGACAATTCTTGCAGTATTTGTATTTAGGTGAGTGACCAGGCTCACCTTGCCCATCAGCCAGGGCCACTGGCACCTGCTCCTCTGCAGCGGTGGGTGCAGAGGGTCCCCAACAATGCAGAGCTGGCTCTCACCAGCAGCACCATGGCAGCACCCCATGGAGCATCCCTGGCTCGGGATGCAGGCTGTCAGTGATCCTGGTTTTCATTATTTTAATGGTAACATAACAGTTTTGTATGGTGTGGAAGACAACCCTAAGCCTCCCCTGTGTTTATAAGAAGGGCTCTGACAGGCTGAAAAAATGGTGTGCAAGAGCTGGAGACCACAGGACAGCAACCAGCAAGAAAAGACCAGTCACGAGTGGTCTGGGGATATTTTTAAAGGATATTTTTAAATTCTAATGCCAGGAAAGTGCAACAGTGATATTGGTGAGTAATTTGGGATGAATGCAGAGGCCAGCAATCACAGGCAGTAATCAAAAAGGTGGAGAGTGGCAAAATCCTCTAGCCCTACAGCAGATTTCCAGGTTCCAGCTGGAAATGGCAAAGCACTCTCAAGTTTTTCAGATTCCTGGCCTTGCTTGATCACCAGAAACATTACTGCTTTGGAAGAAGCCTCTCTGCCTCTTGTTTTGGTGTGGAATTAATTTTGAAGGTGCGACGCCAGGAGCTGCAGAGGGCTGTGGATAGCATTTTGGGTGCAAAAACCTCATTGTTGGAACCAGGAGAGGACAGGCTGCAGTGATGGCACCTGGGAACTTCGGGCTCATGGGGAGAGCGACCTGTAAAATATGTAAAATACCATGCAGGGAGGAAGAAGGCTTGCTGGGAGACAGGCAGCTCCTGGGAGGGCTGGAGAAGTTGTCTGAGGGCAGATTCCCACCTCTGCTTCCTTGCTGCAGGACAGGGTTCTGCCCCACAATGGCTCCTGCCAGGGGGTGTTTGAGGTTTGTTTTTTTCCCATGAAAGCCTTTGTTTGGTTTTCCATGGGTGACTTGTCCTTGGTCAGTCCTGGGCATTTCCCGCCTTCAGCTTCACCTTACATCCCAATAAAGCTTTTACTCGCTGCTTTTCCCTGCACCTTTGCGGATCTTCGAATGGGCTGGCCTGAACAAAAAGCAGCTGAAACACTTTGAGAAATGCTCTGAAGGTGTCGGGACATGGCTCAGCCATTTTGCCCAGGCTGGGCAGTGTGAAGCAGCCCTCTGGCTGGTGTTTTTGGTTTTAGGAGGTGCCAGCAGCCTTTCTAGTGCCCAATATGCAGCATGATGCTGCCCCTTGGCTTTGTCCTTGGGAGACTCAGAGAGTGACCAAATACAAAATGGGTGTTCTCAGCAAAGAAACCCCCATGTATTAATGAGGGATATTAATGCATTTTGTGAGTTAGCTTCTCCTGAACTTTGGGCTGGCGTATATTAGGACCAGGCCAAAGAAGTCAGGAGGGCTGCACCAGTGTAAACCCAACTTCATAAAATAGAAAGGAGAGGCCCCTTTGTCAGGCGATGGCTTTTCCTCAGAAGCTAAATGATACATAATGTTTATATAGTGTTTTGCCTCTTCTAAATGCGGGGTAGACATTAATTGATTCCAGGTTTGCTCTGTGAAGTAGGTCAGCTCTTTCCGTTTTGCAGATAAAGGAATGGTGGGGATTGCTGAGGGGCTCCCAGGGGTCAGCGCCGGCGCTGGGGCACCTATACGGACCATCACCCTCGCCGTCAGACCACGCTGCCTCCCTAAATATACACCACTTGTGATGTATGTCAAAATCAGCTGTGACTCTGTAAACCCAGTTACATTAAGCCTGATTCAAATGAAATCTGTTTATGTCTCCAATGCTTGCTGCTGGTCAAAGCAGGACTTAACTAACCTAACGCTGTTTGTTTTCAAAGCCTCTTAGACCTCTGCTCTGACCATCTTGAAGTGAAATATAAAGTACTCACTGGGACCTGGCCGGAGTCCAGGGAACCGTTTCTCTCTCTTTTGCTAGTGGGGCCGTTTAGAAAAAGCATTGCACATTTTAAACAGTCACAGAAAAAAATAATTTTAATTCATTTCTGTTTACATAGCATTGGAATCTTGTGAAGGTTTGTAGAGATGATTATTCATGGTTTAAACTGGCTCAGTAAAAACGTTGCCTTGGCACTACTTTAGCCAAGAACTGGCCCCGTGGGCTATGCTAGGGCAGCCGCGGAGGAATGACCCAGTGTCTTGGTGGGTCCCACTGTTGTGGTTCATTCTGGGATCTTGAAAACAGCCTCCTGCCCCTCCTGCTGATGTTGAACTACTAAACCCAAAGCCTGAATCTGGGGAAACACCCGGCTCCTGCTGGTTGCCTTCACTTCCAGATGGCCAGCTTGGAGGTGTTGGGTGTACACATGCTCAGAGCACTGCTCAGTCACTGCTGTCCCCAAGCTGACCTGCAAAGCCTCGGTCTAGTTTAATTTCCTAAATTTGGTCCAGCTTTTTGGAAGCATGGCCCTTTAGTTCTGGTTTGGACATTGTGTGAATCACCCTGTGCTCCTCCAAAGCAGGTGGAGTCCTGCCTCCATGTGCACTAGATGGATGTGAGAGGGGAATCAGGTTCCATATAAAGTGCCCTGATCTCTCTCTGACCAGTGGAGGTGATGGGGATGAGCAGGCACACCTGTGTGTTGCACACATCCTAGCACGTGTCCATCTGAAGACTCAGACATGGTTTTAGTGGCCTGTTGCACACTGGGATCTTGCCCCTATAAAACTGCTCTTAACTGCTTCCCAAGTTACTAACCAGGGTGATGTTGATTTTGTCTTATAACCCAATAGGACTTTGTCTATGTAGTATAAACCTCTGCACACCATAACTTTCTTGTCTATGTATATTGCTGTATGATCATACACTGCATGCATGTGTCCGTGGCTGGTTTTTGGACACCCATTGACCTGCTCTCCTAAGCTGCCCATGTTGATTTTGCTTGCCAGCCTGTGTCCACATGCTGCAGAACTTCCACACACAGAGCTGTGATGCTGCTGTGGGGCTCTAGCAGGCTGGCAGCTGCCTGCATAAGGGGTAATACTACCTGGGAAGAGCCTGGTTTGGAGGGTGACAAGCTTCAGGTCCTCCCTCGTGGTGTAGCCAACTCACATGTGAACTGGGAGGAGGGTTCATCACCTATATCCATAGCACTGACTGCCGCTGATCCACTTTCACCCTGCTTTGCCAGCTCAGTTTGAAGCAATGGCTGTAGTAGAAATGAAAAGAGTAGTGCAGAAAATGATAGGTGGGAACTAAGTCCATGCCAGCATCAGTTCCTGCAGCATCTAGACTCTACTTTGAAGCTCTGCACTCAAAATGCTGCCTCTGTGATCCCTAGGGATTACCATGCACCCTGGTACTCACCCGAGTACCAATATTACAAAATGCATAAGCATACAATTTATCCACCTACTTTGCAAGTCAGCCTTGCACAACAGATTACAGGGGTGCTTGAAGGCATGTTGGTGTTAGAGGCTGGATCACTGTTATTATAATACTGCCACCCTGGCTCTAGCTGAAACAAGTGTAGGACTAATCTGACCTCATTAATACGTCCTAAAAACAAGTCTGCAATGTGTGAAACATTACATTTAAAAGAGAAAAAATAATTTATGAGGCTGAAGAAGTTTGGAAGCTTTTGCATACAGACCAGAGACTGGTCTTTTCTAGAGGACTCCCTTGAGTGTCGTGACATGTATTTCTCCAAGGCTGCAGACCCTGAACAACACAGTTACATGGCAGCGAGACATGGATAGAAAAGAGGCTTCTCGCTGCAGTCAATGAGTTGCAGTACAGTTTTTGCCTGTGGTGGGAGAAGGAACTGGGTGAAAGTTCTGTAACACAGGGCTGAGGAATGCTTCGTGTGCTTAGTCATCACCTGTGTGAATCAGACAAGGAGAACAGGCTTTATTCTGTGAGATGAGCCCATCCTAGAGGGATTTTCCTTGAAAAATGCTCAAAATTTGTTTCAAAAATGTGCTACTGGGTGGAGTCGAGCCTTGTCCTGCGCAAGAGGGAATCTTCACATGGATGCTGTGTTTGATACGAGGCTCCTAGGCAGCATGATACTCTGAAACATAAAAGTCATGAGACCCAGAGCCATTCCCGCCACCTTGCCAGCAGCAAGGAATATCGTAGGGGAGGGTTTGAACTCAGTGGAAACTTCCCCAAGTTCAAGGAGTAGAGAGTCCAGTTAGCAGGAGACTAAGAAAAGGCCCAAAAATGGGCTTTCTGTTGTAATAGGGATAATCACTTGAATCCTTCAGTTCATGCTTCTCCTATGTACCCGTGCACCAGTGCTGATTCCAACTGATGAAGTTATTCTGGGCTAATGTTGGCGCGGGAAGAGGATCGGTCCCAGAGTTTTAAGACCTGACATGAATGATCACAGGGAAAAAAGCAGTTGGGAACAACTGTGATAAGAAGCAACTCAAAATCACAAACCAGCACAGAAACTAGCTGTAGAAATGTCCAAGAAATTGCCATGAATGATTCATTGCTTACAGGGTGTACCCTGGGGACCTTGTTTTCTATCCAGTTTTCCATTTTGCACTGAAATTGGGCACTTACGAACAGATGCCTGTGCAGTTCTATTGGCCTGATGGTCCACTCGATGCACTCTCCTCTGAGATGCTCCCCTGGTAGGCTGTGCCTGGTGTCTGCCCCACCACGGGATTCCTGCCTGTGGGAGCAGCTTGGTGATCCTTACAGAGACCTTCAAGATTCAGTTCCTCAGCCTCTGGGCTTAGGTGCTACAAAGAAGAAAATGGTGAAAAAACAAAAATTAGGAAATCTGTTTCTTATTTACTGTACTGCCAAGCTGCTGTAAGACTTGTTGGAATCACAGTCCCAGAGAAACAGAGTGGAAAGGATTTTACTGTTGATATTGTTGGCTGTGGGAGAGACCTTGTTGCATGCTGCGGGCTGGGACAGGTGGGGACAGGGATGCGCCTTCTACTTGCTTGTGAGGGCAAGGAAAACATTTGTAAGTGTTTTGTGTTTCTCCTCAACCCTTTCCAGGAGGGAAACATACTAAATATTGTGAAGAACGAAAGGCAGACTGAAATACTTGGGGAAGGAATACCTGGGGAGACACTTCATGGATCGGTTTTTGGTGGTGATGAAGGGTAAACATGACATCAGTTGTGATGGCAGGATAAAAAATGTCAGATGCTCAAGCCGAAGTAGGTTTTTGCTGGATGTTTCCATGCTCGTGGCATCACCTGAAAGGATCTCCCAGCACTTCCTAACAATGAGGCACCAAGGCAGATGCCAAGGCATTCTCTGCTCTGCAGACTGTGAAGCAGAGGATATTTGGTGGTACCAGGAAGATATTTGGTGCTACCAGGGAGCTCTTCACAGTGCAGCAAGGTCTCGCATCTGCCATTTCCACCTACAAACACCTGCATCTCTCCTAGGAACACCACACATCAGCCCAGGCTGCTTGCGTGCACTGCAACCAGGGAAATCTGAGCAGGGAAAGTTTCCCAGAGACTTTTGGGCCAAGACGCCAAGACTCATAATCACCTTGGCAGAAGTGTCCGCAGTTGTTCAAACCTGCCCTCTCACCCATGACTCAGAATGGAAGTGCCAGAATCGTGGGATGGCTTGGAGCGAAGATACAAAGCTGGGAGTTGCTTTCAGAGGTTTTTATTTCCATGAAGGCAAGTCTGAAAAACATTAGTGCAGGAGCAAGAGAGACTCCAGCAGTGTCAGATCCTGCCTGCTACCTGCATGGACGGGACAGTCTCTGGCGTCCCCAGCAATGGCGATGCTGTGGCAGGGATAGCAGCCATATAGTTTGTGGGCACCCGCGGGTGAAGTGGGTGAACCCTGGCTCTGGTGATGTGTCCCACGAGCTGTTCAGGGCATGTCTTGCAGAGGCAGCTTTCACCTGGCAGCCACCATCGTGCTTGGAGCACAGGAGGACAGAGCCTTGACTCATGGAGGAAGGTCTTGGGGAGCACCAAGCCCCTGTATAGGGGGGTACATATGTAGTGTCCTATTTAGGTTAGAAAACATCAGGAAATGGCTCAGCAGGGTTTCCAGAGCAGAACTTTTGTTATCTCTGAGGATGTCCTGCAGTGAATGCACTTTTGCTCTTGGGATTTTGCCAGTCCCCCTCTGGTCTACGTAATGGAGCAAAGAGCAGAGCTGAGGGAGGATAAAACCTCAGCATCACCAGCCCAGGGAGAAGGGATGGGGGCTGTTCACTCTCCCAGCATCATGTCCTTGCCTGTGACACCCAGCTCCTCTAAGCACAGGGACAGAGGCAGCAGGAAGGGCTGGGGGGATGGATAGATGGATGCTGATGGAGCTGCTGCTTCACGAAGCCTCTGTAGGAAGGATTTGGCACATAAGCCACTTTTAGCACACTGAAACCATCACGGGTTTTGGTCAACCTGAGTCCACAGGACGGCTGAAGTGGTCAGGAACTGGTGCCAGCAGGGATGTTCTGAGGTGGGTATTGGGTCTGTCTGGAGACAGGAATGGAAATCCCAGGACCAAGCTCTTCTCAACCCTGGGGAGGTCCTGTCACCTCCAGACTCCAAGTTCATGGCTCAGAGCCATCTCTCGTTTAGTCCCAGTGAATTACTGAGCCCCAGGAAGCCTACCTTACTGAGGCTTTTGTAGAAGTCAAGGGCTCAAATTGAGCAGGAGCTTGGGGAAACCGTTTCCCTTGTTAAAATAAATGTATTAGTTTAATACGTACCAGGAGAGGATAGGGAGTTCTCCTTGTTAAATATTTACCAGTCAAACCCTGCTGAGGACTTACTTGGAGCAATTCAGCTTTAGTGATTTCCTTCTATTGTGGTCTAGGTCTCCAGCATGGCTGGGAAACCGCCTGGCAGGGCCAAGAGGGCTGGCAGCAGATCCGAGCCCCAGGCAGCGAAACCAAGGCTGGGGTGGCTGCTCATCATGCCCAGGACACTGCGGAGACTCAGGGGGTCCCCAAATCCTCCCTGGGACATCCGCAGGGATGCTGGCACCCACCTGGAGCAATGGAGCAAGCAACCTTGTTTCCGAAGGGGAGTGAGGTACAAGAGAGATGCTCAACCACCAGGTAAAATAAAATTTAAAAAGAAGATAGTAGAGGCACAAAATGTTGCTCGGTGCATTACCTGTCCTGACATCCCCTGAGAGCATCCTGATAGTGTTTTCCAGACACACGGCAGTGCATTTTAACAACTAGTGTCATTTCCCTAGGTGCTGAACCCCTTGGGAGTGTGTGTCTTTGAAAATAACCCAAATTGTGAATTATCTTAATTTCCCTAAGATGTCCCTCCTGCTACCTGGTGGTGGAGTTAAGCCATGTTCCAATAATCTCCTGTAGTTCAGGATTTCCTGACATAGTTATTCTATTTATACAAACAGTTTTATATTTATGTTATTTACATGTATATATACTAATTTAACAAAAATTTGCTGTAGTAATTTAATTGTAATTTACAAGTTTATATTCCAGCAATCTCTGATGGTTCAAGATTTCCTAATGTTGGTAACACATTTTTTTCTAATCAAGCTAAAATCAGATTATTTGTATTTTGGTGATTCCACACTTCTGTAACCCTGTTGCTTCCCCTTAAACTCCCCAGAATAAAATAGAAAACATGCGAAATACGTGGGATCTTTATAGAAATGCTCAGGACTTGGTCACTCTCCTGAATGCAGCGATTGCAGATTTTCAAGGATCTCATTGGCATGTATTTTTTAAAGAATTGCTCTATTAATAACGTTAAGAGAAAACAGATGCTTCAGGTTTGCAACCAGAAATGTGGATATTCCAGGAGACATCAATTGTTAGAAGTAAACAACAGCCCTGATTCAACAAAGTTCTTAAGCAGACACTTAACTTTAAGCATGCACTTAACACGGGCTTCGGCGGGGCGTTAACATATGTTCTGCTGTATAAGGAGGGACTTAAGTACGTACTTACAGTTAAGCTTGTGCTTAAGTGCTTTGTTGAATTGTGGCCAATGCTTCAGCTCTCTGTCTCCCTGACACTAACTGTGTCTGACATCCAGGAAATTCAAGCAGGGGTTGCCGTGTTCACCTGCCGGCATTTCTTTTCCCTTCAGACAGTGGCTGCAAAGATTTTGTAGCACATTTGGGTGGCAGGGTCAGGCCACCTTAGGCACCTTTCTCCCCCCATCACTCCCCACCCTTTGCGAGCCCCACGTCACAGTGCCCATGGGGTCACCTGTGGAGAGGCCAAGAAACGGTCACACTTGTAAGTCTCTATGAAGACCCCACCTAGAAGTCTTTCATCCCTTTATTTTTATTGGGTTTTAAGTCAAAATATTTTTCCATAATATTCTATGTGTTCATAAAAGATGTTTGCTTTCTACGTGCTTTATTTTCAGTTTTTGTTTTGTTTTTGTTTTTGTTTTTTGTTGTGTTTGTTTGATCTGTTCCTGAACACTAAGTGCACTGTGCAATGCTTTTGCCTCCCTGGTCAACCTTATGCATGAAAACTTAATTTTGCTTTTTTTTTTCCTCTTCTGTAGCTCTTTCCTTTTTTTACATCCTCCATTCACTGAGTTGTATGTATCAACAGGTGTATATGAATGGGAAAGGCCTTGGTGCCACAGGTTACTGATGACTTCCTGAACCAGCCTGGATGCTCTAAAATGCCATTCCAATTAGCTTGAGGCTCTTTTTCTTGGCTGTAGGTTACCTTCATTTCAGACTGAAGTTACTGAGAATGAAGGTCTTCTCATTCTCGTCACTGTCACGTCACTGGAAACCCCCAAGCCCAGCTTTCAGTCATTTCTGTGGCTTGGGACCAAATCATCAGAACCTTCTGGCTTTTATTTGCAGTGAACCAAAAACTGAACAGATCTTGTTTCACAAGCCAGGGAGGGCTCAGTGAAAGCAGGGACCAAAGCTGGTACTTCGTAGGTGAAGTTCTGTGCTTCATGCAGTCAGAGAACTTTTGCATTTGCTTCAATGGGGTTGGAGCTTCTTTCTCCTCAGGACTGTATTTCTGACTGGTTTTCAAACTGTTGGTATGGCAGCAGCTCTCTGGATCAAAGGAGTGTGTTGGACATCAAACCCGCTGCCTTTCCCAGCCACAGTTTTCTGCCTACATCACCTCTCTACCCAAAAGGTCACGGCTGGAGAAGGATGATTACTTCAAAAGGGAGGATTTTGTTGTACCAGTCAAAGCCAAGTATGATGAACCTGTGGCCTCTGGTTAGACGTGCCTCAGGGAGCATCATTTAGACACTGTGCTAACCTTTCATGAATAAAAAAATTAATAAAGACCTCAAGGGTCAGATCTTCACTACTTATTTTCTTTGCAGATGGCAGCATCCAAGTTCCAGTTATTTCTGCCTTGGAAAATAACAAACCCTACAAGAAGAAAATGAATGTGTGTTTGCAGCACAGTTTGGTACCTGGAAGATTCCAGGCTGGAGTGCACACTCCTGATTTATGGTGTACTTGTTAAAACCACTTGTTCTTGTCATAACAAACCAGATCGAAGTGAAGCTGGGTAGAAGGTCTCCTTCTAGTTGGCACTTCATCATGGCTTCTTACTCTGTCTTAGGTTCTGGGGGTTTACAGTTATATAAAACTTAATGAATCAGTATACTTTAGATTTCCTTCCTAATGCATATGGGTTCAATTAACTACACTGTTTGCTTATTTAAGCGTTTTCATTAAATTGCTTTACTATATTTTCCCGCAATTGAAGGGGAACATGGTGGAGCTGATACCATCTGCCACCATCAGCTCAGCAGAACCTTTTGTTTTGTTCAAACCCAATCTTTTTTACTAGAAGAGACCCTCCTACCCCCAGTTCCCTCTGTGCCACGCACTTACTGCATTCTCCTCTTCTGACTGCAGACTGATAAATAAAAAGCTTGTGCAAGGACCTTCATATATGGTATTATTTTAAGGCTCTCTTTTACAAGATCAGGTTGTGCTTTGCTCCCCCTTCTCTCCCCCTACTTGCAGATCCCTTTTTGCTCCAGCTTGTGAATAAATAATTGTTGCTATTGCAATAGCTAGCGGCTCTTGCTGCCCGGCTCTGCGGGGTGGGGGATTGCTTTGGCTAAAACACCGGCCAGGATACAAGGCTCAGCCCAGGACAACAAGGAGGCTTTTCCTTGTTTTTAAGAAATAGCGACCCTAGCTGTCTCACCAAACCTTCCTGAAGATGGTGGTCTCCCTGCCAGTGTCCCATGGCTTCATTTTTGGATTCAGTGCCATTAAGATGTCCTGCGCTGTCTCCCTCCCAGCACAGTGTTTTATTAATATTACATTCCTTCTTGTTGTTTTAATCCATCCTTCCAAGCTGCATTGTGCCAGCATAAGTGTTCACTGTGAGCAGCCCTGTGCTCCTCGAAGGGCTGTCAGTCCCAAGGGGCTGCTGTTGGCACCTCACCGAAAAACCTTACACCACCACGGGGATGCCCATCGGGAACTGACAGTGCCTTGTCCCCATTTTACAGACAAACTAAGCTGAATAAGCTCACCCAGTTAGTTTGGGATGCAATCTGCAGGTTATTAAACAAATCAAGTGCTTTTTAGACAACGCTAATAGGAAAAACACCTCCTGAAGAATATAATGGAAGAAGAAAAAAGCATTTGTCCTTGAGGGCTCTTGTCCAAAGAACGGCTTTTTGATTTGGAAATGCAGCGTTTAATATTGCATCGGTTATCTGCCATCTGCCGCTCAGGGAACAGAGGAAGGCATGTTCTGCTCCTGGAGCAAACCGATATTTTGCAACATAGTCTGGGAGGAAAACACCCTGACATTTATCATTTTCTGTTCCCTGCTACAGGCATTTTGTGTAAGGGAAGACGTAAAGAGAATAAATAACTTGCCCT
The DNA here is from genome assembly GCF_037038585.1 of Patagioenas fasciata. Taxonomy (NCBI): domain Eukaryota; kingdom Metazoa; phylum Chordata; class Aves; order Columbiformes; family Columbidae; genus Patagioenas; species Patagioenas fasciata. Next base: position 9,911,452 of record NC_092533.1, on the reverse strand, counting down.
AAAGGTACACAATGAATCTGTGGCAAGGTCGGCAAGAGAAATGCTTTTAACTATTGCTTGCAAGAGCCTTGCCCAAGCAGTAATTTCCATAGGCTGATCATAGCCCCTTGTCCTCCCCAAAGCCTAAGGAAAATGCTTGGGCTGGGAAAGACCAGAGGATGATGCTTTGGGACCCTCGCCCAGCCTGTACCCCTTTTGTAGAGGGGTTTCGGTTTGTGAAGCGAAGTACCAGATCAAACAGCTCCAAGAATGAAAAGAAATAAAAGAAAAAGAGAGAGAAAGAGAGAAAGAGAAAGAAAGACAGAAAGAGAGAAAGAGAAAGAGAGAAAGAGAAAGAGAAAGAGAAAGAGAAAGAGAAAGAGAAAGAGAAAGAGAAAGAGAAAGAGAAAGAGAAAGAGAAAGAGAAAGAGAAAGAGAAAAAGAGAAAGAGAGAGGAAGAAAGAGAGGAAAGGAGGGAGGGAGGGAGGGAGGGAGGGAGGGAGGGAAGGAAGGAAGGAAGGAAGGAAGGAAGGAAGGAAGGAAGGAAGGAAGGAAGGAAGGAAGGAAGGAAGGAAGGAAGGAAGGAAGGAAGGAAGGAAGGAAGGAAGGAAGGAAGGAAGGAAGGAAGGAAGGAAGGAAGGAAGTCTGATTCTCATTGTGTTTTTTTCAATGAAAGATGCAGCAAAGGCAACACAAAGTTTGCAAAACATCACAAAGTTGTCAAATTAACCTTTGGATGGGAAAAAATAAATAAATAATTTTAAAAAAAGGATCAGCTGGAAAAGCATCAGCCAGGACCCTCGGCTGTATCCCCAAACCCCTTCACTCTGCCGATGCCCACTGGGACCCTCATCTCTGCAAACAGCCCTACAGGCGACTGGTTGATTTTGCCAAAATTGTAAGGAATCACCTGAAAAAAACCCAAACTGGTGAAGAGACCTAAACTGATGCAGAGCCTGGGCTCTGAGAAACTTTCTGAGACAGCCCTCCCAGCTCCGACCGACCTCTGGTGCCTTTTCTTCTTGAAGTGAGGCACGAAATAAATTGAAGCTGCTGGCTGTGGTAAACATTCCCTCCAAACATGCCTGTTCTTGATACCCCAAATGTAGATATTCAAATGTGGAAGAATGGAAGAAAAAGGAGAAAGAAAGAAAGAAATTAAAAAAAAAAAAAAGAGAGAAAAGGAAAAAACCCGACGCTTCCAAGACACTAAAAATAGACTCTGATCACTTACCAAATGGTAAAATGAAAATGATTTGCTTTGAATAGTCTCCAGAAAGGCTCAGATACAATGTCTTGTGGAGCAAAATTGAATCAGTTGAAAGTGCAGACGCCAGCTCAGCCTAATCCCTCCCAGCTGCTTTGCTTTGCTTTTTTTCCAACAAGCAGCCCCTAAAAGTCGTCTCCCTAATCCTGCAAACTGAAATTCAATCTCGTATTTTTTTTTTTAAATCAAGTTTCAAGCCTGGGGCTTGCAGGGTGGGGGAAGAGGAGGAGGGAGGGCTTTGGGGTTGCCTCCTTCCCCTCACCCTGACTGCAGTAAACACAGCCTTGAGTTCAAGGAAAAGCTTTAGACTACAATTCACTTGGCTTGAGCCAAACACACAAATCTGATGCCTTTAAAGCCCCTCCAGCAGACGACAGATAGCTTTGAGATGCTCACTAAATGGCTGTCTGGTTGCTGCCTTTTTTGTTGTTGATTGGGGGCCCAAGGAAATCTTGTCTCTGGGTTGTTTCTTTCTTTTTTTTTTTCTTTTTTTTTTTCTTTTTTTTTTTCGTTGTCTGCTTTAATCAGTGGATTTGGGTTGAGCATTTACCTAATGCAAAGACCAAGACAAACGATTTCTCACACAGGCTGGTGATTGTGGTCAGCAGTGCATGTATGGGCTCTGCTATCAGTGAATATCGAGAGGTATTTATGACACTTTCCCAAGAGTTTCCCAACTCCTGCCCTCCTCTCCCCCAGCTCCTATGACTTGCAAGGACTCAACAAAGTCACCCAGGGCATCCCGGTCCTCAGCTCCCTCTGCAGCACCTGAGAGTGTAACTCCATGCACTCCCAGACTCACCTTGTCACTCTTTGCCACCTGATGGTTCAATAATACCCAGGTTTTTTTGGCATCAAGTGATACTGGTATGGTTTTGAAGAGTAATTGAGAATAGGTAAAATAACAGCAAAGCATTCAAAACCAAATCCTGTGACTCAGCATCCTGATAATCCAAATTCCTGGGTCTGAACTCTTCCAAACTCAGCACTTTAAAGATTTTCACTCTTTCAGCCTTGCAGGTTGGCCCTGCAAGATTCTTGTTTGAACCACGTCAAGAAGAAAGAAAAAAGATGACTAAGAGTGAGAAGAGGGAGAGTATCTATTTTTCGGTATAGAAACTCTCCGAGGAACAGCTGCAGGCAGGTGTAGATTTGTCTGGTCAAGGAAAGGTACAGAGTACCACAAAACAATAGGAAATCAAACTTGTAAGGAGAGAGTGGAAAGCTCAGGTGGGAAACTTTGATATCAGGTCTCTTACCCTGATATATACGATAAAAGACATACCTGCATAACACCACTGCAGCTGCCACACCCTGCAGATGTTTAAAGTTGGAAAAATCCATCCCATACCACAAAAATTGTATATTTCATAGATGCAGAGATTATTATTTTGTCTGTTCCTAATGTCCGCTTTTCTTCAGCTCATTGGCATAATAGTCTTGACCCCCTCACCAGAGAAAACCTCTACTTTTTTGCAAATGACTGTTATTTCTGATTTGAGACACCTGGGGTTACATGACATTTAGTCAGACAATATCCATTCTTGCTCTCCACATCCCTGTACCCATCGCTTTGATACAAGGCTGGGTCACCAAGAGTGATAGAAACATTTTTCCTGAAAGTTACTTTGAACTACATTCCCTCTTCTATAACAAAGGACAGCAGGTTGGGCTCCTGGACCGAATGGCCACATGTTGGTTGCTGGATTTTATAGTGTAAACTGGTGGACCGATGGACAGTTTAGATAAACATACAAGAATAAATGGGTAGAGAGATACAGAATGTTACATGGGGGGTGGATGGACCAGAATAATTGACATAATGACATAGACATATATAGGGTCTGTATAGAAGATGGGTAATTTGATATTAATCCAGAAGAAGCGATGACGAAAGGAAAGCATGTGAAGAAAAGAAAAAGGGAAAATGAATGTAAGGAGGAAGAGGTGATCCACTAGAAATACTGGAAACATTCTGGGGTTAGGTTAGCTGAGTAGAAATTGGATTGATGGGTGGATGAAGAGATGGGTATGTATACACACTGAAGAGATTACTAACTGAGCTTGTTTTAGCTAGAAAGATTGACTAGAGAAACCTGTAGAGAGCAGACTAATAAATTAGAGGCCAAAAGAGGAAGAGATTAGATTGAGATGGACAGGTTTATGGCAGATAGAACATGTGTTGTCTGGGTAAAAGGATGGAAAGATAGTTGGAATGGTGGAATAAATATCTGACTAATACAGCCAAAAAATATGTGCTGATAGGGTGAATAGGGCATTGATTATGGGGAATGGAGATAGAGGGAGGAACAGATAAGAGAAGAACAATAACGGAGTTAATGGGTGAGTGGTTAATAGAGATGAGTGAGTTAAGAGATGAGCAATACCCATAGAGAGGATCATTGAAACTCCCTGCAAATACAAAGTCAGAAAAGTGTGAAAAAGGTGATGTACAAGACATAGATGAGAGAAGGAAGTAGATGCATACAAAAACAAAGGTAAAGTGCACAGACAAGAGAGGAGAAAGAAAAAAGAAAAAAAAAGCACCGAAGAAAGAGTCAGACAAAATAGGCATGGAGTAAATAGGTTACATATAAATTTCATAAAGAAAAAAGAGATTATGGTAAAAAAAAAAAAAAAAAACAAGTTTGGAACAATTAGCGAACTAACAGGTTGGACTAGGTGTTGGGTAGATAAAAAGACAGAGGAGTATTCATGAGTTGGGAGTGTTGAGAAATTAGCCTGATGATCAAGTACGAGTTAGAGGGATGTTAAATGGGGAGTAAATCCTGGACAGGATGATTGACGAGGAAGGATGTGGATGCATATACAGATGAGCGGGTACCAGGAAGCTCGACAGAATGGGTACCAGTGAGCAGAAAGATTAATATGGATGGAAGAAGAAGGAAGATGAAAATACATATTTTACCATATGCTATGGAAATCCAGAGAGATTAATTAAAATTTGCATCAGATTGATCAGCTAGTTAAGTAGTCACAGGCATTAGCTTAATGAGTAGGTATAAAAGGCTGCAAAAACAATCAGTTAATCGTGGCATTAGTTGCACTGATGTCTTAGGCATGACAAGCAAAAGCAGGAGTGGTGAATACATTAGTGCTGTAAGAGAGGACAAGAGAGATTAGTAGATGTGTGATAGACTAGATGTGTGAGACATGATGTATGCAAAAAAGGCAAAGAGGTCAGGTAAATGAGAATACATGGGGAAAATGGATGGCTAAGTGTTATGAAACTCAACTAGAAACACCTACAGAGATGTGTGGGAGAGAAAATGAGGTGATCTGCTGCCATAAGAGAGACAGAACGACAACAGATTTGTTTGCACAAGAAATAAATATACAGAAATTACATGATCAAGGCTGAGATGTGACTCCCAAATCAATCCTAAAACTAACTTGGAATCTAAATCCTGACACAAACCCAACCCTAAGATTAAATCTTATTTTAATACAACACTAAGACAAATCTTATTCCTAACAGTATCTGAACATAGCACTAACACGTAATCCTAATCTCACCTAAAATTTTGCACCCAACACCTAAACTGAACACAAGCTGTGACCTACCATTGACCCTGACACTAACCATAATCCCATTCTAAACCTAACACATGCCTCACCCTAACCCAGCCATAATCCAAACATAATCCTAAAAGCTGAACCAACCCTGGCCCTAACTCTAAACCAACCACAACCCAACCTTAACCGTAACTCAATCCTGATCCTATATCTTAGCACTAAGTCTTAACCTATGCCTTATTAAATCTTAACCTTGCACCTTAGAGGAACGGGTAGACATATATGATGCACTTGTATTTAGTTGATACTAGACTGTGTTAAAACAAAAGAAAGGAGATGAGGTAAATATGTCAAAGAATGAGCTGTCAGTTTTATGTATTATATCTTGCAGTATTCGTTTGCTATGGGGAGGTAGGAGGGTTGACTAAATAAGGGGGTGCAAGGTAGAGCAGAACAAATTAAATACGTCTGTGTAGAACACTTACATCAGAGAGCTTAGAGTATGCAAGTAAATAAGAAATTCATAGTTCTGATCTCAAATTGGAGGTCAGATATCTAAAGGTATATAAACAGAGTGATATACACAACCTGCTAGTTATATCAAACATCCAGGTAGGCCTGAGGTAGACAGGTATTTGTCTGGGATAAACAGGTAAGGAACAAAGGAGGAGATGTAAGGCAGGTGAATACACACAGAGCAGGTGATCCATGGAATGAATAGGCGTGAATACAGTCAGAACTTGTGGCAATGTATGGACAGGACAGGTAAGGGGATGGGTTCAGGTCAGGAAAGCAGACAGGACCCTAGATTGGTACTTTCTGCCTTTTCCACATTGTGTTCCTTGCAAACGTGACCAGTGGAGGTGCCAGCTCCTGCCCAGTGAGCTTTAGCCTATCAGTCGCAGGTGAATGCTGCTCAATGCTCTCCCTGAAGCCCTGGAAATGAGATGGACCCAGCGAGGGGAGCAATCTCCCCGTTCATCACATGGGGCAGCATGGCTGGGGTAGGGACAAGGGGCATAGTGGGGCACAGGTGGGCTGACGTGCTCAGTGGTAAAACGTGCAAAGCCAGTTAAGACAACAGGATGAGATTTCAGAGAACAGGATACAGCCCTTTTTGCTGCCATGCCAAGCAGGGGGTGTTCCACAGGTCCTGTGCTGAACCCAGTTCAGTGTCACCATGTCAGGCCATGGGTGGGTTGGTGGAGGGGCAAGATCCACCTCAGCAGGTGCTGCAGAGCGCAGAGCAAGAGGTGCAAGCGTTCTTCCCTGCCAGAAACAACAACGAGCTTTCCTCCAACTCCAAATATCTGCACTAACTCAGTATTTTGTTTTGCTCACTGCAGGGAACGCCTGATGACGTGGGCAGAGACACATGCGGGATGTCACAGCCCTGCTCCCTGTGCCATGGAGGGGATGTTCCCGAAAGCTGCTGGCTTCTGCAGACCAGGGAGGGGAGGCTGCTGCCCCTGTCACCTGGTTCCTGGGAAGGGGGAGAGTAGGATGGCCCCCCAGCCTTCTCACCCGCCTTTCTAGGTTTGCTTTCAAAGGTTCAAAACCTGCCTCTGTAAATGTTTGAAGAGTGGGGTCTTGCTTTCTGAGAGCGTGAGATTAAATACAGGACCTGACTTCAAACAGAGACTTGTGAAAGCACGATTCTCCAAGCTGCTTCCTTCGCCTCGCTAGACTTGATGCTTAACTTTAAGCAACTTTACTTTGCTGACTTCTTTAGCAGAGTGCGAGCAGCAGGATGCAAGCGGTGCTACGCTGTCCATGGGGCGCAGCCCTGCTTCCCCAGAGCCAGCGGCAGATCTCCAGCTGGCCTCGCTGGGACCAGGGCTTCGCATCATGCCTAGAAGCATTTTCCTGGGTAGTTTCCTCATGTACTTAAGCACTTTCCTGAATTAGCTGTTAAATGACTGAACTCTCCTTCTATACTTTCTGGGGGAAAAAAAAAGAAGGGAGTGGAAGGAGAATGGGAATTTTTGAGGGTGCCTGAGCCTCTGGAGGGGATTTTTTGTTTCCCACAGTTTCACCCAGGCAGTCAAAGGAGCCTCAGAAGGAGACAGAGCAGATACAAAGACACAGGCACTAGGTGATTTTAAAGATCCCACTATATACCTAGCTGTATCTTCAGACATCTAAATCCCTCTAAAAGTCTCACTCTTAGTGTCTAAATCCCAGGTGCCTAACTCACTTCTAGGAAAATCTCACACCAGGACTGATTCACTGAATCATTTTTTTAAACCTGGTCCTCACTCACACAGGGCTTTTGGAAATCCCACTGCTAATCTCCTGTACCCAGGCATGTATCACTTTGAAGCCTGTAAAATAAATTGCTTTGCGCTCCTGGGGGACAGCAGTTACTCCGTCCCTGCTCGTACTGAGTCAGATTTTTGTTTCTTGCATATTAACACACAGATTTTTTTTTTCTTTCGAGAAGCTCTGAAGCTGCCATGCGAGACTTGAATGAACCACCCGGCTCGAGTGCTGTTTTGCATTGTTATTCGGGGGAGGCACCGCACGCTGCCGCGGGTTGCAGGTCTGCGGCAGCGGAGGTGGCGGGAGGAGCTGGGTCGGGGCTGCTCATTTACATCGGTGGGGTTCGCCCGGCGGCACAAGCCTTTGCTCAGCTCCACTGATCTCCTGGGAAGATTTGTGAGCAAATGTGCTCATCTCTAGCAGAGACTGAGCATTGTTACCTGGGTTTTTGCAAGAAATCACTTGGGTGAAGAACGGAAAAAAATCAAATACATATGTTCTTTCGTTTCTCTCTCCTTTTTTTCTTTTTCCTATGGGAATTTTTATTTGTTGGGAAGTTTTTTTGGCAAATAAAATCTTGTGCATATGCTTTCCTCATTAGAGACATTGGAGTTTGGGATAAACAAATTATTTTTTCCTGTTAAAAAAAATCATGCCGCAAAAGCAAAGGCTGGCTGCCACTGAAACATTTTTGACGGAAAATCTGCCTGCAGTCCTGCTGCTTAATCAGTTTGGAGCAGAGCATAGCCTGTAGCTTGTTAATAAGAGCAGCTTGCCTGAGCAGTTTGCACAATGCTGAGCTGCAGAGGAGGCTTGGTGCATAGCTATGGATTTTATTTTGCAGCTCTGTTAATTAAAACATTTTTTACTTTGAAGGAGGTTTTTACTGTTTTCTATGAGGGTGAGCAGAAAACTGTTCTCCTGGATAGATTAAAGGAGGGATATGAAGTATTTTTTCAGAAGTAAAACTTTATTTGATAAGTGAACTCTTAGCAAAAACAATGTGCAGTTTCTTATTTTTATTTGTTCTCGGTCTTTGTATACAAGCTGCTTTATGAGTCCGAATATCTTGGCTGTTTTGATAATAGCAAACTAAATTTTCACATACAAGTTGCCAGACTGGAACAGAAAAGTTGTCACAGATTCTTGTTTAATCGATAAAGTAATTTTTACTTATACACAGGTGAACTAAATAATAAGGCCTGAAACTGTGCCATTGGAGTTAATGACAACCCTTCATAGGTTTCACATAAAGCTTGTATTTTTATTATCCCAGTTCCATTGACTTTTGTTGCAAGTTTGCAGCAAAATGTTAGGGCATTTCTAAGTGTTATTTTTATTATACAAAATCCCATTAAAATCAGTACTGAAGCATCCCATTAATTTAAATGGGACTTTGCATAGTTTGCTGAGTTCCAGGCCACAGATAAAGAAAAGTATGCAATTTGGAGTTAAACTGACCACAGCTTTTTATTAGAAGACATTTAATCTCGAATGAACAGCCCAGTCTGAGGCATAAAATCTTTGTGAACTTCATCTGGGCTGGTGCCATAGGAGCCTTCGTTGTGCAGCAACTTCTGGGTTGGTTGTCTGGGACCTCTCAGGACCATAGAGTGTTCCCAAGCAAAACTCTGGCCCAGGTAGGTATGCAAAGTGCTCCCCAGGCAGCTTTGCCTTGGCAATGCTAATAGGTAAGCCAGCACACTCGGAACAAATGGAAAACTTGATTCAGCTGTTTCTCTGGCTCCAAGTATCTGCTTGCCTTGACAAAGGCAAGGCTGCGATCTGTGGGCAGGAGTTTGAGGGGGTCTCAAACTAGAAGACAGAGTCCCACCGGGCTGGAACCACGCCAGGTCGAAGCAATGCAGCTTTAGAAATGCCCGTTTGAGCTTCATGCACTGGAAACCACTCACGGGGTGAGAGATGGAAAACCATCACCTCCGGTGTGCGGAAACACCCACCAGCCGCACGCTAGCATGGGCAGTTCAAAAATCCAAGTGCAAAGAGTTGTGGGGAGAACCGTTTTATATGTGGGACCCCCCTTTGGGGACTTTGGGGTCTAAGGGACCATTAAACGACATCTCCTCGTGGCTGCCGCCAGCGTGGACGCACATCTGGACACTTCCAAGGGTATATCCCTAAGGAAGCTATGCTTGGGCAAGACGGTCCCAAACCAGGCTTCAAACACACCAAAAACCCAAATAATTCAAGTTCTAACCATTGTGGGAGAGACCTAAAGGCTGCTGGAAGCCAGGTGTCCGTAAAAGTGCACAGGGAAGGTGTAGAAGCCGCTTTCTGCTCGGTGTTTCCCTGGAATTTTCCTTTCCCTGAGCCATAAATGTGTCAAGGTGCCCAAATTTCACCCAAGAGTAGCGGATCAGCTTTCCGTGGCGCACTCGCAGGGCAGGGGGACGCCGGTGTCGGCCACCGGCACAGAAACCCAGGCAGGCTGTGTCCCTGGTCCCCAGCTGAGCTTCAGGGGTGATTCAGGACTCCAACAACGCTGAAACCTGCGGCAGGAGTTGGCTAAACGTGAGCCCTGTAGTCTCTGATTTGTTTGAGGACTAACAGTGCTACCTCCAGGAACAGGAGAAAACGAACGCGGTAAATCTAAAATTCTAAAAATCTAAAATAACGGCTGAGAGCTTGCAGATATCCTCCTGGAGGAAAACTGGAGAGGAAACCCATCTTTTCCTGGTTTGGTGCACGATCCCGTAGCTGTAAGAAGGGATAAAGTAGCCGAGGAGACTCAGCTCCTGTCTGCTGAGCCACCGGTTTAGGGGCAAAGCAGCCCCAGGACTTGGGCTCGGCGGTCAAAGCCTCCCCACCCCGCTGCCAGGGAACGGCTCCCGGGGCTCAAACGGCTCCGTGCAGAAAGCCGCTAACTCCCGGGAGAGGGGGAACATCCGCGGCCGCGCAAACTGCGCCTTTGGACAGCGCAGGGGCAGCCCCGGTGGTGGCTTTTGTGTCCGTGGAAGAAGGCGGCTGCCGCTGGATCCGGCTTCGCCCCAGATAACTTATTGATTTCTTTGTCTGAATTAAGACTTTTTTCACAAAATATTAATAGTAATCATAATATTAAGGAAATGGTAATGAAATCAGAGTCTTTTGTACTCGGAACAGCTTGGGAAAGAAAAAAATAAATCGAACGACCTTTAAAATTCAGAATCTTGGAGAATTTGGAGGAGCAAGAGCAAAACGCACCTTAGCAAAACGGGCAAACGGTTCAGCGGGAAGGAGCGGTCCCAGGGCTGCGCCACGCAGAGGGCAGTTCTTCAGGGTGCTAGGTTTAACTCTTTTTTTGGGGGGGAAAACCCCAATCCACGGCTGGAGGCGTTATGAATTCGTGGGAGCAGAAATCCAGGCGGGAAGGAGGGCCGTCTCCCCAAACCCCGCTGCCGAAAGAGCAACGGTAAAAGTCTGCCATAAAATTAAAGGTGGGGAAGATTTCCAGTGCTGGGGCTGCCCCTCGGGGTGGCTGGGACCGGGGCCCCCTCTCCTGCCGGGGCGCGGAGCGGGGGGACGAGGGGCGGCAGCGCAATTACCGGGGGGAAGCTGAGGGACCCTCCCCCAAATGCCACTACCGGGCAGGGGTGGGAGCAGAAAGCTGCTTTTCTTTTTATTTCATCGGTTTCTTAAAAACAGCCAGAAAAGAACATTAAAGGCATTTCTAGATTTCGTTTCTGTTTTTTTTTTCTTTCTTTTTTTTTTTTTATTCCCATGCTCTTAATTTTGAAAAAAAAATCACAAAACATAACTTATAAAACAATATATATACTGCATCCTTATCCACAACAGCATAACTGAAACATCCAGCGTAACGTTTACCACAGGTGTGAAATACACTGGGAAGGAAGTACCGTGTGCATTTTATATTACGTTTCTTTGTCATCTACAGGTAATAAGTATCGACAAAAAAAAAAAAAGCAACAAATATGCCTGTAATTAAACTTCGTATGCGTTTTGTATGCGTATTAATAAAGATCTTATTTATAATTTCCTTTTTTTTTTTTTTTCCTAACAAGCACTTGTTAAAATATCTACATTTACATAATAACACCTTTAGGGTTTTTTGTTTGTTTGTTTGTTTTATTGTTCCTTGCTTTTCCTTCACAGTTAGAAAACCAAGGAACGCTTTCAGCTTTGCTAAGCAACCTTTCCGGACGCCGAGGCTCGCTCTTTCTCTAGCACAGATGCAGTATCTGGATTCAGTTCATAACAATTTTTCGTCTTTTTTTTATCCTAGACTCTTTAGAAGGCGTTTGGTTTTTCGTTTTTTAAAGAGAATCCCCCCGCCCCCCTGCATTTAAATAAAGATGAATGATAATTTCATTATCAGGTTAAGCCTTTGGATGGGGAAAATGCTGAACAGTTTTTGCATCGTTGGAGGGGTTCTGTCCTTTCTTACAACCGGGGACACTGAAGTCTTTTGGAAAGGATGAAGAGGTAGGAACCTTGAGCTGCTTAGTATCAGGAATGACTGGATTATAGCTTCCAGCTAAAGAAAAAACATCAAGAATCATGCATTTTAAAACCAGTTTATTCAACGGCCAAGGACGGTGATCCGGCACAATGCAACGGTAGATATAAATATAACCTTATATAAGTGGTTGACCCTTGTCATTATTATTTTTAATAGTTTCATACCTAATATTTTAACCATTTTTCCTGCAGAATCTACTCTGCGATTTATATTTTTTTCTCCCCTTCTTTTTTTTTTAACTTTTTCTCTTTCTTTTTCTTCTTTTCTTTTTTTTTTCTTTTTTTTTCTTTTTTTTCTTTTTCGAGTGTGATTCTGTTTCTCAGTGGTAAACATTAACCAAACTCTTCCCGTGCGACAAGCGGCCAAGAACCGTCCCACCAGCTCTTACCACCGAGGCGTCTCCCTCCCTCGCCGCCCTCCCTGCGGGGAAGCGGCCGCTTTACCAACTCCTGTGCAAGTTCAAGTAAACACATACAACCCGCATAATCCAGAGAAAAATTGCAACTCATCCATGTACCAGATTTCGGTGTCTCTTGCAAAAAGTTTTCTGATCCGTTTACGGCTTTCGATGGTTTATTTTTAATATTTTTAAGCGCTGTTTTGTTGGTTGCATCGTCGGTTTGCTTTTATTATTTTTGGTGTTGGTTTTTTTTTTTTTTCTATACAGTTGAAGTCTGCGGAGCTTTTGGGTTTTTTTTGGTGATGTTTTGTTTTATTTTCCTCTCTCACTTGCTCGGGTTTTGCTTTTAATCATAATCGGGTTTAATTTTTTTTTTTTTTCCGTTAAGCGTCGCTTTGCTTCTGCTTTGCTTTGTCGGCGATGTTTTGTCGGAGGTGGTTTGTGTCAAGTCCGTCAACTGTTGTACTGACAGGCGTTTAGACTAGAGCCGGGGCTTTGCAAACTGCTGTAGCCGAAACTGGAGTGCTGCTTTGATTTCAGTCTAAGGCTGGCTAAGCTGGAGTTGCAAGTGTCCCGGTAGACGCTGTAGGGCGAGCCCGGTGGCCCGTAGGGACACGCTGGCGAGGACATGGCCGAGTTCAGCGAGGAGCCGCTGATGTTGTTGATGTTGTTGAGGCCGGAGTTGGCCATACCCGGCACGGCCGAGTGGCCCATACTGGAGGGCATGTTCATGGAGGAGATGCTGCTGGGCGCCGAGAACATGGACTGCGAGGAGAGGGGGCTCATGGAGTTGAAAAAGGTGAAGCTTTTGGTGGAAAGCGGCGCCGGGGTGAGGCTTTTGGTGGCCCAGTTGTTGTAGGGGTACCCGGCGTACATGTCGTCGTAGGGCTGCATCAGCCCGCTGAACTGCGGCACGTACCCGTTCTTGCACAGGTCCATCTGCTGGTTCCGCTCCCGCTTTCTCCACTTGGCTCGGCGGTTCTTGAACCAGACCTGGGGAGGGACGGGACGGACACACCGGCACGGCACGGTGAGTGCGGGACCACGGCAGGGGCGCGCAGGCAGCCCCCGGCCAAGCGCCCGCACCCCCGACCTGGCCACCGCCACCGGCGAGGAGGTTTGGCGGCCCCCACGTCCGCAGATTGCGGGCACAGCTCAGCGACCGCGCACCTCCTCTCCCTGCACCCCCTGCCCCGGGAGTCCCGCTCCGCGGGGTGCTTGCGCGCACCTCTGCGCGCATCCCTCTCTATTCAGTGGTATGTGGCAGCCAGCGTGCGCGCAGCCACCTTTCCGCTAAAGCTGCCTGCGCGGTGTCCGCACCACGGCCCGGGCCGCGTCCCCCCTGGCCTCCCCGCCGCCTCTGTCCCCGAGCAAGGCAAGGAGCGAAGTGACGGCCCGCTCTGATTAAGGCAGGCTCGCCCCGGCTCCACCGCGTTTCCGAACGTTAATGCTGTGTAATAAAAGTCCCCTGTTACAGACCATAAAAAAGGGGATTGGATTAGTATGTTTAGGTTGAAAAAAAAAATCAGTCCCGCATCAGTCTTGGATGGATGCAGCCTCTGCCTTTATATCTAATGAGAATTTACAGCCCTGACTAAGGAACAGAGAAGCAGGGGCCGCTCCTGGTGTTTGATGCAAAAACCTGATCCAGGTTCTTTTTTTTTTTTTTTTCCTTTTAGCTCCCCCATGATGGAAGCCGGGCAGCCCCCAAAATTCTTTTTCCAGGTTAAAAACCAGCATCGTCCTGCCTGCCGGCTGCGCCCGGCCTGCGCGATTTTCCTGATGCATCCCCCCTCCCCGGATTTCTCCGACCGAGCCATCGCCCCCGGTTCCCTGCGGACACCGGGGCCCCGGCCGGAGCCGCGTGGTTTCGTGCACTCGGCCCCGCGGAAGCTGCGCTCCCTCCGCACTCACGCCAGAAATGGAGGGGGAGGGGAGGGTGGAACTCTTCGGGCCTCCCCTCCCGGTGTAAAAACGGTGCAATTATTATTAAACACAGGTCTCAAGGATGGAAACTTGGGAGGGGGAATGCATGTCGGAGTCTATTTTAAAAAATAATAATAATAAAAAGAATGCCGTATAAATAGGAAACGAAAGCCAACATGTTAAAAATCTGTAATATACTCCTAGGAAGGTGCTTCCAGACAGGAATTTCCTGAAAATGAGGGTAATAGTTTTAATTATGGCTCCTAGACATTTTAAAGGAAGGCCGTCATAGCAAATTAAGGTTAGATTTGCAATCTGCAATCTCAGAACATCAAACCAAAACATCTCCACACAGAGGGAGAACGAAATTACATTAATGGCAGCTCATATATTAGTTTTATTTGCTTCCTGAAATATTCCACCAATATTAATGCAGTTTAGTCTCCTCTCCGGCTTTGTTTTGTTTTAAATTCAATTAAGACAATGCTTTCAGATGCATTTTCCCCATTGCAGATGGGTGTTTACTCTTGAAAGGTTTAAAGAAGAATCTCTGTAATCCGATTTGGTCACTCGTGGTTCAATCGCCAAGAAGAAAAAAAAAATAAAAGTGGCTTTTCGGGACGGCAGAGCTGCCCTGCGCGGTTCCCGTTTTTTCCCGGGTTTCTCCGCTCCCCGTTTCATGCTCAGCCCACGGTCCCGGGAGACGGTGGGCTCGGCAGAATGTGCGGCCACGGCTAAAACCGCGTGGGGAAATGTCTCGGGGGAAACGCAAAGGGGAGATGGAGAAACCGTGACAACTCCAGAAAGGCGAATCAACATATCCATAGCCCCTTCGGGCCAGTCGTTCATTGCCAGGATATTTCACACGCGAATTTCTCTAAGGAACTGCCGAGGCTCTATATGTGTATGTGAATATATACATATGCAGTGGCATCGGCTTCGAGGTGTGTAAAGACCAGGCGCCTTCGCCATACACGTATGTGTCTACAGCGCTAATTGACTTTTGAGAGCAATCGCTCACCAGCCCTTGTCCTTCACTCTGCCCATCGGTGGCCTCTGCAAACAGCCGCTCCAGCCGCGGACGCGGGCCCCGGGGCTGCGCCGCAACCCGCCGCCGCAACGGCATCAAGCAGCGGTTTGTTGGGTTGTGATCACGATTGCTGGGATCATTTGGAATAAACCAGAGCAAAGGGAAGGGCCGCTGGACCTGAGGGGTTGCTCCAGCCCCGCGCCGGGTTTAGGCCGACCTGGGGGGGTCTTCCCCCACAACAGGGCCCTTCCCAAACCCCGGTCTCCCCGCTGCCCTTTGCACTGCTTAACCCCCCATTTTTCGGATTCTCCAAGCATCGGGCCGGCGGCCGCGGCCCTCTCCGGCCGTCATCTCTCAGCGGCCGGGAGCTGAATTTCTCCCCTCCGCCTGGATCCCAAATTTAGTCATAAAAATGAAGCCCACAGCGGCCGGCACTGGTCGCAAACCGCCTCGCGGCTCCCAAATGGGCCAGTTTCCCCCAGCTCCCCCACCCCGCAGCGGGCTCTGGAGCAGAGCCGGGCATCCCCGCGGGGCTGAGCGCCCCTCTTACCCGGACTCGGGGTTCGGTGAGGTTGGTCCAGACGGCGATCTCCTCCCGCATGCTCATGTCGGGGTAGCGGTTCCGCTGGAAAGTGGCCTCCAGCTCCTGGAGCTGCTGGCTGGTGAAGTGGGTCCGCTGCCGACGCTGCTTCTTCTTCTTCGCGGGGTCGTCGGCGGCCCCGTCCTCGTTCTTCTGGTCGCCGCTGCGTTCCTTTTCTGCGGTGGGATGTCGAAGATTGGGGGTTGAGTGTGTGTGGTGTTTTGTTGTTTGCTTGGTTTGGTTTTGTTGTGTGTTTTTTTTTTTCCCCCAAACAGATATACAGGCACACAAAGGCCGGCAGGCCGCCCCCGCACCCAGCCCTGCCCGCCCCTCTGGAGGGACGCGTGGGGGCATCCACGCGGGTCCCTGCCGGGCCCTGCACCCACCAAACGTCCAGCAGCCACAGCCGGCTTTTCCCGTGGGGGACTGGGGAAGGGGCACGGAGCCCTGCTCGGACCCAAGCCGCTCGGGGAGGCAGCGGGACACCTCGAACGATCCGGCTAGAAGCGGGCCCGAGGGGCCAAGGCAGTCGGGGAGGAGCGGATTCCCCGCAGCACCGTCCGCTCTGCCATTCCACGGCACCTTTTCACTCCCTTCAACCTAAAGCGCGATCTTTGCTCCATTGTCTTTGTTGTACTCGGCCGCGACAGGAAACTTCGGAAGGGCAGGGGTGTAAAACTCAGCAGCAATTAATTGCAAAAGGCAGCCTCTCTCTTCGCCTCTACACTTCTTTCTTTTTTTTCATTTTTTTTTTTTTTCTTTGTCTCTTTTAGGATTTTAGTGTTTATTTTAACCCGAGGCTAAGCGAATCCCTCTGCAAAAAATCATATCGAAAGAAGCAAAGGACACCTAACCAGCAGTGTTTTGGCGATCGGCATTTATACGGACTGCAATCAGGAATCCAGCCCCTGTCCCGCCGCAATGGGGGGACAAACCCCGCTCCCTTTTCGTAATTGCCTTTTCGTCTCTCCCAGCCCGGGTTTTGGTTGGATTTAGAACAATTTAAGAGCTCGGAAAAGGACTCAAAGGCCTGAACGAAATGTGCTCCCGGTTTGGGCCCCGGCGGAGCGGGGAAAGGTGCGGCCGAGGGGTGGACACGCGAGGCGGCAAGACCGGGGTCCGCGGCCATCCCCCCGGCCTCCGTCCTGCTGCTGCCTAAAGGAAACTTAGTGGGGAATTTTTCCTTTTTGAGCGTTTTTCCTACTTTTTAGAGGGTTTTTCTCCCGGCGGTGGCAGGCACGGGGGCATTTCTACAGCCCTGAACTCTGCGAGGTAAGCGGGAGTCTAAAAATAATCGCGGGCTGAATCCAAAGCCTGAGAGGACTCGTCCTTGCAAAGTCACCCCTGAATCTCTCATAGCCTGGGCACCCTCCATAGCAAAATGGGGGACAAGTGAGCTCCAACGGCTCGATGGAAACCCCAAAAGTGGCCGATCGCAGCCCGGCTGACCTCTGTCTGCAGGAGCAGTTTGCAGAGCAAACAAGGCCTCTGCAGAACAGACCCCATCGCCACCGGGCCCCCCGGCCCCCATGGTCTCTGCGATCACTGGACCGGCCGACCCTCAGGGCCCGGCGGCGGTGGAGAAACAGAAACCAAAATAACCCTCGCAAAGACAAATCCTCTGGCTTTCGCCTGGGAAGAGCCCGGAGAAACCGGGCCGAGAGGGAGCGGGGGCGACAAGAAAGCGGCTGCGGCCGCGGTGGGATACGTCCCCGCGGCCTCTCACCCCACTCCGGGTATAACTCCGCCACGATTTCGTTAAAAAATGTGGTCTGGGTGCCGGGCTGTGGTACAATTTCCAATCGTCACGCACATTAGCGCTAATCGGGTTTTGTACTTTTTTCCCCTCTCTTTCAATTAAAAAAAAAAAAAAAAAAAAAAGGAAAAGGTATTTTGCAGCTTCTCGGAGAAGCAAAGCAGGCAGGTCCTCAGCCCTCTTCCAGCACCGGGGGTCACACACAGGGGAAGGGCAAAATGAGCAAATCTACCTCTCTAATCTCAAATAATCTCCTCTAATCTCGGAGTCCCATCCAGACGCCGGTCTCTAACTTTGTTTGTGAATCAGGCTGAGAGGCACAACCCAAACCCTGTTTATCACTGGGTGCCGCTTTGGAACCGACTGTCGCCGCAGACACTCTCTATGTTACAGGACCTACTGAAACTCCGAAGAGCAACAACAGCTACCAAAAAATTAAAATTAAAGAAGACAAAAACTCCTCCTGAAAGGGTCTCAGGGGAGAACGAGTATCACGCTCCTTTCTGCAGCTTTTGTTTCATTCTCCTAGCTTCCCTTGTCATTTTAGAAATGTCGCGACTTTAATTAGATACAAACTGGGAAACCACAGCTTTCCCTGCAGCCTTTGCACATGGTAGTCAGAGCGCGGGGAGCCTTTCCAGCGCGGAAAGCGCGCAGCTTCCGTGCTAAACCTCTCCGCGGCCGCGCACATCTCCGCGGCGGCCCGCGCAGCCTGTGCCCGGCCCCACGCTGCCTTTCCTGCTCTGCGGGGCATTTTCTTTCTTTTAAAAATTTCTGTTCTCCTCCCCCCAGCTGGCTTTGACAGAGAGATTTTTTTCCATCTCTGCACCACCCGAGATGGAAAAGAAACCCGGGCAAAAGCTGACATGATCTCAGAAACATCCGGCAAAACCGCACTCCCCGAAGACCCCCCCTTCCCTTCGACCCCGTCAATTAATAACTGTGTTTTCTATATATATAAAAAAATAGGAGCTCCAGGGATAGGGAAGGGTGGCCGTATGTTTCCTCTCGGCGGGTTGTCAGCGCCGGGCACGGCGGGGGTGGCAGCTGCGGGTGGGCCCCAGGCCCCGCTCCGGTTCCCGGGGCTCGGTCGCGATGGAGCCATCGGGGTCACCAGCAGCTCTTGCCACTCTTGTCCCTCCCATAGCCTCTGGTTGTGCGGAGGTTGCAGGCAAAAGACCACCGACCGCCCCGGGAAGGGAAGGCGCGGTGGGGAGGGGGAGGCAGCGCAGGGGGGAGCGGGCCGGGACCGCGGAATGGGGGGCGTGGGGGGTTACCTGGCACCTCCGTGTCGGAGGATTCACTGGCTGAGTTCTCGATCGGGTCTCTGGGTTCCGAGGATCTTTGCAAATGGAAGCTGGAAGCCATGTCATGGGAGGGTTGGGGTCTCAAGCTCTCGGGCAGTCTCTCCAAATTCATTCCACCTTTAAAGGAATCCATGGCAGGGGCGCCGGGCTGTCTGGGGGAGTTTGCAGGTGTTTATTCCACACAGAAAGGAACAAGGAGCTTTTTTTTTTTTTTCCTTTTTTTTTTTTTTAAGAAAAAACAAAAACAACAACAAAAAACAAAACCCAAACAAACCAAAACCAAAATCAAATCCACTTATTACTAACAGTATTATTTTAAGGGTGTCGGAAGAAAGGATCTGGGCAATGCCTCGAAGCCGATTGTCTCTGCTCGGGGAGAGGCACGGCAGTCCGGCCGCATAGGCAGGGA
Organism: Patagioenas fasciata; assembly: GCF_037038585.1. Lineage (NCBI taxonomy): Eukaryota > Metazoa > Chordata > Aves > Columbiformes > Columbidae > Patagioenas > Patagioenas fasciata. The sequence goes on along the minus strand of NC_092533.1, from coordinate 9,892,516 downwards.
AGTGGTAAAGATCCCTTATAGAGGAACGCGAGTTGCGAGTTGGACAGTTTAAAGCTAAAGAGATTAAAGTGACCTGCCCTAGAACAAATGCCTGCAGTTAAACGGGGCTCCTCCCCCTGAAGGTTAAAACCTCCCCGTCTCGCTAATGCATCACTCCATCTAGCGCTCGCCCAGCCCGGCCGCGCGGGCGGACCTGCCTCCGCGCTCCGCGACGATGTGCGCGCCTTCCGCGTCCGCGGCCCAGCCCGCAACCCCCTGGCGGGCCTCTGACCGGCCCCCGCCGCCCGGCGGCGTCTCCTTCGAGGGTGCACCCCCCTCCTTCTACTCCTCCCCCGCAGCCTCCCCTAAACTCGTTGAGGTATTAAAAATATTTCAGAAACGAATGGAAAGGTGGAAAATCACTCCCAGCCGCGCGGGGGAAGGCTCGGGACCCTCTGGCCGCCCCCAGCACCTCGCCAGCCTACCCTTCTCCGCAGGGTCCTGCCATCCGGCAGCGCGCAGGCTGAGCCCCCGCTCAGCACGGCATCTCCAAGGGCATCCCGGTACCCAGCCTGGCTGGGGCTCCCGGCCCGCGGAACCTCCGCCTTCCACTCCCTGTGGTGAACGCGCAACCTGCGCATCCCTCAACATCCTTGAGCGGGGCTGCGCGGCCCGCCCCGGGACGAAGGGACCCCACCGCGAGTTTCAGCCCCCCGGGGAACATGTTCCTCCGAGCTGGAGGGTATTTCTTTTGGGGATGGCCTCCTGGGGGTTGCGTCTGAACTTTTTTTTTCCTTTTTAACATTTTTTTTTTTTTTTTCCGTGTGAGGCGCCTATAATCAAACGGCTCAGACCCTGTCCGGCTGCCGGGGGACCGTAGCCTGGGGAACAGCGACAGCACAAACGCTCCCATCACATCATCATTCAGCACATGATTAATAACAATTTTCCTCCCGCAGCCGAACTCGCAATAAGCCCTCTTGTAGGGGTGTCTGTGGCTCTACCAGGTTGAGGGCCGGGGCAACGGGTGTGGAGGGGGCATGAGACATCCCTCGAATCCCGCAACGGATACCGGTGCGTCCTGTCCCGGTGGAGTGTCCGGAGCGGCTGGAGCGGGGCGGTCCGCGGGGCTGCCCGCGCATGCCAGTACAAGGCCGTGAACCCTCCTGGATAACGCCTCTGTCTTTGGGGAGGTGGGATAACGCCTCGGCCTCGGGGGGCAGGTGGGAACCGGGGGTACCGGCGGGACAGGAGGCGGAGGGCCCACTTCACCGAGAAAAGGGATGAGGGAAAGGGCGAGAAGGACTTTGGCTGTAACTCTGCCCGGGGAAAGGACCTTCTCTCCTCTTTATTTTCTCGACTCACTTTAACTGATCCATCCTGACACTCTATTTTGCTTTCAAATCAAGTAAAGATGTGGGAGAGAACTTTTGAACTGTTTTATGGAAAAGTGGAGGGAAGCAATGTTCCAGCCGCGCAGGCTTTTTCCTACACCGCCAGGGTGATGCAGTTGGGCCCGCCCTGCACCCCCCGGCTGTGCCCCGCAGGGCCCGGCCCCCCTCTCCCGCCATGGGCCTGGGGACACCAGGCGGAGAGAGCCCAAAGCTCTCAGCCCCAATACTTGCACCTTTGCTCTCCATAGCCTTTTGCAGTTTAGGGGATGTACAGGTGGGAATGTCAAGGTCAGGTCTTCCTAGCTCACTCTTTCCATTTTTTTTTTTTTTAATTTATTTTTTATTATTTTGAGTGGCATGCTGATGTCCGTCAGTCTGACAGCCACTCCCGCCTGAACTTCGCTCAGGATTCTGCAATCGACGGGGAATTTCGGGCACTCGAGGTGAATCAGGCAATCTCAGGGCTGCTTGAGATGGACGTGGTCTAAAATGCAAATATTTACCAGAGTCAGGGCCTCTGGGCATCGAGGGGCTCAGCTGACGCACGGCCCTGGAAGGATGGGGACCTCCTCCCAGGAGAGAAGCGAGAGGAGGAGACGGCCTTTCTCATGAGGAGGAGGAAGGTGAACCGACTGCAAAACATGCACTGTGAGACTCTTCACAGTTCTATTTTTATTTATTTATTTATTTTCTTTATGTCCAAGACACAGATGCGGCAGCCCCGGGGCAGGTCTTGGGGGGACTCCTGCCCCCCGAAGCCCCAGGGGCAGTGCTGGAGGGGGGCTGCCAACAGTCCCGCTGCTCCACTGCGGCTTAGACCTACTGCTCACAGCAGCCTCAGAGCCGGCAGTGGGACTCTTTTTTTCTTTTAAATGCGCCTAATTTACAGTTTTTGTGCTACTCTAGAAAAAAACATTTTGAAAAAGGATCGTTCTAGGCTCATTTCCTCCCGGTCGGGCACAGAGAAAGGCTCGGTTCCGGGCACCGGCGTGATTTCGCCGTGGCGGTGGCCGAGATAACGCCGGGTTCAGCTGCCTCCCAGGGCGACGGCCCCGCTGGCTCCTTCAGGGGATCCCCGGGGAAGACACCCCACAATATGTACGTTAAATGGAGAACAACGGGCCGGTCCTGTCGCTCCAGGCCATCCGAGGGGGTTTCGGGAGGCGGAGCAGCACCCGGCTTCCTCCTGACTCCCCACGCGTGCCTCCGCCCGGCCTGTGGCGCGGGTCAGGCCTTTACCACACACCTGCGCACGGGTCGGCAGTCTCCGATGGGTCGATATATATATAGATACACAGGTCCTGTTTATGTCTCGATGTCTTACGTGGATTTAAGGGCATAGTCTCGCTCCACGCTTCGCACAGACTCGAATCCTCCCGGTTCTTCCCATTGCTGGTCGCGACAACACGTGTCGCGACAACAGAGTGCATCGGCGGGGCTGTCGCCCCCATATTTGAATTTTGTCCTCTCTCCTCCCCGCCGGGCCCGCTCTGTTTCGGGATGCTGAGGACACCTCTCCTCTGGTAACATCCTCCAGCAGACGCTACGCCACGGGTCCGCTAGTGTGACATCATGTCTCCCTTCTCTGACGTCACGTCTCGCCTTTCAGCTAGGCCAGGACCAAAGGCAAGCCTTAATGCTGCTCTCGGAGCCGGCTGCTCTTCCCGCGACGTGAAGGTGGAACGTCTGCTCCCCGGGCCTGACAAGACGGCGGTCCCGGGTCTCCCTCTCCCCACCACTTCCCCCGGCTCTCTAGAGGCCGAGGAGAGCTGCGGGAAGGGAGGAGAGGCCGAAGTGGACGAGAGCAGCCCGGCCGCGGGGTCCCCGACCAGCCGCCCTCCCCCCCAGGCCGCGACCTCCGTGGGCGTGGGAATGCCCGGGCGCTGAAGGGGGCCCACGGAGCTCCGGCCCGGACGCGGCCGGTGTGCGCGGGTCGCGGGAGGGATTCACGTGGGAAAACTCGGAGCAGCGCCGCGTGGGGCCGGTCAGGGAGCACTGCCGCTCCGCGCCCGCGCAGCCACCGCACCTCGAGGCTCCACCCGGCTGGGGGCTGCATCAGGGATCTGTAAAATGCTGGGAGCCCGCAAATAAACCGCTCTGCTTCCTCCTGCTATAAATAACCCAAGAACGAGGGGATGGTGCTTATAAATAAATCAGTGCCGGCTACGCCGGTGACAGCCCCACGAAGAAGAGGATGAGATGTGTCTGAACGAAGGCGTGCGGAGGACCCCGCAGAGGGCGCAGGGGACGGGGCCATGTCGCCCCTCGTGTGACGAGGAGGGATCCCAGCTTTCAGAGATGCGTTCCCATCCCCGTCGGGCTGTGGTGGTTGTACCGAACGCAAAACCACCTGGGCCACATATCAGGCGGCAAAGTTCAGTCTCTGCCAGCTTTTCCTCTTTAGATTTATTAGCGTTGTATAGACTGAGATTCAGTCTATAAATCGTTGGAAATTGTTACAAAAATGAAGGCATCTCCTCCCAAGAGCACCTCTGCCCGAGAGGGGAGTGAAGCCCTCTGAGAAACAGAGCTGCAGAGGAGGAAAGACTCCCCAACCAAACCCAATGCAACCAAACCCAAGCCAATTCAACCCTACCCAACTCAACCAGGACAAATCAAACCAAACTAAGCCAAACGAAACCGCAAGCAACGCAACCAAAACAAGCCGAGCCAAACCCAAACAAAGCAGTCCAAGCCAAACCGGTCAATCTCCACCTGGTGCCCCATTCGCGCAGCCCAGCAGCCGGGAGCTGCTGCAGGAGAACAACTTTTAGCGACAAAAACCTCTTAAAAGTGCCCAGCGGGTAGCGAAGGGGCATCTCTGGGGCTGTGAGAGCGGCTGGAACGGCGCAGCTCCCCTGTGCCCAGAGCCGGCAGCGTCGCGGCAACCGCCAAAGGCATTTTAAAAACTTTCCTCCATGAAAATGTCCCCTCCACGAGTGGATCAGAGGTTTTCGACTTCCAGCACCCGCTCCCGGCCTTTGCTGGTGTGTGTCTCCTACCCACGAGATGCTCACACGTGTTGGGAAAAAGCAGAGGCCGGGAATGCCCTGAGGTGTGTGAGCAGGACAGCGCGGTTCTCCGCGGATCACGGACCGCACTGGACGGATGATGTTTGTTGTTGCAGTGCACCGGGGGGGTGGTGGGGTGGTGGTGACGGATGTCAGGGCATTCATGTCCCGGGAGTGTCCTGTCCCAAACAAGTATCGCCCCAAACACCGTCTTACGTGCAAGGTGGAGACCCGTGTCCGCCCCCGCATAAGGCAAAGTTCAGCACTACCCGCCGCGACTGCAGCCCCTGCCCGGATCCGGTCCGAATGAAAACGGAGCAGACGCTCAATAACGACGACCACGAAACGAGCCTCGTTACCCCCCCACCTCCTGACGGAATCGGATCTCCCCCAGGCCGGACAGAGCAGTCAGCGAGAAGCAGAGAGGGGGAAGAAACCCAGCGCGGAGAGCGTGTTAAATCGCTCAGGAGACGAAGGTGGAAAATTACGCTGGCTCCCAGCCGGCCTCTCCTCCTTCGGGCAGCCAGGAGAGCAATTTTCCTAAGAAGCTGAGCAAAACGAAATCAGCCCCTTATGGATCGGCCGCCCTCCTCGCTCTGCGTTCCGGCCAAGCCTCCGCCTTCCTCTGGCTCTCAGGGCCCCTCCGCGCAACGTTGCGCCGCGGGTGCGGGTTTCCAGTGGCCTCTCCCGGTTTCCCCAGCCCCCCGAACCTCCCGGGTCTCTGCCTGCTCCATTCCGCTTCTTTCGGCCCGGCCGAGGTTGCCCCATCGCCTCGGCTGCCCCCGCTGTTGAAACCTAATGGGAGAAACGGAATTTTCTCGGGGCGTTTGGTCCGTGACACCTCCCGAGGCACCTGGGGCGCCCGGGGCTGCGGCTCGTCCCGGCTCCCCCTCCTCCCCCTTCCCCATCCCACCCCGGGGCTGCCTTGGGCGCCGACGGCCAGCGGCAGCTCTTGCGAAAACTAGGGATGAAAAAGTTGAAGGCTTAATGTTTTCTGACAGATACAAATGATACCCCAAGGCTTTCTTGAAATGCAGCGACTGACGGCTGGAGAAACGGTTTTCCTATTCGGGTTTCTGCAGCTGGAAGCAGACACGGGGAGGAGGGTTCCCCTCGACCCTCCTTCCCCTACCCTCGCCCCGAAAATAAAATCATCTCCTGGGCGTTCGGCGACGACCTGCGACAACTCTTTTTCCCAAATCGCCGATGTCACAGTCCCACCCGGGGCCAGAGCTGCTTCCCAGCCCTCTCTGCATCCTTCAGACCACACGCACTGAACTTTGCTCTAAGAAAATATTAATTTTCTGTTTGCAGTGCCTTGGGTTTGCTTCTGGCCGTTCGCAGTCTGATGTGAGCGTGAGAGTTTCAGTGACCTTTAATGACAACATCAGACGGTGGACAGCTCAGGAACATGGGGGACTTTTTCCCTGGGTTTGGGGAAGAGAGAGGAAAAGTATAACATAGTCCCACAATACCCTCTCTGAGCAGAGGGAACATGCTTTTCTTATTTGATGGAGGAAGGGGCACCGGAGCTTGCTAGGCAGCCTGCTCATGTTACTCTGTGCATCTTTAAATCACGAAGTGTGACTCTTCTGAGAACTAAAAAAGATGCCTCTGAAGCAGGATAATCGAAGGCCCGGGCACTCCATCAGTATCAGCTGCAGACTCTTCTTCAGTAGGAAAAATCAGACTGCGTTTGCACCACTGATATTATGCTTCCATGCGGGTTTCCCCCACCTTGTTTCGAGTGAGCAACCTCTTAATTGCTGCAGCAATGGGGGAAAACACATTTCCCTTAAACAGGACATTTCCTGAAAGGCTGAAATATTCTAATAACTCGCTGGGTTCTTTCATGTTCTTAGAACAGCAGCAAATCTCTGCAGAGCCGCACATTTCCTGCTTTAAAATACGAAATCAGAGAAACTACTAACTTTTGTTTGCATTCAGGTTCTTATATTTTTTCCCTTTTAATTTTTTTTAACTAAAATGTTCTGATTTTCTTTTATTTATTTTTAAAATTTATTTCGCCCCAAAGGTTGATTTCGCGTCGCTGCCCGTTCTGCCTCATTCCCCGCTCGGCTACGCTGCCCAGGGAGCAAACACCGCCGAGATAAAGGCACGGGACACCTTTCTTTCCAATTTCATTGTGGGAACGGCCGTATCTTAACGGGCACATCTCGAGGAGAGATAGGAACCTACTGCCTTCCCGAGAGCTGTGCTAATCAGCACGCCGGGTTAGATATAATAGTCTAGGGCAAATAAATCGAATTAGTTTTATTAGCACGTTTAGGAGGCGGTCTAAGGAAGGAATTCGACTTTACTAGAGAATGTTTTCTCCTCCCCTTTTGTTATTGAAAAGCAACATATATATGAGCTGCTCATCACAGGAGGGAAATAATACATGGTTCAATCTGCGGTCGTTTTCTCGGAGAAAGGCGCTCCCCTCTCTAAACCCGATGAGAAGGATATAAACTGTTGGAAATGCACGATTTCATAATAAAACCTGCGTGAACAATAAAACGGACTGTAAAGGACAGGCTGCGGAGCCCGCCAGGTTATTGTTCGGCGGTGGATTTCGGTAGGAAATATCTGCCTCGATCACAGGCGCTTTTAACTCGTCTAAAACTTTCCCAGGGAAATGTAGCCACCGCTCCAGCGCGGGATTTCCAGGGACTTTGTCCGTGTTTCAGGCAAATGAAGGATTTGGGAGAGGTAGTTTTCAGGAATTATTTGGAAGTCAGTTTTAGATCATCGGCTGGATTTGGCGCAGGGAATAACCCAGAGAACAAAGACATTGGTTTGTTAGGTGGAAATGACATATTTTAAATTATTATAGAAAAAGCAAAAAGCATTTCGGTCCTGGATTCAGATACAACAGTATTGTTTTAGGCTCAGTTCGTGCTCCGGACTTCGTGTTCGCCTGCAGTGCGGTTGACAAAATTTGTGGAAAAGGGCGAAATAAAAGAAAACTCGCCTAGCGATTTTTTTTTTTAAACGGGAGACCTAAAAAAATCTCCTAAAGATACCGTTTGTGGGAAGCCCTCACGTCCCTTTAAGCGGGGTTAATAGGCGGAAAATAAAAAAGGCTTTTTCCCTCCACTCTGAGAATTTCAGTCCTGCTTCAGGAAGCGTTATCCCGGAGCAGTGCTGAGAGACACTCTCACTAACTGTAGTTCCTAAAGATGGTGACTGTATTTTTTTATTTTTTTTTTTTTTTTTAGAAAATAAGAGGGGTCGTAGCACATTATTTTTAGGAAAAGTGAATTAATCGATGGCCCAGACTCTCCCCGCCCGCCTCGCTCATCCCCGAGAGCTCCCACCTCTCCTCCGCGGGAGTGCAGCCCCGGCCGAGCACCGGGGAGGCACCGGAACTCCCGGGCCGCATCACCTGCACCCCCAGCTCGTTCCGGAGAACCCGCGCCACGCCGGGGCCACCCGAACCTCCGCGCATGGCCGCCGTACACCGCGCTGCTGCCACCGGCCAGCCCCCGCCGAGGGCACCGGGGACCCGGTGCGAGCCGCGCTTTGCATAGCGCCGCGGAGCGCCCCGAGCAGAAGTGCTGGAGTATTAAAACGGGTGAGGTGCACTAGGAAAAAATTAAATATATATATGTAAAAAATATATAAAATGAGGTAACCCCTCTGGAATTGCATTTCCCAGAGCATTTGTCAGAGCTGACGAAGCGCAGAGGCCCCGAAAGAATTTATACACGGTATAAAGATGTCAAGGACTGCGCAGAGAGCGGAGCGCGGAGCGGAGCCGCCACCGAGCTCCAGAGCGGGAGGCGAGGCCGCGGTGAGGGGCGCTTCTCCCCGCCGGCGACGCGTCCCCTCTCGGCTTTGTTTTCTAGCCCCGAAACGCTCCGCACCTTCGGCCGCCGCCCGCATCCCCGAGCCGGGCCTGGAGGAGGCGAAAGGGGGGGACAAGGGAGGGACGGCCCCGTGGGACACGCGTGGGGAGACACGGCGGGCGCGCGTGAGGCGGGACGGAGAACCGGGCACACGCGTGGGAGGTCGGGACGGGGCTCATGGGGCCACCCGCGTGGGACAGGCGGCGACACGCGTGGGGCAGGCCCGGCGCAGGAGGACACGCGTGGGGATGTCCCCAGGCAACTTACCGGCCAGCGTGGCGGCGGCGGCGGGATACCGGGCCCGGCGGGCGCTGTGCGCTCCCCGGCCGCTGCTCCAGGGTTTTCTTGGGAGATTTCCCCGTCTCCTCCTGACGTCAGCCCCGTCCCAGGGTGCCGCAGACGGGGGAGGGCCGGGGGCAGGGCCGGCCGCACCGGGACACCGGCGGCGCCGGCTGCCCCGCGCCCCTCACCTCCGTCCTGCCACCAAAGGCATCCTCGGGCCCGGCTCCGGCCCCCGCCTGGCCGAGCCTCCCCGCCGCCACCGCCGGCCCTCAGCCTCGGGGCGGCTTCGTGCTCCCGGTTACATGGCCCCTGCCCTCTTAATTTCCTTCGGGCCGGTGTTCTTGTCCGAGGGGGCAGGGACAAGGAAAGGCCGCTTTTTTTTTTTTTCCTCCTGAAATACGCCCCTGGTTCAGGACTGCAGGGGGGAGGTGGGTGAGCAGCGCCGAGCACCCCGGGCGAGGCAGCAAAGAGCGCCCAGGGCTGCCCGGGCTGCAGCCGGAGCTGGAGAGCACGGGGCTCCGTAGGGATGCTTGTGTGGGTGATATGGGACAGGCACACTGTGCTATCCAGCCGGCTAAAGAGCCATCCACAAGCCCTTTGTCCAGTTCAGTTGTCCAGGGGTGCTTCTGGAGTTTCAGACACTTCACTTCTCACACCTTCCCCCCAGGAAAGTCTCCTCTCAAGAGAAAAACACACAAGTCATGCGTTGACTAGGCGAACACCACAATGGAGACATGGCTTATGCTTTCCTGAGTAGAGTGAGTCACAGACATAGGCACACACACAGAGGCTATAGCTGTAGCTGAAAACCAAGGACAACGAGTATGGAAGGGATCAGAAAGATAAATAGCATAAAATCAGGAACAGTCCTGTCCCACACTTACCATTTGTTAGAGAGAGAACAAGTAAATGGGATTCACATGTCGAGCATGGTTGCTAGTCTGTAAGATAATATTAACTTTAGTGCTTGATGGTTTACTCCAGTTTTCCAAAGGCAGTTCCAGGAGGCGCCCAGCTTGTAATTTAGGATGGCACATACTGTCTGAAAGAAGCTTTGGCACTGGGACCTACCAGCACATCAAGGTGATATTAACATAATAAAACATTTGGAGGGGGAGTAGGAGCTCATAAATTAATGCATTCTACTGTTTTAATACTAGGAGCTAACAATGTGTTTCCTGTTCGGCTCATCGTCCCTGCTGCAGCCTAACAGCTGTTTTAAAGGTGCTGTGAAGTTAAAGAGAGGGAAGATGATTGTCTTTAAATCAATGTTTAATGATGTGTTATTAGGAGAAAAGTCTTCCTCCAGCAGATGTTTACATGCCGAGGCTCTTCCCAGGCTGTCTGTCTGCCTGAGGAGTGGGGGAGATGTCCCTGTGTCCCACCAGTCTCGCAGATGGCCCTGATGTTCGCAGCACAGGGGCACAGCTCATTCCGCATCGGACTCAGCTGAGGGCTGGCACTGGGCAAGGATTTACCCAGGTCTTCAGGTGGATGCTGATGGAACTCCTCCAGCATGCTGAATTGCTGCAAGGTTTTCAAGTAATTTGAGTCGTGGCTATGAGCAGGTGACTATGACAAATATTGAGAACATCCTGCCAGTGTCCAGCGCAGGCCAGGGCTCCCAGGATCCTTCCCCATAAAGATCAGGTAGGGATACAGGAATATCCCCCTGTGCAAGAGTCTCTGGAGGGAGAAGCTCTGAGTTATCTCCCTTTTAGCAGGGGCTCAGAAGAGCTCTGGAGAGGCAAAGACCACTCAGCAGAGGTGTGGCAGGGCTGGGGTTGGCCCGTGGGCCTTTGGGCTGCAAGTGCACATTATCTACAGACCTCGTCCCTCCTAGTCTGGAAGACAATCCTCACTGAATTTGTACACTGGGCTGGAAGTCTGTTCGAGCTCTTTACTCATATAGGTCAGTTGGATTGGAACAGCTCTGGCCATGCACTGACAGCAAGCTCCAGGTAGCTTTGAGGCAAGACATCGAGTGAACTTCAGGATGTGGTGCCTAAAACAAGGTGGAAACAGAAGCTGTGAATATAAATCTCCCTGTAAGTGCCTAAGTCTTGTTATTTCTTTTGCGCTTGATCTAGAGACAGATTAATTAGTCATAATGTCTGTGTTTTAGCTTCCAGTTTAAAAGATGGTAATCATAAAGTTTTTCCCCCAGAGAAAGCATCAGACAGATTCAGGTGCCCACAATACACAGGGGCTTCTGCCCAAAAGACACTGAAGAATGAACAGTGTTGCTGGAGATCAGGAGGGAAGGGCATCTCCTTGCCAGGTGACCCTCGTGCATCAAAGCACCTCCAACCCAACTCAGTTTCTACAGCCAAGCTCATATTTTGCGTGATGGTGGCATGAATTGCTGCTACACAAACAGAAGAACCCTTTGCCTTTTTTTTTTTAAATAATCACAAACATTAATTAGAAGAAAGTCTTCATATTTTCAAATACAGCAAACAAATGACTCTCCAGGCTCACCCATTCCTTTATTTGCAACTTTTCCTGTTAGTGTGTCATTGGAATGGTGTCTAAGAGGCCACACTGCTTCTTTGGGAGAAACTAGGATGTTTGGATCATGACTGGATTGTAACGTTTCTAAACTTCCCAGAAGAGGCAAATTGTAAAGGAATAAGCTTCTTTCTGTGCACGCACATTTGCTTTGGAGCCAAATGGAAAGGAGAGCTCAGGAAAAAAAAAAAAAGATGAATTGTTTGGAAAATATTGTCCTTCCCAAGACAGACCTAACCGTATGGGGGGAAGGGAGTCAATACTGAAATTTTCCCTTTATATTGGAGTCCAGCAGCCCTCCCATCCTCTCCACTGGGAGGTTTGTGTGAGTCAGACCTGCAAGATCATCCCTTTAGGGTAATATTTCCAGCATTTCAGCCCCCTCCCTGCTTCGCTCCTATTTCCCAAAGAAAAAAAATGGGCAATAGGAGTGGAGTGGGGTCCCTCTCCCTCAGGTTTATGGTAAGAGCAATGGAATGGGACCCAGAGACATCCCTGTCCCTGTCACCATCCCTCCTAACCTCATCCACGGCCCGTTATTGCTGAAGATGAACCGCAGCGAAGGAAAAGGCAGAGCAGATCTGTCACTTAGAAAACATATCTGTGAATTTACACGAAAAGTGAAAAGCACACTGGAGCAAGAAAATGTAAGGATGAGGACCAGGAGAAGTCCTCTTTCCAGCCCTGCCCAGTCTCCTAGTGTGATTCCAGCAAGTTGTATGAGGTTTATGTGCCTGCAAGCAACTACACCAACCTACCCTCAGGGTGTGAGCAGGCTAAGGCAGGAAAGGATGTCAGGCAAGTGGAAGAAGCTATAGAGGAACCGAGTTTATTGGCATTTTGGTCGTGCTTGTGAAAGGCTGCTATGGTCGCACTGCATCGATGATGCTAGACCTGATTTCTTTGTGGACAAATGAGGGATGCGTTGCTACCTTGGTGTTTAGACAGAAACGCAAAAAAAATTTGTTGTGGCAAGGAAATCCCTTTACTCCTCTTAAATCACTGAATTTATCGTCATTCTCGTCTTTAAGTAATAAACAAACACAATATTTATGCATTCTCAACCACTAATGGTGACATTTATGTGACAACAGAGAAAGCTGTGGCAATTGTGTACATTGGCAATTAGCCGCATGCAGGGCGTGCAAGATGCTTTGAAAGGAGATGTTGGGAAAGGGTTTTTTTTTGGTGTGTGTGGTTGTGTTTATTCCCTGGTGACATGCTGCTAACAAGCTGTAAACCGAAGATCACACACAACAAACAAAAACAAACAAACAAAGTTTTGTAGAGGGTGGTAATACTTAGTTAAATTCTCTTAGACCTTTAAAAATAATTATAGCCCTGTTTGTGACAACTGGAAAAGCCACATCTACTCCAATAAAACTGCTTGTTATTCTTCAAGGGTGACACTTGGAGATGTTTCCCTATACAACATAGACATTAATGGGTGTAGATCTAAATCAATTAAATATTGATGCATTTCTCATCCTTGCGCTAGCAGGGTTTTTGATTCTGCAGCTTGTGGTCAGCTGTCTATTTGCCAGTTAAATCACAACTTTCTAAAGATCTGTCTGAAGACTTACAGCCAAAGAATGTGATCTTGGGGATTTAGGCACCAGCAAAAAGTTACTTAAGGTCTAGACATCATTCCAAGTACTTCTACTTCAGTTTATTCCATCCATTATAGATTTTGGAGGAAAGTGTTAGATGGCATGTATACTTTCAAACTAGCTAACACGCCTCCTGTGTTCTCACAAGGTAGTCATTACATCTGACTCCAAATACTCTGCTGTGTTCACTATCATTCATCTGTGCTTTGACAGCACAGCTGTGTCTTCGCTCATGCACTGTCTGAATGTCATACTGGATCTTTATGTGCCATCTATTAGTCCCTGGCATCTAATTAAACCAGTTTCTTAGGCCTTGGCAGGAACAACCCTATATAGATAGATATAGATGATATAGATGCTCAAATTTACCTTCAGATGAGAAGCGTTTAGCTTTGCCCTTAACAGGGACCAAGCATATATTGAAAGGTAAATTTGTGCTCATTCATGGAGACATGGCTGAGGGCAGAGATGTGCAGTATTTTGAGGACCTGTCACTGGATATGTACTTTATTCCTCCTTCTTCCCCAGGGATTGGCTTTGGGCCACGGTGAGAGGCAGGAGAGGGAACTTTGGCCCGGCCACTCTTCATTCCTGATGTTAAACAGTGCTGTGGAGCAAGACTTTCTTAGAGCCAGGACTGCCTCTTCTCCAGCTCTGTGGGACCTTCTCCATCTCATATTATTATTATTGTATCTATTACAATTAATGACTTCCAAAGTTGTTCTAAAACTATTTAAGTGCCTGATGATCCATCTGAAACTCATCTCCGCTCTGTGCACAGGTCCCAAGTGTTAATCTTTATAGGTGACCCCACTGCCCTGTGAGTGGAGATGAGGTAAATGCATATTATTTGGCAGGAGCTGTATATCGGACAGCGCTTTCTGGCAGCATACACAGGGCCTCATACAAATGAAAACTGATGGCTTAATATTTTGTTACATTTTTCCCACCAGAGTTATTACCTCCTAATTGCAGGAATGGATTAAACTGCAGAGAGTGCGCTCATTCAGGGAGAGGCTGCCCTGTGTCAGCATTGAGCTGTCACCTGGAGAGTGGGGGTCGAGGGGTTCCCCTCCTGCTCCTTCTCTCTGCCCTGGTCATGCTTGGCACCAACATGTCTCATCACCAGTGGATGAACGGGGGTTTAACACAGGCTTGTGTTGCACTAGGAGCGGCATTTCTGAGAGAATCTGCACTGTCTGTGTGGTTCCAGGGACATGGGAGGATGCAACCAGTTCTGCATCTATTTCTAAATATGCATCATTACTCATGGACTTGCCACACAAAACTGTATTTAGATGATCTCTTTAATTGCCAAACCTGTCCCCAGGGTCTGTTGAATTCAGTGAGGCAGAAAGGAGAGGCAGCTTCCAGAGGGAGCCTGAGAGTGACTGGTGTAGCAGACATGATAAAACATCATTTTATGGGCTTTTGTGTGTTTTATAGCAGAGCTAGGCACCCGGCTGAGGGTGTTCAAGGTAGATTTGATAGTTGCATGTGTAAAGACCTGCTGAGTCTTGTTATTCTCAAAAGCTTTACATGACATGAGCTTCCTTGAAGAGCTCCCTGTGCCCCCATGGTGTTCCTCCTGCCATCCCACCCTGGCTCTCCCCTTGGGCCTGGGGACATCATCCTGCCCAAGATGTCCAGATCACCATGCTTCTGCTCTCCTGAGATCTCTTTGGTTTAGGCCACAGTTTCAAAGCTGGATTGCCAGCTTTCTGGCCTACGGCAGATGTCTTGTTGGCGTCTCCATCTCTGATTTACCATGATGATCGACAGCAAAAGTTCAGAGTCATGTACCTCTGAAGGCAAAGCAGCACAAAATAAGGATTTTCACCATCGTTCTTCTGCCTGCTTTCAAAATCAGCAGAGCATTTTCATGAAAAGGAGTGAGATTTTTTTGTGCCTGTTTTAACAGTGCAGACAAAATGATGGTAGACCCTTTATAGAGACCAGCTTGTCCATGCTACAGGGCACAGGAAAGTTTTTATTCTCTGTTTGCACAGGTCAAAGCTGGACGGTTCCCAGAACAGCGCCGGGCTCCTGTGAGGTACCATCCCAGGCTGGAAACCTACCCCGGGTCAGGAGAGGGAAGGTATTTCTGGCCACTGCAAATACAGAGCATGATCTAAATACATTTTCTCCAAAAGCATAAAAGAGCTGAATTCTCTGCTCCTGAAACACCACTACACCAAACCGAAGATGCTCATAGCAATGAAAAAGGAAGAAAGTGAATGAGCTTGGGTGCAAATATTTGGTATTTAGAAAGCAGATGAATTGTCCATGTGTGTATGTTAAAAACACCTTTAGCACTTTTACTCTCCCAAAGGGAACAGCTACAGAAGATGACTAACCTGGAGCTCTCCCAATGACTGGGCTGACCCCAAACTAGGTATAAGGTTAAAATTAAACACCTGTCTGGAATGCGTTTGCAGAAGAGAAGTCCTCAATTGCCTCTGAGCAAGAGAATTAAAGGCATTCACCCAGCTCAATGAAATACCGTGAGATCTACAGTTGGGAAGTGCTAAGCATTACAATTACTATTTACTATATATTAATATTTGTTATTCAGGAGGATTTGTGTGTGGAGCAAACTCAGAGGATCTGGTCTGGCTCTGTGTGTGCTGGGACTCTCGAGGGATTTTTTAGTGTCTACCACAATTATAGAGGAGGACTGAGTGAAACCTTGTGGTTTTACCCAACAAAACATTAAATTCAGCAACTGCCCATGTTTTCAGGGAAAAAATATAAATGAAAAAAAAATCTTTCAGAATGTATTTGAACAGTATTTAAAGTAGTGTGGCTGGACCAGAGTACTGTTAAAAAGGGATCACACATGGCTATGAGGGAAAACAGTAGGCTTAGGCTCCTGACCATAAAATGAAGCACTATGCATGAGGGTGTCAGGTATTTTAATCCTCCTCTGTCTCCCCCAGCCTCCAGAGATAATCCACCTGCATGTCCTGCTCACAGAGGTGTTTTTGCCTCTGTGTTGTTTGTAGTGCTTGATATTTTATGTGAAGATGTACCTGACTGGGGCTTTTCTTGCTTCACCTTTCAGAAGTTGCAAAGGAGAAGAGCAGAAACACTTCCCCATTGACTTGGGGAAGTTGGGGTTCTGTGTTTTGAAAGATGACACGTCTTTCTGGGTGAACTGCAAAAATTGCCAAAAAAACATTTAAGGTGTGTTTGTGTAATTGCTTACTGTACGTCTCTGGATTAGCGAGTGCATTTAGATGTTTGGTTTTAAGGATCAGAGTTTATTCTGCTTCATGCTTAAGTAAACACTGGAAGTTTGGATCCTCTGTACCGGATAAGACCTCTGGTTCATCAGGTCTTGTATCCTGCCTCTGGCAGTGACTCACATCTGATAGTGGGAGCAGGGATGTGTGTGCGCTGGGATGCAGGGACCGGCTGGGCACCACACGCTCCCATCCTGCCTGTCCTGAGCAGAAAACCCTTTGGTTTCACATAATTGCACCGTCCTTAGTTCTAATACACCATAAAATGTTAGAAATGCTACTTCAGAAGAGCCTCATCACCTTCATCAACAGCACCTGCAGACCTGATGCTGTTCAGTCTTTTCGCCATTGTGGCTGTACTGGCATTTTGCCATGAGAAACCTCCTGTGGATTTTGTTCTTGCACACCAACATGTCCCTGCATTGCTCCTCTCTGGTGTGCTAGGGTCTTTGGTCATGGCTAACACATATAGAAATTGCTGGTATTAAAGACTGCAGGTGGGAAAAGCATTCCCCAGGTTTATTTCAGCCTTCAGAACCACTCCTCCCATTGCTATGATGCGTCTGAGCTGAGCTGTGATTTTGTTGTTTTAAACTTCAACCCTTATGTGACATATAATAACTCCGAACTGTGTTACAAGCCAAGATTACAAGGTATAACATGAGGTGAAACAGTATATGGGAAATAAGGATGCATGAAAGGTTTTGTACAAAGGAAGTAACCCACTGTACATAAACTAGGCAGTTGCTCAGGGCAAACCTGTAGGATATGATGGATTATTATCCCTGGGATCCAGTGTTAAAGAATGTTTATTTATTATAGCTCCCCAGTCCACCTCCTCCCACCATGTCTCAGCCTTGGGGCTCTGAAAGACTCAGAAATGCCACTTCTCCAGACTGGCTCTTCACCAAGCCTTATCCCTTGGGGACCTACATTCAAGGCTGGACCTCAGACCTGTGCTGTTCTCCTGCTGTTTACTCTGAATAAACAGGAGAAACATGGTACAGCTGTGGAGATTTAGCACTTCTGCCCTCAGGAAACACGTGTGTGGTTCCTCTGTCACCTCGAACCCTGTGCCCACGTGTCCCAACCCTGCTACCCTGCTGCCACTGAGGGCTTGCACCCAATGCTTTTTGCAAGAGCTATGAAAGGTGATACTGTTCCAATTCTGTTACCACCTAATGCTGCTGCTGAGCATTTCCAATCCCCTAATTACAAATGCAAATGCTGTGAGTCAGATCCCGATAGATGGCTCTTCCCAGATGCCTTGCTCTTTGTTGAGGAGACTGCATGGAAACTTTCCCTGAAAATGACCGGAAATCCTGTATTCTGAATGGGGGTCAGTGGTTTGTGGCATACAAAAGCTTCCTAGACTTGACTAAAGGAGTACTTTGATGCTGAATGGAGGCCAGTCCAGGTCCGTTTTATGACAAAAAAGGCAGCAAAAAACCAAGGATATTAGCTGTGAACTGTCAAAGCTCTCATTCCTTTTTTTTTTTTTCCCCCTTTTTTCTCCACCCACCCTCCAGCACTTCATTTGGATACAGTTCTTTTATATTTATCCATTTCTTGCTATATAAGTGTAAATTTCAAAACAGTGCAAAATTACCCACCTCCACCTTTTTTTAATTTTTTTTTTTTTTTTTTTTTGGAAGTTCAGTTTGTATTTGTTTCGCTTGGAATCTGGGAGAAGGGACTGTGCCCTAAAGGCAAGAGGTGCGACTTGCAGAGCAGGGCACATCCCTAATCTGCTGGCTGCAGTGACACTCCTGGCAGGGCTGGGAACTGGGAGTCTCTTTTGTCTCTGTCTAAAGAAGCATCATGTTAGAAGCATGTATTACTTGATAAGATATTCCTCCTGTAAAGATGGAAAGAAAACAACCTTGGAGGCCAGAGACAAAAATTACATTATCCATTACCCCTGGCAGCACATAGCCCAGGGTTTAGTCATGGGTAGTCGTAACCATATGAACTGCTGTGCTCCCATGGCTCCCCTGGAAGGATTATTCTGCAGCCTAACACATTTCATTGTTGGGAAATATTTCCTGATATTCAGCCTAAACCCTTCCTTTCTTAATCTCATCCCATTCCTTTTAGTTATGTCCCATGTATAACTGTAAATAATTCCTCTCCCTCCTTGCTGTTTACAGCCTCCAAATACTTGTAGGTTGTTATCATGTCCTCTTCATTGTCTCCTAGCTGAGCTCTATGTATTTGTCTCTTTTAACCTTTCCTTAGAACTCAGCCCACACTCTCCATCCCGGCCGCCTCACTGCTTTTCTCTAAACCCCTTCCCAGTCCTTTCCCAGTCCCTTCCCAGCCATCATGGGCTCTGACTGGGCTGCAGCCCTCCCCACACAGCTCCCTGCAG
This sequence comes from Patagioenas fasciata, assembly GCF_037038585.1. Lineage (NCBI taxonomy): Eukaryota > Metazoa > Chordata > Aves > Columbiformes > Columbidae > Patagioenas > Patagioenas fasciata. Next base: position 9,874,262 of record NC_092533.1, on the reverse strand, counting down.
AGCTGGGGGGCAGGTCTGTCCCTGAGGGGTGGCCTTCAGGACACACACCTGTCTCCATGCCTTGGCCAGGCTGTCACCCTCTCACACCTCACAGTTCTCTTGTCTCCTGCAACTTCTTGAGATGAAGCCAACCTTGGACAAAATTATGTTTTCAAATTACTTTACCTTTCTTCTTTCAGACCCTTTCTCAGGTCCTCTCCTTCATCCCAGGGGAATGGGAACCAGGAGCTGCATTTTTCCCTGTTCCTTGGGCAGCAGGATTTGCCGAGCCGCTGCAGAGATCCCACCTTGCCATGGCTTTCATTTTTCTCCAGTCTTTTCCTCATCCAGAGGAGAAGTTAAACCCCACAGGCTATCTGTAGGATTATTAGTGTCAAAGCTGGTGGCTGGAGAAGAGTCCCATGACATCTTCATTTTGAGAAGCACCTGCCCCGTAGTGCTCTTTCGGGAGCCCTCCCACAGATTGCCCATGGCTGCAGGAAGATGCTGTGAGGTGCTGGGTTCTTCTTCCCCAGCTCTGATCACCCAGGGGCAGCCATGAAACCTGAAACACCTCCTTCCAGCCCTAGGGCAGGCTGGCTGCTAATTCCTCTCAGTGTAAATTTACACCCAGAGCTGTTTTCTAACAGCGGACGGAGGGTAGGTGGGAAAGGGCTGCCCAGCCACTACAAATTAGAGCTGTGAGTGGCAGCTCTCACAGGGATGCTGCTCCCTTTTGCTGACACACCGGCTGCCTTAGCCTGCAGGGTCTTGATGCTCATTGCAGTCATTGTGGTATTTTCCCCTCGGTGCATCACAGTTAATTATTTCTGTATTGGGCTTGCAGCTATCATCTTCCCCTGATCCACTGTGCCTGCAGCAATGACAGCAGTGAGAACAAGCAGGTGACTGGGAGCCCAGTGCGGTGAGAGTAGGGCAGCTCCATACAAGTTCTTTCCCTCCAGGATTGCTGTGCCAGTGCAGTGGGGTTTTTAATTTCCTTCTTCTTCAGCACCTGAGAAGGATCCAGATGCACCTTTTTGGTGGCAGAATGGACACACTGGGCCAGGTAGAAGCCCAAGGGCAAGGTGTCACCTATGGATGATGCTCTCTGCCCTCCAGCAAGCATATCTGGAGGTGAGACCATTGTGCCTTGCATGAATATGTGTATTATAAATATCTCAAGGGTGAGTATCTAGAGAATGGGACCAGACTCTTTTCAGTGGTGCACGATAGGATGAGAGGCAACAGGCACAGACTGAAGCACAGGAGGTTTCATATGAATGGTTCTTTGAGGTGCCAGAGCCCTGGAACAGGCTGCCTAGAGAGGTTGTGAAGTCTCCTTCTCTGGAGACATTCAAAACCTGTCTGGACACATTCTTGTGCCATCTGTTCTGGTGAACCTGCTTTAGCAGGTGGGTTGGACTAGATGACCTCCAGAGGTCCCTTCCAAACTCAGCCATTCTGTGATTCTGTGATTCTATGAAGGCAGTGGGGAGCTGGGCTGGGAAGGGAGATAGAGCCCTGTCTCAGAGTGGCAGTGGCCAGCTCACACTCAGCATTGTGCTGCTGATGACTTCAAGACACTGATCTTCCTGGAGGCAGGAATTCAGCAGGATCAGGCCATGCTGAGGTCCTCTGGTCCAGCCAAACTGACCTGGGAGGACTCATTGCAAACTAGCACTAAGGGATGGCTCATGTCTGTGGTCAGTGTGCTGGAGAGGAGCCTCCCTTCAGGCAAACCCATCCCTCCTACCAGCACCTCCTCTTGAGGCAGGCATATTCAAATTTGTAGATCCCTTGCCAAGACCAAACAGAGTGGCGTACCTTCCTTCCAGTGTAGCCGACAGCTCCCGTTTTGGTGGTGGCAGCATAAGTGGAGGCTTGATGTGTTCAATATCTGTGTGAATCCCAGACAAGCTGTGCCCTCAGAAAGCCCCATTTTACCACTTTCTGTCACTAACCCCTCAAGCAAGGGCAGGAGCTGCCTGCAAGCCTGTACACGCTGAAACGCCTGCCAAGGGCAAAGCCTTACGGGCTCAGTCCTGCGGTGGTGTGGGTGGTGGAAGAGGAGGTTTGCAGCTGGACACAGAGCATTGCTTCTTCCCATAATGCAGCTGCCCTGTACCAAAAACGCTCGGCATCGTGGACACGGATCTGCACAGACCAGCCAGTGTTGCAGGTGGGTCAGCTGTCAGGCCAGGAAGCATTTTACTCTTCAAATTATACTTTGAATAGCATGAAACAGGCAACTCCTTGTAATTATAAAGTTGGGGAGGTATACTGACAAGGTGAGTCATGCTGCCGTATGCTTTGTGAAACTGGTTGCCTATGTTACGTACACATGCACTCAAACACACGACTAGTGTGAAGGGTTGCTGTCATGCTTTCCTTTTCCTGATTTTAGCAAATTCATATTATGAGAAATGCACAGAAGTTACTTGCGAGTGATTCACTGGTTTGGGAGGGAAGTGTAACTTTGCACACTTCTGTCTAAATTTGCTGTAACCCCGAGTATTTTAACAAACATCACTCCGGGACCTTTTTGTTTGCTTGTTTCAAGTTTATAGTTTGCAGTCAAATAAATTACCAGCTATTGACAGCTATCAATTCTCTCCATTTCATGCATCTGGAGCTGACTAAATTTGGCATTTAATTTGCATTTTTCTCTTTTGCAAGAAAGGATTTCAATTTATTGTGGGCAATTTTGTTGTCATCAAGCAGGTTTGTGCAGAAAAGGGTTTGATGTTGCATGTGTCCTATTTTTCCAAAGGTTTTGTTCAGCTGCATGTTTGTACAGCAGAATTCTTTCTGCTTTTCTTCCTTGTACTTTTTCTTTCAATAAATACCATTTCACTGTGATCCGACAAGCTCATACTGCTCCAGTGCAACAACTTGCCCATACATATTGTGGTGTTGTATTAAAGAGCTCCCTCATTATTTCAGTGCAGTGTGTATCTCCAGCATGTGTCAAGGCTTGTTCCATTCAAACGTGTTTGTCTTATCAGAGGGGAAAAAACCAACCAGTCCTTTAGAACTGTCACTGAGGACAATTAATAATGTTAAAAAAACCTCCCCAAAACCAAAAAGAAGAATAGCACATGATAAGGAATGCTTTGTTGTTCTGGCACCAATGAGGAAATAAGATGTTGAAGCCAATTTGGAAATGAGCTCTGTGTCCCAGGCTGAATGCATACCCAAAATGGAGAGTGTCATGTAAGGATGCGGGTGACGGTTGGAGCCATCAAGGACGTGAAAGCTCCCAGACACCCTCCATCAGGGACCGACTCTGGTCCAGGCAGGGCTGAAGTCAGCCCTGTGCCTTGTCCAGGTGAGCAGATGGCTGAGAAATATTCTGCTTTCCTCCTTAGGGCCATTTCAGTGTCATGGAAGAATTTAATGAATGTTTAAGTCACTTGTGAGAAAAATTTAAAATCCTAGCGAAAAAACTCCAGCGGTATTCACAAAATCCCAAAGTGCCACCAGCTTCATGGCTGTTTGGAAGACCTATATCAAACATTTAATAAATACAGTTTTCCTTATTCAAAGTTTACAATTCAGTCAAAAGTAGCTAAAAAGCTGAATTTCATAGTTTTTGATCATTTTGTTTTTCATGCTAGCAGGTGGAGCAGAGGCAGGAATTTCAAGTCCTTTATGTATAAAGCTTATTTCTTGTATCACTGATTGTACACTGACAGAATTTCATTTGTTTCACTGATGCCATAAAAATTATGCAGGTGTTATCTCTACTCCAGAAAACTTCCATGGATCTCTGGTAGGGTGCAGAGGATGTGTCAATCTTCTGTGGTGGTCTTACACCTGCAAAGCCCCCGGATTCAATTGCTCTCCAGGATGAGTGTGGACTGTCACTTCTTGTCGTTTTTGCCTCAGGAGCACATCAGTAAATGGATGTCCACATATCCCATTTCAAAATGCTCTGCAGTAGCTGCTGCTGCTGGTATAACAGTATTTCCAGGCGTCTCTCATGCTGGATTAATTTAATTTTAAAATGATACAAGTGTACAGATTTTATTTCTCAGGTTATACTTTATTTTCTTATTGCTTTATTCAAAACCCTGCTGTGACACAAATCTGTGCTGTTCCAGTGAACATTATCAGGGGATTCAAATATGTGTGTGGTGCAATCTCAATAGCAGAAGGTGAGTGAAATGACTTTACCGTTGCTACAAAAAAGCAGATCACTGGCTTTGTTTAGCACTTACTTTGCTCTTGCCATTGTGCAATGAAAAACCAGGAGCTCTCCTCCTGTACGAACTTGAAGCTACTCAGAGTAACTCTATTTTGGAGCTGCTCTGAGATACAGAAAGCCAAACTTTGCTTTTGCTGAAATCAGAAAATTTATGAAAATTATAAACCTTGGCTAGCATGGCTTTTTGAGCATTTGGAAGCGCAAAGTGTGGTTGAACACCCTCTACCTGCAGTTTCTTTGGAGCTTTTAACCTGCTGACTCGTGTGGAACTACTTGCACCATTCTGTGCCATGTGGGAGCTCGTGGGGTCTCTCTGGAGATAGAGGGTCGCTTTGTTTTCAAGGCGGCATGAACAAGACCCCAAGGAAAGAGAAAAGATCAGCCCATAATTACCACCCTTTCTAATTAATGAAGGACAGATTAAAATGTCTTGAACCTGATATTGCCATAGCGTGAGGTTCAAGAATGTGCATGGCTCCTTCTGAGCCTCTCTTTCTTTTCCTTCCTGAGCCCGCTGAGATTCCTGGCAGGGGGATGCAGGGTTGTTTGTGCTATTGATGCTCTTCTACTCTTACTAAATGGAGCAGAGCAATTCCCACTGCTCTCAAGCTGGATTGTGTTGCCAGCGCTCAGCTTACTTGGAAAGCTTTGGTCTGATCGCACACATTCAGCACGCACTCAAATTTGTAAGTGGTTTCCAGCATTCTCCATAGAAGGAAGGGGAAAGGATAATGATCCTGAGGAGATTTTGGAAAGAACAGAGCATAACCTTGGTGTCCAGGCTGACATTCAAGAACCTCAAGGCTATGTGCTTTGCTGCTCTTTTGTGCTGCTCCAAAGCAATGGACCAAGGCAAAGATAACCTAAGGTAGTTAAAAACCTTGTTTCCAAGTACATCTCCACATACAGGCCCATTTTGTCGTTGGTATTTTGCTTATTGCTCTCAGTGTGTGCAGAGATCTGCATTAAAAGCAACACCTGCTTTTTCTCCTTTTCTATAATTTCATTCCACTAGACATATTCTTTCCTGAAATGCTCTGAGATTGCACAATTCCAAACCTTGACATACTTGGATTTTGCTGGGTTCTTTGCACATGTCCCTGGCAAAGGTCTGCAATCCTCAGTTATGACTGTTAGCAGAGGTTCAGTACCACTAAATTCAAAACTTGAGTCCCAGAGCCTGTCTTCCTGCCTGAAACCATGATTTTGTGATTCCTTCAAGTAGGCATTGTTGCCGAGGAAGTGGGTCTGTGCTTCTCCGAGGTGAGGCTGCTCCCCACTTCCCCATGACCACCCCCTGGGTGCCCTGGTGAGCCACCAAGTCTACATGACCAAGGCTAGATTAAACCAAATGAAGCATGAGAAAAAAATGGGCAGCTTCTCTGACATTTGTCCCCACAGGTCTTGGATATGACCTGGAAAAAAGGTGTCTCAGTGAGGCTGAACATCCCTCTTGCAGGGATGTGGCAGAACCCATGGCATGGTGGCTTGCATCAGATCCCACCCTGCAGCCTTAGGGGCCAGGGCTGGATTACTCAATCCTCCTTTTTTTTACCAACCAGAAAATTTTCCACTATGCCCCATATATACTGCAGTCCTGGTAGGGAGCATGGTGATGGTGACTATTGTATCAGAGCTCACTGAATCTTTCAGTAGTTCTGGGTATTTGGGTTTATGCCCTGAGGACTATTTCCACCCCTGTTGCTGTTTCTGCTCTTTGGTCCTGCAATGACTCTGCTGAAGCCTTTTTCCAGTTTAGGTCCCTGTTCCGCACCTTGCTTCCTCCTGAGAGTCTCCTTATATGAGCTTTGAACTTTACAGGAAACATGAGCAATTGCCATAAAAATCTCATTCTCCTTTGTCCCTGAACAGCATCACATATGCAGTAAATTGCACATCCTAGATTTTGCATCTTTGAAGCTGTAAAATGATTTGTGTCTTCTCTTCCTGGACATCAAGATCAGCTCTACCTTCCTCAGAGGTTCAAATAGCTGAGGCTGTCAGTATCTCGTTGTTGAGGATGACCCAGGTTTTGAAGGTGCTGTTCTCAAGTTAACAGAGCCTCGGGCCAGGCTCGGCTTTGGAGTCTTATTTCCCTCTCCCACTACACCATCTGATTACAAATAACTGTGACTGGATGTTGTATGTCAAAATCCATAATCCCCTACAAATTTTTTAAAGTCTTGTCTGTTGAATTGCAGACCATTATCAGGCAACAGTTTATAGGATTCCATGTCTGGCAAATGCAAATATAATGTGTGCTGTGACGTGTTTTGGTGTCAGATTCTCTGTATTACTGGATAATACTATATAGTTCTGGGCTCGTGTGAATAATAAGCTTGATTAAAACATGATCCTTGCCAAAAACTATAAATAAATCTATCTTAGACAGCTCAAGTATTTTGTTGTCAAGCTACTTTATTTTTAAGTCCCGATTTTTATTTTACAAGTTAGTCTTCCCTGCACTAATCTGTGAGCAGGACACTGGATCAAGGGCTCTCCTTTCATTTTGCTCCAAGTGGTAAAAAGGGAATAACACTCCAGTGTCCAAAAATCCTTTCCTGTGCTTATGCTGGATGATTTGGATCAAAAATTGTACAGTCGCACGATGCTGTGAAAGAGATTTTCAAATCTTTTCTCCTTTTTACTGACGTTGGCATTGCTGTACGGGGGAAGATGTCTAGTCTATGCGAAGGGTTGTGGTGCCAATATCCTCAAGCAAGACCTACACAAGCAAACAGCAAGTTCAAGGCAGCAGAGATGGACAATGTGTTGTTGCTCCAGGTGAGTTATCCTGGGCTCCGTGCTGCATTAGCTGGCTCATTGTGCTTTTGGTACTCGAGCAACAGCCTTTGGGCAGTGTGACATATTTTATGGAGGCATCAACTTGCTTGGAGCCAACTCATAGATCTCAAACGAAGTACCTAATTTTTTGGTGGAGATGTGCTAAGACACTTAAAATAACTTTGACAGCCATTGGGCTGTACTTAGAAGTGGTGTGGATCTGGGGGGTTTACTTGGCAGGGGATTGTGCTAAGTATAAGGATTTATTGCCTGCTTTGCACTTGGATGTTATGTTTTATTCTACCAGTAAATAATGAGGGCAGAAGAATTGCAATTTAAATTCTTATAGAAATTTAGTTCTTAACCTCTTGCTGGATGGCTGGTCTTGGAAGAACAACGTATTCTTTTCCTTAAGCAGCTAAAAAGCGTGATAAAAATGACCATTTCTAGTCATTTCTGTTTGAAGAGGTAGTGTACATAAGCATTTCCATGAACGTATTCTTACCCAGAGAAATACACAGCTAGAAGGCGAAAACAAAAAAGAAAAACATGCTACAAATGTAAACCTGAGTAGTGCTGTAATATGACTTAGAGCAGCTCTGGTTGAATGTGAGAGGAACTGGAGGGAATTAAAATGTGTGGTGTGCCACCAAGGTTGTGCATGGGGGAAAGACGTGGAGTCCTGCAGGATCACATCTCTGCAGGGAAATCCCACCACCCCAGAGATGGGATCATTTTCCTCTCCTTGATCCCTAAAACTCTTCTGGTACTCCCGGGCCTGGCTATTACTTTTCTTTTTTTTTTTTTTTTTTGGTTACTGTGGACTCAAACAATGCTCAACTCTCCATTTGGGTTCCTGCTGGCTAGGGAGGGTATATTTTTAAACAATGTTAGTGGAAATTTTGATTCAGGGCTTTCTGAAATCCCTGGAACTGAAAGCTTGAAGTTCAGCCTGTTGCGTGGTTTCCCTGGACACGTCCTCTTTTTTCTGCCTGGAAATTTTATACTGGTGGAATTAGGGGATTTGACATATTTATCCAGGATTTCCAGCATCTGGTGCCTGACTGGAGCAGTAGCCCTGCCTGCCCATCGCTGACACAGACTCCCACTGCTCCTGCTTGGCTGGGCAGTCCCGGGGTATCGCTGGATGGGCTGTGTGTGCTGGGCCACCATGGCAGCTGGTGCGGTTGACCCGATGTTTGCTAGAAGCATGTGCTACAAAGCACACAGTTCACTTTGGGCAGCCCCGCAGAGATACAGCAGACAAGCTGCTGCTGGATCACAGCTTGAGCTCAGCTGTCCCGGTGAAAATCAGGAGCAATGATGCTCTGAGGGATGTGGTTTACCCGTGGGAAAGTAAGATGAGCATCAGCCATGGGAATGTCTCATGCAGCAGAGCGATGGAGAGTGTTAATGACATGGGAATGGCTGGGTCTTTTATTCTCGTAAATCATCATTTGTTGCAACAGCCCACAAAGTGCTTTATTCTCAGGTAAACTCCTAAAGAGAAATGGTTTCCCTTTTGCCTGTGGACGGTAGTTCGGTCTGAGGGAGCTAAAATGAATCAATCAATTAGGGAGAAGAGGAAAACCAGTTTCAAGAGAACTGATGATAAATTTACACTAGACTTGGCAGAAACCTGTGATGCTGGATCCAACCAAAAATTGGCTCCCTGGGTGCCGAGACATGGGGCTTCCTCAGCTCTTTGGCTCTGTCCTCATGAACTGATTTCAGTTTCAGTCTGAGAAAATGCGGAGGACTTCCATTGCCTCCCCTAACTTCGCGCCTCCTGGCTCCATCCCTTGGTCCTGCCGGCATTTCACAGCACGTGGCGGAGGAGATGCTGTGAGCATGGTGGGCTGGAAAAACTGAACCTCTGTTTGTGCAAAGGACAATCGGAAATCTTCTATTTCTGACATATATATATAAAAAAATCCCTGTTTGCCAGATTTCTTTCATGAATTTTGTCACATTTTCAAGTTCTTGCAGAAGCATGAAAAATATGTTATTTAAATGGATCTAGACATTTTAGTTTATCAAAACTCTGTTCACTCTATGAATTTGACAACCATTTCAATAAAGTTTTCATAATATTTTGAAAACCAGAGTAGAGAAAAATGAAGCTTTTCATCCAATATAAATATGTCCAATACAATGAACAAATTTTCCATATAGATTGCTCTGAATAAACAGCTATTGCTCAATAAGCAGCATTCACTTCTTTTTTCTCTTTCCTAGACCTGACTGATAGTCTTGTCTGTGCAGAATGGTGTTGGATAAACCTGATCT